>NC_081321.1:58157516-59460849 GCF_026419965.1 Kogia breviceps | reverse complement strand
AACTCCATCCTGCTACTTAGCAGGCTTGTTACTTATCATCTCTGCCCCTCATTTTCCTTACCTGTAAAAGGAAGATGATTATAATTGCTACTATTTCACAGCGTTACTGCGAGGGCTATTGTTGGAACACAACTGTCAAGTATCTTTCACATTTCTGTATGTCTTAAGAGCACAGATACTGACTGGTTTTTGTTCCAGACTATCTTTTTAAGGATATCTGTATAGAGAAAAACAGAGATAGTGTCCTCTCAAAAGCAAAGGACAGGAGTACATACCATAATTTATAAAATAACTGGATTCCTCAGGGTCAGAGTTCCTCACCTATTATATAATCCATTGCATATGCAGGTATCACCTGGACCTCTTTGCGTTGCTCTTGGGAATTGGGGCTCAGGGAACTGGCTCAAAAAATGTTGATACTCTGGCTACTGCTATAGCTAAAGGAATAAAGTTTTATTGTCTCTAATCCAAGAGTTTCATGTCTTCCACCATGTTTCAAGAAACAATGGCAGGCTGACTTGTCAAGCTTGCAAATAGGGTAAGATAAAAATCTCAGACTCTTCTTAGCTCTTGACAACTATGTGAGTGAGATGCTTGGAACAAGACCTAGTTCTCAATAGCTGTTAGCTATTGTAGACAAAAAGCCCCTCCAAAGATGTCCATGCCCTCATTCCCAGAACCTGTGGATATATTAGATTACTTGGCAAAGGGGAATTAAGGCCACAAATGGAATTAAGGTTGCTAATCAGCTGACCTTAAAATGGAAGAGTATCTTGGATTATCCAGGTGGACTCAGTATAATCACAAGGGTCCTGAAAAGCAGGAGGCAGAAGAGTCGGTGTCAGAGTGAGGAAATGAGAGAAAGACCCTGGAGGCCATTGCTGGCCTTGAAGATGGAAGGGTGTCACAGGCCAAGGATCACAGGGCTTCTAGAAATTAGAAACAGCAAGAAAATTTAGAGATTCTCCCCTAAAGAAAAGACTTTAGTGAGAGCAGTGTCAACCTGCCAACCTACAGAACTGTATGATAATAAATTCATGTTGTTTTAAGCCACTATGGATGTGGTAATTTATTACAGCATCAATAAGAAACTAATAGAGTATTATCATCATCATCATTACCTTTATCACTTTTACCATATTGATAAATATGCTATATTACTATATTATATTACTATAATATATTACTACAACAATGTTACTATATTAGTGTCATTATTACCATATAAAAGAGGTCCCAAATCTTAACCTAAGAATTAGGAAAGGCTTCCTGGAGAAAGTCAGTTATGAGATTTGTTCAGTTAGCTGGAGGGAAAGTATATTTCAGGCTAAGGGTGTCTGCAAACAAGTGAGAGAGAACATGGGACTTTCAGTAAACAAAAACTGGATCAATACGGCTGAAGCATATAGTGACAAATCCTGTATGGGACATGCTGCGTTTGAGCTGCCTCTGGAACATCCAAATAGAGATATCCAGTAAGAGGCTGAATATAGAGGTCTGATGTGTTGGGGAGAGGTTTGGGCTGGGGGAACAGATTTAAGAAGTCGTCAGCATGTATATAGTAGACGATGACCCATGCTGAGCATAGAAAAAGACTAAGATATCTGAGGAGCACTGAGATTTAAGAAACAGGCAGAAGAAGGGGGCAAATGAAGTAGGCCCACAAAGGATACTAACAGGCACTGTCATAAAAGGTGGGGGGGAAGCCAGAAATGTGACATCACGTCATTCTACAGTAGTGAGGCAAGAGTTGACAGTGTCTATGAATATCTTAGGTTTATTTATAAAACACAGATATTATACACTGAAGTAGTTAAATATTAATTAATGCTTTCAAAGAATACTAAATTACCATTCAATATCATTTTCAACTGATTTTCAAAATGAATTATAGAACTTCTTACACAGATACAACACAAAGTCTAATTATATACAACACAAAATCTAATTATATGTGTTAGCATCATCACCCAATGGGGGAAAAAAAACCAATACTCTGTTAGGGGCTTCCATTAATCAGCTATTTAATGAGTGTTAGTTGCTGGACTGGGCCCATCCCACAGCATGGAACTCAGGAGTCTTTTTTTTTTTTTTTTGTGGTACGTGGGCCTCTCACTGTTGTGGCCTCTCCCGTTGCGGAGCACAGGCTCCGGACGCGCAGGCTCAGCGGCCATGGCTCACGGGCCCAGCCGCTCCGCGGTATGTGGGATCTTCCCAGACCGGGGCACGAACCCACGTCCCCTGCATCGGCAGGCAGACTCTCAACCACTGCGCCACCAGGGAAGCCCTCAGGAGTCTTTTTTGTTTCAAAAGTCTGAGGTAGCTGGGAATCATTTTAGAGGTTTGGAGAGCTCTTTGACACTCTTTAATTGACAGATTCACATTTCCAGCAGAAGAGAGTATAAAAATAGTACTATTTATAAATGAGCATTCTTAACTCTTGAAACTTGGAGTTGTCAGTAAAATATATTTCCAAATTCATATGCACTTCAGACAGTCTGAGTACAGAGTGGTTGCTCCTAAAAGAAATTTATGTAAGTTTGGTAAAATGGAAACAAAGATTCATTGTGCCTTAAGGCCAATTCCTCTTAGTATAAACTATACTAGTAATAGACACACCGTTCAATAAAAAAATGCAAATATATCATTCAAAGGAACCAATGTTGGATGTTTAGCTTAAAACTGTCTAGCATTATTTTCAGGCAAAAAATCAAATATTTGTTGAAGCCTCAGAGGGAAAAAAAAAAAATCACTGAAGCGCAATAGTTGTTGATTTTCTAAAATCGCTTCTTATTGCAGTACAAACTATTATCTGATATTAACTGGCATCTAAACAATGGATGAATTTTCAGAGAGCTATAGTAGTCTAAACAGGAGATTCCAAAATTCACTGTGAATTTTAAAGGTTCCTAAGGGAAATCGCTGATGGTGCTTGGGGTAATGAAGGCAGAGAGAAAAAGGAAGAAAATAGAGTTTAAAAGTAGCACAATTATAGAAACAGAAAACGCAGTGACACTGTGTTACTTTACTAAACTTTAACATTAATTGGAACCTAATTTGCCTTTAAGAGAACTAAAATAGAACCGTATCAGTTTAGCCCTTGGTGTTTTACTAAAAGCCTCTACCTTCATATAACCCAAACATATAGATTTACCATTTGAAACAGCATCAGGTCACTCAATGCCATGAAGAAAATGAATGTCATGTCCCATTCAGGCTGAATTATGTATCCGACGGGAGGTATTGATCAAAATATGAACCATGTCTTTTATTACTGAAAGTACCTGATGCTTTGTTGTAAATATCTTCTGAGTATAAAGAAACCGCCTTTTCCAAATTTTTCTACAGAAGAGTTTCTGAGAGCTTCTATTCAATGATTTTTTTTTTTTCAAAACCCATTACTAGTGTTCCAAATATTCCCTAGTTCAATTTACATTAGATCCAGAAATGAAATACAGGAAGAACTAATAATGAGCCAGAGATTGAACTGAACCCTTTACTTCTCCAAGCTCCAGTATCTAATGCGCATCTCTAAGTTATACTCCTAAAGTGTATTTTATAGGAAAGAAAATATTTTGTATGCCTAATGGGGAAATGCTGAAAGAGGGGATTTTTTTGGTACCCATCATAAAACTGTTGCTCCTAATGTAAATACTCAGGGAATTGACATAATTGAAAATTGCCAGAAGCCATTTTCCTAACACTACAGTTAATACAGCATGAGGGTTCTACAGCTCAACACGACCACGTATAACTGATCACTGTACACGTGCAGCAGGGAGACTACCGTGAAGAAAATGGTAACACCCTTCTCATTATTTGTTTCTTCTTGTCCTCCTAAAACACTATGCAAATTTTGCACTTGTGTCTTGGAACCTGTCTGAATCGTTATTAAAATGAAAGCCAGCATTCTGTGGGGTGCTACACTAAAAGGTACAGGTCCAAGGACACTAAAGTTTCTGCTCATGTTTTGCAGGAGCATTTGGGATATTCCACTCCTGGGTGGGGGATGGCATCCTTAGAGCCTGACCACCTTACAGCCTGGGCAGAAAATGCTACAAAGTGTTTGGGATGTTCTAAGAGCTAACTGCCTAAAGGAACTTGTATCCACCGCTCTGGATCTCAGGGCATTATGTATGTGTATGTATGTATGTATATATGTGTGTATGTGTATATATGTGTGTATAAGTATTTACTGTATGATAATATGTGTACATTATATAAATATACATACTGAGTGTACATAAGTGTCTACTCTATATAATATTACAAAAATACATATACACACTATATACATAATAGAAATTAGTTGGTTTGATGAATTCATTGAATTTTATGAGTTTATCACTCTAAATTTTATGAGTCTATCATTCTAAATTCATGCCAGAAGTAGACTGCTTTGTTCTCATCCTATGTAAGTTCAGGCAGATGGAGGTATGAAAACCAGACCATAATTTTGAGTTTTATCCCCAGGGGTCAAATTTAATAATAATAGCTAATAATACTTTCCAAAAATTAGCCTCAAGGCCTCCAAATTAGCTATACAAATACACTAACTGTAACTTTGCTGCTGGTTTTACTCCTAACCTCCTGATCTCTACCACACCTCAAGTTTCATCAATTGTTGACTACTAGGTATGATCTCATATTTAATGCAATGGGCAGCAGAATCTCAGGACCAGCTCCAGATCTAGTAAATCAGAATATGCACTTTAACAAGATCTTCAAATGATGTATGTATACCTTAAAATTTGAGACGTGAACCTTCTAAGACAGGGTGCTTTCCCCCAGGGGTTGTATAAGACTGTCTATGAAGGTGTGAAAGTAAATTAGAACTTTTATCTGTATTTATTTTTGTCTGATACAGATACTCTCCCTGGTTGGATTATCAAGGTCCATCAAAAGAGAGCAGAAGTTCCAGAGACATCAAAACGACAAACATCTTTCTCATTAGTTCACTTTCAAGGGTTTAGGGCATGTGGCAGTACAGAAGCACCCAATTAAATGGATTTATGGATTATATTACCTAGTGTAACTAAACCAACCCTCACAAAATAAATAAGTGACTTAAAAAGACACCTGAAAAGAAAATAATAATAGATTGAGGTTCATACTAATACAGACACCAAAAATAAATAAATAAGATAATAGAAAATGATAGAGCTGACAGTCTTTCAATTCTAAGTAAGAATAACTACCATTTTTGAGCACATATAAGGGCCAGTTTCTAAGTGATTTACACGTATTAACTCAGTTAATCCTGACAATTCTTTGAGACAGATGCTATTCATAGCTCTAAATAGAGCTATGAGAAATTCATCATTTCTCAAATGAGAAACTGATGCACAGAGACATTAAGTTAATTGTCCAGGACAGTCTGGCATTAGCAGAGATGGGAATCAAACTTTGGCAGACTGGCTTAGATTCCCCCAACCACTACACTCCATTCATTCTATTCCATCTGCATTATAAGGTGAAAACACCGATATAATTATTTATTACCAAAAAAGAAAAAAGAAAACAAATTTATCAACAAGAATACTTGCACTATTGATTTACATCCATTCTCATTAACAAACTTTACTTTGAACTTCACTTGAAGTGTATATCGTGTCTTGAAATTTAGCTACTGAAAGTATTATGTGTACTATTTCAAAACTAAATTAAGGGCTTCCCTGGTGGCGCAGTGGTTGAGAATCAGCCTGCCGATGCAGGGGACACGGGTTCGTGCCCCGGTCCGGGAAGATCCCATGTGCCGCTGAGCGGCTGGGCCCGTGAGCCATGGCCGCTGAGCCTGGGCGTCCGGAGCCTGTGCTCCGCAATGGGAGAGGCCACAACAGTGAGAGGCCCGCAAAAAAAAAAAAAAAAAAAACTAAATTAATATAGCTAGGTAGAGATGAACATGCTCAAAAGTTTTATAGTAGTGATGCACAACCAGGGAAAGAGAAATAGGAGACTTTTGCCATAAAGCAGTAGTTCTCAACTTCGAGCATTCATGGGAATCCCCTGGAGGGCTGGTTAGAATACATATTTCTGGGCCCCAAGTCCAGAGTTTCTGATGCAGTAGAGCTGGGGTGGCACCTGAATCTGTTTTTCTAACAAGTTCCCAGTGATGTTGATGCGGCTGGTCAGGTGATCACACTTTGAGAATCACTGTTATAAAGGAGCATTTAGAACAGAAGACCTCAAATATTGTCATACATTTGAGTCACCTGGGAAATCTTTAAAAATATTATTGCTTCACGCTTCTCCCAAGACTTCAAATTGTTCTAAGGTGGGAACTTGGCCTCCTTACTCTTTACATGGCCCTAATGTACAGCAAGGGTTGAAATCACTGCTTTAGGTAGAGGGAAAATAAAAGCAGAAAGACTGGTTCAAAGTAATAGAATCCTAACTAAAATACAAAAGTGTTTCAGAGGTGGAAACAGACAGTACTTGTTAATTAATTAAATATTGAAGATAAGAAACCCACCAAAGAGGCATAGACCATGCTACCTAGTTGAATGAATGGGTAATGAATTGAATTATGGTATTCCATTAACCATGATTATAAATCCAGGGAACCAGAAGGGGGAGAGTCAGAAAGGGCAGGGGGGAGTAAGAGGAAGAGAAAGGGAAAATAATTTTATAGTACAAACAGAACAAATTATTTTCATAACGCCAACCTCAAAAGTCCATTTTTGCTAGTAATAGAAAAGTGATACAAAAGTTCCTTTCCATTAACAGCATACACTTCTTTAAATCATTCCAGCAGTTAAAACTTAGGCTGCCTAGCTTCAGAATCCATGTTCTTAATCTCTACTCTATGCTGCATCCTGTTCTACTTTTATATTGATGGAAATAGGACTCAATTAAATGCCAAACAATGAGTCAAAAATAGTAGGGATTAGCACCCAAAGCTCTGAAACATTAAAAAGATGATGTCTACCCTAGTCTATCTTTTTATTACTGATGAGCAGTCTGAACTAAGTCTATTGTTTTAAAAAGCTTTTTGAAGAAAAACAAAACAATATAGGCAGTGTGTCTGCAACGCAGTGAAAGTAATGTTGAAATTTCAGATCATATGGACTTCTGCTAATAGCTAGGAAGACATAAACATTATTTACAGATTTTATTATAGACTACCAATGCTGATTTCCACAAATGTTTAATCCCCTCTTATAGGATTGTACAGCCAAGACTAAGAAAACTTGCTCTAAATGCCTTTGCTTAAGTGTCAACGAGTTCGTGTAAAAACATAGTTCAGTCTCTATTTTAAACATAATTTTGTTGTCAGCTGAGAGCCGGCATTCTTTAGTATGGCATAGTATCTGGTGTTAATGAAAAACATCAAAACCTGCTCCCCCATATACAAACACCCTATAACAAGAACAAATGAATTTTAATCCTTAGAGAAAAGGGGAAACTTGGGATCAGATGCAAACCATGCTCTGCTGACATTCTCAAACTAAGAAAATATATATGGCAAGGTACTGACTGCTACAATATACAAGTTTCATTTCCACTCTGGCTGAATGTAACAGCAGGTGGTAAAGTGGCATTACAAGACAGTCACTTTCACTTTAAGCCGGAAGGCAAAGGACCCATTCTATTTGCAGTTAGCTTAAGTTACTCTGTTGCTTCTTCTATACCTACATATACTCACGAAAAGTAAAAATTTAAAAAATTCCATTATCTCCAAAGGCAAACAAAATGACTAGCTGATAATGTCTCTTTTTCTCTTTCTTTTTTTTTTTCTAGATTGCTTTCTATAAGGCTGCGGTTCAAATCATTAGGCTAACCTCCAATAGCTCTTCACTTATCTAAGATGCTTTAGTGACCTTAAGTATTATTTCTTAATAATGTCATAATTCAGAACACAGTACATGATGGACACAACTTTTAAAAACAGTTCTAAGTCAAATGTATTAGGTATTAGGATCCGACTTTCAAATAAATTTTTACTGGAACACTGCCACCCTAAGTTTATGGAAGCTAATGAAAACATATTAACTGTTTAACACTGATACTAAACTGAACCAATGCTTATTTGCCAAATTATTGATTACTCAGAATGTTTTTCAGTTGAGGGAAATCTGTTTTATCATGAATTTGTAGTGGTCTTATTTGTTAGACTAAATACAGCCCTACTGCTAACCCAAATGACATCACTATACAAATGACAAAAACGCCACCTCTTCCTCAAGGCACTGTACTGCCATGTGCCAGAAAAGTCTTAATAAATCTACAAATCTATGATGGCTCCAAACATGAACAGTGTCCTTCCAGAGGTGTGCAATGTACAACCTAATCTATTAAGTTATGTCAAAAGAATTAATAAGAAATGTTTCCTGATCCATAGAGCTCAGAAGTCTAATGTACTCTGCAAGGAGATATTGAGACAAGCTTTTTTTTTTTTTGCTGTATGTGGGCCTCTCACTGTTGTGGCCTCTCCCGTTGCGGAGCATAGGCTCCGGACGCGCAGGCTCAGCGGCCATGGCTCACGGGCCCAGCCGCTCCGCGGCACGTGGGATCTTCCCAGACCGGGGCATGAACCTGTGTCCCCTGCATCGGCAGACGGACTCTCAACCACTGCGCCACCAGGGAAGCCCGAGACAAGCTTTTAAGATAACAAGTTCACTTGTGAAAAGATGATTTATGGAACACCACTGCAGAGGAAAAAACCTTTCCTCTCCCCTTCTAGGTTTTTCTGGCTCATCTAAGAATTAAATTGACATGATACAGATTCAAGTTTAACTACATACATATGGGAGCTCCATAAGACTAGGAGGCCCAAGAGCAAGTTAGACAATTGAAGGCTATATATAACCTGGGAGAAGGAGACGGGGATAGGAGTCTCCGACTTCAAAGGGAAGAAAGGCAATTTACGGAAAGATGAAAAAGTGCAAACGTTTGGTAAACAATAGTTTGCTGGGGCCATGCAGAGATAATGGGACACAGAGAAGACTTTGATCAAACAGGCCTTGCTAAGTTTCCCCCAGTTTACCACACCTAGTTCACATTATACTTTAGTCATCTGGGGTGATAGTTCTTCCTGGAACAAGTCTTTTATCTAAATTCTTTTAGGAGATTAAGGGGAAGAAATAAAAGCTCTTCCTGAGACTTTTGTTTCTTAAAAACATACAGCCCCAAATAATCCTCAAGCCAAAGAGACATATTTTGGGGTGGCAAAGTTTTGTTCCCCTACATCACCATATTTGATTAAATGACCCAGTGATCATTAAGAACATGATGGGAAAAAGCTGTTTTGCTTTACAGAGGACATAGCAAAAGACAAATGGACTTAAAAGTGTTAGAGTTATTTTTTTTCTGACAAGAGAGATATTGTACATTTAGGTAATGTACCAAGAAAGTCTCCTTACTCAGTGTAGCTCTCAGCTCTGCAGTGCATTAGAATCCATTGAGGAGCTTTGGAAGTACTGATGGCTGGGCCTCAACCCCAGACCAATTCTGTATGAATCTCTAGGCACGGGGCTCAAGCATCAATCTTTTTGGAAGTTTCCCAAATGATTTCTCATGTCCAACTAGGGTTTAAAACCTCCAACTTAGATGATTTTACAAACAGTGCTCCTATGTAACATAGACTAGAATGGTGGTTCTCAAATTTTAGTGTGCATTAGAATCACCAGGAGGGTTTCATTAAACAGACTGCTAGGCACAACTTCCAGAGTTCAGGATTTGGTTAGATGTTGAAGCTTCTGGTCAAAACCTGTATTTTGAGGACCACTGGTCTAAAACTTTACTACTCAAAATGTCCTGGGATGAGGACTTCCCTGGTGGCACAGTGGTTAAGAATCTACCTGCCAATGCAGGGGACATGGGTTCGAGCCCTGGTCAGGGAAGATCCCACATGCCGCGGAGCAACCAAGCCCGTGCGCCACAACTACTGAGCCTGTGTTCTAGAGCCCACAAGCCACAACTACTGAAGCCTGCAAGCCACAACTACTGAAGCCCACGCACCGCAACAAGAGTAGCTCCAGCTCGCCGCAACTAGAGAAAGCCCGCACGCAGCAACGAAGTCCCAACACAGCCCAAAATAAACAAATAAAATTAAATAAATTTATAAAAGAAAAATGTCCTGGGATGGCAACTTTGACTTAACTGGGAACCTGTTAGAAATGCAGACTCTCAGGCCCCATCCTCTTCTGAATGGCTATCTGAATTTTAATAAGGTTCCCAGGTGATTCATATAGAAATTAAAATTTGAGGAGCGCTAGTCTAGACCACAGACCAATTAAAACGTCTACTGGGATAAGAAGGAATATAAATGGGGATGAAACAGGATAGGGACTTGTGAATAATGAAAGAGCTCATATTCTAAACACTTCAGCTCTAATCAATCAGTACCCACATGGGCATGCGGACTCACTGTTACCAGATATTCTAATTTTTCAAGACGGTTAGTTATCTGTTTTTTTATGTGAAATCCCTCAACTGTAAAATATTAGCAATTCATTTAAAGGTTTTATAACACCATTAAGACCAAATAAAATATGTCTGTGGGCCGTATTTGGCCCATAGCTTGCCTGTATGCGACCTCTGATCTAGAAAGAGTCAATCATAAATTGAATTAGAGTTTGAGATAAATCACTGGAAATCTCCTAAGAACCCTTCCTTTAAAAGCTTAAGATAAATGATATATTTGGCAACAGTTAATTATTTTCCATAGGGCATACCTCTGCCTGACACAAACTCAGTAAAGCATCAGAAATAAAATGTTAGACAGGGCAGCTTTGAAATATGTTATGGAAAAAAATATGCAGCTATAAGGTAGGCAGCAAGAGAGGATGCTAAAACGCCTCAGGAGTGCCTCTGAAGAACACGAGACGTGCAAGCAATCAATCTCAAAACGAGAAAGGGGAGACATTTGATTGTGTTTACTGATAAGTACACCTATGGACACAGCAAAATTTCTAATCATAAGCCTTTGAGAGTAGGAGAAAAATAGCCGTATTATATAGGTAGAATTTATTTGCCCTTGTAAAAGAAGATATAGTAAAACAACCTCAGTTCCATACTTCCTCTCCACCTTTAACAGCACTGAACTGTATCATTTCCTTTAACTATGAAGCAGTTTGGAAAAATCTTCCAATGGAGGCACACAGTATTCTCAATGTATGACACTTTAATGGTCATTGAGTATCTTTTCTTTAAACCGTGTACAATCACTTATTTTTATTTATTTATTTTTTTAAATCTCGGTTCATTGGTTTGTTTATTTATTTATTTTTGACTGTGTTGGGTCTTCATTTCTGGGCGAGGGCTTTCTCCAGTTGTGGCAAGCGGGGGCCACTCTTCATTGTGGTGAGCGGGCCTCTCACTGTCACGGCCTCTCTCGTTGCGGAGCACAGGCTCCAGACGCGCAGGCTCAGTAGTTGTGGCTCACGGGCCCGGTTGTTCCGTGGCATGTGGGATCTTCCCAGACCAGGGCTCAAACCCATGTCCCCTGCATCGGCAGGCAGATTCTCAACCACTGAGTCACCAGGGAAGCCCTACAATCACTTACTAAAGTCATCTTAGAAGCTATCTAGACAATAACAAGAAGGTACCTTTGAGCAAGGTCACATAGGACTAAAAAAAACACAAAAGGAGTAGTTAAGCAAGCTGAAAAGAACCACGGAAGTCAAATTATATAGCCGAGTGGGAAAAAAGAGAAAAGAAAAGTTACAAAAACTGCTTATTACTGTACTAAGGTACCAGTAAACAAGCAGAGTTTCATAAAGGACATAAGAAGGGCATAGAAAAAAGGGCTAAGGCAATATCCAGTCTCTCCTAACCAGGCTGTCCTTCCTAACACATTTCTTTCACTATGTGATCTTGAACTCCATAACCTCAAAAGGCTCTCTCTCTCCAGGATGACTAGCACATTTCTTAGCCTATGATAAAAGGTATTCGTAATATAATTTAGCTTTAATCCTATTAAATTATTAAATACTACCTCACACTTTTCTCTAAATCCCCTCAATTAGGCCAACAATTAAGAGAACAGATACTTTTCTGCACTCTTAAATACATCTTTATAAACCTTTCAAGCTTTTGCTATTAAATTAATGAAACAAAGTTTAGCTGGATGCCTTTCTTGGTTCAATATTTGAGAGAACCACCATCATCTCTTACTCTATTCTCTCATCAGCCTGTTTAAAAAAATGTTGGGTACGCCAAGGACATTTATCTACTAAAGATATATTAGTTAATTATTTTTTCAAAGAAAATGTAAATAGCACCTCAAACTACATTTGACATCTTAAATGACATATATGAGCAGATAAAGGACAGACTTTTACAGCCCTATCAAAATAAGGGAATTTGTACTTGAAGCTGCCAAGATTAGAGATTATATATGCTAGGATCTGTATTTATAAGATAACTTTTCATCTTTGGGATTTTTTTAAAAAATATTGAAATTAGAACATGATATAAAAGAGGAAGGCAATGAAAATCAGAAGCACTTTGCTTTTTACCTTTGCCAGAAAGAAACCACGTGACTCAAGACCAAAGCACTTCAGTTTCTTTATTTTAAACTGATGTCACCATTTTCATTGTATACAAAAGGAGGAAGGAAATAAATTAGCATTTAATCAAGTCCTAATAAGTGCCACACTCTGTGTTTGGCAAAAACACCAGTCAGATAAGAGGGTGAACTAGACGATCTTTTCGGCCCTTTTAATTGAAAACTTACCTTATTCTAAGGAATATTTGAGTAAATTGATATGTAAATCACATGTAAATCCTGATCACAGTAAGTCACACAAGGACCAGTGTTCTCTTGGAATCCATTCTCTTTCTATCGCAGCCTCACCCAACTATAATGAATAACTCCTTTATCTACTTGTTAGTAGGAAATCCAGAACTACAGAGAACCTACATAGCAACCAAACAAGATGCCTTTCTTCCTGGCAGCATTGCCAAGGTACATTACAATGTTAGAGAGGGGGTTAAAAAAAAAAAAAAAAAAAAAATATATATATATATATATATATATATATATATATATATGCGCAAAAGGTTCCAACCAACATATTCTCCATTTTTCCTAATGATACTCAAAAATATTTTTTTAATTTTTAGCAGTACATTAACATTGCTATGTTCATACTGAGCTATTGATACTATGCTAAATCCTAGGAAAACAAAATTGAATAATAATCCAAGCCCTTGTTTCTTAGGACTCAAAAAGGTATTAAAACAAATAGTTTAAGTACATAATAAGTACAATATACCTAGGATGCCAAGAAAACACAAAAAAAGGGTGTTAATTCAATCAGAGTCAAAGGCAGGTTTCCTAGAGTAAATGATGCTTGAGTAGGTCCCCTAAAGACAAAACAGAGTAGGACAAAAAGCAAAAGAAGGCATAAGGCATCTCAACCAGAGGGAATAGTAAAAGAAAGACACAAGGGGTAAAGTTGCACAGTACGGTGGAAAAAGAGTTGTAAGGTATTACTGTAGTAGAGTAGATGTAGCAGAGTACGGGGAAATGAAGCTGTAGTGGCAGTCAGTACTAAATCATGGAGGACCTTGACTCATGTCAGGCTAAGAATTTGGATTTTATCCTATGGGCAATGGGAAACCAACGGAGGGTGCAGGAGAAGAGCATCACCAGATTTGCCTATATTGCGTTTGAAAGATGGATCTGAGCTAGAAATGACAGAAGACAAGAAAATCGGTGACAAGTGTGTCCCTATGTTGTGTGATATTAACAGAGCTGTGGAAAAGTGGATAGAATTAAGAAATATTTAAGATTTAAAATCAGAGGAGTGATATGGAGCCAGCAAGATGGAAGAATCTAAAAATACTCTCCTTATGGGTATGGCTTTAGGGCCAATTCCCTACATAGGAGTTCGAACAATTGAGATATGAAATACATGGGAAGAGACTGGAACTGGTGAGGGTGCAAAATTGGGAGAAGGGAAGCTGAATTCTGTTTGGATCTGTTGCAAAAATATGAGTCATAATCCATGAGGGGAGATTCAGCAAGCATTAATCAAAGTGGAAAAAGGAGAAATAGGAGACAGTTCTATCAAAGGAAATAAAGTTCCAAGAATGAAAGAAGCATCAGTAATGCCAAATGCAGCAAGGAGATGCAGTGAGATAAGTACCAAAAACGTGCTTATTGGATTTGGTGATTTTGCCTTTGCCAGGCAGTTTCAGTGGACTACTGGGAATGAGAGCCGGACCTCTGTAGGCTGAGGAAGGACTAAGCGGTAAAGAAATGACAGCAGCAAATCTTCCAGAGATTGCAAACCCACATAGATAGGTGAGACATACCCAAGCATCTCTGCTTCCTCTTTTGAGCAGAAATCTTCTCTATATGTTATCACATAACAGTGAGGATCTCCATCAAGATGGCTTAATAATAGAATTATTTTCCTCAGACCGAGTGAAAAGCCTTAATCACATTTAAAAGCCATTGTGAATAATAGTTATTAAGCACCTTAAAAAATCTCCTGTAGAGGGGTGGGATGAGGCAGGATGCCAACCCATAAATCTCTAATAATTCCAGCAACATTTAGGAACTAGACCCTCTTTGCCAGGTGGAATGTCGTCCTAAACACACCTCAAACATTCTAAAGAACATAAAGAGGCATGCAGCTTCAATTGAGCCACTCCTCTTTTGCTTAGTGTTTACAGGGAATGTTCTAGAGAATTCTAGTCTATTGCTCCCAAACTTACTCAAGGAAAATGGGTGGCAGAAAAGAAGAGGACTCACATGCAAATTAACTTATTTCTTTATATTTATATATATTTCAAGCACTGCCACTGAATTATTATTGTTCTTTTCTATAATAAAGCATTGGCTTTATTCTCTTGTTTATTGCTAGAATTTGGTGATTAGATTCAACATGTACATGATGAATTCGGCCTAACAACATCAACAGGAATGAAATAGCTTCTAGTTCTTTGGAAATGAGAATGCATCTATAACAGCTCTCTTCATTAAACTCGAACCTGGTATAACGTATTTTATGATGCTTCTCGTAACAGTAAACCACTTAAAGAGATTTTAAGAGATTCTTCTTCTCCAAGAGGATTAATAGGAAGCTGTAATTCTCATCAGACTTTTCCCACACCTCCTGTTGCTTTCCCTTCCCTGCCTGTCCTGCTCGATGTCAACAACTTTGTGTAGAGCAATGTTGGACTGCCTTATCCAAAGAGACTTGCCACAGGTGGCTTCTGCAGACAGAGAAAAGTCAGTCATCGTGGGGGCAGGAAGGAAGGAAGCAAAGGGAATATAGGGAAAATTGAAAAGTCATCATCAGGCAAATTTATTTCTGCTTCAGCCAAACAACAAATTACCTTTTTTCTTGCAAACGATTACATAACTTTGATGATGAAAAAGGAGAAACTTTTTATCTGAGAGGAGGAACAAGTATCAATTAAAAAGAGAAAAATAACCCATCAACAACCAAAATAAAGTAAGAGGAACCTGTCACAGCATAGCCACTCTGAACTGCAAGAGATTAATAACATTTATCTGTTTTTTTCCTGCAAACCCTTATCACCTTACCTATTCTAAAAATTAAAGCAATAACATGGAACTGAGCAAAACAGTGTTTTGATCCTCCCTAGTTTTTCTAACTTCAGAAAGTTAAAACAAACATGAATATCCCTCACCCCAAAAACATCACCTAGTGTGTATTGTTTATTAATTGAGTCACTTGTTACTAGCTCCTGGATTAAAATCCATTTTGTATGTGCACACTACCCTTCGTAGTCAGGGCTAAGGTGTAATGTCATCTGAGTCCTAATAACTGAGGTCCTGATTGCCATTATTAACAAATACTTACCAAGCATCTATTTGTGACAGACACTGCGCTGAGATCTACTCTTGATGTTCTAAGCACACTGTAGCTCCCACTAAGACTAGTGGAAGGGTGTAGACCTCAGATGCCAGAGGCAGGCTGCCTAGAATTGAATCCTGAATCTGCCATTTACTGCCACTGCTGAGTCTCTTTGAGCCTCAGTTCCTGTTTTGGTCAAAGTAGGATAATATGAATATATATGTCATAGGACTGTTAAAAAGATTAAATAAGTCAGTACATGTGTTAGCATGTAATGCATACTTAATAGGTCTTATCCAGCATTTTTTAAATGAATTTAAAGAGGAAATATATTTTTGATCCCTCTACAGAATAAAAAGTTTGTCAAAAACTCATCATGTCAGATGTCAGCTTATTCTCAAAAACATATATGTAAAAATTGAAGAGTCAATGTTGCATGTGTATAAAGGTGAATTAAAAATGGACTTCTGAAGATTCTTACCATGCTCTATTCCATAAAAATGATCAAACCATATAAGTAGAAAAGGACAACGGCAGTTCAAAACTTGCCTGAATCTGACTTCTAATATTTTTCTTATTTGATGTTTTTGGACAATAATTACAGAGGTCCTGAGGACAAGAGAATGATGTAACAGGGCTGGTTTAACACATGAAGTGTTACCATGTGACATGCAGCTGAGAAATGTGGGACAGGAGGCCAGAGATGGATAGACTCTGAAGTGACTTTGAGCTAAGGGGAGGTTAGAATTAGACACAATCATAATTACTTTCGTAGAATGCTCACTCTCCATCTGGCAACATTCTAAGTGCTTTACTCATATTAACTTGTTTAACCCTCACACAATCCAAATGAATAGGAAGGTACTATTATCATTCTCACTTTGTATACAGGGAAACTGAGAGAGGATAATTCACTTGCCCAAGGTCATACTATAGCTAATAAGTGGTATAGGTAAGACTGGGCCCAAACAGTGTAGCTTTTATTTATGATACTGTACTGTCTCCCTCAAATAAAAAGTGATGTAAATGTTTAGCTTAATTTAACTAGGTCATGCATAAGCCAAAATTATAAATATCAGAAAATAGATAATGGAGGGTATGTTTCATGGTGTGTTTATTCAATGAGATATTAACATAAAGTTAATATGTAGATGATAGGGGGTTACATGTTAAAATGTTACTTTAATATAATAGAATCTGTAAGCTTCACAGGAATGTTTGATTAACACACTTAAGACTGGAGTTCATACTGCATTACACCTGTCCAGACGCTTCCTTGATAGAGTCAAACAGGATGGGATTCTAGAAACAAGAGAGCAAGAAAATTTAGAGAAATAGCTCTCTATTCTTCAATACCTCAACTTTGCCGAACTTTCAAGCATCCTTATTCCGTAAGGCATGTTGGACTGATTCCCTTGGAATATAAGTAAAGGAAGCGTTAATACTTGTACCCTGGCCATGTCTTATTACCGGGCCTGACCTCACAGGAACCCTGTGAAGCCTAGCAGATGGCATATGCCTGAGTAAACAAGACAAAACAAAACATCATTATTTTGTAGAAACACCTCAGAAATAATCCCAGTGAAGTAATCAGGATAATGTCTTTATATATAGGACATTTTAAAATTTTAATGGGTTTGAATTATGATCATCAAACTAGACTAAAAACCAACATGACAAAAAGGAAGAGTCAATGATATAGTGAAAAAGTGCTGGTGAATTATCAGGATTGGAAATAAGTCTGGTCATACCCCATATCTTTATTAATGACCTGAAAAAAGCCCACACCATGTTAATTAAATCTATAAATGCAGCTAAACTGACATGGCATTTCCAAAGGTTAAGCTAGGACAAAAGTTAAAAAGCATCTTCACCTTAAGGAAAATATTTTTAATAAGTAGAAGTACTGTCATAAACTCTCACTCAAAGCACCATCAATTATCATCAAACAGAGATGCTCTTTAAATAAAGGTCAAACCTCACATAATAAAACACTTCAGGATAGACTCATGGCCCTGGCTTTAAGAGAGGCTTCATCATTTATATTTTCATTTAGTGTCAAAAACCTCCCTCTTATTTTTATTGGTCAGCGGAGAAAATATGTGGACAAGTAAAAAAATTAAAATTTCACCTTATATCAATTATACTTATTTTTTGCCTTTCCTACTTAATGAACCAGAAACTCTCTGTTTACTAGTAATAACGTAATTATGTCCTTGGGAACTGGTTTTGATATTGCAGCTATTTATTCCCTTATCTATCAGGTCATTAGTTCAGAATTATGTTTCTCTTGTAACAGCTGATAATAATAAATTCTTACATTGCATCCCAAAAGAACCATGAAAAAACTCCTAATACCACTTCATTCAGAGCAAACACAGTGCAACAATGGATTGGGGAAATCTTGACCAAAAACGTATGCCCAACTTTGACACTATTTTCACTCAAGTATTGTACCCACAAAATTAAATCAAGTGCATTTTGAATGAATGCAAGAAAAGCAGGACAATGTTATTAATGTCATAAAATTAGAAGAAGCATACAATAACCTGATTTAGAAGAGATTGAGGTGAGAATCATTCATTCCTGAATAGCTCTCGACCCCATTTTAGGGGAATTTGGCTTAATTCCCCAAATCAGGGAGCTCTCAACCTAAAAGACCACCAATACTAATGAGCTCATATCATAAAGATCCATTCTTACAAGATTAATTAAATAAGCTATTGCACTTTGAGGAAAGATTTCCATCCTTTTGGGAAGATGGATTATCAAAGTGGTTTCTAATTTTATCTGACTGCCAGATACAGATGACAGTCATGTTTTGCTGACCTACAGGTTTGTTTTTTGGTTTGTTTTTTAATTAGTTGTCAGCAGTTTAAAATTTCGGCACTTTCGCATATAAAATAAGTCTGAATTTCTGACTCCTCTTGAAGAATGACAAGATCTCTTGAAGAATGACAGAAATGACATCCATCTGGAAACAGTCCTCTGCTGATGAGTAAGAACTTTTAAAGGGAGGCACATCTTCTCCAGTTTACCTCAGTGCCCAGTTCTCTAATTCCCATTACACATATGACCCGTGAAGGTGTAATGAAGCTATTTAAACTTGCCATCCTTGTTCTATAGTCCAAAGACCACATCTTACTTTTCTTTTTCTGCTCTGGAGTAGAAGGGGGAAACGGGAGACAGAAGTGGGATTCAGTCCCACAAAGTGTGAGGCTGTTAGGGATGGACAGTGCTTTGGTAGACAGAGTTTGTTGTTTGTTTTTTTGTTGTTTTGTTTCATTTTTTACCAGAGCCTTTGATTCTTCCCATAACTGATGTAGCCTGGAAGTTAAGAGGTATAAAGGTATACATTAAAATATAGGACCTTAATACTAGAAAGAACCTATGAGGTCATTTTGTCCATGGCTCCCTTAAACTGGCCTATCACAAGAATCATTGAAAAACATCTATTTTTGATAGGAATTTCGGTAGTAACTGAAAGTCTAATCTAGGGATTCCAAATATTTCCAGAATGGTGACATGAGGAGCTCTCAGATCCACTCTTCAACAAAACAGAGGAGGTGTGAATGATGGAAACAACAAAAATAAAATCTTTGGAAATGCCCTAAGGATATATAACAAATAAAGAAACATTTGTCTCAAAAAATCTACTAAGTTCTCAGTAAGAATAGTGTGAGTCTGTGGTACCTGAGCCACAAACCACTCACTCACTCACTGCTGTCCCCAGATCACCATAATGGGAATTCCACTATGTCACCTGTGACCAAGAAGTTGAGGCTCAGGAAACTCTCTCCTACCAGCTCCCGAACACAGTCTCTCCTAGAGGGAAAGGATGGCAGCATTTCTCCCCCACCCCCAGCTCCACGCTGCAGAGATTAAATTCCAGGTATGTGCAAAAAGACATCAGAAGCTTCCTTTCTATACACAGTCCCACTTGTATGGTAGAGACTCTACCCCAGGTATGGGTGGTTGAGAGCACCATGGCCTCAGTTGCCTTTGCTTCAGCTTTCTCATCGGGCAGAGGTTCCATATTGGGAGAGGCAGGCCAAGAAGACTAGAGGCTATTGCTCCTGCCTGGAACCACTCTCATAAAGCAGGGGTTTACTCATAAAGAAGTGGTTTACTCATAAAACAGGGGTTTTACTCCAAAAGAAGCAGGTCATCACCCCCAGGCCCAATTCCAAAACAGTGGCTCAGAGATTTTGCCTATGGGAAAGGCAGGGTATACAAACAGACTACTCAGAAGCTATCCCCATAGATTTCTTTATTTGGAACAGAATGGGGAAAAATCAAAACCTAAAAATAATCTCAGAAACCATGGATATTTCAGTAGTAAGCAATTAAAAGGAGGCTCGTAGCTCCATAAGAGCAACAAGCTAAACCATAGGCCAATTTGTTTACCAGAGAGAATCAGAGAAAGAAATAGCTAAGAAGAGCCCTCCTAGGGTCAAAACAAACCTCAAAGACTGCCTTAAATTACTCCCACAACAGGGCCTGAATTTAACTGGACTAGAGTTTAAAGAATTCATACTAATTCATCACAAACTCTTTCCAAAAAATAGAAGAGGAGGGAACACTTCCCAATTCATTTTATAAGGCCAGCATTACCCTGATGTCAAAACCAGACAAGAGATCAAAATTAAAGGAATTATAATGAATACAGACACAAAAATCATCAAAATACTAGTTAAGCAAATCCATAAATATATAAAAAAGATTATACACCATGACCAAATGACACTTATCCCAGGAATGCAAGGTTGATGTAATATCCAAAAATTAGTAATGTAATACACCAACCAATAAAATAAAGGACAAAAACCACACATCTCAACAGAAGCAATAAAAGCACTTGAAAAAAAACTAACATCACTTCATAATTAAACATAATAATAAAAGGGAACTTCCTCATTCTAATAAATGGCACCTATGAAAACCCCATACCTAACATCATACTTAATGGTAAAAGATTAAATGCTTTCCTACTAAGATCAAGAACAAGACAAGGATCTTCACTCTCTTCACTTCTATTCATCATTATACTAGATGTTATAGCCAAAGCAATTAGGCAAAAAGAAAAATTTAAAGCATGTATATTATAAAGGAAGAAGTAAAACTGAGTCTATTTGCAGATGACATGATCTTTTTATATAGAAAATTCTAAGGAATCCACTAAAAACAATTAGGACTAATACATGAGTTCAGCAATTTTACCAGAAATAAGTTCAATATGCAAAAGTCAATTGTATTTCTATATACTAGTAATGAAAAACCCAAAAATGAAATTGAGAAAATAATTCCATCTATAATGGCATAAAAAAGAATAACTATTTTGGAATAAATTTAACAAAATAAATACAAAATGTATACACCAAAAACTACAAAACACTGCTGAGTAAAATTAAAGACCTAAATAAATGGAAAGACACCTCATGTTTATGGATCAAAAGACAATTTTAAGATGACAATACCCCCTATATTGAATTAAAGATTCAAACCATTCTCTATCAAAATCTCAATTGGTGGGACTTCCCTGGCGGTCCAGGGATTAAGACTCCGCACTTCCACTGCAGGGGGCATGGGTTCCATCCCACATGCCTCGGCGCGGCCAAAAAAAAACAGTGAACAAAACAAAAACTTCACAAATCCAGTCATTGCCCCTTCTTTACTCTGTCTCTGAAATGGTGGTCCATTGCTTCCAGAGTAATTCAGACTCCAACTCTTTGTCTACACTTCTCTAGAAAAAAAATCTCAAATGGCTTTTTAGCAGAAACTGACAATCTGATCCTAAATTCCGTATGTTAGTTTGAGGGACCCAAAATATCCAAAACAATCTTGAAAAAGAAAAACAAAGTTAGAGTACTAACCACGTCAAGGTTACAGAAATCAAAACACTTCTGGTATTGGCATAAGGATAGACATATGGATGAATGGGATAGAATGAAGAGTCAGAAATAAACCCTAACATTTATGGTCAATTAGTTTTTGACAAAGGTGCCAAGACAATTCAATGGGGAAATTAGTCTTTTCAACAACTGATGCTGTAACAACTGGATATTCCCATGCAAAATGGACCCCCTTCTCACACCACGCACCAAAATTAACTCAAAATGGATCATAGGTCCAAATGTAAGACTGTACAACGCTCGGAATAAAATACAGTGACCTTCTGTTTAGTAAAACCTCCCTAAATATGACACCAAAAGCAAAAGGGACAAAAGAAAAAATAGTCTAAGACTTAATCAAAGATAAAAAAATTTATGCTTGAAAATATACCATGAAAAAAAGTGAAAAGACAACCCACAGGATGGAAGAAAATATCTGTGAATCTTGTATCTAGAATATATAAAATATCTTGGGACTTCCCCAGTGGGACAGTGGTTAAGAATCCACCTGCCAATGCAGGGGACATTCCCAGCCCTGGTCTGGGAAGATCCCACGTGCCGCTGAGCAACTAAGCCCATGTGCCACAACTACTAAGCCTGCGCTCTAGCGCCGGCAAGTCACAACTACTGAGCCTGCGTGCCACAACTACTGAAGCCCATGTGCCTAGAGCCCGTGCTCCACAATGAGAGAAGCCACTGCAATGAGAAGCTCACGTAATGCAACGAAGAGTAGCCCCCGCTCGCTGCAACTAGAGAAAGCGTAGCAACGAAGACTCAGCCAAATAAATAAATAAATTTATTTTTTTAAAAGAGAGAGAGAAAAGGGGAAAAAGAAAATACAGCCTTAGAATTTTTTAAAAATAAATAAATAAATAATAAAATAAAATATTCTTACAACTCAATAATAAAATGACCACTCAATTTTAAAATGGGCAAAGATCTAAATATCTATTTCTCCAAAGAATATATACAAATGGCCAATAAGTATATGAAAAGATGCTCAACATCCTTATCCACCAAGGAAATGCAAATCAAAACCACAACCAGATTCCACTTCACACCTACTAGAATGACTATAATTGAAAGAATAGATTAACAAGTGTTTACTAGGACATATAAAAACTGGAACTCTCACACACTGCTGGTGGGCATGTAAAATGGTCCATCCCTTTGAAAAACAGTATGGCAATTCCTCACAACGTTAAATACAGAGTTACCATATGACCCAGTAATTCCAGTCCTAATTATATACCCAAGATAAATAAAAATATATGCCCCCAGAAAAAAGTGTACATGAATATTCATAGCAGCATTATTCATAATAGCTAAAAAGTGGAAACAACTTAAATGTTCATCATCTGATAAACTGATAAATAAAATGTGATATATCCATACAATGGAATATAATTCAGCAATAAAGATGAACGAGATACTGATTCATGCAACACTGGATGAACTTTGCAAACATATGCTAAAAGAAGCCAGCCACAAAAACCAAACATTGTATGATTCTATTTTTATGAAAAGTCCATAATAGGCAAATCTATACAGGTAGAAAGTAGATTAGTTGTTACCGAGGTTTAGGAGTGAAAGGGTCATGAAGGAAATGTTTCTTTTGGGGTTAATGAAAATGTTTTGAAATTGATTGTGTTGGTAATGGTTGCACAATGCTATGAATATAGTAAAGACCATGTAATTGTACACTTCAAATAGGTGAATAGTCTGGTGTGTGAACTGTACAGATACTTTTCAATTGCCTCTACAACATCCACCCCCTCCTCTTAATAACAAAATAAGTTTAAAAAACTGTTATATTGAAAAATAAAGCTCAATAAAGTTATTATATTTTTAAAAATCTAATGTAGGCTTTGTCAGCTAAAGACAGGATGCTTGGTCCTTCTTAATATTTTATCCACAGGCATTCCAGCAAGTTCATCAATACAGATATATATATATATATTTAGTTATTTGTGCATACATCTGTCCATATATAGCATAAACACGAACATGAATGCTCACCATCACACTTATCACATTCTTTATAATGGCAATTTATAGAATTGGTTAAATAATTTAATGCATCCAAATCCTACAGTATCCTGTGGCTGTCATCAAAAACTTCCACATAGGGCTTCCCCGGTGGCGCAGTGGTTGAGAGTCCGCCTGCCATCGTGCCCCGGTCCGGGAAGATGCCACATGCCGCGGAGCGGCTGGGCCCGTGAGCCATGGCCGCTGAGCCTGAGCGTCCGGAGACTGTGCTCCGCAACGGGAGTGGCCACAACAGTGAGAGGCCCGCGTTCCGCAAAAAAAATAAAAATAAAAATAAAAATAAAAAACTTCCACATAGATACATTTGTTTTTATGTATTGACTTGTAAATGCATCCCCAATATATTAAGACAAATTTATAAGGGTTATAACTTAATATGTAAAGATTGATTCAATATATGTGGAATAGTATAACCCAAAATGTTAACAGCAATAATATCTGGCTGTTGGGATTACTGTTAACATTTGTTTTTTTTTTAATTTTTTTCTTTAAACTTTCTATGTTGTCAGAAAGTTTAACAATGATGTGGTGCTTTACAAACAGACCACTTAACCCCACCCTAAAGCTACTGTACTTCTGGAGGTATGCCCTAGGGAATATGAGTTTCCCCAAGTTCTCCAGGTCATTTAGACATAGTCAACCTGGCACAGTTGTGCAGTTTATGTTTTTATTAAAAAGTTTTATTATTTATATTGTGAATAAGAAATACATTCAAATAATTCAAGGACAGGAATAAAGATGCAGACGTAGAGAATGGACCTGAGGACACGGGGAGAGGGAAGGGTAAGCTGGGACGAAGTTAGAGAGTGGCATGGACATATATACACTACCAAATGTAAAATGGATAGCTAGTGGGAAGCAGCCACATAGCACAGGGAGATCAGCTCGGTGCTCTGTGACCCCCTATAGGGGTGGGATAGGAAGGGTGGGAGGGAGACGCAAGAGGGAGGGGATATGGGGATATATGTATATGTATAGCTGATTCACTTTGCTATACAGCAGAAACTAGCATACCACTGTAAAGCAATTATACTCCAATAAAGATGTTAAAAAAAAAATCCAAAGATATAAACAGGTAGATTGTGATGTTTCTGGTCATATCCCCAGCCCCTCAGTACCCAGCTAGGAGATTTAGATATCAATAGTCTATATAATTTCTGACCTAATAAAAGAATGGCCTCCACAACATCTCAAACACATGGCCACCCAGCTATACATGAATACATAAAGGGAAAGGGAGTCCTCAACCTCAGATGGCAGACTATCCTATCATCAGAGAACTCTATTTGTTAGTATGTTCCCTCTATTTGTTAGTTGTCTCAATATATTAAAAGCCACCCATTCGTGCTAGTCTTATCTGCATTATAATAATGGTGCATAAAATCATGTGGGAGAGTGATATATCCTATGGAGGGATGATTTTCCCTACTCTTTCCCACCCTTTCCGCCCATGCACGCACGCAAAAGCCAGGGACACAGATGAAGCAAACTGTCATTGAGATTGAAAGAGTGAATGAAAATAAGTTTTCTGACATGATATCCTTCATGAGCTATACTAACAGGAAATCATCCTACACAGTGTGAAATATGGCAGAATGAAATGACTTACAGCTCTACCCAGAAGGTGACAAAGAGAGGCTGGGCCCTGGGGAAAGGGTGCAGAAAGGTTAAAGGGCTGTAGAGAGAGTCCAAGAAGTGAACACAAGCAGGGTCCCTTTTAGCTCAAATGCCATGGCACTCATATGCAAATAAGAGAAAGGGCCTAGTCCTCCTGGTTATCCCACATTCTAGATCAGGGTTTGGCAAAGTACAGCCTCTAGGGCCAAAACTGGCTACATCCATTCATTTACATATTTCCTATGGCTACTTTCAGCAGCCATCAAAGTAGCCAATCAAAGTTCTAAAAACAAAACTACCATATGACCCAGTAATTCCACTCTTGGGTATATATCCAGAAAAAATGAAATCTCTAATTTGAAAAGATATGTGCACCCCAAATATGCTAGTGTTCATAGCAGCACTATTTACAATAGACAAGACATGGAAGCAATCAAGAATCCTCAACAGATGATTGGCTTAAGAAGATGTAAGATAGATAGAAGATGATAGATAGATAGATAGATAGATAGATAGATAGATAGATAGATAGTGGAATATTACTCAGCCGTAAAAAAGAATGAAATATTGCAATTTGTAGCAACATGGATGGACCTAAAGAATATTATTCTTAGTGAAATAAGTCAGACAGAGAAAGACAAATACTGTGTGGTATCACTTATATGTGGAATATAAAAAATAATATAAATGAATCTAGATACAAAACAGAAACAGAGGGCTTCCCTGGTGGCACAATGGTTGAGAGTCCGCCTGCTGATGCAGGGGACATGGGTTTATGCCCCAGTCCGGGAAGATCCCACATGCCGCGGAGCGGCTGGGCCCGTGAGCCATGGCCGCTGAGCCTGCATGTCTGGAGCCTGTGCTCCGCAACGGGAGAGGCCACAACGGTGAGAGGCCCATGTATCACAAAAACAAAAAAAAAAACAGAAACAGACTCATAGACATAGGAAACAAACTTATGGCTAGCAAATGGGACAGGGAAAGGGGAAGGGCAAATTAGAAGTATGGGATTAATAGATACAAACTAATATACATAAAATATATAAGCACCAAAATTTATTGTATAGCACAGGGAATTATACCCAATATATTGTAATAACCTATAATGAAATATAATTTACAAAAACAAAACTCAAAACTGAATCACTATGCTGTACACCTAAAACTAACACAGTATTGTATATCAACTATACTTCAATTAAAAAAAGAAAAAAATTTGCAATTTATAAACCTGTAGTGAAGGAAAGCCCAACATATATATTACACATTTCTATGCAAACATTTTGCCCATTAAGATACATTAAAAATTTTATTATATTCAACAATGAGAAAATAGCATGTGCCAATGTAATTATTTCTTCAATCAAACATGTACAAACATGTACCAATAACACATCACTACATACTTTAAAACCATATGTCTTGAATTATTGAGAGGTTATACATACTATATTTACTTGCCATGTAATTGCATTTACTTCACACTATAGCAAATGATTCCTTAATAATGTTAGCTCCATCCCTACCACTAGCTTGATCGTTTGATTTATCACCAGTGCTTATTGGTGTGACCACTTAGTGTCTTACTTTTCCTTTCTAGATCCCCTAACTTTATATCTACAAGTTTCGGCAGCTCTAATGGTTCCTGGGCTTCTTAATTTTTTTTTGCAAATATTTCTGTTGTTGCTGTTGTTATCCAAGTATGGTTTTTTAAATCACAGATCCACAGTAAAAAGCAAACAGTTAAATAAATTTTAAAATATAAATAAATAGGGCTTCCCTGGTGGCGCAGTGGTTGAGAGTCTGCCTGCCGATGCAGGGGACACGCGTTCGAGCCCCGGTCCGGGAAGATCCCACATGCCGCGGAGCAACTGGGCCCGTGAGCCATGGCCGCTGAGCCTGCGCGTCTGGAGCCTGTGCCCCGCAATGGGAGAGGCCACAGCAGTGAGAGGCCCGCATACCACCAAAAAAACAAACAAACAAAAAAAAGAAACCAAAGACATTATAGAGATAGATACCTATTTCTTGGACACATTTGCTTTCTCCCCAGAAAGTAATTTATACCAGAAAGAGTAAAATAAAAACAACCAGCTGTTTTTTAAGATATAATATTGAAATAATACCATTTTGTATTATTCAGTTATAAGGCCATAATTTTTTTTTTTTTTTTTACTGTTCCTATCTTAATCCATTTCTCTCCAAGAATAAATCACTGGCAAGAACTGAAAAGATAGACTGCTAATCAAAATCTTTCACTCACTTGGCACTGTATATAACCAGATCATAGTATCTTGTCTTTCACTGCTGATGAATATAGACTCAGAAGATTGTACAGGGAATGAAAAGATTAAACGGTAGAAGTTGTAATAAATGTTAGCCTTTTCCAATTCAACATAATGCTAACTGCCAGTTAACCAATTTTCAAACTCCTGCCATTGTTTCAAAGTACACTATAAAATTGGCGAGATTTTCATACCCTTGTCACTATTTCTAGGAAACATAATATCCCAACTGAAAAAGAAACTATTTCTAGAGATAAAAATTATAATATAAGAGATGAACAGTAGCAGCCCCAGAACATTTTTAAACAACTGTTTCAAGATGAGAGATAATGAATCATTGTAGCTATGAAAAAGACACAAGACTTTATAACAATAAATCTACATCAATACTAAGGAATAAGGGTGGACATATATATCTGTTGTCTCTGTACCATAAAATATTTGGCATTCTGGTTTACACAACATTTCTATTTAATTGAGTATTGGAATATATACCTATCATAGCTTTTACAAAAATGTCCTGAGGCAATGAAGTTTTTGAAGTCGTAATGAAAGTGCCATTACCACCATAGATGAGCCTTAAAAAGCGTATATACCTAGCAAGAAATAACGTAAAGATTTCTCTAGATTTTCCCACTTTACTCATTGTCCAAGAAAAACAAAATTCAATCAATCAAACAAACTAATTAACCAAAATGGCACACTGTTGCAGATTGCATTTTTCAAAAAATGCTCACAACAATATGTCCCATCCCACAGGATCTTCCACAATGTGATCCCGCAAATTCCCTACTGCCTTGAACCCGTACTAGCTTTAGAGACCCTCTTATCACCCATAGAATGTAGCAAAATAATGCTTCGTGACTTCAGAGACCAGGTCAGAGGAAGAGCTACAGCTCCTGCCTTTGTCTCTGGGAATGTTCTTTCCATGTGTTTCTTTTTCCAATACCTCTCAGAGCCAATCGCCATGCAATAAGAAGGCCAAACCACACAGAGAGGTCACGTGTATGTACACTTGTGTCATCAGTCACAGCTGAGGCCAGCCTTCAATACCCCCCGCCCCCACCATCCAGTTATCAGACATGTGAGTAAGAAGCTCCCGAATGAGTCCAAGAGTCACCCCAACCTCAGAATTTCCCAACTGAAGCTAGATATTGTGGAGCAGACACAAGTCACACAATCCATGATCCTAGCATAATGTTTGTTGTATGATACCACTGAGTTTGACTTCCTTTGTTATGCAGTATAGATAACTTGAACAGTCATTCTGGTTCACATTTTGTATAAAAATTGTACTAATCCCAAAGTTAGTCTGTTAAAAAAAAAGGCATCCAATATAGGATATTGGACATATAGGACATACAGCAATCAGGCTACATGTACTAAAAGTCTACACCTACAGGCTCAGACCCATGCCAGCCCTTAGACCAAGTTGAGAACCTAGCCTGAGAGTATATTAGGAATTGTTTCTCCAGTAAAGATTAGGATCTACTTCCCCACATCTGATATGCCAAAGTTGGAGACAATCTCAGCACATGTGAAATTGATCTAGAGTCTCCCTACATATCTTCTGTGTGGCCAGTTTGTGTGACTGGCTCTGTGCAATAATCTCAGGTGGAATTGAACTGAGTCTACTTGGATGGCACATTAATCCCCTTGGGTTTTTTAAAGACCTTTTCTCCTGGACTGAACTCTGCTCCCAGAAAATTATTCAGGTTCTGCTTACTATGAATGAGAACCCATCTAATGCAAAGAACCATGGGTATTATTATGTATCTCATCATGCGGACTCATTGTACCTGATGCTGGCTTGGATCAGAAAGGTCCCAAGTCCCTTGGACTTGCTTATGTATACAGTTTGTACCTTCCAACATGAGTCCCAATCTTGTCCTAAGATTGTTCCCTCAGCTCCTGATCTTCATCCTATGAAAATTAGGATACTAGGAGTGGCCTCGAAGGTAAAGAATCAGAACATTAAACAAGACAAGGCTGCAGTTTCCAAAATTAGGGATGGACTGCCTGGATACTGATTTTCAGGGTTCTAAGCTAGAGCCCCTTAATTACATTCAACCTATTTCCATACCTGACCTTTGGATATGAGGTGGGCCTGAATCTACAGATAAGGTCAAGTAAGGGTAAGATGTAGCAGAATGTAGAGGCCAGGAAAAGGGCACTTCTTAATAGAGATGATACTTCCTCTACAGTTCACAATGGCAATCTTTGAAATAATGGATTCTAGAATTGTACCTTTTTTTAATTTGTTGATTTGTTGGCTGTGGTTTTATTAATTTGCCTTTATGCTTCTTTGGAATATGGGACATTTCTCCATTTCCATTCTTATTTTCCATGAGTTTTCAAAGATATACCCATAGTAGTTTAGCAGATTCCACTGGAATTTACTGGGACACAATTCATCAAGGTCTGGGAAGGAAATGTAAGGCAAGTAACATTAATTTATTAAGTGGCTACAATTTACCAGACCTTTTATTCATATCAGTCATGGCCTTTAATCTCCTAAATTCCAGAAGCTAGTGTGTTTTTCCTAATTACTATGTAAGGCAACTGAGACCAAGACGGGTTAAATACCCTGCTGAAGTTCTAAAGCAAAAAAGTGGCAGAAGTCAAGATTTGAACCTACATCTGGCTGACTCCAAAGCCCCTGCACCTTCCACCATAAAGGTTAAACTTGTTTGGAACAGTTATTTGTCTCCTATCTCCTCAATCCAGGATGTCTAATTTTTCTTTATAAATGTTTCTCTCATTGGTCTGAGGATTATTTTCCTTCATAGAGAAGAGGAAGGAAGAATTAAAGTTGAGAAATTTCTCTTCTTCCTGCCATCTGACCCAAGGAGTACCAGCTACTCTCTTTTTTTGCTTGCCCCAAACATAATCTGCCCTTTTGATTATTATTAGCACTTTTTTTCTCTTAAAAAGCCTCATCTAAATCTGTTTTTACCTTTCAGACCAGGTTCATTTAAGTCCATGCCGCTCTTCTATATTCATGTGTGACCTGAGGCAAACTTGCTTAACCTCTCTGAAGCTCATTGTCGCATCTCTAAAATGAAATAACGATAGCATCCAACTTACAGTATGTTGTGAGGTTTAAAACACAGTGTGGTTGTAGAAAGTGCTCAGCAAATGTCATCTATTATTTCTATCATCATGCTTGGTCATCCACCTCTCCTTACATCTTTTTGTGCACATCCTTTTAAATCTTTTCTCTGATAAATCCATCGAGGAGCTTCTTGGATAGACCCATTAATTTCTTTAAACACTGATTATACCATCAGACTTCTATTTTCCATTCCTCTTTGTTCATCAACTCATTCTTAAGTCTCTACCAAAAGAATTCTACACAGATTTTCATCTACTAATTTTGAATTGTGATGTGTTCAAATACCTCTTCTCTGGTTACTTCTTGGATGACACAGATGCTTTTTCCTAGAGTTACTTCCTATCCCTTCCCTTTAGTGTCTCCTTAGCCAGATTTAAGTCAAAATAGCAGTACTTCTACTCAATTACTCTATCCTCCAAGAAAATTAAGTAACTTTTGCTTATCATCATTATCCTTGTATTTCCTTGAAAACTTTTTTTAAAAAATAGAGACTGTAATGAAGCATTTTCTTCTTCTTTAGCAACAAAATGCACAGGAGACAGCAATGTTTCTTGGAAGCAAAAACAAAAGACAAAATTCTGTTATAGACTTGATCTCTGACTCAGCATCTGATTTGAAACAAGAAGACCTCTTAATACTTTCTTTTTCTCACCTGAAATATTGGGACAATAATGTTTTCCCATTATTGGTGTGAGGATTAATGAGACAACGTAAAGAGCTTTGAGCACCCCCGATGGAAGTTGCTCTATTATTACTTTGATTTCCCCTTAAACCATAGAGAAATTAATTCACCAGTCTCTATGGAAAGTTTTAAAAAATCCATTTTGCTCACTTTTTCTAACAGAGCTGGAAGAGAAAGAAGTTTACCTAGGAAAAGATACAGTTTCAATTATGTTGTACTATATTTTGTCATCAGAACCATGAAACATATTCGACTTAAGAAATTTTATATGCAGTTGACAGCTTTTAAATATTTTAAATATGCATTTACCTAAAAAAGTAAATAGGCATTTTCCAAGTAAGTATCACATATTTTTCAATTATCCATGAAAGTATTTATCTTACATTCTGCTACTATAATGGAGTACAAAAAGGGAAACACTGAAGTAATAAAAACTTTTGAGTCATGCCTGAATAAATGTGGGAATTAAAAGTTACTCCTGAGAACTATTTGTGATTCACATCTTTATGCCTCAAAGAAATTGAGCAATGCACTCTCTCTGCCAGTTATTTTTTTTTTGCCAGTTATTTTTGATAACAAGAGATAATAAAGTAGGAATTATAGAGAGATTTAAACTTTAGCATAAGTTCTGAAATGTCTTTAAAAATAATACCTAGGACATCTGAAAACACAAGATACCCTAGCTGAGTTCACACTCTACTTCCAGATAATTCCCATATATGAAATTTTCATTTTTCTACTTCATTTGGTAAACAATATACACAGTGAATGCTCCCATGTAATTGAGAAAGATATTGAAAAATATGAGAAAGACTCATGAAAACTGGTCAGTAGACTTATAAGAATAAAACATTGATTAATATTTGTGGGAAGGAAATTATGCTTATTTAGATCTAAGGCTTATTTAGATGAAGTCAGAAGTCATGTCATCTAGGAAACTAAGGAATCAAACCAGGAAAAAAAAAACTTCAATAACAATACAAATTGTATGCACCAAATAGAACCTCACTGCCTAGAGATTTTGGAAAACAAGGTGGAAAAATCCATCACAGAGAACTAACACAAATAAAATCCAGTCAAGAACATTACTAAAGACCACCTCTCCAGTATTCTTCCTTTTCTTGGAAAAGAGTGTCAAATCCAAAATCATCATTATAAATACTTGATACAGATAGTATAACTGCTTATAGTAACTCCAACATGCAAAACACAATTTGTTTTACAAAGACTCAGTAATGTCTTGGTTTGCCCCAGACTGCACAGGGCAGAAAAGAAAACCAGAGTAATCAAATAAACCAAAGCTGATGTGAAATTCCAAGAATAAGAGTCTAAATCTATAATCGCCACCAAGGCTAATCTCCCACTGGTTCCAATTATATATCTATTGGGAAAACACAAGTGAAATTTAAAACTGTTAAAGTCATGTTCCAGCCTCCTTGTGGTTACTACATTTGCCTTCTACATGTTAGCGGCAGAACCAAAAGAATTAAGAACTAAATAATAAAGGAATGAACTATAGCAGTGGTTTTGGCAGAACCAAAAGAATTAAGAACTAAATCATAAAGGAATGAACTATAGCAGTGGTTTTCCAAGCAAGGTGTTGAGAGGCTGGGCAATGTGAGGCAGAATTATATCACATGCAGAGATCTTATTTATGGAAAGGACTCCACTGCTAAAATCCTGAAATACAGATTCATGAACTAATTAATAGTAGGAAAACCTGCCATAGAGTCAATTGCACTGGGCTCAGAATCAGACAAATATAACTAAATTCAAAGCCTGTTCAGATCCTCACTAATTTCTAAGAATAAAAGCGTTTTAACACCGGCTTCACAGGAACTATTGGAATGATTAAATGTTTTAATGTATGTAAAGAGATCAGCAGAGAGTAAGTAAATGCATAAATTATGTCCTCCCCCTCCTCACCCCAGAAGATACTAAGGAGGGATCATTTAATACATCCCCATGTCTCTACCAAAACTAAACACTATCCATATTAAAAACTTATAAAGCAATTTTACAGCTAGCCATCTCTTGTAGGTTATGACAGTGGGTTTACAACCTTACTGCCAAGATGCTGGTCGCTGTCACTTTCATCTTGACCTTATTCAATTACCATAATCCTTTCTTAATTCTAGGCTTCTAGACAGAAGGTGGTTACTGAGAAACTCTTTGCCTTCTTAAATTCACTGTCTAAAACTAAAATCTATTCATGTCTTTTTAACCTTTCTTTCTTTGTTCTTTCTCCTAATTCTATGCAATTGATCAATCACATCAAGTAGCTAACAATGAATACTGGGTTACTACTACAGCCCATGAATTTCACTGTCTATCTTTAACAGTCTTGCAAATTTATCCAAAGGTGTCCATGGATACCTGATTTCCCCCAATATGATACTTTTGTTTCCCCCGCTTCTAGTTTATAAAGCAACCAGCTTCATTAATTCCTTAAAAAATTCTAAGTCTAAATTTGAGCTTTGGCGACTCCCCTGGCGGTTCAGTGGTTAACACTCCACGCTTCCAATGCGGGGGGCGCGGGTTCAATCCCTGGTCGGGGAACTAAGATCACACATGCCACACAGCGCGGCAGAAAAGTAAAAATTAAAAAAAAAAAGAAATTTGAGCTATCCTTTGTCACCAATTTGCTATAATCCTGGTCAAAATCATGCAATTATTCACTTCCCTATGTATAAAATATCACACCAACCAACATAAGGGAATGGCAATGTCACACAGAAAGAGTAACCACAAGAGAATCTGTTCCCCCAAAAGGCTACTAGAGGAAGCCAGGTAATTACCAAACTTAGTATCTTCTGTGTTTATAAAAGACATATTTTATGAAGTGTTGATTTTAAAATTTGACCCTGGCCACTGAAATAATTTTTCATATTTTGAAACTTCCTTTCAGGATGTATCTCACAGATATGCCCACAACAACTTAGTATCCATTTATAGAAAGAATAAAAATACGAGAATATAATAGGCTTCAATCCTAAGATAATACATAAGCAAAGGGAAACTACTCTGACAGGGGCAGTTCATATAAATGCTAAAGGGAATTAATTTTTAAAAGATTTATTCAAAAATAGTCACTTTGCTAAGAACTGGCATGTAGCTTATTTCATTTTATTATCACAATTGCCCAGTGAATTAAGTAATATTATATGATTTTATAGACAAAAAGAGACCTGATTAAATTAAATAACTTTATGGATAACTACTAAGTCCTGCTGCTGATATGTGAACCCACATCTGTATGACAAGGCCAACATCCTTTGTATTTTTACCACAATCATATGACACTATAAAGAGTTGTGGAGGGCTTCCCTGGTGGCACAGTGGTTGAGAGTCCGCCTGCCGATGCAGGGGACACGGGTTCGTGCCCCGGTCCAGGATCCCATATGCCGCGGAGCGGCTGGGCTCGTGAGCCATGGCCAAAAGAGTTGTGGAGGACTGTGATCCTCTGGATCTTTTCCTGACTTCCAGACCCTCAGGAAAGTTTTAGGTTTTGCATGTTTTAGTTATGGTAGACAAATTTGGGGCAAGTAATTTACTATATTTGGGATGTATTTTCTCATTGGTAAAATGGTCTTTATCAGCACTATCTATGAGAAATAAAATGTGAGCAAATATATAATTTACAATTTTCTAGTAGCCAAGTTTAGAAAAGTAATAGGTAAAATTAGTTTTAATAATATTTAACCCAATATATCTCAAACATCTTTCCTACAGGTAATTTATATAAAAATTATTAATTAGGTATTTACATTATTTTTTCAAATCTTAGAAATTCAGTTTGTATTTTAGATTATAGCACATATTTAACTAGCCATATTTAAACTAGCCATATTTCAAGAGCTCAATAGTCACCTATGTCTATTGACTGCCATATTGGGCAATACAGCACTAGACAACCTTCAAGTTCTCTTCTACCCTCGAAATATAGAGACCTATCATTCTATAGTTTGCAAAATATACTCAGATGCTGAAGGGAATCAAAAAAGCATTATGCTGTAAAATTATCTTAGACCAAGGTAGCAATGACATGCATGGATTTTATTGCCTAACTATGTCTTTTATTATTATTGTAGGATAACATAGAAAAAGTAATAATATATTTGATATATATTTTATCACATATTTTATATGTGATACAAAATATCTTGATATTTGATAAGGCAATTCTCCCTCACCTCATAACCCTTTTCCAAGAGTTTTTGACTCTCTTCTTGACTTTTTCAACTTCCATATAATTCCTGAACCAGTTTGTTGAGTTGAATAGAAGAGTCTGCTAAGATTTGGTTTAGAATTCATTAACTCTACAGATCAATTGAGACAGAATTAAGACTTTCACTCTATTAATGTTTTTTGTTCTAAATTTATTTGGGTCATTTTTAATATAAATTTTTATATTTTTTCCACAGAACTCATATATCTTAGATTTATTCCCAGGTACTTCATATTTTTTAAACTAGACTAAAATGTATTATTTTATTTTACCTGCTATGTTGCTGGTGTATGTATGTATGTGTGTGTGTGTATATATATATATATATATATATATATATGTACACATACACATATAAATCATATTTATATGTGTATATATACATGCACATAAAATTATATTTATATGTATGTGTGTATATATATATATACACACATACATATAAATACAATTTATTATTGTATTTGAATATGTACTAGCAATCGTATTAAATTTATTAATCATAATAATTGAATTTCTTGGTTGTTCTATGTAGAATTATGTCATCTGTAAATAACGGCAACTTTGTTTTTTTTCTGCTTTACTTTGCCAGCTAAGGCTTCCACTGTGATATTAAATAGAAGTGGTGGAAAGCTGGCCAGCATCATTGTCTGGTTCCTGACCCAAAAAAGAAAATGTTCAATGTTTCATCATTAAGTTCTATTCAGCTATACGATGTTTGCAAATGAAGTTTTATCACATTAAAAATGCTGATCTTAGATTGCAAAAAAATTTTGTCATGAATTATATACTGATTTTGACTAAATATTTTTCTCCATTTATTGAAATAATATATTTTCTCTTTTGTATTCTCTTATTATCTGTGTTCACAATGACTGATTTTCAAATGTTCAACCAATCTCACATTTCTGGAATAAACTCAACTTTGTAGTGCTGTACTTTATACTCACTATTTACTTTGTTTAGGATTTTTGCATCTATGTTCATGGATGAGAAATACCTGCAATTTTCCCTTTTATAATGGCCATGTCAGGTTCTGATTTTAAAGTTATGCTGGCCTCACAGAATAAATTGGGGAGCATTCCTGCTTTTCTATTGAATTTAAGAATTTTTAAATTGATATTATTCTTTTTTTTTACTATTTCTTAGAATATGATAGAATTCAATAAAGTCAGCTAGAACCAGAGTTTCCTTTGTAGGAACATTTTAGCATATTCAATTTGTTTAAGAGATAAAGAACTGTTCATATATTTCTATACTTTTTTCAACACTAATACGTTTATTTTTTCTAGGAATTTGTCCATTTTACTAAACTGTCAAAACTAGTAGCATAAAATATTAATAAAAGCCTCACATTATTTATAACACATACAGTATCTGTGGTAATACTTTTTTTATTCTGTACATGGATTATTTGCACATTCTCATTTTTTATTCCTTGATTAATCTCAACAAATATTTGTAAATTTTATTATTCTTTTCAGGAAATCACCTTGTGATGACCTGGTTTTGGATTGTTTAATAGTTCTTTAATTTCTGCCTTCTTCCTGGATAAGGCAAGGACTTTAGAGCAATTTAACCACATTTATTCCTCTCCCAGTAGATAGGTCATCACTACCAGTTACTTTATTTCTATTTTAAATTTCATGATACATTCTTATTATTACTTTAAACAATTAATGTTACTTTATATTTGCCTAGGTATTTACCAATTTTATCTTGTCATTTCTCATGTTTTCCAGACCTTCCATCTGGGATTATTTTCCTTCAGCCTGAATGAAATCTGGATTGAAATTTTAGTCTAAATTATGCTGCAATAACAGATGACTACAAAATCTCATTGGCTCGCAAAAACAAATATTTCTTTTTCTCTCACATTTATGCATATGGTGGATCAACTACAGCTATGTTTAATGTACTCTTCGTTTCAGGATCAAAGTTAAAGGAGCAACTCCTATCTAGGACAACAATTTTTAAAATTCTGCTCAGAAGTGTCACTTCTGAGTGACATGTCACTTCCACTCACACTCAATCAGCTAATAAAGTGATATGGTTAAATCTGATAACACTGAGGCATGAGAGTCAATTAGAAATAGTGAGAAAACCTTCTGACATTAGTAAGATCTTCCCGACCATTTTTTTTTTTTTTTTGACGTTTACACTTGACAGTGTCTGTTGATGACGAACTCAGTATTTGTCTGCCTGAAAAATGTCTTTCATTTACTGACATTTTCCGAGTATGCGATTCTCTGGATATTTTTTCCTTTCAGAACAATAATGATATCATTCCACTTTCTTCTGACTTCACTGCTACTATTAAGAAATTAGCTGTCAGTCTAACTGTTACCAATTTGAAGACAATCTTTTTTTTTCTTTTTTTTTTTTTTAATCTCTGGCTGCTTTTAAGATCTGAACTTGTATTTGGTGCACTGAATATGATATATTCAGGTGTGTACTCCTTTCTACTTATCATGCTTGGGATTTGTTAGGCATTTTTAGTCCACAGACTGTATTGTTCTGTTCTGGAAAATTTGCAGCCAATATCTCCTCAAATATTTTCTCTTCCCCATACTTCCCCTCTGTTTCTTCTAGAACTCCAATTAGTCATGTATTATACCTCATATACTAGACTTTCTCTCTCCTCCATGAATTTTAATGTTTCTTTCATATAAATATTTCATATATACATTTTTTTTTCTTTGCCTCTTCAAGCTAAATTCTGGAAAGTTATTCTGACTGATTTTCTGGATAATTATTCTGAGTGATTCATTGAGTTTTTAATTTCAATTATTGGATATATTTGTTTCCTTTTCAAATATGCTAGGGTATGTTTAGAATGCTCTAACTTCAGAGACATTTTTATTTCTTTGAACATTGTTAGCATGACTGTTTTATAACCTGTAACTATAATTGCAATAACTATAGTATTTGCACATTTGTTTTTGTTTTACGTTTTGTTAGTTGGTTCTTGCTATTGATACCTTATTTCCTTCTGTGATTGCTAGTAAGTGCTATTGAGTAATTTTCCTTAGAAAAATATTTATAGATACTCTTTGAGGCTAACATGAAGATAACTTTCTGCAGAAAAGCTTTTAATTTCCTTCTATCAGGTCCTTAAGTATACCCCCAGTTCAGAAGCAATTAAACAGAATTCAGATTTTGGGGAGCCATCAATATATGTAAATTTGGGTTTCAAATACACATGAGAACAAGATTGTGGTTATAACCTCTCTGAGCGTTTCCACTTCTGCTTTGGAGAGCATCAAGATGATCTTCCTTACAGACCTGTACTGGAAGAATGAGGCCAGTTTACCTTTACTCCTCCCACATTCCTTGGGGTTCCCAACTCTACAAGAGGAGTGCTATCTTTTAGACTCTCCACCTAAAGTGGGTCCTGGGTTTGTGTCCTGTCCATGCTATCCTAATTTCACTTGAATTTAACTCATTTGGCAAACTTCCTCAGAGAAAAGTGGGGGATTCAATGATGCTCTTAACCTTCTGGCTCCAGCTTTTATTTATATTGTAATTTGGTTGATCTTTACTGTCTTTTTAGATCTTTGGTGCTTAAATTTTTTTTTTTTTCTATTTTATGGAGCATTTTTAGTTGTTATTATTCCACTGCAAAGGTTGGTCCAAATAATCTATCTCATCATGTTTCCAAAAAAGGGAAATTCCAAGATGTATCTTTATGTAAAATTATTTAATATTTCACTGATGTTTTTGTAACAGAAACATATTCATTGCAAACAAAACACAAATAATATTTGTCTCCCACCTTCATTTTATACTTTATTTAGTGGAATGAATATTCCTCGTCCTAGATAAAAATCGCAATAAGTCTCATGTTTTGGATATCCAGCCCTGGACAACAATAAGTTTTAAACCTCAATTAGCATTAAATTGTTTCACTTCCGCCCACCCACCCTCATTAACGTTAGCCTGCTTTGGTCTGGAGTCTGCTGTATTGAAAGGGATCTCTTTGCTATTCTACTCCACACTCTCTACTCAATTTCTCTTCCATTTGATCCCTTTGCTATTCTACTCTATTGTACTTTTCTATATGCAATGTCTTCCCCTTTCACTAGCTGCTAATTAGCCTGTCTCCAGGATTAAAGTTGTGTGTGGCAATCAAGAGATTGAGTCAAGGGATTGAGGTACATGAGTTAAGGGAACAAAAATGTACTTACTTGGATGAGTGGCTTTGTGCTCTCTGAACCTGGCAAATAATGAAAGCTGACTTTTGATGAGGTACTTTGTGGACTTAGAGGATAATTCCTTCAGGGCACATGTGATTCTGTTCCTGATGGTCATTTGAGATGGTTTCCTTAAGCCCTGGCTATTAATGGTACATTTCCAGACTATTTTCTCGGACGATAACCTTTGGATAAATCCTCAGGTGACTCCATACCACTTTTCTCCTTTGTAGCCCATATTCAGTCTATGGGAAATGTGCCCTGACAAACTCTGCAAGTACAAGTCAATCAAAACACATCAGCGCTCTTTGCCAAAAAGCAATGTGTCAACTTTTATCATCTCCAGATTTATCAGGCAGGAGGCAGACCTCAGTCTTAGATCTGCTTTAGTTATTCTCACATGTAAGAAAACATAAGTCCTCTATGGTTTCCAACTGTAGAAAATACATTTAGAGTTATAGGTTGCCTCACTTAAGTCTTCCCAAACCAGCTTTGAGAGGGAGGGAACAGACCATCCTTCTCCTAAAGTCAGTGGAATGGAGACTCACGACAGCACAATAGCTCTCTAAAAGAAATATCTTTGGCAATTCATTCCCCCAATCCTTCCCGACTCTTTAAGGCCTTGATGAGGGATCCAAGTGTCATGGAGCAGCTTATCATTCATTCTCTGCATGAAAAATGAACCACCTTACTCCTACCTGGCATCCTTCTATATATGATTTTAATGACACCTCAATCAAAAATGGGACATTCTGTACACTTTGATATCATTGTTTTATAATCAAAAACAAATTATCAAAAATTTTTAAAATTATTAACCCCACATTTAGCCATGATCTATCTGTGTGATGCTTATAGTGAAAAGTCTCATACCTATTTGCACCATTTCTTTAATAATTTTTTAAGACGGGTAAAACTACATGATATAGTCAACTGAATGGATTTTTAGAATTTCAAAATTGTTAATTGATGGAAAAAATCCAAATTCTGGTAGAATAAAATGAAAGCAATAAATATGCATCTCACAAAGAAGAAGTAGGAGGGAGAACTTTAGAACTCTCTAGAATAGCAAAATCTATTTCAATAATACTTAGGAGAAGTAGTTACGTTAAAGTTTCCCTCAGGAGGAGAAAAATTCACCCTCACCAAAAACATCCAGGTACGCCTCCACTCATTTCTTATTAGGGCAACCAACACCTACCAGTAAAAATTCTATTTCCTCTAAAAGCTGTGTGCCTCTCACGTGAGAAGCAGCCTGAATATCCTGGTCCCTGCTCAGAAGCAATGATATTGCAAACGGAGAGATCTTTGCTGGATTCCACTGGGAGTCTCAGTGGAAACAACAATCTGTTGTCATTATATAGAGCACTATACAATGCCCTGGGAAGCCCTAATTCTTATAAATCAAAAGTTCTACTTGAATGCAACTGATCTATTTTAGGGAAGGCAATCCTACTCAGAATCAGATTTGTCACAGCACATTCCTTTAATCCTTAGCAGTATGAGCTCTGTAAACAGTATTTGAAATAATATTACACATTATTTTACACAGAAGCCTTCAGAGTCCCGCATCCCTGAAAGCTTTCTAGTGAAACAGCCAAGTAACTTACTTAAGCTTCTTTATTTCTTCTTCTTTTTTTTTTTTTTTTTAAGCAGGAGAGAAGTGAAAGTGCTATGGGCCAGTAAGCAAAGTAATGTTTGAATATTGAGAGGAGTTAATGAGACAAAAAAAGAGCTGTTTCACTTGGCAAGTCTTACAAAGCAAAGGTTCCTGCAAAGGTAATATGATATGAATTAAAGACAAGGACACTGACCATCTATTTGATGTTTATACCCCAAAATGTTGCCCTCAGTAACTGCACCATATCTGCAAGACTGCCAACTTGCTTGCGAATATAATCCTCATGAAATGTTATGTTTTCCTTTACACTGACCAAGCGCATTCACACTTTTAGAAACATCGCAAAGGACTTTATGTGAGGCTTTGAATGAATCTGCATAAAACCTCTGTGAATTAGCCAAGTGAGTGTTTTGTTTCTTTGGTTTGTTTTTCATTTTCCCTTCTGTGGTCCAAGCACACACGGAGAACAGATGCGGTAGAGAAAAAGAAAAATAACAGTAGACTTCAGTGAGCTAGGCTTAAGATAGGAGATGACTTTGGGGAAAAGTATAATTAGGAATTAACTGAGTATTAGAGATAAGATATACCAATGTACAACTAGAGAACCAAATCAAATCATGAAAGAGGACCACTGAAGAGAGTAGAGACATCTCAAACAATAGCAACTAGAGTCCTAATCTATGTAGAGATCATTTTGAATGAACAAAAACAGACAAGTTATATACAATATTTTCAAGTCAGTAGATAAAAAATTAACATGAGGTGTTCCATGACATTCCCCCATACCTACCGCCAGACAGAGTCATTACAGTGTCCTGGGATAGTGTTCTACCATCTATACTCATATATTGTTCTCTTTGTCTCAGCATTGTCTTCTGTAAAAAAAGAACTAATGATATCTTAAGGATGAAATGGGATAACTCCTAAATGTTCCTAGCACATGCCTTAAACATAGGGGGCACTCAACAAATGACCATTAAGATTCTACTCTAAATATCTTTACTTAGATCTGTCTTCCTCGTTACAATCTCCTGGAAGAATTTATCATCTACTGTTAATTGAGAAGTTACTGTATACTAGGCACTGATCTATGTGTTTTACATGCAGATGCTATTGTTATCCTTATTTTACAGACAAGAAAACAGAAGCACTGACAGAATAACTAAGTTGCCCATGGTCACCCATCTAGGAAATGGCAGAGCTAAGACTTAACCCAGGTAGTCTGGCACATAGATAGTACAACACACTGAGTACAGATACTATAGAAACACACACACATACACACATATATGTTTGTGTGCATCCTTCTTAGCTATAAATAGCATAGAAATCAAGTATGAGTCAACTTCATCTCCTTAATATTTTCCTCTCTACCCAGAGTCAAAATCAGAAATGCCGGCTCAAACCAACTTCAATTAGGACCTACCTCCTTCACTCCACTCCAAGCCCCCATGATCTGTTCTGGTAACTCTGGTTTCTGTCCTATTGGGTTCTACTATTCTACCTTCTGCAAATGGAAGTCTGACTTGGACTTCCTAGCTGAATTTCAATGTTGGCTTCATTCCAAAATCTAGATTACCCTTCAGCTTGAAACTCTGCCATCTTTGGATACGGTCTATCCTATTCCTGTGTCCAATCCAGGTGCCTGGGAATCTACTCTGGGACCTTATTTTAAAATCCATCTCTCCTTTAAGGCAAGTATGAATATTTAGGTTCTAACTTGGGATTGAACTCCAGTGACCCTGGGCAAGTTCTTAATCTCTCAATTTCCTCATTGGAAACTATTAGGATTTGTCTTACCAGGTTGCTATGAGAACGAAATAATATCATATATGCTACACAGCAAACAATACAAAGGTTCACTGAATGAAAAGAAGGCTGAGAACAGGATAATCCAGTCTGCTTTTATTATTTTGTCTACCTGAATGTCCTTCCTATTCTTGACTTCCCCTTCATTCTTCAAGACTCAGCTCAATCATCATCTCATCATGTCTTCAAGGAAGTGCCTCTCTTTTCTCTGCTCTCGCAACTATCTAAACAAACTTTTATCATAGTATTTGCCACATTCTGTATCATGTGTTTCTTTGCCTATATTACTAGATTTTCAGGTTTCTGAGGGAAGATGGTATGGGGGGGGGTCTGGGGTGATTACATATTACTTCTGTTCTCCCATCATAGGCACCAGCTTCTTCTGGACTTAAATAAACTGAGTATATGATCTTATACCAGAACCACCAAATGAGAAGGTAAAAACTGGCAAAATAATGAGGTTGGATGAAGCAGAGGGAGATTAGTGAAGAAGCAATCATCAGCTTACAACTCTTTCTCAGCTCCAAGGCAGACTGTAGGCACCTTGAACCTCCACCCTGCCATTGAATCAGGCAGTCTCCCCAAGTGTACTAATCACCTTTGACCTTAGGAAGTGAAGGATGAAAGTGTGTCCTGCTGAATATGTCAGTGGGGATCCTTCACAGGAAATGTAGCATCGTCAAAACTAGAATGGGAGAGTGTCACGGGATGAACTGTATCCCCTAAAAAAAATGTTGAAATCCTAACTCCTAGTACTTGTGAATGTGACCATATTTGGAAATAGGTTCTTTGCAGATGATCAACTCAAGATGAAGCTATTAGGGGAGCCCTAGTTCAATATGACTGATATCCTTAAAAAGGAGGAAATCTGTACACAGAGACAGACCCATGCAGAAGGAAGACATGCACATGCGAAGAATGTCACGTGAGGACAAAGGCAGTGATCAGGATGATGTTCTTAACAAGCCAACGAACACCATGGATTGCCAGCAAACCACCAGAGGCTAGGAGAGAGGCACGAAACAGATTCGCCCTCACAACCCTCAGAAGGAACCAAACCTGCCTACACCTTGATCTGGAACTTCTAGCCTCCAGAGCTGTGTGAGACAAGAAAATTTCTTTTGCTTAAGCCACCCAGTTTGTGGTATTGTTACTGTAGCCCTAGCAAACTAATACAGATTTATTGGGGAAGCAATAAGGAAATCTCATTAAAAGATAAGTATAATAGAATTCAGTCAAGAAAATAAGTAAATGTAACCATCTTAACCAAAATACTGAAACAAAGAAAACTAGTGTTACTTATCTCAGGCCAACAATTCCACTTAGCAGCTTTTCATCCACATCTAGAAAGGAAAGCAATCCTCAGGCCCAGCCATTACTATTCTCTTCCCAAATGTTTGTGGTCCATTCTTGCTCATCTATTTCCATTCTTTCAACTGAACTTTAAGAGCACTTGTCAAGTTTATTTTAAGATAATACATAAAATGATTCAAGTAAATTATTAAATGACACCGAATACAGATTCAAAGATTTCTTATTAATGATATTCCTACTGCTTGATAAAATCCGTTGTTAACGTGAACGTGAACTTAAACTTTTCTTATATTTAAACTGCCATTTTGCCAGTTTAAAGGAAAACCTCCATTTCTATGTGTAATGGTCAGCTGCAGTCTCTAGAGCACGCTGCTAGGGGGCAAATCCTTACTTTTCCACTTGCTGTGAATGTGACTAAATAGGTTTTGGTACCAATTCCAGTGATGGCGGAGAAGGTTCTTATACCAAGTAGGAGTTCTCTAGTACAGAGGTCCCCAACCTTTCTGGCACCAGGGACTGGTTTCATGGAAGGCAATTTTTCCACGGACTGGCGGAAGCAGGGGAGATGGTTCGGGCGGTAATGCGAGCGACGGGGAGCAATGGGGAGCGGCAGATGAAGCTTTGCTCACTTGCCCGCCCGCCACTCATGTCCTGCTATGAGGCCCAGTTCCTAACAGGCCGAGGACCAGTAATGGTCCACGGCCCAGGGGTTGGGGACCCCTGCTCTAGGACACCAGCTGAGTGTCCTACAATTCAACTTAATTCCGACACTATATACCCAGAGATAGGACCAGATTCTCCAGGTTAAGGGTTCAGACTTACAAGACTGCCCCCCCTCCCCGCACAGCCCCCACCTCACTTCAGAGGTGTCAATCCTAAATGAGGGTTGTTACCTCTACCTCTGACCAGCTGGCTAGGTTCCAAGGACACCCTCCCTCAAGTTTGATTCATTTGCTAGAGCAGCTCACAGAACTCAGAGAAACATTTTACTTACTAGATCATGGGTTTATTATAAAAGGATATAACTCAGGAACAGCCACATGGAAGAGATGCACAGGGTAAGGCATGGGGAAAAGGCACAGAGCTTCCATCCCCTCTGCATGTGAGCCACTCTCCCCCATCTCCACATGTTCACCAATTCAGATGTCTCCAAACCATGTCCTTGTTGTGTTTTATGGAGGCTTCACTACATAGGCATGATTGATTAAATTATTGACCGCTGGTAATTGATTCAACCTCCAGATCCTCTCCCCTCCCCCTTCCTCCCTTCCCCTAAAAGGTCAATGGGTAGGACTGAAAGTTCAACCCTCTAATCGCTGGGTTGGTTGTCTGGCAACCAGTTCCCAACCCTAGATGCCAGCTAGAAGTCACCTTATTAACATAACAAAAGACACTTTATCACTCTCAGCACTTAGGGAATTCTAAGGGTTTTAGGAGCTTTGTGTCAGAAAGGAACAAGGACCAAATAGATATTCCTTATTATAAATCACAGTACCACAGTGACTCTAGCCACTAAACCTTTTCAAGGCTCAGTTTTCCCTTCTGTAAAATAAGGATAATGTAATTGAGGAGAACCCCATGAGGCCTTCCCAGAATAGACCTCCACCCATGTCCTCCACCTGCTTTTCCTCTGTAGAAAAACTTGTCAAAGAATAAATTTAATCAGAGAAGTGAGAAAATGCAGAAAGGAAAACAGTCAAGCAAGACAAAATAATAATACTTTGGCCATTAAACAAAGTAGAGGACATTTAGTTCTTCCTCAAGGACTACAGATAATATTCTGAGCCATATCCTTTGGGTTATTTTGCAGATACTGAACCCCCCAGCAGGTGGAAGAAGTTAACTGTATGCTGCCCACAAGCACGTAGACCCCCAAACCATTTGGAACCAGAAGATTGTTGATGCTGACTCTCCATTACCTCACCACCAACCAATCAGAAGAACGTCCACGAGCCGACCACGCCCTGCTCTTTGAACACTGTAAGATTCCTCACTACCCTCTCCAGGGCGGGCACACAGTCTTGAGGGCATTAGCCCGCTGTGGCCCACTTTGCCTGGCAAAGCAATAAAACTATTTCTCTCTACTTCACCCAAAACTCGTCTCCAAGATTTAATCCGGCCCCGGTACACAGAGGCCGAATTTTGACAACAATAATGGTAATACTAACCACACAAGGAGATCAGAATTCCGTGAGAAAATAGATGTAAAATGCTTAGTAAATGCCTCATATATAGTAAGACCTCAGTGAATGACAACTATCATTTTGCTGTCCTTAGTATTAGGTATGTATTAATTTCCTAATGATACATTGGAAAAATTATAACTGTCATGGAGGTCTGCCTTAAAAGAAGACAACCCCCCCAAAAGCCAAAACTCACTTAAAAAATAATATCACTTAAAAATAAAAACTAAAAAGGCTACGATGTATTCTCTGAATGTTAATTTTTTCCCTAGCATATATGTCATTTATAACAAAGTGAAGCTGAAAAATAGTGGCATGCCTACAAAAAAAGAAAAAAGTGACTGAGTAGAAACTTCCCAAAATATTTTATCCTTAAAAATCACCTAAATATTCTCAGCAGATTATCTTAACTGTATACAAAATATAATAATTCAAGATAGAAATTATTTTAGCCCATTAATGTTCGCCTTCTCTAATTGACAATTACTTTCTTCAAATAAAGACATAAAATGCTCTAGGTAAGATTCAAGAGAACATTACTCAACATGCAAAATGTTTCAGTAATCCTAGCTTCCTTAATTAAGACTTTTTTATTCCCTCAAATCTGAATAGCATACAATATACAGTGAAATCAAACATGTGATCTAACAAAATATACATAATCTATAATCCAGTCTTGATATGGTTTACTTAAAATTGTCACTATAAGCAAGGGCTGTGATTTACTTTTACGTTACTTAGAAATATAAAGTAATAATTTGAAAGACATCTTTACCAGTATGTCTGCCAAATCCTCACTCCCCCAAGGTTTGAGAATATGCAATACTTGTTAAATGGAAGCTCCTGAGGTACATAGCTGCTGAAGTGTATAACAAACACATTTATCCTGAGAGTTTTTATTTGTCAATATTGTGAAATCTGATTTTGCTTACACCTCCATATTAAATAAATATATGTGTAGTCTAACATGTATCTCTCCTTTGGAAAAAAAAGAATTACTCATACCAGAAGCAATTAATACCAATAACTAGTTTTCTACATTGCCATGGAAAAACTGTCAAAAACCAGGAAATTACTTTAATACCAATAAACTTGAACACCTTGAAAAATACTTTCTGCTACAGTGTCCTATAAGTCAATTTTCACTATTTAAAGTGACTCATTTTACTAATACACAGGAAGACATATCTGCTTAATTGAACAGAAGAATTTAACATACTTCCATAGGTCTCTCATCTATATTCACCAAATAAGTCACTTTCTGACTCAAAAGGCTTGATATTCATCTGTCAATATGCTAACAAAAAATGAAAATGACAAACAGTAAGATTCCCGTTTATTAGATTTAAAAACTGAGGTCCAGAGAGAATTTTGCCCAAGAATAAAGAGTGAGTTAGTGGTTGAGTGAGAAATTAAAACTGAAATCATTGCAACTCCATTGTCTCCCTTGATAGCTTATTCATCTACATTTTAAAATAGACCACAGACAATTGAGATACAGAGGTAGTAAAGAACCTAGAAGTGTGTCAGTCATATATCATTGAAAGTTCACTCTTTTTAAAAAAAGTAGTTTGTGTTTAAAGTTATAAGAATGATTACACTTTAATAAAGAAAATAATTTTTTAAAATTAAACCTGTGCAGGATTCCTCTAAAATCCACTGAAAAGAAGTTATTTTTGCAGTTGATATGTCTTGTCAATTACAAACTGGATTTAATTTGAACTTCCTACTTGCAAATTTTAGCTTTTGCCATGAATTACAGTGGTTCTCACGATTAAAAAAAAAAAACTGTTAGTAACTCACAGCTTTGACATTTATGTTCCTATGTGAATAATACAATAAATAAATCATCCCTATTTCCTTTATTTTATTAAGCAGCAAAGGTGTGGTTTATAATTATTATTATTATTAAATAAGCAAACGATTATCAAGTTCCACATAGGATTATTCCAGAAATTAGAATTTGACCCAATTGCTGGATAAAATGGTTTCTTAACAAGAATTAGATATTCTTCTCTTAAAAACTCAATTTCATGATCTAATGTTTAGGAGATTCTCCTCAGCCACTCTGAAGATTTTTCTAACACTGGTCTTCAGGTAATACTTGGAGTTTAATTTTTCTATTAATTTGGAAACAGCTCAAGTCTGGACTGGTAAAATGTTCCTATTAACATTAAGTATGTAATACTTCAATTTGCACCTCTTGAAGAAAGGGGTGAGTGAAGGATACCCCACCGATTCCCCCACTCCATTAACAAGTTCTGCTTGCATTTTTTTGTCTATATTGGAGCTCAAATAAGATTTAATTTTTTTTACTAGGTCTTTATTCGAGTATAATTGCTTCACAATACTGTGTTAGTTTTTGTTGTACAACAAAGTGAATCAGCCATACGCATACATATCTCCCCATATCCCCTCCCTCTTGAGCCTCCCTTCCACCCTCCCTATCCCACCCCTATAGGTGGTAACAGAGCACCCACTGAGCTGATCATTCTGTGCTATGCGGCTGCTTCCCACTAGCTATTTTACATTTGGTAGTGTATATATGTCAATGCTACTGTCACTTTGTTCCAGCTTCCCCCTCCCACCCCGTGTCCTCAAGTCCATTCTCTTGGTCTACAACTTTATTCCTACCCTGTCACTAGGCTCATCAGTCCCTTTTTTTTTTTTTTTGATTCCATATATATGCGTTAGCATATGGTATTTGTTTTTCTCTTTCTGACTTACTTCACTCTGTATGACAGACTCTGGGTCCATTCACCTCACTACAAATAACTCAATTTCCTTTCTTTTTATAGCTGAGTAATATTCCATTGTATACATATGCCACATCTTCTTTATCCATTCATCTGTCGATGGACACTTATGTTGCTTCCTTGTCCTGGATATTATAAATAGTGCTGCAATGAACTCTGTGGTGCATGTCTCTTTTTGAACTATGGTTTTCTCAGGGTATATGCCCGGTAGTGGGATTGCTGGGTCATATGGTAGTTCTATTTTAGATTTTTAAGGAACCTCCATAGTGTTCTCCATAGTGGCTGTATCAATTTACATTCCCACCAACAGTGCAGGAGGGTGCCTTTTTCACCACACTCTCTCCAGCACTTACTGTTTACAGATTTTTTTATAATGGCCATTCTGACTGGTGGGAGTGATACCTCATTGTAGTTTTGATTTGAATTTCTCTAATTAGTGATGTTGAGCATCTTTTCATGTTCCTCTTGATCATCTGTATGTCTTCTTTGGTGAAATGTCTATTCAGGTCTTCTGCCCATTTTTGGATTGTGTTGTTCATTTTTTTGATATTGAGTTCCATGAGCTGTTTGTATATTGTGGAGATTAATCCTTTGTCCATTGTTTCATTTGCAAATATTTTATCCCATTCTGAGGGTTGGCTTTTTGTCTTATTTATGGTTTCCTTTGCTGTGCAAAAGCTTTTAAGTTTCATTAAGTCCCATTTGTTTATTTTTGTTTTTATTTTCATTACTCTAGGAGGTGGATCAAAAAAGATCTTGCTGTGATTTATGTAAAAGAGTGTTTTTCCTATGCTTTCCTCTAAGAGTTTTCTAGTGTCCGGTCTTACATTTAGGTCTTTAATCCATTTTGAGTTTATTTTTGTGTATGGTGTTTGGAAGTGTTCTAATGTCATTCTTTTACATGTAGCTGTCCAGTTTTCCCAGCACCACTTGTTGAAGAGGCAGTATTTTCTCCATTGTATATTCTTGTCTCCTTTATCAAAGATAAGGTGACCATATGTGCATGGGTTTATCTCTGGGCTTTCTATCCTGTTCCATTGATCTATATTTCTGTTTCTGTGCCAGTACCATACTGTCTTATTTACTGCAGCTTTGTAGTATAGTCTGAAGTCAGGGAGCCTGATTCCTCCAGCCCCGTTTTTCTTTCTCAAGATTGCTTTGGCTATTCGGGGTCTTTTTTGTTTCCATACAAATTGTAAATTTTTTTGTTCTGATTCTGTGAAAAATGCCATTGCTAGCTTGATAGGGATTGCATTGAATCTGTAGACTGCTTTGGGTAGTATACTCATTTTTAAAATATTGATTCTTCCAGTCCAAGAGCATGGTATATTTCTCCATCTGTTTATGTCATCTTTGATTCCTTTTATCAGTGTTTTACAGTTTTCTGAGTACAAGTCTTTCACCTCCCTAGGTAGGTTTATTCCTAGGTATTTTATTCTTTTTCTTGCAATGGTAAATGGGACTGTTTCCTTAATTTCTCTTTCTGATCTTTCATTGTTAGTGTATAGGAATGTCAGAGATTTCTGTGCATTAATTTTGTATCCTGCAACCTTACCAAATTCATTGATTAGTTCTAGTAGTTTTCTGGTGGCATCTTTAGAATTTTGTATGCATAGTGTCATATCATCTGCAAACAGTGACAGTTTTGCTTCTTCTTTTCCAGTTTGGATTCCTTTTATTTCTTTTTCTTCTCTGATTGCCATAGCTAGGACTTCCAAGACTATGTTGAATAAGAGTGGCAAGAGTGGACATCCTTGTCTTATTCCTGATCTTTGTGGAAATGTTTTCAGTTTTTCACCATTGAGTATGATGTTTGCTGTGGGTTTGTCATATATGGCCTTCATTATGTTGAGGTAGGTTCCCTTTATGCCCATTTTCTGGAGAGTTTTTATCATAAATGGGTGTTGAATTTTGTCAAAAGCTTGTTCTGCATCTATCAAGATGATCATATGGCTTTTATTCTTCAATTTGTTAATATGGTGTACCACATTGATTGATTTGCATATATTAAAGAATTCTTGCACCCCAGAGATAAATACCACTTGATCATGGTGTATGATCATTTTAATATGTTGTGGGATTCTGTTTGTTAGTATTTTGTTCAGGATTTTTGCATCTATGTTCATCAATGATATTGCTCTATAATTTTCTTCTGGGGGTGGATATCTTCTTCTGGTTTTGTTATCAGGGTGAGGGTGCTTTGTAGGATGAATTTGGGAGTGTTCCTCCCTCTGTAACTTTTTGGAAGAGTTTGAGAGGATCAGTGTTAGCTATTCTCTAAATGTTTCATAGAATTTGCCTGTGAAGCCATCTGGTCCTGCACTTCTGTTTGTTGGAAGATTTTAAATTACAGTTTCAATTTCATTACTTGTGATAGGTCAGTTTATATTTTCTAATTCTTCCTGCTTCAGTCTTGGAAAATTGTACCTTTCCAAGAATTTGTCCATTTCTACATGGTTGTCCATTCTAATTTTATTGATTTGCATCCTCTCCCTGTTTTTCTTGATGAGTCTTGCTAAGGGTTTATCAGTTTTGTTTATCTTCCCAAAGAACCAACTTTTAGTTTTATTGATCTTTGCTATTGTTTTCTTCATTTCTATATCACTTATTTCTGCTCTGATCTTTATGATTTCTTTCCTTCTACTGACTGTAGGTTTTCTTTGTTCTTCTTTCTCTAGTTGCCTTAGGTGTAGAGTTAGATTGTTTGAGATTTTTCTTGTTTCTTGAGGTGAAACTGAATTGCTATAAACTTCCCTCTTAGAACTGCTTTTGCTGCTTCCCATAGGTTTTGGGTGGTTGTGTTTTCATTGTCATTTGTTTCTATGTATTTTTAAAATTTCTTCTTTGATTTCTTCAGTGATCTCTTGGTTATTTAGTAGTGCACTGCTAAGCCTCCATGTATTTGTGGTTTTTACAATTCTTTTCCTGTAATTGATTTCCAATCTCACAGCGCTGTGGTCAGAAAAGATATTTGATACGATTTCAATTTTCTTAACTTTTCTGAGGCTTGATTTGTGACCCAAGATGTGATCTATCCTGGAGAATGTTCCATGTGCACTTGAGAAGAAAGTGTATTCTTCCACTTTTGGGTGGAATGTTCTATAAATATCAATTAAATCTATCTGGTCTATTGTGTCATTTAAAGCTTGTGTTTCCTTATTTGTTTTCTGTTTGGATGATCTGTCCATTGATGTAACTGGGGTGTTAAAATCCCCTGCTATTATTGCATTACTGTGGATTTCCCCCTTCATGGTTGTTAGCATTTGCTTTATGTATTGAGTTGCTCCTGTGTTGGGTGCATAAACATTTATAATTATTATATCATCTTCTTGGATTGATCCCTTGATCAATATGTAGTGTGCTTCCTTATCTCTCGTAACCATCTTTATTAGTCTATTTTATCTGATACAAGTATTGCTACTCCAGCTTTCTTTTGATTTCCATTTGCATGGAATATCTTTTTCCATCCCTTCATTTTCAGTCTGTATGTGTCCCTAGGTCTGAAGTGGGTCTCTTGTGGACAACATATATTTGGATCTTGTTTTGTATCCATTCAGCCATTCTGTGTCTTTTGGTTGGGGCATTTAATCCATTTACATTCAAGTTTATTATCGATATGTATGTTCCTATTACCATTTTCTTAATTGTTTTGGGTTCGTTTTTGTGGGTCTTTTTCTTCTCTTGTGTTTCCCACCTAGAGAAGTTTCTTTATCTTTAGTTGTAAAGCTGGTTTGGTGGTGCTGAATTCTCTTAGCTTTTGCTAGTCTGGAAAGCTTTTGATTTCTCCATCGAATCTGAAGGAGATCCTTGCTGGGTAGAGTAATCTTGGTTGTAGGTTTTTCCCTTTCATCACTTTAAGTATATCCTGTCACTCCCTTCTGGCCTGCAGAGTTTCTGCTGAAAAATCAGCTGATAACCTTATGGGGATTCCTTTGTATGTTATTTTTTGTTTTTCCCTTGCTGCTTTTAATATTTTTTCTTTAAATTTAATTTTTGTTCATTTGATTAATATGTGTCTTGGTGTGTTTCTCCTAGGGTTTATCCTGTATGGGACTCTCTGTGCTTCCTGGACTTGGGTGACTATTTCCTTTCCCATGTTAGGGAAGTTTTCCACTATAATCTCTTCAAATATTTTCTCAGACTCTCTTTTTCTCTTCTTCTTCTAGGAACTCTATAATTTGATGTTGTTGTGTTTCGTGTTGTCCCAGAGGTCTCTGAGATTGTCTTCAATTCTTTTCATTCTTTTGTCTTTATTCTGCTCCTTGGCAGTTATTTCCACCATTTTGTCTTCCAGCTCACTTATTCTTTCTTCTGCCTCAGTTATTCTGTTTTTGATTCCTTTTAGTGTAGTTTTCATTTCAGTTATTGTGTTGTTCATCTTAGTTTTTTTTTTTTTAGTTCTTTCCTATCTTTGTTAAACATTTCGTGTATTTTCTCAATCCATGCCTCCATTCTGTTTCCAAGTTTCTGGATCATCTTTACTATCATTACTCTGAATTCTTTTTCAGGTAGATTGCCTATTTCCTCTTTATTTATTTGGTCTTGTAGGTTTTTACCTTGCTCCTTCATCTGTGACATTTTTTTTTGCTATCTCATTTTTTTTTTCCTTTTTTTCATTAGTGGGATTGTGTTCCTGTCTTACTGGTTGTTTGGCCTGAGGCTTCCAACACTGGAGTTTGTAGGCTGTTGGGTAGGGCTGGGTCTTGATGCTGAGATAAGGACTTCCGGGAGACCTCACTCCGATTAATATTCCCGGGGGTCTGAGGTTCTCTCTTAGTCCAGTGGTTTGCACTCGGAGCTCCCACCACAGGAGCTTTGGCCCAACCCCTGGTTTGTGAACCAAGATCATACAAGCCTTGTGGCATGGCAAAAAAATAAATAAATAAATGGAGAACAATAACAAAGTAAAAAATAAAATTAGACTAGGAAACTAACAGATATGTTAGAAAAAATATATAAATAAAAATATAGATGAAACAATAATCGGAAGGTAAAATGGAACCACAGTTGTAAAAAAGAGGAGGAGGGAAAACAACAAACGTTGAAAAGGCCTTGGCTGTGGAGGGCAGGGCCTAAGCAGCGACAAGGTTTGGGCAGTGGGTGGGGCCTATGCTTAGGACCCACAGGGCTGGAAAAGGCCCTGGGGGACGTGGGGGTGTGTGGCTTAGGCTCAACAGAACAGAAAGGGCCCAGGCCTGCCTCCCGCCTCTGGTCTCAGAGGGCGGGGGACCCCACCTGGGAGCCCAGCAGGCTTCCTGGATTTGAGTAGGTGGTGCAAATGCTCTCCGCTCCTCTCCTGCTTCTCTAGTCCTGAAGGTCCTGTCCCACCTGCCTCTCCTGATCTCTCTGGCCTCCCTTCTATGTCCCCAGGAACCACTCAGCCTGGAGGGGGCTTTGGAGGATGGGGGACTGGCCTGGGAGCTCAGCAGGTTCCCCGTCCCCGAATGGGCAGGGCAAACGCCCTCCACTCTTTTCCTGCTCCTCTGGTCCTGGAGGGCCCCTCCTGCCTGCCTCTTCTGTTCTCTCCTGGCCTCCCTCCTACATCCCCAGGCCCAACTGGGCCTGGAGGGGACCTCTGAGGGCATAGGACCTGGTTCCAGAGCCGAGCACACTTCCCCGGCCGACTGGGCAGGGGAAACGCTGGGCCAGCTTCCCCTGATCCGAGCTCCAGAAGGTCCCTCCAGGCGTGGGAACCCCTCCCCACCTCTAAGCCACCCCTCGGGGCACCGGTCCTGTCTGGCCTCCACTTCTCCTCCCCCCTCAGTCTCCCCACATCCTACTGGTTTGCTTGGGGGTTCTTCCTGTCTCCTTGGGCATCGGGGTGCCCCACCAGCATCCAGCAGGTGCCCTAGTTATAGGGAGACATGAACTCTGTGTCTTCCCACACTGCCATCTTGACTCTGCCCTATCCCATTTCAGATTTAATTTTTAAATTGGGTTCTGATGACTTAAAATAATTGAGACTATCTAAACTTAGAGAAAGAAAAAATATAGTGAACTAGGGATAATTTACAATCAAACACTGATGTTTCAATAATTCACTTATCCAGTACATATTTATTGAGCATCTATTGTACGTCAGGATGGGGGAGGAAAATAAAATTTCCTTTACCTTTCTAGGTTCTTCTGGCTGGTCCAAGAATTAAAGAGACGTTAGACGGATTAATAGGAGAAAACCAAATTTTAATTACATGCATTCAGTGATTCCATAAGGATATGGGGCCCAAGTACAAGTTAGACAATGGAAGCTTATTATGCCATCTGAGAGAAGGAGAAGAGGGTGGGGGGACTTCAAAAGAAAGAAAGGCAACTTACAGGAAGATGAAAAAGAGCAAATGTTTGGTGAACAAAAGTTTGCTAGTAAATACATATTTGCTGGGTCATGCAAAGTCAATAGGACCCAGAGAGGACTTTGATCAAAGAGGCATAGCTAAGTTTCCCCCAGTCTACCACACCTAGCTCATATTATACTTTAGTTATTTATGGTGATAGTTCCTCTTCCTGGAACAGGCCCTTTATCTAAATTATTTTAGGCAGTAAAGGGGAGGAGGTAAAAGCTCTTCCTGAGCCTTTTGTTTCTTAAAAACTATCAGCCCCAAATAATCCTCAAGACAAAGAGACATATTTGGGGGTGGCAAGTTTTGTTCCCTTACATCAGGCACTGAGAAATCATACATGGTTAACAAGATAAAATTCCTGCCCTTAGGAAATTTCCAGTTGAAAAAGTAGGCATTATTATATAAATGGCAAAATATACAATACAATGCATATATACATGCTATAAAGAAAAATAAAGAGGGACAAGGAGATAGGATCTAACGGGTAGTTACTTTTGATAAGATCATCAGGGAATGTCTATCTCTGATAGGAGGTGGCATTTGAACATATTCCCAAAATATGTCGCTAGTGAAAAAGCATTTCAGACTGAAGGAGCAATAATTTAAAGGATGAAATGAGACTGGCGTATTCAAGTAAGCATTAAAAAAATCATATAGATAGAGAGGAATAAGCACAAAGGCAATGGTGGGTTTGGTCAGAAAGGTAACCAGGAGTCAGATCATGGAGGTCCCCATAGGTTGACATAAGGACTTGTTCTAAATTTGATGGGAAGCAACAGAGGGAGTGTTAGGTTGCACTGCACAGGCCTTCAAGCCCTGTACTTGCCCAGCATTAATACCGAAGAAAGAGCCCTGCAGTCAGTGACAGAGACATCAATGGTTTAATAGGTGGGGGATCTTACACGTCTGAAGAAAGAAGGTCTTGGAGTGACACCGCATCATGGACGGCAGACTGCAGGCAGGACATGGCAGCAGCTTTCCCTCTGGGGCAGGAGAGGGAGCTACCAGTTATAGGGGGAACTGACCTCAGGTTAGCTCATCAGTTACCAGGTGAACCAGCAGAGTGGCATGTCCCTCTAGCCCCTCGGGCTAACGACCTTCACTGGGCATATGTCTTCCCCTTTGATAAACTATCATAGTGGAGCACTTCTCATCTAAAGATTAGAGCAATCACTACTTGGAGTCATGGTCAAGTACATAAGCATTTACTGGTTTGGCTCCATGATTAAGAGGGAAGGTCAGTCATATGAGTATGGTGTAGGTGAAGCAGGGACTGGTCGAGCAGGAGATATACAGAGAGCAAGAGAATAGCCATCTTAGGTGGCCTGGTCATACAGGGAGAGACAGATGTAAATGTGATTTATATTTTTAAAAGCTCACTCTTGGTTGTTCTTTAGACAATAGAATCGGGCAGCAGGGAAGGTTGCAAAAAAGTTGCAAGAGAGAGAGTAGTTTAGAGGCTGGTTCAGTAATATAGGAGGAAGAAGATGGTGACGTGGACTAGGGAATAGCAGTAGAAATAGGGAGAAAGAGTAAAACACAGTATACATGTTGAAGGTAGAAGCCTAGAGGACTTGCTGATGAGTTGCATGAAGGCTATACAGAAGACAGAATCAAGACTGACTCTTCAATAGTTTACATAAGTATCCCTCTACCTCGGGCTGCCATTTGTTAAAATGAAGATGGAAGATGGAGCAGGCCTGGTGGGGGAAACAAAAGTTCTATGGTGGGAATGTTTACCTGTTTAACATCACAAATGTCAAATAAGTTAGAGCTCACAGAAGATCAGAGGTGACTTAGTAAGCCTCATGCCTACACAGCCCACGTTTCAGAACTTGGGCCACAAGACGGTGTCCCTCATGTTGCGATGCAGTTATTTCCCGAGAAGGAAGGGGGGAACAAGGAAGCGGTGGGGAAGGAGAGCGCTTAAGCAAACAGTCAATTTCAGGGAACACATCTCATATTTCAGAATCTGTCACATTTTTAAACCTAGCAAATAGCAAAATTGAGGGTCTGCTATGACAGTGTCAGATTTTGTGTATCTGTTGTCAAACATATCAGTCACTGAAGATAAGAGATAAAAAAAAACAAATAAAGGATTACAGAAAAGGAAATACGCTGATTCTCTTTCTTAGACAGTGGTTGATTTATTTCGAACAATATAGTGCTGTGTTATAGTTGATATGTTTTTTGTACTGAGCCTAGACAGTGACTCTCAGATTGCTGAGCTCAGATGTGAAATGTGTCACAAGTATTACAAAGATGTTACTACAAATTTCATGAAAGTGTTAAAGCTTAATATTAATAAGTCTTTTCTCTGTTTGAATCAGGGTTAATATAGCGATACAATTCCCATACATTTGCTTTCTGCAGTGCTTCACTGGGTGAGAATGAATGGGTTGGGATGACAATTAGTAATTCATCTGGCTTGTGTGAATGTGCTTAGGTATACACTACCCGTTTGTGTTCTGAAGGTGGCAAAATTTAAGAAATACTAGTTTAGACAATTAACTGCCTAGACTTAGAAATGTTAAGATGAACTATTTTCCGGCCTACCTTATTAATGTGCTAAACTTAAATGTGTTAATAGTCACCAGTGTCTAATAAATGAGGCAAGACAACATTTCCTGAGCTCTCAAATTCTAAACACTGAGCAATTTGACTCATAGCTCAGGTAACAGGTAGATTCTAAACATGCCACTTTCAACAGGATTTAAAGGAAATCCACAGAGCAGCATGTATTTGTGACTTTTACCCCTCTCATTTCCCAACACAACTCTTCCTTTTCTTAGGAATAACAAATTTCCTAAGAAAAAAATTGTACAGAGAATAAAGTCATAATTAGATTTGATTATTGACTTTTCTTAATAGACAATGACTCCTATTCAACCATCATAATCCCAAGCATCCAGGGTATCTCTCAACTACTTGAGTCTTTGCCATATTTATATGTGTACATCCCCTAATCCGATTCAAATTCACATCTGTTCCAAGCTCTTTCATTCTACCCTCTGGAACTCCCTAGGCATCATTAGCAAATTTCCTATCTCCTTAATTTCTTTTCTCAGTGTTTTGTTTTGTTTCTTTGTCTCTTTCTTGAGTGTTTTAGCTCTAATTGAAACTTGGCTATATCTTGAAGGACACTCTCTCAAATGGGGGTGATTTTTCTTTCACACCCCACAACATACAAGCCTGGAAGTATCATCCTTGTTTAAAGCTACTTATACCACCTTCCTAAAAATCCCAGCTTTGTGTAAGTGATACCGCCTGTTTCCCGAATTCATCTGCTGTTGCCTCCCAGGCATCGCATTTCATTAAATGCTGCCTCATTGATGATCAAGAAACACTGAGCTTGTTTCCACCACTCTTCTGTCACCCTTCTTGCATGTCTCAATGGCCACATGGATAATCTTTCAAAACGCTTGAGAGGCCTTGATCTCCTTAGTTCTAGTGTTCTTTTCCATTGACCACATCCAGACCATAGTCATACGCTGGACATTGTCATTCCCAATAACTGTACCACCCGGAAATGTCTTCATGTCAAGCAGTTCACTTCTTGCTTGTAACATCCTATCTGTACAGCCTTGTTCTGCCACTTCTTCTGCTTCAACAATACTTCACCCTCCTCTCTGGGATCTCCAACCTATTAATTCTACACATTTTCACAGCCACTCCTCCTCTCATATCCTAGGTCCCCATTTCACCCAGGTTAGATGATATGGGCATCACTGTCATTATTTAATAATTCCCTTCTTGTTATCTTCAATTCCTTGGCCCTCTCTCCATCGTTCTCACTCAGCAAAACCTCCACACTACTCTATGCCTATCCTGTGCCTGCACTGACTTGCTGATGGTATAAGTTTTACATTTATGACCATATAGTTAAGTGGGCCCCTCTGCTGTGCAGCAATCATACTGTATTTCTGTTATGATTTTGCTCTCCCACCCTCTAAGACAATTATCTCACAACTCTCCTCTTCTCAATCTCAGCCATTCTCTACTATCTCCTTTCTTAATTTGAAATTAGAGGTTGCAGAGAAAAATGGACATCTTAATCCTGACAAAATCAAGGTTTCCAGACATTACTCATTTTTGGTGACAATGTGAAATAAATTATATAAGGGTATTTGATATAATAGCCTTCATGTGAATATAGGATATGAATACAGTGTGTGATATATAAGATGCAAATATGTATGTAATCAGTATATCTAAATAAATAGATTTTATACAAATATACCATATTTAGTTTTTAAAGGTATATATTAATAAATTGATATATAGTGTATAAATAATGTAGTATATAATTATTTTTTATTAATACAAATTTAAATTACATTAATGTACGTATTCTTTATATACTTAGGATCAAAACAAATGAACAAAGTGTACTAAGTATTTTGAATGTACCAATTCAGTTTAACTCTTAAGCATTTATAAAAAATGTAGAAAAAACAAATCCCTAATAAGGATCTGCTGGTTTGAGGGATTTGTAATTTTTACATTGTTGAACAATGAGGTTATCGAGTAATATAGGATTCAACAAACTGCAGCCTATGGGCCAAATCTGGCCAGCCATATGTTTTTGTAAATAACATTTTATTGGGACATAGCCATGTTTATTAATTTATATGTTGGCTACGGTTGCCACAGTCTTGCAAGAGTTGAAAAGTTGCAGCCAAGTATGGTTCACAAAGCTGAAAATATTTTCTACCTGACCCTTTACAGAGAAAGTTTGCTGACCAACCACTATGATATTGATTATGGAGACTTCTTTACATTATTAAAATTCTTTCTAATCACAGAGTTTTTTCACTACAGATAAGAGGGAGAGGCAAAGTAATGATACTTTAAAAGGTAAAGCACTGATTTCTTCTTAAGTAGTCAAAGTAATTGAAGCAAAATAGAATGGTAATGGAAAGGCCTGCATAATTCAAGTGGTTGCTACAGTCTTTATTTTGGCCTATTCCTCATTGTCATCCCCACGTCGGCCTAACCAAACAGCACTGTAAATGACTCAAGCCCATGCACGGAAGTGTTAGACAGCTTGGGCTGCCATAACAAAATACCATAGACTGTGTGACTTAAACAACAAAAATTCATTTTCTCACAGTTCTGGAAGCTATAAATCTGAGTTCAGGTTGCCAGCATGGTTAGGTTCTAGCGAGAGCTCTCTTCCTTTCTTCTTGGCTTGTCAACACCCACCTTTCACTGTGTCCTCATGTGGAAGATAGAGATCTCTCTCTCTTCCTCTTCTTATAAAACACCAAAGCTAATGGATTAGGACTCTACCCTTATGACCTCATTTAACCTCAGTTACCTCTTAATTACCTCCTGTCTCCAAATACAGTCACAAGGAGAATTAAATCTTCAACATATGAATCTGAGGGAGATATAATTCAAACCATAGCAGTAAGAATTCATGATTTGGGGTATATCCAAATTTCTGCTACAGACATGGAGTATTGGTTTTGCCCAGGAGAAGAATTTTGCTCATCAAGTTTCATACCGTTTACCAGCTGGCTTATTGGTATTAATAAAAATTAACAGGTTATATCTCAATGTACTTAAGAAGCTAAATGATCCTAAACATTATCAACCTACCAACTATTTTACAGTTTAGTTAATATTTTTCTGTCTGTTAAATAAAAAGAATTGCTAAAGTATTTAAAAGCTAAAACCATCCTATTTTATACTATTGAAGATACACTCTAGGTCACTCATGAATTATTTCCCATATGAATTTAGAACCCACAAGGAAAAATAATAAAGCCAATAAAGAATAAATCTAAGTTATAAACCATTAAAATTCCTCCAACTGAAAAATGGCATTTGAGACTCACCGTCTCTCAAAATTACCCTTTAAAAGGCTTAAATGCCCTAAAGCCTTCATTTACAACTACCATATTGGATTTGCTCTGCTTGTATATTGCAACCTCCCTTACTAAAGTTTGTTTTACACTTCAGTTTGTTTTACATTTCAAAGTCCATAAGCAGCAGCATCAAAATTCTCAAGGAGAGAGGAATGAAAAATTTTGAGACTAAAGATGGACTAGTAGTCCATTTTACACTTGAAATCTCTTAAAACGTTTTAGTCTCAATCCTAGATCCCCCAGTGTCATGGTAGATAAAGTCGTAATGTTAAAACTTTTAAAAATAGCTGATTTTTTTTTTTTAATGAGAATGACATTTTTTTCAGCTTTTTTTAAACATCTTTATTGGAGTATAATTGTTTTACATGGTATGTTAGTTTCTGCTGTATAAAAAGTACATCAGTGATACTACTTCATTCAAATGATTATATCACTTCTACATTAGCTAGAATTTTTTTTCTAACATTCTTTTTACTTTGTAATAATCTCCCAATATCCATCCAAGTTGAATTTTATATGGTTTGCTCTCCTATATTTGACAAGGGAGTGAACAAAATACGTACACCTCACTCAGGTTACAACATCACATCTGCTTCTCACCTTACAAAATTATAAGTAGATATTCTATGGTTTACAGCAAGGATGTTTATTACCCTTTATTATCTGATAAGATCAAAAGACTTTAATGCCAAAGGCAAAGGGATGCCCTGATTATGATTACCACTTAGAATTCCTAAACCTTTGAAATGATAATCAGTAAGTAATCATGGCAAATCTTTACAGTGGAAACATCTGAAAAGTTCTGAATTGGATAAGGAACACTATCAAAATTATACTGGAACAAAGAAAAGAAAAAAAATGTATTTTGACTCTTTCTCTCCCAAGAGCAGTTTGCCTTAATTGACTTTTAGATACTTAACCTTACTTTACATAACTATCCCTAAGTCTCAGTTTCCTGAAATGAAGCTATTTGGAAAAACCTTCTGATCTCAATATAAGCTAGTTTAGCTCTCAAGTTTATGGCAATAGTCACCTTTCTTTTAAAACTGCCTGATTGGCAGTGCTTCTGTCAGCAGTAGTCCCCAGCCTAGACTTTAATGAAATGGTCCTCCCTTTCTCCAGGGCTTTGGATAGCAATTTGGCTATAATTAATTCCAGATTGACCAATGGCCAGTGAAGGAAGTAACTCACTCTCAGAAGAGGATTATTACAACCACAATTTTGTTCTAAATACAGCTGCTCCATCTAGAAAACACAGAAAATATAAATTCTTTATCTTGCTATGTTAACTTCAAATGACCAAGAAAAAGAGAAGGAGGCATAAAAACATTGTTCCCTTCCATTGTAGCTACACAGAAAAAGTAAGCCACAGGGGGGGAGAAAAGAAACCTCACAGTTTTTCAAACTTGACACAATTTTCTAAACTGGAGTTGAAACTGACATCAAACCTTCATTTGAAGTCCTATTGTAAAGTAGTAAACTCTGTTGATCCTCCCTTCAAAATATTCAGAATCTGCCCATTTCTCACCACCTCCACTGGTATGACTCTGGTCTGATACAGTATTAATTTCTCGGATTAATACAATAGCTTCTCTCTGCTTTGGGTTTGACTCCCTTTCTCCCAACAACCTATTCTTCATGAACCAGCCAATGTGATCCCTTAAAAATGTAAGTCATGCCAGATCATGCCTGTTATGGACTGAATTATATCCCCCAAAATTCATTCGTTGAAGCCCTAACTCCCAATGTGATGGTATTTGGAGATGGGACCTTTAGAAGCAGGTATTCAGGTTTAGAAGAGGTCAAAAGAATAGGGCCCTCATGATGAGATTAGTATTCTCACAAGAATAAGCACCAGAGAGCTTGCTTGTCCCCCTATGCCATGTGAAAACATACCAAGAAGGTGGACATCTGCAAACCAGGAAGAGAGCTCTCACCAGAACTCAACCATACTGGCACTCTGATCTCAGACTTCCAGCCTCCAGAACTGTGAGAAAATAAAATTCTGTTGGTAAAGCCCCCCAGTCTATGGATTTTGTTATGGCAGCCCAAGCCACTAGAGCAATGCCTTTGCTCAAAATAAAAGTGAATGTCATTCAATGGCTGACCAACAACATCCTTCACCACCTGGCACAGTTACTTCTCAGACTTCATCTCACCCCACTCTGCCTCATTCACTCTGCATCAGGCACACTGGTTCTTCAACAAGTCAGATACCCTCTTCCTTAGAGTTCCCACACTCTTTCAGATTTTGAATCAAATGTCACCATTTTCAGCAAGGCATTCCCTGACCATCCAACCTGTTTAAAACTTCAACACCTCCCCCCACCAATATTTCTGACACTTGCTTCTCTGCTTTATTTTCTCTAGAGTACTTATCACTTTCTAACATAATATACTTATTTTATTGTTTGCCTCTCTGCCCTATTAAAATATAAGCCCAATGAGGATGGGGACTGTTGTCTCTTTGGTTACCTGCAGATTCTTCAGTATCTAATAGAACAGTATCTAGTATATAACGGGTATTTAACAATGTTATCAAACCCATGAGTAAATGTTGTTTTCATTTCAAAGAACAACAAGAGCTCATAGACAACTAGATACTTATTTCATTTTCAGATTGCAAAATCATTCCAGGTACAAAGTATGGCCTCTTAACAGCCTCAGTCTAGAGTTGCCAAGATAATAAACCAAAAGCTCAATACTTCTTCTTGGTATCAACTCACCCATTTTTCACCAAATATTTCCTTTACATAAATTCTAGTAGGAAAGTGGCTGCAATTATAACTAATCCAACTTTCACCTCTTTCACTTGTATTTACCAAAAAAAGAGTTTCCTTGTTAGTTTAAATGAACATCACCATTATTTCTTTGTTTATTCTGTTAAAAAGAAATCATATTTTATTTCATTCACAAAGTAGCCAAAGCTTTGCCTTTTTCCCCTTTCTAGTGTGGTAAAGAGAGTTAAAAGAGAAAGAAGTCAGCGATTACTCATTCATTCAACAATAATTTATTGATTACCTACCTTGGGCCAAGCACTGTTCTAGGCAGAGAGAATAGAGCAGAAGACAAACAGACAAAAAAAATGTCTGTTCTCATAGAACATTCACATTTGGCAAAGGAGGAGAGGTAGCCTGGAGACAGATAATAAATAAAATAAAACAGAAATAAAATACATATTAAGGAAGACAATAGAAAGTGCTATGGAGTAAAGTAAATCAGGGAAGAGAGATGGGAAGTGATTGACAAGGCTGCAAGTTAAGTAGGGGGATCAAAGAAGACCTCACTGGAAAAGGTGATATTTCAGTCATGCACATATCTGAAGGAAATGAGTTCTGGGCTGAGGGAAGAATGAATGCAAAGACCCAAGGCTGGCACATGCTCGGTACGTTGGAGAAAACACAAGGATGGCACTGCAGCTGAAACAGGGAGAGTGAGAAGGAGGGAAGTAGGAGATAAAGTTGGAGTAGCAGCAAGTGGCCACATCCTCAAGGGTCTTGCAGGCCAAAGAAGAATTCTGGATTCTACTCTATTATTAATGGGAAGCCATTGGAACATTCGAGCAGGAGTGCAACATCACCAGGTAAGTCCAATATCCTTCCCAAGAACTCAGTAAATTCAAGTATCTCACGTTCTCATACCACTTTAACTTCACATTTCAGTGAGGTTGAACTCTTCCCCTGGGCAAGAATGAGAGTAGTAGCTTTGGAGGTGCGGAGAAGTGATCAGACTCCAAATACATTCAGAATGTGAAACCAAAAGGATCTGTTGATGGTTTCGATGAGTAACATGAGAGAAAAACACTACAAGTCTAAGGATTTTTTTTTTACCTGAACAACTTTTGAAGGGATGAAGCTCCCGTTTACTGAGATGGGGAAGACGATGGAAGGAGCAAGATAGTGGTTTAATATCTGAAGCTAAATATGAACGTGTTAATTTGAGATATTCATTAGGCATCCAAATGTAGCTAACAAATAGTCAGTAGAATGTAGAAGTTTGGAGTTGAGGAGTAAGAACCAGGCTGGAGATGTAAATTTGGGGACCAAGCATCAGCAGATGACATGTAAGCCATGGGGCTGGGTGAGGTCACCACCAACGTAGGTATCAAAGAGAAGAGATGCAAAACCGGAGTCCTGGGGCACTCCAGTATTAAGCAGCTAGAGAGAGGAAGAGGAGGACGAACTGGACTCGGAAAGAATGTCCAGTAAAGAAACACAAACCCCCAAAACAGGAAAATGTGTTGCCTTGAAAGACAAGTGAAAAATGTGTTTCAAGGATTTGGAAAGAACAACTGTGTCAGACGCTGTTGATAGCTCAAGATGAAGACTGAGAATTGGCCATTGGATTTAGCAATGTAGAAGCATTATTGAACTCAACAAGAGAAGTTTTAGTATAGTGTTGGGGGCAAAAGCCTGATGTAGAGTGCACTCAAGAGACAAGGGAAAGCAAGAAATTGGAGTACGTGGAGACGGACAACCTTTTCAAGCAGTTTAGCTGTAAAATAAAGGAGAGAATGGTATAGTAGCTGCAGTCAGTGCACATGTGTGTGGTTAGGCTGAGAGAAATAGCACTATGTTTTTAATGCTGATGGGGAAAGACCCAACAAAGATGGAGAATTGAAGATCCAGGAAAGAGAAGAGAGAATTGCTAAAGGGATGTCCTTGAGCAGGTGAGAGAGGATAGGATCAGGTGCACAAGAGGAGGAGGTGTCCATTACCGGACCAACACTACTCGACCCATATTAATAGGAAAGAGAGCAGAGCATATGGCACAAGACTCGTGCAATGACTACATAGGAAAATGTTTAAAGTAGTTATTTCCTAGCTTAATGGCAAAGTTGTAAGGGCCAAATACCTCTGTTGAAATATGTAAAACAATGCCTTGGAGGCATCTATAAATAAGCCCTGATTAAGTTAAGCACTTTCTAACGTTGCATTCATTTTCAGGATAAACAATATTTCACAAAACCCTGACTGAATTAGTGAAAATATACTTAGGAGTAAATCCAAAGTTGTGAAGCTCTGAAATTCTTAAAACCAGAGAAAGAGGGAGGAAGGCAGTAAACAAATTGAAGAAGTAACAATATTGGTAAACTAGCTAAATAATAAAAAACTTCTCTTTAACTAGACTGTAAGCTTCTAGTGGAAGAGGCCACTGTTGCTGAGTACAATATACATGGTAACTACTCAACAAATGCTGTTGAATTAATTAGCTAATTCAGTTCTATAGCTGGTTTGTGTTGCATAAAATTCTCCACCCAGTGTACTTGTGATTTGCTAGTTTATAGCAGTAATAATCTTATGCATCATTCCCTCTAAAAGGCATTGTTTTCATTGATTTGTTTATTTCTTTTTTTGTATTAGTAACTGAATATTATAAACATTGAGCATCGTATATATGTTTTGTTTCCTAGTACAATCTTGGAAGCATATAGCATGTAATAGCTGCAAAACAGCTTAACAAGAACAGTTAAATGGCCATATTATAGAATAATTAATGAAGGGGGAAATGCCTTGCTAAATTGTGTTAAAATACTTGTTAAATATTGAAGTAACTGTGTCTGTTTTAATAGGGTTTGGTGGTGTTTCAGCACAAAGTGAAGGTTAGGAACATATAAAAAATATTTTCCATTAAAAGACATGATAACTGTTGGGTTGATGAGATAATCACCACATGAAGGGTTTTTCAGAAATAAATTACCTTCATAAAACTGGGAGACTATAGTTATTTGATTCCAAAGAGGGGGGAAAAGGATAGTCATTTGAAGAAACTTATTTCTCTAAAGTACCGGTAAACTAGAAGGCAAAGAACTGCCTCATCTGATTTCCTAAGAAATGCACTAGTAATGTTAACCTACAGAGATCCTTATGTTAGTCTCCACCAAGAAACCACATCATTAAATAGTTCCAGTGTATATTCAAATATTTTTAGGGATTCTGGTTAAAGGAAGCATCTTGGGAGTGAAAAGACATTATACATAATTAGAACAGACTATATAAAGAGCTTCTAGAGATTTTATTTTAAAAAGCAGTGTTAACTTGAGGCTATCAACAAAACATATATATAGTACTCAATATTTACCTAATCAAAAGGAAGGTAAGAAAAGTCATCATTTAAAAAAATTAAGCCTCAAATAATAACTCAAGTATGAGATGTATAATTAAAATGAGAATAGTTATTATATGATTATCATCTCAAATTAAAAACAACAAATATACCCATTACTTGAAGAAAAAAGATACATAACCACAGAGAGTGAAATGTATAGCAGTCAATACAAATATTTTATGAAGGAAAAAACTCCAAAGCTTTACTACTTGCAAATAGCAAATCATCATCATCACCATCACCTCCATCATCATCACCACAATAAAGAAACTGATCTATCTGTTATGGCTTAAACAAAACTCAGTCATTCAAGCTAGGCTGTCTTATTCATGAACTTCAATAGGGCAATTTATCCCATAGCTTATCTATTCCATTTTAGAAAAATAGACTCCATCAACATGATACATAGAGCCTAAGGTATCCATGGCTTTCCCCACCACACAATTCTCAAAATCATTTCTCCCCTTTCTTTTCCACCTCTGATTAAATTTGTTTCTTTTTTCAGGACTTTAGTAAAGATAAGCCTTCTTTTTATGTCCCTTTCATGCCTACAGCATCATGCAATGATCCCACATTCTTAAATACATGGTTCTACATTTTTGCCCCACAAAATTTTGGAGCTTGATTATATTCTATATAGTGTGAGTCCCTAATCCATTAATTCCTGTAAATATCATATTCTCCCCTTAACGAAATCACAACCTCCTTGAAGCCATAAATTCTTGTTACAAAATACCTGTGCTCCCTCTACAATTACAGCACTGTGCCAAGGAAGTAACAAACTCTTCATAAAAGCATGGTGTCCTGCAAAGAAGCAATCAAGCAAACTCCTTTATGAAATGTATTGATTTACAAAGTAGCAGCAAAAGAAAACTGAAAGCTATTATAATTAATTGAAATCTAAATAGGATGAATAACAAAATATTCCAATACAAATTTGAGTCACTTTATCTGCCACCTAGTTGACTTATTTAAAAAAAAAAAACTATCATGAAAAAACATTTAAAATACTCAAATATATCATCTGATTGATGAAATTATGAGTTATAAGACATGTGCTTATTTTTTTTAACAAATTTTCTATAAGGACCATATATTACTTTTTAACATCAATATGAATTTAACAAAAATAGTTACTACATTATTCCTCTACCAATCAGATTACCTAGTTTATTAAGGCCACCCATTTTTTTTTTTGGTGGTACGCGGGCCTCTCACTGCTGTGGCCTCTCCCATTGCGGAGCACAGGCTCTGGACCCGCAGGCTCAGCGGCCATGGCTCAGGGGCCCAGCCGGTCCGCGGCATGTGGGATCTTCCCGAACCAGGGCACGAACCCGTGTCCCCTGCATCGGCAGGTGGATTCTCAACCACTGCGCCACCAGGGAAGCCCAAGGTCACCCATATTTTAATCTCTGAATTCTCAAAGTTTCTGGAATCTGTTTCATCATAATCCCAAGAATCTGGAGCCAGAGAACCTGGGTTTGAATTATAAATCCACTAATTCCTGCTGTGTGATCTGAGTACATTACTTAGTCACTTAGTGCCGAAATTTCGTCACCTGGAAAATGAGAAAATAACAGCCACTACCTCAAAATGCTGTAATAAAGATTAAATGGGTTAGAATGTACGAAGCCCTTAAGAGTGGCCCACATTTAGTAAACACAAACCCATTTGTTTTTCTAGCTGTGGTCAGTAAGTTTTGGGGATAAGAGGAAAGATAAGTTAATTATATATCTATAACAACCTTCTTTTTTTTTTTTTTATAACAACCTTCTTTTAAAGTAAACCTCCATGCCTCAGAGAGTTCTCATGAAAATAGGGCACAGGGCTATAGAAAGGCTTGCTGTACTGTATCAAGTAGATTCTATACCTCACATTACAACGTAACAACAAGAAAGAGAAAATCTCTACAAACCTCCTACTAATCGTTTTAATTACCTAATGGAGAGATTTTAAAACAAATCCTTACACAGCATACCCTCCTGCCTATTGGGGCTTTAAAATGTTAAAGGAATATCCTTATGCAACAAAGAGAATCAATATTGTCCCAGCTGAAAGCATCAGAATTCCTCTTAGGGAACTACTCTGATAAACTACTTGGAGCAGAAACTCAAATCCTTAGAGCTGAGCTAGCATAAGATGATACAATGGCAGAGAAAGTTAAGACTATTCAGCATTAGAGATGAAGAAAAAAATTTGGGAAGAGAGCAGATATTGCTGAGTTTATGACAGAACAGCAAAGTGATTTTTAAGAAAAGAAGGATTCAATATTACATTTTAAGGGTTTGTTTGGGGTTTTTGCAATGTAATGCCCTGACACTTACATATGCGCACATCCCCGCAAAGCACCAGTAGAGTCAGACCAACTGATGGAGGTCTGTTTGGGGTTTTCTAATGCAAATCAAAAAAAAGAGGCAAGTTCCACAACTCCCTTGACATCTGGGACAGGGACAACCTGTGAGGTAAGGATGTGATCTGTTCACAGAAACAGTTCTTCTCAAGAAGTGAGCATTTTTAGAACACAAATATTTCTCCTTCCCTCTATTTCCAGAACCCTCCCCATAGAGAATTTTCAGAAATGCTGATCTGTGATCTGTACTCACTGTCTCTAGTTGCAGCATCCACCCCATTTGCTCTTGAACACACCCATCAGGTTTTTGACCTGAAACTGCTCTTGCCCGGGTCACATGGTAGCCTCAATGAATGATCAATTCTCTGTCCTCATCTATCTCGACTTACCACAATTTATCATCTGCTTTTCTGTGAAATACTTTCTTCACCAAATGCCCAGAACGTCTAATATACCTGTTTCTTTAGTGCCTTAATCACTTGCTTCTTCTCAGTAGCCTTTACCAGCTCCTAATCTCTCTAACTGCTAAACGGTTCCTATTCTCTCTTTTTTTTTTTTGTCTGCATTCAGTCTTCATTGCTGTGCACGGGCTTTCTCTAGTTGTGGCGAGCAGGGGCTACTCTTCGTTGTGGTCACTGTGGTGGCTTCTCTTGCTATGGAGCACGGGCTCTAGGTGCACAGGCTTCAGTAGTTGTGGCTCGCGGGCTCTAGAGCGCAGGCTCAGTAGTTGTGGCACATGGGCTTAGTTGCTCTGCGGCATGTGGGATCTTCCCGGACCAGGGATCAAACCTGTGTCCCCTGCATTGGCAGGCGGATTCTTAACCACTGCGCCACCCAGCAAGTCCCTTCTATTCTCTTTTCTACCTGCTCTCACAGCCTCGGTGATCCCATCCAGCCTCATAGCTTTTTTTTTGTGTGTGTGTGTGTGATACGCGGGCCTCTCACTGTTGTGGCCTCTCCCGTTGCGGAGCACAGGCTCCGGACGCACAGGCTCAGCGGCACGGGCCCAGCCGCTCCGCGGCATGTGGGATCTTCCCAGATTGGGGCACAAGCCCGTGTCCCCTGCATTGGCAGGCAGACTCTCAACCACTGTGCCACCAGGGAAGCCCTAGCCTCATAGCTTTATACATCATAAAATGCCGGCAAATGTATATCTCTAGCTGGATTACTCAGCCAAACTCCATATTTGTAAATTGAACTGTCTACTTGAGTTTCTTACAGACATCAAGTTGCCACCTAAATGTTTAACAGACGTATCAGTCTTTAAAATGATCTCTTTCCACAATCCTTACCTCTTAGTAAATGGCAATTCCATCCTTCTAGTTCTTAGGTGCAAAACCTTGGAATCACTCATGGTACGTCTCTTTCCCCCAAATCCCACATCGGGTTCATCAGCAAATTTGCTGCCTCTACTCTCAATATATGCCTAGAATTAGACCACTTCTGACTACCTCACACTTAATATCCTAGTCCAAGCAATATCAAATTTTCCCTGAATTTTGCCATAGCCTCTTAACTGGTTTTCACGCCTCTGCCCTTTCCCCCTACAACAGGATCTCTCAATCTCAGCATTATTAGTATCTTGGGCTAGATAACTCTTTGTTGTAGGATCTGGCTGTCATGTGCATTGTAGGATGTTTCGCAGCATCCCTGGCAGTAGTACACACTCCACCAGTCCCCCTTGAGTTGTGAAAGACAAAATGCCTCCAGATATTACCAAGTGCCTCTGAGGGAAAGAATCACCCCTCAGTGGAGAACCATTGCCCTACAGTGTATGCAACCTAGTGACGAGTGACCCTTTTAGAACAGAAGCCAGATTATGTAATACCTCTGCTCAAAACTGACCAATAGATCTCCATCATACTCCCCCCAAAACAAACAAACAAACAAAATAACAACAATAAAAAAACCAAAGTCCTTACCACAGCCTGCTGGCTCTACAGGATGTGTCACCTACCCACTACTCCTTGACCTCATCTCCTATTTCTCACTCCTTTATTCACTCTGTTCCAGTCCTACCTGCCTCTTTGCTGTTCCTCAAATACATGAACAAAGTTCCCATCTCAAAGGCTGGGCACTGTGTTCTCTCTGCCTAGAGTCCTCGTCCATGATATCCACTTGGCTTACTCCTTCACCCCCTTAAGTTCTTTGCCCCAAAGTCAGCTTCCCAATAAAGCTTTCCATATTCACCTGTTTGAAATATTCAGCCTTTTCTCCAGGCCCCATGTGCTCCCCACACTTCCTATCCCTCCATTCTGGCTTTATTTTTCGTTTGGTTTTTTTTTTTTTTTTTTTTTTTTTTTTTGTGGTACGCGGGCCTCTCACTGTTGTGGCCTCTCCCGTTGCGGAGCACAGGCTCCGGACGCACAGGCTCAGCGGCCATGGCTCACGAGCCCAGCCGCTCCGCGGCGTGTGGGCTCTTCCCGGAGAGGGGCACGAACCCGTATCCCCTGCATCGGCAGGCGGACTCTCAACCACTGCGCACCAGGGAAGCCCCTGGCTTTATTTTTAATGGCACTTATCTCCATCGGACATGCTCTATGTATCACTAATTGCTTAAATGTCTGGCTCTACCTAAGAGAATGTTAAGCCCCAGGTGGGAAGTGATTTTTGCCTTCTTTTATGTGCAGCTGCCTCCCAATGACATAGAAAAGTGCATTTGTGAGGTACTCAATAAATGGTTATTAAATAAATGAGGGAAGGAAGGAAGGAAGGAAGAAAGAAGGAGGGAGGGGGGAGGGAGGGAAGAATAGGTGTCTTGGAAACCATCTCAGATCTAAAAAGTCAAGGCAGATGCAGCTGATATCTAGGATACATCTACATTCATCATTTACAAAGACTGAGTTAATGTCCATAGAATTCATTTAAAATATAATCTGTAATGTACAGTAGAAAGTAAGGATTTGTCAAAATGCATCTGTGCTTCGGAATTTTTAGGTAGGGAGCATTTAGAAAGTATATTTATAAATCCATTAACATATAGCTCTAAATATTTAAAGGTATATTAAATAAGTAGAACTTCAAGAGAAATTTTACCAAGTGCAGAATATGTGGAAACTCCCTTAGATACATAAAAAGAAGTGGGCTGGGATTAGTCAAATCATTCAATTATATACACAATAAGGTAGCTTAACAAGTAATAGTAACAGTGAACAAAGCTCTTTTCTACAGATGAAAGACTGTCTAGTTCAACTGTGAGTGGAAGAGAGGAACAGAAATGCTTCCTGCTGCAAGCTGACAGTTACATGGAAACCCCTGAAGTTATAAATTGAGTTCCTCTACTAATTACTGGTCTGAAGGAGACAAAGATTCACATTTTATTTCTCTTGCTGAACGTGCACCATAAGCACTCGTGAATTTTACATTAGGGTCAAGCTGGGACGTTCCCAGCCTGTTTTACCTCGTGTAGAGAACAGTGTCACCCCCATGCAAATGAAGCCAGGTCTTCCTTTCTGCCTTGGGTGCCTACCGGGGAGATTTCAGTGTAACAGATTCTAATAGGGAAGTTGATATAGAGGGGAAAATAAAGAAGGAAGAACAAAGCAAAACAAAACATAGATCCTATTCGAAATAAAATTTTGTTTAGAAATTTGAAAGAAAATCTTAGGGATTCTAAGAGCACATGTTTCAAAAGACCTCAGAATTTTGTAGTATCACTCATTAAAACTGTATGCTACACCCACTGATAACAATATCAACTATTCTATCTACTTTCTGAATCACTGATTATAAGACCAATAAAGCTACACAGCAGGCAGGTGCTTTAGTGAAATAGGCCCATCTCCAGAGACAAGAACCTGCGGTTCAAATGCTAATACTTTTGACCAGGTAAGCCCTTTATTTTCGTCAATGAGTGATAACTTTTATGTGGATGCTGATTAACAACACTCCTGAGAAGGAAAATGGATGCGGGAGGAGGGGTGAGGAACAAAAAACGGTTGTGATATTAATATTTCAAAACAAGTTTTCTGAGAAGAAAAGATAGCTTCAGCATTTCTAATGGGTATATATATATATACCCTTTCTAACTTCCTGGAACATCACAGTTCACTCCCTGTAAAAGCAGCAGCTTCATGCAAATTAGGATAACAAAATTCATTCATGTACTCAATCAACAAATAATTATTGAACCTACTCACTTTGTAAAAGAAAGAAATGTAAACATATTCATGGTGAACAAAATCTCCATCATTGCAATTTTCCTCCTCTCTTGTTTTTATTCTATTTACTGTAACTGTGTACTCAAAATATGACTGAACAAAAATAATTTAATGTATGACTACTCCATTCAGGGCTGACATGTGAGAATTAGGAAACAGAAACTAATCAATGAGTGCCTTCTTAGTGTAAAATATTGCATAGTTCTGGGAGTCATCAAGACCTAGCTTGAAATCCCAACTCCTTTTCTTACTGGCTGTCTGAGTAAATGAAAGACTCCCAGGTCTCAATTCCCTTATGTGGAAAATGTTCTAACAGTACCTACCCACAGAGCAGCTGTGAAGATTAAGCGAGATGTTGGCAAGCACCCCTCCGTAGTGCTTATTCAACAAATTAGCTATTTGGGTTATCTTCTGGAATCTTAAACTCACATAATGCCTTTCTTAATTCCTATGAGCACTTTTTGGCAAGACTTAAAAACACTGAATTTTATTTCACCTTTCCAGAAGAAACTGTTTTCTGTGCTCATTTTCTCTAAAAATATAACCTTTAGAATTTTCATGTTTCTGGATGTCTCAAATAAATGCATGAATAAGAAATTCCACCTCCAAAGAGCCCTTACAATAAAATAACCAAGAAAATTCTTACCTAGTTTTGGCAAGGAATAGGGCACTTTAAAGTAGTCTTCATAAAATTCTATTAATCTCTTTGTTATATGGAGAGCATAGTCCCCGGATCCTCTTCTGATAGCATCAGGTCTTGCATATAAGCGTACCTAATTAAAAATATATAGAAAAGTTACTTTAGCCTTTTGATCCTCCAATTTTATCTTCCCTGCATATATGAGCCTATACAAATCACTTTGAATACTACGAATATTAAGCAGCATCCTTGTTCATATATCAGAGCACGCTGTGGCTGAAAGAACCAAACTTAAACAATTAAAGTAGCCAAGTTGAGCAAGTCACAGTTTCCCAGATTTACAAGTTGACATAGAGAAGATTTATATTGCATCAAAATAAATATTCAAAGTTATCACTTACATGTGCTTGCTAGAGATAGGAAGGTACGGTGGATTAGTATAACGGTTTCCTGACTATGCTGAAAGTAGGTGGGATATGGTGGCTTGGCAGGAGAGAAAATTCATGGTTTGTTAAAGTCACATTGCAACAAGCTTTGGAAGTATTACCAGGCTGAACAAAAAAATAATTTATGCTTCTTCTTTTCTTTGGAAGCAACTATCCAATTGTCCTTATTCCCAATATGCAAAGTAGGATAGAACACTTTTCATCTACATAAATGACTGCCATTTTGGAAGGCTGCCTGCAACCGTTACCGGCTTCAAAACCAGCTGAAGTTAAGTCATATTTCCAACACAATCTGGATCCTTAATACTGATTTTCAAATCAAGCACTGTATATTATCTAGCCCTTGGCCAAAAAGGAGCCTGAGGCAAATAACATAAAACTGAACGAAACTAACAATTGTACAGAAAAGGTTAAAATGAGATTAGTTTTCTTAAAGCTTTCATAAAGCTATCTGGCATCTTTCTTTCCAAAGGCTAAATCTGTTTTTCACAGATGTGGTCCCTAATCCTCATATCAATTCTGTGAATAAGAGATCTGTATTTTGTGGAGCGGAAGAGAGCCCAGGAGGTGGGTTTTACTCCTGCTCTGCCACTAACCAAGCTGGGAGATATTGAACAAATTACTTAACCTCTTTGGGTCTCAAGTGTTCTCATTTATAAAATGAAGGTGTTAGCCACCAGCTGGTTGCTAAAGTGCTTTTCAGCTCTAAAACACATTACTTCCAATCCCATTCTACAGATAACGGAGTTTGTGTTCTTTGCAATCACTAAAAAAGTAAATGGTTTACTTGGTGTGTAGAAATGGATCTTTATATTCAACAGGAAGACAAAAGAGAGCTGTACTCAATCATATAAAAATTGATTATACAATTAACTCTTTCTTATTCTTAAAGAAAGACAACAGAGATGTGTATAATCAAAAAGAGCAAAAAGTCAAGGAAAACACATTCTGACTTTGTTAGAAAGACCTGTAATTCAGGGCTTCCCTGGTGGCGCAGTGGTTGAGAATCCGCCTGCCGATGCAGGAGACACGGGTTCGTGCCCTGGTCCGGGAAGATCCCACATGCCGTGGAGCAACTAAGCCCGTGAGCCATGGCCGCTGAGCCTGCGCGTCCGGAGCCTGTGCTCCGCAACGGGAGAGGCCACAACAGTGAGAGGCCCGCGTACCGCAAAAAAAAAAAAAAAACAAACAAACAAAAAAAAAAACCTGTAATTCAATAAGATGTTTACTAAATTCAATAACAATTATTTACTGAAATTGTGAAACGACTTCCCATCTGACAACCAAATGAAATATCAAATGTAGTTCACAGTTGCCTACAGTTTTGGTGGGCAGGACTATAAAACCAAAAACTGTCAGGAGACACCACCTGCAACAGCAGAAACTACCACTCTCAGAGAGACAGTGGTTAGGACCCCCTACCCCTGACATCAACTGCTTATAAACATGCAATGTCTTAAGTTCCCAAAAAACAGACCCTAAGGAAAGTATGAATGTACAGGTGATTTATCAAAGAAGTGTTCTCAAGGAGAAACCTACAAGGGAGCAAGGAAAACAGTATAAGGCAGCATAAAAAGCCAAGCAAGGGTGTAATTTCAAGTGAAGTCCTGGCCTCGGCCTGATCCTACAGGGAGCTCTAGAGTGTAAATTGAACTGGTGAGTTTGTGCTGCCTTGAGGTAAGAGAGCGTCCATATTTCTGCATCTCAGTCATTGGATACTGGTTACCCAGGAGAAGGCATAAAATCCCAGCCACTTGTTCTTGAAGTATCTGGATGATGCAGCTCCTGTTGTCCAAGGAGAGTCCTTGGGAGAAGAGGTCAGGTGTGAACTGTCAGAAGCAAAAGAGTGAGAGCTGGGTGATAAGCTCTCACACCACACAGGAAAGGAGATCTGGTCTGTGCACCAACAGCACACACCACAGACAAGAATCATTCATTCCTACATTCACTCATTCAACAAATATTTATTTGGCATCTGCTTTGCACCAGGGCCTGGACTAAGCATTTTTAAGTGATGAAGAAGACATGTTCTCTAACCACAGATGGTACAAAGCATTACTGGGAACAAAAAGCAATGAAAATGTAATCCCCATTCTCAAAGAGCTTCCCATTAATAAAGGTAAATTAGATAATAATAACAGATAATGATGCTTGCCATATGAATGGTAAGCCATGAGTGCCAAGTGGACACTGAGGAGAACAGATAGTTTTCAGAAGGTTCAAGGTGAAGTAAATAGTAAATTCATGTTAAAACCATAACCAGGACCACTGCAAAATAATGCAGCAAAAGGTCACTGACTTTACTCCCAAGGAGCGTCATTGACTTTAGTAGAAACATAGCCATTCCTGTCAATCAGCTCTACCTGTTAGTCAAGCTATCTGTAGGCCCAGACAAGAGAAGCACAATTAAATCAATCTGGTTGTCAAGATTTGATGGAAATGATCCAATCTGAGTGAGAAGATAAAATGTACACATGATTAGTACAGAGCCTTCATTTAGTCATTTAAACATTTATTGCACACCTGCTGTGTGCCAGGCATTGTACTAGAGAGTAGAAATAGAACAATAAAAATCTCTGCCAGAAAGTAAACAAAACACTTACTCTTACTTCTCTTAAGAAGCTCACAATATGTGGAGAAACAAACAAATCAACAGCAAAATACAATGTGAGAAATGTAACTGCATTTTGCCTTCCCTCCCATTACAATGGACCCCTGTAATATAATGGAATGAACTCCCATTAAAAAGGACTGAGCTCCTACCCAAGGCCAAACCCTCCACATTCTACCCCTCCTGCCTTTTCGAAGACATTATTCTCAAAATTCTCCCCTTTATCTCCCATATCACCAATCTATGCTTCCACACTGGATCCTTTTCATCAGCAAACACATACTCTGTATCGCTTCCTATGTTTAAGAAAAATCTTTGTTGACCACAGTTCCTCCAGCTATGGTTTCCAGTAACGGTCCTTGAAAGAGTTTCCTATATAGTTAGAATTAACATGTAAGTTAATACGCAAACTAGAATACTTACAAAATGAACAGGAGCACTTAACACCCTGAGACAATAGGTATAAGGAGGGTGGTTGCCCATTTATACTCCCTGTTTCTGGTCTCTCTTGAAGTCACCACAACAAGGCTTTCATCCCCACTACTCCACCAAAACTGCTCTCATCAGCATCACTTATGGCCCCAGGATGCCAAATCCAACCATCCAACCGTCAGCTCCCAGTCCTCAACATGCTTAAACTATCAGCAGCATTTGACACAGTTGATCATTTCCCCTCTTTCAAACACTTTCTTCACTTGGCTTCTATCTTACTTTCCTTCTATCTGGTTGACCACTCCTTCTCAGCCTCCTGGCTGATTCATCCTCATCCTCTCCCTCATCCCTCTCACTTCTTAACGTTGGAGGATCTCAGATTTTAATCCATAGAGACCACTTCTCGGTCTACACTCAGTCCCTTAAAGACAATATCGAGTCCCATGGTTATAAACATTATTTAGATGCTGAAGACCTACCCCATAATTCCAGACTTCCAACTGCCCACAGGACATCTCCACTTGGATATCTAATAAGCTTCTCAAAATTAACACGTCTAAAATCCAAATACCCAATCTCTCTCTCTCTCTCTCTCTCTCTCTCTCTCTCTCTCTCTCTCTCTCTGTCTCACACACTCACACTCACACACGTACACACCTGCTCCTCCTGAAGCATGTCCATCCAGCTGCCCAAGCCCAATACCTCAAAACCATCCTTGTTTTCACTCTTTCTCTCACATTCCCAGGTTCAACTGGTCATCAAATCCTTTTGGATCTACTTTAAAAATATATCCAGAATCCAATCACTTCTCACAACCCCACCACGACCATCCTGGTCCAAGCTTCCTTCATTTCTTGCCTGGATGAGTGCTCTCATTTCCTACTGATGCCTCATCCCCTACTCCATTCAGCCTCTTCTCTACACAACAACAACAACAACAAAAAGTTCCAATTAAAATAAATATCAGGGACTTCCCTGGTGGCACAGTGGTTAAGAATCCGCCTGCCAATGCAGGGGATACGGGTTTGAGCCTTGGTCCAGGAAGATCCCACATGCCGCAGAGCAACTAAGCCCGTGCGCCACAACTACGAAGCCTGCGCTCTAGAGCCCGCGAGCCACAACTGCTGAGCCCGCGCACCACAACTACCGAAGCCCGTGTGCCTAGAGCCTGTGCTCCGCAACAAGAGAAGCCACCTCAATGAGAAGCCCACGTACCGCAACAAAGAGCAGACCCCGCTCTCTGCAACTAGAGAAAGCCTGCACGCAGCAACAAAGACTCAACGTAGCCAAAAATAAAATTTAAAAATAAATAAATAAATAAATATCACATCATACCACTCTTCTTTTTGTCCTCTAGTGGCTTCCCATGTCATTTAGAGTAAAAGTCCAAGTTTTTATAAGGGCTCCCAAATCCCTATAAAAACCTAATCCCCTTTACTTCTCTGTCTCATTTCCTACCATTTTGCTCCACACTAACCTTACGCCAATTATACACTAGCTTTCTTGGCATTCCTCAAACATGCCAGAGAGATTCTCTCATTAAGGCTTTGAGTTTTACCCTAGATATCTCCACGGCTCGTGCCCTCTCTTCCTTTAGATATACTTTTCCAAATATCTTTGACTGTCCTCCCTTCCACCCCAGGACACTCTATTCTCCTTCCTTGCTTTATTGTTTCCCATACATTTATCACCATTTAACAAAAGATATGCTTTACTTATTCATTTTGCTTCTGACTGCCTTTTTCCTAAGACTGTAAGTTGCATGAGGGCAAAGACTTTTATCTATTAGTTTTCTAACCATACAAAAGTACCATTGTGCTAAGGCAACAATGTTAACCAAATGATAAGTGATTTTAAAGGCAACAGTAAATAATAGGACTTAATTATAATACTGGTGGTAATTCATGGGGGGATATTAAGCCAGAAAATGATAAAATTACTTTTGCATGGCAGAAAGATTACATCAGTGACCTACACCAGGTGAACTGAGATGTAGGGGGATGCTTGTGAAGATGTCCAAGAGAAATAAAATTAGAAAAGTGCAGAGATAAGAGAAACTTCAAACCAAATTAAAGAAGGACCTGTAAACCAAATGGTAGATTACAAATTCACTCCTATAGGCATAGGCAAGTCACAGATTTTAAGCCACAGAATGACATAATCAGAATTAAGTTTTAATTGATGACGCTAGCTGCAGTATAGATGATAGATGAGGAGGGACTAGGCTCAAACAAAGGAAATAAGTTAGACTATTGTAGTGAAAGTTGACGGTAGTTTGGACTGGAGAGATGGCAGGAGAGATGCAGAGAAATGGAGAGATTTATCCAATTGGTCCTAACATTCTATCGAACAAGTACTTTAGTTACCAAATAAAGCCAATTGTAGTCACATTCTTAGTAATGAACAATCATTCACCTTATCTGTACCTGTCTCAATCCAGTGCCCAGTTGGAACAAGTGAGACCAGCTGAAGTGTGGGGTTGGGGGCGGGGGAAGTCCAAAATATTTCACAAACTGGATAATTCCTTTGTTGTTAATCAAGAGTTGGCTGTGCAATAATTCATCTTATACTGTGAAAAAAACATCACAGTTGTTTTCTTCTTTTAGAGCAACTAGGTTCTACTTAATCATAACATAGAAACTAAATCTTCAAAAACAGTTATCACTCAAAAGCAATGAAATATAATTTTATTACACCTGCTCACTTGCTCTTCTGACATTCCACGATAAGAGCCCAGCTCTGAAAATGTAAATTGCTAACCAGGCTTTATCTCTCCCTCTGCGTAGCTTCTTGCTACAACCAATATAAACCAAACTGCACATTAAGTCCAATAGAAAGGACATTATACTAGGAACTGGCACACAGGGATATGAGACTCAGCTTTCTCAGTAACGACTGTCAACTTGGGAACGTCTGTTAACTTCTCTGGGTCTCAGTTCAGAGTTCCTTCCAGGGATAACAGTTTATCATTATCTATATATCATATTAACCCTGAGAGGCTGGTACATCATACTAATTTGCCTAAATTGTTCTCATCTAGTCACTAATTACTTTGAAAAGAAAATAATGAAAAGGTTTTGTTTTTAATCTTCACTCAGTTTAACTCCTTGACATTTTTCGCTTCCCTTGAAAATACATACCAACTACTCAGCCGTCATTCTCCATCCTTTAATCGAGTGTTCCTCTTTTTATTTCCCTGAACTGTCCATGAACTTGGTACTGATCAGACAGACATAACTATAGTAGCCAGCCAATATGAAATAGAAGAAGCTGGCCTTGGAAAAAATGATCTTATGGCCCCACCACTGTGGGAATACACAGCAGCAATGAGCTAAGGTTTAGGAGCTACATATTTTTGATCCCATAGAAAATTTAAATGCCCAAAATAGGTATTCCTAGGGGGCTTCTGTTTGACCCGGTGGCCTTTACTCTGTAGTTTCATGGACCCTCTATATTTAAAGTATGTTTGTTTTATCTTTTTATAGGATTTTAAGTCCAGTCGATCCTTGAACAACATGGGTTTGAACAGCACAGATCCACTTATATTCGAAATTTTTTCAATAAGTACATTGGAAAACTTTTTGGAGGTTGCAACAATTTGAAAAAAAAAACCATGAACCACGTAGTCTAGAAATATAAAAAAACTTTTAAAAAGGTTAGGCATGTCATGAATGCATAAAATATATGTAGATATGCATATAACATACCAAATATGTGTTAACTGACTGTTATCAGTAAGGCTTCTGGGTCAACAGTAGGCTCTTAAGTAGTTAAGTTCTGGGGAGTCCAAAGTTATACATGGATTCTCAACTGTGCAAGGGGTCGGTGCCCCTAATCCCCTTATTGTTCAAGGGTCAACTGTGCTTTGATCATAGAAGGGGGAAAATACTAAAGGCAGATACCATCAATCCCATTGGTCATTTCACTTTCTCACAGTAACAGGGATGGCAATTAAGTTTCAACTTATTCTGACAACTGAGAGTGGCTTCTTAGAGGACATGTCAGGAGGAAACTTGAGACCACATCTGCACTTGTCAAGAGAAAGTGCCATGATCTGTGAAATGCCATCTGTGCTGCTAGGGGTAGGAGAGGTGGCACTGATGTCCGATATACGCCATTATTAGGACAGAACATTCTTTGCAAAGGAGTCATAATGGTAGGAAACTTTAGATAAGTTCAAACTGACTGTCTCTGATAGCTGTGCAACTCAGAATTAGAACATCAAAGACAGGTAAATGACATCATCAATGGGATATTTAGTTAGCTACTATTTAATGAGCATATATCAATGGTCATGTGCTGACCGTCCAAAGGTAAGCAAAAGAGACATGGTCTCTTCTCTCAAGAAGCTTGCAGTCCAGTGGGGAGATACAGTAACTAAGTCTAATCATTGAGAAAATCAATGTGGACCAAATTTACAATGGCTCTTCAAAGAAGTTCTCTCCATAGAGATGGTGATTCATCAGGACAGGGACAGAGAACCATGGAACTGAAGAGAAGCAAACAACTATTCAAGTTCTTACATATAATGTTCTACTTTCACTGTATTAAAGATTTCAAAGGAAAAGTAAAAATACATATACAATTGTAATATAATACAAATAAGTAAACACATGCAGTTGTCAGAAATATAAAATTTTACACTAAATAATTCTGGAGACTTTGTTCTAATAATTTAAAATACTTCACAGATTTTCTTATTCATCTTTACAAAATACCTGTAGAATCAGTATGGTGTTCAGCAGTGAATTCTGATTTTGTAGATGAAGAATCTGAAAAGAAGGTTTTCTATAGTCACTGAGTCATTTTAAAGGACAGTGAAACTAAATTTCTCTAGTGCCTTTCTTCTAGACTGTTTTAATTATTTGCTGTGTTAAAAATGAATTGTGGTGGTTGCTATACAATTATGTGAAACAGTGTGTAGTTACAACATACAGCAAAGGGAAAAAAAAATTTACAGCAGTAGCACACCTGTTAAGTAAGGACTTGAATAACATTTGCTCTGATTTGACATTTGTACTTTGGTATGTTAAGTTAAATAAACCTTCTGGCTTGCCAGAGTTATTCTCTGAGAAAAGTTCATACTGAAAGAATACATTAAGAACTTTGGAAGACAGAGAAATTATTTCATGCCTTTCAAATTTCACTCTAATAACAATAACAAATTTACTTTTCCTTTCGCCTAACTGAAAAAAATCAGTCCCTTTCTTTAATAACTGTAAAACAATGATGTGTTGTCACTAAACTCTCCACCATTACAGCTGAATTAATTCGCCTATGTGAATATAATTTGATTTGGGGGTTCTTCATACAAATCAGTGAAACAAAACAAGCCAGGCAGAAGGGAGCAGGTGCTTTTGATACTATGTAGAAGAAAAATACATCGATACAAAGAGGGAAGGATGTTGTAAACAAGAAGCTAAAAGCCCAAGAGTATTAGTCTTCTTTAAAATTCGGAAGATACCGGGTTTTTTTTGCAAAGAAAAAGGAAAATAAATACACACAAAACTCTGACAGAAACAAGAAGCCAGAACCCAGATGCACAAGCCAATAAACATAAAGAGGAGGCTCCAAGGGGGATGGGGAAGGAGCTGGCGTGACTGGAGCAGGTGGTACAAGGGCAGGAGGCAGACCTTGCCCCGAAGATATCATGTCCCTACCCGTAGAACCTGTGAATGTTATCAAAGGGACTTTGATTGTGATTAAATTAAGAATTTTGACATGAGGAGATTATCCTGGATTATTCAGATGGGCCCTAAATGTCATCACAAATGTCTTACCCAGAGGGAGGCAGGAGTTTTGACTACAGAAAAGGAGAATGCAGTAGGATGACAGAAGCAGAGAGAAATGTGAAGATGCAAAGAAGGAGAAAGAGCTCATAAATCACTAAATGCAAGACATGCAGCTCTAGGAGCTGGAAAGGCAAGGACCAGATCCTCCTCTAGAGCCTCCAGAGGGAACCAGCTTTGCCAACACCCTGATTTCAACCCTGTTAAAACTCATTTTAGATTTCTAACCTCTGGAATAGGAAGAGAATAAACTTGTACGGCATTAAGTCATTTAGTTTCTGGTAATTTATTACAGCAGCAATAGGAAGCTAGTATAACTTTTTTTTATCTTCATGCCAGTTAATACACTAATTTGTGTTAGATTTTCAGCTTCATATAAGAGCATATTTTGTACTTCTCTGTGTGTCGCTCTTTCTGTTGTAGATATAATTATTTACAGCTTTCAGTCTGCTAATGTTGGCACACCTGATTTACTTACATATATTATTACCAAGCACATAACACATTATTGCATGTAATTGGTGCACACACACACAAAAGTGAAATGATTGAGTAAAAGAATCATCTACAGCAATAATTTTCCAAGTGTTGTCTCATTATGCTTTGCAGCAGAATCACCTGGAGTAATTGTTTAAAATTCAGATTCCTGGGTCAATACACTGCAGAAATTCTGAATCACCTCTCTCCATGGGGCCCTAAAATCTTCATTTTTAACAAACTTACCAATTGAATTATATATACACTAAAATTGAAGAACTACTGGCCTAGAGTCACCTAAGAACCTTTAGTTCATTCAGCTCCACAGCAAGCAAGCCTCAAGATGGGAAAGAAATATTTAGCAAAAGCCTAACACATAGGAAAACATATATATCCTTATTCTTTAAATCTCTTTCAACATCGAAGTCTTCAATGAAGATACATTCAACATGACTGTTATTATTTTTAACTTGAAAAACTGATCTTTTTTTCCCCTGCACAATAAACTATAAACAACAGATGAGTCAGATCCAATGTTTGGAAACCAGTAAAAGTTGTTTAATACTGTCACACCCCATAGATAAAACGGTAGCATTTAATCCCCCTCTGAGATAGAGTACATCTTTTGTAGTAAACTGAATTGCAGGTTTTGGGGGGTTTTTTAGTGAGATAAAATAAATGTAGAGCATTTCCTTATTAAGCCATCCGTTTTATGCCTGGTCAAATTTCTTCAGTAAGACTGACACCCAAGAACATCTACTTGTAAATACAGGAGCTCAGGGCTCAGTTGGATTCAGTTTCGATTTGTTTTGTCCCATCTGCCCTTTTATTCCCTGATTTCCAGCAACCTGCTAACCTTACTTTTATGTATGCCACCTTCTCCTCCAACTCAGCACCATACAGTTCAAACACAGCATCCCTCCTGCACCAACCCTCTCTTGTGGATCTTTCAATGATGCAGGCAGCCTTCCACCACCTAGGGGTCAGAACTCAGAATTCCTTTGTCCATTCACTCATTTAATAAATATTTATTGACAGTGTACTCTGTCCCAGGTGCTCTTCTAGAAAGTAAACCAAACAAATAAAAATCCCTACCATGGAAGCTTATATTCTGGTAGGAAAGATGGATAAATACAAACAATACAAATAAATGCTACAAATAATACACTATAAATAGTAAACAATACAAATAAATACAAATAATATATAGCATGTTAAATAGTAATAAGTGTTCAACATTAAAGTAGATCAGAAGGAGTTAGAAAATGTCAAAGGCCATGGAAAGCCTCACTGAGAAGGTGGTATTTGAGTAAAAATATAAAATAAGTAAGGATGAGAGCAACGTGGATATAGATTTCAGGAAGAGCTACTTATGAGTGTCCTGAAAACTTTCATTTCAGTCCTCAAGCCTCTCCATTCAACTCTTTCTTTAAAGAAACTACAAAATATTCCAATCATAGAGAAATCATATAGAAAAGTACAGTACAAAAGTGCATCGTTCTTATACCCCCAACAGATTTAAATAATGTTGATAGTTTTCCCCATTTGCTTCAGATATTTCTTAACCATGTAAAACATTATAATTCCATTGAGGTAGTACACCCCCTTCTTACCACACCCCTCCCTCCCACTCTAGAATTAACCATGGCATGAAAATCAGTAGATTTTCAATTCATGTTGTAATTGTCCTTCATTTCAATGGGCATTACCAATTTCTCTTCAAAGGAGCTATACCAATTTACATCCCACCAGCAATGTATGACAGTCCCTGCCTGCCCACATCCTCACAAATTTTGAAATGTATGTTCATCAATGGTTATGAAATGGTGTCTGGTTGTTAGTTGTAATTTGCATCATCCTAGTAATGCAGGTATTAAGCACCATTTCAAATGTATATTGGCTTATATGTTCCTGTTCTGCAAACTGCCCTGTTCCTTTGCCTAGTCTTCCATTGGATCATTTACCTATTTTCTCATGGTTCATAGTAGTCCTTTGTATATTCTGGACAGTAGTCATTTGCCTGTGTATGATTTACAAAAATCTTCTCCTAGTCTGTGCTAGTCTTGTACCTTATGTCCCTGATCAAATAAAATGTTTTGCTTTTAATGCAATCAAATATCAAATGTTCCATTTAGGGTTTCTGCTTTCTGGGTCTCTTTAAAGAAATCTTTCATTTCCCTCAAGGTCAAAAAATATTTTTTCCTATATTTTCTTCCAAGATTTTTAAACTTTTGCTTTTCAAAGTCCGAGCTTTAACCCATGCAGAATGTATTTATGTGAATAATGAGAAATAGTGATCTCATTTTATTTGCTTCTATGTGGATGATCAATTGTCTCAGTACTATTTACTGAAGAGTCCTACCTTCCTAACTGATTTATAATGCCTCTCTCCATATACGAAGTTCTCATACAAACTTAGATCTCCATTGTTTTCTGTTGGTCAGTATGTCTATCACTGTGCCAACAGCACATTTTGGAATCACTAAAACTAAACAATAAATTGTGGACTTCCCTGGTGGCACAGTGGTTAAGAATCCGCCTGCCAATGCAGGGGACATGGGTTCGATCCCTGGTCCGGGAAGATCCCACATGCCACGAAGTAACTAAGCCCGTGCACCACAACTACTGAGCCTGTGTCTAGAGCCCACGAGCCACAACTACTGAAGGCCACATGCCACAACTACTGAAGCCCACGTGCCTAGAGCCTGTGCTCCACAAGAGAAGCCACCGCAATGAGAAGCCCGTGCACCACGACAAAGAGTAGCCCCTGCTCACCACAACTAGAAAAAGCCTGCACGCGGCAACGAAGACACAATGCAGCCAAAAAATAAATAAATTTTTTTTTAATTTTCAAAAAAATAAATAAGTAATAAACTGTGAGGTCTAATAAGACCAGTACTTTTCCTTAATTTTTTTCAAAGCTTCCTTATTATTCTATATGAATTTTAGGATCATTTTCCACATTTACACAAAAAAAATCCTCTTGGGGACTTGGATGAATTGCACTAGATTTGCATGTTAATATGACACCTTCAAATGTTAGATCTTAACACTCATACCCATGGAATATCTCTTGATTATTTCAGTCTTTATCCCATTTTTAAGTTTATCAATTTCCTTCATATAAGCCTTGCACATCTTCTATTAGATTTACTTCTATGTACCTTATGGTTTGTTGCTACTGTGAATGGGATTTGAAAAATCATATTTCTAATCTATTGTTTCTGAAATTAGCCACTTACTGATTTTAGTAAAATGACTTTGAAACTAGCCAACTGTCTGAAATAACTCTAATAGTTTTTCTGCGTTGTTTTGTGTTGGCTGGTCTCAGTCAAGATTTCTAGAACAATGCCAAATTTTTTTTTTTTTTTTTTTTTTTTTTTTGCGGTATGCGGGCCTCTCACTGTTGTGGCCTCTCCCATTGCGGAGCACAGGCTGCGGACGCGCAGGCTCAGCGGCCATGGCTCACGGGCCCAGCCGCTCCGCGGCATGTGGGAATCCTCCCAGACCAGGGCACGAACCCGTGTCTCCCGCACCGGCAGGCGGACTCTCAACCACTGCGCCACCAGGGAAGCCCCGCCAAATTTTTTTAAAAAGCAGTGAAAGAAGGCATCCTTATCTTGTTTTTCCACTTTATTTGGAATGCTTCTACTGTTTCACTACCAACTATAATTCTTGCTGCCAGATAAGGAAATTCCCTTCTATTCATTGTTTGCCAAGAATTATGTCATGAATAATGTTGGATTTTTTCTAATGCTTTCATCATATTCAGATGATATTTCTCTTCTTTTTTTTCCTGTGTTCCATTAGGGTAGTGAATCATAATAATAAATTTTCTAGGGTTAACCGTTTGCTTTCCTGGGGTGAGGGTGGGGGCGGGGTAACCTACTTTGATGTGTCGGGAAGCTTTTAAGATTTACCTTTACCCAGATAGTGTTTTAACTAAAACACACCTATAAAACTGTGTAACCTGGTGGTTTTGTGAGTGAGAGGACAGATTTTGACTAGTGATTCACTATATCTATGGTTATTGATAATTCATATTTTTCTTAAAATTATGCGTTTCATCTAAATTTTAAAAGCATGAGAAAGAATTTCTCCATAATATTCTCTATTTTTGAAATCTCTCCATCTAGAGTTACTTCAATTCTAATAATATTTGTACTTTCTTTTTTCTCTTGATTAAAACTGTCAGAGGTATGTCTAATAGTCTTTTCAAAGAATTCTCTTATGGTTTCATTAAGCCTTCTATTATTTCTTAGTTTTTTATTTCATTGATTTCTAATCTTATTTTTATTATTTTCCTGCTTCTTTCCTTATACTCTGTTATTTCTCTGAATGTTTCAATAAAATGATCAGCTGATGAATTTTAAATCATTCATGTTTTAATATGATCCTTAAGGCTCTTTATACTATATTCTTTAAGGCTCTAAATTCCTTCTAAGTATAGCTTTTACTTGCATCCATGAAATTTAATAAGCAGTGTTCTCATTTTTCATTAATTTCTAAATATTTCATAACTTCCTATTTGACCCATAAATTATTTAGAAGTATGTCGTTAACTTCCTAATGTATGTGATTTCCAGGTTACTTTTCTTTATTATTCCTATCTAACATTATTGCCAAAAGCCTGGGCCATTTCACACTGATTCTTGGTATTTCTTCAGATTTTTTCTAGACCAGTAATTAACGAAGTTTGTAAGCAATGGATCTAGATGCTTGAAAACAATGTTTAACCACTAATTTTGAGGTAAATGGCTCTAAATATATTGAGATTAATATTGTTTTGTTTATATCTTCTAAATCTCTATTAGGTTTTTTGCTCTATGTTCCTGAGAAAGATATTAAAATCTCCCATAAGCCCATTGATTTGGTTGTCCATCTATATAGTTCTGCCAATTTCTGCCTCGTATATCAATACTTTGAGTCAATATTATTAGGTGCATACGGGTTCATGTCTTCCAGGTGAAATCCTCTTACAATTTCAGCCTCAATAATGTGAACGCCTTAAAATATATTTCATCAAATATCACTGACTTTATCCTTCCTTTTGCATTCAAAATTGTGGGCTTTATATTTAAGATGCATCTTCTGTCAAGCATAGAATCATATTTTACTTCTTTATCCAATTTTTTGTTCAATTTATTTAAACTAAAACAAAACAAAAACTTTATTCATTCTATATTTTAATAGGTAAATTTAGTGTAGACAGATATATAGATATAGCTACAGACAGATTCCTATTCTGTTCTACTATCTTTTTCAATGTTTGCTATCCATCTTGCTTTCACTTTGCTTCTTTTTTCTCCTTTCCTGCTTTAAATAGATCTATCATTTTTTCTCTGTTCCATTTGTATCCTTTTTGTCATTTCAAAATTGTATAATCTAATATTTCTATCTACTCTTTCAGTAGTTGCACTTAAATGTCAGTGCATGATGACTTTACACAGTCTAATGTTAATCTGTATCTCTACATGCCTTGAGAACAAGGACCTGAATATGCTATACATTCAGTATAGTGCGGTTTTCAAGTGACCAGGTCTGGAGCTAGACTACCTGGATCTAGTCCTGGCTCTATCTCTTTCCAGCATTTAATAGGTAAGTTAGTAACCATCACTCTGCATCAGTCCCTTCATCAGAAAAATTAAATTAATGATAAAAATGTTAATTGTAATTGCTTGAGAATTATGAGAATTAAATTAGTCACTACATGGAAAGGGCTGAGAGAAGTGGCTAGTATATATGTTAGCTGTTATGGATTTTCATTTTCATATTATACTACTGTTATAAGTCATTTTTTACATCATCAAAGTTAGTCATTATTATTATTTCACAGGTGATATTTATTTAAACTTACCAACAGGTTTACCAATCCTTGCTTCACCATTGCTTCTTTCTTTCTAGGTTAAATTTTCTTCTCCTTTGGGGTATATGCTATAGTCATTCTTTTCACAATGGTCTGTAAACAGAAAACTCTTCCAGTCCTTCTTTCTCTGGAAATGTCTGTATTTTGCCTTCACTCATAATTAATAATTTATCAGAATATGGAAGCCCAGTTAGGACACGACTTTAACTTTCAACATTTTGAAAGTTTGTATCATACTACCTAGGGGATTCTGTTGTCACTGATGAGATGTCTACTTGTCATTCCTTTCTCAATAGGTGATCTTTCTTTTCTCTCTGGTTACTTTTTTTTTTTTTTTTTTTAAACAAGTTTTTTTTTCTGTATGCAGGCCTCTCACTGCTGTGGCCTCTCCCACCGCGGAGCGCAGGCTCCGGACGCGCAGGCCCAGCGGCCATGGCTCACAGGCCCAGCCTCTCCGCGGCATGCGGGATCCTCCCCGACCGGGGCACGAACCCGCGTCCCCTGAATCGGCAGGCGGACTCTCAACCACTGCGCCACCAGGGAAGCCCTGGTTACTTTTTTTAAAACATGAATAGCTTTAAATTTTCGGAAAGAAACAGTGATAACAGTATAATGAACCCCTGTATTATCATCTCCTAGATTCAACAATTATCAAGAGTTGGCTTCATCTATCTTTTTCTTGTTTCATCTGAAGTATTTTAAAGGAAATCACAGACATTACATCATTTCACTCATACCATATACATCTCCAAAACTATGTTTTTTAAATTTAACCACGATATCATTATACATCTTACAAAATGGTCTCCAGCTGCCGTTAAGGCTTTTTTCCTTGAGTTTGGTGTTTCACAGTTTTACCGCAATGCTTCTGATGTGGCTTTGTTTTTCCTTATCCTGCTCAGGTCACTTTTGATCTCCCTTCCACTACAACACACTATCCCAAATCTAATCCATCAACCAAGCCCTTTTAATTTTACCTTTTTTAATAGATTTTTAATCCATCACTTCTCTCCATATCCACTTCCATCCAAGTCAAGTGATCTTATCTCCCTCCTGAACTACTGTTAACAACTTGAAAACTTCCATTCCATTCCCTCCCCTCTATATCCAATCTTCACAAGGTAACCAGACAGTTCTTTTCAGAATACAAATTTGCCGATGTAACCTGTCTTCAAATCTTCATTTTTCTGGGAGGAAAAGGGTCTACGAGGTCCATGTGGTCAGTCTCTAACCAGCTGTGCATAAACTGTTCACTTAATCTTGGTATTGCCCCCAACATGTACCCTCCACCATAGCCGTGACTATGTTCTAATTGACTTCCAAGACTCATGCATTTTCCCATCCCTTCTCTAGGGAAACCACCCTTGGAATCCAAATCTAGATCAACGTTTGGTTTCGTCCTTTTTTATAAGTTATCAGAGAGAACATGTGACACCACTGCGATTCTGCACCTTCAGTTTTTTGATGTGGTTATTTGATAAATGCCAGTTTCCCCAGGATAATAAGAGTTCCAAGAAAGCTCCTAATTGTATCCTCATGCTTAAAAGAGGAACTGGCGCAAAGTAGGAACTCAACTCAGCATCGGTCAAATGAATGAACGAATGCACAATTGTCCAGGCATTCCTCCTCTGTGCTTCCAATCCAATCTGCAAACCCCCATCATATAGTACTCATCATATTTGACATTATTAGTAGTTTTCCACTCACTCTTCCCAAATATATTATGATCCCCTAAGGGGCAGGTAATATGTTTGGTACACTTTTATAGCTCCAGCAACTGGCCTGGTGCCTATATGTAACACGTATTTAACTATAAAGGAAGAAATTAGTAGAGGGACACTAATTTTGATTGGTTCTCAGGCACGTGGAACTGAATAGATCATTCTTCTTAATTTATACATTCATTCTTCATTCCTATTTTACTTATCTGAGCACCTGTTATACCCTAGGTGCTGATTTAGATTCAAGGGACAGACCAACAGAGCAGACTAGATTTTGGCCCGCACTGAGCTTATGCCATGCCATGCTTTCATCAGTGATCTGTGAAAGTTTCCTCTTCTGTTTTAGATCTGATTTTTTGGATACATCTTTATTGGAGTATAATTGCTTCACAACGCTGTGTTAGTTTCTGCTGTATAACAAAGTGAATCAGCCATATGCATACACGTGTCCCCATATCCCCTCCCTCTTGCATCTCCCTCCCACCCTCCCTATCCCACCCCTCTAGGTCGTTGAAAAGCACCGAGCCGATCTCCCTGTGCTATGCAGCTGCTTCCCACCATCTTATCTATTTATTTTACATTTGGTAGTGTATATATGTCCATGCTACTCTAACTTCACCCCAGCTTCCCCCTCCCCCTGCCCTGTGTCCTATTGCTTTCCCCTTTATTCCCTATTTCCAAGACCATTTCTCACTCCTTGGTAACTACTCTTATGCACTTTCTATCCACCCAACATACCTGTTTTTACATGTAAGCATATCCAGGAAAATGCACAATATTATATGTGTGTGTATTTTATTTTTTTAATAAATGGTATTACGTTACAATCTCATTCTCTTTTTTTAACTTTTATTGTTTGTTCATTCAACTAATTTTGAAATCTATCTATGTTTTTAAATATAAAATCTAGTTAATTTCTTCCAAGCATTCCACAGTATAATCCTATAAATATACCAAGGTAACCATTTCCCTAGAAAAGGACTCCTATGGTACTTTCAACTCCTCACATCCCCAACATCAATGCAATAAGCATCCTACTGTGTGTCTCCATATGCACTGACTTGATAGTTTCTCTCTGGAACATGTGCAAAAGTAGAACTGCCAGGATGTCAGGGTTAGCATACCCAGTTTCCCTAAGAACTTCTGCTGTTCCCTAAAATGGCCACACCAGCTTAGACTCCAACAAATAATGGAAGAGGCCTCCCCTCATTTTTCCATCCTCACCAGCACTTGATATTATCTGATTTTCACATCTCTGAAGATCTGATTGTTGTAAGGTATTATTTGGTTATTACTTTAATACACATTTCTCTGACAACTAGTGAGGCTGAGTATCCATATACGTATGAGAGATCTGAAGCCAGATTTCCACTTAGTATCCAAGTAGTTATAAGTATATTATTAATTGTTCTGTGACTCAGTTGCTTCCTCTGGAAGGTATGGATAATAATAATACTTCTATCACGAGGGATGAAATGGTTAAAAGTTAAGCACCAAGAAAAGAAATCTGATACAAAGAAGTGCTCAATAAATGTTAGCTATTTTTATAATTATTTATTATTATTTTCATTCATGTATCCTCTTCTGTAAATGTCCTTTAATGATTTTTCTTCTATATTTCCTGTATATTCCTTTCTGGCTTACATGAGTTTCTTGCATATTCTGAATATCAATCTCCTACAAATGTTTTTAAATGAATAAGTGAATGAGCGATCAGAGATTAAACAGGCCTGTTTTGTCTTACAGAACTCCAACTGTTTGCTCTTCTGCTCTCACTGCATTGCTGGGTCGTTTTTGTTCACAAATATTGAATCTCAATGTATTTTAATATGGTCAACAAATTTTAAATAAAATTTAGTTTATATTCCATTTTTCTAAGTCAACAACAAACAAATCCACAACTGCAGGAGGAAACATCCTAGCTCCACTGTGAAAAAGTTAAACTATTCTATTTATGGTTTTTATTGGGCAATGTATTAGAAAAGTAGAAAGATAGTACAAAGAGCTATAGAGTCTGTCAAATCTTCTCAGAGACAAGTACTTTGTTTCCATTTCAAACTCAGTATTAAACTAGAATAATCCTTAAAATGGGCTTGCAAAATAATTTTCTGCCAGGGAAGTCCCCATTTTTTTTATTTTTAAAGGAAATGTTAGGTGATGTAGATAAGATTACCAAAGGAACTATTACATTGTTAAAGGGGAACTTTTAATAAAATTCTTAGTAATCATTTATAAAAACACACAGAAAATCTTAGAAAATCTCAAAATAGAGCAGCAACAAACACTTCATAAGAATTAGTGTTTAACGAAAATCTATGTGGAGAATCCTAAAGTTTGTGACTCTTTTCGTAGCAACTCAAAACAACACACAGATCGACAACTGCGCAGCTCATATCTACATAGGAAGACTATGATTACTGTATCTTATTTTTAAGCAGAGATGCAAAAGTATCAGTGAAGAAAAAGTAATTATCTCCATCTTGAAAGAGTGCAATTTATATAAAAACTGAGGGGGTAGGGGAGGGATCACAGCTAAATAAGAAATGAAATAATGATCAGTCACCACCATTTCCACATGCCACCTGGACGGCCTTCTAATACCTGATGCTGCTTTACATTTTTTAAATTCTTTTATTATTTTTTAAAATAATTTATTATTTTACAGTTCTGTAAATCAGATATGTCATTGGGCTAAATCTGGGTGTCACCAGGGGCTGTGTTCCTTTCTGGAGGCTCTAGAGAAGAGTCTATTTCCTTGCCTTTTCCAGCTTTTTTTTTCTTTTTTTTTTTTTTTTTGGCCGTGCAGTGTGGCACGTGGGATCCTAGTTCCCCAACCAGGGGGCAAACCCGTGCCACCTGCAGTGGAAGCCTAGAGTCACAACCACTGGACCGCCAGGGAAGTCCCCATTTTTTAATTTTTAATGGAAAGGTTAGGTGATGTAGATAAGAAGTCACCCATTGACCAACTTCTGTCTGTCACATCTTGGTGAACAGTAACCTGTTCTGATATGGATTAGTAATATTCTAGGTAGATGAAACAGACATAATTAAAAAAACGTTGGCCAAATCTCTTTCTTTTCTAACTAATTCCAAAGTGGATATGCAGATTCATTTAGTTTATGTCATGAATATCACTAGATGCTGGAGTTACAATTATGAGCAAAAACTCACAACATCCCTAGTGGTTATAACTCAGCAGGGGAGACAAATGTTAAGTTTAAAATTACACAAAAGTGGAATTATTCTGAAGGATAGGATCATGGTCAATGTTATTACAAAAGTCTATAATAAAAGAATCCGACCTAGTCTAAAAGATCAGAGAAAGCTTCCCTGAGCCAACATCTGTAGGGAGAGAATGAGTTAAACTGGTGAAAGGAACAGCAAGTTCAAAACTATGGTGTAAGAGATTGTAGTAAGTCCACATCTATGGCTGGGCTGGAGAGTATAAAGGAGATGCAAGATATAGGTGGGAGAAATGAGGGGTTTCCAGAAGGTGCCTGGCTATTTGACTATCTTAGGTGTTTAATCTTTAAGTAAAATGGAAAACTACTGATGGGCTTTAAGAAGGGAGGCTCCAATGTAGAGAATGAATCAGGGGAAACAACAAGAATGGAAACCAATTATAAAAAATGTTTCTATAGCCCAGGTGAGAGACAGAAGTATCTTGAAATGAGGTGGTAGTGATAGAGATGAAAAGAGGTGCCAGGACTCTAGAGATATTGATGAGGCAAAATCAATGAAGTGATATAGGAAAGGACAGATGCAACAAAAGTCTCTTTCATGATTTCTCTAAGACTTTCTAGGCATTGTACTGCTTTTTCTATTATGGCTGACAGTTGGTCACATCCCTGCAAGTTAAAAAGGAGCTACACTCTTGCCACTGTTTGGACACCCAGGCAGAATTTTTCATGCACCCATTAAAGAAATAGCTTTGGCACCATTTACAGTAAAGAACAGTTTTAGCTGCAGATTTTCTGTAATCTACACTTCTGTAACATGGCAGAACTTATTTTACAGACCAACTTGTGATCCTATTTAACCCTGTGGGACATAAGTTATTTTCATTGCTGTTAACTTTGCTTGCTTCCTCAGTGTGTCTGATTATCATACATAGGATGCCTACTTCCTAGGGCTTCATTCCTTTCTAAGGATTTATTCCAGTTCATGAAATATTTTATCTGAAAACTTGTAGAAATTTTGAAAAATTTCTAACCTTTTCCTCTGGATCTGCTACTAGTTGAACAAGGTATGTATAACAGACATACAAACATGTTTAAAGATTGCACAACAATTTTTCCTTCAAGTTCACAGTCAATTGTATGCAAATGGCTAGTTCTACTTGGCTAGGTTTGGATTCTTTTATTATAGACTCTCATAGTGACATTGACCATGATCCTGCCCTTCAGAGTAATTTTACCTTTGCGTAACTCTAAAATTGTTTGTCTCCCTTGCTAAGCCACAACCACTAAGGATGCTATGAGCTTTTGCCATGTTCTCTCTCAATTGGACTATCAGATTTATTTCTTAATATCAATTCACATATTCAGAAAATACATCCATTTTAAATTTTTAGAATATATCTGTCCTCCCATTTTTCTATCAAACCTCATTTCTCATAAGCAATTTCAATAAGATAGTTTGATACCTGCAGGATCAAAACCTAGCCAAGTAGAACTAGCCATACCAGTCATCCACTGGAATTCTGGGCCCATTCATCAGGATAGGCAGGCACTGGTTCAAAACATGGACTTTGGTATCAGTCTGACACTCTATGACTTACTAGCTGTATGGCCTTAGGCAAGTTACTTAACCTACATAAGCCTCATTTTCCCATAAAAAAGAAGAGTACAACAAAATATGTTGTGTTCTATGTCATATGATATAGTATATAATACATTGGGATATAATAAATAAAATGCTTGGTACAGAGAAAAGTGTGGGAGCTATCATCACTACGACTGCTAGCATAATTGTTCTGTTTCCTGCTTTCCTCCAGCCATGGCCATCCACCAAAGAAGGACAGATGTTTAAGAAGTAAAGGTTGTGTCAAAGATTTCTCTCCTGGCATATGGAAAGATGCAAACTTGAGTAAGCCATATAGCAAATTAGCAATAAATTCAAAGAATTGGGTAAGTTCATTTAAGAATAGGTGGAGGGCTTCCCTGGTGGCGTAGTAGTTGAGAGTCCGCCTGCCGATGCAGGGGACACGGGTTTGTGCCCCGGTCCGGGAAGATCCCACATGCCGCGGAGCGACTGGGCCCATGAGCCATGGCCGCTAAGCCTGCGCATCTAGAGCCTGTGCTCCACAACGGGAGAGGCCACAGCAGGGAGAGGCCCGCGTACCACAAAAAAAAAAAAAAAGAAAGAATAGGTGGAGGGAGAAGATGTAAAATCATACCTGCATGTCTCTTGTGTAGGTTAAATGAAGGAGTAAGTTGTTGTTCCAAAGAAAAATGTACATGGAGTATGGAAAATGATTACTGTAGCTTTGTAGTATAGTCTGAAGTCAGGGAGCCTAATTCCTCCAGCTCCGTTTTTCTTTCACAAGATTGCTTTGGCTATTCGTGGTCTTTTGTGTTCCATACAAATTGCGAAATTTTTTGTTCTAGTTCTGTGAAAAATGCCATTGGTAGTTTGATAGGGATTGCATTGAATCTGTAGATTGTTTGGGGTAGTATAGTCATTTTCACAATGTTGATTCTTCCAATCCAAGAACATGGTATATCTCTCCATCTGTTTGTATCACCTTTAATTTCTTTCATCAGTGTCTTCTAGTTTTCTGCATACAGGTCTTTTGTCTCCTTAGGTAGGATTATTCCTAGGTATTTTATTCTTTTTGTTGCAGTGGTAAATGGGAGTGTTTCCTTAATTTCTCTTTCAGATTTTTCATCATTAGTGTATAGGAATGCAAGAGATTTCTGTGCATTATAGACATATGAGTCTATGGAATAGAATTCCAAGTCAAGAAATAAACCCTTACACTTATTCTAAATTAACTTTTGGCTAGAGTGCAAAGACAATTCAATGGGGAAATAATTATCTTTCCAACAAATGGTGCTGGGAAAACTGTATATCCATAAGCAAAAGGATGAAGTTGCAGCCTACTTCACATGCTATCCAAAAATTAACTTAAAATGGATCATAGATCTAAATGTAAGAGTTAAAACTATAAAACTCCTAGAAGAAAATGTGGGAGCAAATTTTCATGACTTTGGATTAGTCAATGGTTTTTAGATATGTTCTCCAAATATAAAGGTCAAAAGAGAAAACTAACTGGACTTCATCAAAATTAAAAACTTGTATGCTTTTACCTTCAAGAAAATGAAAGGACAACACATAGAATGAGAGAAAATATTTGCAAATCATATGTCTAAAGGGACTTGTAACCAGATATATAAAGAACTATTACAACTCAATTATTTTTATTTATTTTTTTTTGCAGTACGCGGGCCTCTCACCGCTGTGGCCTCTCCCGTTGCGGAGCACAGGCTCCGGACGTGCAGGCTCAGCGGCCATGGCTCACGGGCCCAGCCGCTCCGTGGCATGTGGGATCCTCCCGGACCAGGGCACGAACCCGTGTCCCTTGCACCGGCAGGTGGATTCTCAACCACTGCGCCACCAGGGAAGCCCACAACTCAATTATTAAGGCAAATCATCCAATTAAAAAATGAACAAAGTATTTGAATGACATTTTCCCCAAGGAGATATGCAAATGACCAAATGCTCGACATCTTTTGCCATTATAGAAATGTAAATCAAAACATTAAGAAATGTCAAGTTACTACTTGACACCTACAAGAACAGCAATGATAAAAAAGACAGAAAATAACAAGTGCTGAGAAAGAAGTGGAGTCATTGGAATCTTTGTACACTGTTGGTAGGAATGTAAAATAGTGCAGCTACTATGGGAAACAGTTGAGAATTCCTCAAAAGGTTAAGCATAGAGTTACCATATGACTCGACAGTTCCACTCCTAGGTACCCACCCATGAGAAATGAAAACATACTGTATACAAAACTTATACATGAACGTTCATAACAGCATTATTAATAGCAGCCAAAAAGTGTAAACAATCCAAACGTTCATTAAGTGATGAAAGGATAAATAAAGGTGGTATGCCCATACAATGGAATATTATTTGGCAATGAAAAGGAATGAAGTTTATGAATTACGAATACATGCTACAACATAGATGAATCTCAAAAAGTGCTCAGTGAAAGAAGCCAGTCACAAAAGACCATATTGTATGACACCATTTATATAAAATGTTCAAAATAGTCAAAACTATAAATAGAGAAAATAGATTCATGGTTCCCAGGACTGGAGTGGATGCAGGAAGGTTGAGGGTATGGAGGTGTGACTGGTGATAGGTACAAGGTTTCTTTTTGGGGTGTTGAAAATGTTCTAAAATTAGGTAATGATGATGATTGCATGACTTTGTAAATATACCAAAACCCAATGAATTGTATGCTTTAAAAAGGCAAAAATTGTGATATGTAAATTATATATTCATAAAGCTGTTAAAAAATGGTATATACCACCAATTGAAGACAAAAGATGGCAGCACAGACTTGAATCTAGTATCTCTGTTTTTTATTACCTTTTAGACTTGTGTAAGAACAAGCATATTCTGGTTTATAACTAATGCCATGCATAAGAAACGCATGACAGCTATTCCCATTTTAATAATGAGGCAATGAAGCCTCGAAGAAGTGACTCATTTATAATCATACATCTAGGAAATAACAGGCCCAGACCTAAACCAGGTTTCCGAACTTCTAAGTCCACTTCAAAGTGTCCTTTTTACTGCACCAAAGTCAATCCCAAGGCCACATAGCTTGGCCTTTTTTGACCAAAACTGCACATGCAATTAGCTAGAGTCACAAGTTACCATCCTCAACAATAACCGATATTTTTAGACCTTAGTGTAAAGTAAGCAGGGTCTACTACTCAGGATACTGTAAGGGTGTGTATTTGTCTACAAGCCAAAAAGAGACAAAGGGCCAAAGAGTATGCCAATTACCTTTTAAGGAAATTCTCTTACTAAAAGTAAAACAGAGAAAAGAAAGAATGAACCATGTTTGTATCCATTGTTCCCAGGCATCAAATAAAGTCACTCTAATTACAGAATTTCTGGTGACATTCCTTTAAAGATTGCCATATAATGCTTAGAAATTTCAGAAGCATAAAGAACACCTATTTGTCTAATAAGGCCAATAAAATAAAATAAAGTCAGGCAGATTAGAAATAAAAATAGGTATTTCCATGATGATTGAGGAATATTTGTGTCAGTAAATGAATTTCTGATACATGTGGTTAGCATTTTTAGGAATGTAAAGATAATCATAGGAAAAGGTGGTAAAAATGCACACTTAGCTAAACTCAAATTTAGGTATGAGAAATCATAACTACTGTATAAAATCCATAGTAGAAATGAAACAGGATTACACCACTGATGATTGCTAATATTAATGGGCCAGAGGGGACTATGTTCCCTGAAGCTAAACATGTCAGAGGGGAAGACATATAATTCAGCTTGAAAAAGCAAAATCCATTAACCATGAAACAGGGAAACAAAAAATCAAACTTTCCATATACCATATCCTACTGGAAAAATATCTATTAGAGAAAAAGACCTCTACTAAACAAAATGTTTTCAATGCAAAACAAATATAAAAATAAATGATTTAAAGTCAAGAAAAATTCCAGAAAATTTATATGGTTGATATTATTTTGGCCATATAGATCCATCAAAGTACCAATATATTTCTTTGAGTGTATTGATCTCAAAAGAATGCATGTTGATTGGAGTGTACTTAAACACATTTTTAATTTAAAAATTATCATAGAAGCTACCACAGATTTCCTGTGAAGCATTCCAAGTTTATGTTTCCATCGTGAAATTACTCCAAACAACATCTAATCTGGAAAAGAAGTCCTAGCCTCTCTAATAGGAAGAGTAAGACAAATCAGAGAGATTTGACCCTCTCAGCCTACTTAAATTTGCTAAGATTTGTAATGGCTTCCAGAACAATCTTTTTAAAATATTACACACCCAAAAGTAAAAGATGACCTGCATCCATTAAAGAGTTATTCACATGGCAGAATTCCCAAATGGAAAAGATCAATGCCATTGTCAGCAATCAGAGTAACTAACTATTTCTCCAGTGGTCCAGGGTGATGCAGAAAAGAGGTGGCATAGCATATATACACAGAGAATTAAACCAGCAAACAGAGGTCTTCTACTGCTTTAATGGGATTAAAGAAATAAATTCCCTGAAAAATGTCATTTGTAATTTTATAGGGATTGCATTGAATCTGTAGATTGCCTTGGATAGTATAGCAACCTACAGGTTCAATGCAATCCCTATCAAATTACCAATGGCATTTTTCACAGAACTAGAACAAAAAAAATCTTAAAGTTTGTATGGAGAAACAAAAGACCCTGAATAGCCAAAGCACCCTTGAGAAAGAAAAACAGAGCTGGAGGGATCAGGCTCCCTGACTTCAGACTATACTACAAAGCTATAGTCATCAAAACAGTATGGTACTGACAGAAAAACAGAAATATAGATCAATGGAACAGGATAGAAAGTCTAGAAGTAAACCCACACACCTGTGGACACTTAATCTATGACAAAGGAGGCAAGACAATACAATGGAGGAAAGACAGTCTCGTCAATAAATGGTGCTGGGGAAACTGGACAGCTACATGTAAAAAAATGAAATTACAACATTCTTTAACACAATATACAAAAATAATCTAAAATGGATTAAAGACCTAGATGCAAGACTGGATACTATAAAACTCTTAGAGGGAAACATAGGCAGAATACTCTTTGACACAAATTGCAGCAATATCTTTTTTGAGCCATTTCCTAAGGGAAAGAAAAACAAAAGTAAACAAGTGGGACCTAATTAAACTCAAAAGCTTTTGCACAGCAAAGGAAACCACAGACAAAACAAAAAGACAACCCACAGAATGGGAGAAAATATTTGCAAACAATGCAACCAACAAGGTATTAGTCTCCAAAATTTACAAACAGCTCATACAACTCAATATCAACCAAAAAAAAAAACCACAAACAACCAATCAAAAAATGGCCAGAAGACCTAAATAGACAGTTCTCCAAAGACGACATACAGATGGCCAAGAGGAACATGAAAAGATGCTCAACATCACTAATCATCAGGGAAATGCAAATCAAAACTACCATAAGGTATCACGTCACACCAGTCAGAATGGGCATCATCAAAAAATCTACAAATAATAAATGCTGGAGAGGGTGTGGAGAAAAGGGAACCCTCCTACACTGCTGGTGGAAATGTAAATTGGTACAGCCACTATGGGGAACAGTATGGATGTTCCTTAAAACACTAAAAATAGAGCTATCATATAATTCAGCAATCCCACTACTGGGCACATATCTGGAGAAAAACATGGCTTGAAAGGATACATGCACCCCATTGTTCACTGCTGTGCTGTTTACAGTAGCCAAGACATGGAAGCAACCTAAATGCCCACTGACAGATGAATGGATAAAGAAGATGTAGTACATATATACAATGGAGTATTACTCGGCCATTAAAAAGAATGAAATAATGCCATTTGCAGCTACATGGATGGACCTGGAGATTATCATACTAAGTGAAGTAAGACAGAGAATGACAAATATCATATGATATCGCTTATACGCGGAATCTAAAAAAAAATACAAATGAACTTATTTACAAAACAGAAACAGACTTACAGACTTAGAGAACAAACTGATGGTTACTAGGGGGGAAAGGGGGAAGGGATAAATTAGGAGATTGGGATTGACATATACACACTGCTATATGTAAAATACATAACTAACAAGGACCTACTGCATAGCACAGGGAACTCTACTCAGTACTCTATAATAATGTAAATGGGAAAAGAATTTGAAAAAGAATAGATACATGTACATGTATAACTGAATCTCTTTGCTGTACACCTGAAACTAACACAGCATTGTTAATCAACTATGCTCCAATATAAAGTAAAAATTTTAAAAAAAGAAAATTTCCAAGATGACTGACACATATAAACTTTTAAAAAGTTGCTCAACTACTACAAACAATAAAGCATATGTGAGGGAAGTCTCTCTAAGATGATCCCCAGTGATCCCTGCCTGCTGGTATTCAGGCTCTTGTGTAATCACTTCCTCTTGGGTATTAGCTAGACCCGGCAACATGCCACTGATGGGCAGATATGGCCAAAATAATGGGATGTCAATTCCAAGACGGGGTTACAAAAGATGATGATTTCTGCCTTGCACCCTACCGGGCTCTTCTAGCTTGCTCACTTTCATGAAGCCAACTTTCATGTTGTGAGTTGCCCTATGGGGAGGCCCACATGACAAAGAACTGAGAGCAGCCTCCAGCCAATGCCAGCAAGGAACTGAAGCCCTTAGTCCAACAACCCACAAGGAACTGAACCCCACCGACAATCATGGCAGTAACTTGGAGGTAGCTCCTCCCCGATCAAGCCTTGAGATGACTGCACCTCAGCCAGCACCTTGTTGGCAGCTGCATGAGAAACCCTGAGCCAGATAACCCAGTTAAACTGCATCCACATTGTTGACCCACAGAAACTGTGAGACAATAAGTGTTGTGGTTTTAAGCCACCAAATTTTTGAGATAATTTGTTACACAGCCAAAAATAACATACAATATTCAACAAAAATAACACCTTAATGACTTCATCTTTGAATAAATATAGTACTGATTTTAGAATGGAAATATCCTTGTTTCCATCCCATTCTTATTACCCAATTCCAGAACTTCGGTATCTCTCACATGGACTTGTCTCCTTGCTTCAAGTTTTGTCCCTCTGAATCCATGTGTTATGGGTTTATGTCCCTCACATACTCCTATGTTGATGTCCTAATCCTCAGAATGTGACCTTATTTGGAAATAAGTCATTGCAGATGTAGTCAATTAAGATGACATCATACTGGAATAAGTGGGCCCCTAATCAAATGTGACTGGTGTTCCTATATATAGGGGAAATTTGGGCACAGACATGTACACATAGAGAATGACATCTGAGACGAGAGTTAAGCTGCCACATGCCAAGAACTACCAGAAGCTAAGAAAAAGGCTTGAAACAGATCCTTTCCTAGCACCTTCAGATGGTACCAACACCTTGAACTCAGACTTCTAGCCTCCAGAACTGTGAGATAATAAATTTCTGTTGCTTAAGATATTCAGTTTGTAGTATTTTGTTACAGCAACCCTAGCAAATGAATACATCATCTTCTTCACATCTTGGCAAAAGATATTTACTTGAAATACAAATCTCACTGTGTCATTGCATCCATTCATTCATTTGTTCAATAAATATTTACTCAGTACCTCCTACATGCCAGGCTCTAAGTTAGTTGCTAGACATTCAGTAGCAAACAAGAAATACAGCTGAAGCACACACTAGCACGCTAGCACACAGGGTGTCCTGGTTTTTGTGAAAGGTGGGGCATCTCCAGGTAGAATATTGAAAAATAGTACTCTCTCCTAAGGAATGAATTAACTTAAATATGCTCCTCTTAGAGGAACAATTAGATGAAAGTACAGCACGGGGCAGACATTGGTTTTATCCGGGCAGAAGAATTATACTTGGTAAGGGTGTGCCTACTGGATTTTGGCCTGCATTTGCACCCTCTTGGCTGGATGCTTTTGTGAGGAGACAACTTGTACAGTCATTAAAGTCAGACCTGAGTAAAGAACTCTACTTCTCAACCCTCACAGATCTTTCAAATCTTAGTTTCCTTCATGGCTCTCCATCCGTTCTTTGTTGGGGATATACAAGAACCCAGAACCTCATGCTCAAACATCCCAGACAGGGGTTTGCTGGAGCCAGCTCCTACTATACTGATAGGTCTCAAAGTCCACTGAATGACCCATAAGAGAGAGAAGAATGATAGAATCTTCTAGAGGTATCCAGAAACAGACCACCTCAAGCATGAAATTTCTGTTCTGCATGGCATTTTCTTTGAAAAATATATGCAAATTTTGCATACTACTCTGTGATATATACATTCTTATTTTAATAGAAAAATAATGGGGTTTCCTCTCCAACATCTGAGTCAAATTGATGTTATATCTATCAAGATGTGTTATGCTAATTCTATCGCTTCAACTGAGGAACACTTGACACTATTTGAGAAGCACAGAAAGCAGACTAGAAGGCATCCTGTGATCTGGCCTCAACTGTCTTTCAATGTGGGGCATCAGGGCTTCTACACTGGCCCCAGGCTTTGGAGGACCTTGCTCTTCCTCTTCTCCAGCTGAGTCTCTCCCCAAGGGATGAAGAATCCTTGGAGCCGGTGGGGGGGGGGTGTGTGTGACAAGGTGGAGCCCACACATTGCCCCACCCCATAGACAATAGACAATGCTCCAGATACCCAAAGATCCAGAATTCCATGTCCAAACAGCACAGACAGTGGTGTTCTGGAACTGGCTCCTAATGGTTCACAAAAGTCCATAGTTAAATTTGCAGAAATTTTGCAAGCTGGATGTTAAACATGGCCATTATTTAAAATAAATTAAGTAATCTTAAAAAGTTATATTGAAAACAAAGTAAATATTCATTATTTATATTTATTATTTAATAAACATTAAAAACTCCTCACTTTCTAATTATTTTGCTATTATTTATGAACTTGAAGTTATTTATGTTATATCTGTATGATAGTAATACATACATAGAAATACATACATAGAAGTACAATGGTAGGCTACTGTGCTTCTCTTAATCTGCATTCAGTGACATCATGTTATTAGCCTGAAATTGGCCATGGTAACAGTATTGACACCACAAAAATCAGCAAATGCTATACATTAGGACTTGACTTATTATCTTCTCAATTCTTTAGGCATAAGAAACTGCTGAAGAAAATGTTAATAACGTAGATTAAACTTAGAAATGTGTTGTGTCTCTAGCTGTTACGCATAGGCATAAAAAATTACAGAAACATCTGTCTAGTATTCAAGAACTATTATATAATTTAGCAAAGAAATCACCCATGTCATTGAGGAGAGAGTGAAGTTCCACTTCATTGTTTCAGTTTCATCTTCCTCATTAATGTAAGTAAAAATATCAACCACCATGCATGTAGAGACTATACTCAGAAAGGTAGCTGTTACACATTTACATACCACTAGGCCCAGGAGCCATTTCCAAGGCCAACACTGGACTTTTCTTTGATCCTTCCTCCCAAGAGTGGACCATACTACCTGACGGGTGCACCTGTAGGGACAGACATGCAGCCAGGGGTGTTTACTTGTAGGAAAAGTGCTCCTCATGATGCTTGACCAAGCCAGGAGTGGGAGGACAAAAGGACTGCAGCTGGTCAGACCTCCACACGGGGACTTGGGCATAGCTTCCAATTCTACTCCGACCTAGTTCTGCATGGATTAGAGGCAGTCCAGACACCACACCATTCTCTCTGATTGGCTTGCCTTTTGGACGCCAACAGCATCAGACTGCCTGCAATTCTCCATACTCCCAAACCATGTTGTCCTCACAAACAAGCCCTTGCTCGTGCTGCCCACCTGCATGGGAGGCCCCTTTATTTCCATCATCCTAGCACCAGAACCTAACCCAAGGGCCTGGAACACAGTGGGACTTGAAAATTTGATTGGAATTAATGAATTTTATGGGCACCAGTGCTTGGTCCACTACTTATTAGTTATGTGGCATTAGTTAAGCTCTTCAGGCTTTAGTTTTCTCAGTAGTGAGGATAGATAAATCTCACCTTGTTGTAAAGATTAAATAATATATTACGTGTGATAAATATAGCAATAACATTTATTAAGCACTTACTTGCTAGGCACTGGGCTTGTTGCTTCACGTACACTATCCCATTTTAACTCGAGGAGATCGGTACTATTATTATGCCCATTTTAGAAAGGCAGAAACTGAGGCTTAAGAAGTTTATGTTCACATAATAGGACTCAAATAATAGCTCTTTACGCCTACAAAAGCAACAATATATTTGGGTCAGTGTTTAACTTACAATAAATTCCAATAAAAAGATTATTAAAATATTAATAAAGAAGTAGCCCATATAATCTGCCCATATATGTAGAAAATCTTGTACTGAAAAGCTAATATTAATGAGTTCAATGAAGACAAATTATAAGAAAAGTAATTAATATAGTCAAAGGAGATTAATATGATCCTATTATAAAGCTGGTTAAGACAGACAAGAATAGCAATCACAAGGTAAATTTTCAGTGAAAACAACACAATATGAAGATTTATTACAAGTTATAACTAGCTAGTGGTTCTCCAACCACTGGAGAACCACTGGCTGGAGAAGGAGAGAAGGGCTCTCTTCTTTTAGAATCAATGAGCAAGAAGATACTTTAGGAAGTTTAACCCTTTCTTTAGATACTTTAAGTTTCCCTACATCATATCCTTAATTGTATTAGTCATACTACTTTATTTTTCCTTCAAAAAAACTTACAAGAAAGTATATTAATTAAAAAGAGTACCAATCATCAGACATGAATTACCTTTAACACTGACAACATAAACTCCTGGCACCATAAACAAGAGGGTACATAAAATTAAATTTACAGTAACAATAACAATATTGACAATTATACCTGGCCTAAGACAAGAAAACTTGGACTGCTGTTGATCATAGTCAGAATAATGTAAATCTTAATATTTAAATTTTCAAATCAATACTTACATGGAGAAGTGACTTTCATTGATTTCTTCTTTGAGTTACTCCTGTTGATATCCCCGATATATGTTATTTAAATAGCATAGTGATTAAGAGCATAGACTCTAGAGCCTGACTGCTTGGATTAGAATCCTGATTCTGACAGTTATTAACTATGTTATATAACCTCCCTGCTCCTTAGTTTGCTTATCTACAAAATGGAGACAGTAATAAAACCCACTTCATGGGATGTTAGTATTATATGTAAAGCACTTGCAATAGTGCCTGGCACATAATAAATGCTATATAGTGGCAATGGTTACTAGCATTTTCATTGAAATTAAATAATATCTTGTTATAGACTGTATATGTGTGTTCCCCTTAAAATTCATATGTTGAAATCCTACCCCCTGACATGATGATATTTGGAGTTGGAGCCTTTGGCAGGTAGTTAGTTTAGATGAGGTCATGAGGGTGGAACCCCCATGATGGGATTAGTGCGTTTATAAGATAAGACTAGAGAGCGCTCGCTCGTGCGCACACTCTCTCTCTCTCCCTCTCTACCATATGAGGATGTAGGAAGAAGGCCCTCACCAGACACCAAATCTGCCAGTACCTTCATCTTGAACATCCAAACCTTCAGAACTGTGAGAAATAAATGTTGTTTAAGCGACCCAGTCTATGGTATTCCATTACAGCAGCCCAGAATGACTAAGACATATCTCAAAGCCTAGTTGCTACATGGCTGAGTTCAAAAAAAATGAAAAAAAAATAATCTCTATCTGCGAATCACACCTATGGAACTATATTACATGCCACTATAATGAAGAAAGAAAATCAATGAATGTGTTCTACTTCCTATATGTCCAACTCCACCTTCTTCTAATATTAAGCAATTACAACAGAACTAACTCTTCCTCAGAGTATTAGCTAAATCTACTTATAAAATATATAAATTATGCTCGAATGGTGTTATCTTAATTCATTAATTGCCTACTTCACTAGTTAATGAAAATTGAAAAGATTGCTTCTTCCAATTCCACATCTCAATCACTTACACGAACCATATTCTCTTCATTTTTGCTTTCTTTAGAAGCTAGAGTGCACTCAAAGATATTATTTTGGGAGAAATACACTTTTTCAGTAGATACAGGGAACTTTCTCCTCTTGAAAACCTATTCTGTTCCCTGAGAGCTGAAAACACTGAAAATTAGCTTGGCATACACATCTGAAAAGAAATGATTAGTTGAGAACTAAAACAAGCCTTTAGCTCTGGTAGATTTAACTTGTTTCATTTATACCATACTTTTCAAGTATTTTCCAATCTAAGTAAAAGGTTATATCCCCAGTTTTCTTTAAATTATTATATAATGATGCAAATAAGTGAATAGAATCAAAATATAACAATAAAACACACTAAAAATTTAGGAAGACAAATACCAAATATTGGCAATTCTTTCTCTAAATGAGCTCCAATTTTATTTCAAATAGCTCTAGATCCACAGAAATTTGGGAGTTTTTAAGGTCTTTTCTTATTTAAATCTTGAACACTGATTTTGAATTGTTTCAATCCTTTCTACCACTTATCTATTTCCTGTTGTTTTGTAGCTTATCACTTCCACAGACTAGTTCTTCCAAAACATTTTTCAAATATTTTCTCCTTCTGAACACATACCCATAACTTACCAGCTCAGGATTTTCAAGAAGTACAACATTTTGTTTCTTTTTAGGAGATTCTTTTAGAACTGCCTTTGTAAACTTCCGACTCATCTTTTACTAATGGATATTATTTGTCCATAGTTTTTAAATTCTGTTGACTCTACCTTCCAAATAGCTTTTTAATACTGCCTCTTGGCTCCATCCTTATTGGTATCTCTAAATCCAGCCCCTCACCACTTCTCATCTAGATCAATGCACTAATTTTAGAACTCTCTCTGATTCCAATCTTAACTTCTTCCTATTCAGCTAATTCTGAAGGTTTTAAAACACTTTTCCAAGATGAAGATATTTAATATGATCATTTTCTCCAATGTCAGGCCAATTTCTTTTTTACCCGATGCCACAGTTTACCTTAGTGTTCACTCTTGGTGTTGTATGTACTATGGATTTTGACAAATGTATAATGACATATATCCATGATTATAATACCATACAGAACATTTCTACTTCCTTAAAAATCCTCTGTGCTCTACCTGTTCATTTCTCCTCACTGTCCCCTGCCAGTCCCTAGCAACCACTGATCTTTTTATTGTCTCCATGTTTTTTTTTTTTCCAGAATATGATATAGTTGGAATCATACAGCATGTAGCCTTTTCAGATTGGCTTCTTTCACTTAGTAATATGCATTTAAGTTTCCTCCATGTCTTTTCATGGCTAGATAGCTCATTTCTTTTTAGTGCCGAATAATATCCCATTGTCTGGAGATACTACAATTTATTTATCTATTCACCTACTGAAGGACATCTTAGTTGCTTTCAAGTTTTGGCCATTATGAATAAGCGTAAGGCTAACTTTAAAAGAGAAAAAGTTTAAAGGCTTTTCCCTCTTTAAAGAACTCAAACTATGTCGAATGTTCAATCCTGGCATTCTTAGAGAAAAAAATTGTGCATTACTATTCTCCTTCTGTTAGTATCTCTTTCTAAAGAGATGCTGTAGGTTCACAAAATTCATTTAAATACATCTTCCTCATAGGACATGAGTTATATCACCATAAGCAGCAGCAGCTGCATCTTCATCATCATCTGCTACTTAATATATTTATAGCACATCATTGCTTGCCAAGGGTTTTACATACATCAACCACTCAGTCCTTAGAGATTTGTGAAGCAGAAGAAATTTACCCTCAGTATAAACAGGTGACTTGGGCAAAGTCATATAACTAATACATGGTAGATCCAATGCTAGAACCAACACTCTCCAACTCCCCTGACCCACTACTTCTCCTGTCACCTTCACACACTGATACTCAAATATTTTCTTTCCTCTGCTTTCAATAATTCCCAATTCTGAAGTTCAGTGTAGCTAGTAAGCATCTATTTCTTCACTGTCCTTGAATTATTTGAAATTTACCAGGTAAGTGCCACAAGTAGGAAATACCCGATTGAAGAAGTCACAATCTATCCACAAAATCAATCGGGATTTTTTGCAGAACTGCCAAAAAGAAACGCAATCTTCACCACCATCCTTCATTAAAAAACAACAGAATTTTTGCCTGAGGCAAGATGGTAGAATACAGCCCCAAACTGGCAACAAAAAGCTTCAGAGGAAAGAGCCGCATCAATCGCATAAATAAGTATAGCGAAGAAAAAGAAAATGCATTCCTTTCCAACACTGTGTGAAAACAGAAGTAGGCACAGTGACACTTATTCAAAAAGTCATCTGAAACATATTTTTAAGTTCCAATTAGCAGAAAATTCCTGCAAATCCGAAATTTCTACAAGTTAATTTTTTCTGGGATCTGTTTGAGGATTTATTTGCTTTCATTGATATGTTTTCACAGATCTCAAGTTCCTCCCTAAAAGAGAGTTAGTATCCTTTGTTAGTATCTTGCTTAGTCATAACCAAGTGCATAGAGCAGGAAAACGGCGTATTTATCCACCTTACTACATTTAAACGTTTGCACTGGGCTGACAATAAAAAAATAATAATAACTTCAATGTAACTTTCAGTTATGCATATTAGAAACATCATGTAAAACCAGGCAGGCAGCAGTGAACCTAAACCAGCCAAAGACCATAAGCAGGAACTCTTCTAAGTCCAGCTGTTTAGGAATTATGCACACAAATCACAGAGCAAGCAAAGGGGAATAGAATGCATTTCAGGCTTGGCTTGGAGGAAAAGACATACAAGACACACCCAGGAAAAGTAAACGTATACAGTCTAGAGAATGAGCTTCAAGGAGGGAAGCTGATCATAATCTATAAATACCACCAAGGTAACACCATAATTAATTAAGAAGAAGAACTATTCGTCGTCTCTGAAGGAGGTCTGGAAATGAAGTTTTAGATTTACGTCTCCCTTCCTTTCTTTGTGGCATCAAAGCATGTTTGTACTGAGAGTCCTTTGCTCTTGCCTGGGATGTACTGGGACAGAGCACTAGACAAGTGGGTGCCTGTAGCTAGTTTGCCCTGCCTGAGAAGCACGACTAACTCTTTCTTTCTCCAGTCAGGCAGCTCAGACCTCCCCACAAAGAGCAACTGCAGGAGCAGAAAAAGGACAGGACCTCTCTCAGCACGTGCCTCTGCTGCTCCAAAGTGAGAGCATCCACACACACTCTTCTAAAACTCAGGGAGCTGGGCTACATGTATTTTAAATATTTATTGTTGCATCTGTTTGCTCAAATGCATGTTTACCATCTGCTAGGACAGTACTTCCCAACCCAAGCGCATACAAATCACTCGGGGGGTTTCCTTAAATGCAGATTCTCATTTAGTAGGTCCGTGATGAGATTCTGCATTTCTAACATGCTTACAGGTAATGCTGATGCTGCCGGTCCACGAACCACATTTTGAGTAGCAAGGGGTTAAGATCTCAAGGGTCCCTTGGTGTAGACAGACGCAGAAATAACTAACATACAATATGCTAATATGCAATAGGCACCTGACCCAGCGTGAGAGACACAGAAAAAACAAGCTTCCTGAAGAGGGCCATCCTTGAGCTGAGTCTAGAAGATATTAGTGAGATTAAATACCAGGAAAGAGCACCCAGGAAATTCTCATGATCTTCATTCATAGATAATTAACACAGATAGTTTGAGGATCAGGAGAGATTCTATCAGCTGCTGATTCTCTTGCGTTGGCCTATAAGATTTTACAGTGTTTTAACCTAAGACAGTGTGGAGCAGAAATAGCATAGGCTTTTGAGTCAAATAGCTTCTCTGAATTTCAGTTTCCCAATGTATAAGAAGTATAATAAAACCTGCCTCCAGGGTTTTAGAGGAGATAACAAATATAAGTTCTTAACAAATGTTAAAACTCTTTTTCCCCTTTTATTGACACCTAAAATAAACTGCATTTCCAGAGTCACTATAAATTCTTTTTCCCCACATTCTACATAACTGCTTCCATTCCTGACTACTCTAAATGTGCTTATGTCTAAGGAAAATCACACTGAATTTACAAATTTTGCTCCTTTTTTTAATGCGTTAAGTGTATTATCCCACTTGCTCACTCAGCATTTTAAAAATAATTTCTCATGAATCTATTCTTTAACAGAAATAAAGATATGGCAATCATACACCCTGGGTTTTTCAAGGCAGCTCTGATTTCAAATATTCTGCCCACTCATCAAACAATTGTCTCCAGTTTTTGGCTTCAAAATATGGTCGCCAGAGATATAAAACAGAATATTCTGAATGTATTAAATTTTTTTAATACAATAAGCTCAATTTGATAAATGTCTATTTTTACATGCCTACATGTGAGACTCTCTGGGGCAAGCCTGCATGGTTATGACACTGTCCCTGCCCTCCAGTTGTTCACACTCTAGCAGGTGATTGTTTACGTGCAGGGCAGTGGCTACCAGGAGGTGGGAGAAGGTCTATATGATATATGCACACCCAAGTATATGCAGCCAAGGCTGGTGTTTACTGCCGAGTCACTTGCTTGTTTTAATGTCTATCTTCTTTACCTCTCTGGCCCATAAAAGAAAAGACTGAAGTGATAGATGCTTAAATGCCAAAGTAATTTCTAATATCATACATGTGTGCCCCGTGGTTCCTTTGAACTTAATGTCTGCAGCTCAAAGGCTAAGACTTCCTAAAATGGCTACAAAATGGCATGTAAGGTCTATACAGTACTAATAGGGTCTACTCCCTGAAATCTCTTGACAAAACATGGAATTTGCCCCCAAGAGAACATAAAGAAAATGCTCTGTGATTGGCAAGCTCCTAAGGAATGTGTGATCACAATAAACTAGAATTCAGGTGGGACTGGATTTGGAAAATACACTGTTCTTGTCCCTGTTCTATCTTGAAGAATACGATCGAACCCTATAGCTACTATTTAAATCATTTTTACTGAAGAAATTTTCTGACAAGAAAGGAAAAATCTACAAATGAGCAAAGTATCAACAATGGCAATTATGATGATGAATGATTTGCTGAACAATATATTACATAGAGACTTTTGCTCTCTGTGAGCATTGTAATGTCATTATTTTGCACTGTGCCCCTTGAAATACAATTAATTCTAGCAGCAGAAGCCACTGCTGCTTTTCTCTTTACACTTTAAAAGAATTAAAAGAAGAGAGAGTAATTAGGAAAGCCATTCAGAGGATTTTCAATAAACCTAAAATTATACCCATTCCACTAACTATAGAAAATCAAAGGTTGATTCTAACCCCCAAATAGCTGGACCATAAAACATCACTTCTTTCCATGCACTGTCACTTAAATTTGAATTTTACAGTGTAATAATGCTTAAAAAAAAAAAAAAAAAACCTGGGCTTCCCTGGTGGCGCAGTGGTTGAACATCTGCGTGCCGATTCAGGGGACACGGGTTCGTGCCCTGGTCCGGGAGGATCCCACATGCCGCGGAGCGGCTGGGCCCGTGAGCCATGGCCGCTGAGCCTGCGCGTCCGGAGCCTGTGCTCCGCAACGGGAGAGGCCACAACAGTGAGAGGCCCACGTACCGCAAACAAACAAACAAAAAAACCTATGTTTCTTGAGCAACAAAATTTCCAATAGGAAGTCTATCCACCCCAGGAAAAAAGTACGCAGATGACCAAGATCCAAAGTAACACTTCATCTCAATTCCAAACCCAAATCACTAACTCAGTCTGGTGTGTTGATATTTTTGTCCCCATTTCCATCTTCAGAAGTGTATTCCCATCTTCAGGCTACATAGGCAAGAGGCTCAAACAAGATTTACTAATGGCACAGGCATGCATTACTGACCTAATACACACCTAATCATCGAGGTTTGTGAACTTCCACCCACTGGGTCCCTTCAGCCCATGTTCATCCATTTTTAATGCATAGAAAAAGAACTCTTCAGTAGTGCAGAGCTATTATTTTAATCCCATTACTGTCACAAATTCTTCACAATATCTCCCAAACCACCTTCTTTTCTAAAACTAGACCTCAATTAGCTTCACCTAGATTATCACTCTCTCCAATTTCAAACTCCTAATTTTTAACATTTCTGTATTCAGGCAACCTTCAAATCTGCTAAAAGCAGCTTCCTTTACAGTTTTTATTCTGGCTTTAGATCTCATAGTAAGACATGAATACATATTGGTAAACACTCATAAACAACCTATATTTTCTGATTTAATTTTTATTAGTTTCTCCACCATTTCAACAAGCCATCAGTCCTCACTGGGCATCACCATAGTGCTTGGCCCTAAGTTAGGAGGTGAAGAAGAGATAAACAGGTAATGAGCATCCTCCCCATTACTAGAGACATTTAATCAAGCACCTAACAACCATTAATCAGGGATGTAATTTCCTTTGCCTTTTCATATGTTTGTATTTACTTTGATCATTCCAGGAAATGTACTCATCTTCTCCTAAATCAGACTACCCTTCACAGACAGTAATTTCAGTGAATGAGAAGAACAGGGCAAAGTGTTAAAAGCTGAACTGTCTAGCGCTTCTCAAACGTTAACGTCCACATAAATTGCCTGGGAGTCTTGTTTAAATGTAGATTCTGACTCAGTACATCTAGGCTGGGCCTGAGACTATGCATATCTAACGAGCTCCCAGATGATGCCTGATGCTGATGCTGCTAGAGCATTGAGTAGCAAGGGGCTACACTGGAAGGTCTCTGAGTGCAGTGTCTTGTCTGTCGTTCAGCCTCACTCTAGACCAGTGCCTAGCCTGCTACCTAGCATGTGGTAAATGCTCAGCAGCTATCGTTGCAATAAATAATTAGGTGTTGAAGAGACATAATTAAAGAAGAAGAAAAGAATATAGGAAAGGAGTTCATTCATCTCAACTTTTCTCTTGTATACAGTTCGTCAAATCTTTTTTTTTGGTTTTTTGGTTTTTGTGGTATGCGGGCCTCCCACTGCTGTGGTCTCTCCCATTGCAGAGCACAGGCTCCGGACGCGCAGGCTCAGCGGCCATGGCTCACGGGCCCAGCCGCTCCGCGGCATGTGGGATCCTCCCGGACCGGGGCACGAACCCGTGTCCCCTGCATCGGCAGGCGGACTCTCAACCACTGCGCCACCAGGGAAGTCCTGTCAAATCATTTTTAAACCCAACTTCACATCCTGGCCATCCAACTGATCTGTATTTGATTCATCGTCCCTGTCCCTCTGCTTCTTCCTGCACACCTTCCCCTCAGACTGGATTATCCCCACTTTCCCCACTGCAGGTACATAAATGCATGCCCATCCTATAGAGTTCCCCATAACCTGTTCCTCTTTATGGTAGCATGGACCTAGGGCCACCAACCTCTTCAGCTCAAGGCCCACCAACCTCTTCAGCTCAAAGCCCACCTCTTCCATGAAGTTCTGCCCAGCTCCCTCAGCCACCTTTCCAGAAAGTCTGCACTTCACAGTTCATTTTGGACATTGGAAGTAAAGCAGAATGACACATGAGCACCTCCACAGCAGAGATAATGAGTCATTCTGAGGACAAAGTGACGAAATGTCCTTATATCAGAGTAAAATTCACTGAGAGCTGTCATATTTGCACGGTCCCTGCTAAGTAAATAAAGAATATTAATCGTCTTCAGAGGCTTTCTCCATTCTTTACCTGGGACACAGGAACAAATGAAAAATCTGAGTCAAGCTATATGTAAAGACAAGACATCCGGACGTGCCGTGGTTATGATGGTCAGAGCATAAGTTTTGGAAAACAAAACCCGGGTGTAAATCCTGGCTCCATCACTGTTATATCTATGGCTTTGGCCAAGGCTTCTGGCTTGTGGGAGCCCAAAGCTCCACATTTAAAGGGGAGAAACGATACCCAATAATATGTTTGTAAGGATGAAATGAGATAATAGATGTGAACTGTTTAGCCAAGTGCCTGGCACACAGTAGGTGCCCAAAGTTTGCTGCTGTGGCCATTTCCACAGAGGGTTTTATATAGGCTCTCATTCTCAAAACGTGGTTCACAGAGGCAGCAGCAAAGTCATCCAGGAACTTGTTAGAAATGCAAATTCTCAGGCCCCACCCCTGACTTCCTGCACTAGAAACTCTGGGAGTGGTGCCCAGGAATCTGTGTTTTAACAAGCCCTCCTGATGAATCAGATGCTCACTAAGTTTGAGAAGCACTCTTCTAACGATTAAGGGAACTGTAGGTGTAAACCCCCTAAGCTTAGCGTTAGGCACAAGAGGAGCTACTAAATGGTCCCTATCATTTTTTTTTTTTTTTTTTTTTTTTTTTTTTTTTGTGGTATGCGGGCCTCTCACTGCTGTGGCCTCTCCCGTTGCGGAGCACAGGCTCCGGACGCGCAGGCCTAGCGGCCATGGCTCACGGGCCCAGCCGCTCCGCGGCATGTGGGATCTTCCCGGACCGGGGCACGAACCCGTGACCCCTGCATCGGCAGGCGGACTCTCAACCACTGCGCCACCAGGGAAGCCCTCTATCATTTTTAATAGGGTATGATTTTTGCTCGAAAAGTGCTTTTCTTCTACTTCCTAACACTAACATGTCTTGTACCAGCATGTTGAACTACCTAGTCGTTTCAGTCGTTTTGTAACCCTTCTGCCTAACTGCCAACCGTTGAGAGTGCCCCAAACTGCTGCTCACAAACTATTTAATTGCTTATCCAATTGCCTACCTAGAAACGCCCGTGGGTCTAACTACCAGTGGCTGAGCCCTGGCTGCAGCAGCAGGACAGTGAGCCCTCCTGCCACCTGGGAGAACAGCACTCGCTGCTGAGCGCGGAGCTGCGCCCTCCAGTTCTGAGCTTCTCCCAGGACCAACTACATGCAGGATTCTGAACTGCTTTGCCTCTTAAGCTTTGATATTGGTTTCCTATTTTTCTTTGCTTTTATTTTTTGAGAACTGGGAGGCAGGGGTGGGGGAGAGTTGCTTTTGTTTCCTTAACTGCAGAACAGTCCAACTTTTCCATAAAAACAATGTATTGCTCAAGGCCAGACAGTTAAGCAGCTGTGGCATTTGGGGCACTGCCTGTTGCCGATTTTATTTCCTTTTCACTGCACTTGCAAAGCAAGTCATTTATCTTTAAGTTAGCAAGCAAGGAATGGGAAAGAAAAGAAATATGTTTTATTTAAAGCAGTGTTTGGGGCTAGTCTTGATGAGGGAAATGGGCACTGCCTACTCTGAGTTCATTTTTATTACACTGCACTGACAGCTTAACCGTATCTCTTTGTTGGAATCCCACTTTCATCTCTCTGCTTCCCTTATGTTTCTCTTGCTTCCCCCACTCCCACCCCTCCTGTGGTACCAGTGTTCTTGAATTTTGAAGATGAAAAACTGGTAGAATCCAAGACAAATGATTTCTTTGGGTAACAAGCCCAAAGATAACCCATTTCCTCTATGAGGGAGCTAGCATGGGATAAGTAAGCCATCATTTCATGGTATAAACCAGAGAAGAGCCTTTTTTGTCCATCCAAATAGGCTAAACAATAATCAAAGAAAATATTCTACTCCCACCACGTATTCTTCTTTAAAATGGAGATAACATGATTCTGCCATCTATCAATGCAACCTGTACTGTAATAGTGAAACAAAATTGAAATAAGCCAGAAATTTCCTCAAAAACCAAAGATATCAATGTTCTTTAAGAAGTTCCACTTGCTTGCTTTTAAAATATGGGACAGCACCCACTTCAAAAACTTGATAGAAAAAGGTATTGCATTACCAATAGGAAGGGGAAAAAAAATGGGTTCAATGCATTTACTATCACTATAGTAATTCTCTGATTTCCCATCATTTGCACTAGATATACCTAATTCATGTCTCTAAATAAAATCAGATTTTCCTGTAGCCTAAATCTTGTTTTAAAATTGTTGAGTTTGTTGTCAACTATATAAACATTTAAGGATTGGTTTATCTGAAGTGGATGAACTCCACCAACACTTTATTTAATATCAAAAATAAGAATATACATTTAATGCTCCCATAATACCCTCTGCTTGGTTTATCACATTATGATAAACACTGGTTTTCTTATCTTTCTCCTAATCAGGTGACTGTGAGCTGGGAAGCATGCACTATAACATGAGTCTAGCAAAAGTTAAGAATATGGCAAACTCTCCATAAGTATGTTTGTAATGAAGTGAATGAATAAGAAGTCCATAAAACTTTGAAACTATTTCTTGTATATTTATACAGACCTATTTTCAATGACATCAGACAAATGAGACCAGATAAAAATGGGGATACCAGAAGGATAAGTCATTATCAGAAGCTTATGTGATTTAGCTGCTAAAATAAACTAGATATTATAGTATAAGATAAAACAAATAATAAATTATTTACTCAACTAGGATTATGTCAATTAGGAAAATCCTTTGAAATTATGCCACCAGAAAACTAACAGTATGACAGGGCAAAGAGAGTTAGCAACAAAGAAATTTTTCCTCACTGTAAAATTACTTCACTCCATATAAAGTTAAATCTTTTCATTTTAAACCATTTCAGCAAAATTTTTTCTGGCTCAGATGGTTTATGATGCATGTATACTATAGTTTCTCTCTAAAATATAGTATGGTGGAAATGTACTAAAATCTCAGAAGTATCTAGAATAAAGATGATCTGCGTGCTCTCACCCAAGGCCCCCCAAATCAAAAACACAAATTGCTTTCCTATTTTATCTTCCTAAAACCATGGTGAGTTAAATCGATAATCCAAAGGTGAATGTAAGAATATCTCTTATCTTTAGGCTTATGAACAAACTTTTAAAAAGAAAATCAGTAGACAATATGAACACTGTTTATGAAAAGAATGTCGATCAAACTTAAATTTGAACCATTAAATTGTAGTAAGATGACCTACCACAAAGAATAAATTCCAAATTAGGCAATTAGTTATGTGTCCATAACACTCAGCTTCTGTCTTAACTGTTCCTGAACACCTCACCCACTGTATCAATGCCTATCAATGTAGAGATCTAATTTTAGTATGTGTCAGTACACAGCAAAACGGAAGTACACCAAGCTAGCATCAAATTCAGAATGTACTTTTGGGGACTCAGATTTAAATATTTTGACTTTGGTTCATATAGTTCATACTGACATTGTTTAAACTTGGTAAGCCAGGTTTTTCTCTGTGATACCCCTGGGCCATTTACAATGTCTGTCAGTATGCAAAAACCAGAGTGACTGGTGTTGATTAGGTAAAAGCCAAGCAAGGACAATTACTGAAACTGGGCTGCCTGCCCTGTACACACTCCTAGTGAGAAAACTGAGGAGCAAATGTGTAAGTGAGAGACCAATGACAAAACGAAGTCTTAGCAGAACAAATTCCCAAAGCAATCTTTTGAAAGTCAAAGCTAGTTCTTTTATATTTCCCGTCTGATATGTAATCAAATAGCTTAGGTGTTAATTTTATGCTACACCTTTTTTTTCTCTTTTAAAATTAATCCCATAAAAGAGAACAACTGCTAAGAGCTAGTTTCATCTGGGATTTAAGGAGCTTCAAACGAAAAAAAAAAAAAAAAATTGTTCAAGTCTGCAAGCAGAAAAATAAATAAATAAATAACCCCTAAAATGATATAGAACATCTCTTCATTGTGGTCTCAGAGCAGTTTCCTCTATTGACAATGTCACTGTGAATACTGTGTTGAATTATGAAAAGAAATCTCTATCATCAGTCTGGTGATTCAATGTTCTCTACTAAATGATCCATTAAATCGTAATGATGTCCCAAATATGAATAGTTTTAGACCATTATGGACCTAACCTAAGTATTTTAATCAGGAAGAAGACTTAATGATGTGAGAAAGAGCATTCATTCATTCATTTATTCATTCATTCATTGGCTCATTTTCTCACCCACTACTTATTAATTTGGGAAATCTACACCAGACTCCTACGACTGCCCAGCCCTCAGGTCTCAACCCCTATGCCCCATTTTCTCTGTAGAAGTCCTAATATGAATTAAGGTGTTATAAGGAAGGGATCCCCCACTCAGATTTCATTCTCACTAATTAGAGTTCCTGTTCCACGTCTCCATCCTCTGTGCCCTTCCTTCTCACTGGACAGGTCAGCTCAAGCCATTTTCGGAAATAACCTTCAGTTTGTGCTAAAAAAAAACCCATGAGTAAGATAAAAGTCCTCACAAAGAGTATCCCCCCAAATCAAAATCTGTTAATAGAACTTATTTTTTTCTCTAGTCTATAAATGTATGCTTAAAGGAATAAAACTTAGAATCATAAAATCAAAGAACTTTAGAGCTTATCAGGATAGACACAAAGCTAGAGATATGTACTAATCTACCCCAGGAGTTTCCCGATAAGTGTCGCACGGTTGCTACCACTCTTTCTCAGTGTATTCACCATTTAGATCAAAGTGAGAAAAGTCAGGGCAGTGTGCCAAGTTATCACAAAGCTTAATTTGTTCAATGTGAGAAATTACCTGCCATTCTGAGAGTGCAGTTCCTACTTTTGGGGGGTTAAAATACACTCTTTGATGAGATGAAGGCAGTAATGATGGTGGTTTGCTGGGGGAAGAGGTCCTTGTGTTTACTCAGAAGGTTAAAAGTTAGGAAACTTGTGTGGGTCCAGGATATTGGTTTCTTCATTTTTCTGTTGTGAATCTCCTCAGCTTAAATTTTATTTAATCCTAACATTCTTATTCTATAGATGAAGGCTGGTGAGATAAAGAAACCAGAACACAGTGAATAAAGTACCAGGAGGGGACATAGGATAAATGTCTTGACAAGTCAGTGCCTTTTGCTTTTGAACTGTATAGGTGTTCTTTAAAAATAGTAACAAAAGAAAGAATATCTTCCCCATAACATGGAACGGTTGGTGGTTAAGAAGAAAGCAGAAACCCCTCCAAAGGTTCTAGTTGCTCTGTCTCTGTGTTCTAATTGTTAACAATGTCAACTACTTAGAGCACTGGATTGAGACTTGTTTTGAGTGGTCTACAAGAATAAGAATCACCCCCATGCCCACAAACAAATTGGCAAGTTACTTGATTGAACACACTACATCAAATGCTTGGTTGACAGTCTCATAAACCAAGAATCATATTTTGTGTAGAAGCAAAGTGAATTGCACAACAGGTAGTTATACAGTTAATTGAAGCAAAAAGCCCCAAACCTACCATTAAAAAAAGAACTGGCTGGCTGTATAGTCAACTTGACTAAATAATTCCTCATTTTAAAATAATTAAACTCTGGATGAACTTCAAGATGGCGGAGGAGTAAGACGCGGAGATCACCTTCCTCCCCACAAATACATCAGAAATACATCTACATGTGGAACAACTCCTACAGCACACCTACTGAACACTGGCAGAAGATCTCAGACTTCCCAAAAGGCAAGAAACTCCCCACGTACCTGGATAGAGCAAAAGAAAAAACGGAGACAAATAATAGGAACGGGACCTGCACCAGTGGGAGGGAGCTGTGAAGGAGGAGAGGTTCCCACACACTAGAAGCCCCTTCGCAGGCGGAGACTGCGGGAGGCGGAGGGGGGAAGCTTCGGAGCTGCAGAGGAGAGTGCAGTAATAGGGGTGCGGAGGGCAAAGCGGGGAGATTCGCGCACAGAGGATCGGTGCCAACCAGCAGTCACCAGCCCGAGAGGCTTGTCTGCTCACCCACCGGGCCGGGCGGGGGCTGTGAGCTGAGGCTTGAGCTCTGGTCGGATCCCAGGGAGACGACTGGTGGCGCGAACGCGAACACAGCCTGAAGAGGGTTAGTGCAACATGATTAGCCAGGACGGAGTCCGGGAAAAAGTCTGGAGCTGCCGAAGAGGCAAGAGACTTTCTTGCCTTTTGTTTCCTGGGGCACGAGGAGAGGGGATTAAGCGCACCGTGTAAAGGAGCTCCAGAAACGGGCGCGAGCCGCTGCTATCAACGCGGACCCCAGAGACGGGCATGAGACGCTAAGGCCGCTGCTGCCGCCACCAAGAAGCCTGTGTGCGAGCACAGGTCACTCTCCACACCACCCCTCCCGGAAGCCTGTGCAGCCCGCCACTGCCAGGATCCCGTGATTCAGGGACAACTTCCCCGGGAGAACACACGGCACGCCTCAGGCTGGTGCAACGTCACTCCGGCCTCTGCCGCCGCAGGCTCACCCCGCATCCGTACCCCTCCCTCGCCCCGGCCTGAGTGAGGCAGAGCCCCCTAATCAGCTGCTCCTTTAACCCTGTCCTATCCGGGCGGGAACAGATGCCCTCAGGTGACCTACACACAGAGGTGTGTCCAAGTCCAAAGCTGAACCCCAGGAGCTGTGCGAACAAAGAAGAGAAAGGGAGATCTCTCCCAGCAGCCTCAGGAGCAGTGGATTAAATCTCCACAATTAACTTGATGTACCCTGCATCTGTGGAATACCTGAATAGACAACAAATCATCCCAAACTGAGGAGGTGGACTTTGGGAGCAACGATATATATTTTTCTCCCTTCTTCTCTTTTTGCGAGTGTGTATGTGTAGCTTCTGTGTGTGATTTTGTCTCTATAGCTTTCTTTTTACCATTTGTCCTAGGTCTCTGTCCATTTTTATGTATTTTTTATTACTTAAAAAAATTTTCTATTCTTAATAATTATTTTTTATTTTAATAACTATTTTATTTCTTCCTTCCTTCTTTCCTCTTTCTTCCTTCCTTCTTTTCTTTCTTTCCCTTCCTACCACCCTCCCTCTCACTCTCTCTCTTTCTTTCTTTCTTTCCTTTCTCCCTTTTGTTCTGAGCCATGTGGAGGACAGGCTCTTTGCTGCTCCAGCCAGGCATCAGGGCTGTGCCACTAGGTGGGAGAAGCAAGTTCAGGACACTGGTCCACAAGAGACCTCCTAGCTCCATGTAATATCAAATGGCAAAAATCTCCCTGAGATCTCCATCTCAATGCCAAGACCAAGCTCCATTCAATGACCAGCAAGCTACACTGCTGGACACCCTATGCCAAACAACTAGCAAGACAGGAACACAACCCCATCCATTAGAACAGAGGCTGCCTAAAATCAAAATAAGGCCACAGACACCCCAAAACACACCACCAGACGTGGACCTCCCCACCAGAAAGACAAGATCCAGGCTCATCCACCAGAACACGGGCACTAGTCCCCTCTACCAGGAAGCCTACACAGCCCACTGAATCAACCTTAGCCAATGGGGACAAACACCAAAAACAACAGAAACTACAAACCTGCAGCCTGTGAAAAGAAGACCTCAAACACAGTAAGTTAAGCAAAATGAGAAGACAGAGAACCAAACAGCAGATGAAGAAGCAAGACAAAAACCCACCAGACCGAACAAATGAAGAGGAAATAGGCAGTCTACCTGAAAAGAATTCAGAATAATGAGAGTAAAGATGATCCAAAATCTTGGAAGTACAATGGAGAAAATACAAGAAACATTTAACAAGGACCTAGAAGAACTAAAAAGCAAACAAATAGTGATGAACAACACAATAAATGAAATTTAAAATTATCCAGAAGGGATCAATAGCAGAATAACTAAGGCAGAAGAACAAATAAGTGACCTGGAAGATAAAATAGTGGAAATAACTACTGCAGAGCAGAATAAAGAAAAAAGAATGCAAAGAATTGAGGACAGTCTCAGAGACCTCTGCGACAACACTAAACGCACCAACATTAGACTTATTAGGGGTCCCAGAAGAAGGAGAGAAAAAGAAAGGAACTGAGAAAATATTAGAAGAGATTATAGGTGAAAACTTCCCTAATATGGGAAAGGAAATAGGTAATCAAGTCCAGGAAGAACAGAGAGTCCCATACAGGATAAATCCAAGGAGAAACATACCAGGACACATATTAATCAAACTATCAAAAACTAAATACAAAGAACAAATATTAAAAGCAGCAAGGGAAAAAAAACAAGTAACACAGAAGGGAATCCCCATAAGGTTGACAGCTGATCTTTCAGCAGCAACTCTACAAGCCAGAAGAGAGTGGCAAGAAATATGTAAAGTGATGAAAGAGAAAAACTTACAACCAAGATGACTCTACCCAGCAAGGATCTCATTCATATTTGACAGAGAAATTAAAAGCTTTACAGACAAGCAAAAGTTAAGAGAATTCAGCATCACCAAACCAGCTTTACAACAAATGCTAAAGGAACTTCTCTAGGCAGGAAACACAAGAGAAGGAAAAGACCTACAATAATAAACCCAAAACAATTAAGAAAATGGTAAAAGGAACATTCATATCGATAATTACCTTAAAGGTAAATGCATTAATGCTCTCACCAAAAGACAAAGACTGGCTGAATGGATACAAAAACAAGACCCATATCTATGCTTTCTACAAGAGACCCACTTCACACCTAGGAATACATACAAACTAAAAGTGAGGAGATGGAAAAAGATATTCCATGCAAATGGAAATCAAAAGAAAGCTGGAGTGGCAATTCTCATATCAGACAAAATAGACCTTAAAACAAACACTATTACAATAGACAAAGAAGGACACTATATAATGATCAAGGGATCAATCCAAGAAGAAGATATAACAATGGTAAATATTTATGCACCCAACATAGGAACACCTCAATACACAGGGCAAATACTAACAGCCATAAATAGGGAAATCAACAGTAACACAATTATAATAGGGGACTTTAACACCCCACTTTCATCAATGGACAAACCGTCCAAAATGAAAATAAATAAGGAAACACAAGCTTTATATGATACATTAAACAAGATGGACTTAATTGATATTTATAGGACATTCTATCCAAAAACAACAGAATACACATTATTCTCAAGCACTCATGGAACATTCTCCAGGATAGATCATATCATGGGTCACAAATCAAGCCTTGTTAAATTTAAGAAAATTGAAATCATATCAAGTATCTTTTACAACTGCAATGCTATGTGACTAGATATCAATTACAGGAAAAAATCTGTAAGAAATACAAACACAAGGAGGCTAAACAACACACTAGGTAATAACCAAGAGATCACTGAAGAAATCAAACAGAAAAACAAAAAATACCTAGAAACAAATGACAATGAAAACACAATGACCCAAAACCTATGGGATGCATCAAAAGCAGTTCTAGGAGGGAAGTTTATAGCTATACAAGCCTACCTTAAGAAACAAGAAACATCTCTAATAAACAAACTAACCTTACAACTAAAGCAATTAGAGAAAGAAAACAAAAGAAAACACAAAGTTAGCCGAAGGAAAGAAATCTTAAAGATCAGATCAGAAATAAACGAAAAAGAAATGAAGAAAACAATAGCAAAGATCAATAAAACTAAAACCCGGTTCTTTGAGAAGGTAAACAAAATTGATAAACCATTAGCCAGGCTTATCAAGAAAAAAAGGGAGAAGACTGAAATCAATAGAAATACAAATGAAAAAGGAGAAGTAACAACTGACACTGCAGAAATGCAAAGGATCATGACAGATTACTACAAGCAACTGTATGCCAATAAAATGGACAACCTGGAAGAAATGGACAAATTCTTACAAATGCACAACCTGCCAAGACTGAACCAGGAAGAAATAGAAAATATGAACAGGCCAATCACAAGCACTGAAATTGAAACTGTGATTAAAAATCTTCCAACAAACAAAAGCCCAGGACCAGATGGCTTCACAGGCAAATTCTATCAAACATTTAGAGAAGAGCTAACACCTATCCTTCTCAAACTCTTCCAAAAGATAGCAGAGGGAGGAACACTCTGATACTCATTCTATAAGGCCACCATGACTCTGATACCAAAACCAGACAAAGATGTAACAAAGAAGGAAAACTACAGGCCAATATCACTGATGAACATAGATGCAAAAATCCTCAAAAACATACTAGCAAGCAGAATCCAACAGCACATTAAAAGGATCATACATTATGATGTAGTGGGGTTTATCCCAGGAATACAAGAATTCGTCGATATATGCAAATCAATCAATGTGATACACCACATTAACAAATTGAAGGAGAATAACCATATAATCATCTCAGTAGATGCAGAGAAAGCTTTCGACAAAATTCAACACCTATTTATGATAAAAACCCTGCAGAAAGAAGGCATAGAGGGAACTTTCCTCAACATAATAAAGGCCATATATGACAAACCCACAGCCAACATCGTCCTCAATGGGGAAAAATTGAAACCATTTCCATTAAGACCAGCAACAGGACAAGGTTGCCCACTCTCACCACTATTATTCAACATAGTTTTGAAAGTTTTAGCCACAGCAATCAGAAGAATAAGAAAGAAGAAGTAAAGCTTTCACTGTTTGCAGATGACATGATACTATACATAGAGAATCTGAAAGATGCTACCAGAAAACTACTAGAGCTAATCAATGAATTTGGTAAAGTAGCAGGATACAAAATTAATGCACAGAAATCTCTTGCATTCCTATACACTAATGATGAAAAATCTGAAAGTGAAATTAAGAAAATGCTCCCATTTACCACTGGAACAAAAAGAATAAAATATCTAGCAATAAATCTACCTAAGGAGACAAAAGACTTGTATGCAGAAAATTATAAGACACTGATGAAAGAAATTAAAGATGACACCAATAGATGGAGAGATATACCACGTTCTTGGATTGGAAGAATCAACATTGTGAAAATGACTCTACGACCCAAAGCAATCTTCAGATTCAATGCAATCCGTATCAAACTACCCCTGGCATTTTTCAGAGAACTAGAACAAAAAATTTCACAATTTGTATGGAAACACAAAAGACCCAGAATAGCCAAAGCAATCTTGAGAAATAAAAACGGAGGAGGAATCAGGCTCCCTGACTTCAGACTATACTACAAAGCTACAGTAATCAAGACAGTATGGTACTGGCACGAAAACAGAAATATATATCAATGGAACAGGATAGAAAGGTCAGAGATAAACCCATTCACATACGGTCACCTTATCTTTGATAAAGGAGGCAAGAATATACAGTGAAGAAAAGACCGCCTCTTCAATAAGTGTTGCTGGGAAAAGTGGACACCTACATAGAAAAGAATAAAATTAGAACACTCCCTAACACCATACACCAAAATAAACTCAAAATGGATTAAAGACCTAAATGTAAGGTCAGATACCATCAAACTCTTAGAGGAAAACATAGGCAGAACACTCTATGACATAAATCATAGCAAGATCCTTTTTGACCCACCTCCTAGAGAAATGGAAATAAAAACAAAAATAAACAAATGGGATCTAATGAAACTTAAAAGCTTTTGCGTAGCAAAGGATACCATAAACAAGACCAAAAGACAACCCTCAGAATGAGAGAAAATATTTGCAAATGAAGCAACTGACAAAGGATTAATCTCCAAAACATACAAGCAACTCATGCAGCTCAATATCAAAAAAATAAACAGCCCAATCCAAAAATGGGCAGAAGACCTAAATAGACATTTCTCCAAAGAAGATATACAGATTGCCAACAAACACATGAAAGAATGCTCAACATTATTAATCATTAGAGAAATGCAAAGCAAAACTACAATGAGATATCATCTCACACCAGTCAGAATGGCCATCATCAAAAAATCTACAAACAATAAATGCTGGAGCAGGTGTGGAGATAAGGGGACCCTCTTACACTGTTGGTGGGAATGTAAATTGATACAGCCACTATGGAGAACAGTATGGAGGTTCCTTAAAAAACTACAAATAGAACTACCATAGGACCCAGCAATCCCACTACTGGGCATATACCCTGAGAAAACCATAATTCAAAAGAGTCATATACCACAATATTCATTGCAGCACTATTTACAATAGCCAGGACATGGAAGCAACCTAAGTGTCCATTAACAGATGAATGGATAAAGAAGATGTGGCACATATACACAATGAATATTACTCCGCCATTAAAAGGAACGAAACATAGTTATTTGTAGTGAGGTGGATAGACCTAGAGACTGTCATACACAGTGAAGTAAGTCAGAAAGAGAAAAACAAATACTGTATGCCAACACATATATATGGAATCTAAAAAAAAAAAAAAAGAAAAGAAAGAAAATGGTCAGAAGAACCTAGGGGCAAGACAGGAGTAAAGATGTGGACCTACTAGAGAATGGACTTGGGGATATGAGGATGGGGAGGGGTGGGCTGGGACAAAGTGAGAGAGTGGCAAGGACATATATACACTACCAAACGTAAAATGGATCGCTGGTGGGAAGCAGCTGCATAGCACAGGGAGATCAGTTTGGTGCTTTGTGACCACCTAGAGGGGTGGGATAGGAAGGGTGGGAGGGAGGGAGATGCAAGAGGGAAGAAATATAGGGACATATGTATATGTATAACTGATTCACTTTGTTATAAAGCAGAAACTGACACACCATTGTAAAGCAATTATTCTCTAATAAAGATTTTTTTTAAAGTAAAATAAAGTAATTAAACTCATCTTTATAATGAAAAGGTTTCACTGTGGTGCTTCACACAGAGACTTGGCTTCAAAATCATTGACTAAAATCTTTGTAAGACTGAAAACAGCAGAGATCCACAGGTACACGAAATGATAAAATATAGGTAAAAATGATAAAATATAGGTGAAAAGACAATACTGTATTTTTCCTAGCTTTTTGTTCCTAGGGAAAAAATCCCTTATTTTGTTTTCTTTGTTATTCATTATATTCGCATAGCTTCTTTTCCTAAAGCATCAAATTCCAGTTACAGCAACAACAATTGCCATTGTCGTTTTTCTTTACAAAATGCTGTTTGGTAAACAAAAATGTTCATCTGTTTTACTGATTTTCTTTCTCAGGTTTTTCCTTTCTGGGATTTAAATAAACACGTAAAAATACATAAATCTCTGAAGATGAAATCTAAATCTCTTTACTGTGCAGTGCTTTAAAGTACATGAAAAAATGTTTAACAATTATCCTATTGGATAATGGTGACTTCATGAAAAGAAAACTGGAGTGTGCAGGCTTAAACTGAAGAAAATAGGATTTAATTTAGAATTAAGCCTTTTTTAAAATAAAAATGTTATGTCTACATAGCCAATAAGAAGGGTTTTTTCAGGTTAAAAATATGGAGCAAATGGCTATGGGCAATGTTTTATGCCAAAAGAATTCCACTGAGTTTTGTTTTGTTTTTCTCTTTTAATTTGTTTTTCATTTTGTTTCAAACAATTTGCTGCTTTCTTGTGCTATCTCTGAGAGGAATATTTTAGCTCAAGAGCTCCAAACTGATGAGGAACACCTTTAGAAGCACAACTTATTGTACATTTACCATTATCACCCATGTCTTCTGAAATGTCAAGTTATACCCAAGGTCTAGAAAGATGTTGATGACAGAAAGATGAAAAAATATCACTTAATTAGCATGACCCATTAAGGAGTTTTATAAAATAATACTGAAGATTATGTAAGAGGCTTCTTTCAGATACAAAAAGCTAGAGATGTAAATGAAGGTCTGCAGAGATTCACAGGGGAAAAAAATTTCTACTCTTTCAGGAGGAAGTTATCCTCAATATAAAATTGTTTATGCATGTCTACTCATAGTAACAGGCAACAGATACCATTTGCGCAACAAATGGTACATCCTCCCCATCACCAGCACCTCTACTTCCTGCATGAGGGCTTTTCTACATCCACAGGGTCAGTATATAAAAATCAATAACTGTCGCATCAGGGAGATGCAGGTTCTAGTCCTGGCTTTGACACATTTACATGTGTCTGTTGTTTAACCCCGCTGAGCCGCCAATGTCTCTCATTACCTTGTTGGTTTTAAATTGATGTAACAAATAGAAAGTATCCAGTGGGTATTCATTAAACATGAATATTTTGATTATTCCAGGTTCACTACTCACTTTTGTTAGACACCTTGGTTCCAAGGAAGAGAAAGTCAGTGCTAAGGGGCTGATACAACCAGAGAGGCTACTGTAAGGATAAACATATGCAGGTAGTACTGAACAACCTGGTAGGAGGAAAGGCAGGAATTACAGTATATGTTGGTCTTAGAAAGCACAAAACTATGTGGGAGAACTGAACTTTGGGATTTTCAATGAATATATTCTTCCATTAATGTGACTCAGTTCTTTTGCATCTATTCTTTGTCTTCTTTATAGACCAGGTTCCTTTCCTTCCCATACCCCTTCTCTCTCTCCTCTTTTTTCTTCTTCTTTTTTTAAAAAATTTTTATAACATCTTTATTGGACTATAATCGCTTTATAATGGTGTGTTAGTTTCTGCTGTATAACAAAGTAAATCAGCTATACATATATTTATATCTCCTCCCTCTTGCATCTCCCTCCCACCCTCCCTAACCCTCCCCTCTAGGCGGACACAAAGCACCAACTTGATCTCCCTGTGCTATGCAGCTGCTTCCCAGTAGCTATCTAGTTTCAATTTGGTAGTGTATATATGTCCATGCCACTCTCTCACTTCATCCCAGCTTACTGTTCCCCCTCCCCATGTCCTTAAGTCCATTCTCTACATCTGCGTCTTTTTTCCTGTCCTGCCCATAAGTACTACAGAACAATTTTTTTTTTTAGATTCCATATATATGTGTTAGCATACAGTATTTGTTTTTCTCTTTATGACTTACACCACTCTGTATGATACACTCTAGGTCCATCCACCTCACTACAAATAATTCAATTTCGTTTCCTTTTATGGCTGAGTAATATTCCATTGTACACATGTGCCACATCTTCTTTATCAATTCATCTGTTGATGGAGACTTAGGTTGCTTCCATGTCCTGGCTATTGTAAGTAGAGCTGCAATGAACATTGTGGTACATGACTCTTTTTGAATTATGGTTTTCTCAGGGTATATGCCCAGTAGTGGGATTGCTGGGTCCTATGGTAGTTCTATTTTTAGTTTTTTAAGGAACCTCCATACTGTTCTCCATAGCGGCTGTATCAATTTACATTCCCACCAATAGTGCAAGAGGGTTTCCTCTTCTCCACACCCTCTCTAGCATTTATTGTTTGTAGATTTTTTTGATGATGGCCATTCTGACCAGCGTGAGGCGATACCTCATTGTAGTTTTGATTTGCATTTCTCTAATGATTAGTGATGTTGAGCATCCTTTCATGTGTGTGTTGGCAATCTATATATCTTCTTTGGAGAAATGTCTATTTAGATCTTCTGCCCATTTTTGGATTGGGTTGTTTGGCTTTTTGATGTTGAGCTGCATGAGCCGCTTGTACATTTTGGAGATTAATCCTTTGTCAGTTGCTTCATTTGCAAATATTTTCTCCCATTCTGAGGGTTGTCTTTTCGTCTTGTTTACGGTTTCCTTTGCTGTGCAAAAGCCTTTTAATTTCCTTAGGTCCCAGTTGTTTGTTTTTGTTTTATTTCCATTTCTCTAGGACGTGGGTCAAAAAGGATCTTGCTATGATTTATGTCATAGAGTGTTCTGCCTATGTTTTCCTCTTAAGAGTTTTATAGTGTATGGCCTTACATTTAGGTCTTTAATCCATTTTGAGCTTATTTTTGTGTATGGTGTTAGGGAGTGTTCTAATTTCATTCTTTTACATGTAGCTGTCCAGGTTTCCCAGCACCAGTTATTGAATATTGAAGAGGCTGCCTTTTCTCCATTCTATATTCTTGCCTTCTTTATCAAAAATGAGGTGACCATACATGCATGGGATTATCTCTGGGCTTACTATACTGTTCCATTGATCTATATTTCTGGTGTTGTGCCAGTACCATACGGTCTTCATTACTGAAGCTTTGTAGTACAGTCTGAAGTCAGATAACCTGATTCATCCAGCTCCATTTTTCTTTCTCAAGATTGCTTGGCTATTCGGGGTCTTTTGTGTTCCCATACAAATTGTGAAATTTTTTTGTTCTAGTTCTGTGAAAAATGTCATTGGTAGTTTGATAGGGATTGCACTGAACCTGTCGATTGCTCTGGGTAGGATAGTCATTTTCACAATGTTGATTCCTCCAATCCAAAAATGTGGTATATCTCTCCATCTGTTTGTATCATCTTTAACTTCTTTCATCAGTGTCTTCCAGTTTTCAGCATACAGGTCTTTTGTCTCCTTAGGTAGGTTTATTCCTAGGTATTTTATTCTTTATTGTTGCAATGGTAAATGGGAGTGTTTCCTTAATTTCACTTTCAGATTTTTCACCATTAGCGTATAGGAATGCAAGAGATTTCTGTGCATTAATTTTGTATCCTGCTACTTTACCAAATTCATTGATTAGCTCTAGTTTTCTGGTAGCATCTTTAGGATTCTCTATGTATAGTATATGTCATCTGCAAACAGTGACAGTTTTACTTCTTTTCTGATTTGGATTCCTTTTATTTCTTTTTCTTCTCTGATTGTGTGGCTAAAACATCCAAACTATGTTGAATAATAGTGGTGAGAGCGCACAACCTTATCTTGTCCCTGATCTTAGTGGAAATGGTTTCAGTTTTTTACCATTAAGAATGATGTTGGCTATGGGTTTGTCATATATAGCCTTTATTATGTTGAGGTAAGATCCCTCTATGCCCACTTTCTGGAGGGTTTGTATGATAAATGGGTGTTGAATTTTGTCAAAAGCTTTTTCTGCATCTATTGAGATGACCATATGGTTCTTCTCCTTCAGTTTGTTAATATGGTGTATCACATTGATTGATTTGCATATATTGAGGAATCCTTGCATTCCTGGGATAAACCGCACTAGATCATGGTGTATGATCTTTTTAATGTGCTGTTGGATTCTGTTTCCTAGTATTTTGTTGAGGATTTTTGCATCTAAGTTCATCAGTGATATCAGTCTGTAGTTTTCTTTTTTTGTGACATCTTTTTCTGGTTTTGGTATCAGGGTGATGGTGGCCTCATAGAATGAGATTGGCAGTGTTCATCCCTCTGCTATATTTTGGAAGAGTTTGAGGATAGGTGCTATCTCTTCTCTAAATGTTTGATAGAATTCGCCTGTGAAGCCATCCGGTCTGGGGCTTTTGTTTGTTGGAAGATTTTTAATCATAGTTTCAATTTCAGTGCTTGTGACTGCTGTGTTTATATTCTCTATTTCTACCTGGTTCAGTCTTGGAACATTCTGCTTTTCTAAAAATGTGTCCATTTCTTCCATGTTGTCCATTTTATTGGCATACAGTTGCTTGTAGTAATCTCTCATGATCCTTTATATTTCTGCAGTGTCAGTTATTACTTCACCTTTATCATTTCTATTTCTATTGATTTGAGTCTTCTCCCTTTTTTTCTTGATGAGACTGGGTAATGGTTTATCAATTTTGTTTTTTTTCTCAAAGAACCAGCTTTCAGTTTTATTGATCTTGGCTATCATTTCTTTCATTTCTTTTTTATTTTTTTGTGCTCTGATATTTATGATTTCTTTCCTTCTGCTAACTATGGGGTTTTTTTGGTTCTTCTTTCTCTAATTGTTTTAGGCATAAGGTTAGGTTATTTGAGATGTTTCTTGTCTCTTGAGGTAATATTCTATTGCTATAAACTTCTCTCTTAGAACTGTTTTTGCTGCATCCCATAGGTCATCATGTTTTCATTGTCATTTGTTTCTAAGTATTTTTTGATTACCTCTTTGATTTCTTCAGTGATCTCTTGGTTATTTAGTAGTGAATTGTTTAGCCTCCATATGTTTGTTACAGATTTTTTCCTGTAGTTGATGTCTATAATCATAGCATTGGGGTCAGAAAAGATACTTGATATGATTTCAGTTTTCTTACATTTACCAAGGCTTGATTTGTGATGCAAGATATGATCTATCCTGGAGAATGTTCCAGGACCACTTGAGAAGAAATTGTGTTCTGTTGGTTTCGGATGGAATGTCCTATAAATACCAATTAAATCCATCTTGTTTAATGTCTCATTTAAAGCTTGTGTTTCCTTATTTATTTTCATTTTGGATGATCTGTCCATTGGTGAAAGTAGGGTGTTAAAGTCCCCTACTATGATTGTGTTCCTGTCGATTTCCCCTTTTATGGCTGTTAGCATTTGCCTTATGTATCGAGGTGCTCCTATGTTGGATGCATAAATATTTACAACTGTTATATCTTCTTCTTGGATTGATCCCTTGATCATTACATAGTGTCCTTCTTTGTCTCTTGTAATAGTCTTTATTTTAAAGTCTATTTTGTCTGATATGAGAATTGCCACTCCAGCTTTCTTTTGATTTCCATTTGCATGGAATATCTTTTTCCATCTCCTCATTTTCAGTCTGTATGTGTCCCTAGGTCTGAAGTGGGTCTCTTGTAGACAGCATATATATGGGTCTTCTTTTTGTATCCATTCAGTGAGCCTGTATCTTTTTGCTGGAGTATTTAATCCACTCACATTTAAGGTAATTATCGATATGTATGTTCCTATACCATTTTCATAATTGTTTGGGGTTTTTTTTTTTTTTTTGTGGTACGCGGGCCTCTCACTGTTGTGGCCTCTCCCTTTGCGGAGCACAGGCTCCGGACGTGCCGGCTCAGCAGCCATGACTCACGGGCCCAGCCGCTCCGCGGCATGTGGGATCTTCCCGGACCGGGGCACGAACCCGTGTCCCCTGCATCGGCAGGCGGACTCTCAACCACTGCGCCACCAGGGAAGCCCTGGGGTTTGTTTTTGTAGGTCTTTTCCTTCTCTTGTGTTTCCTGCCTAGAGAAGTTCCTTTAGCATTTGTTGTAGAGCTGGTTTGGTAGTGCTGAATTCTCTTAGCTTTTGCTTGTCTGTAAACGCTTTAATTTCTCCATCGAATGTGAATGAGATCCTTGCTGGGTAGTGTAATCTTGGTTGTAGGTTTTTCCCTTTCATCACTTTAAATATGTCCTGCCACTCCCTTCTGGCTTGCAGAGTTTCTGCTGAAAGATCAGCTGTCAACCTTTTGGGGATTCCCTTGTGTGTCATTTGTTGTTTTTTCCTTGCTGCTTTTAATATTTGTTCTTTGTATTTAATTTTTGATAGTTTGATTAATATGTGTCTTGGTGTGTTTCTCCTTGGATTTATCCTGTTTGGGACTCTCGGCACTTTCTGGACTTAATTGACTATTTCCTTTCCCATAGTAGTGAAGTTTTCAACTATAATCCCTTCTAATATTTTCTCAGACCCTTTCTTTTTCTCTTCTTCTTCTGGCACCCCTAAAATTCTAATGTTGGTGTGTTTAATGTTGCCCCAGTGGTCTCTGAGACTGTCCTCAATTCTTTTCCTTCTTTTTCTTTATTCTGCTCTGCAGTAGTTATTTCCACTATTTTATCTTCCAGGTCACTTCTCCATTCTTCTGCCTCAGTTTTTCTGCTATTGTTTCCTTCCAGAGAATTTTTAATGTCATTTATTTTGCTATTCATCAGTGTTTTCTTTGCTTTTTAGTTCTTCTAGTTCCTTATTAAAGGACCTAGAAGTTTCTTGTATTTTCTCCATTCTATTTCCAAGATTTTGGATAATCTTTACTATCAGTACTCTGAATTCTTTTTCAGGTAAACTGCTTATTTCCTCTTCATTTGTTTGGTCTGGTGGGTTTTCACTTTGCTCCTTCGTCTGCTGTGTATTTCTCTGTCTTCTCACTTTGCCTAACTTCTGCATTTGGGGTCTCCTTTTCACAAGCTACAGGTTCGTAGTTCCTGTTGTTTTTGGTGTCTGCCCTCAGTGGCTAAGGTTGGTTCAGTGGGTTGTGTTGGATTCCTGTTGGAGGACAGGACCATGTCCTGTGGTGTGTTGTGGGCTGTCTGTGAACTTATTAAGATTTTAGGCAGCCTCTCTGCTAATGGGTGGGGTTGTGATCCTATCTTGCTAGTTGTTTGGCATGGGGTGTCCAGCACTGAATCTTGCTGGTCATTGAGTGGAGCTGGGTCTTAGCACTGCGATGGAGATCTCTGGAAGAGCATTCCCTCTTTGATATTACATGGGCAGGAGGTCTCTGGTGGACCAGTGTCCTGAACTTGGCTCTCCAACCTAAGGGGCTCAGGCCTGACACCCATCTAGAGCACCAAGACCCTGTCAGCCACAAGTTTAAGAAGAAAAGAGAGCAAAGAAAAGAAAGAAAGAAAAATAAATAAAATAAAATAAAGTTATTAAAATAGAATTTTTTTAAAATATTATTAAAAATTTAAAAATTAAAAGTAATTAAAAAAAGAACGAAGAGAGCAACCAGCCAATAAACTAATCCACCAATGATAACAAGTGCTAAAAACTGTACTAAATTAAAAAAATGAAATGGACAGACAGAATCCTAGGACAAATGGTAAAAGCAAAGCTATACAGACAAAAATCACACAGAGACGCACACAGATACACACTCACAAAAAAGAGAAAAAGGAAAAAAGTATATGTATTAAAGGAAGAGAGCAATGAAATCAATAAACAAATATACCAATGATAATAAGCTCTAAATACTAAACTAAGTTAAACATAAAACCAGAAACAAATTTGATGCAGAAAGCAAACCCCAAGTCTACAGTTGCTCCCAAAGTACACTTCCTCAATTTGGGGATGTTTCGTTGTCTATTCTGTTATTCCACAGATGCAGAGTACATCAAGTTGATTGTGGAGATTTAATCCACTGCTCCTGAGGCTGCTGGGAGAAATTTCCCTTTCTCTTGTTTGTTTGCACAGCTCCTGGGGTTCAGCTTTGGATTTGGCCCCGCCGGTGTATGCAGGTCACCTGAGGGCATCTGTTCCCTGCCCAGACAGGACGGGGTTAAAGGAGCAGCTGATTACGAGGCTTAGGCTCACTCAGGCTAGCAGGAGGGAGGGGTACAGAGTACAGGGCTAGCCTGCAGCGGCAGAGGCCAGCGTGACATTGCAACAGACTGAGGCATGCAGTATATTCTCCAGGGAAGTTGGCCCTGGATCACAGGACCCTGGCATTGGCAGGCTGCACAGGCTCCCGGGAGGGGAGGTGTGGAGAGTGACCTGTGCTTGCACACAGGCTTCTTGGTGGCGGCAGCAGCAGCCTTAGCATCTCATGCCCGTCTCTGGTGTCTGCACTGATAGCCACAGCTCATGCCCGTCTCTGGAGCTCGTTTAGGCGGTGCTCTGGATCCCCTCTCCTCGTGCACCCAGAAACAATGGTCTCTTGCCTCTTAGGCAGTTCCAGACCTTTTCCCGGACTCCCTCCCGGCTAGCTGTGGTGCACTAGCCCCCTTCAGGCTGTGTTCATGCAGCCAACCCCAGTCCCCTCCCTGGGATCTGACCTCCGAAGCCCTAGCCTCAGCTCTCAGAGCCCGCCCGCCCCAGCAGGTGAATAGACAAGCCTCTCAGGCTGCTAAGTTCTGGTCGGCACTGATCCTCTGTACGGGAATCTCTCCACTTTCCCCTCTGCATCCCTGTTGCTGAACTCTCCTCCATGGCTCCGAAGCTCCCCCCTGCCCACCACCCATCTCCACCAGTGAAGGGGCTTCCTAGTGTGTGGAAACTTTTTTCCTTCACAGCTCCCTACCAGAGGTGCAGGTCCCATCCCTATTCTTTTGTCTTTGTTTTTCCTTGTTTCTTTTGCCCTACCCAGGTACGTGGGGAGTTTCTTGCCTTTTGGGAAGTCTGAGGTCTTCTGCCAGCATTCAGTAGGTGTTCTGTAGGAGTTGTTCCACATGTAGATGTATTTCTGATGTATTTGTGGGGAGGAAGGTGATCTCCACATCTTACTCCTCTGCCAGCTTGAAAGTTCCCCTCCCTTCTTCTTCTTCTTCTTCTCCTTCTTCTCCTCCTTCCTCTTCCTCCCCAACCCTCTCTTTCTCTCTCCTTATTTCTATCCCTCTGCCTAACCCCATCCCTGTCTCTATCTCTAACTCTCTTCTCTCTTATAATTTCGTCTTGCAAGAGATCCATCATGACCAACCCAACTTCTCTCTACATCATGACTTTCAGCCTCATTCCCACATCTGCCTCCTTTAATCATTATTTCCTGGTTCAAAGCTGTTAAGGGGAAATCTGATTGCCCCAGTTCATCTTTTTGCACCAACACATATACCACTGAACTGGCTTCCTTTGGGTCAGATGCCCTCACGTAATCCAATCAATTGTGGAACCGGGGTGAGAAGGCAGAGCCAGGAACACTTGGAATAAACATGGCTGCAAAGGAACAGCCCTTTCAATGTGTGACCATTTAAGTGGAGCTGTGGGAAGGCCAAACTCTGAGAACAGCAGCAAACAGACTGTTGTCCTTTTCTAGAAACTCATACAACACTAATCACCAAGGATTCTAAATCTTATTTTAGAACACCTTCTGAGGGACAGCACAAAGTGGAAAAGAGGGTTATGTGTAGTTAGTCTGAAAAATTCTGCTCCTCACCAGGTAATTCTAATAAGCCACACTCTACCATCCACATGCAGGTTGAAAACCACTGCTCAATAGGACCTAATTTATCTCTTAATTATACTTCTTTTCATATTGTTTACTGTTTAAATTTATTGAGTCACCCCAAATTGATTGTGACCTTCTTAATTATAGGTATTGTACTTTATAGAGACACATCTTTGTAACCTTTCTCTTTCCCCTACCCCGAAGATCATGGGTAACCACCTAAGTGCTAAATTAATACTCTCGTAGACATATATAATTTTAAAATTGGAAAGAACTTTGGAAATTTGCACTCCTCTCATTGTCTCAGAGATGAGAAAATAGAGTCCAAGACAGGGAAACTAGTTTGTCTAAGATCACATAGCTAATCAGTAACAAAGCTTAGGTTCTACCCATAGCTCACGCATCCCCTACATCTACTGCTGATATGATACATGCACATGGATATCTCAAATACTAAAAACTCATTTACAAGTTATGGAGCTATTATTGAATTTGTAAGATACTTCTTTCAATACTTGAGAGGTATCTATAAGTCTGTGTACATATTGAACAAATAGTAAACAATCAATATTTTCACACAGTCTATTCTCATTATTCACAGTAGTTATGTTCTGCAAACACTGAACTAATGAATACTGACCCATTGCTCCTAGGGAAAATACAGGATTAGGTTCCTACAAGCTTTGGTCACATTTTCATCAACCAATCAATATACAGCCTTGTTTTATGTCCTTTTCTACTTAAAGACAAGTTATTTATTACATGTTTTTCATTAACATTGAACTCACTGTCAACAGCACTACAACTCATGCCCAAACAAAGCTTACCTAATGCGCATATTTTCTCCATAAGGCACATCACAGCTTTCTTGTGCTAAGAAACACTAGACAGCACTTCAGCACTATGCTTAGGGGCCACTTTAAACTGTGAAATCCCTAACGAAAAGCCCAGAAATGCAGGGGGAAAAATAACTGGCACTAAATAGATCATGAAGAGGACACTTGTCTATGGTACAAAAGCTGAAACAAGTAGGCAAAACATCATCTTGTTTGACCTCAGCTGGGAACAGTTATGTCAGGTTATTCAAATTTTTCACCATTCTGAACATGCCTGAGAATAACCATGAAAGTGCCATGAGTATTGATTTTGACGTTACAAATTAATTTTAACAAGTAAACAAATTTGCAAATACAGAATCTGTGAACAATAAGGATTGACTGTATTTATAAATAACCTAGGTGATTAAATTGCATTCCATTTTCTCCCTGATATTTTGTGATTTCCTAGCCATAGAGACTATTATAATAAAATGAGTAGTCAACAGTTCCTTTGATGTTAGTGGAATATAGCCTCCAGGACCACTGTTCTTTGATAATACTATGTTACCTACAAATAGGCAGAGAGCACCAACACTAAGCAAAATGGTACATTATTTACAAATAATTGTTAAGTACTGCTACTTTTGTACTTTATAACTATTAACCTTGCATTTTAACATATACCTCTGTAATGCATTCACAGTAAAGAGTGCCTTTTAGAAACAAAACTGAATACATTTAGAACACGTATAGACTTTAATGAATATTCACTAAAGCAAAGGCTTTAAACGCTGGGTAAAATAGATGCACATTTACTTTCTAAAAGTAACAACATACAAATGTATTCTTCCCTGGGTCTATATAGCCTCAAACACAAGGTGACCTCTGATAAGTTTCTAGAGCAGAGATCATGAACTAGTAGCCCAAAGGTTGAATATCATGTTGTTTATCCTGAACAGTGTTAATCCATTCAAGGTATTTTTTTAAAAATTGAATTGCCGAAATTTATAAATAAGGAGAACTTACTAATTAGAAAAAAATGTAATTTTATGAATTCTCTTGAAAAAAAAATTGTGTGCTAACACTGCTCCCCATTCTTGCCTGGAAGTCATTAGCCAGCACTGAAGAGTAGCTGCCTCCAGCGCAGGGCAGCTGCCCTCTCCTGTTGGCCTCAGCTTCTGGAACTTCCTATTACCTCTCACACTATGGCTACATGTCAGCTGCACTTTCCTTTTATAAAATTAAGAGGTAGGTTAAGTATTTCTCTTACTAATCTTTCCAAATTGAGAGCAAAAAACACCTGAGAATCAGAGTTTTCATTCTCTTGCATCTTGCTTATTCACAGCAGCACTGGAGTTGGTGATTCCTTTCTAAAGCTAAGGTAGACACCCTTCTGACTAAGAAGGTAAAATATCCTCCATATGGAATCAAAGCTCGGATAATGATCTTACCTATAGCTTCTTACAGTTCACAGAGGCTCATGCATTATCTAATGTAATCTTTGCAAAAAAGGTAAGGTGGGTAGAGCAGGTAATTTCATCCTCACTCTACCAAGAAATCCAAAGCCTATAGCTATTAAACAGCTTGTCTAAGGCCACAGAGCTAGTAACAGACTAAGGAAGGTGAAATCCTATCTTCTAATTTCAAATTCAGAGCTTTTCCTACTATAGTCTACATATGAGCCAAAGGGCTGATCCATATTTTATTGCATATTTCCCTTTTTAAATATATTCTTGTCATCAAGGTAAAATTCCAGAGTGATAGAAATTAAGGTGTTGCTTTTATATTCCACACAGAAGAGTCAACTACACTTGAATAAGGATACTTTTGTCCACATCACTCCATTAACGCTGCTAAAAAATATATGATTCTGTGTGTGCATGATCCATTGTGCATATACACTCCTCATTCCAAACAAGAACTGATGCAAGCTACCGTTACAAGACTAAAACAATTAAGAAGATTGTGTTTAAGGAAAAATAAAAGTAGAAGAAAATAAAACTAGAGGTATGATTAGTACATGAGTACATGCCATAATAATCAGATGCTTCATTCAAGACCATATATTTTACTCCGAGTTTCCCAGTGATCGGTGCACAGAGGGAAACATCATCAGCTACCCAGTTCACCATATAAAGGAAAAAAATATGTTACTGATGTCTGAGAGATATTTTCCCCCGAGAGTCCTCATAAACTCCCTTTGATGCAATATAAAGACCCTGATTCTCCAGAAAATTAAAACAGTGAGTAAAACAATAAACCATGCTTCCCTTGGCTATTTCGTATATTTCCCAAAGCAGGCTGATGGCATAAGGCCAAATCATAATTCAGTAAAAGCAATCCTACTAAATATAAAATAGTCCAGTTACTTGGCAAATTTTACGTGCAGAGCAATAGAAGGATAGATGATAGAGAGAAAGGTAGATAGATACGTAGATACATAGAAAGAATATCTAAGAAAGTATCTATAAGCAGCGTACATTTCAGGCATTCCATATGTACTATTTTTCCAATTCAAGCTTTTGATTATGTATTGTGCAGAAAAGAGTTCAAGGTTAAAAGTCTCTGACAAGATCCTGGTACTGAAAAATTTCATGTTTGTTGACTAAAGACAAATCCATAACTTTTTAGAGTGAACGAGGTGGGTCTAGGCTTGACACTGCATACGAAATAACTGAAGCCCTTTCCCACAGTCCTACGGAGGGGAGCCAAGGGAGGCACTGAGGGCAAGGTCAGTGATACCTTTTTTCTCACCTAGACAGCTGGCCCCTCTATGAGAGATCAGAAAGTGACACAGGCTATGGCACCTGACCTCTCTCCTGAGTTTCAGTCCTGTATCATCGGCAACCTGCTGAACATCTCCATCTGGCCATAATGTGTCCTTCAGTGTGCTTTTTCTATTCTTGTATTCCCCATCTTCAGTGATGACCTTACTTCCTACCCATTCATCCAAACCAGAACCACAGGGAGACTGTCTGTTTCCCCTCCTTCCCTTCACCCCACTATGGGTGACCCAGTCTTCCAGGGTTAGTTCTCACCCACTGTGCCCTCTCTCCACGCCTACTTCTGCTGCACTGGTTCAGGAAAGAACTACCTCTCATGGAGGTTCCCGAATTATGCTCGTAATCATTTCCTTGTCTCTCCTTCTTCACACCTATCCTCTTTCATTCTGATGGAGTAATCTTTCCAAAATAATAATAATAGCAGCATTTATTGAGATGTTACCACGTGCCAGGCACTGCTCTAAACACTTTATGTATATTATCTCATACACCTTTTTAAAACTTCAGCTTTATTGAAGAATGATTGATAAGTAAAATTATAAGGTATTTAAAGTGTATATCATGATGATTTACTCTACATATACATTGTGAAAGGATTTTCCTCATCTAATTAATTAACACATTCATCTCCTCACATACCTTTTTTTTTTTTTTTTGGTGAGAACATTTAAGTTCTATTCTCTTAGCAAATGTCTCTTATACAATACAGTGCTAACAACTCTAGTCAGCATTTTTTACAGTAGATCCTCAGACCTTATTCATCTTATAGCCGAAAGTTTGTAAACTTTGACAAACCAAACCTCTTCCTATTTCCCCCACCCCCACTCCCAAACCCCTGGCAACCAATTTTTCTTTTTTAGATTCCATATATAAGTGGTACTGTGCAATATTTGCTTTCTCTGGCTTATTTCACTTAGCATAATGCCCTCAAGGTCCATCTATGTTGTCTCAAATGGTAGAATTTCCTTCCTTCTCATGGCTGAATAATATTTAAATGTGTGTGTATATATATACCACATCTCTTTTTTTTAAATTGAAGTGTAGTTGATTTACAATGTTGTGTTAGTTTCTGGTGCAGCAAAGTAATTCATATACATATATATTCTTTTTCATATTCTATTCCATTATGGTTTATTACAGGATATTGAATATAGTTCTCTGTGCTATACAGTAAGACCTTTCAGTTTATCCATTCTACATAGTTTGCATCTGATAGTCCCAAACTCCCAATCCAACCCTTCCCTTCCCTCTCAATACACTTGTGGCTGCCAAGACTCACAATGTCTGTGAGTCTGTTTCTGTTTGACAGATAAATTCATGTGTCATATTTTAGATTCCACATATAAGTGATATCATATGGTATTTGTCTTTCTCTTTATGACTTACTTCACTTAGTATGATAATCTCTAGGTCCATCCATGTAGCTGCAAATTATACCACATCTTATTTATCCATTCATCTGCTGATGGACATTTAGTCTGCTTCCTAAATGAATAATGTTGTGAATAATGTTTCAAGGAACATGGCAGTGCAGATATCTTTTCCATACATTATTTTTATTTCCTTTGTGTATATACCCAGCAGTGGGATTGCTGGATATGGTAGTTATATTTTTAAGTTTTTGAGGAACTTCTATACTGTTTTCTATACTAGCTGCACCAATTTACATTCCCACCAACAGTACACAAGTGTTCCCTTTCTCCATATCCTCGCCAGCATTTGTTATTTGTGGTCTTTTTGATGATAGCATTCTGATAGGTGTGAGGTGATATCTCATTGTGGGTTGGATTTGCATTTTCCTGATGATTAGTGATGCTGAACATTTTCTCATGTGTCTGTTGGTCATCTGTATGTCTTCTTTGGAAAAATGTCTATTCAATTCCTCTGCCCATTTTTAAATTGGATTGTTTAATTTTTGCTATTGAGTTGTATGAGTTCTTTGTATACTTTGGATAGTAACCCCTTTAGATACATGGTTTGCAAATGTTTTCTCCTATTCCATAGGTTGCCTTTTCATTTTGTTGATGATTTCCTTTGCTGCACAGAAGCTTTTTAGATTGATGTAGTCCCACTTGTTTATTTTTGCTTTTGTTCCTTTTGCTTTGGGTGTCAAATCATCTCCAAGACCAATGTTAAGGCACTTACTTCCTAGTTTTCTTCTAGGAATTTTATGATTTCTGGTTTTATACTCAAGTCTTTAATCCATTTTTAATTGATTTTTGTTTATAGTGTAAGATAGTGATCTAGTTTTATTCTTTTTGCATGGGGCTGTCCAGTTTTCCCAGCACCATTTATTGAAAAGACTATCCTTTCCCCATTGTATAGTCTTGGTTCCTTTGTCATACATTAATTGCCCATCCTTGTGTACGTTTATTTCTGGGCTTTCTCCTCTGTTCCATTGATCTTTGTGTCTGTTTTTAGGCCAGTACTTTACTGTTTTGATTACTATAGCTTTGTAATATAGTTTAAAATCAGGGCGTGTGATGCCTCAAGTTTTGTTCTTCTTTCTGAAGAATGTCTTTTGTGGTTCCATACAAATGTTATGATTACTTGTTCTATCCCTGTGAAAAATGCCATTGGAATTTTGATAGGAACTGCACTGAATCGGTTCATTGCTTTGAGTAGTATGGACATTTTAACAATATTGATTCTTTCAATCCATGACCAGGGAATATCTTTCCAATTATTTGTGTCTTCTCTGATTTCTTTGATCAGTGTCTTATAGTTTCCAGTGAATGGATCTTTCACCATCTAGTTTTATCTAATTTAACATATAGTATTATGCCATTGTGGTTGGAAAAGATGCATGATATGATCTCCAACATTTTAAACTTATTAAGACTTGTTTTGTGATTTAACATATGATCTATCCTAGAAAATGTTCCATGTGCACTGGCAAAGAATGTGTATCCTGCTACAGTTGGATGAAATGTTCTGTAAATGTCTGTTCAGTTCTTTTGGTCTAACATGTAATTTAAATACAACGTTTCCTTATTGATTTTCTGTCTGGATGATCCATTGTTGAAAGTGGGGTACTGGGTACTGAAATCCCTGCTATTATTTTATTGCTGTCTATTTCTCCGTTCAAGTCTGTCAATATTTACTTTATATATTTAGGTGCTCCTATGTTGAGTGCATACGTGTTATTCTTCATAACTCTTTGAAATCATCCCATTTTCACATAAGGAAATTGAGTCACAAAGAAAACAAATACCTTTTCAAAGTTCACTCAGCTGGGACATAATGGAGCCAGGATACAAGAAAGATCAGTCTGAATTCATACACTGCACTCCTAACCACCGAGAAACAGAAAAGCAGCCCCTGACATCTGCAAAATGGCTTGAAACTCACAGTTAGGCCACAATGTTCTGCTGTTGGTATAAACAATCTCAAAGTACACCAACATCAGCCATGGTCACTATGACTGTGATGAAGTGAGACCAAACCCAAGACCACTTCAAAATCAGGTCTAAGCACACACACAAATAAGGTCATTGTGCCAATGATAGAAATAGCAAACATCCCACTCTCCAACTAACATGAGTGACTGCTGCCCTTCTACTAATTACAGCTTTAAATCCCTCTAGTCTACACTTCTTATGGATAAGACTGATTAAGGTACCAAATCATATTTTACCCCTATTTCCTGATAGAACCGAATCCAAAATGAACCCCCACTTTTTTGGACACTCCCCCAAATCACCCAGATCTAGTAAGTCCTTTCTAACACCTTTTAACTGAGATGTCCCCTTATTGCCAATAGCATGGATTGTCCCTCCTTGTAATAAGCAATAAATCCAATTTTTCCCTTACAGATTATGTCTTTGGCTAAAGGATAGTGACACCCCATGCTCTACTACCTCTAATCATGTTTTCATGATGAAAAAAAGCCTTTTGGTGGCTACACATCCCCTACATAGAAAAATTCATTAGGAGGAAAACCCACTCCTCCATGCTCTTATCCACTCCTCCATGCTCTTATCCTTGCCTTTCTTCAGCCTCACACCTAACACATCCTTACTTCTGCCACCCCGCCCCTAACATTCACCTTGACGTCTTACTATAGCAACATTCCCAAATATTCCACACTTTCACACATGCCATTGTTCTGCCTTGAATACTTTCTGCCCATTCCATCCTACAACTCCCTACCCTTCTGCAACCCCTTCCTCATCATATAGGCTGCCATTGGCATTCCCCCTCCATGTACCTACAGCTCCCATACCTTTAAGACAACTCTTCTCCACTAGTTTAAACTTTTAATTTAACTGATCTGCTTTGCCCACTTGTAGCTCTAGCTTTCACCAGAATATAAGCTCCAGGCATGCAAGTATCATGCCTTAGTAATTCATTAAGAGGATACAATAGAAAAAGCAGGATTAAACAGGCTAAATTACTTAGAACATGTATAAAAACAGACAACTAACAAACTTTTTGAGACTCAGTCACTTCATCTATTAAAAAAAAAAAGATAATACCATGTAGGGTTGCTTTAAAAATTGAAAGTACCTAGTATAGTGTCTAACACTCAATACAGGGTTCCCCTGCTATTTGAAAGTAGAGCATTCCTATGAAAACTTTTGTAAGCTAAAACAGCATAAAGTGAAAAATCAACGACCCTAGAACACATCTTGCTAACAGATGTACAAAATAAACCAAGATAAAGCACAGATGCTCACAGACACAGTTGAAAGCTATGGCGGCTTGATGCCAAGATACTGAGTATAGTTTCCAGGGAAGGAGCTTGGTGGTGCCAGTCTTTCAGCTCAGGGTGTGTGCTGCCTCTATAACAGCTCACTGCAAAACAAACACTGAGTGCTAGTGTCACTTTTCACCTTTTTTTTCATGAAAGTGAATATCCTCCTTGGATTTCTTTCAATTAGCAAAAACAGGCACTAATGTAGATCTTTCATAAAAGCAAAGTGCTATAAAGCAAACTTTCGAAAAGCAGAGGACACCTGACATGTTTAATGAATTTAACATACAGAGCACGACAAAATATATGTAACTCTTCTTTTGATATGTATTATGTCAAACCCCTCTATTTTTAAGTTGCCATAACCTACATTCTCAGGAATCTGAGTTTGCATTAAATGCTATCCTATACGAGCTAGCCCAAGATAACCATGTAACTTATACATCACAACACATTTCTCTGAATGATCATTCAGTTATGACCTTTAGACCAAGGAGAGACTACAGTTATTTAATCCAATGCACTCTTATTTTTTAAACAGATAAATAAATTGTGGTACACTTGACCCTTGAACAACATGGGGGGCTAGAGGCACTGACTCTCCCTCAGTCAAAAATCCACTTATAGTTTTTAGTCAGACCTCTGTATCTGGTTCCATATCTGCAGGTTCAACCAACTTCAGATCATGTAGCACTGCATGTATATACTGAAGAAAAACGCATATAAGTGGACCCATGCAGTTCAAACCTCTGTTGTTCAAGGATCAACTGTACATTCATATGATGGAATTCTGCCACATGTATCAGCATGAATGAATTTTACAGACATGAATGAATTTTACAGACATGAGTGAAAGGTCAGAAACAAAGAGCATATATGGGTGATTCCATTCACGAAAGGTTAAGAAACACACAAAAACTGAAGTATGCTGTTAGAAGTCAGAAGAGCGCTTTTCTTTGGGAAAGAGGATTAGTGACTAAGTGACTAAGCCTGAAGGGGACTTCTTAGGTGTTGGTGATTCCATTTCTTGATCTGGATCTGGGTGGTGGTTACATGGCTGTTTTCACCTTGTAAAAATTCATTGAGACATAAGCATATGACTTAGCCACTTTTCTTGACATTTGTTATACTTTAATGAAAATGTTTATTATTAAAAGAATGATAGCGCCAAGTATTAGCCATACCCCATGGTAGCTGTCAGGCTCCCAGTGATACCTGTTCTATAGGCAATGCGCTCATTTTTAAAATGAGAAGGGTGCGGCAGCGTAAGTGATGACCTGAAAGTCATATAACAAATCCATGACTCAGAACTAAAACATGCAATACCGATTTTCTTGCCAGGGCTCTTGATTTATGTGTGTATAATATTACTCCATATAAATATATCAATGTCTTCTCAAGGAAAAAGTTCCTTGGATCTGTTCATTAAGAAGCTGGAATATAATATATTCGATGAAAAGCTGCTCTTTGGCCATATCCCAGCTATTACACTGTCTGCTGGCAGAACATCTTCTGAATCTGTGAAAATTTGCAAATCAAGGCCAGGGCTCAATCCACAGCTGGTGCAACACATTTCTGTTTGAAATGAAATTTAGTTGCGTTCTGTTTTTCCCAGCTAAATTACACATAAAGGGGGAAAAATCGTTACATGTCCATTTAAGGTAACCATAATTCCAAGGCCACACAATGCAATTAAAATGCTGCAGAAAATCAGGCTACAGGGCAATAAAGCTGCATTGCCAGCTCTCCTCTTCCATCAGTACTGAGAGGCTGGTCAGAGTAAGCCAGGGGTGAGAGTGCACAAGGTCATCATCCCTGATAGGAGAACCCAAGGCTGAACCACAAGAAGGCCAGGCCCCCTGGCAGCCACAAACATGAGCCCAGCCAGCCACACTCTCTGGCAGCTCAGCAGATGTGCGTCTGAGAGGCCCTGATTTAGAGATCATCTGCTCAGGTACAGAGAAAAAGTACACACCATAATTCTACAGCTACAAGTCCTAATATCCTGAAGCACTTTACTATTTTAAGTATTTGGTCGGCAATAACGCTGGGCCCATGCATAACTAGTTGCTGATTAAAAATGCACAAGAAGTCATGAGTTATGGTATAGATGGCAGCTTGAAAATAAACTAAATTTTATATGGACTTTACAAAACTAAACTACTTGTTTCATAAAATATTGGCACCTTGAGGAACTTGTGTAAGACTTATCAGTTTGTTCATTTTTTTCTTACAAAATTAGTAGAAAGCAACCCATAAATATCACTTTGAAATACTTCCTAATCTCACCAAAGACTAAGGTAATGGTTTATCTTCCTCACATAGATTATGCAAATGAAAGATCTTGAGGGAAGTAGCTAAGAAAACCTTCAAACAAGTCAACTTAAAAAAATAAATAAATAAAAAGACAGTTTTCCTTTAAATGGAACAAAAAAATATCCTTTAAAAAAGCAAAGGTCAGGGCTTCCCTGGTGGTGCAGTGGTTGAGAGTCCGCCTGCCAATGCAGGGGACATGGGTTCGTGCACCAGTCCAGGAAGATCCCACATACCGCAGAGCGGCTGGGCCCGTGAGCCATGGCCGCTGAGCCTGCGCGTCCGGAGCTTGTGCTCTGCAATGGGAGAGGCCACAACAGTGAGAGGCCTGCGTAACACATAGAAAAAACAAAACAAAAACAAAAACAAAAAAAAGCAAAGGTCAGAGTTGGCCAAGATGGTGAGGGAGGAAGACCCTGAACTCCCTCCTCCCACAGACACACCAAAATTGCAACTGCTTACAGAGCAAATATCTATGAGAATGACCTGAAGACTAGCAGAAGAGATTTTCCACAACTAAAGACAAAGAAGGAACCACAGTGAAACAGGTAAGAGGAGTAGAGATGTGGTATAGTCAGGACCCACACCCCAGGGTTGTGAACCCACAAACTGGAGGAATATCACAATTTTGGAGGTCCTCCCCAAGGAGTGAGGGGTCTGAGCCACATCAAGCTCCCTAGCCCAAGGTTCCTACACCAAGAAGATGAGTCGCCAGAATGTCTGGCTTGAAAACCAGCAGGGCTATGTTCAGGAGACTCAGAGAGCAGTAGGAAACAGAAACTCCACTCTTAAAGGGTGTGTGCAAAATCTCACATGTTCTGAGTTTAAAAATGATTTAAAACGCAGAGACAGCAGTTTGAAAGAAGCCAGGGTCAGACCCACTTGCTGATCTTAGAGAGGCAGGAAGTAACTGGGACTCCCCCTGGTGGTAGAGACCCTGGCAGCACCCATTTGGGGGAGCTGATTCTCTCACAATAACACCAGTGCTGACAAGTGCCATTTTGGAATCCTCGCTCTAGCCCACTAGCTCCAGGGAACTCACCCCAGCCACTAGTGAGCCAGCACTAGCCCTGAGCCTCCCACAGCCACCCAAAAAGCCAAATAAGGAGTCTGCCCTACCCTCCAGTGGACCTGCAGCCACTGCACAAGGCACAGCCTCGCAGCCAAGAGGGCCAGCCCCATCTACCAGCACACCCACAGTAGTCACCCCTGCCACAACAGAAGGACATATGCAATCCACATAGGGCACACCTCTGGATCATATAGATCTGGTGACCAGAGGGGAGTGTACTGCTAGGCCCCACAGTACATCTCCAAGACCAGGAAATGTAACCAACCAACCTAATATAGAGAAATAAACACAAAGAATTAGGCAAAATGAAGAGATAGAGGAATATGTTCTAAATGAAAGAACAAGACAAAACCTCAGAAAAATAACTAAATGAAGTGGAGATAAGCAATCTACCTGATAAAGAGTTTAAGGTAATGATCATAAAGATGTTCACTGAACTCAAGAGAAGAACGGATGAACACAGTGAGAACTTCAAGAGAGTTAGAAAATATAAAGAAGAACCAAACAGAGCTGGAGAATACAATAACTGAAATAAAAAATACACTAGAAGGAATCAACAGTAGATTGGATGATACAGAATTGGAACAGAATATGTAATACAGGGTAGTGGAAATCACCCAAGCTGAATAGGAAAAAAGAAAAAAAAATTTAATGATGATAGTTTAAGAGACCTCTCAGAAAACACCAAGCATAATAACATTCACATTATAGGAGAAAAAGAAGAGAGAAAGAGCAGATAACTTATTTGAAGAAATAATAGCTGGAATCTTCCCTAACCTGAGTATGGAAACAGACACCCAGGTCTAGGAATCAGAGTCCCAAACAAGATGAACTCAAAGAGGTTGACACCAAGACACATTATAATTAAAATGGCAAAAATTAAAGATAAAGAGAGAATTTTAAAAGTATCAAGAGAAAAGCAACTAGTTATATACAAGAAATCTCTCATAAGACTATGAGGTGACTTTTTAGCAAAAACTTTGCAGTCCAGAAGGGTGTGGCATGATACATTCAAAAAACAAAACAAGAAAAAAACCTACAAACAAGAATACTCTTCCTGACAAGGTTATCATTCAGAATTGAAGGAGTGATATCAAGTTTGACAAACAAGCAAAAGCTAAGAGTTCAGCACCACTAAACTAGCTTTATAAGAAATGTTAAGGAGATTTCTCTAAGCAGAAAAGAGAAAGCACACTAGAAATATGAAAATAATGGAAGGAAATATCTCACTGGTAAAGGCAAACATATAGTAAAGGGGGGAGACCAATTATAAAGCTAGTAAGAAGGTTAAAAGACAAAAGTAGTAAAATAATCTATATCTGCAATAAGTAGTTAAGAGATATGCAAAACCAAAAGATGGAAACTATGATGTCAAACACATTAAACATTGGGGGGGAGTAAAAATAGTAAAAATGTATGGTGGTTAGAATGCATTTGAACTTAAGAGATCATCAACTTAAAATAATCAACTTAAAATATCATATTATTATATAAGAACCTCACGGTAACCAAAAACCACACACACACACACACACACACACACACACACACACACACACACACAAGGAATTCAAACATAAGACTAAAGACAGTCCTCAAATGACAAGGGAATAAAAAAGGAACAAAAAAGAATTATAAACAATCAAAAAACAATTTTTAAAATGTCAATACGTACATAGATATTTATAGTTACTTTAAATATAAATGGACTAGATGCTCCAATAAAAAGATATAGAGTGGCTGAATAGATAAAAAAAACAAGACCCATATATATGCTGCCTACAAGAGACACATTTCAGATCTACAGATACACACAGATTGAAAGTGAGGGGATGGAAGAAGATTTTCCATATAAGTGCAAACAAAAAGAAAGCTGGGTGGCAGTATTTATATCACACAAAATTGACTTAAAAGCTGTAACAAGACATAATGATAAAGAGATCAATCCAACAAGAATATAACAATTATAAAAATATATATGCACCCAACATAGGAGCACTTAAATACATAAAGCAAATGTTAACAAACATAAAGGGAAAAACTGACAGTAATAATGGAAGGGACTTTAACACCTCACTTACATCACTGGATATATCATCCAGACAGAAAATCAATATGTAACACTGACCTTAAATGACACAGTAGATTTGATTGAATTAATAGATATATACAGAAAATTTTATCTCAAAACAGAGAATACACAGTCTTTTCAAGTGTACATGGAATATTTTGCATGATAGATCACATGTTAGGACACAAAATAAGTCTCAATAAATTTTAAAAGACTGAAATCAAGGATATTTTCCAACCACAACAGCATGAGACCAGAAATCAACACAAGAAGAAAACTGCCAAAAACCACAAACACATTAAGTCTAAAGATCACACTACTAAAAGCCAATGGGTCAACAAATAAAGAGGAAATCAAAAAATGCCTGGAGACAAATGAAAATAGAAAAACAAGGAACCAAAATCGATGGGACACAGCAAAAGAAGTTGTAAGAGGGGAGTTTATATCTATACAAGCCTACTTCAGGAAACAAGAAAAATCTCAAATAAACAATCTAACCTTATGCTTAAAGGAACTAGAAAAAAAGAACAAACAAAATCCAAAGTTAATAGAAGGAAACAAACAATAAAGATCAGAGCAAGATTAAATGAAATAAAGACTAAAAAAAAATAGTAAAGGTCAATGAAGCTAAGAGCTGGTTCTTTGAAAACATAAACAAAATTGATAAACCATTAGCCAGACTCATCAAGAAAGACACAGTGCCCAAATAAATAAAAACAGAACTGAAAGATGACACGTTACAACTGACACCACAGAAATACAAAGGATCATAAGATTACTACAATTATACACCAATAAAATGTACAACCTAGAAGAAATGAATAAATTCCTAAAAAAGTGCAATCTCCCAAGACTGAATCAGAAAGAAACACAAAATATTAACAGACCGATTACCAGTAACAAAATTAAGTAAGTAATTTAAAAACTTCCAAAAAACAAAAGTCCAGGAGCAGACAGCTTCACAGGTGAATTCTACCAAACATTTAAAGAAAAGTTAACACCTATTCTTCTCAAACTATTCCAAAAAATTGAAGAGGAAGGAACGCTTTCAAACTCATTCTATGAGGCCAGTGTCACCCTGATACCAAAACCAAAGACACCACAAAAGAAGAAAATTACAGGCCAATATCACCAATGAACATAGATGTAGAAATCCTCAACAAAATGTTAGCAAACCAAATACAACAATACATTAAAAGGATCATACACTATGATCAAGTGGGATTTATCCCAGGGATGCAAAAATAGTTTAATATCCACAAACCAATGTGATACACCACATTAACAAACTGAAAATAGAAATCATATGATCATCTCAATAGATGAGGAAAAAGCTTCTGACAAAATTCAACATCCACTTATAATTTTAAAAATCTCAACAAAGTGGGTATAGAGGGAACCTACCTCAACATAATAAAGGCCATATATGACAAACCCACAGCTAACATCATACTCAAAGGTGAAAAGCTAAAAGCATTTCCCCTAAGATCAGGAATAAGACAAGGATACCCACTCTCACCACTTTTATTCAACATAGTATTGGAAGTTCTAGCCACAGCAAACAGACAGGAAAAAGAAATGAAAGAAACCCAAATTGGAAAGGAAGAAGTGAAACTGTTGCTTCCTGCATATGACATGATACTATATATAGAAAATCCTAAAGATGCTACAAAAAAACTATTAGAACAAATATATATGAATAAATGAATTCAGTAAAATTTCAGGACACAAAATTAACATACAGAAATCTGTTGCTTTTCTACACACTAACAATGAACTCTCAGAAAGAGAAATTAAGAAAGCAATCCCATTTATAATTACCCCAAAATAATAAAGTACCTGGGAATAAATCTAACCAAAGAGGTAAAAGACTACAAGTAGTCTGAAAACTATAAGACACTGATGAAAGAAACTGAAGATGACACAAACCAATGTAAAGATATAACATGCTCATGGATTAGAAGAATCAGTATCATTAAAATGTCCACATTATCCAATGCAATCTAGAGATTAAATGCAATCGCTATCAAAATACCAAAGGCATTTTTCACAGAACTATAATAAATAATTCTAAAATTTTAATGGAAACACCAAAGACCTCAAATAGCCAAATCAATCTTGAGAAAGAAAAAAGCTGAAGGTATCACACTCCCTGATTTTTAAACTATTCTACAAAGCTATAGTAATCCAAACAGTATAGTATTGGCATTAAAACAGACACATAGATCAGTGGAACAGAACAGAGAGCCCAGAAATAAATTCATGCTCATATGGTCAATTAATCTAGGACAAAGGAGGCAAAAATATACAATAAGAAAAAGACAGTTTCTTCAATAAACGGTATTGGGAAAACTGGACAGATACATGCAAAAGAATCAAACTGGCTACTTTCACACAAAAATAAACTCAAAATGGATTAAAGACTTAAATGTAAGACCTGAAACCATAGAATTCCTAGAAGAAAACATAGGCAGTATGCTCTTTGGCATGGATCTTAACAATATTTTTTGGATATGTCTTCTCAGGCAAGGTAAACAAAAGCAAAAATAAACAAATGACTATATCAAACTAAAAAGCTTTTGCAGAACAAAGGAAATATCAAGAAAAAGAAAAGGCAACCTACTGAATGGAAAGAGATATTTGCATGTTATACATCAAATAAGGGGTTAAGATCCAGAATATACAAATAACTCATACAGCTCAACTTATAAAAAACATACAGCTCAATTAAAAAATGGGCAGAGGCCCTGAAAAGGCCTTTTGCCAAAGGAGACATACAGATAGTCAACAGACACATGAACAGATACTCAGCATCACTAATCATCAGGGAAACACAAATCAAAACCACAATGACATACCACCTCACACCTGTCAGAATGGCTATCATCAAAAGGACAATGAATAACAAGGGCTGGTGAGGATGTGAAGAAAAGGGAACCCTCATGCACTCCTGGTAGGACTGTAAATTGGTACAGCCACTATGGAAAATAGTATGGAGGTTCCTCAGAAAATTAAAAATAGAACTACCATATGATCCAGCAATCTCATTTCTGGGTATTTACTTGAAGAAAGCAAAAACACTAATTATAAATTATATGCATATCAATATTCATTCAAGCATTATTTACAATAGCTAAGATATGGAAACAACATAAGTGTCCATCAATATATGAATAAATAAAAAAGATGCAGTATATGTATACCATGGAATATTATTTCACCATAAAAAAGTGAAATCTTGCCATTTGTGACAACATTTGTGGACCTAGAGGGTATTAGGCTAAGTGAAATAACTCAGAGAAAGACAAATAGTATATGATATCACTTTCATGTAGAATCTAAAATATAAAATAAACACACAAAACAAAACAAAAATAAACTCATAGACACAGAGAACAAATGGGTGGTTGCCAGAGGGGAAGGAGTAGGGGGTGAAATAAGTGAAGGTGATTAAGAGGTACAAACCTCCAGTCATAAAATAAATAAGCCATGAGAAGTAATATACAGCATAAGGAATATGGTCAATAATACTGTAGTAACTTTGTATGGGGACAGATGGTTACTAGACTTATCATGGTGATCATTTCATAATGTATGTAAATGTCAAGTCATTATGTTGTATACCTGAAACCAACAGTGTAGTGGACTTCCACTATATTTCAATTTTAAAAACTAAAAGTAAAAATACTCTAAATAAACTTAACCTTTAAGACACCATCCTAATGTAAATTATATAGATATACCTGCCTAACTATTTTTAAATAAGTAGTACCAAGTTAATTTGGTCAATTTGCAATGAAAATATGAATTTATATTAACAGGTATTTGTGGTTCAGTGAGTACAAACTTGCCACCTCATTGTCTGCACACTGGTCCTAAAAGTAATGTTTAAAAAAATGTTTAAACATAACCACATTTCAAATCCTAATCCCTAATTCCTTCATTTAATCAGTGGAAGTGAGTCTGAAAAAAAAAAAGACACAATACCAGAAAGCAAAACAAGATCACAGTAACTGGCCATCTTTACTTTTTAAAATTCTGAAATTTTTTTACGCAGTTGCTACAATTCATATATAAATTTCACCTGCAACTCTTAGTAGGGCCGAAGGGTTCCACAGAACTACCATTTTTCCTTCCATGACATTCATTTGAAACAGTAGCAGTTTTATGCAAATAAAATTAATTTCATATTCATGTACCATGTCTATGATAAATGCTGCCATAGTGGATTATGTTTTATAAGGTAAATATTATACAGGAACAACTCATTCCCAATGCATTTAATTTGCAAAATCAACCAGAAATCAGGAGTAACAGATTGCAAGTTTGCAATTTGTAAGGTGTTTTTGTTTCTTTTCTTTCTTTCTTTTTTTTTTTTTTTTAAGAAATACCTGATGCTCTGGTCTTTCACATTCAGATCACGTGTGATAAAATAGGCTTTTGTCAAAAACTGAGAAGGGTCAGAAATTTCATCCTGCTTGCAAGCTAACAGTTTAGCCTGTCACAGTTTCATAGATTTTGGCAAAGACATGCCTGGGTCACAGGCAAAGGAGTTTATTCCCACAGAAAAGCAGGCAGCATGAGCTTCCTGTTCAAATGAGTTCTTGGCCCCAAGTCCAGTGATACAGAGTGGCCAAGAGGGATGCTGCACACACAGTGGGTCCCAAGCTCGGGAAACTGCCAATCTTCCAAAGAGAACTGCAAGCAGCAAAGCTGCCTAACCTTTGTCCCTGAGGGAATTTATCCTGGTCAGGAAACAAATCTGCCTTCCTACCTAGGAGGCACTACCTCTAGCTTCTAAAGCTGTTTGCTATGCCAACAACCTTGAAAAGATAGTCCAAAACAAAATCTGTCACAAGACTTGCAGAAACACCACGGATAACTGTCCCCCAATGGTTTTGTGCGCTGTACTCCATCCTTTATTAAAATTATTTCTTCTAAAGAGTTCCACACTTCCTCTAAAAATAAAGTTTGCACTAGTTCTATGAGAACATTTTTCCAGTGATAAGACTATACGAAGTTTGATTCTGACAAACAGAAAGAAAAATAATGCTTTTTTGATGGTAGGATTAATTTCAGTACAATTAATATATATTTGGGCTATATCTTATACTATCACAATTATATTTTATTCTCATAAAAGAACCTTTTAAAAACACTCATTAGAACACTTAACAAGTATTACAAATATTTTGTATGTTTTAATTTAAATTAGATTTAATTTATTTAATTTAAATAAATTTAACTAAAGTTAAAAGGTAAAGGAAAAGTACAAAGAGACTATACAGAAACCTGTGCTAATATCTGGTCTATCAGGTGCTCTACAATATCAACAAAATATGTAGAATTTTTAAAAATCAGTCAATATTCTGGAAGTAGTCAAATATTTTGTGTTTTGGAAAACAGTAGCAAAATTATCTGCCTACCTGACCTAGTTGTTTGAAACTATAAATACTGCCCAAAATAATAAAATCATAAAATTTGATAGCTCAGAAGAATTTTAATGTTTCTAATCTAATTGAAGATAATCTAAAGCCTTACAAGAGCAAAAATATTTCAAATGGCTAAGAAGAAAGGAAGGAAGGAAGGAAGGAAGGGAGGGAGGGAGGGAGGGAGGGAGGGAGGGAGGGAGGGAAGGAAAGACGAGCCTCCATTAAAAGAAAAAAAAATCTGTTTGCTTCAAGACCCTCTAAAACTAGATAGAGGTTTCTTCACGTATGTCCATAGAGATGGAGAAAAAAAAAGGAGAAAGGGAAAAAACAGCAGACGTATGGGTCACTACTTTATTACTTTATTAAAACTTCTGAAACAATATTTTCTCATTAGCCTAAGAAGTTGATGTTGATGTTTATCTCATATTTTTTAAAGTGGCATAACCTCAAAAAGTTCACAGAATTATAATCCTCATGAAATTTTATTAAGGTTTGAGAGGATAATATAGCTTAATGAAATCTGGTAAATTCATGACCTACCAGAAAGTGTGTGCATCTGCTCTGAAGTGGAGTAACAGGAAATAGTCACATGCTACCAATATTACCTTTTTAATCCCCATCACACTGTTACATAATAACGAGAGTATCATTTGTTGTGTTATTTATTTTTTTATTATTTTTAAAGCAATGGCTGAGTGCTGTTGGGTCATAATTAATAGCAGGCTGGAGAAGGTCTGGTCATCACTTTACAGGAAATGTCTGACCTTAGGTCATCATCTTTATTATAAGTCATTCTAAACTCTTAAATATAGAAAATAAAAAGCAATTCCTGTTGTTTGTTGAACAACTGCACACAATCATAAAGTTGATGTGCTGTGAACGATATCAATATATTTAGCCAGCAGATAAATGGAGCCTAAGGGATGACACTGAAAAGTCATCATACAGCATAATAAGCAGCAAGAAGGGGAATCAGCAAGGTGAGGTGCTTTGACTATAGCCTTTAAAGGCAGACCTGGTTTTACTAGCTGTATGACCTGGGGCAAACTCCTTTTGGATTTATTTACCTGTAAAATGGTGATAAAAATACCTACTTCTAGGGCTTCCCTGGTGGTGCAGTGGTTGAGAGTCCGCCTGCCGATGCAGGGGACACGGGTTCGTGCCCTGGTCCGGGAAGATCCCACATGCCGCGGAGCGGCTGGGCCCGTGAGCCATGGCCGCTAGGCCTGCGCGTCCGGAGCCTGTGCTCCGCAACGGGAGAGGCCACAGCAGTGAGAAGACCGCATACCGCAAAAAATATATATATAGGTTTGTGTGAGGATTCAGTGAGATGTATGTAAAGTGTCTATCTCACTCAACAAATGTTGGCTCACTTTGCTTCCCCATCTATTTACATCTATACTAATGCTACAATCCAGACTTCAAAATCTATATGATGCTCCTCATGAAGAAAATAGGAAGAAAAAAAACAAAGAAGAGTAAAAGGAAGCCTTTTTCCGAGGAAGGTACCAAATGACTCAAAGCTATCCTAGCAGACAGTTAAATAATGAGTTTCATTCTCCCCCATATGTTGTGGGAAGAGCTTATATAAGCCTTTCAATTTTCTCGGTTGTGTTACTGGACACCTACCAAAATGTACTGACTCAAGCATGGCACTCCAGATTGGCTAGTGTAATGGACAAAATATAATTAAATTCTCTTATTATTATATTATCATACAGATTAACTGAGTTTCTCCATGGCAGTTGTTAGTGTTAGCAATTTCATTAATGTTCCATTAAAGTATCATACATTTGATGATATATGATACATCATACATGTATGATGTATGATTTGATGATGATGATTTGATGAACAGTCAACAATATTTACTGAGTGGGAACTGAGAAAGACAACCTCTTCCTTTCCCTGCATTTTCAGCAATGTTAATGCACTGAGCCCACCTATGAGAGGTGCACTGCTCACACTAGGTGCTGTAAGTTATAATGAAACCTGCATCTGTGGACTCATTAACTCCATCTCCACCCCACAGGCAGATACACAGACACATACATTCATACACCACACATGCATAGATGATGAATAAATTAGGGTGTAATTAGTAATGAAGCCCAGGAAGAGGTTTCCAGACACTATTTTAAAATAGCTAATTGATATAAATGACATTCTGGAAAAAACAAAACATTTGGAAAAGAAAAAATATTGGTGGTTGCCAGGGGCTGGAGGTCAGGAGAAAGAGTTGACCATAAAGAGGCATAAAGGATCTTTGGGGAGTGACAGAAATATTCTGTATCTTGATTGCGGTGGTGGTTACATGATTGTATGCATTTGTCAAAATCCATAGAATTATACACCTAAAAAGGGTAAATATTGCTGTTTATAACTTATAGACCAATAAACCCGACTTTAATAAAAGCCAGCTAATTGGAAAAGGGAAAAGAAAGTAGAGGGACCCTGCCTGACAACAAATGCTATAATTTATCCTCCAATAATGATCCATGAAGCTAAAATGCAGAGTTGTCACAAATCTTTAAAAGAACCTACAACATTCTATACATGAATAAATTCTTGGATTCAATACCATTAAAGGTCAGAATCAACTGAAATTGGTATTGATTAAGCACTGTCAAATTTCAACTCCACATGCTATGGCAAAGGAAGGAAATAAAATCCATGAGGAAAGCAAAAACTTCATTTTAATTAGGAATTTAAATGGCTCCCTTTCCTCTAATAAGTATTTTCTTCAGAGCTGTAGGTTAAAAATATAATCAAATATATAATTTAAATTATTATAATTAAAACCTAAAAACGTTTCCAATTCCCAATGCTGCTCTACATTTATGTAAACGTTGCACATTTTGAAGCACTTTCACATTCATTACTTTATATAATTCCTGCATAACTGGACACACAATGTAGTATATTATGTGAGAATAATAAGACTTCTTTATTTTGTATAGTATTTCAGAGTCGCAGAGGACTTACATGTATACTATCTCCTTCAATTGTCACTAAAGCATATGCAGTAAAGATTATTAAACTGATTTTACAAAAGAGGTAAGTAAAAAGCAACTGGCAATGGTTACATGATTTGCCCATAGTCTCAGATCTAAGGTTCTGAATTTTGACATGGGATTTGAACCCAGGTTTTCTGACTCCTAATAATAATACCTAGACTTACCTATTAGCACATATTAAAGCACTTAACTTGCACAACAACACTATGAATTGGGCACTATTACTGTCTCCCTTTAACAAGTGTGGAAACTTGCTAACTTTCCTTAGGGGTTAAGTAACTTGGCCAAGGTCACACAGCTAGAAAATTGAGGAACCAGCATTCAAACTCGGGCAACAGGGTTCCAGATTCCACAGTCCAATACCATGGAATATTGTGGGTCACAGCATCTTCTATTATTTCTGCACTAGGCATAAGGTCTCCTCTAACCAATAAGTTTGTTTTCATGGAAACTGCATTAAATTAACAGGCAACAAATTAGAACGATCAGTGTTTCCCTCCTTTTTTGTAGGGCTTCAGATCTGACAGAAAGTGAACTGTTTTTCACCCTATCCTGTCTCTGACTGACCACGTTCCTAATCCATTTAAACCCCATGGTGCATAACTACTTTATTATATACTCTTCTTGATTTTCCTGTCCTTCCCCTACACCTTCTTTGCAACTTCTCCCCAGCTTTGAAAAACCTCATCTTCTACGTCCTTTGCTGCTACAGCCTGGCCACAAAGAGCAACCGAAAAAAAAAAAAAATCACCATGAGATTGGTTTCTCCATGAAGTCTTGACCTCCAGTGTCAGCTAGACATTAGGACCACTCAGCGATCTCTGTCATACAAGACAACTCCCTCTCCCACTTGCCCACTCCTCCACAGCTGCTATTGCAAAGCCTCATTATTTTGCCTGGGTACCTTCTCACTTCTCCTTATCTCTCAACACATGAACGTTTCTGGCACTTAATTCAAGAAGCTGAACCAGCTGATATAAAATCTTCAACTCTTTGTCTCCACATATAGTAATATTCCTGTTTGCTTTATCTTGTACCACCACACCTCCACTTTGGGGGGAAAAGCTGTTTTTCCTCTTGTTTCTAGTTATTCCCCCAGTCATACCTTTCATCCCAGCCCCCTCCCTCAACCCCTTCGGGATTTCTTTCATCATAGGTCGCCAGTCTCTCCAGTAGCTTTACAATCTCCCTCTCCACTGCTTTTTTCCATTTAGCCTATAAATATGCTAAAATCTTTTTTTTATTTTTAAAAATTCTGTCTTAATTTGTGTCTGACTACCTCTCGGAGACTTTCTCTTCACAACCTATCTTGAAAGAGTAGATGCTTGTTGTCTCCTCTTCTTCACCTCCTCTTTGTCTCTCCAAACAGTGTCATATGTCTTTGACCTCAAAAATGACTTTGCAAAGGCTTGCAAAATTAAATTCAGTATAGTAGTTGTCTGGGGCTGGGATGAAGGGAGGGGCATTAAGAAACGTTTTGGGGGCGATGGAAACAATCTGTATCTTCACTGTGTCAGCAGTGTCACATCAGTCATAGCCCAATGAAATTTACACTTTCAATGGGTGCCATTAATTTTTCATAAATTATACGTTAATTAAGTTGATTAAAAAATAAACTCAGTGTGATGAGTTCTAAGGTTAAACAGAGAACAAAGAAATGAACTAAAAGGAAGTAGACTAGAGTTATCAACAGGTAAAATAAGATAAATTATGCAACTAGATACTAAACTGAGACGTGAGTTTCTTCTCAATCAAATAAGAAAAGGAATAATAATATTAGACTAGAGAAACCACTTCATGGTACTAGAACTAAACAAGGAACGTATCACCTAGTCTTCACAGTTAGAGTTTAGGTAACATAACTGCTTTTAGAAATATAGATATAATATTTAGTTGAACATTTTATGTATCACCTTCTTTTTTTTTTTTTTTTCACATTATGTGGGCCGCTCACTGTTGTGGCCTCTTCCGTTGCGGAGCACAGGCTCCGGACGCACAGGCTCAGCAACCATGGCTCACGGGCCCAGCCGCTCCGCGGCATGTGGGATCCTCCCGGACCGGGGCACGAAGCCGTGTCCCCTGCATAGGCAGGTGGACTCCCAACCACTGCGCCACCAGGGAAGCCTGTCACCTTCTATTTTTTAAAAATAAGTGCATAGTTCAGGATGGCACTGCTGGGACCTTCAACTTTTAGACTGTACATCTGAGGCATAAAGTTGTTTGTTGTGTACTATGTTTGGTAGAAGTCTGTCTTACTGTTTCTCTACTAAGAACTCTTTTTACAGAGTGGTTTGTTATTGTAGCACTTTTTACAAAGAAACTATACTTGACTTGAACAGTTCCAAACTGTACATACTGTATGAAGCTTCTCCTCTCAATGGGTTTATTTCTATGTGGAATTTCATATCTTGCAGTGTCCTGTAAATAAAGACTAAATTCCACCCTTAAAAAAAAATAAGTGCATAACATTAAATTATACACGATGAAAGAATTTCTACAGCTACCGATAAAAAGCCTGGACTGGGCTTGTTACTTTCTGACAGTATAATACACTGCAGAAACAGACAAGGATTAAAGAAAAATCATCTTCTGCATGCCAGATACTTCATATATATAATCTCATTTCATCTAACATGCATAATAAAAGCTTGTTAGATGAAATGAAATCGCTTATTTAAGCGGTTAAATAACACAGCTAATATTTTATAGAACCAGAATCAGTTCCAGAACCTATCAAGCTTAAAGCCCTTCCTCTATGCCATACACATCCAATCACCTACAGGAGTGGGTTGTCAACATGCCCATTTAGTGATCTGTCAGATGTCAATGGCCTGAGGAAGTCATCGGCAAATGCTGGGTCACAGGCAATTTGTCCTCACATTCACTGATGTGTGCACAGACTATGGAACTGTGGAGAAATGGACTAGGAGAAATAAATGTGCTTTAGCCACCAAGAAATGTGGAAGTCAGAGTCTCTACACTGAGAGCTCACCTGTACTCTCTCTCAGTCCTCTCAAATGATGTGGACCAGAGGAGGACTTTCAAGAAAGCAAAAAAATATGTGATCAACCTTATTTCTATTGCCTTCAGGCAGTTATTGGTTGAATCCCAAGAGTTCTACACCATATAATATTGAAGAAGCAGGCATGACCATACTAAGTACCTTGACCATAAAGCATTTGTTTTTCAATAAAAACTACATTTTTATAGGTGCACATAACATGTGTTAGCTGCAAAATGCACTCTCAAAAGCTCAATTAATTACCTTGTTGGGTGGAGTTATTTAGTATCATCCATTCCGAGAATGGAAACATTTCGATTTTAGTTTCAGTTGCGCAAATTCAGAACTGTTCTCTCTGATGACAATGAACGACTAACTCAGCCATTCCCTGTATAACACAGAAACTGTAGGTATCATCTCAGCATAAAACAAACTGAGAGTATTCCTTGAATTCTCATTTTCTCACAACCCATAGCCAATATATCATGAATCCCAGCAGTTCTACCTTTAAAATATAGCCCATATTCCACTACTTTGCTACACTCCACTACCCACACACTGTCACCACTTAGATGGTCTCTCTGCATCCGTCCTTACCCAACTATAGTATATTTCCACACTGCAGCCAGAAGGGCCCTATTGAAATATAAGTCTGATATGTCATTCTTCTGCTTGAAATCTTCCAAAGGCTTTCCATCATACTCAGATTGAAAGCAAAAGTCGCTATAATCACCCATAAGACCCTACCTACACAGCACACCACATACACACACACACACACACACACACACACACACACACACACACACACACACACACACCCCTGACCTCATCATCTACTATTCTCCTCTTCACCCCAGGGCTCTTCTTCCAGCACCTGGAACACTCCAGGCATTCCCCTGCCTCAACACCTTTGCACTGTCTGTTCCCTCTGCCTGGAATCCTTTCCCCAGATACCCCAATTCTCACTCCTACAGTTAAGCCTTTGTTCAAATATTCATTTTCGGAGAGGCTTTAATCACCCTATTTTAAAATGCATCACTCTTTTCCCTGTTTTGTTTTTCTCCTTAGCACATATCACAATCTCACATATTATGTATTTTATTTTCTTGTCAATCTCCCCCCAGTGAAATAGAATGTAAGCTTTATAAAGTTTTATCTGCTTTATTCATTGCTTTGTTCCCAGTGCCTGGAACATAGGAAAATTCAAATAAATATTTGGTGAGTGAACATTACTGTACGACTGAATGAATGAAAACATAACATCTACACAGAGAAGAATACTTATCTTCTTGTTTGCTACAGCTGAAGTATGTACTGTTCCTCTACTACTGCTGCCAAGTCATTTAATGTAAATTTAAAATAAGTGAGAAATTAGGGCAAAAGTCTGCTTTACATGGCTGAGTACTGGAATTGTGTGTATCATAAAATGATTCCTACCCCCCCTGATTTAACAATGTTAGCATTATGCAGATTTTCAAAAAGCATTTTCTAGGCTGCTATTTACAGAAATATTATGCTTAGTCCACAATTACTTTCTGACACCAAATCAAAAACTGAAGGGGGGATTGATGAATACTGTCCTTTAGTGTGTTTTCAGTGAATATTACTGATATGGAAAACATTCATAAGAGATAAATATGTATAAAGCCTGCTTGTTTCTCCTGCAAAATATTAGATTTAGACATCTGATCTCATAATTTTTTTAGAAGGAAACCAAAAGAGAGTTTCAATTAGATATCCACCAGGAGAACAAACTCTAGGCCATGAGGCAGGGAAAAGGGAGATGACAGACCAACCCAAACTGCACAGGACCTCTTTAGTACCAAGTGTCTCTCACTAGTAGTTACCCAGCAAGATGGAGTTCTTTGTAAGATGGAGATGTCACATCCAAATGGGCTAAAAAGTAATAACAGCCAAAGCAGAGAGAGGAAGAACACCAAGAGGGAAATCCAAGAATGTCTCCCAAGATTTGGAGTGTATGGAGGGGTAATGTAGCCATATTTGAAAAGAAAGTTTAGGCACAGAGTCAGTGGAACCATAAAATTACTGGAGAAAATGAGTTACTCTTGCCAGATTGCATCTATACCTTTAGACAGACCTTGCATCTTCAGCAATAAAATCTCATCTCTGTTGGGGTTTTTTGCCTGGCTTGGTAATGCCCTGCTCCTATATGAAAACACACTGGGAAATTCCCTTTCTCTAGTTGCAGATACATCCTGATACAACCGTCCTCACACATTTGGGGTATATCCTACCGAAAATATTAGGACCTATTACTGAGGAGGCAAAGGATTCTTGCAGCCCAAATCCTCTGGGATTCTTAGTCATCTGTTGGTGATTAATTACTTGGCTTGTCATCAATGGCAGTTTATGCCTCTATGATCTCATTTGCAAAAATCATATCAGGAGCACCAACAATGTTCCAATATCTTCCTCAGTAATTGTCCGGAATGACTGAGCCTAGAGCCTATCAGGGATTTAGTAACCTATTTTTTCAGAAAGGATAAACTTTTGAAAATGATTTAGTCTAACTTGTGGAATAACATTTATTGTTTTCTAATAAGAATGTCACGTGTCATGTTTATAACTTTGTCAGAGTTATTCTGTTGTTATTGTTCAGGTTTGGATACTTTTGAACAAAAACTACCAAAAGGACATTGATTTTATTGGAGTCTTGGTTCTTTTTTTTTTTTTTTGGTGGGGTATCCTAATAAAAAGTTAATATCAATCTCTCTCTCAGAATATTTATCTAACCACAGGATAAGATGACAGACACATGGGACAATAAGATTGATTTCTGCTTACCTACAATCCTATACAACTGCTTACAGGGGAAATACTTCCCTAAAGAGACCAGCATGCTATGAATGACTTACTATTTAAAAGGTCAGTCATGGGCTTGGAAAAATATATTCCTTATATTAATAATTTCCTAAAACATTACTGGTTCAGTTATGTGTATAATCTGTCTCAGTGATACTGGGAGTCAAAAGAAATCTAAGGAAAGACTCTTGATGAGAATAACCATCTCAGATTTGGACCTGGTTATGAGGAACTCTTTATTAACTTGCCTTTTGATTATAGACAGACTGCACTAAGACTTCTCAGAGACTGCTGTTTGGGTCATCTCAAGAGGATAAATAAGCCTAACCAGGTATTTTCCTATTTGATTCATGAACTAGCTATCATGGAGAGAGGCCTATATATTTATATAAGTCCAATTCAGATTTTCTAGGAATCACACTCTGGTGGGATCACTGCCACTCCAAAATTTCCTAATATTTACCAATGACCCCTGGGATTATTGGGCACTATAAACTGAAAATGTTGCCAAATTTACTAAATAGTATCAGGCTCTCTCTGCAGCTATCCTATCTTATGGTACTATTTTTCTGTTCTCATTTAGAACTATGAAAACAAAGTAGATACTAAATTAAATATATATAGTAGTAAAATTCTAATAAAATCTGAAGGAGAAAGGACTATTGACATTACTGTTATCAATAACGGTCAAACATGTTTCATATCTAAAGCTAGAGAGTCTAAAAACTGTAACTGCTAGGTTCATTGGGGCAACTGAGGTAGTGTAATTAGATTGTCTCATAGAAAATGCTTGTAGACAGAATCCGTTGAATATTTTAGCTTTAACATCCACCAACTATGTGACAAGGATGAAGTTGGTAGGCCCTTTGAGATTCCAATTCCTCACCTATAAAATAAGGATAATGGTAGCAGCAACATCACATGGTTGCTTTTCACTGCTCCTGACACACATTTAGTGTTCAATAAATGTCCAATGTTCTCATTATGTTTTAATGATAATAATCTGTGTCAGGGGCTGCTCATTGTCTACTAATGCTCAATCCCCTTGTTCTTCAGCTTTGGAACCCCTCAGTTTTAGCTCAACACATGGCTTTATGGAATAAAGACTACATTTCCCAACATCCTTTGCACTTAGGTATAACATGTAAGAAAGTTATAAGGCCAATGGGAATTTTTTGTTTTAATGCTTTATGTGTGACTTTCAGGATATGCCTTCAAAAGAAGGGAGCAGAGTCACAAAAGATCATCCCAGATAAAGAAGCATGAGAAGAAAAGCTTGAGTCCATGCTTCTCATTTAGGAGTGTATATCAGAGCACTTCAATATCCTCTTGAAGCTGAGCCCCCATGTCTGAAGGTTCAAATTCACCATGTCGGTACAGTAGGGCCCATAAATGTGAACCTGAAAAACAGTCCACAGGTGATTCTTATATGAACATGTAGTGTAAGAACCACTGCTGTACAGTCTCCACCAAGTCTCCTACATCTAGAATATGAAGACTAAGTGAATATCCATCAAACAGTACATTGGAAACACTGCAAACTGAACATGACTCAGACTATCCCTAAAACAGCCAAACAATGCCTGACTACAGAACACAGCATAAAAAGTTCCTGCTCATCTGTTCTTTCTACATGGTGAGCTATGTCCTTTAATTATGAAAAACTTCATCTCTTAATCCATTTCCCATCCAGAACCTCAAAGTCTCTAATAATGTAGTCTAGATTTCCCTTAATTGCATTTGTGCGCACATGTATCTGAATAAGTAAGTAGATATCAGTGAGTGAAAGGAGTGTTGATGAGCCCTCCGTCACCTCTTGAATACCTGCTCCAGGTTGGCTGCACCCCTCCAGATGGAGTCATCTGCATAGCTTTCATACAGTCATCAACCACTATGTTATTCTTCTAGATCAGGGGTTCTCAATCAGGCGTGATTTTGCCAGGGCCCATTTGACAGTGTCTGGAGACATTTGCAGTTGTCATGACTGGAGGGGCTACTAGCAACAACCGGGGAGAATCCAGGGATGCTGCTACACATCATATAATGCGCAGGACAGACCTGCACAACAAAATGTTATCCAATCCAAAATCAACAGTGCCAAAGTTTGAGAAACTGTTTCAAAGTGTGTTGAGAGAACCCCTTCCCCTACAGACATGTGGATAGAATGCCCAAATACATAATGCCCAAATACAAATGTCTCTGAGAAGCAGCTCGCATCTGGCTAGGACATAAGCTTTGTGAAGAAAGAGGCCATGCTTATTGTGCACAGCCCTGTGTCTGCCCTGTAGACATCCCATCTTAACATCTGTGAGACAGTACAGCGTAGCAGTGAGGAGCATGGGCTCTGCATGCTCCACTTACTAAAAGTTTCCTAAGGTAATTATTATGAAGATTAAATGAGCTAATCCATGTAAAGTTCTTAGAACAGTATCTGACACATAATAAATGATTAATAAAATAATGCTATTTTAAAATAAAGTAATAAATAAGACAATTTGGTGAAGGAATGAATAATTTTATGATGCCCCAACAGTGCAGAAAATCTCTTTCATCTTTTCCATCTTTCAACCTCTATGTCCTTTTGTTACAACCCACCTTAAATCATACCCTGATAAGTAGTAGGAAATAACTTTATTTTTTAATATATGAACATAGATAATAGACATAGGATCTCCATGTCTTCAAATACGTTTCTTTCCCTGGTTTCCCACCCCCCACCTCTGGGAGCAATTCCTCTATAAATCTAAGAAGATTCCATCTTCCCACATATGACAGAACCACAGAGAAACATCCCTCACACCCTTCTTCCTTCCTCTAATAACGAGCTTATAAGTCACTTGCACAATGTTGGTAATCACAGGAAAAATAAACACCACAAATTTTTGCAACACATTTACACAGTGGCATTATGCTGGGGTGTCAAGATGAAATAGCAGCGTTTCTTGCCTTCCCGCTCTGAATAATCCTCCTTGGCCTTTGAAAACTATCTTTTTTAAGCTGCTGCCACAAAGGCTCCCATTTTACCCTCCTGTGCTCCTTCTCCATCCAGCCTACCTTAGCTTACTCACTAGCGAGACAGAAACTTAGCCTTGTCAGTATAGCTGCCATGCAATGAACATCCTTATGTGCCCAGTACTGTGATGGATGTTTCACTCCCATTGTCTCTTTTAAGTTTCTCAACAGTATTACCAGGCATGCATTTTTATCCCATTCATATCAGAGAATGTGGCTCTATTTGAGACATCTGCCTCTAGTAAGTGATGGAATCCAAAATCTAACCCCCATCTGCTAAATACCAATTCTATTTTCACTATCCTTCTTGGCCCAACCTGTGCTTGACTCCTTTACGGCTTCCTGGAAAACACACATCATGTAATAGAATCCCTCCACTCTCGGCTGATTCTTTTACACAGGACTACCCCACGCACTCGTTGTTCACACTGCCTGTCCCTAGGGCAGGGGTCCCCAACCCCCAGGCCACGGACCAGTACCAGTCTGTGGCCTGTTGGGAACCAGGCCGCACAGCAGGTGAGCGGCAGGCTAGCGAGCCATGCTTCACCTGTATTTACAGCCGCTCCCCATCGCTCGCATTACCGCCTGAGCTCCACCTCCTGTCAGATCAGTTGCAGCATTAGATCCTCATAGGAGCGCGAACCCTGCTGTGAACTGCGCGTGCAACGGATCTAGGTTGCAAGCTCCTTGTGAGAGTCTAATGCCTGATGATCTGAGGTGGAGCTGAGGCAGTGATACTAGCGCTGGGGAGCGGCAGCAAATACAGATTATCATTAGCAGAGAGGTTTGACTGTACAGAGACCATAATAAATTGACCGCTTGCACACTCATATCAAACCCTATCAGTGGGCTTCCCTGGTGGCGCAGTGGTTGAGAATCCGCCTGCCTATGCAGGGGACACGGGTTCGTGCCCCGGTCCGGGAAGATCCCACATGCCGCAGAGCGGCTGGGCCCGTGAGCCATGGCCGCTGAGCCTGCGCATCCGGAGCCTGTGCTCCGCAACGGGAGAGGCCGCAACAGTGAGAGGCCCGCGTACCACAAAAAAACAAACAAACAAACAAAAATCCTATCAGTGAGTGGCAACTGAAAACAAGCTCAGGGCTCCCACTGATTCTGCATTATGGCGACTTGTATAATTATTTCACTGTATATTACAATGTAATAATAATGGAAATAAAGTGCATAATAAATGTAATGCACTTGAGTCATCCCAAAACCACCCACGCCGGCCCCAGTCCACGAAAAAACTGTCTTCCACAAAACCGGTCCCTGTTGCAAAAAACGTTGGGGACCACTGCCCTAGGGAAAGGGGAGGTAAAAGAACTGCTCTCACCATGAGCATTTCAGACATTTCCAGGAGGTCCTTCTGATGACATTTCTCATTGTTTAATGAATTACTGAAAAATAAATAAATAAGAACACTTCTCCATTCAGGAAAAGTGTTCCTGATTCAAATGATTGTTTCTTCCTCTCTGAAATGCTCAGAGACACATCTGCATTAATTCTAGGCATGTGTGGAGATAACCTAACTTTCAGCTTGACTTGCCATTTAAAAGATTTACATTTCATCAGAGAGACACATATAATAAATTTACCATATTAAAAAACAGAACACTGTATTTCTTCATTTTCTTTCTCTGGCATGACAGGCATGTGTAGTGTTAAGTCAGAGGGGAAGAAAACATGAAATGCCTCACTCTGGCTAAGCCTCCACCTGAACCTAGAACTGTATGGAGAAGAGGGAGAGAAAGTAAGAGAGGAGGGGAAAGAAAGTGAAGAGAAAAACTAAGAAGTAAAGACACAGTACTAAAGCACTGTCCTCTCAGTCAAGCAACCTGAAACTCTGAGGTTTTGTTTGATTACTTTTGTCACCCAAATCAACACGCTCATCAAGATCTATTGATTTTTCCTTCAAGTGCATCTTATAACACCCATGCCTTGACTATTTACTGAGTGACTGCTATGGGCAAGGAAATATGCTATATACCATGGAGTATATAGTATATACTAACATATAATTTCTGTAAGCTGCCCAGAATATATATATATGTGTTGTGTGATTATATGTATATTATATGAGTGTGTTTTTCGCTAGCAATAGTTCTTATCCTCACAGATCTTGCAATCTCATAAGTAAAAAAAAAGATGTGCAGAAAACAATATAATAAATTTATTAGGACAATGATCCAAAGAGAGTTATAATTAAAGGGCTATTACGGTTCAAAGAAGAGAAAGAATCTAGCTAGGGCAAGGCTTCATGGCAGAAATGAAACCTAAAATTGCCTGGAACAGTTAAGCTCTTGGGCTGGGGTAATTCTTTCTTGTCATATCAATATTCTTTAAAATCACAATTCAGTAATTAAAGTACAGCACTTCATGGAGTTATATTAAAAAAAAAAAAGCTTCATTGCCATGTAAAAAGACATAAGAACAGTCAATGCATTTGCCTTCACCAGGTCTAAAGCACCATTATCCACACTCAGCCATGACCTTCTGGAGATGGGCTTTCAAAACTCCAGGCTTTCTTCCCTTCCAATGTATTTGGCATGCTTCTTCAAGATTAATATTTCTTAAACCTCACTTGTATCATGTCATTCCTTTATCCTTTGGGGATCCTGACTTCTTTCCATTTCCAATCTAAATTTGTCTTTCTGACCCCACTCCACCTATTTACTTTCCCTTCCTGTGACTCCACCTTTCATCTTCCCTGCGAGCCAGCCCAGCTCAGGAGCTCCACTCCCTGGGTGTGAATGCTGGCTCTGCCATTGTGAGCCAGGCAATCACAGGCCAGCTAGGTATTCACTCTCTCAGTGCCTCATTTTCCTCATCTAGAAAATGCAACAGTTCTTGCCTCAAAACATTAAATGAAGTATTAAACAGAACAGTGCCTGGCAGCTGCTAAGTACTCAGTAAATGAAATATATATTTATCTGATGATTGCTGACAGGATATACTTCTTCTCTTTCTTGATCATGTTATACTGGTTTTCCTTTGAGAAATTACCCCTCCCCCGATTCCATCTGCCCCTATGAAGGAATCCCAGAATCTACATCATCCCTGGAGATGGGCACTCTATTCAGGCAAAACAAATTGCTCCCTCTCTCTCTCCTGGGAATTTGAGGACTGCAGCCAAAACATTCGGATGACAGCGTCCCAAGAAGATAGGTAATTGGTAATTACTGTCTAGACGCTCAAGTCTGTTCTTCCCAAGACATAATTATGTAATTCTTTCCAGCCAGGATCCCACCATGGATTTTCTCTTTTGCTTAAGTTTTCCTGAGTTGCTTTCAGATACTTAGAACCAACTAAGTGATATGCTAATCTTCTCACTCTGAAGAAAATCCCATGGTCATCCCTTCCTTAGACACTCTCTTCATCTCACAAAGAAGGTTCTCTAATTTGCCTTTCACCTTCCCATATTCACCCCTCCCTCAAGTTCCAATACTCTTTAGTAAGTATCTGTCCACATTGATCTCCTTCTCTGTTCTTCCTTGACATCTAACATAGCACTGAATTTACCTTTCCTTTATAAAATACTGCCTTGTACCATCCAGTATGTGGTAATGTGTTTATCTTGTCTAATCAACTGGCTCTTAAACCCTTTGGAAATGAAATCTATACCTTATACATTGGTTTACAGCAGTATTTAACTTGGTTGGTTACTGTTTGCTTTTGATTAACTGATTGACTAACTGGCTGATTGATTAACTGCAAAAAGTTGAGAATTTTTCCTCTCTGTCACTCAAAGTTCTACATCGTTGTGAACTTCTTATGAATTCTGCCCAGTCTGTTCTCTCTTTGGTCATCTTAACTATGCCAGGATTTTCCAATTATCTCAGTTTAGTACTGAACACAGTTGCCTAATACAGATTTGTGAATGGATAAAGCAATGGCTTTCTATGGTTTTAAGAAATATGATAAGAAATAAATACTTTTCAGTGGCATGTGAACAGTACATTTGGATAGTGATTGGTTTTAGGCATTCACCAATCTCCCCCACCCCAATTAAACCTAATCAGAAAACAGCAGCATTTCACAGACCCAGCAAGTTTCCTCCTGCCATCTGGTCTGAAAAGGAAGTCAAGAAACATTAGTAGGTGGCAGGGGCTAAACACAGTTGTATTAGTATTTGGATGTCTTCTTCCACTCTGAATATTCAGCTTTATATATCCAACTGAATACAAAGACTTTCCAGGAATAGTATTTGATTCGTCAGCAAAGGATTTTCCTCTTTGTTTGATGCAAGTTCCACCTCCAGAAATATTAATATATCTCGACCAAATACCCTAGTTAGTCTCTGAAATTTGACATCAAATCCTGTAAGAATCAGTTGAATCTCAGTAACATCAACCTTTAGAATATAATTTAGTTTCATCATTTGTTTTATATCATGATTACCCAGAGATTTTTTTCTCTGCACTGAAGCACATTTTATGTCTGAGACCAGATGCAAAAGTTTGGATACTCTTTTCGTGTCAGCCATGATCTAAGACTCTCCACTTGTTTGCCATACCTCCACTTACTTCCTGTTCCTAGATCTTCAGGAAAGTTGAGCTAGACCATCATGACAACTTTAATCAAACAGGAAAACTGATCCTGGTCAGGTAAATAATGGACAAAAGGAACTGAGAGTCTTTTGGGAAAGGTGATAAGACATTTCGTATTACCCCCATGCTTCTACAGAAAACTCCTGATATGATATGAAGCCCTCCGAAGCTCAAATCCTTTAATGCTTCCCTCTTCTTAAAGGATAAAATCAATGACATATAAATCCCTCCACGATCTGTCCCCTGCATAAATCTCCAAACCTCATCTCCCACCACTTTCTTCCTCAATATTACAAAATACTCTACCTCCCGTAGATTATAAAGGATTGGGCAAAACAGTTCTTTAAAGTAAAAGTCCTAAAGAACTAGAAGTAAAAAGAAAAAGTAAGATCAAAAATAACAGTAATAAATCTTAAGTTATAAGCAAAGTACACAGCAAAGAAAGGAAAAGCAAACTCTTTCAGATTAACATATTATACATTATTATGCTACTCTAGATATGCCGGGACCATATCTAAGAGGCAACTGGATTGGTGGCCTCCATTGCAACCACCCAAAATTTTAGCAGTATGATTGAGGGAAAGAGAATCACCACCAGAATCACCTCCTTTCTCTCTACCAAGAGAGAATCGACCTGTTTACGCACCACGTGATCCATCACACACATCATCAAGTTTAAACATACTACAGCCATGAATACGCTACAATGACTAAACTGTTCTGTTTATTTTTATTTAAACCTTTTTCCTTTAGCCTCTATTAGCCTCTTCAATAGGTAGACTCTTAAACCTCAGGGCAGTAGATAAATCGTGGATTATGCAACAAAACCCATTATCATTCATCACTTAATCCACCATCAGCCCAGGCCAGCCACCAGGGGATGGAGATTTGCTGAGGCACACAGCATTACACCAACATCCCAATGGGAACCTTGGAGCTGGATAGTTCTATAAGCTCCTCCACTAACTAAATTCTGCCTACTCAGTCCTCTCCCTCTTCTGCTGTTGACACATCCCTCCAGCCTACCATTCTGCCCTCTAAGTAATCTTCCTTATCAACAGCTCTTAGCCTTTACACAAACCCCTGACTCCTGCTACTTCTACTCACGTTCTCATCTATATTTAGATCCTCTCTCATCTACCCTCAGAGCCAGAGGGGATGAGCACTTTCCTGGCTCTTCCACTGCTACTTTTATACCACGATTCCTCCACTTTTATGAAAAAACTCTCCTCTTTTGAAGTTAATGGAGTTCACTAATTCTCTTCCCCATCTAGGCCTCCAAGTGTGATAGTCACACTTCAAAAGTCTGAAGCCTGCCTACAGCTTTCTTACTAACATTCTCAAGAATTCCCTCTCAATTGTTTTGATGTTTGTTCCAATACAGCCTCACCATTATTTTATCTCAGCTCCCACCATGATTCTAACATCAATCTCCTTCATCCATCCAACTTTGCAATAGCATTCCTCCGACTCAATTAAACTGCAGTTAAAATTGTAATTAAACTGCAATTAAAATTCCTCCAACTCACCTTGAAATCTGAAACCTCCTTTCTATGACAGCTTTCTACCTCATCCACTTCATCATTCTACTCTGACTTTTTATTCTCATGGTGACTTCAATTCTTCATCTGTCCCAATCCATTTTTCATGACTCTCACTCCCATTTTGGGTTCCCTTGCCTCTCTGGAAACCATGGCCTATACTTTCAACAATGTTTTCATTGTCACTCTAGATGTCCTACCCTCTTGATTGCTGGCCACGTTGTGTCTTGTCAGTCTCCCAGGTTGAATCTCCCACATCTGCTTTCTCTATTCCTATTCCTGGGTTCTTAAAACTTGCAGAAAGGTACAAAGGAGTGTTGGATATTTCCCCTACAAACTATTAAACATCTGGTAGCTCTTCGGCTACTGTCTGGAAACATTTGTTGTTGTTGTTCTCTTCTACAGATTCAGCACTCCTATATCTAAAAATCACTTGCACCAGGCTCTGCATACATGTATTTTCTTATCCTTTCCCTTAACTAGCACTCTTAAGGACACAGTCTGCAATCACTACATCCATTTGTCCACTCTATACTCACTCCTTAACAGAACCCATGGCTCTATGCCTACCATACTAATGAAATTTAAGGAGGTTCATCAATTACATTTTTTTTCTTTTTAACTTCTCAAACTCCTTGACTCCAATAAACTACTGATCCAGCCACATAGCCTGCTGACAAGAGTACAGATCTGACTGGATGACCCAAGCCTGGCTCAGGCATAGCTCTCATGCAGCAGAGGTGAGTTGGGCACCAAAATTCCATCACAGGCACCTAGGTGGCAGCCAAGGCCACCTAGCCAATAGCCCAGGTATCACCAGCCAATCAACAGCACTCAGAGGTTTTCCTTTCTTGTTAGAGGACAGAGACAATTGCTGGTCTTTTGGTTTATAAGAAACACCCCCATTTCTCCTCCCCTGTACTAGATCCTCCAGAGCCTCAACTCTGCACTGAATCCAGTTCCCTGTTTGGCAGTAAAACTTCACCTCTCAGTACTCAGCTCTCCTTAACAACATCTTCCAACAAAGTGCCTAAAAAGTGAAGATACCTCTATTGCAACATTCACTATTTTACATTCAATATTGGTCAAAATTACTTCTCATGAATTTTCACGCCCTATATATTAACCTAACCAAAAGGTTTTGGAAACTCCTGACACTGTGACTTCTCCGAAGGGAATTCACTTATTTAGATGTCCAATGGACTTGCACTGAGTACCTCTCATTTTCTATATACAATAGGGATGGCTGATCTTACAAAGATGAGTAAGGTATGGCGCCTGACTTCAAAGAGTTCACAGTCCAGAGGAGCAAAGAGGCCAGCAAGAAAGGACTATAAACAGAGAGATAATGACTGTGAGAGATAAGTGTACAAAGTCTTCTAAGAGTAAGGAGAAGGAGGAGGATTACCTCTTCTAGGGATAATCAAGAAGCCTCCACTTATATTCCTAAATAAATTGTAACCCAACTCTTTTGTCACTACTTCTTTTTCTTTCTCTATGAACCATTACTGTATTCAATTGCATTGTAATGCAATCGAAACAAAAGGACCCCTATTATTACCATGGACTTTTTTTAACTGGATTTTTTTTATCATGGATTTTTTAAGAGCTTAGAGTACATTAACCTACACTCTTCTACTCCTGGTAAAAAGAGACCTAAATTTTATTTCCAGTAGGAAACTACATTGAATAATCACATGTTTTAAGTGTGTAACACAATGTCACTAGAACCCTAGCATCAGAAATGTGCATCACATGTATGAGTGTGTATACTTTCCTGGGTATAGTTATATGTACACATACACCATCACTGTACATTTTGTGTATCCTTCCTATTGTAGTCAGTCTACACACACAAAAAAAATAACCTGGGCTTCCCTGGTGGCGCAGTGGTTGAGAATCCGCCTGCCGATGCAGGGGACGCGGGTTCGTGCCCCGGTCCGGGAAGATCCCACATGCTGCGGAGCAGCTGGGCCCGTGAGCCGTGGCCGCTGGGCCTGCGCGTCCGGAGCCTGTGCTCCGCAACGGGAGAGGCCACAGCAGTGAGAGGCCCGCGTACCACAAAAAAAATAAATAAATAACCTGAAAAACACGTTTAGGGCACTAGTAGTTGTTTTTTGCTCAGCATCTCTTCTCTAGAAACTCCTGGTGTTTTTTGGTAACATATATTCCCATTCACAAGGTGAAGCAGAAGATGTCATGTTCCTGTGATGTGCATTCTCTAGACGCAGTGACCAGAGATGATCATATGACTCAAACAAGGACCATCAATACACTCCCCATGAGTCTGGAAATTTATAAAGGTCAGTTTCCCTCTTGGGGCCTTCATGTCAATATGCAAAACTTGGGAACTTCCGGCAGCAACATTCTACCATGTGACTCAAAGAACAGAGGAAGCCTGTCCACAGTGAGAGAGTAAAGCAAAGCAGAAGAAGCACTGACAAAGACCTGAAACAGGATTCCCAAGTTTCTCACAGTGCTCAAAGTTTCAGGTCCACCCCTCACCTGGAATTCTTTGAGATACTCTGACATTTTTCTTATAAATTTCCCTTTTTTGCTTAAGCTCAAATTGCATTTCTATCACTTGCTAATAAAAAAATGCTAATAAAATTCTATATAATCAGTTATATAATAGGAGGAACATATCACTCAAGTAGTGTAGGTTGTGCATCCAACTGGCCAAAAAAAAATGAAAACTCTCATTGGTTGTGATAACCAGTTCAGAATACACAGTGAATCTGGAGGACAGAAACTATAGAGATGTGATTACCTTAAACATTAAAGTCGTTCTTGACTCTTTGCTCTTCTTCTTCCCCAATGTTTACTTTTTCCTATCTTTTATCCCTCACCAAGTCCTACCAATTCTTTCTTTTAAACGCCTTTCATAACTACACCATCTTATCCATTTAAATTATAACTACCCTAGTCCAGACTTTCTTAGCTAAATGGACCCCCCTTTCCAGTCTCCTCACGTCCACATACTTTGCATGCTTCTCTCCAGGAGATTATAAAAATTATACATATCATGCTTCCAGTTCTTAAGTTTCCAGTGGATCTTATTGTTAACTGAATAATAATTTTTAAATTTAGCCAGGTATCAAGCCCTTTCATAATCTAGATTCCATCTACCTCTCAAACTTACATATCCCTACTCCTTTCTATGACTTCTGAATACATCATCAACTTAATTGTCATCAACAGAGTGGGTACAATGTGTCGGGCACTATGCTTGTGATTTTATAATCCCTATAATATAACAACTGTGGTGGTTTTCCAATGAGCCTTCAAATTCTTTGACACTATTCCCATTGAAAGATGGGGACTATGTCCCCTCCACTAGAATCTGAACCAATCTAAGTTTGTAAGTAACAAAATGCACCAACCGTGACACTGTTAACTTCTTAGGCTAGGTCTGAAAGGATAATACAGCCTCTGCCTTGCTAAAAGGAAGAGAGGAAAAACAAGATGGTGACTAATACATTCTATACAACCATTTATAATGGAATGAACAGGCAGTGTACATCTCTGGGCACACTCACCTTTGGAGGCCTGAATCACCAGTAACAAGTCTGATAAACATTAGGCTGCAAAGAAGCTCAGGCCACATAGGGAGGCCATTCATAGATGCTCCAGATAAAACCCAAATGAGAGTCCAGACAACAGCCAACAACAAGTAAACACAGATAGTAAAGATTGCCCCCAGATGATTCTGGGCCCCGAGCTGTCAAGTCACTCCCAGTGAGACGAGCCTTCCCAGCTGGGACGTCGAAGAGCAGAGATGAGTCATTCCCTGCTCTATGCTGTCCATACTCCTGGCCCACAGAGTTCAATGGGTGTAAAAATTGGTAATATTTTTTATTGGCCTTGGGACTGTTAGCAAAAGCTGGAAGATCCTTCAGAGGATACTTTAGCCAAAGCTTTATAGCCCTTGAGGAAGCTGTTGGTGATAGCTTGAAGGCTATAATGGTAAATAGTACTGGAAGCTGAAAGAAAGGGGACCTTTGTTATTACATGGAAGAAAGTTTGGCAACACTGTTGCCTGCAGTAGCATGGAAAATAAGAAATATAACTATTGAACTGCATTTTCTAGCTAAGAAGATTTCCAGGCAGAACACTGAAAGTGCCACCTGGCTTCTTACTGGCCATGAAGAAATGCAAAACCAGAGAGATGAGCTTAAGAACAAACTGTCCAGTTTCCAAGCAAAATTTAGAAGAAACAGAAAAGAGCCAGGACTTGCTGAGCTTGGAATTAAGACTCTTTCTCCTGCCCAGCCTCTCCAGATGGCAAAATATTCTTAAAGTAAGAAATGGCCTTAGGGAAAAAATGCAGGTCACTGTCAGCAACACATGATGAAGCCAAAGATGTGACTTCAGAAACTGTTAAGACTTCAGACACTCTTAAAGTGATGCCCCATAAACCTTTTTAAAAATACAAAAGGTTTCCTAAGGATCTTAAGGGTGTGCTTCATAAACCCTCTCTGTTAAATAATAGAGCATCTAAAAATGTCATGGGCATTATTCTCCAAAGCCCCAAGGTAAACAAAGTCTCATCTTAAAGAGACTTGTATATGTAGTTTTGTCTAATGGAATGGATGTAACTTGATACATAAAAAGCCAGCAGTTTTTAGCATAATTATACCTGTTTGGACTTAAAGCAAAAGAACCAATACAAAAGAAAAATAGGCTTTTGAAACCCTCTACTTTTTACTGGTAGGAAGCAAGCTGAGAAGGCTATTTAACTGCAGACATAAACTACTTTTTAATTGGAAAAGAAAAGATGCCTTAGAAAAAAGAGCTAAGAGCTCAAAGGGCAGGGCCAAGTGCCAGGAAGAACAACTTACAGGGAGCAGCATTGAGCCATAATTAAGGAAGTGCCAATATGTGCCCACTTGAACGACCAAATTGCTACAGGCCAGTGGCTGCTATAACCTCCCATTTTCTCCATTCTTGAATGGAAAGATCTACTGCAATAATCGGATTTCCATCTCACCATTGTCTGTTGTGGGGGAAGAAGGATAGATAATGTATCTCTTTAGTTAACAGGTCTTCAGAGCAAGAGAAACCAGGCTCAAGAAACCAAACCCAAGTAGTCTCATCTGCACCTAGACCTAAATTAGATGGTGAGATCCCGGACCTCAAACTTCAGCCTAAAGCTGTAATGGAATGAGACCTGTTGGTGAGTGTATTTTGTACATGGAATGAATGTAAATAATTTGTGGCCAGAGAGCAGACTGTATTGATTTTAAAACAAGCCCACAAATTCTTTGACACTCCCCATCAATAGGTAGGATCTATGCCCTCTTCTAGAAAACAAGGCTATCCTTATGACTCACTTGTAATTATTAGGATACAATAGAGTGATGCTGTGCAACTTCTGAGGATAAGTCACCAATGGTCATACAGCTGCCACCTAGTTCTTTTAAAACATTCATCTTTGGAGCTCTGAACAACCACATAAGAAATCCAACCATCCTGAGGCCATTAGACTTTGAGCAAGCCCAGACCACATGGAAAGGCCACACATAGATGCTGTGGCCAAAAGCCCTATTTAACATCCCAGAAGACTGACAGAACAATCATCAGGCACATTAGTGAATATGGTCCAGATGATTCTGGCTTCTAGCTGTCAAGTCAACCTCAATCATCAAGTTTCTCCAGCTGAGGCCCCTGACATCTCTGAGCAAAGACAAAGTGTTTCCATTGGGTCCTTTAAATTCCTGACCCACTGAAACTTTGAAAGTAATAAAACGGTTGTTTCAGGGCACTAAACTCTGTGATAGTTCGTTGAAGGAATAAATGAATGAACAAATACTGCCAACTGAGAATGTGAGCCTGGTGTCAAGGAATTTTCCAATTTTTCAAGAGAAGCCAGATATAAATCACATTATGAGCAATTTCCCAATTTCTAAATGTTGACAACTAATTAGAAAAATGTTAAGAGATTTTGGGGATGGGTAAACAAAACATGTCTACAGGATTGGATTTCACCTGAAATGGATGAAATCATTTGGATCATTTCATCCAAAATGATCACCTGGACTTCATATAACCATCCCACATCCAAGATTCTAAAGCTAAATTTCCATTCCATCTAGATGTTAAGAGTTCAGAAATGTCATTCCCATGTGTTCTCAGTAATAAAGAGGAATGACAATAAAAAGAAAATAGATTGAATTTCCAAGGGGTGACCAAAAAAAAAAAAAAGAAAACCAGGTTTTTGTTTCTGTTTTTTTTAACATCTTTATTGGAATATAATTGCTTTACAATGGTGTGTTAGTTTCTGCTTTATAACAAAGTGAATCAGCTATACATATACATATGTCCCCATATCTCCTCCCTCTTGCATCTCCCTCCCATCTCCCAATCCTACCCCTCTAGATGGACACAAAGGACTGAGCTGATCTCCCTGTGCTATGCGGCTGCTTCCCACTAGCTATCTATTTTACATTTGGGAGTGTATATATGTCCATGCCACTCTCTCACTTTGTCCCAGCTTAATCTTCGCCCTCCCCATGTCCTCAAGTCCATTCTCTATGTCTGTGTCTTTATTCCTGTCCTGCCCCTAGATTCTTCAGAACCTTTTTTTTTTTTTTAGATTCCATATGTATGTGTTAGCATACAGTATTCGATTTTCTCTTTCTAACTTACTTCACTCTGTATGACAGACTCGAGGTCCATCCACCTCACTACAAATAACTCAGTTTTGTTTCTTTTTATGGCTGAGTAATATTCCATTGTATATATGTGCCACATATTCTTTATCCATTCATCTGTTGATGGACATTTACGTTGCTTCCATGTCCTGGCTATTGTAAATAGAGTTGCAATGAACATTGTGGTACATGACTCTTTTGGAATTGTGGTTTTCTCAGGGTATATGCCCAGTAGTGAGATTGTTGGGTCATATGGTAGTTCTGTTTTTAGTTTTTTAAGGAACCTCCATACTGTTCTCCATAGTGGCTGTACCAATTTACATTCCCAACAACAGTGCAAGAGGGTGCCCTTTTCTCCACACCCTCTCCAACATTTATTGTTTGTAGAGTTTTTGATGATGGCCATTCTGACTGGTGTGAGGTGATACCTCATTGTAGTTTTGATTTGCATTTCTCTAATGGTTAATGATGTTGAGCATCCTTTCACGTGTTTGTTGGCAATCTGTATATCTTCTTTGGAGAAATGTCTGTTTAGGTTTTCTGCCCATTTTTGGATTGGGGTGTTTGTTTATTTGATATTGAGCTGCATGAGCTGCTTGTATATTTTGGAGATTAATCCTTTGTCAGTTGCTTCATTTGCAAATATTTTCTCCCATTCCAAGGGTTGTCTTTTGGTATTGTTTATGGTTTCCTTTGCTGTGCAAAAGCTTTTAAGTTTCACTAGGTCCCATTTGTATATTTTTGTTTTTATTTCCACTTCTCTAGGAGGTGGGTCAAAAAGGATCTTGCTGTGCTTTATGTCATAGAGTGTTCTGCCTATGTTTTCTTCTAAGAGTTTTATAGTGTATGGCCTTACATTTAGGTCTTTAATCCATTTTGAGTTTATTTTTGTGTATGGTGTGAAGGAGTGTTCTAATTTCATTCTTTTACATGTAGCTGTCCAGTTTTCCCAGCACCACTTATTGAAGAGGCTGTCTTTTCCCCACTGTATACGCTTGCCTACTTTATCAAAAATAAGGTGACCATACATGCGTGGGTTTATCTCTGGGCTTTCTATCCTGTTCCATTGATCTATATTTCTATTTCTGTGCCAGTACCATTCTGTCTTCATTACTGTAACTTGTAGTATAGTCTGAAGTCAGGGAGCCTGATTCCTCCAGCTCCGTTTTTCTTTCTCAAGATTATTTTGGCTATTTGGGGTCTTTTGTGTTTCCATACAAATTGTCAAATTTTTTGCTCTAGTTCTGTAAAAAATGCCAGTGGTAGTTTGATAGGGATTGAATTGACTCTGTAGATTGCTTTGGGTAGTATAGTCATTTTCACAATGTTGATTCTTCCAATCCAAGAATATGGTAAATCTCTCCATCTGTTTGTATCATCTTCAATTTCTTTCATCAGTGTCCTACAGTTTTCTGCAAACAGGTCTTTTGTCTCCTTAAGTATGTTTATTCCTAGGTATTTCATTCTTTTTGCTGCAATGGTAAATGGGAGTGTTTTCTTAATTTCACTTTCAGATTTTTCATCATTAGTGTATAGGAATGAAAGAGATTTCTATGCATTAATTTTGTACCCTACTACTTTACCAAATTCATTGATTAGCTCTAGTAGTTTTCTGGTAGCATCTTTAGAATTCTCTATGTATAGTATCATGTCATCTGCAAACAGAGACAGCTTTACTTCTTCTTTTCTGATTTGTATTTCTTTTATTTCTTTTTCTTCTGTGATTGCTGTGGCTAAAACTTCCAAAATTATGTTGATTCAACACTGGTGAGAGTGGAGAACCTTGTCTTGTTCCTGATCTTAGTGGAAATGGTTTCAGTTTTCCACCATTGAGAACGATGTTGGGTATGGGTTTGTCATATATGGCCTTTATTATGTTGAGGTAAGTTCCCTCTATGCCCACTTTCTGGAGGGTTTTTATTATAAATGGGTGTTGAATTTTGTCAAAAGCTTTCTCTGCATCTACTGAGATGATCATATGAGACAAACTTTATTTTAAAGTCTATTTTGTCTGATATGGGAATTGCTACTCCAGCTTTCTTTAGATTTCCATTTGCGTGGAATATCTTTTTCCATCCCCTCACTTTCAGTCTGTATGTGTTCCTAGGTCTTAAGTGGGGCCCTTGTAGACAGCATATATATGGGTCTTGTTTTTGTATCCATTTAGTCAGTCTGTGTCTTTTGGTTGGAGCATTTAATCCATTTACATTGAAGGTAGTTATCAATATGTATGTTCCTATTACCATGTTCTTAATTGTTTTGGGTTTGTTATTGTAGGTTTTTTCCTTCTCTTGTGTTTCCTGCCTAGAGAAGTTCCTTTAGCATTTGTTGTAAAGCTGGTTTGATGGTGCTGAATTCTCTTAGCTTTTGCTTGTCTGTAAAGGTTTTAATTTCTCCATCAAATCTGAATGAGATCCTTGCTGGGTAGACTAATCTTGGTTGTAGGTTTTTCCCTTTCGTCACTTTAAATATGTCTTGCCAATCCCTTCTGGCTTGCAGAGTTTCTGCTGAAACATCAGCCGTTAACCTTATGGGGATTCCCTTGTAAATTATTTGTTGTTTTTCCTTTGCTGCTTTTAGTATTTTTTCTTTGTCTTTAATTTTTGATAATTTGATTAATATGTGTCTTGGCGGGTTTCTCCTTGGATTTATCCTGTATGGGATTCTCTCTGATTGTGGAGATTTAATCTGCAGCTCCTGAGGCTGCTGGGAGAGATCTCCCTTTCTCTTCTTTGTTCGCACAGCTCCTGGAGTTCAGCTTTGGATTTGGCCCTGCCTCTGCATGTAGGTTGCCTGAGCGCATCTGTTCTTCCCTCAGACAGGACAGGGTTAAAGGAGCAGCTGATTATGGGGCTCTGGCTCACTCAGGCTGGGGGGAGGGAGGGGTACGGAATGCAGGGTGAGCCTGTGGCGGCAGAGACCAGCATGACATTGCAACAGCCTGGATCACAGGACCCTGGCAGTGGCGGGCTGCACAGGCTCCCGGGAGGGGAGGTGTGGATAGTGACCTGTGCTTGCACACAGGCTTCTTGATGGTGGCAGCAGCAGCCTTAGCGTCTCACGCCCGTCTCTGGTGTCTGCCCTGATAGCTGTGGCTTGCGCCCGTCTCTGGAGCTCGTTTAGGCAGTGCTCTGAATCCCCTCTCCTCGCGCATCCCAAAACAATGGTCTCTTGCCTCTTAGGCAGGTCCAGACTTTTTCCCGGACTCCCTTCCAGCTAGCTGTGGCGCACTAGCCCCCTTCAGGCTGTGTTCACGCAGACAACCCTGGTCCTCTCCCTGGGATCTGACCTCCGAAGCCTGAACCTCAGCTCCCAGGCCCCACCCGTCCCAGTGGGTGAACAGACAAGCCTCTCAGGCTGGTGAGTGCTGATCGGCACTGATCCTCTGTGCAGGAATCTCTCCACTTTGCTGCACCCCTGTCACTGCACTCACCTCCATGGCTCCGAATCTTCCCCCCTCTGCCACCCCCCATCTCTGCCTGCGAAGGGGCTTCCTAGTGTGTGGAAACCTTTCCTCCTTCACAGCTCCCTACCAGAGGTGCAGGTCCCGTCCCTATTCTTTTGTCTCTGTTTTTCCTTTTTTCTTTTGCCCTACCCAGGTACGAGGGGAGTTTCTTGCCTTTTGGGAAGTCTAAGGTCTTCTGCTAGCGTTCAGTCGGTATTCTGTAGGAGCTGTTCCACATGTAGATGTATTTCTGATGTATTTGTGGAGAGGTAGGTGATTGCCACATCTTACTCGTCCACCATCTTGAAGGTCTCCCCAGAAAACCAGATTTTATACTTTAGTTCCACAGTTGATAAAAGGGTTCCCCAAAAGCAATTTTGTTTTCCTTTTTACTATTCTTAGGATTTTTAGATTGTAGAGCAAATTTTTATTTCAGTTGACCTTCCAATGTTCTCTGGTAGCATGGTTTATCTTTTCTACATAAAAATAAGTAGGAATTTTAAAATGTTTACTAATTACTTGAATTCTAAACTCTAATAAAAGTCACATCTGAATAATTAGAGTGTGTCTGATTTTAAATGTGGATCATTTAGCAACAAGCATAATTGTGTACAGCTGAGAATAGTTTTAGGATATTTTAAAGAAATCATACTAGGAAAAACACTTCCAATGTACCCTATGCTCCTAACAGACCCACGTCAAGTAGTCAGTCATCAACTTTTGAAGATGTATAAGGGAATGATTTATCTTAGTATTCCTTTTCTGTGTATGGTCCAACATGTATAGCCTTGAAGTATCCACAGGAGACATCAACAAACATCAGAGGAATTCAACATACTAAATAAGAAGTCCAAAAGAGTAAAATATCTTTTTTCTAGCCTTCTACATCTAGCATTTAAGGTACTGTTTTAATGATTATGTAGATTAATTCGCTATACACAGTTCTTTAATAATGGCATTAATTTTGTATGCAGGCAGATTTTATTTTCTAAATGGGTTCCACAGTGATTTAAATTGAAAGTAACGGTGAGGAAAATTTATTTAGCCAAACCCATTATTCAATATTTAGGCTGTTATAGAGCTATGAACTTCCTACAGAATAAGAATATAGATTTCTGTACACTTCTTCTGTTATGTTTGAGCAACACCAAATACGATGGCCACCGGATGGACAGAATCATTACCTGAATTCTCATATCGACACACAGGTGAAATGGTGAAACAGAGCTCCTAGGGTATGGGGAGGGGGGTGGAGTGGGTAGAGCCCCAAATTTGGGATCAGACCAATAGAAGTTTTTCTTGCAGCCCTACCACTTGCTTACTTTTTACTCTGATAAAGTTACTTCATCTCTTTAAATCTAAATTTACTTTATTCACTTGGAAAAATGGAATTATAATACCTTGCTTTAGGGTTGGCATGAGAATTAAAATAAATGCATATTTATTGTGTAGGCCATTGAAATGAGGAGAAGGTTCTTAAGAGGCATGACCTGACTTAATCTGACTAACGCAATACAGTAACATGTAAAAAATGCCTAGAACACCATGCTGTTACAAATGGTAATGATCCTAAAGAATCCAACTGATTCTTGTTATAAATTTAATACAGAGAGTGAATTCTCTAGGCTTCCCTTATATCACCCTTCTCTAAGTACATATTTCTATACACTTGCATGCTATGGGCTAAAAGAAGCTTCGTACCTTACAGAAATTCTAGCACACTGGCAGAAAAACTTATGTACAAAAATGTTCACTGAGCGTTGTTGTTAATCAATGAAAATCAGAGAAAAATTAACATGTTCATTTATAGGAAGATGACTAATTTTGATATATTCACTCAACCATTCTATTCAGATAAACCACAAAAACAAAATTTTAAGCAAAAAATAAAATAAAGTTGCAGAATGATATCTATAATATAAAACCACTTAAATGAAATTTTAAAGCATGGAATGTATTGTAAATAGATTTATACGTAATAATTAATAATATACTTAATGATTGTGTGATAAGGTTCATGGAAATGGCAAAATCCAAATTCAAGGCAAGGCAGGAGGTAGGAGGCAAGGCAATGAGATCAGGCAGGTGTCCACAGAGGGCTTCAACTCTATCCAATATGCATTACTTTCTCAAAAAATAAATTAGACTGGAGCAAAGATGGTAAAATGTTTAGATTCTATAGAGCTGGCTAGTAGAAGTTTATTATATTATTATCCACATTTTCTGTATATTTGAAATATTCTACAGTAAAAAGAAGCTTTGCCATCATATAAATAAAAAGAGGCAATTTCGCATAACAGACAATAGCACTTCCAGAGATACTCAGGTGATGAAGAAGGACAGGAATGGCAGGGGTGGGGAGGTGATTAAAGTAATAAGAGGGCTGGGTATAGAAGAGAAGCTCCTCTCTGACTCTGAAACCAGGAAGATAATTTTCCTTCCAAGGATTAAGGAAAGAATTCAGCTATGTAAGTTGTGAAGAGAATAGAAATGATTCATTGTTAATCCAGAAATCAGTGTACATTATCCAGAAACAACATTAAGCTTGAAATACTTACTACAACCCCAGTCTTGGTGGTAGTTTCTCTGTATGTGAAGTTGCAAATTGCCCAGGCTAAATAATACGTGGACATGAGAGGGGTCTGTGAAAAGTGATCCGTAACCCATCCATCTTCCTCAAACACGGAAGTTTCCACCGGCATATTGGATAAAGATAAATAGGTTGCTTGATGCTTGATGCTGATTTTGAAAGTAGCCTTGTAGATTGGCTCATCAAAACAAGGAAATGCCTTTCTGGCATGTGTAGGCGAAAACTGAGTAACACCAAGGAACCTGGAAAAAAGAAAATGACATTCTCAATTACATTTGTGGCTTGAGTTAAGTTATAACCACTTTATATGCTTCTGCTTATAAAATAATTGCTGAATTATGAGACAGTGTTTTTCTGAATCAAACTTAAGTGCATGAACAGCATGGAAGCATCATACTTCATACATATTTCCCCAACAATGAAAATTCTTCAGGGAACTTTTGTCTCAACTAAAGGAAATTCTCTAAACCCAGAGCCATGCTTATTAGACAAAATATTACACTTTACAGAAAAACAACTCATCATCACAACTCATCATCCACCAGTATTGGAAAATAATGGTTCTCCTTATTGGTATGCCTCAGTCTCCTCTCCAAAACTGTACAACCAGTAAGGACAATGAAATCAAAATCCAAAACTTGTCATCAGATACAAGTAGGGCATAGACCGTCACTGAGAAACATCTATGTCCTCAAATCTCAGTAAGACATGGCCTGATTTTGTTAAGGAAAAGGATTTTGAAATCTGACAAAACTTGGTCTGAATTCTGGCTCCACAACATTTCTTAGCCGTATCATCTTGGATGATTACTAAATTTCCCTAAGGTGTACATGTTCATTTCTTAAAAGGAAATAATCATGCCTAGCTTAAAAAACATTGTAAAGCTTAGTAGAATGGAAAAGGGGATGTAAAGCACCTATCACTGTGAATAGATGAACAGCACCCAGAAGGCAGTTAATAAGCAGCAGCCACTGATTCACAATATCTTCAACCTTTCTTGGACTGCTATAATATACATTTACATAGAATAATCCAGACACCATTGGTTTTTACCACTCATAATATATATTTACTATATAAATTATATGTTATTATATGTTAATATAATAAAGTAAATTAACTAATAAACATCTATATAATAAATACATCAATGTGTGCACATATATATATATATACATATATAATATTTAATGCCCTCAAGTTTTCAGATCAAGCTGCAAAGTTGCATCTCATTAAAACTCCGGAAGCACCCTCTATATCCTTTCACTGTTATGGTTACAAATCAAAACACTCAAACTAAGTACTTGAAGAAGGACACACTTTTAACTTAAAAATGGGGCCATTATTTATGAAAACATTCATGACATAAATTAATTAAACTTTTAAAATAATACTAGTTAAAACTGGACATAAGTCAAAAACAGACCCTTCATAAAACATTACTGAGTGCTACAAGTCATTTCTTTAAAAGCCTCTTTCCCCCGTAGTAGTTCTGCCACCCCTCTCCTCTCCATTATCCACAGTGTTCATGGTTAATCTCACATAGCACACTTTCCCGCTGAGCCAAAACTTGGCCTTAAAATTATTCTCAGCACAGCACTTCAGGCAGTTATTACCAATCAGTAGGTGTTGACATGTGTATTGAATCTTACTGGCTATCCCTGGCTCAAACCATGAAATGTAAATGCTTATACTTTTTTAAAATTATGAAGCGTACATGCATTATTGAGGGCTTACATTTTAAAAGTTTAGTTTTGAAACAGAGAAAAATAAGACATTTTAAAGATTAATTGTGTATTTATTCTGAGAGAGGGGAATTGAGAATTATCTTGAAGTAGTACTGGGCTGCTGCATACCAGGCTTGGATAAATCACTTAACTACCTGAGTCTATTTTTTCATTAGTAGAAGGAAAATAATATTTTCTAGGCCTCCCTTACAAAACTGTCGAGATGATAAAATGGAGTAATGTATAGGAAAGAAGTTTTAACTATAAATCTTCAGAAAAATATAAGGTTAAAGTTGGAAGCAATCTTAGAAACAAATTGTCCAGCTCTCATAAATTCCTAAAATGAAAAAGTAGTTCCAGTAGAGTGATTTATCCAAAGTTACACAGGCAATTAGTGCAAAGCTGGGTCTAGAATTCACATTTTCTGTGTCTGAGTAAAAGGTAATTTTATTTCAAAAACAGTAAAATTAATCTTTAGCCATAATTTATAAACAATGTTTTTATTTGACTATTGGTAATAAAGGTTCTTCTTTCCAGACTTGCCAGCATCTTGGTAATATTTTTCCTATTTTCTACTGATAGTAATATAGTTCTTGCTTAACGGAGTGTTAGTAACTTTTCATTAAGATGCACCCATTTACAATTTGCACGTGCTTTTGTCTTCCATATGTTCTTGAATCTTATCTTTCGTATTAAAATGTCCACTGAGCTTCATATTTCTCTACTGAGGCTATTTAAAAGATACCTGTGGAATTCAATATATAAGGAAAAGTGTTCCCTTTTAACTTTCAAGTATCTGAGAAATCCAATTCCAGTCATTGAGCAAGTAGATATTGTTGGCTATGTGTGATTTTCACTCTATTAGGTTTGTGGTAGGATTTTTTTTAAAGATATAACCATTTTTGTCCTTAAGGTCTTTGCAATCTACCTGAAAAGGGAAATATATATAATACATAAGAAACAACTAATAATACTCGGGGAAAGTTCTGCAAGAGTTCAACAGAGAGGCTGTACTTAGAATGCATTAGGCATTAAGTAAAAAATCAAAGGTGTCTTTGGTATTAAGTAATTAAAGGGTAGAAATTTATTAGATGTAGAAGATCTAAATACCTCTGAGCTAATGAGAAATTAATAAACCAAATATTTATGCAGAAGAATCATGTTGTGCTCAAGTCTCTTTTTGCCTCATATAGAAGTAAATATGTTAGTAAGGCTAGCAATTTAAATCGCTGATTCTCAGAGTTGAAAGGAACTATAAAGATCATCTAGTGACTTTTTCTGCAATTAATATTCTTAATGAATTCTTACACACAGTATATATCTATGCACTGAGGGCCGCATATATTTGATAATGTCTAAATGAGGAAATACCAATTTCACAGTCTGGCACCTGAGGACGATTGCAATTGAATTTCAATTCAGTATTTAGCAAATCAAAACAAGCCCCTTGGAAAAGAAGAAAAGTTGGACTAGATTACACTTCGGGTCTTTTCCAAGCTTGAGATCCTATAACTGAACAAAAATTAAAAATAAAATATTCCCTGAATTTGATGAGATGTTTTTAAAATATTAAATTATGCTACTGCTAAACGGCTTTTTGCTACAAGATCTATTATAACGCATTTGCTTCTCTTAGTCACCATTTTTGAGTGTTCAACGCTGTGGAGAAAACGATAAATAGATATGCTTCCTTCCCTCAAAGAGTTTATACTCCGATAAAATAAATAAAACATATGCCTAAACAGGTATCGTACAAAAAGCCATGACAACGAGGGAAAATGCATGAAGAAATTACATATTCCAAAGCAAGGTTTCTCAACCTTGGCACTACTGATTTTTTTTTTTTTTTTTAATGTTAAGTATTGGTGATTTCGTGGTAGAATTCTCGACACTACTGACATACGAAGGTGGATAACTATTCTTTGTCGGGGCCGTCTTGTGCTCAGCAGTATCCCTGGCTTCTACCACTAGATGCCAGTAGCACCCCCCTCTCTCCCGTTGTGACAACTGAAACGTCTCCGGACACTGCAGATGTCCCCTGGGAGGCAGGACTGACCCCGCTGAGAGCCACCAGTCTTAAGAACTGAAGGAAGGCTTTATGGAGGAGGAAGCGTAAATTCCTGGGTAGTAAGGGTCACAGACAGATGGAGAAGTGAGCCAATTGACTACTGGTAACACAGAAATAAACCTTAAAAAAAGTTTTGCCTCACATATTAAGTTCACACCCTGTCTGCTCTCTTCCGGGTTCCGATTTTCTCGGAGCCCAGTGTTGCCCGTCTACCTCGAACACCTCTCTCACCCTTGATAGTCTCCTTTCTAACAAAGAGAGCCAGTTTCAGCCTCAATGCTCCCAACAGGCAACAGTGTCTGTTGGATTTCAGAAACATAATCTTGTCTTCGTTGCATATATTTTATGGTTGCCTTCAACTGGCGGAAGTGAGACTGCTTTCCTGCTTACAGTCAGTAAAAACGCCAGAGACCTCTAGAGAAAGGGATTTGGAGCAGAAAATAATGAGTTTGGTTTCTGAGCAAATTTCAGGTGGAGTTTGAGGTGGTAGCAGTACACCAGGTAGAAAAAAATACAAAAAATTAATTAAAGATAGAGAACATTTTAATATAGAATAAGGATGTGAAATACCTATGTAAATACAGCAAGAAGTAAAATAAAACAGCAGGAGGCCAAAGGTAATGGGGAAGAGCATTTTGTTGTCTATTTTTCTCCTGCTTTCTCAAACAAAATCATTTTTATCTTTTAAGGAATCCCTCTATTATCAAAAAAACATTCCACCTCCAAAAGTGGCATTCTGGAAGTGTTATTCCAAGAATGTCACTTCAGCATAAATAGAAAAATATGAATAATATACATGCATTTTAATACTCTTCCACCTAAAATAAATTACTTGATTTCTTAACAACTTGTCTATTTAACATTTTGGTTGAGCTAAGAAGTAGAGCTTAAAGCTCTATGTTGCCTCTTAAGGATACAGAGAATTGATTTCTTCTCATTTCTGTGGAAGTTCACTAGGCAAGCTACTTGTGTCAAGTCATTATAAGATTCAGCAGATTGTGACCGCCTGGGGGGGTGGGATAGGGAGGGTGGGAGAGAGGGTGATGCAAGAGGGAGGAGATGTGGGAGCATGTGTGTATGTATAACTGATTTAGTTTGTTGTAGAGGGAAAACTAACACACTATTGTAAAACAATTGTACTCCAATAAAGATGTTAAAAAAAAAAAAAAAAAAAAAAAAAAAAGATTCAGCAGAAGTAATGCATTAACGTTGGTTGATATTGCCAACAAATTACAGTATATGATGCAATTTCTGTTCCATTATTTTCAGTTTCCCTTTTCATAATGTTAAAATATGCAGAAGAAACAAACATTTGCATAACACTGCTAGTATTCAGATTGATTCATGTTTCATTGTGGAGCCCACCAAAACCAAGAGAACCTCAAAAATGGCAAGGCGTTTTTGAGAAGTTTCCATTTTGGCCACCTCTATGCAGACCACACATACAGCACAGTGAAAAATGCTCTTTGAACTTGCTTCTATTGCAACTGCAATTTGTCTACGGTTGCAACAGGTTAAAATTGGTAATAAAAACTCCCAAGATCGAAAGAAGTGATCCAGTGGATCATCCAGCTACTATTCAACTGTTTCCAGAAACTGAATAAATTTACAAGATCATGGAAGTTACACGTCCCATTTAAAGTTAAGGCTGTTAATCAAAATGCAAATTATTACTCAGTGACAAAACATTTTAAGCCAAAATGGGTCGTTGTTTAGACTGTGATTTTTTGTTTTTGTTTTTTTTTTTGCGGTACGCAGGCCTCTCACCGTTGTGGCCTCTCCCGTTGCGGAGCACAGGCTCCGGACGCGCAGGCTCAGCGGCCATGGCTCACCGGCCCAGCCGCTCCGCGGCACGTGGGATCTTCCCGGACCGGGGCACGAACCCGCGTCCCCTGCATCGGCAGGCAGACTCTCAACCACTGCGCCACCAGGGAAGCCCAGGGAAGCCCAGGGAAGCCCAGGGAAGCCCTAGACTGTGTGTTTTTGTGTACTTCAATGAGTCAGTAAAACTCTGCCATTTCAGAAGAGAAGTGTTCCTGCTGAATATTCAGTGCTATAAGCAAGCATGTAGTCTATTGTTTTTAAAATAACCATTCTAGTAAACTAAAAACATAATGCAATAATGCCAGAAAAATGTATGTAGGAAGTGGTGCACACGTGAATAATCGTGTTATAAAAACAGAGCATAAAATTCATAATTGTTTTCGTTTTTATGCACTAAATACTGTTATCGAAAATGAGCACTGAGTACTTGATCACCATTGATGAAGAGTATTACGAATGCATTAAAATTACTTTCCTGTGCCATAATACTAGGTTTTCATAAGAATAAATAAACTAGTGTCTGCGATTCATTTCTTTAATAGTGGAAAGAGAAAAAGTATTATGTAAGTATTATAAAGTACTACTACTGGTGGAACTCAAAGTCTTGAAAACAGTATCTAACGACTGATGTGCCTTTCCCTTGGTACTTGGAGCTTTTCTTTTCCTGTACTAGCTTCCAGTGACAAGGCAGGCACCCTCCTGACCCTTTGGTAGCTGGTTTTTTCTTTTCTTACTGCTGACAGAGAGCAGGGCCATAATCAGAGTTGTGCGTTCCTTTTGTTTTACACACTCTTCCCACTCCCTCAACCCTCTCCATCTCAGTGTCTGGACCAAGCATGGAGCTTCTCTAGCTGTGAAACACCACAGCCTTTCTCTTCCCTTCCTTCTTCACTGTGGACGGGCTCTGCTTCTTCCTCTCCCCCATCTTTTGAACTCTGCTTAGGGGGGGCAAAACAAACAGCAGTGGAAGGGATGTCCACAGTGACCATTTCCCACTGTCTTGCTAGTAAGGGGAAACCTAAGGCAAAAACATTGAGCCTCAATGACCTTGTACCAGCTCAAAGAGTAGATGTCCAGTCATGTAACAATATAATCGTATTTCATACCCACAAACGTGCTTACCAGTTGTCAGACACCATTCTAATTGCTTTCATACTTAACTCATGTAATCCTCACAAATAACCCCATGAAAGAGGATATCATTATCCCCATTTTCCAGGTAAGAATACCAGATGCAGAACGTTTAGGAAACTTGGCCAATATCATAAAGCTAATAAATGGCAGAGTCAAAACATAAATCGAGGCAGTCTGGTTCCAGAGTCCCTGAACATACACACACACACACACACACACACACACACACACACACACACACACACACACACACCTTTCCACACAGCAACACAACTAAAAGTGGCTCACTTATTCTTAAAGAGATAAAATGTAACCAACAGTGGCAATTTTACAACTTCATTCCTTTTCCATCCTATCTTTTGTTTGGTTTTGTTTTGTTTGAGTGTGTAGTCATGAGGAAAGATCCGAATACTTAAACTAAAACTTCACCCGGCAAATCAACACAGGTCTGCACTGGGAGGAATCCATTCTCCCCTGTCCCTGCACAACTGTTGCCAGAGCTCCTTAAACCCTGGGGCCCCTTGTTTATTCAGAGACTGAGAAGGCACACCTGGAGCCAAGGAGGGCAGGAGTGGGGAGCCTGGGACCCTCCACCTCAATTCAGCCCCACTCAGTAAGATCTTGCCAGTCTTATTTCACTCTCACAGCCCACTCACCACCGTCCAGCTGTGCCTGTTTGTGAATCATTTCAGATTGTCCAAAGAACTGGGAAGGGCAAGGAGTGTTTTGCATCTTTATGTTCTCTCAAACCCTATGTAGCAAAATGCTGTTGGAGAGAGCAGCCACTCTCTAGTGGCAAAAAGCAGGATTGCATGGGTCTTTGAGAAACTCTGGAAGAACCCAGCCACTACTGTAAGTTTGAAAGGATGTAAAGGACACACAAAGAACTAAAAGGACGATAAGGTGATGATCATGGAAGATGAGCCTGGGGTTTCGGAGGGATGCCCTTCTTTACAGACTGTCAAACACTTATGTGTTAAAGGTAGACTATTTCTTCTTCACTCTTTTTATACCATTCTTTAAAGCCATGCTTAAAGAAGAGAGTCCTGTTCTTAAAGAGATAAGTATTGTCCAAATGTCAACATCATCCTCAAGCAAACCTAAACTGTTGCCCTGTACTGTTGTCTCAAGCCCATCCACATACACGATGGCAAAAACTGATTTGAGGAAATAAATATGTTATGCAAATCCAACACAGGGAAACCAGTCACAGGTCTATCTTTGCTTGAAAGAGATCCAGAGCATATAGGCCCTGTCTAGAGTTGTTTTGAATGAATAAAAACACAGGCAAATTAATTTAACTCTTTCATAAATAAGGTAGACTTTATTACTATCCAAGGTGATCAAAAGCACAGCAAGACAAACACCAATTGTATGGATTTTCCTCCCTGAATAAGTAATTATTAAATGGTCAAAACTTTCCTTCCCCCAATAGTTTCTAGATTTAGTTTACTGGTGGCATTTTGAATTGTGACCAGAATCCAACACTGGACTCAGTTTGGCCATATGGTTATGTGTGCAGTGACAAGAAAACAATGAGCTAAGTCCATTAAGGAATCATATAAAAAGTTTTCAAAGAAACAAACCATTCTCCCAGATTTTTCAGTTCAGAGCCCTCTTTAGAGAGGCAAAAAGCCATTTATTCCAACTTGCTCATGTAAAGATATCTCCTCAGCAGAGTAAGTGGAGAAATGGGGCTGCTTTCAATATAAAAACAACATGGTGGTTTTCTTGTTTTTATTAAATACCATGATTATTAATTCACTCCAGAAAAAGTACAAGGCACCAAACCATGTATGCTAATACCACAAATGATCAATGACTACCCATAAAATCCTCTATGCTCTCCAAAAGATTTTTGCAAAGGAGTTTTTGGCAATTCTCTTTGAGAACCACAATTTTATCTTCTCATTTTACTTGGAGATGATGGTTTCTCTCTAAATAACCCTTGACAGAAAAAGACCTCCTTTTTTCATCCTGTCTTCTGTCACTGTGGCATGTCACAGACCCAAAGTTTATCACAGAAAAAGTCTCCCTTTTGAAAGTGAATAAAATGTTCATTTACTTTGGATAAATTTCCTCTTTCAATCTGGCCATCTGGATCTAAATTAAGGTACCCTACTTTGAACACGGGTATGCTCACCATCTGGCTGCCCCAAAGTGGCAATTACTTCAGGTAAATGAAGATTTTGCCTAATTCTAAGCAAGCACATTCTACTATAGGATATTATGGCATGAATACACACCCTCCACATCTGCCTGCTGCCCACCTACCTGAGGGAAAAGGGAGTATATATTCTGCCTAACACAGGTAATTTACTGCAGTGTGTAAGCATTTCAAATTTAAGAGAACTTCTTTGCAATATTCAACAAGTGGTGAATTTCCCTTTAGCCAAATGATTAACTGAGAATAAAAGATGTGCCTCAAGTGGAGAAGCCTTGGGTTCTAACCGGGAGCTTGTCTTCCAACCTTTATTGTAATATGGGAACCAGGAGAGGTAAGTCTTCCCTGTAGAACAAAACCAGGGAACCTTCAAAGGGTCAAAGGCATACAGCACATAGTGAAATCTAATTTTCCTGCCTGACCCAAATTACATCTCTCAGATCTGTGAGGAGTGAGTTAAAGAATCAGATTGATTAGTAACAAGTTGTTTCCACACAGGCTAAGTAAGGTAGACTGAATGCTAGTATTGCTCTTTTTAAATATTTCAGGTTGCTCATTGTGACTCCCCATTGCCAGATTAAATATTTACTTTCATTCCAGAAATTATCTGATAAATTGGCAAAAATTCTGACTAACTAAAGACCAAGATATGTAATCACTAATCAAGTGAAAATTTAGAGTTTGCATTTATGTCCTTTTGGAATGAAGGGGAAAAAAGAGGAACAAGTACTTTCTCTAAGAGGCTGTTTAGAAATAAAATCATCCTGGGATCTCCAGAAACAGCAAATCCTGCACAACTGTTGGGATGCAGAGTTTAGCCACATGTGCACTAGGTTAAACTCTCAACCATCTTTGGGGAAAACTGAACGAGAGAGTTTGAATACAAATTATGCACTAGGGTACAAGAAATCAGTTATGGGTCAAGCAGGAACATCTGGTCTTTTTAAGAGTCCTGTTCGTTTGAAAGCACTGACCAAAACAAGCTCAGTTCACCAAATATATTTTGGCATGGCTCAAAAAACAGGACTTTCTGGAAGTATTTATTTCACCACAGCAAGATTTATCAGTAATGATATGCAACTCCCACTATTGACATTTTGACATAACATGCAAATGTGCCTTCTATGCTTTTCCCCCAAATTTGATATGATCGTGGATTTTCTTTTTAATCCTTTTAGTCTGTATTCTTTAGAATATGTCAGAGAAAGTGGTGGGAGGGGGTTTAAATTATCCACATCTGATCTTAGGAGTTTGAAAGTGAATAATTTATACAGTCACTTATAGGAGACTTTAATTATCATACAACCACTAAAGCATTGGACAGAGGCTACACCACAGGACTCTATAAATACTAACACTTTTGTGTCCTCTTATAACACACTGAAATTTCCTTAGCCTCTTATACTATATCAGCTTCTTCTGAGAGCTTCCAGACATCATGAGCCCTGATCCAGGGATCAGAAAACCAAAGTTTGAGTCCCAGCTCTCCACTGCCAAACCTGCTGACCTCAGGAGCCCTGGACTGCTCTGATCCCAAATTTTCAGCTGTTGTGAGACTCTCTTGAGAACAGGGGAGGCTCTGCCAGTGGCATCATTACTAATCTCCAACCTGCCTCCACTCCTAAGGCTGAGTTCATTTTTAAGTTCATTTTGGTTATTCCCTGGCCCTACAGCCATTTAATTAATCAAAGTTATTTTAAATGCAATGGGCTAGGGCAAAAAAGCAAGAATCACTTGTTTATTCATTCAACAACATGCTTGAGAGCTTATACCACAGGACACTCATAACATGAGTGAGCACTCTATGTGCCAAGTACAGAGTTAAGTGCTTTTCAATGCATTTACTTGCGGACACCTGCAACAATCCTTTGCGGATATTATTATTATTATTTCCCCAAGTTAAAACTAAAAGTATAGGTTCTGCAGCCAAACTGCCTGAGTCTAAAACCTGCTTTGCTGGCTCACAATGTTACAAGTTACTCGACTTATTGGTGCCTCCATTTCCCCGTCTGTACAATAGGGAGTGTTGATAGCATCTATCTCATGGGGTTCCTGTAAGATTAAGTTAATACAGGATGCTCATTAAGCACTAGAGGCTGTTATTGTCAGGAATTGTTGACTTAGCTTAATCAGCTTCCTCAAGCCTTCACCACAAGTAGAGTTGCAGCTGAGATTTGAACCCAGTTCTGTTGGACTCTGAAGTCGAAGCTCTAAACAAGAGATGGAAAGCCCCACAGCCTTTAAAAAAAAAAAAAAAAAAAAAAAGAAAGAAGACGAAACAGAATACTGCCCAAATCTAAAAAGCATCAAAGGCACTCACTAACAAGGCATTTGAGACTGACGGTTAGCTTTCCCCCTTTCACCGCTGGAGCCATTTCCAGAGGCAGTAACTCGTGAACAAACTGGAGTCACTCTGTTAGGAGAGAGCTCGCAGCACCGGCAGGAACATTTCTCGCTGGCACTGGCCATGGCAGCCGCCAGCACCACCACCAGTCCACGCCCGCCCCCTTACTCTGTCACTGGGACTGGCTCTTACTACCCAGAATCTCAACTTCCAGTTTTGTAAAACTTCATGGAGCCAGAGCCTATCCAATACTCTGCGCCTTCCAGAAACGGGCATGGTGGGGGAGGGGAGGGTCTTGCCCTGCCTGCCCTGTCCTGACATCTAACCTCTAACCGGGATGCGCTGCTGCCCTGGCCTCCGGGGACTCACGAATTTTCCCTCGTAGGTAACTAGGCAGGCTTTTGATGTCACCTGGCCCAACTTCGCTCAGATTACACACTACCGTTTACAAAATAAAAAAAAATTGCTGTGTGCCCCAGGTTGGCTAAGGAACTTTGACGGGGCAGGGGGTCCCAGCCTCGAGGAGGAGTGGCATTTGGCACTGGTGAGTTTGTGGAGTTGGCCGCAGGGAGAGCCCAGGCACCTGGGAGACCCCGAGAGTTCTGGGTGATGGCCACACCTCACCTTCGCTTCCTTCCCCCATCCCTCGCTTCCCGGGTATCCGAAGCTAGCCCGGTCCCTGGGTGGCCGGCTGCCCGGCGGTTTCGAACAGCCTGGCTGGGTGGGGCGGTGCCAGGCACCGCCTCCCTCCGTACCTTCTCTCCCCGTGGAGCACGTAGGAGCTGCGGAAGAAGCCCAGGAGCTCGTTCTCGATCAAGGCGTTGTAGATGATCTTCAGATTGTAATTCCTCTGCGCGTCCAGGGTCCTATTCAGCACCACCACCAAGACCTGGGTTGGCGGGTAGAGGAAAAAGCCAGCCACCGGGACCGCCCCGGCTACCCGGTCCTCGGCCACCTGCACCTTCTCGACCGCCACACGGGAGGCGTGCAGCACGACGTAGCGAGTGGCGTTCCGGCACGCGATCTCCACGTTGACCTCCGCGGAGAAGGTGAAGTTCTCCATGAAGGCGGTGAGCATGAGATTGTAGTGCAGAGGCTTGAGGTGGCCCGACAGGCGCAGTTGAGTCCACGGCTGCCACTGTTCCCGCTCCTCCTCCGACGGCGGCCGGGCGGCCGGGGTCTCAGGGTGGGCCTCCCCGCCTGCCCCGGGCTGCGAGGACTCTCCGCTAGCATGGTGGTTGCGCCGGGCCGAACCCGGAAGGCTTTCGTTGCCGCCGCGCGCTGGGAAGCCGGCGGGGCCGCCGTCGGCGCCAGGCGGTAAGCTCGCCCCGCACTCGTCGAAGCGCAAGCTGAGCAGCACCGCGAGCATGGTGACCGCGAGCAGCGCCACGATGGACACGGCGAAGGCCAGCACTAGCCGCCTGTGCACAGTGATGTGGCGCTCGGTGGTGCGGGGTCGCACCCCCATGGAGTCCGCCCACGGGTCCGAGATGCCCCTGCCGCCGGCCCGCAGCGCGGCGTCGTTCTCCCCCATCGTGGCCGCGAAGGGTGAGTTGCTCTTCTTAGCCCCCTCCTCCTCCTTCCTCTTCTTCCTCTTCTTTTTCTTCTTCTTCTTTTTCTTCTCCTCCTCTTGTTCCCCCCGCTCGCCGTCCAGGGCCATCACACCGCCTCCTGCTCCTCCCCCGCCCCCTCCGGCACCCCCCGCGGGCGGCCCACCCGGGCCACCGCCAGCTCAGGCATCAGAGAGCTCACGCGGGCGGAGGGCGCGACGCCAGCTGGGACCCTGGGGAGACTGCCCCGGCTTCTTTTAAGACGGGCTCTGGCCGTAGGCGACAGCAACCTCGGCGCCTCCCATCAGCCCCGCCTCTCTCCGGACACCGGCGCGGAGGCGCGGGGCGGCGAGCTCTGGGACGCGCCCAACTTGGAAAGCGTCTCGCTCGCCCCAACGCGCGCTACTTCTCCGGCGGGCGCCGAGCTCAGGGGCACGTGCTGCCCCCGCCCCTGTGCGCCTGCGGCTTCTAGCTCGCAGTGCCCTGCGCAGAGCTTTCGCCTGGCTTTCCGCGGGAGCCTTCCCGCGGGTCCTCGGCTGGCAAGTACAGGAAGCGATGAAGAAGGAAGTTAGGGCTGCCGCTTTCTCTCCCCACTCCAGCGGCGGCGTTCAGTCCTCTGGGTGGGATGTGCTCGCAGCAGCAGTGGCGGCGGCAGCAGCAGCGGAGGCGCCCGAGCCATGCACCCCGCAGGCGGGGACGAGAGGATGGCCGGGAGGAAGAGACCGGGGTGGACCAGCCCAGTGAAGCCCCAGGGCCGCAGAGCTGCGCCGGAAATCTGTCCTGGAGAAACCTTCTCCTCCAGCCTGGACACTTTAAGCAGAGGTAGCGGCATACAGCGTGAGGTTGCACAGTGGACAGCGAGCCTCCCTAGTTCCGACGTTGCTCTGACCTGCGGAGATGACAAGTGAGCAGGAAGTGTCCGGCCGGGCCATCCCCTTCAGGTAGATGAAGCTCCGGGTTTGCTCTGTATCCCCGTGGGGAGAACCTGAGTGCGTGTGTGCGAGTGAGTGTGCGTGTGTGCGCGCGTGTGCGCGTGAGCGTGTACACACAGGCTCCAGGTCTAGATTGCCAGAGCTACTCTGGCTGCATTCAGGGACTGAAACTCCCCGAGAAAGGCAAAGGAGCGAGCGAGAGAGCGCGAGGAGACTGGGAAGGAGGGAGGGAGGGGAGCGGCTGAGCGGCAGGGGCAGGCGCTGGGAGATTAGAGAGCTTTTCAACGCTCTGTCACACCAGACACACACAGCCACAGAGGGGGTAGCTGAGCCGCGTGCAAGAAGTACCCTGTAAATCGTCAGCGCAACAAGCCCCGCAGCCACCCCTCTTCCGGACTCTTTGGCCCCACTGCGCTTCCCCGGAGGCATCGTTGGAGCCTTTGGCTATTGACGCCCAGAAGCAAAGGAAGATCCGGCTGGGGAGACGTAGCTGTCTCAGGTTTCACATCAAGCTCGCCAGAGGATTTGGAGGATTGTATGTAAATTGAAATAAATTCTCCGAAGCCTGACTGCGTATATTATACTGTGTGCTGTGTCCAGGTGTGCAGTATTAAAATAAGGGTTAGCAAGGAAACATTAGAATCCTCCGGAAGTCAAGGCTAAAGAAAAGAGACGGGTTTTTTCCCATCGAAAAATTCCCGTTTTTAGATTGAGGAAATGATTAAAATCTAATACCTAAAGTGTAATATTCGGGACCACAAACTTGAGACTGAGAAAAGCTGAGGACATGAGCCCCATTACTTTAGAATGAGAACAGTGAACAAGTATATTCAGTGATTGGTCAGTTTTTCACTTCACCTAGCCACAATCACTTTTTTTTTTTTTTTTTTTTTTTTTTTTTTGCTGTTTTCAGTGTTATCATGAAAATCGTTTAAACTTTTTTAGAACAGTTATCAATAGGACGTGTCCACTGATAGCAGTATCATCAGAACAGATTCATATACCATTGACTGGTTACGGATTCTTGCCTAAGTTTGTAGATGCTTTAAATTATAGTGCAGAGTATGTATGAGTATATGGGATATCCAGCCCATAGAATTTGGGTGAAGAACTCTAATTGGAACAATATTCAGAAAACAGCCACTCCAAAGGTAACAGCTCACAGGCAGGAGTCTCTAGTTTTTAATGAAACAAAATGTGATGGGCTTCAGAGCCAATTTTTTTAAGTGCAGAATAAAAAGAGAATGAAGTAATTCCTTTTTACACATTTCTTTCATATCTTCAAATCCTGAAGGCATTAAAAGAAAATCATGTCCCTAATTATTTTCTTACAAAAAGGAATGTTTAATGCCACCGGCTTTGGAGTTCTGAAAATATACATTAAGGTATTGTGTTTGGCTTTAAAAGCATGACCAAAGACAAGAGCCCAAAATATGCATCAACTTCAGCCCGAAAACTACTGAAAACACAGACCTATGTGCAGTGAAGCTCTTTACCCTCTATCCCCAGATGGGATACATTCCCAGTACCATACATTCTAAATGTCCATTTGAATCATTTTTTTTTTCGTATCTTTATTGGAGTGCAAATGCTTTACAATGTTGCGTTAGTTTCTGCTGTACAACAAAGTGAATCGGCTGTGTGTGTGTGTGTGTGTGTGTGTGTGTATATATATATATCCCCATATCTCCTCCCTCTTAAGCCTCCCTCCCACCCTCCTTATCCCATCTCTCTAGGTCGTCCAAAAGCATGGAGTTGATCTCCTTATGCTTTGCAGCAGCTTCCCACTAGCCATCCATTTTACATTTGGTAGTGTATATATTTCAGTGCTACTCTCTCACTTCATCCCAGCTTCCCCTTCCCCCCTGTGCCCTCAAGTCCGTTCTCTACGTCTGTGTCTTTTGGAGAAAAGGGAACCCTCCTGCACTGTTGGTGGGAATGTAAATTGATACAGCTATACAGCCACAGTTCTCTCACTATGGAGAACAGTATGGAGGTTCCTTATAAAACTAAAAATAGAACTACCATATGACCCAGCAATCCCACTCCTGGGCATATACCCTGAATCATTTTTAAATGATGATAAAACGAAGTGCCAGGGTGTTTTGTTTTCTTGTTTTTTGTTTCTTTTTTCTTAAGCATGTTGTATGTGGGCCGTTAGCAGCAGACCAAGGGAAATGCCACATTCTGTTCAAGTTACTTTTTTATGCTCTGTTTTTAAATCTCTGTGCTCTTGCTGTCCATATGTATCTGCCTGTATGCATTTTAAGAGTTGAGGAGTCAAGGTTTGTTAGTTTGTTTTCACAGAATATAGGCAGGCAAAAAGAGCTGTGTGACTCTTAGCAGCTCACCAAACTTCTCTAACCTTAGGGTACTGATCCAGCAGTTCAGGATTATTGATCTAAAGTCCATGGATTCAACTCACTTGCATTATAAGAGGGATCTGGAACCACCCCCCAGAAGTCTGAGAACCATTACCTAAATGAAGAGGTAACCCATTAAAGGATCTTTAAGACCTTTCTGTAAAATGATATTAGTCAAGAAAAGATTCAAAGAAGGCTTTTTCTGTTCTTCTTTGTATTTTATCCATGTACTTTTGAAAATTTCTACAAGGCAACTCTCCAAGATTTCAGAATTAAAATATATTTACCAATTAGTAAAGTCTCTACCGGCTATGATTAAATTAGTGGATAGGTTATTTTTGAGACCTAAGTGGAGTGGACACGAGCTTATTAACCTGGAGTGAACACAACTTATTAAAACACTGATTCCCCTAAAATGCAACTTTAGCCAATAAACTCAATATCGAGGTCAAGTGGGTAAATATTTCTTCCTCTCATATCAATGTTACAGAAGGGTCCCAGTGAGTTTTTCTTTTGTTAATTTCTGAAAGTACGTAACGTACCTCTAAGAAGCAAGTACTTTGGTATAATAACTTTTTAATTTTATTTTTTAGAGAATGTCTATTCTACCCTCCTCAAACCAAAACCAAAAAAGGGAAAATTTCAGATGGTGTACCTAACAAAAATCTTAAAGAGATGATTCACTAGTATTCCTATAAAGAAGTTGCCTTCAGTGTGTAGATGACTAAATTGGAGAGACTTTGACTTTGTCAATGCTAGAGCCATGCAGGGGAGTAAGACTTATCAAAGTGCTTGATGCTCCTCTCAGAAACACATATATTATTGGGAGAATTTATGATTATTTTCTTTAGCTTATAAATGTCTTTAAAGCCATTTTGTGGCCATATTTGATTTAGGTGCTTGTAAAAGTGAAAAGAGTCTGAATGTTTAATATCCATAAGGCCAAACAGAAGTTATTAATTAAATCTACACCTAAGTCCTATGACTAATCAAACTGAACTATTTTCAGTGAATGTGCTGGCTTCAGAGCCTTTACTCTTTGATTGTTTACACTTGAACTGCTTTTTTCTCTTCCCACTGGTTTGTAGGTAGAGGCACAACTGAAGTGTCCTTTTATACTCAGTCCCTTCAAATGTGATTAGCACTTCACTTTCAGAAACAGCTTGGCTCAGGAGAAAGAACTAGATACAAATCTGCCCTCTCCTTCCTACATTATCCTAACCTACTTACCTGACTCAGTTTCTTGATGGGTTCACGTACAGAAGTTAAATAGACTAGGTAACCTCCGAGATCTCTTCCAGTTCTCAAATTCTGTAAAAGAAATTCCAAAGCTAATACAACAGTCTCCATGCTCTCAGGGATTTTTAATTAATATTCTCCATTGAGAAGCCAAAAAAAATCAATTCAAAACTCAAAGTTTAATGGGTAAAGAGACTTTGTAAAAATACCCTGTACTAGCAAAAGCATATGGAGAAAAGAAAACAGCCCCTGCTACTCTGGCAGGGGAAACAGGACTGATCTATTTTATGAGAGGGAAGTGTCCCTGAAGACCCCACACAATCGGAGACCAATGCTGACAGTGAATGGTGGGAATCTCTGTTCACCAGCTAAAGTGGTGCTGCCCTGTGACACTAAAAGCAGTTCGAAATTTGAGATGGAAATAACTTGATGACATTTTTAATTTGGGGAAACACAATATTGCACACGTCTCATATTTTATAATACATAATTTCAAAATTTCATACCATTTGACCACTGCATCTGTTGACATTGTTAAAGTGTAACATTAAGAAATACCCTTCTAGGGGCTTCCCTGGTGGCACAGTGGTTGAGAATCTGCCTGATAATGCAGGGGACACGGGTTCGAGCCTTGGTTTGGGAGGATCCCACATGCCACGGAGCAACTCGGCCCGTGAGCCACAGCTACTGAGCCTGTGCATCTGGAGACTGTGCTCCGCAACGAGAGGCCGCGATAGTGAGGGGCCCGCGCACCGCGATGAAGAGTGGCCCCCTCTTGCCACAACTAGAGAAAGCCCTTGCACAGAAACGAAGACCCAACACAGCAAAAATTAATTAATTAATTAATTAACTCCTACCCCCAATATCTTAAAAAACAAAAACAAAAAACAGCAGCATTTCCTTTAAAAAAAAGAAATACCCTTCTAGATAGAACCTTCCTCAAGATCTTAATGATGGAAAGAGGAGGACTGTTTAAAATTAGCCATAATTGAGACAGTGCAATTCCATAATGTCTACAGTTTGCTAACTACAATTTACACCTTGATTTAACTGTTAAGTTATCTGACTTCTGTTTATTTAAAAAGATTAATCTGAATTGATATCATATCTAAATGTGATTATATCTTTTTTTCACATAAAAATCTGTGAAATTATAAAGTTGTTTTAAAGGGAAAACATTCCCTAACCTATTAATGTGTTACTACATGATATTAGGCCTAGTAAAGTCTCATAATTATGCTAAAACAGAACAAATATTAGAACATAAAAAGGGCCTCTCTAGATGGCAACTATAAAGAAAAGCATAATCAAATATCCATAGTACTATTCCCAGTTCTATAATTAAATGTTATATCCAGAGAGGAGAGAATTAAGATCTCAAAAAAGTTGTATTGTTATTTGGGGGTTCTAATGCTAGGTTAAAACTCTTCGGTGTTCACTGTGGGCTTTTTGGTTTATGGTCTCAGTAAGAAAGCTTCATAAAAAGGCAAAGAATTCATCATGGAAATGTTTACAGTTTATTCATGAAACCTACAAACATTACATAAACCAAATCCTAAAATCAGAATAGAAACTGGGTAACTTTCCAGAGATGTTTCTGTTGAACTAGTCAATTTGCCTAGTAGCTCAAGAAATAGAAATAGTATATACACCCAATAGTTTTTGCCATGAATTTAAGTTGTTCAAATCCATGTTTCTAGATATATATGGCAGGAAGAAAATAATAATAACAACAACAACAGTAACTAAGATTTTTCAAGGGCTTACCTTGCACCAAGTATTTGTCTAAGCACTTTATGTCATCTTATTTAATCATGAAAATAACCCCATCAGGTCAATGCTGTTATTTCCCCCATTTGACAAATGAGGAAGCACAGGCTCAGAGAGATGAAATACCCTGCCCGAAGTCATTTAATTAGTAGAGCCAGAATTCCAGACTCCATCATCTGTACACTTAACCATTTATGCCATAGTACTTCCTGAAAGGTAAGCCAGATGTAAACTATCCAACTGCATAATTGATATTTGCTGCATAAATTATGAAGCCAGTTCCAGGCAGAGTGCTGGAGGTATAGCATTGAATCAAACAGTAGTGGTCCCCCCCATCATTGGAGGGTACAGTGCGTGGCACATAAGTGCTGTGTGAGTGTTTATCAGATGAAATGCATAGAGAAAAGGTAGTATGACCCTGAGCAGAATAATAATTATAATTTTATAAAGTAATGACAGAAAAAAGGAGAGCATTATTCATCCTTGATTGAGAACGAAGTAGTTGAGGTTGACTGTAGTTTATTTTCATTCTGCAGAACAAGCAGTTTATATGCCTTACAAATCTTACCTCTTGAAGGCATTAATACATGTATCTTTGACCCAGGCTTATGTGACCATTCAAACTTGCATGATTAGAATAGTGCCTCACCTCTTTCAAACCATGAAAAGTATCTGCTTCAAATGTACACTTACATAGTTATTAAAGTCACATAAAGACAAAGTATCCTGCTGTATTTCTTCCATATGTATCTCCTAATCCAATTTTTTTCCCTTTTCCACTCATTTATTCACCCTTCTTCCATTTAATAATAAAACATATTACCTCTTAAAACCTGCATTACTAAACATACACAAATAGACATTTGTTTGATATATAAATGTGTATAGCTCTTTAAGTGAGGTAATTACATAGTGTATTATATACCACAAAGTTGCTAAGAGACTAGATCTTAAATGTTCTCACAACAAGATGAAATGATAATTAAGGGCCGCGACAGAGGTGTTAGCTAATGCTACAGTGGTAATCATATTATGATATATAAATGTATCAAATCAACACATTGTACACCTTAAACATACAATGTTATGTGTCAATTAAATCTCAATATTAGAATGAAATAAATAAAATAAAATTAATTCATTAAATGAAGTAATTACAATAGTTTTTCAAAATCTGAGTGGCAAATGATCATTGTAAATGGGTTGATAAAGAAATAAAGATAAATAGGGTGAAGTTTTTCTCTTTTAGATAATGAAACGTCACTAATCTTGAGGTCATGTACCTGTACATGAGTTTTTGAAAGCTGATCTTGACCTACATTGTTTTTTATTTTTAATAATATAAAATATGTAATACATAGTTTTAATGAGTCAGTATTCTCGTCAAAGATGCACTCATTTCTGAGTAAGAAGTACATCTTCTGTTAGAAAATATTTCACAAGCTATATAGTATGTATATTACACAATAACTGTAAAAATTAAAATTGCATTGTTTTTCAACTCATTGAATTCCTACTTTGAAACCAAGGGAAAAAAAAAAAACAAATCATAGTATTTCCTTTTAAGTTTTAGGCCTGTGCATGAATAACATTATCTCTTAATCATGAACTGAAGAATAGCCTCTTCAGGATCTATACCTCCTTCTTGCTCATAACCAGAGGTGTTTGCTAGAGAAGACCCAGTTCTTTCCACCACATGGCACTATAACTAAGGATCCTCCATGCCTCTTTACTTTATGGATTATATATTAAGGCTACACCAATGTCCTACTCTCTGTACATGGTTTTCTGAGGATATTTCCCCATTCACATCCAGGAAGTATTCTCCAGGTGCCTCTAAAGTTAGGTGAAATATGTATTTGGGGATCCAGGAATTATTTTTGGAATTCAAACAATTAGACTTTGGCTAAAATGCCTTATTCTTGGTGGTTTAAAAAAATTATTTATACGCTATTACTACAAAAACAAGCATACCTCAGAGATATTTCAGGTTCGCTTCCAGACTACCAAAAAAGAGCAAATATCACAATATAGCAAATCACACAAATTTTTTGGTTTCCCAGTGCATATAAAACTTATGTTTACACTCAACTGTAGTATATTAAGTGTGCAATAGCATTATGTCTACAAAAATACATACTTTAAAAATATTTTATCACTAAAAATTGCTAACCATCATCTGAGCCTTCAGCGAGTCGTAATCTTTTTGCAGCAGTAACATCAAAGATCACTGATCACCATAAAAATATCATAATAATGAAAAAGTTTGAAATAGTGTGAGAATTAGCAAAATGTGACACAGAGGCACAAAATAAGCAAATGCTTTTGGAAACATGGCACCGCTAGACTCAGGGTTGCCACAAACCTTCAATTTGGAAAAAATGCAGTATCTGTGAAGCACAATAAAGTGAAGCACAATAAAACAAGGTATGCTTGTTAAAAGTCTAAATATAGCATTTTACTATAAATATTATAGTGTTAAATAGGTCTTTTTTAACATTTATGTTAAGTGCTAAGCACTATACAAAACATTTTAAAAATGGTCATAGGGCTTCTCTGGTGGCGCAGTGGTTGAGAGTCCGCTTGCCGATGCAGGGGACACGGGTTCGTGCCCCAGTCCGGGAAGATCCCACACGCCGCGGAGCGCCTGGGCCCGTGAGCCATGGCCGCTGAGCCTGCGTGTCCGGAGCCTGTGCTCCGCAACGAGAGAGGCCACAACAGTGAGAGGCCCACATACCGCAAAAAAAAAAAAAAAAGGTCATAATTTATAACCATACAATTGTTGTGAAGTCTGAATCTGGAAAAAAAAAAAAAATCCCCACAAAAGAACTTCACAAAAATATTCAAACTACTAAGTCTTGAAAATATAATTGGCTGCTTGATTAAATGAAACTTTTTTTTTTACTCCAAAGCAGTCTGTAGGAAAAAAAGCAACAAATGTGAATTTGAATGTTTTGAGTTACTAGCATATTAAAATTTGGATAATCATGTCATGAAATAGGTTTAATTCTCATAATAGAATTGATTTAGTATAGAAGTTGCCTGTGATCTTCATTTTGTCACTCTTCTCTTTAGTGCCACCTTGTGGGTTAGCCAATAACAATAAATGTACAGTATAGGGTTTTGAGTTTGGGGGGTTTTTTTCTTTTCCTCTACTGTGTCAAAGCTGATCTTAGAAAGTAGTGTAAAACTCAGATGTGAAGCAATTTCTTTGTTTTCTCAGAGAAGCAACCACTTCACTAGAAGATATTTGCCATAATTTTGCAATTGGCCATTCCAGACACCAGAACTGTTTCTCGGAGATTGGAAATATTGGAGTCTACACAAAAATCGATGTTCATTTACAGGATAATCACCAAACTTATCTTGGATAACATAAGTGGCAAGCTCTGACTTGTGATTTTTTCCATAAGAAAAATGTTTTCTTAACTCAGTATCATCATTTCTACAGTAGTGTCCTATGAGAATTGATTCTAGGTGATTTGAAACACTGTTTAATCCTGTTTAGAAAAAACTCACATATCTGATTTAGTCTTGTTTGCAGCTTACTTCTAATACCAGATTGAATTTTTTTTTTTTTTTTTTTTTTTTTTTTTTGTGGTATGCGGGCCTCTCACTGTTGTGGCCTCTCCCGTTGCGGAGCACAGGCTCCGGACGCACCGGCTCAGCGGCCATGGTTCACGGGCCCAGCCGCTCCGCGGCATGTGGGATCTTCCCGGACCGGGGCACGAACCCGTGTCCCCTGCATCGGCAGGCGGATTCTCAACCACTGCGCCACCAGGGAAGCCCTACCAGATTGAATTTGCATTGAGTTACCTTACTCAGTTTACTTTTTAATTATGATGCTGCAGTTATAAGGAAATAAGGAAAAAGTCAGTATAGTATGTCGAAAGCTTTCTTTTATTAGAGACACACAGGAAATGTGTTATATTCCCTTACACTCTCCATATATTGGAGATGCTATAAAAAGCTTCTGAATAGCTAAACAAAAAAGAATAGTTTCTCCTCTTTAAAACAGTTAAACATGTTAGAATTTATTTCTAAGCTTTTTTGTGGTATGATGAAAAAATAAATCTCTAAATTGCATTATGGTGTCATTTCAGAGCAAGTGAAAATCATGTACAGTCTGGTCACTTAGAAAGTGTAAATGTCCGTATCTGAACTCTTCCTTCCCTATTAGGAGTAGAAGGTTGTACCATGTGTTATTCAAAGAGTAATTTTCCTTGGATGTGTAATAAGGCCTCAGCTCAGATTTGACCTCTCACCCGAATGTTATAAGCTATCAGTTATCTATGATGGAAGCACACCAACAACAAAAAAAATTTTTTAAGTGTTGTTACAGGCTTGCTAAAATCTTAGTACAGAACCAAAGCAGCCAAAACGCTATCAGTATGTAAGGCTGTGAAAACCTTGTGGTACGCGGGCCTCTCACTGTTGTGGCCTCCCCCGTTGCGGGGCACAGGCTCCGGACGCGCAGGCTCAGCGGCCATGGCTCACGGGCCCAGCCGCTCCGCGGCATGTGGGATCCTCCCGGACCGGGGCACGAACCCATATCCCCTGCATCGGCAGGCGGACTCTCAACCACTGCGCCACCAGGGAAGCCCTCCCTAGTCACTTTTAACTTGAACAAGTCTTATGCTTTGTCTCTAAAAGTAATAAGTTGTGTCTTCCAATTCAGGAAATGCTTAATTATTAATTTTTGTACCCTTTGATATTTGAATTTCTCCATGACATATTGATACATATTTAGTTTCCAGTGGATTTGGTACACAGCAAAAGGTGCCTTAGAATGACAACATTCAATCTATAGTCCATTTAACCTTTTTTTTTTTCCATTTAACCTTTGCATGGCTACCATTGAACAAGTCAGTGTTCTTAGAGTTTAACCAAAACAAACAAACAAACAAACCCAAAAACCCTAGCTAAAGGACTTTCTAATCTGGGGACCACGAAAACTTGTGACCATTTTTCCACTTAAGCTTCAGCTTCAGCTTGTTAATAATAAAGGTGTGTCTTCCTTCAGTTTAAGTCAAATAAACTGCTGTATAGTGCCATCCACAAGATTCCTTGGACACACGTGCTACTGTTGGCAAGGTAGGGGCTACACTATGTTTAAGTAAGTGGTACCTCCATTTGCCACACAGTTTTAACTCCAGGGATGAATTTTAGCCTCTCTTCATTTTTATTTTATTCATTTTAAATAGATGGGTTTTTTACAACAAGTTACAAAGCAGCAAAAACACATTTCATATCTTCTCTGTTACAGATTCCAAATTAAGCAGATCCTAATTAATTGGGTTATATTATGTAACAACAGCCTTTCACTTTAATGTCAAAAGGTTTTTGTGATCTCTATTCACTTCCTCTTAAAGTAAGACTGAGCAAAATATTTTCTTCACATTTCTGAGAATTTCATTTTCAGTTTCAAAGGAGCATTTATTCCTTTAATCTTCCAATGTGAAAAAGTAATGAATATTTACTTTTTTTAGTCTCATTTTTAGAGGCGCTAACATTCAACTAGGTAAACTTAGTAAGTGATAGCTATTAATGTTTTCTTTTGTCTTCTAGACAGAAAATCAAAGCTATTTAAAGTAAAGGATGGGTTTAAAATCAATATATGTCCACAAGTTCACATTAATGTTTACAAACACTTTCTGTGATCATCATGTCTTATTTGGGTGTATTGTCTTTGTTTATCTATATCTACCTCAAAAGATATGGAGCTAGATATAAATAGATGAGACAGGTATACTGTGTTTCCATATGGTCTGAATAAAAGTGTACGATTAGTCACTAGGCTAAGCTGCAGTGTTCTAAGATACACAAATAGTTCTCTGTGTTACTCCTTCATTTTCAGTGCTTGCCATGATAGCCAAATTAAACTGTGATGTGATAGTCATCCAAATATATAATTCTAAAACCATGATTATAGGATCATTTCTTTATTTCTATGAGATTTACCTATAGTAAATCTCTGTTTAATGTTCAGAGTTCTATAGCAGTTCACTTCTAAATGTTCAGAGCAGGAGCTATATCTTCTAGGATGTACAAATAATCAAGTCCTAGCAACACTATAAAATATAATCCATATAATGAATCGAACAGAATGAGCCCTCAGATCTGATTGCCTAAGGCTCAAAATGTTAATGCTCCTGACACACCTTATATGTGTTAGCAAATTGAAATGGCATTAAAAGAAGAGAATGAACTGTGGTCCCCACCTCAGCATCACTTCACCAGCCTTCCTATCCCTGCCCGCTGGAGAGGGGAGCTTCTGTTCTGCAGACCTGGGGGTCGGGGGAGGCTGCAGACCTTCACCTCCTGTCAGTTTCTACAATTCCAAAAAGGATCAGGCCTGAGGAATTTTATTTTCTAGTGTTCCATTGTGAGCTGACTTAATTAAATTTTTCCCAAAGTGCCACATTCTCCAGTTCTTCCTCAGGAGGACAAATTGAGAAGACAGAAACAGGTCCAAATGAAGTGAAATTTTTCTTAATTAATTCAAACAATAACACCATGAAAAAGCACTTTGAATTTTTCAATTCCCAGGCAATTGGTTCTAAAAAGAAAAACATTCTAAATTATCCACATGCCCTCATTTATTAGTCTAGAGCTCTTGCCCAAGCAATTATTTACAATGGTAATATATAGCACGTCATGGTGATTTACTTGTTTTTCTAATACCTTTTGCCCACAAACTCTATAGAACTGAAAGTGTGTCAGCAAAGAGAAGTGACTATAAGAGAAGGCTCACTAATATACAACAAAATATGTAAAAGTAAAGGGAAAAGAGCCAAATCCCACTTTAAAAAATCAAATTCTGCCGATGGTAAATGTCACAGACATCATTTCTTATTTATTGATAACCACTTAAGAGTAATATGTAATTTGTTCCTAATCTTCAGAATAGGTTTCTGGCAGTCACATAATCTCCTGGGGAGAAATGTCTTCTGAAATTATCACCTGATTTTGTAAAGTCCAGACAACTTGAAACAAACTGAATACCCTTCATTTACCCAATAGCCATTCAAAAATATTATAGATAATGAACAGTAAACAAAATAACAATTTAACTGAAAGATGCTTTAACTGAAATGCATTAACTGAAAGATAATTTTCACATCCTTTGGAATCCAGTCCAGGACCATCAAGATATAGAAAAATACAGCCACTGGGCACTGTGTTTTCTTTTTCTCAGAAAACCATTATCCTCTTCCTTGGTACAGTACTTATTTAACAGCTCAGGGTGGAGTTGGGGGGAGGTAATATCCTAGGAAAGTCAAAATTCTTATCTAAATCCTTCTTAAATTGTGCCTTTCGACATAATATATTGTTATGAAATGGATTTTAAAAGTAGTATTTAGAAATTACTTTCCAACTTTATAAATTGTTATAAACTTTATGGAAAATAATATAGCAAGAGCTAGCAAAATCCACAAATCTGAAAACTGTAGCAAGACTTCTGAGCTATCCTGTATTGCAACTGTTCGCATGACTCTCTTCTACTAGAATTAAAGCTTCTTCAGGGGAGAAGACATGTATATTCATTTATGTCTCTGCAAAGCAAGCAAAGTCTCTGGAATATATTGCGTTCTTAATAAGTACATGTTGAACGAACGAATGCTCCATTCAGCATTTGTCACCAGCTTCTTGGCCCCTAGTACTTCTCTCTCTGGTTTAAGGCTTCTCTTCTCCTCCCTGCACAGCACTCTTTGGCCTCCATGCCTAGGGAAGGTTCTCGTCAGCTTGGGCTCCTATGTATGGCCTCAGTGAGCCATCCTACTGGTGTTGGTCCTATAGCCAAGACCCTGTCCTTCCCTAGCTCTGGCCTAGATATGTGGCATCAGAGTACTTGTTGAAAGCATTTCTACATTTTTTTTTTTTTTTTTTTTTTTTTTTTTGCGGTATGCGGGCCTCTCACTGTTGTGGCCTCTCCCGTTGCGGAGCACAGGCTCCGGACACGCAGGCCCAGCGGCCATGGCTCACGGGCTTAGTTGCTCCGTGGCATGTGGGATCTTCCCGGACCAGGGCACGAACCCGTGTCTCCTGCATCGGCAGGCGGACTCTCAACCTCTGCGCCACCAGGGAAGCCCATTTCTACATTTTAGAAGGAATGAACTAACAAAAACTATATCATTTTCCCTGAATAAGCAAGTAGTAAGTAAGTAAGATCTAGAATCAGCTTCTGATACTCTCAGCTTCAGTTTCGGAGACCAAAGTGACGTGTTCCCCAGAGGGAGAATTTGACTAGATGTTGAGACAGTTTAGGCCACACAGTGGAGGAGTTACATTCTGAAGTAGGCTTATAAGGTAGGAAGCACTTATGGTCAAATTTTCCCTTGAAAAACTCCCTAAACCACCCATAAAAAGCAGTAAACCATAGTTCTGTGTACCCATTCCTATGTACAGCAATATGTACACACAGGTGCAAGTATAAAATGTGTGCAGTATATACAGTACTTAATTGAATTTGAGTAAATTATCCATATGCTGTTTTAATAACACTGCTACCAATTCACTACTGTGTTTCTGTGATGCCAAGATAACCAGCCAATGCAGAAAGTTCAGTTAAAAGTGATGGTAATGGCTGCCTTCCTTTCTTTGCAGCAGGATAGCAGTACGCTGGGTGTCAGGGCCCACACAAAGTGAGTGTTGGAGTGGGCAGGAAAGCTTAGTGGGAATCGGGGCCCACACAGGGTGGGCTTCAGAGCAGGTTAGAAGCCCGGTGGAATTAGGTGATTGGCTACAGATAGAAAGTCAAGATTTTTAGTGCTGGAGAAGGAAGGTATAAATATGGAAAGGGGAAAAGGTCAGATGAGCCCTGTGGTCTTGGACCATTGAATTAGAACTGAAAAAGTGTCTGTAAACATATAGTTTTACAGATATGTATATATATCTATATCAATAAAGATATTTAAATGTGTTTGTGTGTGTATCCACTAAGAGGACCTAAGTAGCAATGAGCAAACTTCAGGCCCAAGTCTTGGTTTCTAAATACATCTTTTCAGGGCTCACTGGAGATTCTGAAGGTGGGTCAGGGAAAGAATAAGATGAGCTTTCAACATGCTCATGTGCCAGAAAATAAAGAAGTTCTCAAAAGAATGATGGGCACATGACCAAAGAACACAGGAGCCACCTTGAAAGAGCTCCCGGTGACCAAATCTGGAACAATTTGAGCATCACAATAAGTAACAAAGTAATGGATTATAACCTACTGAATACAATGGAATCCATGAATGCACACTGATATAAGTCAGCAGATATACAGAAAGAAAAGAAACCTCTTTCTTAGATTAGAAGTCCAACTAATAAATATAGAAGGAATTCAGGCAAGACACATCAATGAATGCCAAAATCGTGGGTGAAAGTAAGATGAGAAAGGATCTTACAGTCTCAAAGTATCTTTCTATAAAATGTTTATTAATTACAAAGGAAAAGAAAAATTCACTTTACAGTGGGGCAACTTCACAAACACCGTCTGAATTGTGTTCAAAGTTAACCATACCAGTAATGGGACAAATCAATATCATGTGCCACCTGATAGGATACAATGAGAAGAATACAACAACATCACTTCTCTAATATTTCAGAACAAAATCATAACCTGGTTATAATCAAGAGGAAATATTAAATAAACAGAAATTTAGCTTCTACAACAAAATGACCTTCAAAAATGTCAAGATCGTGAAAGTCAAGTAGACTGAGGAATTCTTCTAGCCTGAAGGAAGCTAGGGAGATATGACAATTGAATATACTGTGTGGTCCTGCATTGGACTTTTTGTTACGAGGACATTGTTGGAACAATTGGCAAAACTTGAATTTGGGAGAAGGATATTTAGGAGTTTGTCATGCTATTCATGCAACTCTTCTAAGAGTTGGAAATTATTTGAAAATAAAATGTTTTTTTAAAAAAACTCCATCCTCACTGGTACTCTTTTAAACTTCCAATGCACAGCTCTAAAGTTACACAAGCCAGAAAAGAAACACTGGTTGACAAACAGTAAAAGAGCATCAGGAAGGTGGCAAAGAAGATGAACTAATCATGTGATGTCAACCAACCAATTTTATCCCACCCCGTTTGGGTTTTTAATCTGCTCTCCTGGCATCCTGGAGCATGCTTATCCACAATTTTCCCTTCACATATTCCATGCACCCATTTTAAACACAGCAAAAGACATTCTGAGAATAGAGTCTGCAGCTACCTTTCTCTTTTTCTTTTCTTTCATTTTCTTCCTCCCTTTCTTCCTTAATTTACTTTGGAAGCAGCATTCACCCTACTGTAAGAACCGATTCTAAACATAAAAGCCCTTGCCTCGCCCTGCCCACCCCCATGACAAAGTAGCATCTGATGAGACAGAAAAGAATCACTACACACTTACCCTCTTCCCCCTTCATTCCCCAGCAGTCTTAAGTCCCTTCTTCTTTATCACTATTATCCTCCTTTCTTTTCTGAACTGTTCTTGATCAAAACTGTTCTTGAGGGCTTCCCTGGTGGCGCAGTGGTTGAGAGTCCGCTTGCCAATTCAGGGGACGCGGGTTCCTGCCCCGGTCCGGGAAGATCCCACAGGCCGCGGAGCGGCTGGACCCATGAGCCATGGCCGCTGAGCCTGCGCGTCCGGAGCCTGTGCTCCGCAACGGGAGAGGCCACAACAGTGAGAGGCCCGTGTACCACCTCCCCCCCCCCGCGCAAAAAAAAACTGTTCTTGAAATTAATTAAACAGAAGTGGACCTCCTTTATTCTCTGAACTGTTCTTGATCAAAACTGTTCTTCAAACTAATTAAACAGAAGTGGACCTCCAACAATTGTTCTTGCCCTATAATCTAAAGTACTCAAACCTCTCACTTAAAACATAAAAAGAAAGGAAATCAGGACTGTAAACTTACCCCTTTTTTAACTCTTTTTTTTTTTTTAACCTTCTAAACCGTCTTCCCCTGCATTAAGTCAGGCCTATGAAACAGTCTGCCACTCTAAACAGCACCAGTCAGGAATTGTTAAAAGAGAAGAAGATTTAGAAGATCTAAGTTCAAATTACCTTGAGTACAATTAAAATAGCCACCACTCTTGAGTAATGACAGGCGAGGTAGAAAGAAGGCAACAACAATCAAAGAGACTAAGATCTCAAGCAACATTCATCAATCAGAAGCATCTGAAAAACAATGGCCCCAAGTTATTTTGAGGCAGATATTTCAGTTTTCTTGCCAGAATCTGCCTCACGGAAACTTGGGAAATATGCTATTAGATAGCCCGGTGCTTTCCTCCTTATAATCACTCTGATTCGATGATGATGATGGTGGTGGTGGTGGTGATAATGAAAACAAAGCAGCTAGGCAGCACTATCTGTGGCATCATGAAAACCATTGCTAATACCCTCATTCCCTTCAATATCTCTAAAGTCAAGAAGTATTGCAAATTGAACTGCATACCACATTTTTTATCATTTCACATGATGCAGTGTTCACACAGGGCTGGTGTGAGTGGTGTTATCTGACTTCATCCAGGGAAGCCACTCTCAGGAAGCCACATCTCTGTGAAGGTGATGATCCTGAGACTCTGCTCTTCTGGCCCTGGATCGGCCCTGCAGCTCTCAAAGGACTGCAGCTCTCCTGAGAAATTCTGGGTACCACAAGGAAGGGGCTGGGATGTGTTCCCCAACTTACAGTGATCTCTCCTCAGCATAGCCACTAATGCAAGCATTAGATCACAAGAGTACTTTTCTGAAAATTGTCCCAAGATTATCAGCCTTGTTTTTTATTTATTTATTCATTCACTTATTCAGCAAAATTTATTAAGAAACAGCTATGTGCAAGGTACTGTTCTTGGCATAGTGATCAAGACTGATTAAAAGTCCTGATCTCATGGAGCTCACATTCTAATAGGGGGGACAGACAATGAAAAAATTTTGAAGTAAAATAAAAGATAAAAGAAGGGATATAGAGAGTGCTGGACCCAGGAAGATAGGTTGCAACATTATATATGACAGGGAAGGCCTTACATTTGAATGAAGACCTGTAGGAAGTAAGGTATATAGATAACTGAGGGCGAGGGGGAGGGAACATCATGAGCAAAGGCCCTGAGACAGGAATGTGGCTCATGTGTTTGAGATAAAGCAAAAAGCACTGTGTGGCTAGAATAGTGTTAAGTTAGGGAGAGAGGGAGAAGAGGTGGCGTCAGAAAGATAATGGGGAAGCAAGATTGGATAAGGTTTTGTAGGCTATTGCAAAGACTTTGGCTTTTATTCTGAGAGTGATGGAAAACCATTAGAAAGTTTTGAGCTGAGGCACGACATAATCTGTTGTGAAAGAGATGATTGTGGCTTAGACCAGGGTGGTAGTGGCAGAGGTGGTGAAAAGTGATGGGTGTTCCTAAAAGACTGTACATGGAGTACGTGTGAGGGACCTCAAGACTGACACTATGACAGTTTATCTGAGAAGCTAGAAGGTTGGGATTGACATTTATTGATAATGCAAAGACTTAGGAAAAGGCAAGATCAGATTTTCGTGCCTGCATTGCTGATCATCAAAACTACGTGTTCCAACGTAGAGAACAGACTTGTGGTTGCCAAGAGGAAGGGGCGGTGGGGGAGGGAAGAATTGGGAGTTTGGGATTAGCAGACACAAACTATCATATATAGGATGGATAAACAACAAGGTCCTACTGTATAGCACAGGGCACTATGTTCAATATCCTGTGATAAGCCAGAATGGAAAAGAATATGAAAAAGAATACATATATATATAACTGAGTCACTTTGCTGTACAGCAGAAATTAACACAACATTGTAAATCAACTGTTCTTCAATAAAACTTAAAATTTTTTTAAATTAAAAAAAAAATGTGGTCCAAGAATTAATTGGTCATTATATTCGGCAATGTGAAGACCATTAGGAACCTTCACGTGAACGAAGTCAGGAGAGCGCTGGCAGCAAAGCCTAACTGGAGAGGCTTCAAGAGTGAATGGGAAGAGAGCAGTGGTAAGTGGTGAGTACAGGCAAATATTCCCAGTGGTTTTCTGTAAAGGGTGATAGAGAATTGGAGCATCATCCAGAAGAGGATATAGGATGGGGTTTTTTTCAAGGGGAAAGTTGGAGTTCATTGTAACATACTTACATACTGATGGGAATTAGGCAATCAGAGAGAAAATCTTAATGTAGGAGAGAATGCAAAGAGCTGCTGGAGTTATGTCCTAGAATGGGTGGGAGGGGATGTGTTCCAGAAGTAAAGGGGAGATCCTTGATTTGAGGACAACTGATCTGTAAGAACTAGTAGGAAGATGGTTAAGCGGGAACATTGTGAAAATGGGTGGATTCTTGTGAAAATTCTCACTCAATGGTTTCTATTTTCTCAGTGAAAATAGGAAGCAAGGTCATCAGCTGAGTAAAGATGGGTAAAAAGGTGTTGAACCTTTCAGGAAATAAGTGAAAATATGCTACAGTAATCTGAGAGGGTGAGCAAATAGCAAATAGAAAATGGAAATGTTGGGCATTGAGATTATTGGGCATTAAAATTATTGAGTGGACACAAATTTAAAGTTTTTTGAAGCTACTCTCTGCCATGTAGGTGTAGGCCTGGAGTAGTTGGAGAGTTGGATTTAATAGGATTCAGAGTCAGGCAACAGCCATGGAGGGAGAGTGGGGCAAGGGAGATAAAGCGTATTGGCAATGGAGCAATTTTAAACATAGACCATGGAATCAAAACTGGTAGGGAGGAAAATGAGGATATGAATGTTAAAGACAATGAAAATGAGGTAGAATGAACAGATTGTAGGTCCCTGTAAAGTTGAAGAAATATTATTGCTTAATATTAATTATTGAAATGAAGCTACTGCACTTAAGGCACAGTGAATCCCAGAAAGTCATGCCTCTTGTATCTTAATAGGTAACACATACCCTTTGCTTCAGAACTCAGACATATATGTATCCTTTTGTATGCTGTCATTTATTAAGAATTCAATACTTTACTCAACTTTAATGTACAGTAGGAAATTCCTGTACTATTATGAATCCAATCTTTGATCTGTATTTTCTTCCAGTACTCCTACTTTTTCCTAGCCATGACTGACACCTAGCTTTCCACCAAGAGTCCATTTTCATAGCAAGCCTCATCATCAAAAGCCCCCAACTGGGCTTCCCTGGTGGCGCAGTGGTTGAGAGTCCGCCTGCCGATGCAGGGGACGTGGGTTCGTGCCCTGGTCCAGGAGGATCCCACATGCCGTGGAGCGGCTAGGCCCGTGAGTCATGGCTGCTGAGCCTGTGCCCACAGGCTGTGCTCCACAACGGGAGAGGCCACAACAGTGAGAGGCCCGCGTACCGCAACAACAACAAAAAAAGCCCCCAACTTACGTATGAGGAGGAATTAGCAGGCTAAAACAGATGACTGTATCAACTGACACAGAAAAAGCATTTGACAAAATCCAATACTCCTTCATAATTTTAAAACTCTCAGCAAGTTAGGAATAGACCACAACTATCTCAAGTTGATAAAGAGCATCTAAAAAACAACTATACCTGTCGTTCTTAATAGTGAATGACAGAATGCTTTCCTCTAAGATAGGAAACAAGGCAAGGATTCAGTCTCACCACTCTTTTCAACATAGTACTAGAAGTTCTAGCCACTGCATTAAGGCAGTAAAATGAAATAAAAGGCATACAAAATTGGAAATGAAGAAATACAACTGTTCCTATTTGCAGATGACATGACTATCTAGAAAATCCCAAGGTTTCTACAAAAATAGAACTCCTAGAACCTAAAAAGTTATTTCATCCAGGTCATGAGATTAAGATCAATACAGAAAAATTAATGTCACTTCTATACAGTAGCAATAAACACATGAACACCAAAATTAAAATACACTTACAATCATTCCAAAAAAAATAAAATATGTAGGTAAACTTTACAATATATGCACACTATCTGCTTGCTGAAAATTGCAAATGCTAATGAAAGAAGGGAGTGATGACCTAGATAAACAGAGAGACATACCATGTTCATAGATTAGAAGACTCAACATAGTAAAGATGTCAGTTCTCCCCAAGTTGATGTGTAGGCTTAATGCAATTCCATTAGGGAAATGTGAATTAAAACACAATTAGTTGTCAGTACATACCTATCAGAATGGCTAAAATTTTTAAAAAGTGACAACACCAAATGCTGACAAGGATGTAGAGAAATTGAATGGCTCATAACACTGCTAGTAAGAATGTAAGATGATACTGTTACACTGGCAGGTTTTTTTAAACTAGACATGCACTTCCCATACAACATTCTATTCTCCAATATTGATACCAGAGAAATGCAAATACATGTTTACACAAAAACCTGTATATCAGTGCTCAGAACAGTGTTATTCATAGTAGCCAGACATTGGAAACAATCCACATGTCCTACAAGGGATGAATAGTTAAATTGTCATATATCCATCCCATGGACTAGAACTGGGCAATTTTTTTTTTAAATGAACTTTTTTTGTTTGTTTGTTTGTTTTTGGTTTTTTTTTTTGCGGTACGTGGGCCTCTACTGTTGCAGCCTCTCCCATTGCGGAGCACAGGCTCCGGATGTGCAGGCTCAGCGGCCATGGCTCAGCGGCCTAGCCACTCCGCGGCATGTGGGATCTTCCCAGACCGGGGCACGAACCCGTGTCCCCTGCATCGGCAGGTAGACTCTCAACCGCTGCACCACCAGGGAAGCCCAAAAATGAAATATTGATATATACAACAACTAGGATGAATCTCCAGGGCATTATGCTGAGTGGAAAAAATGTTAATCCCATGTGGTTGCATACTCTCATGTTGCATACGATTTCATTTCTGCAACATAACATTAAATGACAAAATTATATAAGTGAAGAACTACTCATGGTTTCCAGGAGTTACATACAAGGGTAAGGGTAAGCAGGAGGGAAGTGGGCACAGTTATATAAGAACAACACAAGGGATCTTTGTGGTGATGGGACTGTTTTGTATCTTGACAAGTGGTGGTCACATGAATCTACACATGTAATGAAATCTTATAGAATTAAATACATACACACACATTCAAGTGAGTGTATATAAAACTGGTAAAATCTGAATAGGTTGGTTGATTGTATTCAATGTCAATTCTCCAATTCTAATATTATACTGTGGTTCTCTAAGATGTTAATGTTGGGGGAAACTGGGTGATAGATGTACAGGATCTTTCTGCATTATTTCCGTATAACTGCATGTGAGTCTCAATTATCTCAAAATAAAAAGTTAAAAAAATAAATTATAATGAGAGAGAGAGGGAGGGAGGCTTTCCTATGAAGAACAGATCATTTGAGCAATCTTATGCTTTACGAAGGGAAAGTATGCAATAAAAATCAAACAATTTTAAAGCTGTAACTTATGTTAAAAAGTCACAGACCATTTTCAGCAAAAGCAAAAGAAATAAAAACAGCAGCAAACATTTTTAGCTTTAACATTAATCTTTTAGACTATCTTTGGCCTTTTCTCTGGCTAAAAGGAAAGAAGTCTTCAGATCCACTCTGAAGCCTTTCTTAGACTGAGAAGCCTCTGATACCTTTTCAAAGCAGCTTAGTGTCACACATTCTTTGACTATCCTCTAAGAGTCTGTTTGCAACTTATTAGAAAAAATTTTTAAGTTGCCTTCTGACCATGCACAATGAATTCTCATTTTATCCAGTTCCAAATTACTCTCTGACCTTTAGCATAACAGAGAAACATCATTCATCCCCTTAAAATCCAAAAAAACAAAATTTAGACAAGAGAAAGCAACTTCAAAGCTGGATTATCTGACTCCCAGATCAGTGAGATCCTCCTGCTATCTGCTGCTGCCTTTCACGGAGTTTCACCAGGCCTGACATTTCTACATTCTAAACTGCCAGCCCCTAATGATCTCTCTTATCTCTGAACTTCTATAACATTTATTATGTATGCTAATGTGTTTTTTAAAATTGAGCCATATTTATATGCAAAATAAATACAAAAAGCACTCATTTTAAGTGTAAGTTTGATACATGTTGAGAAATGAATTCACTACTGTATAACCAACACAGTTAAATTCCAGAACATTTCCATCACCCCAAGTTGCCTTGGCCTCTTTCTCCAGCCCTCAGCTGCAGGCAACCATTATTTTGCTTTCCATCCATATATTTTAGTTTTGTCTATTCTAAAATTTTACTTAAATAAAAGCATAAAGTGTGTATTCTTTTGTGTCTGGTTCCTTTAACTCAGCACACTGTTTTTGATATTTATCTAGACAGTTGTGTGTATTAGTAGTTATTTTTATTCTATTACACATAGATATCCACTCACCTGTTGATGGACATCTGGATTGTTTACAGCTTTTGTTTTGTTTTGTTGTGGTACGTGGGCCTCTCACTGTTGTGGCCTCTCCCGTTGCAGAGCACAGGCTCCGGACGCGCAGGCTCAGCAGCCACGGCTCACGGGCCCAGCCGCTCTGCGGCATGCAGGATCCTCCCGGACCGGGGCACGAACCCGCGTCCCCCGCATCGACAGGCGGACTCTCAACCACTGCGCCACCAGGGAAGCCCTACAGTTTTTAACTATTACCAAAAAAAGCTGCTGTGGATATTCATGTACAAGTCTTTGTATGTGGTCATATACTTTTATTTCTCTTGGGTAAATACCTAGGAGTGGAATGGCTCCTAGGATCACACAGTAGGTGTATATTTAACTTTATAAGAAACTGCCAGACTATTTCACATTCCCACCAGCAACATATGAGAGTTCCAGTTGTTCCATATTCTTACTAACACTTGCTTAGTCTTTTTAATTTTAGTCATTCCAGTGGGTGTGTAGTGGCAGAACATGTGGTTCTAAGTTGAATTTCCCTGATAACATATAGCATTGAAATCTTTTTATGTCCTTATTAACCTTCATGTATCTTCTTTTATGCAGTCTGCTTTAATATTTTGCTCACTTTTTAATTAGATTATTTGTCTTATTATCGAGCTTATGTATTCTGGATAAAAGCCTTTGTCAGGTACACAGATTGTAAATATTACCTCCTAATCCATGGCTTACTTTTTCATTTTACTTAAAAATGTCTTTTGAAGATTAGAAGTTTCTATTTTAATAAAATCCAAATTATCATTTTAAAAAATCTTATGACTGGTGCTTTTAATGTCTTACCTGAGAAATTTTTGCCCACCTGAAAGCTATGAAGATTTTTTCCTGTTTCTTTTTTTTGTGGTACGCGGGCCTCTCACTGTTGTGGCCTTTCCCATTGCGGAGCACAGGCTCCGGACGCGCAGGCTCAGTGGCCATCGCCCACGGGCCCAGCCGCTCCGCGTCATGTGGGCTCTTCGCAGACCGGGGCACGAACTCACGTCCCCTGCATCAGCAGGCGGACTCTCAACCACTGAGCCACCAGGGAAGCCGAAACTTTCCTGTGTTTTTATCTGGTGGCTTTATAGTTGGTCTTTTATATTTAGGTCTATAATACATTCTAATTATCTTTTGATTTAAAAATAATAATGAAAACCAGAACTCAACCCCCTCTGTCTCCATTAATATTAAACTTATTTAAATTGAACTTATTAGTGATTCAGTGTTTTATTTTAAAACCCAAAGAATTAATAAATGTACCCATCAATGTAATAAGAATATTAATATCTATTAATGAGAGTTCCAAATATATAAACCGCTTAGTTTCTTAGCAAAACATTCATATTTCACATCTACCAAGGTAAAAGCATTAAGTATGAGAATTTCCACCTTAATCATGCTCTTATGAACTCCATCCATGGTCCTCTCTTTACTCTTGAAATGCCCACAGGACAATAGATCTTACAAGGAAAAGTGACCAAAGGAGAGCCCAATAACAATTCCACCCCCTCTCATATTTGAAGAGTTGGGGAAAAAACTATACAACTAGTAAATTCTAAAGCTGCCTTTGCTCTCCTTCCCTAATAGTCTAATATATTTCCAGTGATTTATCCTCTAAAATGGATGGTCTCAGGAGAAGTCAGAGGGAGTTTCATAATGACTTAGGAAAAGCATCTTATAATATTGATTCATTTTTTAATGTAAGCAATATGAAAATGCATGTGAATAAGCATTTCTTTTTGATTTAAATATTCATTCCATTAGTTTTACATATACAAACATGCATAGATAAATAGATAGATAGATAGACAGATAAATACCAGTGGTCTGTACCTAACAAAAATGAGGTTCCAAAACACCATTCTGGTATCTGCAATACCGAGAAAGCGGTTCTTGAAATTGTTCTGGTTCATTCTCCACACAAAATAAGCCTGGTCTATACAATATGACCTAATATTGTATTATGTAATTTACATGTCTTTTAAATATTTTTGTGCTTGCAGGTTTCTCAATATAAACTCAAAATAGATTTTGAGTGTCTGCAATGCAAAAGACACCATGCTATGTCCTATAGCACTGATCTTGAACTCTGGCTGCATGTTAAAATAACCTGGGAAGTTTTGATAAAATACCAATGGCCAGGCCTACCTCAAACTAATTGAATCAAAATCTCAGGCTGAGACACAGAGTAACCAAATGATTTTCACGTTCAGCCAGATGGAGAGCCATTGTTCTAGATTAATGGTTCTCAAAATGTGGTCCATGGACCACTGGAGGTCCCTGCAACCCTTTCAGGGGATCTACTAGGGCAAAAGTCAAAACTTAGCCCTAGGTCCTACATAACAAATGAATAAAATGTTAGCAGGCAATATATACATGTTTGTAAAATTGGATTGAACTGAATTAATCATGATTTTAAACATCCAACTTAATACAATGTTTCTGAACCAAGATATTTGTGTCAGAGAGTAAAAGAACCGACAATAAAACAGCAAATTTTCCTGTACCTTCAATTTTACTTTTACTCAGAGGTTTGGAATAAGAAAACAAATCATTATTTCCAAGTTCACTCCTCTCTCCTTATAAAAGCAACTTAGTGGAAAAGTTTCAAAAACACCACCTTAATATAAGGAAGAAGATAACTTTTCTAACACTTAATAACAAAAGTGCTAGAAACTAACCAAAATCAGGAGGAATGGAAATGGAACGTGAGGTGATTATTCCTTTGGCCCTTCAGTCAGGGAGTGTCCTAGGTTTGTGTTTTTACCAGAAGCAATATCCAGCTATGTTAAGCAAGTCAGCTGCTTGAGGTGAAAGCAAGCAGGCTTGAGGAAGACCTCTCTATACAGTTTATCAAGAAAGATGAAGACAAAAATAGAAAAGAGGAAATGATCCAAAACAGGAAACTGAAAAATATGTTTTTTAGGAGTCAGAGGGGAATCAAAAGCCATATCCAAATAATACAGAGCAGATAAATATGACCTGAGGGAGAAAGAATAATAAGTTAGCATTGCTGGAACTCAAATTAAGTGCATGCTACTTTTCACAGAGTAATGCACCAGAAGTCAAAGAAATGCAAATTAAAATTTCCACAAGAAATCATTCTTTGCCTATTTAATTGGCAAAACATTACAAAGTTGATTATATGCATTTTTATGAAAGTATAAGGAAACACATATTTCTTTCATTGTTATCTGAATGTAAAATGGCACAGTTTTTGGAGTATAACATCCATTAAAAGTTAAAATGTGTAGTCTTGGAGCAAGTAATACCACCTATAGGAATCTATCCTTGAGAAATAATCAAATACGAGCAAGAAGATATATTCACAAGAATGTTCTTTGGAACCTTGTGACTGAGACTAAACATTGAAATCTCTTGCATGACCACCAATATGGACATGGTTAAATACAGTGGATACTTTGTACTTTGTTGTAGTTAATAATGAGGTGGGTCTACAGAATATGTACTATGCCCCCAATTGTATAAAGATACCTCAACTAAATATATGTAGGTATGTGTGTATGAATTTACATACATAGAAAAAATTTTAAATAATTTCCTATGAAGGGGCATGAAATGTGGGGAAAAGATACTGAATATTCAAGGTATATAGATATGCAGATATATGGATAAATGGATATACTGACATATGTGTGGATATATAAATACACCCAAATGAGTAAAGGTGAATCTCTTGAAAAGAAAGCAATATTCTGCTGCTTCTTATAGGGGTCAGAGAATGGAAGATTCCCACAGAAGAGACAAGAGAGTTCTGGAGGGATTATGAAATCTCGGGGAGAAAACTTAAGGATTTGTAGCCTTATAGGACAGAGGAGTGCTTTCGTTGTTTTTTCTCTATGAAGGTTGGGATTTGGGAGAAAAATAGTAATATATGGTGATTGAGTAGCTAAATAGATAGATATAGATGTAAATATAGGTATAAAATCAAATAATGGAATTTAGATTTCTAAACTACAGATATGGTGAGTTAGGAATGTATTTATGTCACACAACTGGTGAGATATTGACCCATACATCATCTGACTTCTTCAAGAGAAATTTATATTGAATAGGGTGAGCAGGGGGGAAAAATGCCCAGATAAAACTTGACAATTTTTACTCTAGACCATCCGTTTTTCCTGAGCCCTGTAAAAGAATTTTTTTAATTACTGACATCCCCTTCATACTGTTGGGTTAACATCTAAAAATTTTATTATATGTATAAATGGTTGCAAAAGACATAATTTCTTGTGAATTTTAAATAATGACATTTCAAAATAGAACTGTTCTATCGTGTTTAATCTGAGTCAAATGAATCCAAATGCCATAATAATTTGAAGACTACATGAACAAACTTTCCTTTGTCAGTCAGAAATCTTACATATTCCCTTTTCTCTCTGAACTCACATTTTCATTCTCCAATCACCAAAGAATTTGATCTTAATGCAATATATTGCTATGCATGAAAGTCTCTTATTGATCAACCTGTCATATTCTCTTCAATAAAATATATATAAATTACATTTTTAATTTTCAAAAGTTTTATGAGACCATTAAATATCACAACCTTCCTTCTGGATTGAATTATCATTAAAATAACTTTTAGTACATTATCAATTGAAACAAATATATTAAAAATTATTATAATTAGTAAAAAAAAAAAAAAGTAAAATTTTACTGAAAATTCATCTCATTGAAATTAAGGTGCTCTTTATTTTTCAATTAGTTCATGTACCCATAGATATTTATTACTTTCATCTATAATGAGAGGCCAAGTGGAAATTAACTGCCAAAGAAGAGCTATACTAGAGCTGGACTTAGAAACAGTGTTGTCAAATGCACCATTTACAATAGAATCCACAGTGCATTTCTATTGAACTACCTACCTCTAATACCGTATCTTTTGGAAAAGCTTATTTACCTACAGGGTTATACGCACCCCAGTTTGAAAGTCATTGTTACAGAGTATGTCAGGATGACATAAAATGATAGTGAAGGTCCAATAGGTCACACGAGAAAGTCACTAGGAAAGGGAACAGTAACATCATAGTCTCAGATATCTATATACCAATGTGTAAACAATGGATAATAAAATAAACCTAATAACATAGTGTGATAAATAGAACCTCATCCTAAACATCAAGGCTTAGAAAACGATGTGAAATGATGGAAACTACAATGTATTCTAAATGAACAAAGATATTTGGAGGAAGGCAGGGTAGGACTGTATGCCATACATACCCTATACACCTGACTGTGGAAGCACACTGAGAAACCATTAGAAAAATATCCTAGAAGCCATGAATTCAAATGATATTATTATTATTAAAATATACCACAGATGGCAAGACCAGGTAGAGGGATTTGATGGTGACTTTTGGGTAGAGAGCCGAAGGGACTAAGAGAGCAAGTTCTATGGATATCTGGAAGAAAGTCATTCCAAGTAGATGGATCATGAAGTGCAAAGACCATGCAGAGCTCGCTGGACAAGTTAAAATCAGCATGAAGTCCATGTGACTGGAGTGAAGTGAATGTGGGAGAGAGCTGGAGAGGATAAGACCAAAGAGGTAGCAGGGTCCAGATTTTAACTTTTACTCTTGAGTGAGAAGGTATGCCATTGGAGGATTGTTAACAGAGGAGTGGCAGAATCTTACCTCTTAAAAGGGCCATTCTGGTTTCTGTTTAAAATAGAGACAGCAGGGCTTCCCTGGTGGCGCAGTGGTTGAGAGCCCGCCTGCCGATGCAGGGGACGCAGGTTCGTGCCCCGGTCCGGGAAGATCCCACACGCCGCGGAGCGGCTGGGCCCGTGAGCCATGGCCGCTGAGCCTGCGCGTCCAGAGCCTGTGCTCCGCAACGGGAGAGGCCACAGCGGTGAGAGGCCTGCGTACCACCAAAAAAACCAAACAAACAAACAAAAAAATAGAGACAGTTGCAGTAATACAGGCAATAGGTGATGGTAGATGAATTCAAGAGGAAATACAGAAGACTGTGCAGTGGGTGGGTCTGGATAATGAATACTTTTTGAATGTTGAAACAATAGGTATGAAATGTAAGACAAAGAAGGAACCAAGGACAAATTTAAAGTTTTGACCTGTGCAACTTAAGGGACTGATTTACTATTTACTGAGATGAGAAAGACTACAGAAAAAGCAGATTTGAAGAAAAGTTTATGAATTTGATTTTGGACATGCTAAGTTTGTGATGCCTATTAACTTCCGGGTAGAACTGTTGAATAGGCAGCTGGATATATGAGTCTGGGATTTAGTGCAGTGCTGGCTTTGGCAGCACATATACTAAAATTGGGATTAAGTGCAGTTCAGTAGAAATATAATGCAAGCCATGTATGTAATTTTAAATTTTCTAGTAGCCACATTTTAAAAACTTTAAAGAAACAAGTGAGGGCTTCCCTGGTGGCGCAGTGGTTGGGAATCTGCCTGCCAATGCAGGAGACACGGGTTCGTGCCCTGGTCCGGGAAGATCCCACGTGCCACGGAGCAACTGAGCCCGTGAGCTATGGCCGCTGGGCCTGCGCGTCCGGAGCCTGTGCTTCGCAACGGGGGAGGCCACAACAGTGAGAGGCCCGCATACCACAAAAAAAAAAAAAAAAAAAAAAGAAACAAGTGAAATTCATTTTAGTAACATATTTATAGCTAAAATATCTCCAAAATATTATCATTTCAACAAGTAATAAATGTAAAAATTAACAAGATATTTTACCTTTTGAACTAAGCTTTCAAAATCTGGTATGTCAATTCAGAAAAGCCACATTTTATGGGCCCAATAGCCACACGTGACTGGTACCTATCTTACTGGACAGCAGACGTTTAAAAAAATAGATGACTACAGAGGCTGCTCTGTGTGGAGAGCAGATAAAACAAAAACCAAAGAAACCTTGAACAAATTATAGAAAGAATAATACTGTATTTTAAGATATTTTGGCAGCAAGTAAAAGCCTCACAGCAAACCTCAAACAGGCTTAAAGTAAAATATGTATCAGCAATCAGAGGAAATTCTGAAGTGGGGTGGACTCAGTCATGTCATCAAAGACCCAGGTTCTTTTCATGTTTTTGCACTGTCATCTGTGTGTTGCCTTTATCCCAAGACTGGTAGCAAAACATCAGTAGCAGTCCCAGATATTACATCTTGATACAACAACATTCAGAAGTAAAATAAACGAAGCATCAGTTCTTGTGTGTCTCTCTTGGTAGTGATAAAACTTTACCAAGAGACCCCCTACCCTCCCCACCCCTGCAGTAGGATTCATTTCATATCTTATCAGCCAGAGGTGAGTTAAATGTTATTTCTCTAACCAATCACTGTCAAGAAGTGAATATGGGGAGTTCTGAATAAAATGAAATAGGCATTCTCCAACCTGTCTCTCCCACTGAATGCAGTAATAAAACCAGGGCAATATAAATGAAACAGATATTTGAGGACTCTTAAAAGTGAACAGGGCTTCCCTGGTGGTGCAGTGGTTGCGAGTCTGCCCGCCGATGCAGGGGACACGGGTTCATGCCCCGGTCCGGGAAGATCCCACAAGCCGCGGAGCGGCTGGGCCCGTGAGCCATGGCCGCTGGGCCTGTGCGTCCGGAGCCTGTGCTCCGCGACGGAAGAGGCCACAGCAGTGAGAGGCCCGCTCACCACACACACACACAAAAAAGTGAACAGCACCAGGCAGATTTGGGAAGAAGATAGGGATTCAAATCACCCCTGAACCAACAGTGAGTTTCACTCTTTTTTTCCTCCAGAATCGCACAGCCTGGTTTTAAGGCAGGCCAGGAACCTCACATATACTTTGGTGTGGATAGAGAGATCTCAAGAAGAAGCCATCTAGTTCAAGATCAAAGAGCAAAAAAGACTACTGGCAATAACAGTCCTGGCAGCAGGAGTCCACAGGCACCTAACACACTGAGGAAGAGGAACTTTCCTCTCTGACCAGAGGAGCTGTGGTCCCAAGAAGGCAACAAGAAACTCTGTTGCTTTTTTCTCTCTGTGTCCTCCAGATGAAAATAGATCACCACTGCGGGAATTCTCTGAAAAGTTGGTACAGGTTTCAGTTTGGTCCTGAAGTTAGGTACAGTTGCAGGAACTACGTGGCAGAGGAGGGTAATAAAAGGACAGCTTTCCAGCCAGAGGACTATAAAAGGGAGCCACAGGGAGTCTAAAATACTGAGGAGATAATGGAGAGGGAGGAGCTTGAGAAAGCAACACCATAAGATTATTTATGAATTCCTGGGCTTATCCTGCAATTGTACATACATGGATCTGACCCTAAACAGCATACCAAAGATTTGATAACTGAACTGAGAGATCCAGGTCCCAGACTGGCCACTGGATATGGGACAAATTTGCATAGCTCATCAAATGTTTTGAGACAAGACTGGCATTGAAACCACAACTTATAGAAAGCTAACTGGAACTAATGGCTTGAACCCAGTAGGTCAACTGGCTGCTATATAAAACTATCAACAGTGTCTGTAAGATTTAAACAAGACTCAAAGTCTCATAACTTAATATTCAAAATGCCTAAATTATAATCCAAAAGTACTCAACATATGAAGAACCAGCAAAATCTCAACCCGCATGGGAAAAGACAATCAACAGATGTCAATGCTGAGATGACACAAATTATGAAATTATCTGACAAGGAATTTAAGATACAAAAATGTTCAACAATTAAGGGTGAACACTGTTCAAATGAGTGGAAAGATAGAAAGTCTCAGCAATGAAATAGAAGATGTAAAGAAGACCAAATAGAATCTTTAGAACAAAAAAAAATACAAAAACCAAAATTTACAACTCATTGGATATTCTCAATAGCTGAATGGAGACGACAGAGGCAAGATTCAGTGAAATTAATGACAATAGAAACCATCCAATCTGAACAATGGAGAGAAAAACAACTGAAAACCTGACCAGGGCCTCAGAGATCTATGAAACTATACCAAAAGTCTAATATTCATTCCATCAGAATCCCAGAAGGAGAAGAGAAAGAATGCAGTGCAGAACACAATATTTGAAAAAGTACTGGCTGAAAACTTCCCAGATTTGGTAAAAGGTATAAACTTACAGATTCTAGAAGCTTGGTGAGTCCCAAACAAAAAACAAACTTTGGTATCTTTACATACATGCTCATACACACCATACTCTCACTACTAAAAACTTAAGAAGAGAATCATGAAAGCAGTTAGAGAAAAATGACACATTATTTGTAGCAGAACAACAATTAGAATGACTGGATTTCTCATTAAAAACCATAGAGACCAAAAGGAAATGGTACGTTTTGAAAGTTCTGGAAGAAAAGATCTGTCAACCCAGAATTCTATGTCCATTGAAAACCTCTTTAAGGAATGAAGGTGAAATAAAGACATTCTCAAGTGAAGAAAAATTAAGAGAGTTCATTGCCAGTAGACATGCTGTAAAAGAACTGGTAAAGAAACTTATTCAGACAGAAATGATACCAGAGGAAACTTGGAACATTATTTATAAAGAAAGAGTATCATAAATGAAAAAATATTGGGAAAATGTAACATACTATTTGCCCTTGAGTTCTTTAAAATATGATTGATAGTTGAAAGCAAATATTATAACATTATCTATAGGTTTTCAATAATGAGGTATATATGACAATTATATCACAAATGGGTAGGATAAAGCTACCTATATTGTGGTAAGATTTATATACCCTGCTTGAAGTATTGATTCTAAATAAATTATAAGAAGTTAAATATGTATATTATAATGCCTAGAACATTCATTAAAAATAAATCTAAACAAAGATATATATTATAAAACATAATCAAAAAATTTAAATGGAGTACTAAAACAATGTTCAAATAACCCAAACAGAGGCAGGAAAGGGGAAAAAGAGGAACAAAAAACAGGGAAAACAGAAAAAAAGGTACACTTCTAACCAAATATATCAATAATTACATTAAATGTTTAATGATCTAAAAATGTCAAAAGAGATTGTCAGAAAAAATTGAAAAACTTCATGATCCAACTATGTGCTGTCCATAAGAAATTAACTTCAAATATAATGCTATAGATACATTTAAAGCAAAAATATGGAAACAAAAGATATATTATGTAAACACTAGTCTAAAAAAAGCTAGTACTGCTATGTTAATATTAGACAAATTAAACCTAGAATAGAGAGATTAACAGGGTAAAAGAGAAACATTACATAATGATAAAAGAATCAATTCACCATGACATAACAAACCCAAAAGTGTGAGTATCTAACAAGAGATATTCAAAATACATGGAGAGGGACTTCCCTGGTGGCGCAGTGGATAGGACTCTGCGCTCCAAATGCAGGGGGCCTGGGTTTGATATCTGGTCAGGGAACTAGATCCCACATGCATGCCACAACTAAGAGTTCGCATGCCACAACTAAGGAGCCCACATGCCTCAACTAAAGGAGCTGGTGAACCAGAACTAAGGAGCCCTGGAACCACAACTAAGGAGCCTGCAAGCCACAGCTAAGGAGCCCACCTGCCACAACTAAGACCTGGTACAACCAAATAAATGAAGAAATAAGTAAATAAATAAAAAACAAAACAAAACAAAATACATGAAGAATAAAAACTGACAGAATTGAAAGGAAAAATAGACAAATCTACAGTTACAGATAGAGTTCAACACTTCTTTCTCAGAAACTGATGGAATTAGTAGACTGAAAATCAACAAGAATTTGGAAGAACTGAAAAATACCACTAAAAAACTGGATTAATTGGCACTTATAAAACTCTCCACTCAACAACATTAGAATACATGCTGTTTCTAATTAAACATGGAATACTGTCAAGATATATCATATCCAAGATAAAAATACCTAAACAAATGTTAAAGAATTAAAATAATGCAAAGTATTTTTTTTGATCATCATGAAATTAAACTAGAAATTAACAAAAGACAATAAGAAAATCCCCAAACACGTGGAAATTAAACAACACACTTCTAAGTAATTCATGATTCAAAGGGAAATTCTCAATTGAAATTAGAAAATATTTTGATCATAATGAAAATATAAATTGACATGTCAAAAAATCAGGGATGGGCTTCCCTGGTGGCACAGTAGTTGAGAGTCTGCCTGCCGATGCAGGGCACACGGGTTCGTGCCCTGGTCTGGGAAGATCCCACATGCCACGGAGGGGCTAGGCCTATGAGCCATGGCCGTTGAGCATGCATGTCCGGAGCCTGCGCTCTGCAACAGGAGAGGTCACAACAGTGAGAGGCCCGCGTACCGCAAAAAAAAAAAAAAAAAAATCAGGTGTTTAGAGGGAAATGTATAGCATTAAATGCTTATATTAGAGAGGTTTTAAACCAATCATTTAAGCTTCTAACTTAATAAACTAAAAGAAAAAAATTAAAGTAAACGCAATGCAATCAAAAGGAAATAATAAAATAAGAGCAGATACCAATGATATGGAGAACAGAAAAACAATAGACTCTCAAACCAAAAACTGTTTCTTTGAAATGATCAATAAAATATATAAACCTCTATAAAGACTGACCAAAATAAAGACACAAAGTATCAGAAATGAAATATGGAATGAATGAATCAGAAATATTTTGGTAATAGCAGGAATGATAAAGCAGATAACACTCGACAATTGAAAGTATGAGGAAATACTATGAACTTTTTTATGCATAATAACAACTTAAGTAGTCCTATGACTATTTAAGAAATTGAATTCATAGTGAAACACCTTGTGAGAAAAATATCTTCAGGCCTATATGGTTTCATCAGTGAATTATAACAAATATTTAAAGAAGAAAGAACACCACCAATTCTATGCAAACTCTTCTAGGAAATAGAAGAGGGAGCACTCCCCAACTCATTTTATGAAATCAGCATTACCCTGATACAAAAACTAGAAAAGACAATACAAGAAAAGAAAACTATAGAGCAATATTCCTTATAAAAATAGATGCCAAAATACTCAACAAAGTATCAGCAAATCAATTGCAACAATATATAAAGCAAATAATAAAACACAGTCAAGTGGAATTTATCTCAGAAATGTAAGGCTAGTTCAATACTCAAGAATCAACCCATGTAATCGATCAGATTAACAGTGTAAAACCATAAGATTACATCAATTTATGCAGAAAAAAAAATTTGAAAAAAATTCAACACCCATTATAAAGATCCATAGCAAACTAAGAATAGACAGGAATTCCCTCAACCTGGTAAAGAATATCTACAAAAACCCTATCACTGATATCATAGTTACATGGTGAAAAAATTAAATGCTTTCTCTGTAAGTTTGGTAATAGTAAGGCACATATATCTACTTTAATCACTTCTAGCCAGATCAATCAGGCAAAAAATAAAGAGTCAAAAGGCTTACAGATGGGAAAGAAAGGCATAAGACTGGCCCTATTCACAGATAACATAATTGCTTACGTAGAAAAATCCAAAGGAATCTACAGAAAAAAGGCAAAAAAAACCCAACTCTTAGAACTAATAAGTGTTTAGCAAAGTCACAGGATACAAGGATAATAATACATATATTTCTATGTAATAACAATAATCAATTAGAATCAAAAATTTTAAAGTAATACCATTTAAAATATCTCAAAAAAGAAATAATTAGGTATAAATTTAACAAAATATGTACTGAATCTGTATTCTGTAAGCTATAAAACACTAATTAAAGAAATCAAAGAAAACCTAAATTAGTGACAAAACATTTAAAGTTTTGGGATTGGAAGACACAGCCTAGTAAAGATGTCAATTCTCCCCAAATCAATCTACAGATTCAAAGCAAGCATTCCAGTCAAAATCCCAGCAGAATGTTTACTTGGCTATAGACAATCTAATTCTAAAATTCATATGGAAAGGTGAAGGAACTAGAATAGCCAAAACAATTTTGAAAAAGAAGAATAAAGTATGAGAAAGCATGCTGTTCAATTTTAAGACTTACTATAAAATACAGTAATCAAGACAGTGTGATATTGGCAAAGGAAAAGACACATAGGTCAATGGAACAGAACAGAGAGAACAGAAACAGAACCACACAAATATGGCCAACTGATCTTTTTACAAAGGTGGAAAGCCAATTCAGTGCAAAAGGGATAGACTTTTCATAAAATGGAACAATTAGACATCCATTAAAAAAAGAACTTTGATCTAAATCTCACACTTATTACAAAAGTTAATTCAAAAGGGATCAAAGATATAAAAATAAAATGCAGAACTATATAACTTTTAGAAGAAAACATAAGAGAAATTCTTCACGATCTGAAATTAGGCAAAGAGGTCTTAGATACGACACACAGTTATAAATCCATAAAATTTGATGAATTGGACTTTATTAAATTTTTAATTGCTCTACGAAAGATACTGTTAAAATAATGAAAAGACAAGCTACAGACTCAGAGAAAATATTTTTAAATTGTATATTTGACAAAGGACCTGTGTCCAGAACAAATAAAGAAATGTCATAACTCAGCAGTAAAATAACGCGGTTAAGAAATGGGCAAAGGACTTGAACAGACACTTCACCAAAGAAGATGTATATAACTATAAACATATAATAAAAGACAAATAAATGTAAGAGAGTGGCTTAGATCTGTTAGAAACTGTCACAGTGAATAAATTCTAGATTGAATTGAGATGTGTGAAAAATAATGTAAAAATAAATTTGATTTTTTAAAATTATTTGGAGCAAAAACAAGGAAGCAATAAGCCCTCTGCTAAGGGCAGATGGTATAAGGTTAACAGATGACAGAGAGAACATGGAACTATCTAACTGTTATTATGCCTCCATTTTATCTGTCAAGAAGATGACATTATATTAGTGAAAATGGTGAGTTACAAAAACAGAACGTACAATATAATTCAATTTTAGATAGATGATAGATAAGCAGACATATATATGTGCATAGAAATAATATGGGAAGGATATATATGCATGTACATAGAAATAATATGGGAAGGACATACACTAAAATGTTAACAGTTGTTATTTCTAGGTGTAAGATTTTCATTTTTTTTTTTGCTGTGCATATGTATTTCATGAATATTCCATAATGTACATGGATTGCTTTTAAAATAAAACAGAACAAGTGATTTTTAAATGGAAAAGATGGTGAAAGGAACTTTAAAAGAATAGAAGCTCCAGGTGAGGAGGTCCTAGAAGAACACATAGATTTTATGAGTTACAATGAAATACACCCCAGAGCACTGCAAGAAATTTTGTAGAAGAGAACATATGCAAAAGTAGTTCCAGTCTTTAAGGAAGAAATGTCATCTTCTGAAAACTATAGCAAGATTCTACACCTAATAATTGGAAGAACAGATTTGGAGAATTCAGAAAAGAAACACTACTAGGATCCCAACTTAGGCTCACTAAAAATAGGTCATGACAGACAAACCTTATTTCCTTTTCTAGACAGTTACTACTAGAAGTGATGGCTGCTATGCCCTCAGATTTGACCTGTTCAACACTTCTTTCTTTCTGATGACAGCAGCCTGGTTTTATTTTGGGAAACTACTTTGGCTATTTAATAGACTTCTAAAACTTACCATGTCCAATAGTTAATTCATCTTTTCCTCTAAAACCTGGTCCCTTCTACTGTCTTTCCCATCTCAGGAAATAGCAACTGCAACCTTCTGTTACTTGGGCCAACCCTTCTGGAATCATTCCTGACTCCATTCTCTGTCTCACGCTCCACCTTCAAATCCATCAGAAAATACTGTTGGTTTTACCTTTAAAATAAACCAAAGATCTGACCACTTTCTCAACATTGCTGCTACTATGACCACACCCAGTCCCACTCACCATCTCTCCTCATCTGGGTTATTACAACAGCAGCTAAGTGAAATCCCTACTTCTATTCTTGACCACTTATACTCTACTATCCTTTTAATACACAAGTCAGGTCATGGCACTCCTATGATAAAATGACTCTCCATTTCCCTGAGTAAATACCAAGGTCCTTTCCATGGCCTTCAGGACCCCTCATGAGATGCTTCACATTCTTCTCCTCCTCCTGCTCTCTCCCTTGTTCACCTGGCTCTAGCCACAGTGGCCTCCTTGCTGGACCTTGAAACAGCCATGCACTCTCTTGGCCTCAGGGCCTTTGTACTTGCCCTTTCTTCTACCTGGAATTCTCTACTTCCAGATCCCCCCATAGCTAGGATGACCATATATCCTGGTTTGCCTGAGAGAGACCCCATTTGTGCCGGATATTCCAGCATTAACACACACAATCTTAAAAGTGTTCCCATTCAGATGATGTTATATGGTCACCCTCCTCATGGCTCAGAGCCTCATCTCTTTCAGGTCTGCTCAATCTCAACTTCTCATTGAGGACTCTCTCACACCTGACTTAATATTGTAGCCCTACCCCAGCACATTTAAATTCTTTCCTTGTTTTGTGTTTTTTCCCTATGTCTCTTTTCACCTTCTGATATACTATATTACCTTCTTATTGATTATGTTTACTGTTTGTATTCTGTCATTACTTACATAAGCTCCCTGAAGGCAGACATCTTGCCTGTTTCATTTTCAATATCATATCCCCAGCACCTAGAACAGTGCCTAGTATAGAGGAGATCTCAATAAATGTTGATTGATAAATGAATGCACAAATGAGTGCCTAGAAACTTGTTTTCTCACTAGATAGCAAAATGAAATAAAATAAAAATTTATATTTGGGGACCTTGAGGAAAAATAAATATTCCATAAAACATTCCTTATGTATATATTGAATATATATATATAATGTCAGGATTCCTTTATTCCTTTGGTTGAAAGGAATTTAACCTGAAAGGAGTTAACCTGAACTTCCAGAAGTAAGGCAAAAAAAAAAAAAAAAAAAGAGGCAGAGTGTTTATTGCAAAGATACTGCAAAGTCTCACAGAAATGAAGGACCAAACCTTAGCACAGCAACTTCTGGGATTTTAGAGCCTGGACACAAGAATTCAAATACAAACAAGATTCTTTCTTCTCTCTTCTCTGCTCTTCCTGCACATTGGCCTTATTCTCTCATATTGCAGACTGACTATGGAAGTACTTTTTCCCCCAGCTCCCAGCTGTAGTTGGAAAAAAAAATCCCAGAGGTGGACTGATTCCTATTGTCACCAGCTTGAATCACATCCACTGTGGAAAAAGGATGAAACACTGTGATGGCTCTCCCAACCCCTAGAGCAGTCACTACCGTCAAAAATGCAGGTTCCTGCCACAAAATGACAGCAACTCTTCCCATATAAATGGGACAAGTACTTCCTCAAAAGAAATCGCATCCTTTTCCCAAAGGAAATGAGAGACACTCAGAAGACAATAAATAAAAGTCTAATTCGATGGCTTTTTATATTTTTTAAATGCCACACTATGCTATAACGTATTCCAGAGATTAATAAACACCAACATGTTCTTCACTCATAAATGTGTAAGATTGCTTTCTATACATTGAGTCTCTAATTGAGCACTTTGATAAACTCTGCAATTTTACCATCCAGTAGCCAATTTACTCTGCTTTAATAAGACACATTACCAAAATACTGCACATCGCATAGTCAGAGATATTCTCTCTTTTTTCACTGTGTTAAATAATGATATACATTTTCAATTTATCTATGGTGAATGTTAGAATATGACAGCTGTATTTGTTTTTCACGGTCTAAAGTGAATGATAATATCTCACGAGCTGATTTATTTCCTTCTTTTCTATCCACAGTGATCTTACTGTGCTATTTCAGCTTAAAAATATGGATATTGAGGCACCAGCTGCTTCAACTCTAGAGAACAGTTATTTCCCATGAACCAACAATTTTACTTAAAAGAGGAGGGAGACAGAACATAAGGAAACTTTTCTCAGGACCACCCAAATCAAATAAACAAACGACAATGCAAAAAAACTACCTAAGTTTTGACAACATTGCAAGATTCCTTTTGTTAAGGTACAAGATACAGAATTTCCCAGGAGAACAAAATCAATGAAAGCCTGAATTCTCATAATTAGAGTTGTTGTTATTATTATCATGTTATTGACACAAAAATGCCTCATCCTCATTCCCAATTAAACTTGCTCTATAACTTGTGCAAAGCAGATGCTATAAACTGAACTAAAATGTTGTGGATGACGTGGAAGACATTTTTTTTTATTTTGTTTTTGTTTTATGGGTTTTTCACTTTAAAGAAATCTAACAGATTTTATCTCCTTTCAGAAAATCATGCATGCAGGGACCGAAGCAGTGATTTATGCTGTGACATAATATGTTTTTGACACAAAAAGTACTTGTCAAAAATGCAAGATACAAAAGCAGCTATTCTAAGTGTTTTAAAGGGAAGAAGGAAAATCTGGCTTTCTTCAGTCAATAATACGTCTGACATAAATAATGATTGAGAACTGACAGCTACAAGATGTGACTTAGATGTTTTGAATTCGTCAAGATGAAAAGGTAAGTAATATCAATTTTGTATTCTATAGTAATTTTGCTGTAATGTCATTGAACTTCTCATGGCAACAAGAGTTATAATAATTGTATTAGTAATTGGTGAGTCATACAATGAATAACGTCTTTAATTGAATACTTGTTTTCATAGTATAGCTACAGCTCTGCCTCAAAATTGAGTTCGATCTGGCACTATAGAAGAATAGATTTAATCTTTCATCTTCCACCTGTCTTATATGAGTAATTTTATTTTTAAAAATACACAAAGAGGGAAAGAAAAGGAAAATCATGAGGTTAAGTAACGATGTAGAGTTTTAACTAGCCATGGTCCTCAGAAACAGTGAAGATTAACTTGGGAAGGTATGACTTATCTCAAACCCTGCAAAATATCAGTACATTTTCATAAAGCCAAAGAGAAATGTCTGTTCTGAATGGCTCCAGAAAAATCATGCCATCACAAAATATTTTCTTCCAATGACTCATACTCTGCTTTGGGATTTCAAAACTTCCCATTTGCATATATTGACTGCTTCATTCTGATGCAAACTCTAGCTTTCAGACTCCAAGCTCATTTTTACAGGTCAAATTTAGGTAGGAATCAGTAGTGATGGCTTCCTCCTTTTACATGACCACCTCATCCCCCCCCCAAAAAAGCCAATATTTTATCGATTCCTTTATAAAAAAGCTATGATTTTCATACTAAAATGTTATCCTGATTTTAGAGATAGATTAAATACATCTAAGCTTTCCTGGTTTAGGCTATATTATGGTAACATGAAGCACAAATTCAAATACTCATGTTTTGTTGTAAAGTCACTTGGATGCCTTTGCATTTTCAACAGTACTTTGCCGTCTATGACAATGACTGGCTAGATGTTCTCACCAAATCCATGTATCCTTTTTTCTGGGCTCACAACTCTATTTCATGGAGGTAGGAGTGACCATGTGACTGAGTTCCAGCCAATAAAATGTGGAGAGGTAATGAATGTGGCTTCCAGATTTCATCCATAACGAGCTTTCATGCCAGCTCTTCTGCATCTGCTGGCTGAATGAAGAGGTCTCAGAACGTAGAGGAAGGGAGCGACAGGACACCTTAGGACCTAGCTGAGTTCATAAGTGCACATGTGGAATGCTGTCCAAATGCCATGCACATGAAAAATAAACTATTATTATGTTAGACAATTGAGACTTGGGGATGTATCTAACTTAGTCACTAGAGTAACCTTAACTAATACACACTCCCACTCCAAAATCTGGCTGAGTGGGGACCAGGGTAGAGAGTGATCACTGGGATTGCTATGCAGGAAACATTCACGACCTTCCCCCTCCCATGGTGGGAAGAATGTACTTCCTGAATTCCTGAGGTTGTGCATGGACCCAACTTGCTTTGGCCAATGGTATGTTAGTAGATGTGATGCGAAGAGGCCTTCAATATGCTTGTGCAGTTTGGGCTTGGCTGCAGCACTCTGCTGATCTGCCTGAGAAAAGCATGCCCTGGGTAGACGCTCCCCTTCAGCATAAGCCCCTCAAAAAACACATATGCAGCAGACCCGAACCCAACCCACTCCTGGAGCGAAGGTCATCTGACCCAGAACAGAGCCATCCAGCCAAACCATGGTTAACCTGATGATCTGTGGGCAAGAAAAGTATATGCTTATTGTAAACCATGGAGTTTCAGGGTGGTTTGTTAAAGCGATAGCTGATAATACAGACAGGCAGCCTTAGTGTAGTGTGGTCTAGAGTGCAGACTATAGGACCAAACACTTCATGTCAAATCTGTATCATTTATTAGCTATGTTTCCTTGTGCAAGGTATTTAAACCATGCCTCTCTGTTTCCTCATTTATAAAAAGAGATAATTATACCTATCTCATAATAGTTCCTACTAATAGTAGTAGTAGTAGTACCTAACTCATACAGTTAATACTTATAAAGTGCTTGGAATAATGCCTGGCACATAGTAGCCACTGCAATAGTGTATATGAGATAAAATAAACCTCAGTAACCCATAAATACTTCAGCAAATTACCCCCAACAAGAACAAGATGCTGCTGCCAACAGATGCTTGAATTCCCCAGAGATATTCTTCCCTGTAATCAGAAGTCCACGTTACAAAATGTTTAAAGAATTCCATCTGTTGAGGCTTCCTTCTGATGAGTTTAATGACCTGGATTTTGAATTCCTGTTCCACCATTTGGGACCTTGGACACTGTGCTGATCACTGGGTCTCAATTCCCTCACCAGTAAATGGGGACTGTAACGGTACTCAACTCAGCAGAGTAGTCAGTATTATAGTAGATGCTCTATAGAAAGCATTTTAGTACAATAAATAATGCTTATAAACACTTAATAAATATTAGTTATTCTTCATTTGGGCAAACAATTTTAAGAACAACCAGGTCACTTTTAGCTTGTGAAGAAGTGGATTGTAACTTCAAAGTATTGTTTATCTAAACTCACCAAAAGATTACCTTCTCTGATGTTTTTAAGGCAGAGGATATTTTTCAAAAGAGCGCTTAAGGGACTTCCCTGGTGGTCCAGTGATAAAGAATCCACCTTCCAATGCAGGGGATGCAGGTTCAATCCCTGGTCGGGGAACAAAGATCCCACATGCCGCGGGGCAACTAAGCCGGCGAGCCACAACTACTGAGCTCGTGCACCTCAACTAGAGCCTATATGCTGCAAACTATAGAGCCCACACGCCCTGGAGCCCATGCGCCACAACTAGAGAAGAGAAAACCCGCACGCCACAACTAGAGAGAAGCCCACACACCACAACGAAGAGCCCACGCGGCCCAACGAAAGATCCTGCGTGCCTCAAGGAAGATCCCGTCTGCAACTAAGACCTCACGCAGCCAAATAAATAAATAAATGAGCACTTAAAACCGCAGCAGTTTCTCTCCTCTACTACCATAAATCTTTTTAGCTTTTATTTTCATTTTGTTCTGATGTATCAGTATAATACAAATCATGAAAATCATAAAATGATGCCTGTTATTATGTCTGTGTTATCTTCTCTTTACTTTTATGTAAATAATGTTGTCTCTACCTTCTGTTTACTAACAATATTTCTGGTATTAATCAAAAAGAGCCCTCAGATCACATTCAACTTAATAGCAATTTAATTTAAAAGGTAAGAGATGTGGATTATATGCGATACTAAGCCACAATGTGTGTATCTTCTACATGAAAACAACCTTAATTTCCCTGCTTGACTGAGAATAGAAATAAAAAGAACGATTGCTACAAGTAAGGAAAAATTCATAACTTGCCAGGGGTGTAACAGCTGTTGATTTAAGGTTTGCATCTTTGATAACACGATGCTGCTGGGAAGATAACATCTTTTTGACAAAGCTGTGAACATAAAAATTACAAGGCTTTACTCAACACTTAAATATTTTCTTTGTATCACTTACAGAAAAAATTATTTCTTTTATTTACTTACACTAAAATGTGTGAAGTATACTGTATCTCATCAGCAAGTTTTACAATAAAATTTAGTGTTTCCTTGTTCCATAGGTATAAGTACACTTGTCACATCACAAATAAAAATTACTTAAATTATCCTCAGTTTAGAGAAATGATCTGCTATTGTCATGTACAAGTAGTTCCTACCATTGGAAATACAAACACAGAATTGAGCATACACTCAGGATATTATTCATTTCTTTTATTATGAGCTAGAAGTAGGTGATTGAAAAATTAGGTGACAAAACAAAGCAAGTACTGCACTAACTGGGGGAAAAAATACCTGCAAAGTGGAATCTTGAAAATGTGTAAAAGAGAATAACTTTGCCATGGCAGTTAGAAACAATAACAGTGTTCTCATTTATCTAAAGGCTGCTGCGTTATTTCCTGAAGTTCTGGCATCTACAGCCTCGCTGACTGGAAGATTGCCCTGCCAGGGCTAGCCAGTCCTTAGAGATAGCAAATTACTTTCCAAGAAGTATACTTTTCACATGCAAATTAACCAATCCAGAGCCCAAACTCAGGACCACCTCCACTATCTGACTTTTACATTCCAGGAGGCAATATTCCTCTACCCTAATCACCCCAGGGCCAGGTGCTAGACAACTAGGGACTACCATGCCCCAGAGCCCAGCCACTTATTCAAACTGTCCAATTCAATACCTGCTCAGCTGCTTATCCTGCCTCACCCACTCATTCTTTGGAAAACCACAATAGAGGCTTTTGCTCATGCTTTCCCCTTGCTTCTTCTACTCCTGACTGGTCCTGGTGCTTGCTCATGTGGCCCTGCACAGGATGGGTTCTCTTCTCTTGGAAACTATAACAAACTATCTTTTCAATGGCGATCATCTCCTGATCTGTTGACCACATTATACCTGAATAAAACCAAATTCCAAGGACAGTTTAAAATAAATTCTTAAAAAAAATAAAATAAAATAAAATAAATTCTTACCAAGCATCCAGTGGACAACTCATGAATTCTTTTTATTGCTCAGTATAGAAATACTGGTAGTCTTCTCTCTAGCAATGGCTCCTATTCAGACTAGGTCTACCTTGGTCTAACTAATAGGCACATTACTTAGTTTTCCCACACAAAATAAGTCTTCCTATGGCACAAAAATTCTACTTTACATCTGATTATATGATCATAATCCCCTGCCATCACTCCATAGCCTCAGTCATTGTCCACACCATTTAACTCCTTAATATGTGTGATGCCTCCAAAGTGAGACATAATCTACCACCTAATTGTGAGCAGTGTGTTCACTAAGGAAGTGACCAAATCCAAGCCAAATATATCCTGCCCAGAAGACCCTGCAGCACAAAAATCTTGTCGTTTTTTCAGAGGTAACCATCTACAGATCGTAACAAGTTGGTTTCCCTGGAGACTCTAGGTTCTGCATTGTCTGGACTCTAAGAAAACCACGTGTCTGATTTGATAAGACAAAGGCATCTAAGGCAGGAATGGCCTCATGGGCCACCCTTACCTTTGGCTGGGGACTTAATAATGAGTTGTTGGACAAGAGAAATCTCATCAAACTTGATATTCCTCCAAAAGGGGATGGGGGGGGTGGCTTCCTTGGACAAGTAAATTTTGTAAATACTGAATAATATATCCCACCTCTATGACCCTGGTGACTGTGCACATTACACTATGCTAACTATAACATTCGAGTGGAAAAAAGAAGTAAATATATGCTAGAGTCAGTAAAAACCTGATCTCCAATACTGTGGGCATCTCAATGACTAGTGAAACATAAAACGCTTTGTTTTGGGGTTTGATGTTTTCTTTTTAATTTTCATGTTTGTTCTTGGTTGTCAAATAGACATATATTTTTATCTACTTTTAATCTCAAAAACAGTCAAAACTCTTAATCAGCTAAAATTCTGTCTAGTATGTGAATTAATTCTATGGCAACAACAGATTTCTGGCTTCCAAGTGTTGATAAATGTCCAAATTCCAAAATGAAAATATCATCTCTTTTACCCATTTTTCTTTTCACATTTTATGTTAATTCTTGGCCCTAAAATAACCCCAGTATGTTATTTTTCAATTACATTTCTATAGAGTGATAAAAACAGAACCATGATTCATAGTAACAATATGTTTGCCTTAAAAAGGGTTTTGTGCTACTGGAGGGAAAAGAATACATATCTGTTTAATACATTACCGTATTTTCTGGTTTATAAGCTTTGGCAGTTTATAAGGCATAGCCAACTTTTATAAGCATATGTTTGGGTTTGGGGAGAATTTTACAGCAAGGAGAGTAGAGGGAAAACACACCTCCCTGCCCTGACAAGGTCAATGGGTCACTCTGCTAGGGTGCTCTGAGAGCTTTTGCAATCAGCCACTCTGGGGAAAGCTTTGGGCTCTGAGTGAGGAGCTCTGGAAGTTGTGAGAATGTCACTGTACTATAGCATCATAGGATTTCACCACCTAGTGGCAACTACTGAAAATTATAGCCAGTTACCCTGAACAAAATGCCTTTTGGGTGTGTTTCTAAACAATTTACTATTATACACAGGTTTTATTTAACAGTGTGAATTTGCATGTTCTGAATTGGTTATGATGTGATTGATAAATTGGAAAGCATGTTTTGCAAAACACAGATTATCAGTTGTATCAGGATAATGCCTGGATGCCAACACATTCATGTTTCTTACATTCATGCAAGAAAAAGAATTGAAGCAACTGTTACAACAGCTGCTTTCTTTATCATAATGGGGTAATAAGGATGAATAGAGTGTATGGAAGCACAGTGCTAATGGCAGGGTTAACGGTAATGAGAACACACAGCCTATTATTAATGACCAAAACCGAGATGGGATCTGGGGCAATATTTGTTAAACATTCTAGATGAAATATTTCATTTATTGTAATTTTCAAACTCTTTAGGACCTGAGGCCCTTGTTCTCACTGACACAACAGGTTTTATAACACAACTTGTGACAGCTACAATTTCTCTAGGAACAAATCTATCAGGTGGTGGCAGACCAGAGACCCTCTTGCTAGCACATCTACAAACTGACAATTATTTACACTGTTTCTTGTATTGCAAACATATCCATTTTCTCCAGATCCATTAAAATGAATACTGAGAATTCCATTCCATTCTGTAACTCTGTATTAGCATCTCACCTTTCTACTCTTTTTTTTTTTTGTGTGTGTGTGTGTGCTACACAGGCCTCTCACTGCTGTGGCCTCTCCCGTTGCACGGAGCACAGGCTCCGGACGCACAGGCTCAGTGGCCATGGCTCACGGGCCCAGCAGCTCCACGGCATGTGGGATCTTCCCGGACCGGGGCACGAACCCATGTCCCCTGCATCGGCAGGTGGATTCTCAACCACTGCGCCACCAGGGAAGCCCCCTTTCTACTCTTTTAATAGTTCTCCTTGTCTTAAGGGACGAATTGCTTCTCCAGTGCCCATTTTGGAGCTTTCCACCCCCCTCTTCTTTAACTCATATATTTTGCTGCTAAATCTCACCTTCCTTTTTTAAATTTATGAGTTTATTTCAGTTTATGTGTTAGTGTAAATAGGTAAGCTAATTTTAATTAAAATTTTAAGTTAGTTTCATAAGGCATAAATCAAATGATTCAGTAAAGTCCAGATATATTATACCTCCTGAATTCCTTTCATCCACTTTGTAATTTGATCAAAGGAATGCAATTGAATACATCTGGCATGATCTGTTCTGTATAAGCCCATGCTGTTTATCACCCAGGCTTTCACTGCTCTCTTGATGCATATATAATAATTTTCTTTTCTTAATATCCGCTCTGTTATCTTACTAAGAATTTAAGATAATAATGGCCAGGAGGGCTTTTTTTTTTCTTTCTTTCTGAAGTATTTTTAACTCGGTTATTGTTCCCATTGTTTTTGAAATGCTTTGGTTGTCCCAATCCCAAGAAATATTTCCCAATGGAAACATAAACGCAGTGGGTAATTTTCCTGGCAAGTAAGAGTGCTTTATTTAAACCAAATGTGCTTAATTGCTGTGTTCCATGTGTTCCTTCTTAGCCTATTGAGTTCAAATAGCTTATTGATGTTATCATTAATCTTAAGTTCCATTGTCATCTTTTCAGCTAATCATTTCTTGATAGAATTATAAGAAAAATCTGCAGTTTCTGAAGCACGTGCCAATTCAGAGGTCATGTTTGTCGTTCATTTTAGAGTATTTTAAAATAGTTTATACCAACTCCATAACAAATTCAATTATGCCAGCCTCAGCATATTTAAATGATGATTCTATTTGTCACTTGGGTACATTCTTTAGAACGGTAAGTCGAACAATTACTAGTTGGTCTCTGGAAATTCACAAATCAGCAATGAGGTTTACAGTCTGTTTTACATGATAAGCTGCAGATTGCAACTTGAATTTCTACGAATTAGAAGTAATTTCTATTTGACTTATATATTTATTAATATAACTGTCACTTCAAATACACTGTAGTTAAAATCAATTGGCCCTTTTTTAAAGAGTTTTCACAAAATAAAAGGACCGTTTCCACACCTTTGTACCAATTCCTCTAGAAAGTCTCAGTGAACAAGGTAAGGTGTGCATGATAGTGTAATCATTGCCCCTCATGCTCAAAGTGCTAAGAAACGTCACCTTTCCTTATTATATCAAACCAGCTCTACCTCTGGGCCCCCACTTGCCATGGTCAGCACTGTCAGTCATTTTAAAGAGCTTCCATTCCTCTCTTAGGAGGAAAGATCTTGGTCACAATTGAGATGCTCATCATACCCACTCACATGGCCAAGGTGGACTGCTCTGCAGGTAGCATCCATATCATCACTGCCCATGTGGCAACCCTTAAAGCACTCTCCCTGGGAGTTATGACACCTCCTAGGCTACTTTCAGGAGACACTGGTCTCCACAACCCAAAAAGCAGTCAGCCTTTGCTCTCTTCTTCTCTGAGGAACTCTCCCATCCCCTCAGAGCTTTAATTTCTCCAGCCCCTAGGGGGAAAAAATACGCTTTTTACTCTGGTCCTTTTTTGGTGGGGGGGGGGGGGGGGCACACCATGAAACACTGGGCAATCAGACAGCCAAGTGCCAAACCTCAAGACCACAAAAGAAATTGTTCATTTCCCTAGTTTCTTTAGAAATACAGTAAGAGATATCCCATCTGCCAAGGATAAATGACATGCTTCTGATAAACAGAAAAAAAGAAACAATACAGAGGAGAGACCTTCAAGATGGCAGAGGAATAAGATGTGGAGATCACCTTCCTCCCCACAAATACATCAGAAATACATCTACATGTGGAACAACTCCTACAGAACACCTACTGAACGCTGGCAGAAGACCTCAGACCTCCCAAAAGGCAAGAAACTCCCCACGTACCTGGGTAGGGCAAAAGAAAAAAGAAAAAACAGAGACAAAAGAATAGGGACGGGACCTGCCCCAGTGGGAGGGAGCCGTGAAGGAGAAAAGGTGTCCACACACTAGAAGCCCCTTCGTGGGTGGAGACTGCGGGTGGCTGAGGGGGGAAGCTTCGGAGCCGTGGAGGAGAGCGCAGCAACAGGGGTGCAGAGGGCAAAGAGGAGAGATTCCCACACAGAGGATCGGTGCTGACCGGCACTCACCAGCCCAAGTGGCTTGTCTGCTCACCCACCGGGGAGGGCGGGGGCCGGGAGCTCAGGCTCTGACTTCAGAGGTCGGATCGCCCGGGAGAGGACTGGGGTTGGCTGCGTGAACACAGCCTGAAGGGGTTAGTGCGCCACGGCTAGCCGGGAGGGAGTCCGGGAAAAAGTCTGGAGCTGCCCAAAGGTAAGAGACCATTGTTTCGGGGTGTGCAAGGAGAGGGGATTCAGAGCACCGCCTAAATGAGCTCCAGAGACGGGCGCGAGCCATGGCTATCAGCAGGGACACCAGAAACGGGCATGAAATACTAAGTCTGCTACTGCCGCCACCAAGAAGCCTGTGTGTGAGCACATGCCACTATCCACACCTCCCCTCCCAGGAGCCTGTGCAGCCTGCCACTGCCAGGGTCCCATGATCCAGAGACAACTGCCCCAGGAGAACGCACGGCACCTCAGGCTGCAGCAATTGCATGCCGGCCTCTGCTGCCGCAGGCTCGCCCCGCATTTGTACCCCTACCTCCCCACCGGGCCTGAGTGAGCCAGAGCCCCCGAATCAGCTGATACTTTAACCCCGTCCTGTCTGAGCGAACAGCAGACACCCTCAGGCGACCTACATGCAGAGGTGGGGCCAGATCCAAAGCTGAACCCCGGGAGCTGTGTGAACAAAGAAGAGAAAGGGAAATTTCTCTCAGCAACCTCAGGAGCAGCAGATTAAATCTCTACAATCAACCTGATGTGCCCTGCATCTGTAGAATACCTGAATAAACAATGAATCATCCCAAAATTCAGGTGGTGGACTTGGGGAGCAACTGTAGACTACGGGTTAATTTTCTGTATCTAATTTGTTTCTGGTTTTATGTTTACCTTAGTTTAGTATTTAGACTTTACCATCATTGGTAGATTTATTTATTGATTTCACTGCTCTCTTCCTTTAATAGATATATATATTATTTCCTTTTTCTCTTTTTCTCAGTGTGTATGTGTATGCTTCTTTGTGTGATTTTGTCTGTATAGCTTTGCTTTTACCATTTGTCATAGGGTTCTGTCAATTTTGTGTGTGTGTGTAGTTTTTAGCACTTATCATTCGTGGATTTGTTTTTTTGGTTCGGTTGCTCTCTTCTATCTTTTTTTAAATTACTTTAAATTTTTAATAATTTTTTATTTTTTACTTTAATAACTTTAGTTTATTTTATCTTTTCTTTCTTTCTTTCTTCCTTTCTTTTTTCTCTTTTCTTCTGAGCTGTGTGACTAACAGGGTCCTGGTGCTCTGGCCAGGTGTCAGGCCTGTGCCTCTGAGGTGGGAGAGCCGAGATCAGGACACGGGTCCACCAGAGACCTCCCAGCTCCACGTAAGATCAGATGGCAAGAGCTCTCCCAGAGATCTCCATCTCAATGATAAGATGCAGCTCCACTCAACGAGCAGAAAGCTACAGTGCTGAACACCCCATGCCAAACAACTAGCAACACAGGAACACAAGGCCACCCATTAGCAGAGAGGCTGCCTAAAACCATAATAAGGTCACAGACACCCCAAAACAAACTACCAAACATGGTCCTGCCCACCAGAAACAAGATCCAGCCTCATCCACCAGAACACAGGCACCAGGCCCCTACACCAGGAAGCCTACACAACCCACTGAACCAACCTTACCCACTGGGGGCAGACACCAAAAACAATGGGAGCTATGAACCTGCAGCCTGCAAAAAGGAGACCCCAAACACAGTAAGTTAAGCAAAATGAGAAGATGGAGAAACAAACAGCAGATGAAGGAGCAAGGCAATGACCCATCAGACCAAACAAATGAAGAGGAAATAGGCAGTCTACCTGAAAGAGAATTCAGAGTAATGAGAGTAAAGATGATCCAAAATCTTGGAAATAGAATGGAGAAAAAACAAGAAACATCTAACAAGGACCTAGAAGAACTAAAGAGCAAACAAAAAATGATGAACAACAAAATACCTGAAATTAAAAATTCTCTAGAAGGAATCAATACCAGAATAACTGAGGCAGAAGAACGGAAAAGTGCCCAGGAAGATAAAATAGTGAAAATAACTACCGCAGAGCAGAATAAAGAAAAAAGAATGAAAAGAAATGAGGACAGTCTCAGAGACCTCTGGGACAACATTAATGGCACCAACATTCGAATTATAGGGATCCCAGAAGAAGAAGAGAAAGGACTGAGAAAATATTTGAAGAGATTATAGTTGAAAATTTCCCTAATATGGGAAAGAAAATAGTCAATCAAGTCAAGGAAGCGCAGATAGTCCCACAAAGGATAAATCCAAGGAGAAACACTCCAAGATACATATTAATCAAACTATCAAAAATTAAATACAAAGAAAAAATATTAAAAGCAGCAAGGGAAAAACAACAAATAACATGCACAGGAATCACCATAAGGTTAACAGCTAATCTTTCAGCAGAAACTCTGCAAGCCAGAGGGAGTGGCAAGACATGTTTAAAATAATTTAGAGAAAAACCTACAACCAAGATTCCTCTACCCAGCAAGGATCTCATGCGGATTCAACAAAGAAATTAAAACCTTTACAGACAAGCAAAAATTAAGAGAATTCACCACCACCAAACCAGCTTTACAAAAAATGCTAAAGGAACTTCTCTAGGCAGGAAACACAAGAGAAGGAAAAGACCTAAAATAACAAACACAAAACATTGAAGAAAATGGGAATAGGAACATACATATCGATAATTACCTTAAATGTAAATGGATTCAATGCTCCCACCAAATGACATAGACAGGCTGAATGGATACAAAAACAAGACCCATATATATGCTGTCTACCAGAGACCCACTTCAGGCCTAGGGACATATACAGACTGAAAGTGAGGAGATGGAAAAAGATATTCCATGCAAATGGAAATCAGAAGAAAGCTGGAGTAGCAATTCTCATATCAGGCAAAATAGACTTTAAAATAAAGACTATTACAACAGACAAAGAAGAACACTACGTAATGATGAAGGGATCAATCCAAGAAGAAGATATAACAATTGTAAATATTTATGCACCCAACATAGGAGCACCTCAATACATAACGCAACTGCTAACAGCCATAAAAGGGGAAATTGACAGTAACACAATCATAGTAGGGGACTTTAACACCCCACTTTCACCAATGTACAGATCATCCAAAATGAAAATAAATAAGGAAACACAAGCTTTAAATGACACATTAAATAAGACGGACTTAATTGATATTTATAGGGCATTCCATCCAAAAACAACAGAATACACTTTCTTCTCAAGTGCTCATGGAACATTCTCCAGGATAGATCATACCCTGGGTCACAAATCCAGGATTGGTAAATTTAAGAAAATTGAAATCGTATCAAGGGTCTTTTCTGACCACAACACTATGAGACCAGACATCAACTACAGGAAAACATCTGTAAAAGAAACAAACACATGGAGGCTAAACAATACACTACTAAATAACCAAGAGATCACTGAAGAAATCAGAGGAAATCAAAAAATACCTCAAAACAAATGACAATGAAAAAAGGACAAACCAAAACCTATGGGATGCAGCAAAAGCAGTTCTAAGAGGGAAGTTTATAACAATATAATCCTACCTCAAGAAACAAGAAACATCTCAACCTGCCAAGACTGAACCAGGAAGAAATAGAAAATATGAACAGACCAATCACAAGCACTGAAATTGAAACTGTGATTAAAAATCTTCCAACAAACAAAAGCCCAGGACCAGATGACTTCACAGGCGAATTCTATCAAACATTTAGAGAAGAGCTAACACCTATCCTCCTCAAACTCTTCCAAAATATAGCAGAGGGAGGAACACTCCCAAACCCATTCTACGAAGCCACCATCACCCTGATACCAAAACCAGACAAAGATGTCACAAAAAAAGAAAACTACAGACCAGTATCACTGATGAACATAGATGCAAAAATCCTCAACAAAATACTAGGAAACAGAATCCAACAGCACATTAAAAAGATCATACACCATGATCTAGTGCGGTTTATCCCAGGAATGCAAGGATCTTCAATATATGAAAATCAATCAATGTGATAAACCATATTAACAAATTGAAGGAGAAAAACCATATGATCATCTCAACAAATTCAGGAAAAGCTTTTGACAAAATTCAACACCGATTTATGATACAAACCCTCCAAAAAGTAGGCGTAGAGGGAACTTACCTCAACATAATAAAGGCCATATATGACAAACCCACAGCCAACATCTTTCTCAATGGTGAAAAACTGAAACCATTTCCTCAAAGATCAGGAACAAGACAAGGTTGTCCACTCTTACCACTATAATTCAACATAGTTTTGGAAGTTTTAGCCACAGCAATCACAGAAGAAAAAGAAATAAAAGGAATCCAAATCAGAAGAGAAGAAGTAAAGCTGTCACTGTTTGCAGATGACAAGAAACTATACTTAGAGAATCCTTAAGACCCCACCAGAAAACTACTAGAGCTAATCAATGAATTTGGTAAAGCAGCAGGATTCAAAATTAATGCACAGAAATCTCTTGCATTCCTATATATTAATGATGAAAAATCTGCAAGAGAAATTAAGGAAACACTCCCATTTACCACTGCAACAAAAAGAATAAAATACCTAGGAATAAACCTACTTAAGGAGACAAAAGACCTGTATGCAGAAAACTATAAGACACTGATGAAAGAAGTTAAAGATGATACAAACAGATGGAGAGATATACCATGTTCTTGGATTGGAAGAATCAACATTGTGAAAATGACTATACTACCCAAAGCAGTCTACAGAGTCAATGCAATCCCTATCAAACTACAAATGGCATTTTTCTCAGAACTAGAATACAAAATTTCACAATTTGTATGGAAATACAAAAGACTCCAAATAGCCAAAGCAATATTGAGAAAGAAAAACAGAGCTGGAGGAATAAGGCTCCTGGACTTCAGACTATACTACAAAGCTACAGTAATCAAGACAGTATGGTACTGGCACAAAAACAGAAACATAGATCAATGGAACAGGATAGAAAGCCCAGAGATAAACCCACACATGTATGGTCACCTTATATTTGATAAAGGAGGAAAGAATATACAATGCAGAAAAGACAGCTTCTTCATTAAGTGGTGCTGGGAAAACTGGACAGCTACAGTAAAAGTATGAAATTAGAACACTCCCTAAGGCCATACACAAAAATAAATTCAAAATGGATTAAAGACCTAAATGTAAGGCTAGACACTATAAAACTCTTAGAGGAAAAACCAGAACACTCTATGACATAAATCACAGCAAGATCCTTTTTGACCCACCTCCTAGAGAAATGGAAATAAAACCAAAAATTAACATATGGGACCTAATGAAACTTAAAAGCTTTTGCACAGCAAAGGAAACCATAAACAAGACGAAAAGACAACCCTCAGAATGGGAGAACATATTTACAAATAAAGCAAATGACAAAGGATTAACCTCCAAAATATACAAGCAGCTCATGCAGCTCAATATCAAATAAACAAACACCCCAATCCAAAAATGGGCAGAAAACCTAAACAGACATTTCTCCAAAGAAGATATACAGATTGCCAACAAACACATGAAAGGAGGCTCAACATCACTAATCATTAGAGCAATGCAAATCAAAACTACAATGAGGTATCACCTCACACCAGTCAGAATGGCCGTCATCAAAAAATCTACAAACAGTGAATGCTGGAGAGGGTGTGAAGAAAAGGGAACCATCTTGTACTGTTGGTGGGAATGTAAATTGATACAGCCACTATGGAGAACAGTATAGAGGTTCCTTAAAAAACTAAAAATAGAACTACCATACAACCCAGCAATCTCACTACTGGGCATATACCCTTAGGAAACCATAATTCAAAAAGCATCATGTACCACAATGTTCACTGCAACTCTATTTACAATAGCCAGGATATGGAAGCAACATAAGTCTCCATCCACAAATGAATGGATAACGAAGATGTGGCACATATATACAATGGAATATTTCTCAGCCATAAAAAGAAACAAAATTGAGTTATTTGTAGTGAAGTGGATGGACCTAGAGTCTGTCATACAGAGTGAAGTAAGTCCGAAAGAGAAAAACAAATACCGTATGCTAACACATATATATGGAATCTAAAAAAAAAAAAAAAATGATTCTGAAGAACCTAGGGGCAGGACAGGAATAAAGACACAGACATAGAGAATGGACTTGACGACACGCGGAGTGGGAAGGGTCAGCTGGGATGAAGTGAGAAAGTGGTATAGACATATATACACTACCAAATGTAAAACAGATAGCTAGTGGGAAGCAGCCGCATAGCACAGGGAGAGCAGCTCAATGCTTTGTGACCACCTAGAGGGGTGGAATAGGGAGGGTGGAAGGGAGACGCAAGAGGGAGGAGATATGGGGATATATGTATATGTGTAGGTGATTCACTTTTTTATACAGCAGAAACTAACACACCATTGTGAAGCAATTATACTCCAATAAAGATGTTAAAAAAAAAGACACACTACACTTAAATTTTCATATACTACTACATCAAATGCTTATAACTCAACTTTTACATAAAGAACACAGCTGTTTTTTCCAAACCAAGACAAAAAGCTTTTGAATTAATTTGTGCCTGTGTTTAAAGCTAACTTACACTTCATCCTATTATGCATTCCTGTTTCCTGGCTGTCTTCTATCTTCCCCAGGTTTTTTTCCCTACCTCCCAAGACAGTTGGAGCCAAATTAACACTCTGCAGAAAGCTGTTGGCATCAGGCTTTTAATAAAGAATAGATTATTGTATGTACTAGTAATAAATGTTATATAAGCAATTCACTTGGTTAGAGGGTATGATGCTTATTGGGGGTGGGGAGGCTAAGGTTGCACATTCAGTCCTTCCCTGAGCCAACAGACTTCACAGAGACAAATTTCTTTTTACAACAAGACTTCCTCCCTAACTAGAGCCAGCAGAGTAATTCAGTTTCCAGAGAACATTTCCTGATACAGTTGGTCAATTGCATCATTTTGCTATATGACACACAGCCTACTGTTACATTATTATTCACTAGGAAGAGGTGTATTTCTCCGCAGAATTTCTTACAGAGAATTACCAATAGGAATAGGAAAGTTGACTTAAATTCAGTGGAAATTATTAACATCAAAGAAAACCTAAAATTACTTATACCTAGCATTAATAAACAAAATAGAATAAACATTAGAATTAAATGCTGAAATGCTGAGGGAGCTAACAGGATTTTTAAAAGAAAAAGAATGAAGATGAGTAAAATGTAACCATTATATGTAGTTGCATTAGCGGAGAGATATGACTAATAATCACACCATTAAGATTGTTTATGACCCACCTTAATATTTTAAGACAGCTTATAAAATACATATGCTGCAAAATCTTCATTAGTATGACACTCCATCCTATCAGTCACTTTTGCTGTTACTGTAGTAAAGCTTATTGATTGCTATCTTTGTCTGAGCAGCCCATGATGGCAATCTAGGGAAACCACCAGTGTGATGAAAATCTCAGAGAAATCCACTCTTTCCTAAGGACACAGAACTTAGTACTACACACAAAAAGTAATCCCTCCCAACAACCATCCACTGGGGAACCACGCGGTCTTGATGTTCTGACACAAAATTCCAAGGAAAATAATATTTTGCATTCACCGAAGTCCAGTTGGTGACATATAGCAACTGTTGTGGAATATTAGGTGATATTGAAAAATCAGTCTGACCAGCTGGCCTCCCCCATAGCACCACACCCATTATCCCTGGGCTCTGCATTCTATGGTCCTTTCTTGGGTAGACATCACCTGCAAAGGTCCCAAGCTTTTTAATGGTTTCCATCCTCACAGCTTCTGGTCCACCAAAGCTGCCTTTCTTATCTGCAACCATAGTTACAAAGGGATTTGGTGCAAGGACGGGGAGATTATAGTATGTGTTCAGTCTGCAATCTTAAAACTGGTAATTTTGAGTTATTTTGTCCCAAGAGGGGAAAATATTTATTTTAAATACAGATACAGGGGTCTTCCCTGGTGGCACAGTGGTTAAGAATCCGCCTGCCAATGCAGGGGACATGGGTTCGAGCCCTGGTCCAGGAAGATCCCACATGCCACGGAGCAACTAAGCCCGTGCGCCACAACTACTGAGCCTGCACTCTAGAGCCCACGAGCCACAACTACTGAGCCCACATGCCACACCTACTGAAGCCCCATGAGCCTAGAGCCCGTGCTCTGCAACAAGAGAAGCCACCACAACGAGAAGCCCGTGCACCACAACAAAGAGTAGCCCCCGCTCGCCACAACTAGAGAAAGCCCACGTGCAGCAATGAAGACCCAACACAGCCGAAAATAAACAAATAAATTTATTTAAAAAAACAGATACATTCATGAAGCGATAAAAGTAAAAGAAGAAAGACAGTAGAGAATAAGTTAAAAATTAAGAATGAAATTAGTACATACAAGGCATTCTATGCCATCCCATCAGCTTGTGAATTAGGTCAAAAATTTGACTCTAAGCTTTCATTTGCCCAACACAAAGAAGAAAACATGAGTAGTACATGACTCAAAGTGAATAGTACTCAAGAGAAGCTGAAGTACCCCAGTATTGAGTCACAAAGAAAAACATCTCATTTCCTGTGTAGAAGACTCTCTGTGATGTGAATAGCATCCTCAATACTACATTTGTTGAAAATGCAGTGTCAGGTTTCAGGGTAGACCAGTGGCACCATGCTAAAGCTTAATTCAGCAAAAGCAGTTCCTACTGGGATGCATCAAAGAGATAATCTGGCTTAATTTTTAAAAACCAAACAAAAAAAGATTTTAAAACACGTTTCCCACAAGGGAGCATTCTGGAAATTTTGAGGTTTTTTTTGGGGGGGGGGTTGTTCTTGCTACGTTTGTGGGACACTTCAGGCATTTGGTGGGAAAAAGCCAGGTGTGCCAGACATCCTCAAAGCATGAGAGAGTCCCACCCAATGAAGATTTGCTTCATACCTCCATACTTTTAACATGTCTTACCAGACATTCAACTACTGAATACATGTTTGGACATGTGGTAGCATTTCAAGATAGGAAATATGTTTTCTTTGTTATTTCATCACTGACCCAACCTATGTCATATGAAAGAAATTATTTTTACATTACACTTATAACTAAGACTAGCTCCTTGCTAATTCATTTTCTCCATTTGACAGTTTGTAATTTGCCATGGCATTCTTATCGTACATTGTCAAAGGCTCTTCCCTTTTTTTCTTATCATTTACATATAAGTCAGGTTATCATTACTTAACATTTCACTAGTTTTAATTAGGGTTCCCTTGCTTCTCTGCCCTTTAATTTTCCTGCCTGTATACAGAACGGCTTCTGACTTTTTTATCTTTAATCCAAGTATTCATCACAAGTAGCTGCAAGCATCTGACTACTTCATTATGTTTTCTACTATAATCGTGCTTGAGCACTTACATATTAATATGTATTACATGTTATTTTATTATAAATTACATTCCTTTTGCTTTTTCCTTTATTTATAGTTAAAGTATCATATTGCTCTTTTTAAATTATGTTCTTTTTTAAATTAAAATATGTTCTTTTACGATATTTTATTATCTCTGAATTTCATTTCATAATAAAAGAAAAAGAGGGAAATACAAAGTATTTGTTATGAAAAGGGACCTTTGAGAATGATAGAGGTAAAAGCCACTTGTAGGGATGGGAAATGCTTGCAAAGAAGATAGACTAGTATCACAATTCCCAATGGGATATCTACTTACATAGCACATTAGGTGATCTGCACCCATGCCTAGGTGGACGGGGGCAAAGGAATTAGAATGAAATAAAGCGAAATGAGGGAGCAGGGTCAGTGCACTAGCCTACACCCCTACCACTTGAAGCAACAAGGATTTGAGGATGCTTGAGTTTCCAGTAGAAGGGAACCACAGAAGATAACTAAAGTGGCTGCCTGACAGACAAGGGAGACCCAGCAGTGAGAGGCTCTAGGCTGTACCACTGGGGTCCAAGGCTGATGGGACATGGGAGAGGTCTTGCAGGAGTCCATGTCCCATGTCAGGATGATGCAGTGAAGACTCTCCCATGTAGCCCTTGAAGAACAAACACACACATCCTATAGGGAAGCCAGGATATGAGTACTTGTTATACAGAAGCCATCAAGGGAAGACCACAGCAGTGCTACTTAATTTCCCCTTTTCCCATTCTTCTTGCCAGACCTGAACACCCCAAAGGATACACAGTAGCCCAGAAAAGAGGGGAAGGAAGAAGATAGGCTCCTCCCCCTTCCCTAGCAAGGATCACTCCCTGGTCAAGGGCAAATTAGAGAATAGGTAGTGCTTTGAATTGGATGTAAGATAGAATCATTAAAGTGAACTTTGTATACCTAGAAGAGACTAGAAAACAATGGGATCTGTCCAATTGTAGATATGGGGTGAAAAAGGGCAATTCAACTGAATATGTTTAAAGTCAATTATAGGAGAAAATTAAGATATTTTATATCTATATCTTACTGAGTTCATTTTGCTGAATATACTGACTAAAGCAGGTAGATAGATAGATAGATAGATAGATAGATAATAGATAGGCAAATAGGTAGGAGGTACATTTCTATTAAGCTAATAGCTCTATAACTTGAGGTTAGAAATTATTCATCCTTTTTTTAAAAAAAAGTTGAGGCTTCCCTGGTGGCGCAGAGCGGCTGGGCCTGTGAGCCATGGCCGCTGGGCCTGCGCGTCCGGAGCCTGTGCTCTGCAACGGGAGAGGCCACAGCAGTGAGAGGCCCGCGTACCGCAAAAAAAAAAAAAAAAAATGTTGAACAACGTTTTATCTAGTCCAACTAGACAGGACTATAATCCTAGATTAATACAGACAAGTATCAGAGCCCAATATTCAAAGTTGTCCTTGAACAGTCATGGGAAAAGACGCTCCTCTGTGCCGGCTTTATTTGGTTTGAGTGCTTAAGTCAACTGTGCATAAGTTTTACTGTCAGAGAATCCTGGCTTCTACAAAATTCAGAGTTGTTAACCTTGGGTTGCAAAACTAGGGAATATATATCTCCAGATGTCCTCTGGATGCTGAGCCTCCAAGAAATCAACACCAAATTCAGGAGACTATATTGTACAATCTGTCCTCATTTTCTGATTTTACAGCTAAACTCGGGTTCCCCCACATGGATTAATCATACTTGCAATTTTTAAGCCATGAAAGGAGATTATAGGAATATTTCAATTTGATGAGATCCCAGACTGCCTCTTCTAATTTGTTTCTCAGGTCACTAGGCTGACTTGATAAAGAGTTTTTGGCAATCAAGAAACCCTTGTCACACAGGACCCTACAAGGATGTCATCCATACCTGTGTGAATAGAACTTGTCTTGGGCTATCAGCAGCCCCGTGGGTGAAGAAGTTTCATCATTGGCACCCGAGGCAAATTTTTTTTAAAGTGGTCGGAAAACAACAATTATCTTCTGTGATAGTCCCTTCCACAAAAACTCAAGAATCCTTGCCACTCCAGAGGGGAGGGATGCAGACTAGCCCACTAAGACTCACAAAGACTGAAAATCCCTCTTAATTTTGTCAGCCCTCTAAATCAGGCCAACCATGAATGCAGATGGGGTCTAGAATAATTCTGAAGAGTGATTCAATACATGGAAAAAAATTGCTTTAACATGACCCGTAGTATTCATCTAAGGGATAGTAGTAAGCAAAGGACAAATGCTATCATCTAGAATAATGGTTCTCCAAAAGTGGTCCTCAGACTGGTGGCATCAGCATCACCTTGGAATTTATGAGAAATGAAAATTCTCACCCTCCTACCCCTAGAACATAATGAATCAGAAACTCTGGGGCAGGATCCAGAAATCTGTGTTTTCAGAAGCCCTCCAGGTGATTCTGACACATGCTAAAGTTTGAAAAACATGTATCTATGATACTGGCTCTCAGAGTAGAGAGATGGGGAAACTTTCCCCCAGATTATTCTATGAGGTTTCAATCAGCAACAAGTTACACAATGTGGCAAACTGTCTTTTCCAAAGATGGCTGGAACAATATCACCCATCCCACATGCTCTACTTACAATGACACTGACTATCTTCCCATCAGGAAACTGGGTCGATGGCCCCTACCCTTGAACCTGGATGGGCTTGTCTTTCAGTGTTAACCAATAGAATGTGGCAAAAGAGATACTACGTGACTTCCACAACTCAGTCACTAAAGGAGTTCGACTTCTGTGTTGCTTGCTGTAATACTTGCTCTTAAGACTTCAGCCAATGTGTTAGCAGTCTGAACATAATCTAATAACTTTTACAGCTCTGGGAAACTGAGAATAGCAATGCCTTCACACCTAAAGCCTTCCCATTTTTTTCCCTTTCCCACAATTAAAAGAAACGTTCTTGTTTTTTTTTTTTTTTTTTTTTTGCGATACGCGGGCCTCTCACTGTTGTGGACTCTCCCGTAGGGCAGCACAGGCTCCGGACACACAGGCTCAGCGGCCATGGCTCACAGGCCCAGCCGCTCCGCGGCATGTGGGATCTTCCCGGATCGGGGCACGAACCCGCGTCCTCTGCATCAGCAGGCGGACTCTCAACCACTGCGCCACCAGGGAAGCCCAAGAAACGTTCATTTAAAAAAAAATAATTATTGGGGTAATATTTTGGTTTTAGACTGATATGCTACATATTTTCATACTCAAGAAAACATTTATGTTTATCTTTTTAACCTAAAGCACAATCCTAAATATTTTTAAGGAATCCAATGTAACCAATTACTAATCATAATAAATCAGAGATATTAAAACAAAAATCTCCAGTCACTGACTTATATGTCAGCGTGGTTTGAACAGCTGGGGGGCAGGGGTGAACATTACATGTAGATCCTTAAGGTTAAAGTATGCTCCCAGAGCATGCAAAAATCTGTCACTCGTCACTATAGCAGTATAAAATTCCATAATCACTAAATGTCAGTTTAACCTCCACAGTGTGACAGACCCTTATAATACACTGATGTGTAAAATTTTAATGTCAATAAATAATTCTTTATGCCAAAAAAGCAAGCAATCTTTATGGAAGCAATCTAAGTGTCCATCAACAGATAAATGGATAAAGAAGATGTGAGAGAGATATATATATAATGGAATATTACTCAGCCATGAAAAATAATAAAATTTTGCCATTTGCAGCACCATGGGTGGACTTGGAGAGCATTATGCTAAGTGAAATAAGTCAGACAGAGAAAGATAAATACTGTATAATATTACTTACATGTGGAACCTAAAAAGTACAACAGACTAGTGAATATAACAAAAAAGAAGCAGACTCACTGATATAGAGAACAAACTGGTGGTTACCAGTGGGGAGAGGGAAAGGGAGAGAGGCAATAGAGGGGTAGGGGATTAAGAGGTACAAACTATTAGGTATAAAATAAGTTGCAAGGATATATTGTACAACATGGGGACTATAGCCAATATTTTATAATAACTATAAATGGAGTATAACCTTAAAAAATTGTGAATCACTATACTGTACAGCTATAACTTCCATAATATTGTACATCAACTAAACTCCAGTTTATAAAAAAAGTAAGCAATCTTAGCCCCCGAGGTTTCCATGCTGTGAAGAAGCCCAGACTAGCTCATAAGGAGAAATCATATCAAGAGGCCCTGAGACTGGAGATGCTCAGGAAGAGCCCAGTTGCTTCGATATCCAACTATTCCAGATCCAAGCACCACCGTTTGACTGCAACTGCCTGAGAGAACCTGAGCCAGACCCACTCATCTGTGTCCTTCCCAAATTTCTGACCCACATAAACTGTGAGAGATAATAAAATAGTTGTCATTGTTTTAAGCCACTGATATTTAGAAGATACCTGAACATACGGTGTTCTGGTGCTATAAAATCATTTTTTTTCCAAAGTTAGCCAGTCGTCCTAATGCCATTTATGAAATAATTCAACTTTTCTTTGTTCACTGTAAAAGCTATGGTTACAGTATTAAATGCTTTCATTTTCTTGGGTCTATTTCTGGACTTTTTCCTCTAAATTATTAATCCGTGCCCCTATCCCCTGCACCCTTTCTATGCTATTTTAAATATAGCTGTGTAATATATTTTAATAGTGAGTAGGACCATTCCCACCCTGAATGGCCTTTTTCAAAAGTCTCTAGTCTGCTAGATGAATTTTAGAAACATTTTCAAGGTCTAATGATAAATAAGTAACAAAACCACTGAAATTTTAATTGAGCTTGTCTTAAATTGGTAGATTAGCTTGTTTCACAATATTAAGAAGTCCCAAGGAACTTGATATATTTTTCCACTTATTTAAGTTCTCTTCCACACTATTCAGTAATTCTTGGGTTTGTTTATTCTCATAGTCCTAAACACTTCTTGGAATTATTCTCAAGCATTTTCTATTTCTGTTGCTAGTACTATTAGATTTTGTTGTCCTCTCCCCAAACACATACACATACATATTTCTAACAAGCATATTGTAAAAGTATTGTCTGTTCATGACTACCTTACTAAAGTTTCTAAATAATCCCAACAGCTTTTCAGTTCATTCTCACAAATAAACTGGATTGATATTTCCAACTAGATAATCATATCTCCTGCAAACAATTATAATTTTGCTGCCTCCTTTCCAATGTTCCTTCACCCTCTTTTCATTTTCTTGTCTTGGTGCAGTAGTTAAAGATTTCAGGGGAAAAAAATTAATCAATAACTATACATTTAAAAAATAAAAATAAATAATTATACATTTTTAAATAAAAAATAAAAGTTGTTAGATTTCTTTATGACTCTCTTAGAGACAATCCTATCTATTACTGTCTTTCACAATAAGAAAAGGCAACAAAAAGACCCCCATCAAAAATATCCAGTAACATTCCTTGGCAGAAGAGAAAGCAAATAAGTAAAAATGAACCAGTTAGAGAGAAGCTGATGTAGAACAGCCATGTGCGTAAATAACTACAGTATAAGAATCCATGTTAAATGTCATCAAAGAAGTTCAAGCAAAACACTATGAGAGGAAAGGAGAAATAACTTCTGACTAATGGAAATGGGGTGACCTTTGAGTGGGAGTTTGAAGTATGGCTAAGATTCCAACCCATGAAGATAATACAGAAGATCAGCAAAGGTGGAGAGAAACGAGTACTTGTGGAACAGTGAGTAGCCTGGTTTGGGCAGAGTGGGAAATGATAGAAAAAACTGGAATATCCTGGAGAGTGCAGGAATGCCAGGCTAACAACAAGCACAAGAGCAATTAACATGAAATGGACCCCTGTCATGTGCCAAGCATGTCTCAAGAGCTTCACCTTTATTAACCCTAAAACACAGCGACAAACTTAGACTATGTGTTTTAGGCCATGGATGTCTATGTTAGCTTTTCAACAGGAAAATGAGCAAAGCAAACTTTAAGAAGAATAACTTGATAACAACTTTCAGGACTGAAAAAAGGGAATCTGGAGGCTGTGGAGACATTTAAGAGGCTTGCTAAAAGATGCAATCCAAGTCATATTAGGCTTCCACTCTGTAGCCTCTAGCCTCATTTGGCACTTTCCCCACCACACATCCTTTTTCTAAACCATCCTAAAGGGCAAACATGTGGTGCCCTTTCAAACGCCCATGCCTTTTTACATCTCATTTATTATCTATGCCTGGAAGGCCCACTCCACAGTTATCCTTTCCTTTGTAAATCTTAACCTATTCCAAGCTTGGTTAGTTATTTTTTCATCTCTGCAAATGGTAGTTTTCCCATACCCCAGAAAGTGTAGTTATATTTTAATTAAATGTTTAAAATCATTGTTGCCCACAAATTATTTGTGGGAAGGGCCTGCAAACTATTTATTGTTATATCCTCAGCATCAAGCACAACATCTCAGCAGGTCCCCAGTGAATGAATGTACAAAATCAATACCAAAATGGGAAAAAGGACCACAGACTATCAGTGAAGACCTGGGGCTGAATCCCATGAATTTGTAGTGCACAAAACCAAAGTGGTTTTGTGATGCCCTTTAGCAATGCTCAGTGTCCCAATAGCAGAGGACTAATGATATGTTTTATTTCTGTCTACACCTCCTGCTAGCAATAGGCCTATCATGTGACCCTCAGTGCTGGTCATGTGACCCAAGGTGGATCAATCATAGAACCTCACTCACAGTCCTAGCGATTGATTCAAGTGTGGGCAAAGAACATAATCCAGGCTGAGCCAGGTGAGATCCTTCCCTGAACACGAAGAATCAGTATAGGAGCTTTATTATATTAGTACAGTTTTTACCAAAATGTGACCTGCCCCCAAAACATTTTTTTAAACAACTGCCATCTATTATTATCATCACATTTTAACAAGAAGAAATTAAGAAGGAGTAATCTCAGAACAAAAGGCCATTATCTATATTTAATTCATTTGACTTTATGAAGAATTCATTTCATTGTAATTGATTCTCTTACTTCTCTGCTGATAAAACTTAGGCTAGACTTGAACCAGTTCATGGAACTAGAGCATTAGGGATTGTAGTGTGTTGAATAGTGGTTCTCAAAAAGATATGTTCAAGTCCTGGCCCATGGTACCTGTGACTGTGGCCTTATTTGGAAAAAGTCTTTGCAGATATAATTACATTAAGGGGCTCAAAATGAGGCCATCCTAGACCCAACAATGGGAATCCTTGTAAGAAAAAGGCAGAAGGAGATTTGAGACACAGAGACACGGATGGGAAGGCCATATGAAGGCAAAACCAGAGATTGGAGTTATGCACAGCCATAAGAAACACAAGGGACTGTCAGCAGCTACCAGAAGCTGGGAGCCAGGCATGCCACGGATTCTCCCTTAAGAGTCTCTGGAAGGAACAAATTCTGCTGACACATTGATTTCAGATTTCTGGCTCCCAAAACTGTGAGAGAATAAATCCCTGTTATCTTGAACCCCCCGGTTAGTGGCAATTTGTTACGGCAGCTCTATAAAACTAACACAGGGAATTATTCAAATTGGAGAGTGACAAAAAAAATGGCCTTATGAAAACGTAAGAAAGGGGAAGAAACTGCAGTCTGAGAAATGACATTGTATTTGGTATTTTATTCTAGAAGAAGAGTATCAAAGTGATAGCACTCCTAACTCGTTTAGTTGAAAGCAGATAATTATATGCAGCTATAAAAGCTGTATGTTAATCAGACTTGTTTGACCAAAACTTATACCTGATCCAGAAACCACAATGATAAAATTTTTCATTACTTGCTTTTAAAATCTCACTGACATAGAATGGCCACCATCAAAAAATCTACAAACAATAAATGCTGGAGAGGGTGTGGAGAAAAGGGAACCCTCTTGCACTGTTGGTGGGAATGTAAATTGATACAGCCACTATGGAGAACAGTATGAAGGGTCCTTAAAAAACTAAAAACAGAACTACCGTACGACCCAGCAATCCCCACTACTGGGCATATACCCTGAGAAAGCCATAATTCCAAAAGAGATATGTACTACAATGTTCATTGAAGCACTATTTACAATAGGCAGGACATGGAAGCAGCATAAGTGTCCATCAACAGATGAATGGATAAAGAAGATGTGGCACATATATACAATGGAATATTACTCAGCCATAAAAAGAAACAAAACTGAGTTATTTATAGTGAGGTGGATGGACCTACAGTCTGTCATACAGAATGAAGTAAGTCAGAAAGAGAAAAACAAATACTGTATGCTAACACATATATGGAATCTAAAAACAAAAAACAAATGGTTCTGAAGAACCTAGGGGCAGGCCAGGAATAAAGATGCAGACATAGAGAATGGACTTGAGGACACGGGGAGGGGGAAGGGTAAGCTGGGATGAAGTGAGAGAGTGGCATGGACATATATATGCTACCAAATGTAAAATAGAGAGCTAGTGGGAAGCAGCTGCATCACACAGGGAGATCATCTCTGTGCTCTGTGACCACCTAGAGGTGTGGGATAGGGAGGGTGGGAGAGAGATGCAAGAGAGGGGAGATATGGGGACATATGTATACGTATAGCTGATTCACTTTGTTATACAGCAGAAACTAACACAACGTTGTAAAGCATTTATACTTCAATAAAGATGTTAAAAAAAACTCACTGATATAAAATAATGATGATATAGAAAGTAACTGCATATTTTTTCTTAAACCTATATTGCCTATAGCTTACACTGGTGTCTTTATTTGAACAGATACATAATTTCATTATTGACCTATGAATGAATGTAAAATTCAGGGTTACTGATGTAGTAGATTACTCTTTTGGCCATTGCTAAATCATGAACTGAGCTATATCATGGTTCATAATCATATGCACATTCTTTGTTGTAGACAAAGGAAATTAAAACACATTTTAAAGTTTACTTTAATAATATGCAGACAAATGAGTAATGAATACATTTGACTCTGGGTTTCTGCAAGATAAGTCCAATATTTGGTTCTAACAGTTTCCCATCAAACATAGTAAAAAAAAGTTGAGTTGTTCTGCAATCCGACACTTAGGCTTATGTTTTTAAATTTTTTGTATGCTTCTCATGTATCTGATTCATTATATTGTGCAACGAAAGCATCTCTCTTTCACTTAGCATACTGTTGAATCTGCAGAGATCTTGCTACTTTAAATGTATATGCACTTTTCTCCCAGCATAAAAATCAGCTGTTAAGTTGGACTGATAGAGCAGCAATTTCTGGCTTTTACAGAGATTAACAATGCTTATTTCCTCCTACAGAGACCATCTAACTGACATGCTGTACGTTGGTGACCAAATAAGAGACTGACAGATGTAAGGAATTCTCATGTCCTGTCAGACATCCACTGGCTTTTTCCAAATACAGTAAATGATCTCTGGCTTTTTAAGAATCTGTTGAAGAATGCTACCATCCATTAATTACTAAAGGCACTAGGGAAAGTCCTTAACCAAGACGTGGATGGATAGTTATTTAGGAAACCAAAGGCTAGAAAGAGAGTTATTTAGCATTAATGAGGTTATAGAGTAATTTGATTCATTACAGCTATAAGCTGAAATTGAATGGAACAATCAAAATTCATTACCAGGTCTGATTTCCTGAGTGGGAAATGGTAGAGATACTGTGTATATGACTACCCTCCCTACACCTTCATTTGAGTGCTTTTTTTTTCCATGTTTTTTATCAGTAAATATTATCCTCTTCCAATTTTGTTTTCTTAAGGTAGCAAAGCACACCAACAGACATGCCAAAATAAATCATTTATAGTATGTGTAATGAAATCAGAAAACTATAATTGCTAATCTGAATAATTCCCTTAATGCAACCTTACTTAAAAAAAAAAATACTAACATTACCTTAAAATCTTTTCAGTGAAAAAGTGCAAAAAAAAACCCCCATCAAGTTAGGTTGCTGTTTATTTTACATGGCCAATACCATTAAAATAAAATGCCAGAATTCCATTTATGTAAATTTTTTCAGTTAAATTATTTATAATAGGAAATTCTCTCACCTTTCTGAAGTGAAATAAATACAGATTTAATTCATTAGATGACTAGACTGGTATAACACCTTAGAAGAAATGCAAATGGTAACTGAAAATATAGAAATGACATTTGTTTTGGTGATACAACAAATCAATCAGCATAAATTGTCAAGCTTACAAAAATATCATGAAAATATATTCTGCATTGTCCATTAAAAGGTATGCTTTTTATATTTAAAGCACATATTTCACAAGGGAATGAGAGAAGTAGGAATTGTGGATTCAAGTTGATCTGAACGCCATGAACCTTATAGTACTATCATGTCCCTACCTCTCAGGAGAGACCCCCTAATGAAGACAGAAGATGTGGCCTTTCACCTGGCTTTTCTACCTGACAATTCTGTGACTTCAACTAAGCTGTGTGACCTGTCTGAGCATCAGTCCCCTCATCTGTATTAAAAAGGGTTTAAACAGTGGACATATAAAGTGCCAATCATGCCCCTACCACAGGATTTTATAAGAATCAAATGAAGTAATGGGTTGAAAATGCTTGGTAAGTTATAAAACACTACAGAGCTGGCATGCCTTAGTAGCTACCCATGAGTCCCTGGCTGCCAGACTAGAGTCTCATAGAATCAAGTGCAAAATCTACCCAAGCAGTCTTTCCTTGACTGTCCTCATTCACTGGATTTCTGGGACGTATGAAGCCTACTGATATTTGAGTGCCAACTATCTAGTCTTTATATAGCCTAATTATATAGTTCTCCATGATAATTCAGAGAAACAAATTTTGCTATTCACATTTTACAAATGAAGAAAGAGACTCATATTGGCTAACTTGCCTAATTTCATTTAGTAATAACAGCAGAGATGAAACACAAAGCCAGCTACGTCTTGTGGCAATGCCCAAACCTTTTTCCACCTAAATCAGTAGCCCATCCAAATTTCTCCATCTGGCTAAAGTGTAATTGGAGTGGAAGATTCAGAAGTGAAATATAAGCACAACCACAATCCTCTTCTGTGTTCAAAGTTTGCCACTTCCTTTCCAGATTGTCAGTCTCCAATCATTTCTGAGGCCCCCAGGGAATTTAGGTGTCACTGCCACCATCCAAATGAATTCCAGGGCACTGCTGGGCCACGTGTACATTTCCACCCATCCTTTTAAACTTTTGCTGAAGACACAAAACAAACCTGCCTCATGAGCCCAAATTATCTAAATCTTCATGGGCCCTGAGAATCTAGCTGAGCGATATCAGACTGCACTAGTGTCATAACAATTTGGTGAAAGCGCTGAAGACGGGCAAACAATTGTTGAATATCATGGCAGAAAGTGTGCAATGCCTTTAGGAACCAGAGCTGGCTCTAACCCATGTGATCCCCATTACTAGCTCTGTGACCTTAGGCAGTTACCAGACCTCTGTGAGCCTTATTTTTCTCCCATAAAGATTAAAATAGCACCTCAAAGTGTTAGGAGATCAGCGAGGTCACATCCCAGAAGCACCTAACACAAAGAAGGCACTCAACGAATGAGAATTTGGTGGGATGAGAAAGTCAAAAGACGTAAAAACTCTTGCCCCCTGAGATGTCTCCAAAGCTTTCAGAGATTCAGGACTATTGCCGCTATGAATGAAGAGCACAGGAGAATATGTATGAAGAAAGAAAAATATAACTTGCTTCTTTTGCCAGGGGTAGGATGAAGATAAATTATCTGAGAGGAGAAAAAGTATAGTTACATGATTTCAATCACAATTGAAACTTTATCTTACAGTGTCTATTTTTCTTTTCTTGAAGAAAATGCCAGTACATTCAGCATTGGTAAACATGTATCATTGACTTGTTTGTTTGTTTTTATTGCTTTATATTGTAGTTATGGGATAATTTTTTTTTTTTTTTTCGGTATGCAGGCCTCTCACTGTTGTGGCCTCTCTCGTTGCGGAGCACAGGCTCCGGAAGCGCAGGCTCAGCGGCCATGGCTCATGGGCCCAGCCGCTCTGCGGCATGTGGGATCTTCCCGGACCGGGGCATGAACCCGTGTCCCCTGCATTGGCAGGCGGATTCTCAACCACTGCGCCGCCAGGGAAGCCCGGGATAATTTTGTTTAAAATGTTTTGTTAAAACCCAGTTCAATGTAAAACACTGAACCCTTTATCACGAAGTCACCAAAACCAAAACTTTTGCTAGTAAGTGAGGCAGCACTTTAAAACATCAAAAACATCTAGAAAACCAAATTCATGACCTCAGAAAAAACAATAATTGTTTTGAAAATTAAAATCCTTTCCCCCACTCCATCCAGTAACTTACTCTTCTGACGTAAATGTGGTGTACAACATAAGTAACCCAAAGGAGGAATCACGCCTCATTTTGCCTCAGTGCCAGCAAAATATCTCCAGTTGAAAGTTATTAATTTCTAGTCAAATTATCCTGGAATAGGGTCAAAGAGAACTAATGGTTTTACTTTACACTGCAGGAAGTGTTGTGTTTCAGCATTCAGAAGGCAGTGCTCTCTAAAGAGAGCTAGACCAGCATGCCCTCTCCAAAACATATGAGATTATTAAGTGCAATAACCCTTCATGATTTCTCAGGCACTTTCCCACAAACTGTATTAAAATTATCAAGGTTGTTCATTTATTCTCCATCTGCATTGACTGCAGTGCATAAAGTTTTAAATTATTTTAAAATATAAATGTCTGGTTATAGATATGAGTGACCAAGGATTATAAAAGCTGTTATTGTTTTCATTCACTTTTCAATTTGCCCTTGATTTTGCAATTTTAGCATACTAAATATGCATATAGAAGTAAAGAAGATCTAAACAGTATTAGTTATATAAAGTTTTTTCTTTTCTGCCTCGGTTCCTAGTTAGGTGGTCCATATAATGTGGGTTATATCATGACAAAATCAATTGTTTTCTTCAACTTATATGTAATTCTTTCCACTGGCTCTCAGGAATTTCAATAAATTCCATTTTATGGTGACAGCCTCTGGTCTTCTCAGTTCACCACTCCTGGTGTGGAACTTCTAGTACACGAGATTGCTGGGGAAGGGGTGATTAAGGCCCCAGTATTCAAGGCCTGTCACACCTGGGATAGATTTTCTACCCTATGAATGGGGGCTGGATGGGGTAAGGGTGACCTGGTCCTCTCCGCAGCTGCCTGTCTGGAATAGAGCTGGGGCTGGTGGGGAAGGAGAGGTGAGAAATGCTGGCAGCCTGCCCCTCCGGGGACAAAACTGTACCCCCAGACTGGGAGCTGGGGAGAAAGGGAGCTCCCATCTCCTTGACCACACCTGCCCAGATTAGAGCACACCAAGTGGATTTTCATAACACGGGGGTGGTGATGGAGCAGATTGTGGTTGAAATACCACAGACTCTAGCTGTTCTTACCAAGATTTAGAAGATTTTCTTAAATGCATGCTCCTTCATTGCTGTATACCCTCAGGATAATTCACAGAGACTTTAAATGACTGTTTTTTATAATTTTCACCAGTTAACTGTTGTCTAGGGTCCCCTGATTTGCTTACCCTGCTATTCGCATTATGATGGTTTTTTAAGTGTCACTGAAATTTCTATCAGTGTAAACTTTTAGGGCAAAAAGCATTATGAGCTCAGAAACATCCCCTTAGAAGATTTCATAATTCTTGGTTTATAAGGAAGGAGTTGAAGAGAAGAAAAAAAAAGAGCCTAGAGGCAAAGGCCTAAGGATGCTGATGCCTTCAGGCAGGTACCAAAAGAACCTGAAGTTTTGAAGAATAACAATGAGAGTTTCAGATTGTGTTGATAATATCTTCAGGACAGTTATGATCAGAAGTTGTCCAGGGGTTGGGCTGCTCTCAGACCTGTTTCTGAGATGGACCTTCAAAGTTCACGGGGTAGTGAATAGCAGCCAACAAGATTCCTTTTGCTTTCTATCTTTTTCCACACAGAAACCAAATTAAAACAAAATCCAAGATAACTCAGTTTAGTGACATATAACCCATAGACCTTAGTGCCTCTCCTCTGCTTAGACCCTGGGGAAAGGCTAAGTTTTTAGAGAGAAGAAGAGTTGGGAGGTGAGGAGGGTGAAATGGAGAATAAGAAAGGAGGGTGCTGAACTGGCAGGTAAAAGCTGTCTCTGGAAGAAGTATGGAGAGGGAGGGTTCCTGTTTCCATAGTATTCCTTTAAGTGGGAGGGGACAAATGTGCTGGCAGGGAGGTGGCACCAATGCATCAGTATCAATTATCTGGTCAGTCAGCATCTAAGTTTTCACAGTTTCATTAATTTGGGAATAAAGCAGCCCTCCCTTTGAAATTTTTTGCCCTACTTATATTATAGTGGGATTTAGGTATTGTATTAATTTTCTAGGAGTGCCATAACAAAATACCAGACTGGATGGCTTAAACAACAGAAATGTATTTTCTTGCAGCTCTGGACGCTCTAAGTCCAAGATCAAGGTATTTGCAAGTTTAGTTTCACCTGAGGCCTATTTCCTTGGCTTGTAGATGGCCACCTTCTCACTGTGTCCTCACTTGGCCTTTCCTTTGTGTGCAAGAAAACCTGATGTCTCTTCCTCTTCTTATATGGATACTGGTCATATTGGATTAGGGCCCTACCCTTATGACCTCATTTAACCTGAACTGCCTTTTTAAAGGACTTATCTCAAAATACAGTCACTTTGGGGGTTAGGGCTTCAACATATTAATTTGGGGGGACATAATTCAGTTTATAATAGGTATTATGTATACAAATGTCAGGAAAAATTGTGAATGACTTCAAAATACTTTTTTAAAAAAGAAAGAAATTGGTGTTGGGCCTAGCTCAATTATTAGGGTTATCTCCACTTTTGGTTAACTTTGACTAGCCTGTTTAGAAAACTGATCATAATAAAAATGTGTCTTGCCCATAGTCAATGTGAATGAATCCTCTTCACACAAAGGCAAAGAGATTTTGTCCAATAGAGAATGTAAATCTCTGCAAGTTAAACTCTCTTTTTAACCAGTTGTAACATCTTACTGGTTCCCTCATTAATGTTAATGAGTTAAATAAAATCTTTGACACATGTTCATTTTATATTTGTATGAAAATCATGATTTTACCTTTTTAAAAAAGTGATCCTCCAAAATATTGAGGATTATTTGGGCAATATTATTGCTGCTGCCCTGATTTTTCTGTCCTTCATTGGTTTTCCTCCCTCTCCTAACTTTTTTTTCCCTCTTCACCGAACTTAATCTCCAGGGTTAGAAATGGAAAATAGGAGGCACATCTAACACCGATGATGAACAAGGAAATGATGGAGGCCCCCATCAGAATTCTGTCATGTTTCAGTTCGGAGCCATGTTACTGAGAAGAACGTTACTGAAGCTTTTAATGCCATAGATTAATGGTACATACACACATCCATAAAATAGGTATGCTACCCTATCAGAAAAAAATATATATATATATGTAATTTAAGTTTATCTTCTAGAACTTAGAATCTTTGTGGTTCTAGATATTCCAAAGTTCATATCTAAATATTAAGATCAAGATTTTAAGTAGTCAAAATATTTTAATTAGCTGGGAAAAGTCCAGAAGCTAATTCCTTTGTGGTTATTATAAATTTCTTAACCAGTCTTAAATGATGTCATATTATTTTTATTCTGAAACCACAAAAATGTCTATGCCTTGGTCTTGGAACACTTTTTCTTGATTTCCTTAACCAACAATTCAGTGATCATAAGCATTCAAGCAACATGAAGGGTTTAATCAACACTTGCATAAATGTATCAGAAAGCACTGGATAAGCAGAGAGAACTTTAAGCAAACATGTACTTTTTTATAAGCCACAATTTGTTGGAAAGTAGGTTAGTTCCAGAATACAGTGTAAAGGAGTTTTAACCTTGGGTGACACACTTGCCAACATCTCTGACCGAGGTGAACCTGTACTCAATATATCTTAACATAACAAATATGTTTGCCACCATCTTAATGTAGCAGGAATCTTTACAAAGGGAAATCAGAGAGACAAGGTGAATAACCTCATACATTAGATTATCCAAAGTCATCTTTACTCTTCTCCAATAGTAAAAACAAATTAATTTGCTTTCTTGCCTTGGCATTTATGACTGCTAATTTAATCACATAAATTTAGATTTCCTGTGAGAGAATCTGAAACCACATTGTGAACATGACTTTCACATAAGGCTTGTTCCTTTTGCCTGAACTAGAAACTCAAAGTTTGAAAATCCAGTGCTTGTATTAGACCCTAGGCAAAATCAGTATAGCTCTGCCATCTCCCGTGAAGCTGATTCAGGACTCCAGGGAACCGTGTCACCATCTGGACTGGAGTGCATGTGGTCAGAAGAAGGCCTGGGAGGATGTTCTCATAAAGACCCCCACTGGCTGAGCAGCCACCTGTTACCAAGATGAGCAAGGGTACAATATATTGTATTCATCATAATCTGTTTCTAGTCTCCAAATATCCGACCCTATCATGGCAGGGTACCACTGACAACAGGAGACGACTGACTCAGAGAGGCCAAGACTGTAAGTCCAGCTAAGCCGAAGATGTCTAGAAGTTACCCATGATGAGAAAGAGACAAGGAGGCTGATTTGGAAAGGTCAAGGGAGAGAGAGGTAGCAGGCTTGGAGAAGCAGAAAGGCAGGAGCCCAGGAGCTCAGATAATTCAGAGAAGCCATACGAGCAGCCCTGGTGAGCTGGGTTGGGGATTTAGATCCTGGGCAGAATGGGTTGTTTTAATGGCCTGCTGAACACTAGTATTTCTGAGAGACAGGGACTGTGGCCTCAAAACAGATATGTATAGATTAATTTAACTCCTGATTAAGATAAAGATATAGAATCTAGAATTCATTTACAGCCTCAGTGGCAAATAGTAATAATAATTAATAATGGTCAATACTTACATAACACTTAACAAGTGCTTTGCATATATTAACTAATTCAATCTTCAACATAACCCTGTGAGGTAGATACTATGATTATTCTCAAGTTGAAGACGAGAAAAATTAGGCGCAGAGGATTTTGGTGACTTGCCCCAAGTCACGTAAGTGGTAGAGCTGCACGTGAAACCCAGCCTCTGTTCCCCTCACCATGGCTGTGTGCCCCTTTCATTTCTTTTCACCTTCCAAGAAACTGCAATGGCTGAGCTCTGCTCTTCTTATTTTCTTATTTTATACCCCCCCCTTTCCCTATTTAACCTCTTTCACTCTGATTTCCCCTTTCTCTAATATCATAAATATCAGGTTGGATATTCATGGCAGAACCAGAGCAAATGACTGCAGTTATACAGAGCATGCCCTCTTTCTCCTCCTCCCAACACATTTGCTTAAGTTGAAATGAGGAAAGACTCTTGTTTTCTGGCTGGAGAGGTTTGCCCTTTGAGTGCCAGAACTGCATGAAGGACATGAGGACTCTGTGTGTGTGTGTGTGTGTGTGTGTGTGTGTGTGTGTGTGTGTGTGTGTGTGTGTGTGTGTGTGTGTAAAGGGCAGGGGTAGGATTTAGAAGGTGGAGACTGGAGAATAACTGAAGGTTGAAGGTGGAGCTGGAGGGGGCTGTGTTGAGGAAGCACTCCTGGAGACTGTGATTTATACAGGCTGAGCGGAGCCCAAGTGATAAAATGTGGAACAGTTGGGGAAAGGGCAACAGAAGGGACTGAGACATTCAGCACAGCACCAGCAAGTGACAGTGGTGAGATGCTTCCCTGGGTGACTCACAGGCAGCAGACAGCAAAGAGACACAAGCAGATTAATGATCTTGCTCTTCAGATCTCCTGAGAACTTTCCCAGAGATGCCTAGAAATCCACAGGGGAGATTTTCAATGGGAGCAGGAAAAAGTTGTGACCCCACCGTTGTGGACGTGAGCACCACCAAGCAGCAAGGTGCAGATATTTATGTCAATGGGACCTCACTGCTTGTGGAGAATGGAAGGCCCGGGGTGCCATCCTAGCTGGCTGGATACTCAGAAACAGAGAAGAGCAAGAGCGATGCGATATACATCAGCCCCTTCAGCATCTATCAAGGCCTTTTCTGTTGGGGTTTTATTTTTGTAATCACTTTTATAAATATTGAATTTTAACCATATGTTAAAGTGGCTCTCCTTTTTGTTATGGAGTTTTGTCTCACAATGTACAAATCTTTGTGCATTTCTGCCACTAATACCAACACTTGGTACTTGAGTTTGTCCCTCTAGATGTGGTTCCATTCAAGCCCTAAGAAATTTAACTCTGACCTTTTAACTATCTCACTGCACTTGTGCTTTGTTTTCCTAAGGTCAGATCCCACGGACCAGGTGACATAAGGGGTAAAAAACAGAATAAGCACTTTTGATCTAAGCTAATATGACTGGACCATATGTAATAGCCATGCTGTCCTTCTATTTTCTATTTTGTACATATCTTTTTCAGTCATAAGCTGTAGCAGGCAATCTTAGGGGGGAAAGAGCCTTTAACAAATTCTCAAAAGGATGAAGTATGAGCAGATGTCCAAGAGGAAGATAAAATAACATTACAAGTAAAATGTAAAGATTTATTGACACACTTTAGCAAGCTGTAACAGAAAATGTTGAGGACCTTAGAGTATAACACTAAAAGAGAAAAGGTAAAAAGTCTTCTTTTCATCCCACTGTGTTCAATAAATCATGTAGTTCCAGTTGCTTTCAAGAAGGTTATTCACTTACTATGAGTTGCCATTAGTAAGTAGGTCCAATTTTTCATATGCAAAACACTTTCTCCCAAATACATTGTTAGATATAGATATACACATTACAAATAAGGAAGCACTTAGGCATTAATTTATAGCATATAATATTATCTTCAAGCTATTACTTTATTATTATGATATAATTATGTTTATTTCTTTTAAACATCTTTATTTTGGAATAGTAATAGAATAGCTCCACCAACAAGTCAATCAAACTCCATGGGAAAAGGAATAATATTGAAACATAGTCCATGTTCCTCTACTTTAAAAAATAAAGGATATGGCTGGCGTTAAAAAGATAAACCCTTTCTACATATGCTAGCAGAGGTATAATTTATAAGATGTATAATATTATTTACATGCCAATAGGAATTAAGTTAGTAAGTATGCATTGAGCATCTACAACAAGGCACTATGAGGTTAATGTTAGCAGGCAGTGCTTACTCTATAGTTAGGGAAGCAACAAACATGTAAACAACTAACTAAAGTGCAAGGCAGAATTAAACAATAATCAGTGCTTTGGCACCATGAGATATCACCTCACACCCATTAGGATGAACACTATTTCAAACAAAACAGAAAATAATAAATGTTGGTGAGGATGTGGAGAAATTAGACCCTATAAAAACCCTTATACACTTGGTAGGATTGTAAAATGATACAACCACTAGGGAAAAAAACAGCATGGAGGCTCCTCAAAAATTAAAACTAGAACAAGCATATGATCCAGCAATCCCGCTCTTGGGTATTTATCCAAAAGACGATAAAACAGAATCTCAAAGAGATATTTGCACACCCGTGTTCACTGCAGCATTATTCACCATAGCCAAGATGTGGAAGCAACCTAAATGTCCACCAAAGAAGGAATGGATAAAGAAAATGTGATCCACAATGTATATTACTCACCCTTATAAAAGAAGGAAATCCTGTCATATGCTACAAGATGAATGAACTTTGAGGACAATAAGCTAAGTGAAATAAGACAATCACATAAAGAAAAATACTCCATGATTCTACTTGTATGAAGTATCTAAAGTAATCAAACTCATAGAAACAGGAATAGTGGTTGCCAGGGATTGGGGGAAGGGGGAAATGGGGAGATGTTGTTCAGTGGGTATAGAAATTCAATCATGCAAGATAAAAAATTCTAGAGATCTTTGTACAACAATGTGCATATGCTTTACTGTAATGTACAGTTAAAATTAAGAAAGTAACTTTATGTTTTTTACCGCAGTTAAAACGAGTCTTAAAAAAAAAAAAAGAATCAGTACTTTAGTAGCATAAAGTAAGGAGTAATTTCACAGCTTCAGAGTGGAGGCAGCATTTGACATGAGTTTTGAAGAATAAGTAAAATTTTGGTGTACAAGAAGGTATGGAAATGCATTAACAAAGACCCAGATGAGTGCAAGTTATTTGAAAAGACAATCAGCATCACGGATCATCAGGGAAATGCCAGTCAAAATCAATAATGAGATATCATCACCTCACACCTGTTAGTATGGCTATTTTCAAAAAAACAAGAGATAACAAATGTTGGCAAGGATGTGAAGAAAAGGAAACCCTTATAAACACTGTGGGTGGAAATGTTATTTGGTTTAGCCATTATGGAAAACAGTAAGGTGCTTCCTCAAAAAATTAAAACTTCAACTACAATATTATCTAGCAAACCCACTCCTGGGTATATATCTGGAAAGACTTGAAATCAGCAACTCAAAGAGATATCTGCACCACCCTCACGTTCATTTCAGTGTTATTCACAATAGCCAAGATACAGAAACAATCTAAGTGTCCTTCAAAGGATGAATGGATAAAGAAAATGAAGCATATATCTATTATATACATATAATAATATTCCATTGTGTATATATACGTATGTTTATACATACATACATAAAAGAAAAGGAAGTCCTGCCATTTGCAACAACATAGATGAACCCGAAGAGTATTATGCTAAGTGAAGCAAGCCAAATAAAGAAAGACAAATTTACTGTATGGTATCAATTCTGTGTAGAAGCTAAAATAAATAAATAAATAAAGCCAATTTCAGAGAAACAGAGAATAGAAGTGTGATTGCCGGTAGCTAGGGGGAGGAGAAAATGGGGTGATAGAGATCAAAGGGTACAAATTTTCAGTTTTAAGAAGAATAAGTTCTGAGGATCTAATGTACAGCATGATGACTATAGTTAACAATACAGTATTTTGTACTTGAAAATTTCTGAGAGTAGATCTTAAGCATTCCCACTACACACACAAAAAAGAGTAAACTATGTAAGATGAGTGTGTTAATTATCTTGATCTTGGTAATGTTTCCACAATGGATATATAAGTATATCAAATAACCACATTGTACACTTTAAACATATACAATTATATTTGGCAAAAATTGTTTAATAAAATATATTTTTAAAAATCAATTTAGAAATTTAAAATCATACTAAACCAGTTTAGGATCTGACACTCAAGCAAAGAGAAAAGAATGCATCTGGCCTGTGTGTTGTGGAGATTACTGAGATACTCTTGTAAACCAAGGGCACTCCAAGCATTGTAAGCTAAGTTCAAGGGTAGTCTAGAAAAAATGTACCCACCAGCGCAGGGAGATAGTGATGGAACTTGACTCCTACTGAGCTCTAAGCAGGTGAACAACTAAAAAAGTTCTTCTGAGAAATCAAAACAAAAGGCTTGTGTAGTATGTGGTATCCAGAAGACCAAAGCCAAGAAATTAACATAAAATGAGCTTCAGACTTTTGATATTTCTGGGGCTCCTCACAGAATCACATGCTTTACAGGTACTCTCCCGCAATCTGCACCATGGAGTCTTTCTCTCCTGCTTTAAGCAAACAACAAATATTTATAAAAATTTACCATGCACTAGGCCACAAGGCAAGTCTCAACACAAAATAATGATTAGATATCTTTATCCAGACCACCTTCTCTAACTAAAATGCAATAAAATTAGAAATGAATAACAAAATTTAATTCCAAAAGACTCGTATACTTGAAATATTTGAAATAAACTTCTATACAATTCATGGATCAAAAATAATTCATAAAGGATCCCAGAAAATATTTAGAAGAGAAAATAATGAATTATTTAACATTTATGAATTTAGCTATAGTAGTATTTATAGGAAAAATTCGTCTCAAATATGTATTTAAAAAAGGAGAAAGTTTTAAAATTAAATTAGCATAAGTAGTAAATAAAAAGTTCTATTTTGGACTTGTTAAGTTTGAGATAAGTATGCAATGTCTAGGTAGCAAATTAAGTATAGAAGTCTAGAGCTTAAGGAAGTGTTCAAGTCTCAGGAGATAAACGTGGCAATCTTCTTCATAGAGATGCTATTTGAAGTCAAGGCAATGGGTGAGGTTACCCAGAAGAAGAGTCTATATAAAAAAGGAAGGCAAGGACAGAGCCTTGGAGTGCTTCAATACTTAGAAGAAGAGAAGATGAGAAGCCATTAAAGGAGACTGAAAAGAAGCAGACAATAAAGGAGAAAGAAAACCAGGGCAGTGTACTGAAAAGGAAGGCAAGAAAAAAAAGTGTTTCAAGAACGAGGAATTAATCAACTGACTCAAATGCTCCTAAGAGAGAACATGAGATGGATGGAGAGAATTAACCACTGAATTTGGTAAGATGGAAGTTGTTGATTCAGAGGACTGCAGGCAGGGGAAAGCTTGAATTCACCACTCAAGTAAGGAGGTTAGCTTTGCTTAAGAGTAAGGCTCTAGTTCCCCCTGATTGGAGAAAGACAAGGACAGGTAAAGATATAGGTAAAGTCGTAATTTAAAAGAGTTAAACAGAAGATATAAATTGAAGCTAAGTTAAAGGGGGTAGATTGTGAGAGATATTTAGAAGGGAAGTGGTATATTCAGAACTGCATGTTATGTTGGCTCTGCCTGAAACAGGGCTGGAGATAGAGCAGTAGTCCAACCAAGAGATGGCAAATAGTCAGGGTTCCAACAGGAGGTGGATGTCATGCTCACATTAAGATAATTCTAGGGGGGTTTATTTGAAAAGAAATTCATTTTTACCCTCTGAGTGGGAATAGCAGAAATCTGAAACTAGAAGCAGTGAAGCTAAAACGAACCTCCACATTAGACTGAAAAGAACATGGGATGGATGGAGTACCAAAATCCCAAAAGAGAGCTGGGGAAAGCAGATTGCCTTGGAAGATCCACTTCCCGCAGGAGAGACAGAGAAATATTATTTGACTTCTTAAACCACATCAATCATGCTTATAAAAACAAAAACTAATTAAAAGAAGTTTTGTTAACAGCTTACACGTGCTAGGGACTGAACTAAGTTTACATCATTTAAATGTCGCAACAAGTCTATGATGTAGATACTCCCTGAGGCAACCAAGGGAATAAATACCATGACCCCACTCTTCTTCCCTCAGAACTTCTGTCAACGTTCCCACTGGCCATAACCAACAGTCAGAGGACAAGGCAAAACACCCATAGAAAAAGGAGAGTCGTAGAACCTGGGCACATCCAAGACCTAGGTCCACCACAGAGATGGATGCAGATTACATTCCAAATCTGGTTCAGCAACCATCAAAATTAATTGGCTTCCCATATAGGTTGCTTGCAGAAAGAGGCAGCACTGTTGAGGCCAATGCAAATATCTGCTCCACTTAGCATTTTATATTCTCACTCAAAATTAGTAAGACAGTATTCTGGAGTTATTAAAAATGGAAACTTTATGAACTGTTGGTTATTTCTTAGTGAAAATTCATAATAGCTTGCACAGTTTTATGACTCTAACATTACAAATGATAAGCGGTATCTATGATATAAGCAAAGACAGGACCAGAGGAAACTTTACTTAGTTGTCGATATTTTACAAAACAGAAGCTGTGGCAACACCAGGGCAAGGTTGCCGTATGGCAGCAATCAGCTGGATCTGAGCAGCTGCTTCTCCCTTTAATGGGAGATGCTGATCCCAGCTTGTTCCATCCTAGCACGCTGCACTCCACTAGGTTAACTACCCCTTTCCTACACGTACTTGAGGTGGCCTCTGTTGTAATCCATCTGAAATTCATCTCAGAGGGTCTGGAGCCTAGAGAGGTCCCAGAGTCATCCCTTGTGTTTCCAAATCCTGTAGTGCCAGAGATGATTCATGGAATTAACTAGGAGCTTAACAGCTTAAACTGGAAGAGAAACTAACATCAAAAACAGCCCAAGGGGGGCTTCCCTGGTGGCGCAGTGGTTGAGAGTCCGCCTGCCGATGCGGGGGACACGGGTTCGTGCCCCGGTCTGGGAAGATCCCACATGCCGCGGAGCGGCTGGGCCCGTGAGCCGTGAACGCTGAGCCTGCGCGTCCGGAGCCTGTGCTCCGCAAAGGGAGAGGCCACAACAGTGAGAGGCCCGCGTAACGCAAAAAAAAAAAAAAAAAAAAAAAAAACCAGAGCCCAAGGGACTTCCTTGGTGGTGCAGTGGTTAAGAATCCACCTGCCAATGCAGGGGACACAGGTTTGAGCCCTGATCCAGGAAGATCCCACATGCTGCGGAGCAACTAAGCTTGTGTGCCACAACTACTAAGCCCACATGCCACAACTACTGAAGCCCATGAGCCTAGAGCCTATGCTCCACAACAAGAGAAGCCACCGCAATGAGAAGCCTGTACACCACAACGAAGAGAGTAGCCCTCCGCTCGCGGCAACTAGAGAAAGCCTGCGAACAGTGACAAGACCCAACACAACCAAAACTAAAATTAATTAATTAATTATTTTAAACCCCAAAATATAGACCTCTCTTGATTCCACTTTTTTACTTCATTTGTTTTTATCTTTCTCTGCTCCCCTAAAATTGTTTTCTAAAAACATTTATTAAGTACCAAGCTCCTGGATTTGGATTTTACAACTATTTTTGTTGTTGTTTACAGCTGTAGCATTTTATTTTTCTCCCTTAATTATTTCCAATTCACGGACTAAGATTCCTTAATATTTATGAGACCTTCACAATCTGGACCCTAGTTACTACTCCACTGCATCTCTTTCTGTTCTTCCATAGTTCCATTCTCACATTGATCTCCTCCACATTACGAGACAGAGAGACAAAGGCAGAGACAGAGAATCTCCAGGAATACTAAACTAATGTAGTTAATGGCATATAAATAGGAAGTCTTCCTTTACCACTATCCTACACCAAACTCCCTGTTAATATTCTGTTTAGCTCACAGCCACTTCCAATGCTACCCACACCCACAAGGTTGGGTTAGGCGCTGCCCTTGTGCGCTCAAAAATAGCCTATACAATTAGGCCCTACCTGTATTACAGGCATTTGTTTATTTTTCTGTCTTCTCCACTAAACAGCCAGACCCTTGCAAGCCTGATAAGCCACACAGAGACTGAATTAATCAATACCTAAAGCTTAATCTGGGCTGTCAATTCAGACAACTGCATCTTCACGGTTGTACTAGGTGTTAATAACACAACCTGGACCCTAAAAGTGATTTCTCCATTTTATGTCCTTTTCATTCCTTGCACTTCCCAATCCCATCCCCAAAGTGAACTTTCTAACTATCATCTTAATTTTTTTTATCCCAGTAGTCAATACTCTCCACTTAGGCTCAGGGAATAAATTTTTTTATTTCATAATAAATGATATAAACCCTTATCACAATTGACACTTCTATAGGAAATGTAACTCAAAATGAGATGCCTGTTTTCTCAGGGAGCAGGTATTTGTTCTAGCCCACATCTGTGGGCCGCTCCCTCAGTGGAGCCCTCTTATGTCAGAGTTCAAGCCCCTTAAATACACTGGGGTTGCAACAACTACTTTCCAGTCTCCCTCCTCACTTTTTCTTCTACCTCACTTTGCCTCTCCTCAACACATACACAAATCCACAAGCAATCTTTACTACACAAACCCGTTTGGCTTTCAATTACAAGAGATGTCAGCTTAATGGATTAGGTATGACACTGTTCCTATTCCATTCAAGGAACACAGTCAATATGAAATACATCTTCATCCATCAATACACTAGAGATCAGAGGGCTTCTCAGGTCACTCTGTTATTCACACGGAATACCTTGGATTTCAGTAAAACTACTCAGTGGCACCCTCTATTGAGATGAGAGACGAACACCCCTCCTCACCAAGAAAGATACATGCAGACAAACCCTAAAAGGACAGTCCTATAAGGAGTTCAAGCTTAATTTTACCACAGTTGATGACATTTAGCACAAAAAAAAGAAGGAATCTCAAACAGACTAGCTCTTTAGAATTTAAATTCGTACTAGGATCTGAACACCAAAATTGTATCAGCTCTCTAATCAGAATGCACTGGTGTACAGAGACCAGAAGAATCTTCACATAATTCAAGAATTAAATGCAAGCCCTCAAATCACTGAATGAACAATAAACAAAGTAACTTAATCAGATTACCTGCCTCTTGAAGGCTTATTCCAGTTCCTGGAGTGGGCTGCTAGTGTGTGATGTCTTATCTTTCTAAAGTCCATTTTTATCAAGTCATCTGTTTGGACCACCGTAGCAACTCCTTAACATTTACAGAAGTTGTGGGCAACAGCATCCAAGACCTTGCACAATCTAGTCCCAATCCATATCATATTCTTACCCCCCCCATGTGGTCTTTTCTTTGTCCCTCCAACAAGCCACCACTACTTGGCACACATGGTTTCCACACAGTTTTGCTAACAGGCCCCACCCAGGTATCATCTGGCTGAGAACTCTCCTCCCAGCCATTGGCACTCAACTCTTCCCCTCTCATTTGACTTCCAAATGCACTTAACATCACAGAAAGTCAGAGCTGAGAGCAGCTGGACCTTCCTCTGCTGTGTCCAATGGCTTTTTAAGCTATTTTTTAAAGCATTGGCATACTTCCCATGACCATTTTTACATGAAATCGTATGTGTGAACCTATTACTCTAAAAACCATATGGGGGGCTTCCCTGGTGGCGCAGTGGTTGAGAGTCCGCCTGCCGATGCAGGAGACACGGGTTCGTGCCCTGGTCCGGGAGGATCCCACGTGCCACGGAGCGGCTGAGCCCGTGAGCCATGGCCGCTGAGCCTGTGCGTCCGGAGCCTGTGCTCCGCAACGGGAGAGGCCACAACAGTGGGAGGCCCGCATACCGCAAAAAAAAAAAAAAAAAAAAAAAAAAAAAAAAAAACCATATGGGACTGCAGTCCCTTTGGTCAAAGGCAGGGAATGGGGCCTGAGGCAACCCCACACACTCATCTCTACAGAACATATTTGGAAAATACCTGATCCAGTCCAATCTCTTCATTTTATAAATGAGGAGAGAAGTAAGGCTCACAGATATTCAGAACTTACCCAAAGCCACATACCAAATTCAGGCAGAGATAGAGCTTTCTAGAAAGTTGTCCTAGCTCAGGTCCCAGTACCCCCACAATACTGAAGTTCAGGATCAGATGCTAACATTATAATTCACTGTGGATGGATGATTTCCACACACTGAATTATGAGTTGAAACGGCAGGCTGCCTCTGGATATACAACCTCTGACTTGCAAGCCTTCATCATGCAACAAATATATATTGTTTCCTGTGTGCCGAGAATTGTGCGAGGCACTAAGGATTTAGATGATGATCCCTGACCTCATAGAGCATGACATCTATGAGATCATGAGAGAGAACACAGGAAGTTAGAGATGAAGGAATGAGCAGACCACACTGGGTATATAGAACACGGTAAACATTTTGGATTTTACCTTAAACTCAGTAAAAAGCCATTGAAAAGTTTTAAGCAAGGGGGTGACACCTGTTCACTCATTCAATAAATTTAATTTTAATCTACTATGTGCCAAACATGGCTGTGCAACAGGAGGTACAGTCATAAACAATCACACAATTCTTTGCCCTCATGGGACTACCCTAGTCACCCAACCAGTAAATAAGTGAAGCACAGCAATATGTGGATGGTGATGGGTGCTATGGAGACAAGACAGGGAAAGGATAGGGTGTGCCAGTGTGGGCTGCCATCTTAAACTAGGTGGTGTAATGGTTAATTTTATGCGTCAACTTAACTGAGACATGGACTATACAGACACTGGGTCAAATATTATTCTGAGTATGTCTACATCTGGATGAGATTAACATTTGTATCTGTAGACTGAATTAAGCAGATTGCTCTTCCTAATACAGGTGGGCCTCATTCAATCAGTTGAAGAACTGAATAGAATAATAAGGTCTGAGTAAGAGGAAACTTCACCTGCCTAAAGTCCAGCTTTGCTTCAGCTAGGACACTGATCTTCTCCTGCCTTTGAGTTGAAACATAGACCATCTCCTGGTTCTCAGATCTTCTGACTCAGACTGGAACTACACAACCAGCTCTTCTGGGTCTCCAGCTTGCCAAGTGCAGGTCTTGGGACTTCTCAGCCGCCATAATCATGTGAGCCAATTCCTTATAATAAATATCTCTCTCTTCCTCCATCTCTTATAGAAATGTATATATATATATATATGTATGTGTGTGTGTGTGTATATATATATGCCCTATGTGTATATATATATATCCTACATGTGTGTATATATATATATCCTACATGTATATACACATATAAACGTGTGTGTATATATATATCCTACATGTATACACACATATAAATGTGTGTGTGTGTGTGTGTCCTATCAGTTCTGTTTCTCTGGAGAATCCTAATACAAGTGAAATAGGAAGACCTCACTGTGATATGATATTTAAGCAGAGACTTGGAAGAAATCAGGAAACAAGACATGACTGTTTGCAGGGGAATCGAAGAAGAAACTGCCAGTGAGGTAGAAGAAAAACTGGAAATTGTGATGTCCCAGAAGCCTACTGAAGAGACTGTTTCAAGGAGTAAGGAATAATCAGTTGTTCCAAATTCTGGCTATAGCTCAGTCAAGATGAGGGCTAAGAATTGACTGTTGAGTTCTTCAATGTGAAGGTCATTGCTAAACTTTAACAAAAATAGTTTCAGTAAGGTAATGGTGGGTATTGGCCTGATTGGAAGGCATTCAGAGAGAATGGGAGAATTGGAGGAATTGAGTATAAATTACCATGGAAAGGAAGTTTTCTGTAAATGAGAGCAAAGAAATGGGACAATAGAAAGAGAGGGGCTTGGGTAGATATTCTCATAAGAATGACCCAATGGGAAGGGTAAAGTGATGATGCTAGAGAGAGAAGGGAGAATATCTGGGGTGTTTTATTCAGTAAGTGAAAGGAGACAGCATCTCACCCGCAAGTGGAGGGTTGGCTTTGGATAGGATATAAAGAATTCATCCAAAAAACTAGGAGGAAAAGGAGGTTGGAGTGACACAGATACTGGTAGGTGGATAGATGTAGTTGTGGGAGCCTATGGATATAACCAAAGTTAGGTTTTAAAAGTTAATTCTGGGCCACAGGACCGTCAAGATGCAGGAGGAGTAAGATGTGGAGATCACCTTCCTCCCCAAAAGTACATCAAAAATACATCTACATGTGGAACAACTCCTACAGAATACCTACTGAATGCTGGCAGAAGACCTCAGACTTCCCAAAAGGCAAGAATATCCCCACGTACCTGGGGTCTTGGTGCTCCAGCCTGGTGTCAGGCCTGAGCCTCTGAGGTGAGAGAGCCGAGTTCAGGACATTGGACCACCAAAGACCTCCTGGGCCCATGTAATATCAATCAGTGAGAGCTCTCCCAAAGATCTCCATCTCAACACTAAGACCCAGCTCCACCAAATCGCCAGCAACCTCCAGTGCTGTACACCGCATGCCAAACAACTAGCAAGACAGGATCACAAACCCACCCATTAGCAGAGAGGCTGCCTAAAATCATAATAAGTTCACAGACACCTCAAAACAAACCACCAGATACAGCCCTGCCCACAAGAAAGACAAGATCCAGCCCCGCCAACCAGAACACAGGCACCAGTGCCTTCCACCAGGAAGCCTACATAACCCACTGAACCAACCTTAGCCACTGGAGGCAGACACCAAAAACAATTGGAACTATGACCCTGTACCCTGTGAAAAGGAGACCCCAAACACAGTAAGTTAAGTGAACTGAGAAGACAAAGAAATATGCAGTAGGTGAAGGAGCAAGGTAAAAACCCACCAGACCAAACAAATGAAAAGGAAATAGGCAGCCTACCTGAAAAAGAATTCAGAGTAATGATAATAAAGATGATCCAGAACCTTGGAAAGAGATAGAATGGAGAAAATACAAGAAACGTTTAACAAGGACTTAGAAGAACTAAAGAGCAAACAAACAGTGAAGAACAACACAATAAATGAAATTAAAAATTCTCTAGAAGGAATCAATAGCAGAAAAACTGAGGCAGAAGAATGGATAAGTAACCTGGAAGACAAAATAGTGGAAATAATGACCACAGAGCAGAATAAAGAAAAAAGAATAAAAAGAATTGAGGACAGTCTCAGAGACCTCTGCGACAACATTAAACACAACAAAATTCTAATTATACGGGTCCCAGAAGAAGAAGAGAAAAAGAAACGGCCTGAGAAAATATTTGAAGAGATTATAGTTGACAACTCCCCTAATATGGGAAAGGAAATAGTCAATCAAGTCCAGGAAGAGCAGAGAGTCCCATACAAGATAAATCCGAGGAGAAATATGCCAAGACACATATTAATCAAACTATCAAAAATTAACTACAAAGAAACAGTATTAAAAGCAGCAAGGGAAAAGCAATAACATACAAGGGAATCCCCATAAGGTTGACAGCTGATATTTCAGCAAAAACTCTGCAAGACAGAAGGGAGTGGCAGGACATATTTAAAGTGATGAAAGGGAAAAACCTACGACCAAGATTACTCTACCCAGCAAGGATTTCACTGAGATTTGATGGAGAAATTAAAACCTTTACACACAAGCAAAAGTTAAGAGAATTCACCACCACCAAACCAGCTTTACAACAAATGCTAAAGGAACTTCTCTAGGCAGGAAACACAAGAGAAGGAAAAGACCTAAAATAACAAACACAAAACATTGAAGAAAATGGGAATAGGAACATACATATCGATAATTACCTTAAATGTAAATGGATTCAATGCTCCCACCAAATGACATAGACAGGCTGAATGGATACAAAAACAAGACACATCTATATGCTGTCTACAAGAGACCCTCTTCAGACCTAGGGACACATACAGACTGAAAGTGAGGGGATGGAAAAAGATATTCCATGCAAACGGAAATCAAAAGAAAGCTGGAGTGGCAATTCTCATATCAGACAAAATAGACTTTAAAATAAAGACTATTACAAGAGACAAAGAAGGACACTATGTAATGATCAAGGGATCAATCCAAGAAGAAGATATAACAGTTGTAAATATTTATGCATCCAACATAGGAGCACCTCGATACATAAGGCAAATGCTAACAGCCATAAAAGGGGAAATCGACAGGAACACAATCATAGTAGGGGACTTTAACACCCCACTGTCACCAATGGACAGATCATCCAAAATGAAAATAAATAAGGAAACACAAGCTTTAAATGAGACATTAAACAAGATGGACTTAATTGGTATTTATAGGACATTCCATCCAAAAACAACAGAACACACTTTCTTCTCAAGTGCTCATGGGACATTCTCCAGGATAGATCATATCTTGGGTCACGAATCAAGCCTTGGTAAATTTAAGAAAATTGAAATTGTATCAAGTACCTTTTCTGACCACAAGACTATGAGACTAGATATCAATTACAGGAAAAATATTGTAAAAAACACAAACACATGGAGGCTAAAAAATATGCTACTAAATAACCAAGAGATCACCGAGGAAATAAAAAAAAAAACCTCGAAACAAATGACAATGAAAACACGACAAACCAACACCTACGGGATGCAGCAAAAGCAGTTCTAAGAGGGAAGTTTATAGCAATAGAATCCTACCTCAAGAAACAAAAAACATCTAAAATAAACAACCTAACCTTACACCTAAAGCAATTAGAGAAAGAAGAACAAAAAAACACAAAGTTAGCAGAAGGAAAGAAATTATAAAGATCAGATCAGAAATAAATGAAAAAGAAATGAAGAAATCAATAGCAAAGATCAATAAAACTAAAAGCTGGTTCTTTGAGAAGATAAACAAAATTGATAAACCACTAGTCAGACTCATCAAGAAAAAAAGGGAGAAGACTCAAATCAGTAGAATTAGAAATGAAAAAGGAGAAGTAACAACTGACACAGCAGAAATATAAAGGATCATGAGAGATTACTACAAGCAACTATATGCCAATAAATGGACTACTTGGAAGAAATGGACAAATTCTTAGAAAATCACAACCTTCTTAGACTGAACCAGGAAGAAATAGAAAATATAAACAGACCAGTCACAAGCACTGAACTTGAAACTGTGATTAAAAATCTTCCAACAAACAGGGCTTCCCTGGTGGCGCAGTGGTTGAGAGTCCACCTGCCAATGCAGGGGACACAGGTTCGTATGGTACACTATACTACAAAGCTACAGTAATCAAGACAGTATGGTACTGGCACAAAAACAGAAATATAGATCAATGGAACAGTACAGAAAGCCCAGAGATAAAACCACGCATGTATGGTCACCTTATTTTTGATAATGGAGGCAAAAATATACAATGGAGAAAAGACAGCCTCTTCAATAAGTGGTGCTGGGAAAACTGGACAGCTACATGTAAAAGAATATTAGAACAGTTCCTAACACCATACACAAAAATAAACTCCAAATGGATTAAAGACCTAAATGTAAGGCCAGACAATATAAAACTCTTAGAGGAAAACTTAGGAAGAACTCTCTTTGACATAAATCACAGCAAGATCCTTTTTGACCCACCTCCTAGAGAAATGGAAACTAAAACAAAAATAAACAAATGGGACCTAATGAAACTTAAAAGGTTTTGCACAGCAAAGGAAACCATAAACAAGACGAAATGACAACCCTTACAATGGGAGAAAATATTTTCAAATGAAGCAACTGACAAAGGATTAATATCCAGAATATACAAGCAGCTCATGTAGCTCAATATCAAAAAAAAAAAAACCAACCCAATCCAAAAATGGGCCGAAGACCTAAATAGACATTTCTCCAAAGAAAATATACAGATTGCCAACAAACACATGAAAGGATGCTCAATATCACTAATCACTAGAGAAATGCAAATCAAAACTACAATGAGGTATCACCTCATACCGGTCAGAATGGCCATCATAAAAAAAATCTACAAACAATTAATGCTGGAGAGGGTGTGGAGAAAAGGGAACCCTCTTGCACTGCTAGTGGGAATATAAATTGATACAGCCACTATGGAGAACAGTATGGAGGTTCCTTTAAAAACTAAAAATAGAACTACCATATGACCCAGCAATCCCACTACTGGGCACATACCATGAGAAAACCATAATTCCAAAAGAGATATGTACCAAAATGTTCATTGCAGCTCTATTTACAATAGCCAGGACATGGAAGCAACCTAAATGTCCATTGACAGATGAATGGATAAAGATGTGGCACATATATACAATGGAATATAACTCAGCCATAAAAAGAAACAAAACTGAGTTATTTGTAGTGAGGTGGATGGACCTCTATAGAGGTAGAGGGCAGACCTCTTCAGTATGTCATACAGATACAGAGTGAAGTAAGTCAGAAAGAGAAAAACAAATACCATATGCTAACATATATATATGTAATCTAAAAAAAAAAAACGAAAAAGAAAATGGTTCTGATGAAGCTAGGGGCAGGACAAGAATAAAGACGCAGATGTAGAGAATGGACTTGAGGACACTGGGAGGGGGAAGGGTAAGATGGGACAAAGTAAGAGAGTAGCACTGACATATATACAGCACCAAATTGAAAATAGATAACTAGTGGGAAGCAGCTGCATCACACGGGGAGATCAGCTCGGTGCTTTGTGACCACCTAGAGGTGTGGGATTGGAAGGGTAGGAGGGACATGCAAGAGGGAGGGGATATGGTGATATATGTGTACATATAGCTGATTCACTTTGTTATACAGTAGAAACACAGCATTGTAAAGCAATTATACTCCAATAAAGATGTTAAATTTAAAAATTTTTTAATAAAAATAGTTAATTCTTGGACCGGGGCTTCCCTGGCGGCACAGTGGTTAAGAATCCACCTGCCAATGCAGGGGACAAGGTTCGAGCCCCGGTCCAGGAGGATCCCACATGCCATTGAGCAACTAAGCCCGTGTACCACAACTACTGAGGCTGCCTTCTAGAGCCTGCAAGCCACAACTACTGAGCCCACACGCCAGAACCACTGAAGTCTGTGCGCCAAGAGCCCGTGCTCCACAACAAGAGAAGCCACCGCAATGAGAAGCCCACACACCGCAATGAAGAGTAGCCCCCGTTCACCACAACTAGAGAAAGCCCACGCACAGCAACGAAGACCCAACGCAGCCAAAAATAAAAAATAAATAAAAGCTAACTCTTTTTTTAAAAAAGTTAATTCTGGGACTTTCCTGGCAGTCCAATGGTTAAGACTGCACTTCCACTACAGTGGGCACGGGTTCCATCCCTGGTCAGGGAACTAAGATCCCATATGACGCAAGGCACAGCCAAAAAAAAAAGTTAATTCTGACTGCTCTGTGGGCAATAGGACAAGTATGAAGGCAGGGAGCTCAGAAAGAAAGCCGGTGTAATTGTTCAGACAAAAGATTTTGTTGGCATGGACTAAGGTAGTGGCAATGCTGATGAATTTTTATATTATAATTAAATAAGCATATATGTTATCTCATTTCTTTGTATCATCATCAATAATCTTTCTATACAAGTATTTATTCATACATTTATTTTGAAAATAAACTCCAACTTCTAAATTATATATAAGAATGATTAAAGACAAAGAAAATTTTAAGTTTTTATCATAAATACAGCTAGAAAATAACTTTCCCATACGTTTTAATGTTCTGTTGGGTGTTTGTCAATCTTTAATCTTATTTCAACATAACATTCTATAATCAGAAAAAAAATACAAATAATAGATGACAATATTTGACAAATCTTGTCTCCCCATACTTTCACCAATTTCCACAATAATAGATATGCTACAGAAATAGTTCCTTTGTTTTTTTAAGAGATGTTACTATGTTACCAAAATTAACAGCTAGCTGATGGGAAGGGAGGTGTGAATCTGTTCATAAACTCTGAATTATTAGCCAAGGCAGAAATTTCCATAGAATTGAGACTGAAAAAATATACCTCTTATTTTTATTTTCTACATATTCATGATCATTTTTAACCCTACCATAATATGCAGTTATTCTTTTTGTCTCTTTTGAAGCTTCAACAAGAAATGTATTTGTAACCATTTTACTTTTTTATTTAGTCACCTGATGTGAAATCATCTAACATGCACAAAATATAAGGCTCAACCCCACACTTCCCAGTGAAATTTGAAACATGCCTAGACTCTCTGGTAGAAAATAGATAATTCCCAGTGAGAGAAAATGTTATGCTATAAATAGCTGCCTCTTGCATTAATCCATGGCCTTTACTATTTGCTCCATTTTTTTTCATAAGGTTAACATTAAAAAGCCTCTTTGTAACAGACTGAAATTGAATTGTGAAATGTTCTCCTGAATAAATAATTTCTTCCTGAATGTTAATTACATAGGCAATTATCCTGAAGTGTAATTTTACCTAAATACAGTGTTAGAAGTTCTACAGATATGAACAATTGTACAAATGCCTCCTCAATGGAAAAAAAAAGTTTCTGAGGTTGAAATGAAAGTGTCTAACATGCTGGATAAATATGGAACATTCGATGTATTGAATATTAATCTGTATGTTTATAGAACTCATTACACAGCTTTAGGGCAACTACATGAACTAAATATTCATAGAGACAAAATATACATACTTTATTTTCCTTATATATTCATAACAATGACAAAAATAATTATATTGATACTTAAAGATCTAAGCCAAAAGTTATAAATGAGACAGCCTTCAATTACAAGTAATCTGAAAATGACATTTATCTAATTTTGATACTCACAATTTTTCCTCCAGGTAAAGTACTTTATATGCAATTATCAGCTTCTTATTTGATAATGATATGATGATATGCTGATGATGGTGATGAACTAGTTTTCACAAAGCAACCTCATTAACTGTTATAGACAATAGATTCTTTTTTGGTTTGTTTTGGTTTTGTTTTTGTTTTTTGCAGCTCTTTTTTTTCCCTGAATTTTATTTTATTTATTTTTATAGCCAATAGATTCTTAGTCAAGGATTCCTATTCCAATAAAAGTCACAATCAAGCTGGACCCAGGCTTACTTGCTCATTGAAGATAATAACAATAAAGCAGGTACTATTTATTGAGCATTTTCTATGTGCAGGCACTCTACTAAACATAGTACCATATTGTCCTTTTAACCTCACTGCAACTCTATGACACTATGACAACCACATGGGGAAACCAAGCTTAGGAATGTTTTTAACTTGCCAAATTCATACAACAACACTAAAGGTAGATCCAAAATCCAAATCCAGATCTTAACTCCAGAGTCCACATTATTAAGTAGATGATAGAAGAGTTTTGCAACATAGAAAGAAAAGCCTTAAAATTAGCCCAGAGTTGAAAATGTGCCAGTATTTTAAATCACTACCTTAACTTCTCTGCCTTTTTTCTTCATTTCTAAATATTTATCCTGAGTTGACACTGAGACTGGATTAAGTGTAGTAGCCAAATAATCTGTCTGAATTAGAAGAAGGAATCAATCCAATTATTTGCTGTTAATTTTTTTAAAAAGCTGAGATTTTAAATTTTAGCTTATAAATCCTTCTTACTCAGTGTGATCTGCAGACCAAAAACATCAACATCACTTGGGACCTTGTTGGAAATGCAGAAATTCAGGCCCCTCCCTATCCTGTCAAACAAGTCCCCAGTTTGAGAAGCACTGCTATTAATAATAGATCATCCAGGTTCACACAGACCCAGCACTAATCTCCTTTAAAATTCTAAAAAAGTGTAATGAGTTTGCAAAAGTGTCATTTGCAAGTCGACACTATAAACTTCTAGTGCTTGATGGTAATGGTGAGAAAAGGAGGTCATCAGATGCACCAGGTGAGTTTCAGGAAGTGCTTTCACTGGGTTTTGAAATTCCCCCAAATTTTCCAATCTATAAAACTAACCCAGAAAAGCTTCTATTTAGAGACTTGTAGGCAGACAGCTTTTACTACTGCTCAATTTCAGTGGGAGGATTCTGTTTTCAGAAAGTATGTCAGTCACTGATTTTAAAAACTAATGAATAGAGATGATTTTCACATTATATTAAGGCTTGTTTATACTTCTATTCTGTAGCACGCTGTCATGAATCACGAAAATACCACATTAACATCTCCAATAGTTTTATGACATGTTTAAGAGAACAAATTGCTACTCTGAATTTACAAAATATTCAGTGACTTGTCCACATGGTTATATAATAAGTAAACATCATTATTATTGCTAGTTTAACTTTACCTTTTTTACTTAAACTCCCAAAGAATTCATACCAACACTTTTTTTCACCATTCCCAAATTTGCTTGGTATTAAGACAACAATGAAATATTTGCAGGGTACACTATAATCAGCTGTTATAGAAACTTTCTCAAAATGCTACATGTTGAAAGGAACAGGTTAAAATTGTCTTTACCTGTGCGTGGAGTCAGGAGTGCACATAGTTTTAGGATTTGGAGAGAGACTTTTCCTGCCTGTATCAGACAGGATTCAGGTGCAGAAAATAGAATCCATTCTAGTTAACTGAAGCAGTATGGAAATTATTACAGGATATTAAGTGACTTAGTCTTTAAGAGGGCTGCAGAAACTGAATGCAGGCTGGGATTAATGAAGTGACTCCCCAAATTACATCACAGAACTCGGACTCTAAGGAAGGTGCTGGTCCTGACAAAAATCAAGGAACTATATAATGAAGAAGCTGCCTATCGAATCAGGAATCCACTGCAATAACGACTAGCTCCAGAATCACACCACTTCTACCATGATCCACGCTAACCAGTCTTCAACAGAGCCTGTTAAGCATCCTATAAAGCCATTGTCTGATGGATCAAGAAAACGTGATATATATATATATATACATATATATATATGTATATATGTATATATACACACATTGGAATATTATTCAGCCTTAAAAAAAAAGAAGGAAATCCTGTCACTTGCAACAACATGAATGAACCTGGAGGGCATGTGCTAAGTGAAATAAGCCAGGCAGAAAGACAAATACTGCATGGTAACAATTAAATATAGAATCTAAAATAAAAGTCAAACTCATAGACTTGGAGTGTAAAAGTAGAAAAGAGGTTGCCAGGGGCAGTGGGTTGAGGGAAATAGGGAGAGGTTGGTAAAAGGGTACCAACTTTCACCTAAAATATGAATAAGGTCTGAGAATATAATGTATAACACAGAGACTGTAGTTGATAACACCGCGTTCTATAATTGAAATTTGCTAAGATAGCAGAATTTAAATGTTCTCATCAAAAATAAAGGTAAATATATGAGGTAATAGATGTGTTAATTAACTTGAAGGCAGGGAATCCTTTCACAATGTGTGTGTGTATCAAATCATCACATTATACTAAATACATTACAATTTTGTCAATTATACCTCAGTAAAGCTGAAAAAAAGAGCCATCTGTCTTGTGAGTAATGGAGTACATGTTAAGATCAGTGTATTCCATGAAAGTCCATCCACTGTCTTAATTTTTTATGTAAAATTAGTCAGATTCAGTGTCCTATGGAATACCATAACAGAGGTTAAGGCATTCAGAAAGTCCACAGATGATAGTGCTTACAGAAAGATGGCAACAGGGAAGGCAAAATGAAATCCAGAAAAAATATCTCTTCCAGTGAGAACAAGTTGCCCCCCCTTCTAAAACAGAAAGGGTCTGATCTAACTGACCTGCCCCTAGGTGGCTACCAGATTTTGTTCAACATGGTGCAGGCTGGACACAGTACTATGGCATTAGCCAGATCAGACTTAGTGAAGGGAATTCTACGTCTTGGAGCCCATATACCTTAATTCCATCCTAGTCACCACAGTCACTTGCTCACTAGCCCATTGTTCAAGCACTGGGGTGGCTAGTAACTTAATAAAATCTATAGATAAAAGTATCTTGTCCACATGGTTACAGAAAAGAATTTTTTCACAGAACAGGCACTAATGTGAATATTGACATGAGATATAAACAATATTATATTCTGAGCCCATTACCAGAGGTCTATCCACATATATCTTCCCCAAACCTACTTAGCACCAATCCTCCAATTATGATCTTTCTAAATCCCTGAATATCCAGCCAAACCATTGGCCTCTGTCCATGAACTGGTATAGCCCAATGATTCTGGCCATCTCTGCTTCCACACAAACAAAGTGGAAAATCAGTTATATCATCCAAATTTCTGCCCACTGTAAGGATTTCTCTTCCTTCTTGTCCTTCAGGCCCACGTCCTCTGTGGGGTTATATTGCTACAGCAGGTCACTTTTCCAATGCTCTATTGTAAGGCAGGGCCATCTGTAAACTAGAATTGAACTTTTGCTTCTTCAGTTAGCTAGTGACAGAAAACTCGACGTGAGGGCACTTGTGAGTAGAGAGAGAGATGACACTGCAATGGAACTAAGTTTATTGGGAATGTGAGCCTCAGGCTCTTAACACTTATTAGTGCCAATAGAACATGAGTAGGTCTGATCTCATATATGCCATTCCCACCTGATGATGGAAGACAACATTCGTGCCTGGTGGAGTAGAAAACACCTACATCATTGCTGGAGACTAAGTTTCACATGGTCGGACTTTCAGTGTCTAACAGAGCCCATTAGCATGCCAAGAGCAGTTTCTCAACAGTAGAATATTTATTTTCTTCCAAATACTACAGGCTTGCTTTGTATATCATGCTCCTCTAAGGGTTTGCTACAGGCTACACAGGGCATTCCAAATTGCCACAGATATTTCAAGCGCCATTGGAACTGCTGACTCATAAGGACTAAATGACAGAGCTCTGCAATGAAGGTTGGTCTTACTCTTGGCCTCTTTCATACCTGGTAACTTTAGGGGCTCCCTCAGTAAATAGATTCCAAATGTGGGCTACATTGCCTCCAAAATTCAATGTGACCCACAATGCAATGTGCCTCCCCTTCTTAGAAGTATTTTGGAAGGGATATCCCTTCACATCCCAGATCACTAGTTTCCAAGAAATTTTACCAAAGTAACTGGCCTTGAATTATCTTTGGATTTTTCTCCTACTCTCAAATCACATATTTCCTATCAGGGCATCTACAGTACCGGTCACTGACTATTTACCACGTCCTGCCATCATGAGGTCATCAGTGAAATAGGCCAGAATATTTGAGATGGTGAAATAATAAAGACACTGCATAATAAAGGTAGCTACAGTGAAGTTTTATAATCCCCATTTTAGATAGGAGAAAAAATGACTAGGAATGTAAGTTCCTGGAATGGCAGGTCTGTCTGTCACCAAAGGCTTTTCTCTTGACCTTTATGGGATGAGATTTGCAGCCATAGCACAGACAAAGGAATGCAAGTCTGGGCTAGATAGATGGGATAGATATACCAAGGTCACGTGCAGTGCCCAACAGTCTCTGTTTACACCTGGCCCATCTCCCCCATTTAAGTAGCCTATTGCGCTCTTACAAGCACTTAAATTTACAATTACTATCCCAACTCTACTAGGTGCAGAGTTGGAAGAGTGGAGAAGAGCAGGGCATAAATATTCAGTCAGAGATAGATCCTGTTACAGCTGAGACACAGAAACACTATTTTCTGATTTGATGCCAACTGTTTTAGAGATCCATGATAATGAGAGAGGTGCTTGTGCTGGGGAAGAAGAGAAGGTAGGAGGTACCTACCAAGGATAGAACGGTAACTTCTCTGGAATCATCTTGCTCAGGCTTCAGGGGAGAAGGGGCAAGAGGGATACTGCCCCTGCCAATGGATTACAGGGTGGAGTGATACCTGTTTATCAAGCAAAGGAGAGATACAGGGGACAGCAGCACAGAAGACCCCAGGCACCAAAGACCTTCATCCCCTAAGGGTAGCAAGAAATAACCTCTGGTGCTTTGCAAGTCTTCACCTAAATAAATGAAAGAATAAAGAATCCACAGTGAATGGATGGCCTGTAGGTCTTCGATTTCCCCTGCTTGCCTACACTTGTGTCATACTGCTTCCAGTTTTTTGTATGCCCTGGGGTGGTTCCTGAACATCTGGATTTTTACAGAATAATAAAATATGAAAACAATTTTGAAGGCTGATATGCACTTGCCATTATTTTTTTCCAAGTAAGTAAATTTTAAAAGTACCATCTACTGGGCTTCCCTGGTGGCGCAGTGGTTGAGAGTCCACTGGCCGATGCAGGGGACGTGGGTTCGTGCCCCGGTCTGGGAGGATCCCACATGCCCTGGAGCGGGTAGGCCCGTGAGCCATGGCCGCTGAGTCTGCACGTCCAGAGCCTGTGCTCCGCAACGGGAGAGGCCACAGCAGTGAGAGGCCCGCGTACCGCAAAAACAAACAAAGTACCATCTACTATAACATCATTTTACAAAAGAAAAAATAGTTTTAGTTTTACTCTCCAAAATCCTGTAATTTCAGGAGGTTTAAATAGAAGAAATTTAACTTTAAAAAAAAAGTCTTCACACTATTATTATTGCTTTCATTTTCACATACAAGTTCCAACTTAGTTATGAACTGGGGTTTGTAAACCACTTCCCTAGACTTTAGTCTAGACTAGTACCTAGACAGTTCTCTGAATAAAGAAACCCTTCATCTCTCAGATACACAAAACCATTAACACTATTACGTTGTATAATGGGGTTGACTCAGAGAAAATTGACCATATTCGACCATTTCCACCTACCAAAAAAAGAAAAGAAAATTTTATATGGTTCAACCTACTATCATGATCTTTTTGTCTGCACTTGACCGTTTTATAATGTCAAATAAATGTTAGAACTATTACAAATGTATTCACAGCAATTCTGTGGAATTACATCTCTTCTGAAGAAAGCATTTAATAATTCTGCACACATGAACATGGGTTTTTGGGGGTAAATTTTTCTTAAGGGCTGCTTACCATGTTCCGCACAGTTGCTAGAAGTCTATATTGGGGCAAACGGAGCTATTAAAATGCTAAGTCTTTAAAATATTAGATCTTTAATTATTTTATCTTTATTTACACTCATTATATAACAAACCAGACTTTTACCAAATTATCTAAAGATTAGCAGGTACATACCACAGTGTTTAGCACATAATAAACTTTCTAAGTCATTAAAGGCTAGTTAGTGTCTTAGGAATGGTTTAGTTAAAATGAGAGGCAAGCTCTTAAATCAAGTTAAGTAATAGAGGTTTGTTGTATCGAGTTGGAGGGCCCACAGAGAACCCATAATAAGAAGAGGCTGGCTTCATGGGAATAGAGATGTCAGGCAACTACTTCCCCCACTTTTTCTCCTGCCCTATTTTTTCTCTCTCTCTGCAGACTCCTAATTCCTACTCCCCAGAACACTAGCTTCCAACGTGATACCAAGGCCATATTGGGGAAATAAGTCTCCCCCACTCCCCAGACTCCTGTCTTGGTCTATAAAACTGGAAATTTTCCCTGTTTAGAGGATATTAGAGAGGAAATACACCCTCCCTCTTTACCCCCTTCTCTCATTTCTTTTCTGGGAGTGACTTATTCGATTGGTGAGGCTGAGAAGAGGGTCCTTGTGTGTGTAGAACCCAGTATCTTCTTAATTATTTTTCTTTGGGGGTTTGTCCTGTCCACAAGTCTTGGGTGCTCTCTCTCGTCCAGGGATCTGTCATCTCTGTACAGAACGCTCATCCAAGCAGCCCCTGCCTCCAGGGCTGGGGAGCTATAGAATTCTAGCTGCTCTTTCTGCAACTGGAAGGAAACGTCAACTACAGGGAGTAAGGAGTAGGAAGCTAGCCAGCCCATTTTGGTCTTGGATCCAGATGATATTTTCCAGCTTAGATTTACTAATAACAAAGCTAATATTTTGGTACCTATTTAAGTCCTGAGTCTCTTTCTTAGTAGAATTACTTATAATTACCATTCATTCTCTAACAACAAACAGCTCTGGAGCCTCCAACTATCTGCTTCAGTCTCTAGAGCTCTTAGTTCAAGTAAAAGAGATTGAGATAATTTGATTGGTTCAGTTTAAATCAACTGTCTATTCCTGTTATGGACAGTTACTTCAGTGTTGGCCAAAGGAGTAAGGTAAATTGAACCTAGTTCTACCTCTTCAGCATGAACTATGGGGGAAATTTCAAAGAAGGATGGTGAGTTTGGTAGCCCCACCAAGGGTCAAAGTTCTCTTTGAGTTCTAACATCCCAGGACTCTAAAATAGCATTCACCCCCAAAGCTCTTATTATTTAATGGGCCTCACAGGATGGCTCTCAATTTGACAGATATAAGATCTTTCCATCCAAACTCTACACTTAAAGGATTTCAGATATTCTCCACTTTTATTGCAACGTGTTCCTGGAAATTATGTCATAAAGTGCACCAGCATTAAGCAAACTATAAAAATAATAGTACAAGTGGGGATGGTATGTGCCATCAAGTACATTATAACCATGTGCAATGCATCAAAGGTCAAATAGATTGGCTTCCCTGTCCTTATCCCCCAAGTCAAAGATACCTGCACAGTAGCAAGCAGAGCAGCTGGAAATTTCCAAGTCTCTCCCCACAGAAACCTGCCCTGATAAATACTTCAAAGACAATGATCATAGAAACTAGTCTCTGGTCAGTTAAAATTATGCTTCAAATCTTATAAGTGGGTATGATGTTCTCTACACAATGATTATGCTAAGACCAATATATTGTTAGCATATAACTATATAATTCTAAGCCATGCTGTATGCAAATAATTTTATAGACTCAAAATTTGACTAAAACTAATATGCAAACTATAATAAATATCAAATACTTAATTTAAATTAATTTTGCTTGCAACCTAGTAATTCAGAAAGACCTAGTGAAATGATTTGACTAGCCCAGGGCTCCCAAAGAAGCTGCACAATGGAAGTCAAAATTGAGGGGTTTTTTTTTCTCTCTCTCTCTCTCTCTCTCAACAAATTTCAATAAATCTAGCAGAGAAATTCAAAATCATTCTACTGACCTTGGAGATGAACTCAAAGCGCTAAACCAGGTGCCCAGTAAAGATTTGTAATGATACTAATGATAGGACTTCTCTGAGTAGAAAGCATTTTAAAGGTCAGGAATGACCCACCATTTCTCTCCCTCACCCCTTTCTACTACCAAATTTTATCTACAAGACCCAGTAACTCAGGCACTCAGAACCAATTGCACCACCAGGAAAGATGAGCCATTCATTCTCACTCTTCCACTTCCTAGTTGACGTTTGTTACCAAGGATCAGCTGCCATAAACAATCACCAGGTCATTAGGGTACTGGAATACTTAGGCTGGGCTAACCACCATCACAAAGAGACCTAAATGAATAAAGTTTTACCAGAGAAATATATTTCTTCTTCTAGTCTACTTCAAACCATAAACCTATATAGGACTCCAACAACAGTAAACTATAAGATTAGAATTCACAGTACAATTCTAGAAAAATGTCTTTATATTTTTCAATCTCTTGGATTTAATTAAAGTTTAAAAATAGAAAAACAAAAAAACAGAAGAAACAAGATGTATTTGTTGCTCACATAACAGGGCCATAGAAGTCCAGTAGGTTGGCTCTACAGACAGAGTCATTGAAGGACCCAGGCTCCTCCAATTTTGTGGCTCTGCCAGTACATAGGGACTTCTGTTCACCTGCATCCAGCTCTCAGAAGGAGAAAGACAGTGGAGAAGTCTGCGTGGAAAGTTTGCATGGAGGAGGCTGGAAAGTGGCACATATTCCTTCAGCTTCATTCATTGGCTAAAATCAACTCATGACCACACATAACTGCAAAGGAAGCTAGGAAAAATAGTCTAGCTCTATGCCCAGGACAAAGAAACCAACTTTAGTGAACAGCCAGTAGTCTCTGTCACACCCTATCTTTTCAAAAAAAGCTTTAAAATAGGAATAATGAACTCAGAGACCTAAAATAGCCAAATAAAGAACATAAGTGAGTGATAGGGACCTGATGGGAAGAGTCCAAAACTGGAAAGCATTCCATGTCCCCATATTCAAATCCAAGAGATGGTTGCTCTGAAAAAATGGGGACAGAGTATTGTCAGATTTAATTTTTCAAGAAAAGCCAAAAATCTAGGGCAGTTTTTTAAATGTGAATTCTTCCAACATTAAAATATTGGCAACTATTCAATGCTTTAAAAAAATAATATGCAGGTGACACAAATGTTTTTGCGTGCCCTATTTGACCCAAAAGTACATAAACTGCTTTAAAACTTTAACTGGGCTCTAAAAACAAACTAACTTTTTAACAAAAGATACAACTTAGTACCTTGATGCATGTTTACATAGGCTGAAGCTAACAAAAGGACAAATAAACTTCAGAATGAAGGCATGAGTATTAGATAGTATTCACTGTGCTGCCATGAACTACATGGGTAGTAAGCACAACCTAATGCAAAGAGACAAATGGCAGAGACCTTTATAAATCCTAGAAATAACTAGAAGAAGCATGAGCAGACTCATACTTCTTAGTTTATTAATTATATGGAAATTAGACTATGATTTGTTTAATCATTTAACAAAAGCTTACTATATGTACCAGATATTGTTAACTGCTGCAGAGAAAACAGGAATTATTCAGATTAAACTCTTCCCTTGAGGAATTTATATTTTAATAAGAAAATAGTATAAGTACATAATGAGCTATAACATGAGGTCAAAAGCAAAAGGGCCATAAGTGAGTTCTGACTGTAAATTTCAAACAAGGAAGAGATTGTATCTGGCTAGGGACAATTAGAAATGGTTTCATGGAGAAAGTGGTATGCGAAAGCACATGAAAGTAAGATTTGGATATGTAGAATGGGGAGGTAGAGAGAAAAATAAAAAGCAGAGAGCATTAGCAAAGACATGGAACTGGGAAAAGTAAAGATGGTGTGGGAGGGTGGTGGGTTAGATGGAAAATGAGGTACCTAGAGGCAAATAAACTCTATAATAGTTTAATCACTTATTCCATAATAATTATTAACACCCTTGAAGCTCATCAATGGAGATATTTCCCTCTCAACAAGACAAATCTTCTATGACAAAACTGATGCCCATGGTTTATAGAAAATATGTAAAATGTTATTGATCTAAATTTTAGTGACATCAAAACCATGTTATTTACAATTGTTACTTGTTTTCAAGTCTTCTTAAATCCAGTATTTGTCTGATTTACTCATGACATATCCTGCACCAGGCCCAAGTACTGTCATGAACTTCCTGTACCAGAAATCTGCAATAAGTCAGGACCTGACCTTTCTGGTTACAAGCTGCTTTTATTACATCAGTCACCTCCCATTCAGATTTCCAATAGGTGACATTTGCATGGTTCCATCTGTCTAATTTGTCTCTTCTCAAGCCCATATTGCTTCAGCAACATTTGGGAACCTTCCAAATTGTGGCTTCTATATATCTTCAGTTGGTAGAAATTACGTCTGTAGTCAATTTCTCATGATAAGTAGTCTCAAAGATATTTCATTTGTTTATTTTAAAGAAACATTTTAATATTTCTTGCCCTGGATTTGTATTTTATATTTGTTTTTGCAGTTCAGACAAATCTATTCTCAAGTCAGTTTAACAATACTAGCCAGATACATTATAATATCTTCTACTGGGGTTATAAATATCCTGGACAAGTAGCTAGAAGTAGTAACTTTTGAAACTGATGTTGAAGTGTGATCTGTTTTCCAGGTGTGTAAGATTTCTTACTAGCCATTCTGAAACCACTCCACTCAGAAAGATAACTACCTCTATTTTAATATTCCTCAATTTTCATCTCTTATCAAATCTTGTATCCAACCCACAGGCTACACTAATTTTATTCCCCTCTGTTTCTGAGATGTTTCTACTTACAACAGTTATAAGAGTAAGCACCTTTAAATTATTAGCTTTACTTGCCTGGTCTATTGGGCAAGACTTTTTAAAATCAGTTTTTATAGTTTTTAAATCAGTTTTTATATTTTTTATATATTAATTAATATACCTTTTGGCACTTTAAATTTGGGGCTTGATATTATCAATGCTGTTGCCATTACTCTTATTTTAAATATTATTATTTATGATAGCAATATATTATCTGAAGATTCACTATCTGAGCCTGAATTTCCTGATCACAGTACAGTAGTCTACTTACAGCACCATTCTGCTAACCTAAGCCAAAATACATACTTCTCCTATGTATTTTTCAATTTACAAGCATAAGCTATCTAACTTAAAAAGTTTCTGGATCAAGTCAGTGAGGCAAATTTATCAAAGCAAGGGCACAAACATTTCAATTAATGGTGCTTAACATCATAAAAATTGCTCATTTTCTGAAATGGATGTTAACAACCATCCTCAAAAAACTATTTAACACTTTTCATTTATCTATTTGGCAATTATAGTCCCCAGACTTATCCCTCAAAGCATCTCTGTTTTTTCCTTTGCAAAAGAAAACAGGGGTCTTTTCCCCTGTCAATGACTGGAGTATATATCTTGAAGCTTACTTGAACAAAATTCAATATGGAGTAAGGTTAGAACACAGTTCTAAGTATTCCTTTGTATATGTTTTATTTTCCTTCCATAGGCCTGGAAGTCATGATTGTTGGTTGATGATAGTTAATCATTTTACACATTTGGGGCACAGTTCAATAATTGAAGTTTCAGGCAGCTATGCAGTATAAAATATTCATTTTTTACAAGAGAAAAAGTCTTTTCATTGTCTAAGCCCACACCTCATCGTGGCATCCTATAAACCTAGTTTTGTAGAAAATATTTTGGCATTTAGTCTTTATTACATATGTGTAGAATTTATAATGTATCTTTAACCTATGATAATATTTAAAGAATTTGATAATTTTATTCCTATTGGTCATAGTTTTGCTAGACTGTGGTTTGGAGCATTTTTATCGTAGCTATTTATTTCCTCTTCTAAATGCCTGTGTTTTGTATACATTCCTAGATAAATGCCACTGAATGACCTGAACAGATTAGGCCTCTTGGTAGCAGGTTTCCAGGTACAACGTGTATTTGCCGAGCTGTATTTATAAAATCAAGTCTCAAAATTGCCTCATCTCATATTTTTTAAGCTAACATACAATATTGTAGAATTGTTGTAAGTGGAAACCTTCTGTGTTTGGTACTTTTGAAAGAACTATAAATATAAGCAATCCAACTTAGCAATGATAAATGCTGCCTTCCAAATTCCAAATCATATCTGTTCTTAGTTATAGCAATTTCCAAAAAAAACAAACAAACTTGGGTGATGCTCAGACACATATCATTTTTAAGACTCAGAAATAAAGACCTGGACTAAGGCCAGTCACTTGAATTGTGGGAATATCCATTCCAAGAATATCTTTTATTGTTATCACCACTCACATGTCACCATGATATATTGGACTGTCCAACCTTCCTTACCACTGGAAAAAAAAAAACTTTTTATTTTCCATTATTTATCTTGTTCTTCTTGCATGCTTTCTGCCTCTCTGTAAGGGATTTTTCAACTCGTTCTTTTAAATAAATGCATAAGAACCTTGGAATCAAAATACCAAAATGACTATTTGGGTTTTGCTACTATCATTTCCTTTGAATGAGACATAACTCTTTTGAAAGTAAAGTTTTCAAAGTTCCTTTATGTCTCATGAAATAAATGGAATAGGACAGGAAATTTTCAAACAAGTTAATGACCACTTTTCATTTAACGACTCAATCTCAATTGCTGTTATTTTTTCCATTCTAAGATGACATTGGCTGTGCATGCATCATAAATTTAATAACAGCTCTTTAGAAAAAAACATACCACTACATTAATGCACACAATTGATTTTAACTAACTGAGGACAGTTTATGTTTACTCATAGAAATACATATCACTAGCTTTTTGAGAATCTTGGTGTGGTAGATGCAGAGATGACCCATCCAGAAGGACTTGCTACCCAGGTACGGGGAGGGTGTCAGCAGACAGCCTCCAACTGTCAGCTCCTTTAGGGTCTGCCTCAACTGCAGAGTCACTCAGCCTGATTGAAGCCAGCCTTCTCAGGCCAGCCATATTTCACACAGTGCGAGAGTATAGAGCGTAGGCCATTTGAGGCAGACCCAGGACACTCTGATAGACACTCAGGAGCTTTCTGAGTGAAATCTGAAACTGGCCCCCATGCACCAAGGGCAAGGAGAGACCCAAGAAAGAGGCAGACCACCCTAGACTGGTAGCTGGCAAGTTTAACAAACAAGGGAACTTATGTAAAAGGCTTGCCTTGAGCGGCCACAAGGTGAGTAGACCTCTGTGCCTGTCCACCAGAATCTTAAAAGTTGATACAGAGGCCTTAATTGAGTTCAAACACATGTACTGTCTATTCTAGATGGTTTCAACAACACATTGCTCTCTCTAGGCTACATGTCTGAAAATGGCTTTCACTTGGGAATGGGGGGCAGAACATACATTCCAAGGACAGGAGGGAGTAGAGAGCCTCGGGTTACCTGGGTCCAGCTTGCATAGGTCAACTAGCAGTCACATCCTCTCCATAAGCTCCTCCAACACTCCACCCCTCGGGACCGGCTCTTATAATCTTATAAGCCCCCTCTTCTATTGATACAACATGTCCTGAGCAGTCAGCAAGGGGTTCTACCAGCATGGAAGTGGTTGCATTGGAGGGAGATGGCATAGTAACCATACAGGCACATGCAAGAGAAAACACAGACTAAGATAATGATTCCCAATGTAAGTAACAATTTTTCCCACCAAGAGCCCCAAGATCTGATTAAGTCCCTTACACTGGCGGTCGGGTCATTCAGAGGGTTCCATTGCGTCCTCACGTGATTTAATAAAGATGATATATTAGCAGATTCATCAGATATGACCCCCCAACATTCTGTTTGGATAATGACACAGGTTCCTCCTTGCAAGAAGTTATAATATCAAAGACCCACCCTATTTTATAGGACAGCTTTCCTCAATAGAGACATATCAGTGTTCAGTAAAGACAGGCTTTCCTATAACTTGAGGCTTGTTGGGTACATGTAGCAAGGGCTTCTATGTGTGCTATAACGTCCTCCAGGCCAGTTGAGGGGACAAAGACAGCAGCCAAATGGTCATACCAGCGGAAATCAGAACATGCCCATCTGGTCCTGAGAAAAGGGAGGTTGACAGTTTTTGTTACTGTGGGACAGATTCTCCCCTGTGCCCAGGAAAACCCAAGGTGCAGCGGCCCAACCAGCAAAGTGGAAGATTTGTGCTACATAACCATTGGGTCCCATTCAAGGCTACCCAACAAATACCTGTGTGGTGCAACCATCAGTGCCAAACCAGTCATGATCCTTTAATCTCCAGAATGTAACAGAAGGCCTACTTCCAGTGATATCCATCCCATATTCCTGGTACAGCTCGGTTGGTTCTATTTGGAGCGGTTTTTCTGTTCCCAACATAGGCGTACCTAGGAGCTCAAACGTCCATAATCTGGTGTGAGCCACGTGAAGCCATCCCACATCTGAGTGTAGCCACACCCATGGCTCTAATGAGGGTATTTTTAGGACCCTTCAAGTCAGCAGTTTGATGGGCTGCCTGTGTAGTTTGATTGACAGAAAAAGAATACCCATGCTCAGTGTCATTGATACTGTGTGCTACAGGCCAGGTTTCTAGATGAGTATTGATAATATCAGATGAATTGAGAGTACCAGTCCTAATTTGTTCTTCCTTAATGTACTGCTTTATTCCCTACCTGAAGTGGTAATATCTACTAAGAGCAAAGGAAAATATGGTAATATTACGGTAGAGAAACTAATGGATGTGATCTTAATGAAATGTCAAAGTTAACATAACCAATGAGACAAACTAACATCCTGTCCCTTCTGATATGAAGCACCAAGAAGGACACAAGATCATTATGTAGTATTCTTGCAAAAAGAAAGCATTACTTTAATCAGAAGGAAGTATCACACAAACTCAAAGTGAAAGACATTCTTTAAAACAACTGCTCCGTACTCTTCAAAAAAGTCAGCCATGCTAAAAATAGCTAAGGAAGAGTTCCAGATTAAAGAAAATCAAAGGCATTGGGTGTGTAAGTTCCTTGTATATTTTGGATATTAACTTCTACCAGATATATGGTTTGCAAATATTTTTTCCCACTTTGTAGGTTGCCTTTTCATTTTGTTGATTATTTCCTATGCCATGCAGAAGCTTTTTAGTTTTACATAATCCCACTTGTCTGTTTGCTTTGGTTGCCTGTGATTTGGGTGTCATATCCAAGAAATCATTGCCAAGGTGAATGAATGTTCAGGAGCTTTTCTAGGAGTTTTACAGTTTCAAGTCTTCACTTAAATATTTAATCCATATTTGAGTTCATTTTTGTGGATGGAATATGATAAGGGTCCAATGCCGTTAATCTGCATGTGGATATCCAGTTTTCAGGAAAAAATAATAGGTGTGCATGAGCACAGAGAGAGAAGCAAATGTAGCAAAATGGAAACAATTATTGAATCTGCATGATGCGTATAAAGGGTATATGGGCGTTTTTTTGTACTATTCTCGTAAGTCTTTAAGTTTATAATTATTTCATAATAAAAAGTTATTTAAATCTCAATGAAGTATTGAATCGCCTCAGTATGACCACAGGGTTATAATGGAATGACAGCACATACAGGAACAATGTGGATGGATGAGAGGTTAGGTCCTTAAACGAAAGTGCTGGAGAGACAATAACAAGAGTGTCCTATGTTCTAGGTTTTGCATACTTTCCTATTTAGTTAAACCCATATTTGCATATTTTTCCTTACATGAATTCTTCATTGTGGGAAGTTGTACCATTTCTCTTTAATGTCAGTTAAAATCTTTAATTATATAAGTGGTGAGCACCTGAATGGTAATCCTTTATACCCATTATCAGGTCACACCAACCTCTCTTGGCTTTCAGTTTCAGGTCAATCCGGCTACAAAGTCATACCATTTCCATCTTACCTAATTCTGCCCAACTGTGGCACCAGAATAATGACTGCAAATGGCGTTGGGACCCCTAAACATGTATTTCTAATGACTAATACTTTAAGATATTATTTACTTATTTAACTAAGTATTACGGAGCCAATAAAAGAGACAGTTCAAATAACTTATTTTGGAATGAACTACTTATAGTTCACTAGTCAGGAGCCTGAATATAAATTTTAAAGTAAAAATTTTAAATGTAATACAACAACAAAAGATAATACTCTGATATAGCCTGAGTGAGTCGCTGCAGTTGACAAGTAATCTCATTTCACTAGACCAAGTAGACCATGCTGAAAAATGTGTTGTCACACATAAAAGAGATCTACAGCCAAATATGTTTGAAAAACCAACACTAAACAGGTTCCGGTAATAAGCTAATCTACACTGTGCATCTTTAAGAAGCAGCTAGCCTCTGCAGCATCCAGTAAGTGTATTTGACAATGGAACCCTTTGTGTGTGTGTGAAGCATCTTGTGGGACTTAGGATGCCACAGTATGATGTCAGGTTTGGTTCTACTCCACGTCACTCTGTCCTTTCATGTTCTGGACTGGTAACCTCCTTTCCTACTCCCACCTCTCATTCTTCTCTGTGTCCCTCTCTCATGAATACCAGTCTGTGTCATGTCAGTCACACCCCTGAATCTACTGGAATACAATCATTGCATAACTCTATGCAGCCAAGTCAGCATAATGCTCTAGAGTCAGGCAGACCTGAAGCCTGGCTCCACCAGTCCCCAGCTGTGTGACCTTAGGTGGATTACATGACCTGAACCTCAGTTCCCCCATATTTAAGATGAGAAAATTAAAATAATATCTTAAGCAGCTGCTGGAAATTTTAATGACATAATACTCGTCAAAGGCTTAGCATTGTGTCTGGCATGTAATAAGTTTGTTCAATAAATGTTCACCCTCACAAAGGGTTGTCAGTCTTTACGTCTGTAATCACGCAAAGGTCAGTACATTACCCGTACTTCAACTGAACCAAATGTTTCTATTCTCTTTGCTACGAAATTAATGAATGAAATACGAAGACACTGGCAATGTGGCTCTCTGCGTATAACAGAGATATCCCCTCCTCCCTCTCTGCCTTTCTTAGAAAAGACCGATGTGCCCTGACCCTGCCCAATGGTAGAGATACAGTGTGTCCTTCCCACCCGCTTTGCTCTACCAATGTCCAGGGCCCTCTTGTGGCTTAAGAGTATAAATGGGTGTTGCATCCTCACAGGGTAGCTGAACAGTGGCTATGAGAAGACTAAACATTCACACAGGATATCACTCCCACTCACTTGATGACTCTGAATATGGGCAGCCTAAGGTCTCACATTCTGAACAACTAGAAAATTGGTAAACAAGTGGTCAGACATGAGCAGGGTAATAGTATGACGCAGACACAGGACAATCAGTAGGCGAGATCTTGGGAGACCTAAGCCACGTGGTTCTTAGTCACTCTGGACACCCTCTTCCGGTAAGCTGTCCCAAGGCAGTGGATCTGTGTTGCTTCTCAGCTCTGGAGCATGAGAGAGGCCCCTCTCATTGGTCCTCCTCTCAGACCATTTACTCAGCAACTTCTGAGCAGAAAAGCTAGTATGAGCACAGTCCGAGAATGGGGCCTAGGCATCTGGATTGCAACATCACATTCTACTCTTCTCTGTTTTCGTCTCACCTCTCTTCCCTAACCTGAGATAATCTGGGGGGCCTGCTAGCCAAATGGAGACTTGATGAAAGTTAGGAAAAGGCCCTTTCCTCATGATACTTTCCTGTCATCTATCAGAAAACTATCCAGTAATGTTTTAAATCTAAGCCATGTTAATAGAGCAGCCCTTGCATTTGCACAAAGCAGACAGGCTCATTTGTAAGCAGAGGCCCTGGGTCTTGTCTCCTCTTCTCTAAACTCTTAGACCAACAAAATTAATCCCATTGTTTTAATCTTGGACATTGGGTAAGGCCTCTTTTTCCGAAGTTGCCTTCTCTAAATCCCTAACCTTCTCTTTGAGGGGCGTCTACCTTTGGTCGTTTAGAGGTGAAAAGGGGAATGGAGGCAAAACAAACACAAGTTAACTTATATCAAATAATTCTGATAATATGTTCTCTGAACAGTACCTGTAAACCCTGCTAAAACATGTTGCCATTACTGAGATGGAAGAGGTTCTATTGACTTCCCTAGCTTTAGGGAGAAACAATAACTTCTAAGTTGAGTGGCAGCTGGAGGATTCTTCCCATTACTCAGAAGCTCCTAGGTTGGATTTAGCTTCCTGAGCATCTATATAGCACCCTGTCTCCCATTATCAAAAGTTACTCTCCTGCTTTCTCTGAGTTTTGCTATTTAGCTATTTATTCAAAAGAAAGAGAAAGAAATTACAGAGACAAGCATTCATATATGAGGCAGATTTACATTTTAGAGTGTTTACATGAAAAATAAATATCTACTGCATGCAAACAGGATCATTGATTCTCAAAGTGGTCTCCAAACTAGCAGCACCAGTATCACCTGAACACTTGTTACAAGCACAAATTCTTGGGCTTCACCCCAGACCTATCGTATCAGAAACTTTGGGGATGAGGCCAAGCAATCCATGGTTGAAAAACCACTCCAGGTGATCCTGATGTTTGCTCAAGTTTGAGAACCACTGCTCTAAATACCAGACCCATGAAAGTCATATCAAAGAATAAAAAGAATTATTCACTACACCAACAAATGAGATTTAACAACAGTCAGCTATTCCCACATCCGTTAACCATAGGGACTGATTTTGTCTTCTTCAGGCTCTCTCTCTAACCTCCCCAGGTGTGCCCTGGTTGGCTCTTGAGGACTCAAGACTTACTTTCCAGTTTTCACGCAAGGTCAAGAACTTTGTGCTGAAAGCCAGTTCACAGGACTACACATCAATTTCCTACTGCTCCCATCACTGAAGTGGGACCCTGATTCTCAAATCCTTGTTACTTACTTCACCCTAGCACTAAACAAGTCTCCATATTGTAACCCACCCTGGGATATAATACCTTAAACACCTTATGCTAGTTTGCATTAGAGTTGAGCCTACAACCAGACTAAATGTTCTGGTTGACCAACTCCTGCCCCCATCTCATTCCTTTCCCTATTTAGTGCTATTTCTGTCCATTTACCCACAGAAGTTGCCAGGTTGCCACATAAACTAAACCTGGTATCTCATTTTGACTTGTCTACTTTCTCCTATTTCCTAAAATCCAGCCCCCATGACCAAATGATTCCACTAAACCAGTGGTTGCCAAACTGCTATAGACTGCAATGTGTCCCCCCAAAAAGTATATGGTGAAGCTCTAACACCGCAATGTGATTGTATTTAAAGATAAGCCTTTAAGGAAGTAATTAAGGTTAAGCAAGGTCATAAGGGTGGGGCCCTAATCTGATTGGATTGGTATCCATATAAGAAGAGGAAGAGACACCAGAGATTCTTTTTCAACTCAAGTGTACAGAAGAAGGTTGAGGGAAGATATAGTGAGAAGGTGGCCATCTACAAGCCAGGAAAGAGAGGCCTCATTGGAAACCAACCCTGATGGCACCTTGATCTTGGATTTCTACCCTCCAGAATTATGAGAAAATATATTCCTGTCACATAAGCCACCTGGTCTGTGATATTTTATTATGGCAGCCTGATCAGACTAATACAATCATCTGGGGGAGGTTTTAAAAATTACACATCCCTAAAAGAATGATTCGATTTGTTTGAGGTATGGTCCTCACATTCGCACTTTTTAGAATCTTCCAAGATTATTGCATGTGCAGCCAAGGTTGAGAACCACTGGGGCTGTCCCTGCTTTGTAAAATTGAATACTTAGGCCTATTTTTTAAAGTCTGTCCCATTGACATAATTTGAAATGATATCTTTAGATTTAGACATATCTGTATATCTGTTTTCCTACTCAAGGAATCCCCAAATAGATAAGGAAGACATGGTTATAGCTTGCCAGCTTGAATAACAGAATATAAACTGAGCTTGAAATTAAGAAAACTTTAGAATAAATCAGTCAAAGATTTTTATTGTAATGAATTATTAAACATATCATATTTTTCTGTTGGAAATAACTTTCAAAGAAAGAAACAAAATAAGTAAAGAAACCTTTAACAACCCTGTAAACAAGACAGGGTCCTAACCTGAGAACACAACATTTGAGAAACACTGTCTAAATTTGTACTAAATTAAAAGAAGTTGACAGTAATCTACATAATTCACCTTCTCAAGAGTACAGTACAGCCTGGTTGAAGGTAAGTGTAAATTTTTCTGAAAAAAGAAAGATCCCACTAATATCTACAAATTGGAAGGAAATATATTCTACAGGGTTCAGCTGCAGAAAATAAAATCCACTCTAGTTACTTGAAGCAGAACAGGATTTGATGAAGGATATTAAGTTCTTACAAAATTGTTGGAAGATCAGGAGAAATGGGGTTGAATCTGGACAGCTCCCAAAGCCAAACAGCTTCTGCTATGATCAGGAAAGCTGCTTCTGCAGGAACCTGCTGCATCAGGGAGCCACATTCTGAATTAAGAAGCTTTAACAGGGCATCCCTGGTGGTGCAGTGGGTGAGGGTCCGCTTGCCAATGCAGGGGACACGGGTTCGTGCCCCAGTCTGGGAGGACCCCACGTGCCGCGGAGCGGCTGGGCCCGTGAGCCATGGCCACTGAGCCTGCGCATCCGGAGCCTGTGCTCCTCAACGGGAGAGGCCACAACAGTGAGAGGCCCGCGTACCGCAAAAAAAAAAAAAAAAAAAAAAAAATGAAGCTTTAACAGATGACTCCAGAACCATGCAACCTCTGTCATTCTCTATCCATACAAGCAAAAATGGATGCTCTACATCCTGCCTCTTTACCCATGTGACTCAATCACTAATCAATGTATCATAAAAATGCTTCTGCTTGATGTTTCTAAATCATGTCCAGAAGCCTACCTGCAAGGGAGGCTAGGAAAGGTGGTCTTTAAGTTTTTCAGCCTTTGATTCTAGAAGAACATTGGAATATTTGTTTATAAAGCTACTTTCTATATACTTGGCATCCATACACAACCAACTTTCCATACTTGTATTTCCAAACAACAAAACAACCTCCACGACACGGCTATCAGGTACAGTTTTCTAGCTGTAGACAAGTAGTCATAGGAGGCATTCAAGAGGATTACTAGTGTTCAAGGCATATGCATCTCTCTATTTCCCCCTTGATAATTAGGATCAATTATGGCAGATAAAACAAGATTAGTTTCCTTTTCCTAAAATGGCCAGTTGATGGTCTCATATTCCAATTAAATTCTTGTATCTGCTGGAGGATGCAATCCTCTCTTAGATTTAAGAGCTCTAACCTAGGAGAGCCCCAAATTTCAGCAACAAGAAGCATAATTTTCTAAGTAGGTCATTTGGTACTACATTGATGTAATAGTAAGAGATACCATTCCCTAGTCTCTTACTCTGTTTTCAGACCCTATTATTCCAGCTATGAGAGAAATATGTTGGTCAGAGGTTCAGAGTAAGTACCACATCTCTAAGGCAGCATTCCAATCTCACAAGGTGTTATTTCTTAGGTGCTGCCATTACTGAGGAATGGATGGATATTACCATTCTGAATGGATATTACCATTTAATCTCCTAAGTATGAACATGATGCCTTATTTCTTTTGCTTTAAAAGTAGTTCTTTAATCAGAAAAAGAATAGTGTTGGATACTGTGAGTAAGCTATTTAGTTAGTCCTCAGATGCTGGCTGGCAGAAACACAGTAAGCAGAGAAGGCAAATCCAAATCCAGACTGAGTAATCCATTTCCAGTGAGGAAAATCACTGATCTCTCCATGATGGAAGTGGCTTAATATAATCTAACAATATCACCTGGGCATTATTCTGTTGCTGGTAGTGTGGACACTTAGTTGCATCTCAACTATAGTGGAAGAAAATTCATGTCATTGAGCTGATGTAGAACCTCCATCAGTGCTACCACAACCACTTTGTTCTTTAACCCAATGAGCAAACACTGGAGTGGCTGGAGAAAGATTATCTTTGTCATACACTGAGGGACCATGATGTTCACATGATTTTGAGAACCTGTTCTCCAAAAGTGGGAGTCATAAATAACACGTGACTCAGGATAAGTAAGATACAGTACATAAGTTCTGGAGATCTACTGTAAGACTAGTACTTATAGCTATCAATACTGAATAATTTGTACCCTATACTTTGTATGCTTTATATACTTATTAGTAGAGGAACTCTATAGCGAGATGAAGAAGAAAAACAAACAAAACACAAAAAAAGAGAGAACCCTTTTTTATACCTCACTGTGTTCTTTGGTTATGTATCTTTTCTTTAAATTTCTACCATTGATTCTTTTGTTCCAAAGATTGTGCATTTTTCCTTTTTTTTTTAAGTGTGGTAAAAAAAATGCAAAAAAAAGTAGTAGATAAGAACATATTAAGTATGTGTTCTTAATACACTTTTATTTTGGGGGGCTGCATCGGGTCTTTAGTTGCAGCATGCAGGATCTTTCGTTGCAGTGTGCAGTCTCTTCACTGCAGCGCACAGCCTTCTCTCTAGTTGTGGTGTGCGCTTGCAGGTTTTCTCCCTCTAGTTGTGGCACGCAGGCTCCAGAGCATGTGGGCTCTGTAGTCTGCAGCATGCAGGGCTCTCTAGTTGAGACATGTGGGCTCAGTAGTTGTGGCATGCAGGCTTAGTTGCCCCACGGCATGTGGGGTCTTAGTTCCCCAACCAGGGATCAAACCCTCATCCCCTGCCTTGCAGGAAGGATTCTTTACCACTGGACCACCAGGAAGTCCCTTAATACACTTTTTACACTTAAACTTGCTAAGAAATAGACTTCATATTAGGTATTCTTACCACAAAATAGTGATGATGATGACGATGATGATATAAAGGGGGTGGGAGGAAACTTTGGAAGGTGATGAATATGTTTTGGGGAAGTGATGGTGGTAATGCCTTCACAGTGTATATTTACCCCCAAACCCATCAAGTTATACATATTAAATATGTACAATTTTTACATATCAATCATACCTTAATAAAGTGTGTTGGTTTTTTTTTTAAGGAAAAAAAATAAAAGAACACATGACTCAACCTCTGGGTCTATCTGAAAGGTTCATCAACTTATCTCTTCTTCAAACCTCCTTGTCAAAAATCGTCCAATCTTGTTTTTCCCAACCCAGTAGCCACTGGCCGTTGCCTATGAATCAAAATGTATACTACATTCAGCCATCTTTCACTCTGGACAAGGTACACCACTAGAACACAGGGTCTGCCCATTGGGAGGATTTCCTTCCCCCCTTTCAATAATACCCTGTGCAAAGCTGTGATGTTTCAGCAGTCAGCCCACTTCCAGCTTAGGCCACATATCATGAGGAACCATCTATAAACAGACTTGAATTATTTTCTTTCTCAGGTTATATGGAACTTCCCACGAGGTCCTGGGGCTGGGTTGAGGGAGGAATGGAGTAGAAAGACTTGCACAAACCTTACAGCATATATTATACTTCCACGTGATAATAGAGTGCTGCTAGACATGCCCTAATTTATGATTTAGCAAATCAGACACCACTCAGTTTTATGAGAAGCATGAACTCAGCACTCAGTCTGTGTGTATATCTGTGTCCTCCAGTTATATATTCAGTCTCTGCTACAGTCTAATAGCAAACCAAGAGCTGTTTCTCAAAAGGAGAATAGCTACTAGCCAAAGAGAATGTGGCATGTTTGGATTCTGCTACTTATTGAATATATTGAACATATATGAATATACATGTAGTTATACATATTATATATATTAATTTATTTTATATAAATTATATACTCAGGAATTGGAAAAAAACCACAATATATATACATGGACCTACCAAAAAATCTCTGCGGTGGACATTGACCAAAACTCTGTTTATCACTAGAATCTGTAAGTCCCCACTCGACCAGTAAACCATAGTGGTGACTGGGTCCCCATGGATTAGTGCTATCTCAAAACCAGTATCAATAATCACTGAAAGGTCCAGTATCTTTCTTTACCCCACAAAATATCCCTTTGTTATCAGCAATGGGAGGAAGATTTACAGTATGTACTTGTGATGTTTTGGTAGTCTTTCTTCAAGAATACTGATCACTGGTTGACTGAAATTTTGTATTTAATGGTGGTCCAGGATGAATAAAGATCCCAGAAATTTCTTGTTGTAATAAAGAAGGAGGACTCCAAAGCTGCAGGGAGAGCAAACTCAAAAGGCTCTGGGTCTATGTACTCACTTATGTCTGGGTATTGGTAGGGAGGCTGTGATTACCATGGTGTCTCAAGTCAGGCCTCTGTTCCCAGACCTTGAGTTTTTAGCGAGCTGCCCATCTATTTCATTCCTAGGGCCCCAAGATCAGTCAGTCAGTCACCACTAAAAATTTCTGCCATCAAACCACTTCCACCTACTGAGATAACTATGCTCAGCCATTTTGGCATAGTTAATGCCACACTGGCCTCTGCTACATAAAATTCCATCATTCCCGCTAAACTAGGGATTCTGATTGAATGGCATGTTCTGTCTTCACTCTCAACCTATAGAGAATGGCCATGGCTATCTCACATCGATGTATTTATCAATGATCTGAGTGATCTTGCGAGACATAGTTAAGGGCAGTCGAGTTGATCACACACGTTAAATCCATTCTAACATTCCTAATTCCCTAATACTTGAATTTCTTCTTTTTCATGATACTAAGGAATTTCTAGCATCTCAATTTTATTAGCTTAAGCCACCATTGAGTCTAGGAGTCAATCAGCCATCAGACTACAGAAACACTCTCAGATGCTCAGACTACACATTGAATCCCAAATCTCTGGTAATTGTGTCCATACCAATAAATTCACCCCGTCACAGCACTGGTCTAGTATCTTCAAAATCTATTTCCCACAAATAATCCCCAGCTTTTGGCTGTTATAAATATATTAGTAAAATCATTTAACTCCTTTTGCTTGTAAGCCTTTCACTCTAGGGCTTGATGCTGCAATTGTTCCCTAGGACATGCAGAGATCTGATCTGGCCATAAGTGTGGAAGCAATAAGGGTAGGGAGGGTGCTACAAGAAGAGAACTGATATTTCTTTGCAAGGGACTTGCCTCACACAAGGCTGTTACAGGGTCTTCAAGCAAAGCAAGGTCAACATCATTAGGCAACAGAGGAGCAATAGAGGACTTGGTGAGGTTTGGGGTACAGAGTATACAGATTTATCCAAGTCTTTCTAAATGATATTATTTCAATGATGGGGTCCAACTTTTTCTGAGGCAATGTTTTCAATTTTGTGAAAAATAAATGGAAAAACTGTCAATTCAACCTACCTTATAATTCAACAAACAATCCGCAGCATCAGACTTTCCATCTGATTTCCATCTAAATTAGTCTTGAGGCTACAAAACATGAGAGATGCTTTAAGGACAGTTGTAAAAATTCTTTGATTCTCAGATGGTTTCTAGGGCTGAGAATGTAAAATACTGAGCCGACCTTTTTCTTATAGCTCCCCAGCACAATTTAGAAAAAAACAAATCAACCCATTCCCAAGTCCTTTTCTTCCTCACGTCCTCCACAGTGGTCTATCACAGTGGATGACCAGAGGTAATAACTTAAGTAATTGCTCATTCTGTGCTGCAAGTGCCTTTAAACAAAATGAAGTCCATTTCTTTCCTGTTTTATTGTCTATAACCACTTCTGGTACTAACTACTCAGGTTATCACTCAGGTCTCAGCCGCATACAACAGAATCCACTTTAACCAGTTTAAGCAGAAAGTCTTTATTATAGGGAACTATGTGCTTCCATAGATTTTATAGAGGTAGAGGAGCAGGATTCAGGCTAATATCCCAGGACTGACTCCTAGCCCTTAAAACCACTCTGCCTCTGCTGTGATTGAGAAAGTGACCACCACCACTCCAGAAAGATAACAAATCAAGAGTCCATTTGTACTACTGATGACAGCAAAACCATACTATCTCTGACATGACTGAGGACACTGCCACCACAAGACACATGGACACCCTGGGAACACAGTGGCACCACCCCGTGACAGGAAGCAGCTGATAGGAAAACCATCTGCCACATTAGGGGGTCACCCTCTCATATGCTGGCTCCAGAACCTTCTCACCTCTCCCCACAACCTCTGCCCTCATACTCTCCCTCTCCTGCCTGTGTTCACTTTTTAATCAGTGTCTCATGCAATAGCATCTCACTGATGAAACATAAGTCCGATCTAAAACTGACTTCTGGAGATCTGGGAATGCAGTGTTCGCATCCTAAGAAGGATTTAAGGTGGATGTTGAGTTAGCCGTTAACACTTGTAGCTTATCCTTTCACTGTGTATCAGAAAAAGTTCAAAATCGTTAACGATAGGCCTAGAAAAGACACCACAGTTTGCCTTATTTTTTCTCTGCCCCATGAATGGTGGGAAGACAGGTAAAATTTACAAAAAGCCATAGTTAGAACCAATGATCCACATCCACAAATTATACTATAAGGCAAACAATATTGACGGGTCTACAAAAATTCATGGGGCTTTTTCAACAGCTTAATTGAGGTATAATTGATGTGCAACATATTATATATATATATAAAGTATACAACATGATGAGTTTTGATATATGTATACACCCATGAAAACATTGACACATCAAGATAATGAACATACTCATCAGCCTCGAAAGTCTTCCCAGGTCCCTTTATAACCCATGCCTACTGGGGTTCTTTTAATTTTTTTTTTTTTTTGCAGTACGTGAGCCTCTCACTGTTGTGGCCTCTCCTGTTGCGGAGCACAGGCTCCGGACGCACAGGCTCAGCGGCCATGGCTCATGGGCCCAGCCGCTCCGCGGCATGTGGGATCCTCCCGGACCGGGGCACAAACCCGCGTCCCCTGCATCAGCAGGCGGACTCTCAACCACTGCGCCACCAGGGAAGCTAGGGTTCTTTTAATTTGACATTACATCATTAGCCAACTCATTTTTTTTTAAGAAAACTACACACCTTTACTTTTCTTTTTTTTTTTTTTTGTCTGTGTTGGGTCTTCGTTGCTGCGTGCGGGCTTTCTCTATTTGCGGTAAGCAGGGGCTACTCTTTGTTGCAGTGTACAGCCTTCTCTTTGTGGTGGCTTCTTTTGTTGTGGAGCACGGGCTCTAGGCGCACAGGCTTCAGTAGTTGTGGCGCACGGGCTTAGTTGCTAGCTGCATGTGGGATCTTCCCGGACCAGGGCTCAAACCCGTGTCCCCTGCATTGGCAGGTGGATTCTTAACCACTGCGCCACAAGGTAAGTCCCCAACTCATTCTTAAATAGAGGAACAAACCAAACCCCCTTCAACAAAGAAGGATATTTTCTCAAATCCAAAAAGCTAAACTTTCAGTACAACAATTCAAGTTCATTCTTAGATAATCCAGAAAAAAAATTCAACATGTTGGGGCATAGCCCTAGTTCTCTCCTTACCCACCATAAAAATCAATATAATGAGACAGATAACATAAACCACTGGTTCTTAAATGTGTATAACAGAATACTGATGTTTAGTTAGTGTCACAAATGTATCTCCAAATCTGGATCAGTGTGAAGAAATTTTATTTGCTACAATGGAGAACACATACTACAGACAGTAATGCCTATCAGCAACTGAGATGAGCATGTCATACAACACAGGTACAATTTGCAGCCAAGGAGACATAAAAGGTACAATAAATGAGAGATGAGAGAAACCAAAAAGGATTTTGTGTTTACTAAAACAAACCCCAAAACGTCTAATGTTAAGTATATGAGAAAGAATGCCAGGGTAGTAAACAGTTCTATTCAAACGGAACATAACATTAAATGCTACCAAGGGAACAGTGTAATGCATTTCAAATATATCACCCCCAAATTCTAGTATTTAGAAATGTGACATGAACACAAATAGGATAGAAGCCACTGGGAGGGGAAAAAAACACACCTAAACCAGTGGCTCTCAGACTCTGTATGCCTCAGAATCACCTGGGGGGCTTCATAAAATACAGACTGCTGAGTCCCACCCCAGGGATTCTGATTCAAGAGGTCTCAGGTGGGGATCGAAGAATTAACATATCTAATAAGTGCCCAGATGATGCAGATGCGGATGGTTTGTGGACCACACTATTAAGAGTCATGACTGATCTAGACTTCTAGTTTAATTCCCAGGAGAAGTATTCAGTGGGAGTCAAAGAAGCAGAACATGTTGAAAAATTTTTCATTTTCCAACTATTTCATTGCTTACTTCAGGTGTCCTAACTGACGATATTGGATTTCTATTGCTTTTACTTCATATCCATTATTTTCCCTTTTAATTTTTTTCTCATTGTCCCTTTCCTCTTTATTTCGACATGGCTTTCTCAAGCCTGTCTTCTACATTATGGATTTTGATTTCTCTACGTTTCGTTTGCTTTTCGCTGCTTCAGATGCTCTGATTTCTCCGATGATATTTCTTTTCCCTAATTTCCGAACTTCCTTTGCCATTTCTCTTTTCTTCTTATTTATTCATTTCTTAGGTCATATCGTCTCATCTTTCATCTCTTGCTTTATGGAGTTCTTGATTTCTCTAATTTCCTTTAGAGGTCAAATTAGTTATTAAACACTTCTTTCTTTACTTGAATTATCTCTTCTCAATTGTGCTATTTTTGTGTCATTTTTATGCCACCCTTTTATTTTTCCTTCTTCTGGGGGACAGGATTTTTGCATAAATTTCAATGTGTGTTTTCTCTTTTCTCTGCCATTTATTCCTTAGTTGGGAGACGTTCCCTCTGGTTATGCTACATGTTCACCTGAAGTAAACAATGAAATAATTGGAAAATGAAAATTTTTTCAATGTTATATTGAAGCTAGGTTTCTGATTTGAAAAATCTTGAATATGATAAAAAAAATACATAGCCTCTGGAAGAAATGGAAGTTCAAGTTAATATATGGAGAACAGTATGGAGGCTCCTTAAAAAACTAAAAACAGAGTTACCATATAATCCAGCAATCCCACTCCTGGGCATATATCAGGAAAAGATGAAAACTCTAATCTGAAAAGATAATGCACCCCAGTGTTCATGGCAGCACTGTTTACAATAACCAAGACATGGAAGCAATCTAAGTGTCCATTGACAGATGAATGGATAAAGGAGATGGGGTATATTACTGAGATTATTACTGAGCCATAAAAAGGAATGAAATAATGCCATTTGCAGCAACATGGATGGACCTAGAGATTAACATAGTAAGTAAGTCAGAAAGAGAAAAACAAACACCATATGATATCACATATGTGGAATCTAAAAAAATGAAGTTATTTACAAAACAGAAACAGACTCACAGACTCACAGACATAGAAAACAAACTTATGGTTACCAAAAGGGAAAGTGGGGGGGAGAGATGAGTTAGGAGTTTGGGATTAACATATACACACTTCTATATATAAAATAGATAAACAACAATGACCTTCTGTATGGCACAGGTAGCTATATTCAAGATCTTGTAATAACCTATAGTGGAAAAGAATCTGAAAAAGAATATAGATATAGATATAGATATATATGAATGAAACAATCACTTTGCTGTACACCTGAAAGTAAGACAACATTGTAAATCAACTATACTTCAATAATTTTTTTTTAAAAGAGCTCCTAAGCAGAAGAATCATATCCCCTCAATTCACATGACTGAAGTGCTGCCCGAGGGTTTTTGCCTTCACCTCATCTCTGCCCTGATGAAACAATTCCAATGGCGGGGTCATTCTCATCCTTCTGTTTTCAGGTTTCATGTCAAATTCTCAGAACCCTTTCCTGACCATCTTCTATAAAGCAGACTTTGAATTATTATCACTTCAACCTAATTATTTGTTCCTTGGCTTTTTTAATTTTCAAAACATTATTCTGTCTTTAATTATTTGTAACTTCTCAATAAAATTTAAACTCCACAAGGAGAGAAATCATGTTTGTCTTGTTTACCGCTGTGTTCCGAGCATCTACTACAGTGACTGGCACATAGTAGTTAATCAAAAAATGTGTTAAATGAATTAATATAGAATTATAAAATTAATACAATTAAAACCACATTTTAGACTGTAAGGTCAAATTGTATAAACTAGAGTCTAGAATTAGACCCAAGCATACATGCATTATTATTTTAAGTTGGCAGAGCAGTATTCAGTACCTGATGCATTGACTGGACATTTGGAAAAATAATAAGGCACAATCCCCTATGTGAATGGCTTTTGAGGAAGTCAGGGGATGGTGAATAAGTTAGCACAGAACAAAAAGAAGGTAACAGATTCAGAAAATCAGATATGCATGAAGTCAAAGTTTAGTGTGGCAGGATCTCAGAAAACACTGTAAGATATAAGCCATCAGGAATTTGCAGATGTCTTAAGAAAGGCTTCACTCATGACTTGGAATAGAGGATTATACAAATCTTACCTAATTCTGAAAGAGAAACTGTGATATCTGGGTTACATACACATAACGCTGAAGCAAGAACTTTAAAAAAATGGATAGTTTTGGCTCTGTACAAATTGAAACCTCTTATATTACGAAAGTAATAGTCACCACAAATAAGACTGAACAATAAATAATAACCCAAATGAAAAGTTGCAACATATTTGGGAAATGATTATTGTTTGTAATATACAAATAATTCTCATAAATCAATAAGAAAATGAAAATTACTGAAGGACACAAAGAGACAATCACACACACACATACAACAACAAGAAGTAATGATCCTACTCTCTCATCCCCCCCAATAAAACCCTAAATGTATAGGGTATATGGTGTTAACTATAGTCAAATACATAAAGTACATTGAAATATCTTTTTTTACCCGTTACATTAGCAATGATTAAAAAGACTGACAATATCCAAAGCTGACAAGAATGTAGGGAAATAGACAATCTCAAATACTGTTATAGGATTTAGTTTAGAAATATATATTAAAAAATTAACACTTTGACTTAGCCGTTCCTCTTCAAAGTATTTCTCTCAGGTAAACAATGTGTCAATTGCAATTTCAAACTTAGCAAAACAAAAAGAAAACTCTTACACTCCCAACAAAACTTATCGATCTCCCAATTTTTCCCATCTTACTACATGGCACCTTCAGATACCGAACTGCTCGAGAAAGAAACTTGATTATCCTTGATCCCTCCTTTCTCTCACTTCCTACATCCAGCTCAACAAGTCTTTTCAACTCTACCTCCAAAATCTGTCCCAGATCCATCCTCTTCTCTCCTCTCCACTGTCCACACTGTAGTCCAGACCACTATCATCTTTTCCCTGCATCCCTGCAAATAGTTTCCTGACTAATCTTACTTCTACTCTCATGATCTGACCCCAACACTGAAGCCAAAATTAAGCCCTTTAATCAAAAAATTATATTTTTCAAAGTAAGTGCTCAAAGTCCTAAAACTTCTCTCATCTTTAAATCTGACTACCAAATTACAACGAACCTTCCTCTACTCCACATCCTATTCTAGCTTTTTCTCTGCTCTCTTTTATAGCAAAAAAAACCCACAAAAACTTATTGTCTATAATCTCCATCTCTATTTTCTCACTTCTATTCTTTCTCAAACCGTCTCCCTTCAGGCTTGCATCCACACCTCCTACCAAAACCTCACAGACATCATGAACTTCACAGTATTAAACCCAAAAGTCAATTCTCAGTCATCTTGCTACTTGACACCCCAGCAGCATTTGACACTGTTGATCTTGCCTCCTTCCTCAAATACTTCATTCATTTAGCTTTTAAGATACCACAACTTCCTGAGCTTCCTCCTACCTCTGGCCATTCCTACTAGCACTTCTCTCCATGTGATCTCTAAACGTCAGCGTTCCCCAAACTCCTTCCTCAGACATCTTCTCTTCCCTCTATTTACTCACTCCCTATATGCATTCATCTATTGCTACAGCTTTAAATATCCTCCAAATGTTAATATGTCCAAATTTATGTCTCCAGACCTGACCCTTGCCCTGAATCCAGGCTTCTATATTCAATTGCCCACTCAGTGTCTCCACGTAGACATCTGATAGGCATCTACAGCTTAATGTATACAAAATGTACTCTTATCTTCCTCCTCAAAACTTCTCCTTTCCTGGTCTTGTACATTTTCAAAACTGGCACCACCACTCACCATAGACATAAGGCAAAGCCACTGGATTCTAGCTTGACTGCTTTCTACGACTCCATATCCAATCCATCTGTAAATCCTATTAGCTCTTCCTTTTCAGTACATTCTGAACCTGACAATGTTTCCCCACTTCTGTTACTATCACCCACCTCAAAGCCACCATCATCTTTGCCTGGACTAATTTCAGAGTCTCCTAACTCTCCTCCTTACTTCCATTACTTCCCCTTTCGTACAGCACCTAAGGTAACCTTCTTAAAAAAATGTGATATCATGTCGGTCTCCTGCTCGAAACCTTCCAATCTCTTCCCATTCTATTTAGAAGAAAACCATTGTCCTTGCTAATCCTGCCATTGCCTCTGCTCAGAACAATTATCCCTCACCTACTGGCCCGACTTACTTTTCACTTCTTGTAGATCTATGTCAAGGTCATCTCCTCTAAAAGAGCTTCCAGACCATCCTACCTAAAATAACATGGGTACACACAGACACACACACACACACACACACACACCACTACCCTGCTTTAGTTTTCACATACATTTCTACCTGATATTAGGAAGCTAGAATGTCAGCTTGAAAAGGGCAGGGACTTCCTCTGTTTTGGTCATTACTGAATGAGTGGCATCCCCTATATTCTATGGCCTGGAACATGGTTGGTATGAGACAATTGCTCCATAAATGCTTGATGAAAAATGGATTGAATAAATGAGTGGTTCCCTTGCTCCTTCACCCAAAATCAGCACCTCTACCACACTTAATTTCCCCAAACAACATTGAGAACTTTAAAAAAAATATTCTACTTACAATAAAATCTAACTCCTAATCGTAGCCCACGAGGCCCTGAAGGATCAATCTCTGTGGACTTCTCCATTGTTTTTTCTTCCTCTTCTTCTGACACTCGCTCTTTGCAGCTCGGTGCACTGGAGCCATACCAATCATGCTTCTGTTTTTCAAACACTCAAGTTCATCCCAAATTAGGGCTGAGACAATGGCCTGAGAATTCTCTCTTTGTGGCTCCTTTTGTTCAGGTTTTTGATAAAATCCCATTTCCTTAGAAAAGTGTTTCTTGACTACACTAGCTAAAGTTACCTCTCTCTCTCATTCAGGTACTACCATATTTACCTATTTTGTTTTCTTCAAGCACATATCACTATTTGTAATTAACTCGGTTACTTATTTGTTTGACCTCCTCCTGAGAATGTTAGTTCCATAAAAGCAGAGGTCTTAAATGTTTTATTCACTGCTATATCACCAGGACTTAGAATACTACCTGGCACCTAGAAAACACCCAATAAAAATTTATTGAATGAATTGTACAATGATACATACACATTTGTGTCTTTGAACCAATGTTATTTATAAAACTCAACACTGTAAATAACGGGCTTCCCTGGTGGCGCAGTGGTTGAGAATCCGCCTGCCGATGCGGGGGACACGGGTTCGTGCCCCGGTCCGGGAGGATCCCGCGTGCCGCGGAGCGGCTGGGCCCGTGAGCCATGGCCGCTGAGCCTGTGCATCCGGAGCCTGTGCTCCGCAACAGGAGAGGCCACGGCAGTGAGAGGCCCGCATACCACAAAAAAAAAAAAAAAAAAAACTGAAAATAAGCTAAAATCCATCAATGGAGAATTAAAGTATTTGTGGAGTATCCATACCCTGGAACACTTTGCAACCATTAATAATGATAATACAAATCTATATGTATTGATATGGAATAATGACCATAATACATTAATGAATGAAAAAAGATCACATATTTTGTTTGATCTAATTTCAGTTAATATGCTTGTGTTTGTGACTGTATAGCTATATGTCTTGTAAGATATCTGCCAAAATATTAGCAATTGTTGTTACATACTATTTACCTTCCATATATATGTAGTGTAGTCTGAATTTGTTCATTTACAGTGAACATTATTTATAATCAGCTTTTATTTTGAAGGGGGAAACACAGGTGCTCTCCTTGAATACACAGCACAACACTAATCTTCTTGCTTGAAATGCCAGGCTGAGTGACTTTGATTTTTTGGAAATAGAGAAACAGCAGTGGAAATTTCTTAAACATGTACCATTTTCTATTTGAAACCATATTAGCTTCAAAATTAAACAATTACTGGATGGCTCAGGTACAGTGTCCTCTTCCTAATCTATACTGACTGAAGAGCTGAACAGAATATTTCGCAATAACAAAGTCTTTTTTTCCTCTCAATCTTGCCCAATGAAAGAATGAACTATGAGGACTTATCACCAATTCTGAGTTTTCTTACTTAGTACATACACATCCCACATCTTACCTCATACAGTGTGCCTGGTATACTCCAAATCCCGTGTTAGAGAAAATTATGTTTAGTCACTAGACTCTTTGCAGCCAGGTCTGTAGTCTCATCTGAACTCAGAGAGGCTTTCTTGTACTTATTTATTTCCTGCAATTGTCAAGCCAGAAAAGTTCATGTCAGCATTCACCAGAAAGAAGGCACCAAGTAATCAAAGACTGCTTTTATTCAAACATTCAATAATAACCATGTAATTATGGAAGCATTTAAGATAATCTCAGCCTCTTGTAAAAAGGCATTTGTGCATCTACACTGTCATATATGGAGTTGTCTGTGCATCGAAGCCGAATCACAGCCATTCCTATAAATCATACTGACACACTTTGTTCTAGTCCAGCTTGCCAGAGAGCTGCTTTCATGACATGCCCAGATCACAAAACAAGTAGCAGGATACAGTCAAATTACTTTTCTGACAAACGAAACAGAAAAAAAGGAAACTTGCAAGGATGAATTCATATGAGATTGAAACGTGCTTGGAAGACCAAGAACTGAGAGATCACTGCGATTCCTTTGGGCGCCATGATATGCCAAAATTGCTTTATGCCACTTAGCCATAATTGTAGCTAACCGCACTGCTGGGGTTCTTTTCTTGGCAGGATCCGCGCCTATGAATATGCGTGTGTATTTGTGTGTGTGTGTAAATTAAGTTCCTTGTGAAGATGTGATTGCTCCACCTGTTATCATCTGTCTCTATCTTAGATTTTCATCAAGTGTTGCCAATTAGTTCACAAACAGAACTGAAGAGTAGAAATTGAGGTGCAAAATGTCTGACTTATGGATGAAATTTGTTATGGCCCATGATTTTTGTGGCTGCTTTAAATACTCTGTTACCAAATTGATTAAATAATTAAAGTTGCTACAAACATGTCAGATGGAATTTCACATCAAATTTCATCTGGGGCTTGGAAATGGCACGTATTTTCTAATGCTATGGGATTCTTTACATTTCTGGAAAGCCACCTGAGGTTTTCACCATCATACAGGAGACAGCTGTGGCAGGATGAAAGATCTATCTCCTAGGAATTAGAAATACTGGATTTTGTAATTTATAAACACTGTGACCCTGAACAAGTAATTCACCTCTCTGAGATCTTTTTGTCATATCTAAGAAATGGAAATAAGATTTGTTCTTCCCATCTCATAGGATTCTTTACAGATTAAATAAAGTACGCCCATGTCATCTGAAATGCAGTTTGAAAATTCTAAAGTACAAAACAAATTCAATAACATTATTATTTAAGAGAAGTCCCGGTATCAGGAACTAGTTTGAAGTGATCATTAAAGAGCTATTCAGCACAACTGATATCACTCAAAATCTGTTGAGCATCTACTCTTTGGAAAGCACTTCAGGTGCTCAAAGATGACAACGACACTGTCTTCCTAGTGAAGACTACTTAACACAACTAAAGCTATAAAAACACAGCAACAGATAAATGCCAAGTGACAGATAGCAATGGGTAGTGTTGGGAGATGGAAAATGTAAGATTTCATCACTACCTTCCAGGATGAGAGAAGAGTTGAGCCTTGATGGATAGCAGTTTTATTTTATTTTTTCTTTTGCATGGCTTTCAGGGTTTAGATACTGAGATTTTCAACTCATAAATAATCATATTCCTTTCCTAGTCCAAGTTCAAAGCCAACTGATAACTAGATGCTGTTATCAGAGAGAAGCATATACTTTTGAATCAGCTTTACTGCAGATAAGATTAAATTATAAAATGCAGTTTGGCCTCTGGCTACCCAACATCCCCTTAAGTAAACTTCTCAGCTTCAGCAGATTTGGGCAACTGCAGAACTCACTAACAGTAGCAAGGCAGAATGGAACTTGCACATCCCAAGAACAGAGCTCTCCACAAGCAAGAGGAGCCCTAAAGGAGCCAAAGTGGGCCTGCTTAGTTCCTTCCCCAAAAGTCCTCAATCAGGTAAGTCACACCTTCCTCCACAGGGAGGTGTGAGTGAGGCCACAACCAAAAGAGGCCAGGAGGGTTACTCTATAGACATAAATCCTCTCATGGAAACATGAGTCCTGACCAGTAGAGGTTCCTTGCTAGCACAAGGATGAGGTAAAATTATAGCTTTCCTTTTTTTCCAAATGAGTAGCCATGTAAAGAACCCAATCTTTTCCATTTAATTTGAAAGCCACCAAATTTTCAGACACCAAATTTTCTAGGTATTTATATCTATTGCTTACCTCTTTCTTTTGTACAATTTATTTAGCTCTACCTCATTTTAAATATATTCATGTCTGGAAAAGTTAGCTTCCCCATGATATTATGCTACGCCTTGGAAGATAATTAGGAGTAACAGATGGAAATAGATTAGGGAGGCAATCCAGGTGGGGAGGTGGCAAAGCAGGAATAAGAGATAAGCCTGGACATTATATCCTCAGAGAAAATAAAAGGACCACACTGTCTTGAGAAGAGCGTTTCTGCAAGGGAGCTGGGAACAATCAACTTAGAGCAGTATCCGCAGTGTAATGTGACCGAGTAAGTGATGATACGCTATAGACACTGAAGGTTTTTGAATAGGGTGCCAACAAGACAAAAGGCGCTTTGTGAAGATCATTGCTATATTATTATTTCCTCAATAATTTATAAATCAAAAGAGAATGCAGCTTATTAAAACAGTCCAAGGGTGAGCAATATGGAAAAGGGTTACAGCTGAATATATGTTTTCTTTAATGTTTAAACAAGACAAGAAATTTGGTTTCTCAATTTAGTCTAGCCACTTATATAAGTAAGGCACAAGTACACCTCACTCCTAAATACACTTAATAGCACACAGTCTTATTGTAAATTGTGTCCTTATTATTGTGGCCCACTTCTAGTAGTGATAAATACCTGACGATAAGAGAGAAGAATTTAAAAGTATGATTAGCATCAGGAATGTCTTAAAGGAAATTTTAAAGTAGGAAAGTTTACTTTTAGGAGTCCCCAGTTCATCTCCCAAAACCTATGAAAAAACAATTCTTACTTTTGATGGAAATAATATGTTTTAAGTTTTTTTATTTAAGCTATTTGGGTACTACTTGACTGGGGGAACAGCTGAGAAAAAAAGGTATCAAAGAGAAATGCTAGAACTGGAAGGAATTAGTTATCAGAACCACAGAAGTCTAATCACTTACTGACTTCAAAATTCACCTTTGGAGAGGCAAGAAGATGGCGGAAGAGTAAGACGCGGAGATCACCTTCCTCCTCACAGATACATCAGAAATACATCTACACGTGGAACTTCTCCTATAGAACACCCACCGAATGCTGGAGAAGACCTCAGACCTCACAAAACGCAAGAAACTCCCCACGTACCTGGGTAGGGCAAAAAAAAAAAAAGAATAAACAGAGACAAAGAATAGGGACGGGACCTACACCAGTGGGAGGAAGCCGTGAAGGAGGAAAGATTCCCACACACTATAAGCCCCTTCGCAGGCGGAGACTGCGGGTGGCGGAGGGGGAAGCTTCGGAGCCGCGGAGCAGAGCACAGCAACAGGGTGCGGAGGGCAAAGCAGAGAGATTCCGCAGACGATCGGTGCCAACCAGCACTCACCAGCCCGAGAGGCTTGTCTGCTCACCGACCGGGGTGGGCGGGGGCCGGAAGCTGAGGCTCGGGCTTCAGTCAGATCCCAGGGAAAGGTCTGGAGTTGGCAGAGTGAAAACAGCCCGAAGGAAGGGGTTAGTGCACCACAGCTGGCCGGGAGGGAGTCCGGTTGAAGTCTGGAGCTGCCGAAGAGGCAAGAGACCTTTTCTTCCCTCTTTGCTTCCTGGTGCGCGAGGAGAGGGGTTTAAGCGCACCGCTTAAATGAGCTCCAGAAATGGGCGCGGAGCTGCCGAAGAGACAGGAGACTTTTTCTTGCCTCTTTGCTTCCCGGGGAGCGAGGAGAGGGGATTAAGGGCACCTCGTAAAGGAGCTCCAGAAACGGGCGCGAGCCGTGGCTGTCGGCACGGACAGTAGAGACGGGTGTGGGACGCTAAGGTTGCTGCTGCCGCCACCAAGAGGCCTATGTGCGAGCACAGGTCACTCCCCACACCGCCCCTTCTGGGAACCCGTGCAGCCCGCCACTGCCGGGGTCCCGGGATCCAGGGACAGCTTCCCCGGGAGAACGCGCGGCGCGTCGGACCGGTGCAGCGTCACGTCGGCCTCTGCCGCCGCGGACTCGCCCCACATCCGTGCCCCACCCTCCCCCCGGGCCTGTGCCGGAACCCCCGAATCAGCTGCTCCTTTAAGCCCCGTCCTGTCTAAGAGAAGGGCAGACGCCCTCGGACAACCTACAGGCAGAGGTGGGGCCAAGTCCAAAGCTGAACCCCAGGAGCTGTGGGAACAAAGAGGAGAGAGGCAGGTCTCTCCCAGCAGCCTCAGAAGCAGCGGATTAAAGCTCCACAATCAACTTGAAGTGCCTGCATCTGTGGAAAACCTGAATAGACAGCGAAATATCACAAGTTGAGGAGGTGGACTTTGGGAGCAAGATATACTATTATTTTCCCCTTTTTTCTTTTTGTGAGTGTGTATGTGTGTGCTGCTGTGTGAGATTTTTGTCTGTATAGATTTGCTTGCACCATTTGTCCTAGGGTTAGACCAACCCTTTTTTTTTAATAGAAATTTTTCTTCTTAATAATTATTTTTTATTTTAATAACTATATTTTATCCTACTTTATTTTGTCTCTCCCTTTCATTCTTCCTTTCTTCCTTCCTTTCTTCCCTCCTTCCTTCCTTTCTTCCTTCCTTCCTTCCTCCCTTTCTTCCTCCCTTCCTTCCCTTTCTTCCTCTCCTCCTTCCTTCCTTTCTTCCTTCCTTCCTTTCTTCCTTCCCTCCCTCCTTCCTTCCTTTCTTTCCTTTCTATTTTTTCTCCCTTTTATTTTGAGCAGTGTGGATTAAAGCCTCTTGGCGCTCCAGCCAGGCGTCAGGGCTGTGTCTCTGAGGTGGGAGAACCAACCTCGGGACACTTGTCCACAAGAGACCTCCCAGCTCCATGCAATATCAAACAGCGAAAATCTCCCAGAGATCTCCATCTCAACACCAAGACCCAGCTTCACTCAAGGACCAGCAACGAACAGTGCTGGACACCCTATTCCCAACAAAGAGCAAGACAGGTCTACAGCCCCATCCATTAGCAGAGAGGCTGCCTAAAATCATAATAAGGCTACCAACATCCCCAAACACACCACCAGACGTGGACCAGCCCACCAGAAAGACAAGATCCAGCCTCATCCACCAGAACAGAGGCACTAGTCCCCCCAACCAGGAAACCTGCTCAACCCACTGAACCAACCTTAGCCACTGGGGACAGCCACCAAAAACAACGGGAACTACAAACCTGCAGCCTGCAAAAAGGAGACCCCAAACACAATAAGATAAGCAAAATGAGAAGACAGAAAAACACACAGCAGATGAAGGAGCAAGATAAAAACACACCAGACCTAACAAATGAAGAGGACATAGGCAGTCTACCTGAAAAAGAATTCAGAATAATGATAGTAAAGATGATTCAAACTCTTGGAAACAGAATAGACAAATTACAAGAAACAGTTAACAAGGACCTAGAAGAAATAAAGAGGAAGCAAGCAATGATGAGCAACACAATAAATGAAATGAAAAATACTCTAGATGGGATCAATAGCAGAATAACTGAGGCAGAAGGATGGATAACTGACCTGGAAGATAAAATAGTGGAAATAACTACTGCAGAGCAGAAGAAAGAAAAAAGAATGAAAAGAACTGAGGACAGTCTCAGAGAACTCTGGGACAACATTAAACACACCAACATTCGAATTATAGGGGTCCCAGAAAAAGAAGAGAAAAAGAAAGGGACTGAGAAAATATTTGAAGAGATTATAGTTGAAAACTTCCCTAATATAGGAAATAGTCAATCAAGTCCAGAAATCACAGAGAGTCCCATACAGGATAAACCCAAGGATAAACACGCCAAGACACATAAAAAAACTGTCAAAAATTAAATACAAAGAAAACATATTAAAAGCAGCAAGGGAAAAACAACAAATAACACACAAGGGAATCCCCATAAGGTTAACATCTGATCTTTCAGCAGAAACTCTACAAGCCAGAAGGGAGTGGCAGGACATATTTAAAGTGATGAAGGAAAAAAACCTACAACCAAGATTACTCTACCCAGCAAGGATCTCATTCAAATTTGATGGAGAAATTAAAACCTTTACAGACAAGCAAAAGCTGAGAGAGTTCAGCACCACCAAACCAGCTCTACAACAAATCCTAAAGGAACTTCTCTAGGCAAGAAACACAAGAGAAGGAAAAGACCTACAAGAACAACCTGAAACAATTAAGTAAATGGTAATAGGAACATACATATCGATAATTACCTTAAATGTAAATGGATTAAATGCTCCCACCAAAAGACACAGACTGGCTGAATGGATACAAAAACAAGATCCATATATATGCTGTCTACAAGAGACCCACTTCAAACCTAGGGACACATACAGACTGAAAGTAAGGGGATGGAAAAAGATATTCCATGCAAATGGAAATCAGAAGAAAGCTGGAGTAGCAATTCTCATATCAGACGAAATAGACTTTAAAATAAAGACTATTACAAAAGACAAAGGACACTACATAATGATCAAGGGATCAATCCATGAAGAAAATATAACAATTGTAAATATTTATGCACCCAACATAGGAGCACCTCAATACATAAGGCAAATACTAACAGCCTTAAAAGGGGAAATCGACAGTAACACAATTATAGTAGAGGACTTTAACACCCCATTTTTACCAATGGACAGATCATCCAAAATGAAAATAAATAAGGAAACACAAGCTTTAAATGATACATTACACAAGATGGACTTAATTGATATTTATAGGACATTCCATCCAAAAACAACAGAATACACATTTTTCTCAAGTGCTCATGGAACATTCTCCAGGATCGATCATATATTGGGTCACAAATCTAGCCTTGGCAAATTTAAGAAAATTGAAATCGTATCAAGTATCTTTTCCAACCACAACGCTATGAGACTAGACATCAATTACAGGAAAAGATCTGTAAAAAATACAAACACATGGAGGTTAAACAATACACTACTTAATAACGAAGTGATCACTGAAGAAATCAAACAGGAAATCAAAAAATACTTAGAAACAAATGACAATGGAGAAACGATGACCCAAAACCTATGGGATACAGCAAAAGCAGTTCTAACAGGGAAGTTTATAGCAATACAATCATACCTTAAGAAACAGGAAACATCTCGAATAAACAACCTAACTTTGCACCTAAAGCAATTAGAGAAAAAAGAACAAAAAACCCCCAAATTTAGCAGAAGGAAAGAAATCATAAAGATCAGATCAGAAATAAATGAAAAAGAAATGAAGGGAACAATAGCAAAGATCAATAAAAGTAAAAGCTGGTTCTTTGAGAGGATAAATAAAATTGATAAACCATTAGCCAGACTCATCAAGAAAAAAAGGAAGACTCAAATCAATAGAATTAGAAATGAAAAAGGAGATGTAACAACTGACTCTGCAGAAATACAAAAGACGATTAGAGATTACTACAACCAACTCTATGCCAATAAAATGGACAACCTGGAAGAAATGGACAAATTCTTAGAAATGCACAACCTGCCGAGACTGAACCAGGAAGAAATAGAAAATATGAACAGACCAATCACAAGCACTGAAATTGAAACTGTGATTAAAAATCTTCCAACAAACAAAAGCCCAGGACCAGATGGCTTCACAGGCGAATTCTATCAAACATTTAGAGAAGAGCTAACATCTATCCTTCTCAAACTCTTCCAAAAGATAGCAGAGGGAGGAACACTCCCAAACTCATTCTATGAGGCCACCATCACCCTGATACCAAAACCAGACAAAGATGTCACAAAGAAAGAAAACTACAGGCCAATATCACTGATGAACATAGATGCAAAAATCCTCAACAAAATACTAGCAAACAGAATTCAACAGCACATTAAAAGGATCATACACCATGATCAAGTGGGGTTTATTCCAGGAATGCAAGGATTCTTCAATATATGCAAATCAATCAACGTAATACACCATATCAACAAACTGAAGGAGAAAAACCATATGATCATCTCAATAGATGCAGAGAAAGCTTTTGACAAAATTCAACACCCATTTATGATAAAAACCCTGCAGAAAGTAGGCATAGAGGGAACTTTCCTCAACATAATAAAGGCCATATATGACAAACCCACAGCCAGCATTGTTCTCAATGGTGAAAAACTGAAACCATTTCCACTAAGATCAGGAACAAGACAAGGTTGCCCACTCTCACCACTATTATTCAACATAGTTTTGGAAGTTCTAGCCACAGCAATCAGAGAAAAAAAGAAATAAAAGGAATCCAAATAGGAAAAGAAGAAGTAAAGCTGTCACTGTTTGCAGATGACATGATACTATACATAGAGAATCCTAAGGATGCTACCAGAAAACTACTAGAGCTAATCAATGCATTTGGTAAAGTAGCAGGATACAAAATTAATGCACAGAAATCTCTGGCATTCTTATACACTAATGATGAAAAATCTGAGAGTGAAATTAAGAAAACACTCTCATTTACCACTGCAACAAAAAGAATAAAATATCTAGGAATAAACCTACCTAAGGAGACAAAAGACTTGTATGCAGAAAACTATAAGACACTGATGAAAGAAATTAAAGATGATACAAATAGATGGAGAAATATACCATGTTCTCGGATTGGAAGAATCAACTTTGTGAAAATGACTCTACTACCCAAAGCAATCTACAGATTCAATGCAATCCCTATCAAACTACCACTGGCATTTTTTACAGAACTAGAACAAAAAATTTCACAATTTGTATGGAAACACAGAAGACCCCAAATAGCCAGAGCAATCTTGAGAATGAAAAATGGAGCTGGAGGAATCAGGCTCCCTGACTTCAGACTATACTACAAGGCTACAGTAATCAAGACAGTATGGTACTGGCACAGAAACAGAAATATAGATCAATGGAACAGGATAGAAAGCCCAGAGATAAACCCACACACATATGGTCACCTTATCTTTGATAAAGGAGGGAAGGATACACAGTGGAGAAAAGACAGCCTCTTCAATAAGTGGTGCTGGGAAAACTGGACAGCTACATGTAAAAGTATGAAATTAGAACACTCCCTAACACCACACACAACTCAAAATGGGTTAAAGACCTAAATGTAAGGCCAGACACTATCAAACTTAGAGGAAAACATAGGCAGAACATTCTATGATATAAATCACAGCAAGATCCTTTTTGACCCATCTCCTAGAGAAATGGAAATAAAAACAAAAATAAACAAATGGGACCTAATGAAACTTAAAAGCTTTTGCACAGCAAAGGATACCATAAACAAGACCAAAAGACAACCCTCAGAATGGGAGAAAATATTTGCAAATGAAGCAACTGACAAAGGATTAATATCCAAAATTTATAAGCAACTCATGCAGCTCAATAACACAAAAACAAACAACCCAATCCAAAAATGGGCAGAAGAACTAAATAGACATTTCTCCGAAGAAGGTATACAGATTACCAACAAACACATGAAAGAATGCTCACCATCATTAAGCATTAGAGAAATGCAAATCAAAACTACAATGAGATATCATCTCACACCAGTCAGATTGGCCATTATCAAAAACTCTAGAAACAATAAATGCTGGAGAGGGTGTGGAGAAAAGGGAACACTCTTCCCACTGCTGGTGGGAATGTAAATTGATACAGCCACTATGGAGAACAGTATGGAGGTTCCTTAAAAAACTACAAATAGAACTACCATACGACCCTACAATCCCACTACTGGGCATATACCTTGAGAAAACCATAATTCAAAAAGAGTCATGTACCAAAATGTTCATTGCAGCTCTGTTTACAATAGCCAGGACATGGAAGCAACCTAAGTGTCCATCAACAGATGAATGGATAAAGAAGATGTGGCACATATATGCAATGGAATATTACTCAGCCATAAAAAGAAATGAAACTGAGTTATTTGTAATGAGGTGGATAGACCTGGAGTCTGTCATACAGAGTGAAGTAAGTCAGAAGGAGAGAAACAAGTACCGTATGCTAACACACATATATGGAATCTAAGAAAAAAAAATGTCATGAAGAGATTAGTGATAGGACGGGAATAAAACACAGACCTACTAGAGCATGGACTTGAGGATATGGGGAGGGGGAAGGGTAAGCTGTGACGAAGTGAGAGAGTTGCAGGGACATATATACACTACCAAATGTAAATTAGATAGCTAGTGGGAAGCTGCCACATAGCACAGGGAGATCATCTCTGTGCTTTGTGACCACCTAGAGGGGTGGGATAGGGAGGGTGACGCAAGAGGGAAGAGATATGGGAACATATGTATATGTATAACTGATTCACTTTGTTGTAAAGCAGAAACTAACACACTATTGTAAAACAGTTATACTCCAATAAAGATGTTAAAATAAATAAATAAATAAATATTTCCCTTATAAAAGAAAAAAAAAATTCACCTTTGCTACCCAAATGAGCTGAAGACTGAAAGAGGCTTTCCTAAAGGAAACAGCATAAAATGCATCACACAGAAGGGACTGGGATTTTTGAAACAGGAGGGCCAAGGGGTCTTCTTTCAGCTGTAATATAAAATTAATATTGTAAAAACAGAATTTCAGAAAAAATGATATTCACCATCAAGTCCACGTGGACCATCAGTAGGAATCAAGCCAGATGCTATAGCTTAGAACCATCTATGAAACTTCAAGGAACTAATCCTAAAAAATAATTCCAGATTTATGCAAAGATCAAACTACACTGATGACCACCACAGTATTTTTATAAATGTTGTAACTGAAATGCCCAAAACAAAAAGAGAGCTTGAATAAATTATGGTTCTTCCTCAAGACAGAATCCATGCCATTTTTTAAAATGATATAAAACAGAAACACTTCTGAATGGTCATATGAGAATCTCTCTGGAACTTATCCTTAGCAAAACAACTATAACTGGAGAAAACTGTATTTAAAAACAACAACAACAATTTAAAGTCTGTGGAAATTGTCCCAAGGGCATATAGCAAGTGGAGAAACATTTGTTCAGGAAAAGCCAATAAATCTTACTAAGAACAGCTCAGTGTGATGGAAGCTCTACTCCAAGCAGATGAAACCAAGAAAACAGGGCTCCCTCTTCCCCAGCTTCCAGGCTCATTTCTCCCTATTAAGGGGAGTCTGCTGGCATTTATCACACCCATCCCCTGTCCCCCGATCTGCACTGCAGAAACTCTATTCCAAGAAGGAGTGGCACAGCGGTCTGAGGCTCTCTTCCTCCATCAGCACCCACCAGTATACGCAGAAGCTCCACCGCAGGCATGGCAGGTGGAAAATGCTGGGACCTCGTCACCCTCCCTTCAGCTCTCTCGTAAGGGGAACATTCCACAACGTCTGGGGGGGCAAGCCGAGAACACCAGGCACTGCCACACATCCCCTGTGCCCACTCATAGAACAGGACTGTCCCCTGAGAGAAGTGGGCCTCAGTCCCTGACCCCAACTCCAGAACAGCGGTATGGACATTCTCCCAGTGAGAGGCAGGCCTTAGAACAAAGAGCTCTGTCACTCTCTGTAAGGGAACTGACTTTATCTGCAACAGAGAGGTGAATTCAAGCCTGGGGGCATTATCGAAAACAATGGAAATCTTGGTGGTGAGCAGTTAAGAGGCTGGTGGCTCCCTGATAGCCATAGGTAAAACTCTAGACTGGCTAAAAGTTGAACAGAGAACCAGGAAGAGAAAAGGCTAAGGAGAACCCTCCTGGAGCCAGAGAAGGCCTGGAAGACAACCTAGGCAAAAAGGTCTGACTTTAATTGGATTAGACCTTGGAGTAAGGTGTGCCTAGGGCATTATCAAAAAGAATAGAACAGGGCTTCCCTGGTGGCGCAGTGGTTGAGAGTCCGCCTGCGGATGCAGGGGACACGGGTTCGTGCCCTGGTCCAGGAAGATCCCACATGCCGCGGAGCTGCTGGGCCCGTGAGCCATGGCCGCTGAGCCTGCGCGTCCGGAGCCTGTGCTCCGCAACTGGAGAGGCCACAACAGTGAGAGGCCCGCGTAACGCAAAAAAAAAAAAAAAAAAAAAAAAGCAATAGAGCAATCGGCTAGCAATTAATAGAAGCTAATAGCTGGATGTGATACCAAGAGAGACAGACCATCCAGAATCATAACAGGGAGATCAGAGAGAGACAGAGAGAGAGAGAGAGAGAGCGTGCGCGCAACAAAGAGAGCCTGACAAAAACCACTGTCATCCTATTGAGTCCTGCCTCCGCCCTCTAGAAATGAATGCCCTGCTCCCACCACACAGTTTCTCACCTGGCTGCTCAGCTTTGAAGTATGACAAGATGCCAGAGGTCAAGACTTTATAGGAAACTTGGTCTGCATGGGACTGGGTCAAGGAAACTGGCTACAGGCTGGTTCCCTAAAAAGTGTTAATGTGTCCAATCTCTAGTTTCCATTAAGTATCAGTTAATTCATCAACAATAACAAAGATTTTTTCAGTCTAGTAAATTGAACATAGTGGCAGCAGTAAACCAGTGAAAACACATGAAAGGTATGTGGGATGCTGTGTTGGGTTTCTCAATACTATGTTGGTATCAGGACGCAATCCAGTAATTCAGGACAGGATCCTAGCTCACTCCTAAACCTCTCCCCTTGCACACATACACATCATCACCACCACTGCCATCATGACAGAGGACAGACTAGAAAAGAGCCAAGCAGGATGATACAACTCCTGCCAAAGGAGTTAGGACGACACTCTAGTCGCCATGAAAACTGCCAAGAATGCTGAAGGGAAAACTGAGACAGAAGCCCAGTCATTCGATTTAACATGGGAATGGTGGTAAAGAATTTTCGCCACAACAAAGACATCCTCATGACTACTACTTCCTGCTAGTCCAGAGTTACCCCTCAACACCCTGTACCCCAAACCTAATAGACACCCTAGACTTCAGCATAAGCCACTACTTGTAACTCTCTGAACACATGGTGTTCTGTCCTTTCTGTTTTCCTACATGTGCTAAACCCTGCTTAGAAACCCATTCTCTCTATTCCCACTCCCCTCACCTGGCCAATTCTTAAATAGCACTTGAACTCTAACATCACCTTCCCTAATAACCTCAATCTGGTTTGGGGGCTCATCTCACATACTCCCATGTCACCCAGAGCCAGCCTCTATTGTAGCCCCTATACTGTAGCAGAGTTATCTGTTGTTGATGTTTTTGACCGTAAACTCATTAAAGAGTAGTACCATTAACATTAGTCCTCTTATCCACAATAAGCACAGGGCCAGGCAGACAGAGACTCAACAAATGTGTGGTGAGTGAGTGAGTGAGTGCAGTTTCTGGGGCACAAAACTGCTAAATAGAAGCCAAGGCAGGGACTTCCCTGGTGGCTCAGTGGTTGGAACTCCACGATCCCAATGCAAGGGGCCCGGGGTTCGATCCCTGGTCAGAGAACTAGATCCCACACGCATGCCTCAACTAAGAGTTCGCATGCCACGACTAAGGAGCCCACCTGCCATAACTAAGACCCGGCGCAACCAAATAAATAAATAAAATAAATATTTAAGAAAAAGAAGCCAAGGCACCCCCAAAGTTGAGACCATGACCACAAAAATAATTCCAGAACCCACTGCTAGTCATTCTAAGACTTCAAACAAATTGTCTTCGTCAGGACTAGTTAACAAATGGGCAGAGCTAAGCCTACAGGTCACAAGAGACTTTCTTTGTAGCTATCGGAGGCTATAGTATAGAGGGGACTCACAACATGAGTCTCTGATAAACCAAGATAAAATAATGTGATAATGTGTAACACATTTGCATTTAAACAAAGACATCTGGGATTTATTCCTTAACTCATAGAAATGGTTTAAGAGTGGCATTTCACAAAGCAGATGGGAGAAAATATTTTACACATAGAAACCTTCTTTGGGGTTTTGTTCAAGTCTTACTTCATAAGTGATCACTGTTTAGGGTCACCACATAAAATACAAATGCCCTTTATTTTAGTATAAGTATGCCCCAAACATAAATATATAAGTATATTCCAACTACTGCATGGGATACACTTTAAAAAATCATTGTTTATCTGTAATTCAAAGTTATGGGCATCCTGCGTTTTCATTTGGTTAAAAAAAAAACTCGAAAAAAGCATACTATTAGATTATAGGAGTTTTCTAATTCATCGAAGCTTAGCCCCTTACGTCAAGAGTTAACATTCCTTCTTCATCCTCTCCCCAGTTTAATTAAAAGTTTAAAAACTTTTATTTTCTGCACCATGTTCATTGACTGTTTCTGCCAAAACTCCATGATATTCATTGAAATGACTATCCTAGCGTGTAGTTGAAAAAACTAAGGGTCAAAGGGAGTAGGCAGGAGAGAACTCCCAGCCTGATTACCAAGCCAGCAGCTGCTTCACACACTCTGTCACTCGTATTGTGGTTGTTACTAGTCACAATAAGGATAATTATATTCTCATTAAATAGGACTATTTCTCATAATAGCCTAATTTGATCTCCAATAAGGACCTGATCCAGCAGTGCTTTAGAAAGCACAGTGCTGTTGATCTCAATGGCAGCCTACTTGGCACGGCGGAACAGAGATTTCTCTTTTCCTATTCAGCATCACCACCACCTGTGAAATTCCTAAGGTTCCTTCTTCATGAAAATTCAATCTCCTGATCAGGCTGAAAACATTTCCATTTGATAATGGTTACACATGGACACTGAGGAGGATTCAATAATCTCCAAGTTGCCCTAGTAAGGTTTTCATGTCTTTCTTTAGATGTATTCTGTATTAAAACGCACATCTTGCTATTTTATCACCCTATTAAGATGAAAGCATGACTATTATCATCTTTATGAATTTTATCACTATAAATTTTTCAAAGACCTAAACATCTGCAAAAAAAATTTTTCGAATTCGCTCTTAAAATTCATTTTACCACATTAACAACAAAAAATCAGTTCTGCCATTTAAAATTTGATGGTAGACGAGGAAACGTTGCCAGCATCTTTGTTTGTATTGCTTCCTTTCACAGTCAATTCTGCAACAATTTATAATTTTAGATGCTCTTTTTTTTTTAATAGAAGCTAACCTCTATTAAGTGCTTATTATGTACCAAATTTCTAATCTTTTCACATGTAAATGCTCTTTCAAAAAGACCGTCTCAACTCCACCCAACTGGAGAGCCAAGTCCTAATATATGTCCAGGTGCATCAAGCATTGTTTCAAAATCACCATGGCAACCACTAATTAGTGGAAAGAAATGCACATCAAAGGCTCCACTCAAACGGTTCACCTAGTGGCTCATCATTTGATTTGGTTGAGATACCCTTTCTTCATATAATGAGGGTGAGTTTCAACATGGTCTAGCCCCACACCCTCCAAGTCCAGGTGCCGCCCTTTGCATAACCTCACCAAACCTCCAGGTGTTCCTCCAGGTTACCTTCCTTCCGTTTCAGTGCCACTGAAAATGGGAGTGTCTACCAGGGAAGTTTGGGTAGGACTCAGCACTGTCCAGGCACACGTGAGTGCCACTTCTGCTGTTCAACTCAGGATATGAACTACATGCACTAGATCATGAAAGGTCCTCCCCAGAGAGTGAGGAACACGGCTAATGTGTCCCATCAGAGCGTCACATACTCAAGTGGCAGTATCGCTGGCCTGTGGATGCTGCTTCCATCTCACACAGCTCCCTGATATTAGCAGAAGATGGGGTTGAACAGTTTTTCAAGCTGAAGCTGATCCCCTCCGTGGAGTCTCCTGATCTCAGTTCCCAAATATTTCCTCCAAGTACACAGGCTACCCCCTCCCAGATAAGAATGGTCTTGGGCTTTCCCAGTTTTACTTGTTCTCAACCCTGGCTGCATATTAGAAAAATCCAGAGAGTTTTGTTTGTTTGTTTGTTTGGTTGGTTGGTTGGTTTCGTCCGAGTGCCAATGCCCAGTGAGCACCCTGAGAGATTCTGACTCAACTGGCCTGGGGCAAGGCCTAGGGACCAGCATTTTAACAGCTTCCCCTGATGATTCTATGGTTCAGCCTGGACTCAGAGCAGTGCTCTTTGTCCTTTCTCATCTATTTTTTCTGGCGTAAACTATATGCCAAACTTCCTTCAGGGCTTTCCCTTTGGACTCTCAAGATGTGTTCTTTTGCAGAAGTTGGCTCTTGAAAATGGAAAGCTTTGACTATTAAAACTACTGTTTCTTAGGTGGAATTCAAGGGTCTGTTTGGGAAGTCACAAACAGAACCGTGGCTGTTTCTTTCTCTCTGCCTTTCTACCATCATAGCCTGTAATCCTCCTGAAGGAGGACAGCTCTGCCACTGATCAGGAAATGGTGATATACGATGAAGAGCAGAAGAGAAGAACACAAAGATGAACATTTCCAGATACACCACGCTCACCCTCTTACTCAATTTCCCTTTCCCTTCAGCACCCTTCTGTTGAGGAAAGGCTCCTTTATTGATATTCCCCCCAACAATATTTACGAGGTTAGGAAGGCACTAGTGGTTCTCTCCAAAGCACAAGTGAAATGACCAGAACCATAGGGATTACTTAGGACCCTCGAGGTTCTTAGCCTCAGCCTGGTACCAAAAGTATCCCTGAGAAAGAAAATAGAGACATTTTTACTAGCACATAAGGAACTGGGCCTCACCCATAATCTATCTTTTTTACCTACGCAGTGACCCAAGTTGAGTACCGTTGCTACCGTGAGCCTGTCCCACATATGGATCAATCCACAATGTCCTGCCTCACAAGCTTGGGGTTTCTATCAAGCCACTTCTCCTATAATATGCAACTTGAATGACTATACCCTCAGCTTCCTACTGTGAGAAGGTCTTCCTATGATAAGTTCAAAACCCTATGGGCTTACCCTTCCCAAAGGGCATGGTCCCCAGAGAGGAAATGGAAAGTCTGCTCTCTGTTTCATCACTGTCGCTGTCGCTGTTGCCCTTTGATGGCACAGTGGAGAACAGGGGGGTTCAGAAACCTGTTGGAGGGACCGAGGAACACACTGCTCTCCCAGGCATGGTAGTGTTTGCTCAGGCTGCAGCAGCTGGAGGCTTCTCCCCACAAGCACTGCAGTCAGCTAGTAACCATGCCTGACAGCCCTACAGCAGGTATGGGTTCGGCACCAGCATGTGCCATAAAAGCAAGTGCTGGGAGCTCCCTCCTCCAAGCAACTACTGCCCCTCTCGCTATCAAGGAACCACGAGGGGCTTGTCAATAGGACAAATGGGTAGTGACACAGTGCTCTCAACTGAGACCCACAGGAAGCGGTTTTCCTCGGGGCACACCCACAGAGCAAGATACCAGGTGGAAAGGGGTTCTGAGCTTCAGTCACATCCATGCATCCATGTCCAAACCAGCCTGCTCACAGCCTCGGGGAGGGAACACTGTTACCCTTGGGGATAAAGGGCCAGTCATGATTTCTTTCTGAACTGTCCCATAGGGCTGGATCCAAGTCATGCTCCTTTGATACTGAGGCTCAAACAGAGAAGTTGCTTCTTCCATGATTGCTGTCCAAGGGAGGAAAAAGGAAGAACCCTGGAGAGTCAGTAATAGCCTTCACTCCAAATTTGCCTTCAGAGACGCTGCTTCCCCCAGGCCCCATCTCAAATCTGTACCTGGCCCATGTCTCCAACACCAGGCATCAGACCCAAAAGGGGCCTCCCCCCTTGCCCCCTGCAGTGTCACCCTCACCTCAGAATGACAAAAATTGTAATGCTACTGTTTTTTTATCAACAGATAATCACATAATAGTCTGAAGTTGACTATTTTCCCAAGACCCAGACTAGAAGTCCTACCCATTGTCACTTTATTACACGACACAGTAGAGACAGAATAAAAAGTAGATGGACATACTCATTTAGGTCAACTCCATTAAGGTATAGATGAGGAAACTGAAGCCCTAGGAATTCTATAAGAGTGAACACAAATTCACTAGACTAAACCAGTCATTCTTCATGCAAAAATTTAGCTGCCTATCTGTGAGAAAACTCCCCTTCAATGGCGTATTCCCTGGCTATGGAATACATTTGTGCCTATAAAATGCCTTATTGCTATAAGCAAATTGCACCGGGGCACACAGACTATCCACCGCTGAAAAATTTGCACAAACCCAAAGCATGCCTAACACATATTACTTGAACAATTATCAGCATACACTCGCCAGACAATCCACTAAGTTCATTTTCTTTCTTCTTTTTTTTTTTTTTTTTTTTTTTTGTGGTACGCGGGCCTCTCACTGTTGTGGCCTCTCCCGTTGCGGAGCACAGGCTCCGGACGCACAGGCTCAGCGGCCATGGCTCACGGGCCCAGCCGCTCCACCGCATGTGGGATCTTCCCGGACCGGGGCACGAACCCGTGTCCCCTGCATTGGCAGGCGGATTCTCAACCACTGCGCCACCAGGGAAGCCCCATTTTCTTTCTTCTTTTACCCTCTTCTAGGTCAATGGGAAAGTGCTAGCCTTAATTTAAATTCCCCGTTATTCTGGACATACATGCCTCTACTTCATTTCATTTCAATGTAGCCTATTTAATTGTAAATTACGGGTCCTATGAAGAGAGCTTTATTGCATTTCCCATTTGCAGTTGTTTACACTTTACTATCAATATTTTCCTACCAATATGCAATTCAGAGGCTGTTACACTGACACTAATGCTAATGGGTAATATTATGCTTCTGTTCCACTACAGTGCATGTTTTTTAAAAAACATAAAGAGCCCATTTTGCAGATGTTCATATAGCCTCACAGCACAGACTTGCTTATATTCCACACTGCAAATAAGCCTAGACATCCTCCCTCCCGCCAGCCGGCTGCAATTCAAAAATTTTGGAAATAGCTAAATTAACTGAGTCCTGAACCTTTCATTACCTATTCCTGGTCCAAATGAAGGACAGGCATCGGTAGACCTGTCGATGCAAATGAACAGCGTGCTTACAGCAACATCAAGCCAAGCAGCAAACCAGAAGAGCAGATGTCTCCAGAAAGAACGAGTCCCAAGATTCCCATTACTGAATCATCCAGTGCTGTGACGTCAGGACAGATCACAAAAAGGAGCTGTAAAGAGTCAAAGCCATGGGGGCAGCGCATCTATCCCAGCAGCATAACTCAGCCCGAGACCTGGATGGGAGCACGACAGCTTGCTTCTAAAGGGAGAAGAATCCTCAGTGAAGGCAAAACAAGCTTAATCTCCCCGGAGTCCAGCAGGAAGTCTAGAGAATGCCACATATTGATCTCCTCTCACAGCAAGGTACTTGTACTTCATCACCAGTAAATAGCCCTTGCAAGTCTTTTCAGGGACTCGAGGCAGCTAAGATAAGCACACATTTTCCCCTGGTCCTTTCATTTAAAAGTAACTTGTAGGTTAAAACACACACACACACACACGCATGCAACACACACACACTATAGGAAAACCATGAAAGCAGGATGTCCCAGTAGTGAGTTATAGGGCTAGCAAGCCTACCCACCACTTTTGAGCTTTGTTCTGGGTATTGACTGAATGTGAAACCTAAAGCAAGTCTCTTCATCCTGCCCTGTCTCCCTGTCACCAGAGAGAAGCCCAGGCTGATAAAGCTGCCAAGGTCCCTCATGGGGGTCCCACAGAACTCTGTAATGAGCGCAAATGTACTTGCAATGAGAAGACTGTGCTGAAGTACTTGGAAACAAGACGAATGAATAATAAACAGAAGAGACTTGACAACACTGAAGAGGTCATTCCGATTACGCCTCTGGAAAACGACACTTTAGTGCCAATTTTGAGGGGTTGAGCTAGAGTCCAAAGCCCCACGGGTGCTAGGCTTATTGCCAGTTTTCATCTGCTTTTATGTTGGCGCTTAATGCACTTTTACATTCATGCTCACAGCCTAGTCTTTCTTTTTTCCCTTTTTCTTTCTTTTCTTTTTTTTAACAGTGCTTTACATGTTGTGGTGACTAATTTTTTTTTTTTTCTTTTTTTTTTTAGTATGCGGACCTCTCACTGTTTGTGGCCTCTCCCGCTGTGGTGCACAGGCTCCGGACGCGCAGGCCCAGCGGCCATGGCCCACAGGCCCAGCTGCTCCGTGGCATGTGGGATCCTCCCGGACTGGGGCACAAACCTGCATCCCCTGCATCGGCAGGCAGACTCTCAACCACCACGCCACCAGGGAAGCCCTATGGTGACTAATTTTAACACTCACATGTATATCCAAAACACAGCAAGCATAAAGAAAGGGTCTAGGGAATGGACTCAAGGTCACGGGGAGGGGGAAGGGTAAGCTGGAGCGAAGTGAGAGAGTGGCATGGACATATATACACTACCAAATGTAAAATAAATAGCTAGTGGGAAGCAGCTGCATAGCACAGGGAGATCAGCTGGGTTCTTTGCGGCCACCTAGAAGGGTGGGATAGGGAGGGTGGGAGGGAGATGCAAGAGGGAGGGGATATGCAGATATATGTATATGTATAGCTGATTCACTTTGTTATACAGCAGAAACTAACACACCATTGTAAAGTAATTATACTCCAATAAAGATGTTAAAAAAAAAAAAAAGGGTCTAGGATAGAATGACATGTTATCATTTTGTTGCCTTGAAATAATTAAAGCAGTATCACAATAACTATTAGTCACTGCTTTCATCATTTGTTTATCTGGAATTATGCAAATGACAGAACCAAACCAGCCAGCTGAAATCTGTCTCCCACTCCCTCCTCTACCCCCAAGCCCCCAAATTTCTGGCTTTTCAAAATAGCTGCATTTAGAATTGTAGGATGATAGTGAGCCAAATAGAGCTAATGTGTAGCATGGAAGGAGCACAAAGAACACCTACCTATTAGGATTTTTTCTTTCTCTTCTTTCTCTCGGGCTGTAAATGAAGCAGATCCAGGTTTTTATAGAGCCTACAGTTTGGAGGCCCTCTTTGAGAATGAGAATACACAATGTTTTTCAAAAATATATATCCATGTCAACACATGGCTAGGGCCCCTCTCAGGAACTTGGACGGGCCCGCATGCATGACAGTCTCTGAAATGTAAAATAAATCTGTCTCCAGCCCTACAGAACAGGGCTGGCAGGGATATTTCCGTGCCTCTCATTCTCCCTCACACAGCCCTGTAGCCTACTTACTAGGATCCTCTCCCACTTTTTTCCCATGATCCTTTCCCTTCTACCACTTTTTTTCTGGAACCTGGGCAATAGATGGATTCTCCCGGTATGTCAGAACACACGCTATGAAACCTAATAAGGACCAGTCCTCTTTCCATAAACTTCTAAAAAATGACTTTAAGGGAAAAAAAGACCAAGGACAATGAAATTTTTTTGACTTGAGTTTTTGAACTATGCTCACTTTTCTGATCCAAATCCTAGAGGAGAGAAAATCAGAGCTCAGCCCGTGCCAGTGACAATTAAAGAAACTCATCAGCTAGAGATTATCATACTAAGTGAAGTAAGTCAGAGAAAGATAAATAGCACATGATATCAGTGATATTTGTAAGAGAGTAAGTCCGTATAAGTGGAATCTAAAAAAAAAAGTGATACAAATGAACTTATTTACAAACAGAAACAGACTCACAGACACAGAAAACAAACGTATGGTTACCAAAGAGGAAAGGTGGAGGGGGAGGGATGAATTAGGAGTATGGGATTAACATATACACACTACTATATATAAAATAAACAACAAGGACCTACTGTATAGCACAGGGAACCATACTCAGTATCTTGTAATAACCTATAATGGAAAAGAATCTGAAAAAGGATAGATAGATAGCTGTAGCCCATTTACTAGGCTAACTGAATAACTGAATCACTGAATCTCTTTGCTATACACCTGAAGCTAACACAACATTATAAATTAACTATACTCCAATTTTTAAAAATGGTAATAAAAAAAGTCCATTCCGGGCTTCCCTGGTGGCGCAGTAGTTGAGAGCCCGCCTGCCGATGCAGGGGACACGGGTTCGTGCCCCCATCCGGGAAGATCCCACATGCTGCAGAGCAGCTGGGCCCGTGAGCCATGGCCGCTGAGCCTGCGCGTCCGGAGCCTGTGCTCCGCAATGGGAGAGGCGACAGCAGTGAGAGGCCGGCGTAACACACACACACACACAAAAAAGTCAGTTCCATCACAATCTATTCACATTGATTCCTAAGAAAAATTTGACCAGGGACCTGGCACATTCTAATTTTAATTAGATCAACAAGTGAGTAAACAACTTTAGCTGCCAGCACAAAAACCTGGAGAAGCCAGTCTGCGCCCCTTGCAGTCAGTAACGTTACCTATCTCCAATGTCTGCTATCTCTCTGCGTATAGAACAGCCACCCAGGGAAAAGCTGAGGAGGAAGTGAAAGGAAATGCAGCTGTTGTCAAAAAAGGGAGGCTGCAGTTTCTGTAGTCCCAGCAGTATACCTAGCCCAGGACCAACAAGGACAGTAAGTTACTCAAACACTCCACAGAGAACCCCGCACTCATTATAGCACAGGTCAGGAGATGGGCTGCCTGCTGGATGCAGTCAGGGACACCACGTGGCCCAGCTATGGACCTCCAAATCACCATCGACACCACAAGTTCAGCATCAACACTATAATGTCAATATAGTTTTAGTCCACCCTGAAATTCAACCAACAGATGGAAAAATACTCTAAGATATTAGAAAACTGTTGGAGTGTTTAATGTTCTAGCGGAGGCATCCTATGCTAGGACTTCTGGGATACTGAGATCATCTTCCCCAGCACCCCTCCCTCTCTCCCAAGCCCGTTCTCACTGTTCTACCCAAGGCAGCAAGTTCAGCCACTGTTGACTCCTCCTCCTTCTATCCCCACATCCAAACTGTTGTCAGACCCTGTCAATTCCACATCTGATACATCCCTTGAATCTTTCTCCTTCCTTTCTATTTTCAGTGCATCCGCTCTCATTAGAACTCATATTAATTTTTTTCTGGATTGTGGCATTAGCCCCCCACTGGTTTCCCAATTTTCAAACTCTTATTCTCTAATTTGCCCTCAAATTGTCAGGAGCTGTTTTCTGAAACACAGATCTATGTGCTTTGCTCTGTGTGTATATTTACAAAAGCTTTCGGTGGTTCCCCATTGGCTAAAAATAAAAATCCACTGTTTGCCATGACTGCAATCTACCTCTACGACTCACCTTATACCACACTCTCCTTTGCCCTCTCTGCTTTGGCCACATGAGGCTCTTTGTGTTTCCTTTTTTCTTTTCATCTCCATGCTTTTGCTGCCTTTCTGTTTGGAAAACCTCTCCTCTTCCTCAAAATCCAGCTTAAATGTACTTTTTTTCTGAGTCTGCATCTGACCCACCCTCTTCCTAGCTGAGTTCATATGCCCTTCCTCTGGCCTCTCTTGTAGTATTTGTCAGTCTACCTTAAAAGATACTTACCTGTGCTCATGTCCATGGCCGACAGGTTCTATTCATCTCTGTGTCCCCAGCACCCAGCATAGAGCTGGCATGTGAAAGCACTCCATAAAAACCTACCAAAATAAATCATCTCCCCAAATACCCAGGATTGACGTGTGGAGCAGATTTAGAGGACTGTGCTAGTTTTTTGTAACACTACTTTTGTCGTGCTGGAGTGTGAGTGCAAGGGTGGTAGGAGGAGGTCAGAGCCACTCACATCAAAAGAACTTTATTAATCAGAAGAGATTTGGGGACTGGAAATAGGAACTACTTGTATCTTGATGCCATGCTCTTTTTCTTTTCTTTTTTTTTTTTTCAATCCTATACCCAACTGTGTCTGACTTGACTTTCTGGTCTGGTTCCCACTGGGCACCAAAGTTCTCCCAAAGCAATGCCCCCCTGAAAGAGTAAGAATGCCAGTGTCTCCCAAAATTGATTTATACCCTTTAAGCCCTCAAAGCTCTTCTTGGCTATGAAACCCCTGCTCCTTTCTTCAGTTGCTATGAATTGCCAGCCTACTACAGTCAACCACCTGGCCCCACCTGTCTCCAACAGGCAAACCAGCAAGCTTATCGCATCTCCTCCTTCGATTAAACAACCCAAGTTAGCTGCAGGCTGCCACCTCCAAACAACAGGATACTGTCCCGGGGATAATCCTTACTGTTAAAATATCCTTCTCTAAGACACTTCTATTCCTTTGTTACATCAATGCCAAGTATGAACTAAAAGAGTTGAATTTTAAAATTAATCATCTGCAAATAAGCTCTGTAGCAGGTGTACTGTTGTTCTCTGTTATTCATTACTTCATTTCAGTGAGAGGACTATCCGTTCCTGCCCACTACCACATGACTTCCCGTGCATCCCTAAGGGGAGTATATTTCCCTGCCTTGCTTTGACTAATGATACAAGAGCACAGGTTCCAGATGCCAGTTCAGAGCAGAAGCATTAAGAGCCAGTATATATCTCCACCAGTTCTCCCGATTTTTACCCTCCACCACAAAAAATGGCATGTCCCAGAGTGAGGCTGCCTCCCTGAGCTGGGATTCTAGGTGATGATCACATGTGGAACAGAGCCTGGCAAATCTCAGAAGAGAGCAGTCACCAACCAGCAGGCAATGTATAACTGACATTCTGAGGTCATATATAACTGTAGCACAATTGATAGATACAACAGACCAAAACGTTTTAGGCAAACATATCAAAATAAAAATACTTTTTATGTGAAAGCTCATATAAATCAATAAGAAGAAAATACCAAATCCCCAAAGATAAATGGGTAAAGCAGATAGAAAATTTCAAAATGAAAAAAATCTATGAACAAAGTGTAAAATATTCAGCTTTGCTATTAATTTAAAAATTAAATGAAAGGAACAATATGGTTTTTGTAAAATTTTAAATATATATTAAAATAGTACAAGGGACACAGTAACAGACATCATAAGGTGTTGCATTTTGGGAAAACAATTGGCAATATGTACAAAAAGCCCTGAATTCTTATTTCTGCCACACTGCTTTCCAAAATAGCATCTCTAAATTTATAAGCCCACCAGGAGTAATAAAGGTTCTAGATTCCCCTTTTCTTCTCCAGCAACTGTTATTATCTAGCTCTTTAATTTTTGATCAGGGGTTTTAAATTGTTTGCAGTCACATATTAATTTGCATTTTTCTGATTAATAGTGAGACTGAGAATTCTTTCATATACCTACTAGCCATTTCCTTTGCTCACTTTTCTATTGCATTTTTTCAGCTTTTCTTGTTACCTTACAAATATTATCCTGTCACCCAGTTGTTAGCCTTGTAGTATTCTTTGACGGACAGAAATCTTTTGTTTTCATGTAGGCAAATCCATTCATATTACCTCTAGTGATTTTCATTTCTCAGACTAGATGGTGGGAACAGACACTTCCTGGCCCTGTGTGAGTACATCTAATTCTTTCTGATGATTCTTTCTCTGGCCTCACACACATGCCCCAATCAGGACTCTGCTGAATATTCAAGGGGTACCCTCTGCAGATATCCAAGGTTCTCTTTCTGAGCAGCTTGCTCCTCTCTAGGACTCTGTCCTGCAAACTCAAGCCATCTTGGTTTTCCCAGATTCTCAGTGTCATCTATTCAACTCAGGGAGTCTTCCGGGACCCACCTGAGTTCCCCCACCCCTGTTATCATGGTCTGGAAACTCTCTCAAGGTAAGTCAGAGGGATCACCATGTTTGTTTCTCATATCTCAGGGATCACTCTTTTTTGCTGTCTTGTCCAGTGCCTTGTAAACCTTTGGCTAAAATATTTTGTCTTAGTTTTTGGTTTTGTTTGTTTAAAGGTATTATGCCTGTTACTCCATCTCGGCCAGAAATTATTTATGTAAAATTTTAAAGCATAAAAAATATGATATATTTTTCAAGAATAAAAATCTATAGGGACTTCCTTGGTGCTGCAGTGGTTAAGAATCCGCCTGCCAATGCAGGGGACACAGATTCGAGCCCTGGTCCGGGAAGATCCTACATGCCGCGGAGCAACTAAGCCCGTGCGCCACAACTACTGAAGCCCACACTCCCTAGAGCCCGTGCTCCACAACACGAGAAGCCACTGTGAGAAGCCCGCGCACCACAACGAAGAGTAGCACCCGCTCGCCGCAACTAGAGAAAGCCTGCGCGCAGCAATGAAGACCCAACGCAGCCAAATAAATTTTTTTTTAAATCTATAACTGTATGAACAATGAATGGAAGGGCATATATTAAATACATAGGAGTGGAAGTTGGAGGGACAAGGGAGATGGTAGATGAAGAGAACAGCAAAACAATTAAATGAGTAAAGTTCTCCCCCAGGGATGATCACTTGTCCTGATCCCAGGAATGTGATCAACTTTAGGATAGACACCTGAGGTCTGATTTCTTTTTTAATGAGTTAAGCATTTGGTTCAAGTAACTGGAAAAATAACATAACAACTGTAAGAAAATATAAGTGAAAGAAAAAATTTTTAATAGATATAAATAATCTGAAAGGCATCTCTCCCACCATAAGGATCCAGAACAGAGAATTTATTTTAGGTAAATTCTATCGTACTTTCAAAGGAACAAAACTCTCTACCAAAAACTACTCCCAAGAATAAAAAAAAAGAGGAGAAGCTACCCATTTGTGTCATGACAGAGTAACCTTAATACCAGGGCTGAAAAAAATAGCACCAGAAACTAAATTATAGGCCAGTTTTATTTTTTAAATAGATGTAAAATCATAATTTAAAGTTAACAAAGTGAATCTAACAATGTTAGAAAATAATAATATATAATATCTAAGGAGGATTTAATCTTTGGAATACAATAATGATTCAACATTTTAAAAATCTTAAAAAGTAAAAGAAAAAAGTTTATGTCCTTTTTTACAATAACTGTACTTCTTCAAAATCTATCCTAAGTACACAATAGACAATTCAAAAGCTTTATTCACAGCAATGTTCATAGAACCATTATATATATAGCAATGAAAATTAGAGCTAATCTGAATGTTCATCTATAGCTCTAACTAAGCAAATTATGATGTAACCACTCAACTGAATATTATATAGCCATATAATGTTTACAAAGAATTCAGTAGAAAATGCTATGATAGACAGATTCCTGACTTTGTCAGATTTTAAAACTCGGACCTCACTAAGGCTTATTCTGATGACTCTATTTAAACTTAAAACCAACTTCTGTTCCCCAGACACACTCCTGGTATTCCCAATCTGCCTTACCCAGCTTAATTTTTTCTTCTTTATGTAAAACTTACAAACATCTACAAAACTAGTTGATTTACATGTTTATATTTACTACTTATTAGAAATATAATCTCCTATGTTTTCCTATTACAATATGATCTCAACAAGGAAAAGTTGTTTGGTTTGCTGATGTAGCTCAAGTACCTTCAAGTACCTAGCAAAGTTACATATCGTGAATGAATGCATGAATAAGTGAATGAATTTAACATTAGGGATTTTCATTATTTGTAAATGACCTCAAATTCTATGACTTACGAAAATATATAATTATGTTGGGGGCTGAATTTAATTCACAGGCACCATGAGTCAAATGTATATAGGAGGTGCCTGGCAGCTGAATCTCACTGTGGTTTTGTTGTTCTCTGGACATTTTATGGAGAAAATTACATGCTGTACAACAGCATACCAGTCAGTGATAAAAAGGTAAAAACTACGGATACATGTAACAACATGGATGAATTTCAAATACATTAGGCTGAATGACAGAAGCTAGACCAAAAAAAAAAAAAAAAAAAAAAAACCAGTATATCCTGTAAGAGTCCTTTCATATAAAATTCTAGAAAATGCACAAAATGGTAGAAAATAAGAGTGCTTGCCTGGGGAGGGATAATTGTAATGGAGCATGATAAATCCTTTGGGGGTGATGGAAATGTTCCATATCTTGATTGTGATAGTAGTTTCATGTGTGCATATATCTGTCATAGCTCATCAAATTGCCTACTTTATGTATGAGAAATTTATTGTACAAAATTCTACCTTAATAAACTTGTAAAAGAGAAAGGTAAAAAAACATGCTCAAATGGTATTAATGAATGTAAACATTATCAAAACTTTCAATATGAATCTCTGATAAATTTCAAGGATGTTCAACAATATTAAATGAAAAAAACATAAGGATAAAAATCATATACACATCATAATTACAACTATGTAACCATAAACAGGAAAAAAATAGAAGAAAATATACCAAAATACTAACATTGGGATTCAACAATGATAATTTACTGTGCTTTATTTCCTTGTTTTTACTTACATGAGTTTTTAAATTTCCTCTAATAAGAATATATTTGTTTTGCAATAGAAAAAAATATTTTAAAATCTACTTACTCTTGTACTCAAGCATCATTTCTAACCCATCTTTCTTGTCTCCACAGGACTAATCATCCTGAAATATTGCTTTCACTTCCCTGTTCAAGAACCTATAGAGGTGATAATTGTATAGATCTTAAAATGTTCTCACCACAAATTTAAAAAGGTAATTATGTGAGGTGATGGATGTGTTAAATAACCTTATTGTGGTCATCATTTTGCAACATATACATGTATCAAATCAACATCTTGTACACCTTAAATTTACACAATGTTATATGTGGATTATAACTCAATAAAGCTGGGAGGAGGGGGGAGGGGGAGAACCTACAGTAGCTTCCCATTTGCCCAACGTATCAAATCCAGTTCATACTGGTCTGCAGCCCTATTATTACTTGTTTCCATCAGGTTGGAAGTAAACAGGATCATACCATATACTTTAAACTTAATTTTTAAAACAATTTTAAAACCTCAGATACATAAATGTTAGACTGTCTACCAGCTTAACAGTGGCAGCCAGGCATTAGAACTGAATATTTTCCTCTTTTAAAAGTATAATCCAGGACAGTACTGGCTTTTTGCTGGCTTTCTCTTTTTTTCCCCTCACAGTATTCTTTAAAGTAAGAAATACTAGGCAGTTATATTTTTAAAAGATGTTCATTATATATTTAAATATATCCCTAAACAATATTTAGGTTTGAAATTTCATGTTATTAAAAGGAAAAAAATATCGGGTTTCCCTGGTGTCTCAGTGGTTAAGAATCTTCCTGCCAATGCAGGGGACATGGGTTCGATCCCTGGGCCGGGAAGATCCCACATGCCACGGAGCAACTAAGCCCGTGCGCCACAACTACTGAGCCTGCGCTCTAGAGCCCACGAGCCACAACTACTGAAGCCCGCACGCCTAGAGCCCGTGCTCTGCGACAAGAGAAACCAATGCAATGAGAGGCCTGTGCACCACAGCAAAGAGTAGATACGGCTCGATGCAGCTAGAGAAAGCCAGTGCACAGCAACAGAAGACCCAACACAGCCATAAATAAATAAATAATTTTTAAAAATAAATATATATAATTAGGGTCAGAAATTTCCACCTTCATATAGAAGACCTATTTTGGGATTAGACAGTGATAACCTCTAGAGCCTTGTGTACATAGAGGTCTCAAATATCCAAAGTGACTTTCTTTCAAATGTCCACCATACGTTGTTCCAACTAAGTGTTTTGAGTTTGACTAACAGTGAAAAATCACCTTCTTTAATAAAGCAATTAAAATACAAACATTATCATTCTAGGAAAAGAACTCCCTGGAAATTCTTTTTTACAAAGTCGCTTTCTTGGACAGGATGTTCTACTACAGGGAAACATTTCTTAAAATATGGAAATCTTTCCAGCAAAGAAATTGTTGCTATATATTTGCTAAAAAGTGGCCAGTCTGTTTATCCCTGTCTAAAATTCCTCTGTGGTGCAAAATGTTAATGTCATAACTAATCAATGAATAAATTAAACCAATGGATGAGTACTGATTTAATAAGAAGCTGTATCAGTTAGAGTTCAATCAGAGAAGCAGAACCACAATGAATGGTACAGAATAAGAAATTGATTGTAGAGATGAAAACCTAGGCAACTGTGCCAGCTGCTGCTTCTAACTCTGGTGTTGGGCCCGAAGTCAGTAGGGAGGGCAGGTAGTGCAGAAGGAAATACAGGTGTGAAGTGGGGGAGAGCAAAAACAAGCTGGAAGCTGTGAGAACAAAACGGAATTTACAAGAACTGGGACCCTCATTTCTCTCAACACCTCCATCCTGGATGCTGTGCGTGACATGCAGGATAATAGGCATCCTTCGCCACAGAGCCCAAGATAGGATTCAGAGAATCTGAAGGAGGGTGTGGGGAGAGGAATCCAGCACGGAGCTGACCTGGCTGCTGCCTGATACCAACCAGGTAAGCAGTTCAGCAACAGTATCTGGCCCTACACTGACACCTGGCTACTGCTGCACTTCCACCTTCCGAATCTCGGTCACATTCCTCTTTTGGTTATAATACTAACCATGCCGGAACTATATCAGGAGAAGAATCCTGGGGAACACAGTTCTGGCTTAGTTAGGTTGACAGGGAACAAGCCACGATAGAAACAAACTCCTGAGCCCATATTCTCCCCCCTTGCTCCTTACAATCCTTTTTTTCCCAATTTTTTAAAATTGAAGTATAGTTGATTTACATCGTTGTGTTAGTTTCAGCTGTACAGCAAAGTGATTCAGTTATACACATACATATATCTATTCTTTTTCAGATTCTTGTCCATTATAGGTTATTACAAGATATTGAATATAGTTCCCCGTGCTATACAATAGGACCTTGTTGTTTATCTATTTTATATAAAGTAGTGTGTATCTGTTAATCCCAAACTCCTAATTTATCCCCCCTACCCACTTTTCCCTTTGGTAAACATAAGTTTGTTTTCTATATCTGTGAGTCTGTTTCTGTTTTGTAAATAAGTTCATTTGTGTCATACTTTAGAGTTCGTATATAAGTGATATTATGTGGTATTTGTCTTTCTCTGTCTGACTTATTTCACTTAGTATGATAATCTCTAGGTCCCTCCATGTTGCTGCAAAATGATAGTTCCAGGAGCCTGTGGCATAAAACTAAGCTTCTCAGAAGTAAGAAGGTATCACTCTTGGCCCCTAATTTCCCTAAATTTATGAGACCTGAAGTCACCCTTGGTCTGAAAGATCAACCACACGGAGACTGGAAGAGCCAATGAAGATCCTGGTCAAAGAAGGTAAGGTAAGTTCTTAACAAATAACTATCTGACTTAGAATATACGCTCCCAGAGGGAAAGGAAGCTGCTATAAACCATACGTTGAGCAGCACCTAAGCTCTCTGATGAATACAATAGAGGACCCACATCCTGTAGAAAGTTGATGCCATCCTACAAGGCAATTGCTAATTTATTCCTCCCAAAGCCATGATATCAATTACTGCAACGTCCCACCCAGGAAGAGAAGTTCAAGCCCATCATTACATTTCCTATGGGTCACTCTATTTTCATCAGCAAATACATATCATGCCAACATCTCTTTTGACTCTTTTGACTGTGAAGACCAAGAACCCTTATTATGCCACATCATGAAATAAAGGGTGCATTATAAAAATGCACACAGATGGAAGAAAAAGTTGTCACCATGATTCTCCATCTCTTTCTCAGGGACCTTCAGCAATGTGTGGTGTCTCAGATTCTCTGTATATTTGTTCCCTTCTCATCCCCACCAAGCAGCTCTCTTGGTTGACTCTGTCAAAGTCATCACATGGCTCTGGTTTGCTCCAGCCAACTCTTAACTCATGACTTCATTCCATTTTCAGCTTCCCTGGTAGCTGGAAAACTTTCCCCATGCTTCTAATTTCAAATTCTTAAGAGGAACATCACCTAATTCAACTCCTCTTTGGAAACAGAGACACAGGTCAAACATCACTGCCCAGACTACGCAATGGCTTCTCTTGGATAATATACCTGCTCTGAGGTCCACATAAGACCAGGAAGCCGACTTGAGAGGCAACAAGATGGAAAAGGATCAAATCATTTAAATGTGGCTTGACAGGCAAGAGAGTCTCTGAACCAGGCAGTTTCCCAAAGAATGAGATGTGAGCAGGTCAGGTCTTAGAAGTTTAATCCATCTAGGAGCGTTAGTAACGGCTTGCCAAAGAGAAATGGAGGTGATCTCAGTATGATGAATTTCTTACGTTAAATTCTTCTGACGTTTACAATATCACATTAAGTCCAGTGTAATATCATTGAGATCAAAAAAGTTGATAACCGTGAAAGTGCACTGAAAAGTACTTAACACCACATAAATGTGAGAGCTGTTATCATCAGGAATTCAGAGGTTTTATTCACTCCTTTAATAGATGGTTCCTACTATGTGCCAGGCACTGCTCTATTTACTGGGGAATATCAGTCACCATTTTTCAAATTCCAAGTACACCAATGCTGTGAATGTATATGTCTTTTTAAAGCAATTAAATGATTTTCTTTCTTTTCAGATGAAATCTGAATGGCTAATCACAGTTACTTATCAGCTCCTGAAACCTAAATAGCAGAAATGGCCAGTCCTTGAGTGAGACCTCCAAGGAAAAACAGCATGTTACAGGAAGTATATTGCTAATTCAATGAAGTGGCACACACTGCTTTGTGTCATTGCTGAATGGATGTCCCAGTACAGCATCAGGAAACCCTCCTGCTGACAACAGCACATTTCAAGGAACTTTAAAACCAACTTCACAACCCCCTCCTGGGACCCAGATATTCCATGGTTCGTATATTAGAAGCAGGAATAGATGTAGTCTGAGCAAATCCTTTTGTGTATATACACATTTCTGCCTTCCAGATTCTTCCTAGAATATTAACACTAGGCTTTAACTTTGGGATTTTTTTTTTTTTTTTTTTTTTTTTTTTTTTTTTTTTTTTACTTTATTCCCCTCAAACACTACGTAGCTTTGCTAGATCATACTGAACAGCTGCAACATGCTACCCAGTGGGATTGCTGAAATTTTTGGCAATTGCTGAAACGACTCTGTGTAGACACATATTCGCATATGTGGAGCTAGAAAAATTGTTTAAGAACCAGGGGACCCATCAGAATGAAAGATGCCAGCTAAGTGGTAAACATTATTATTCCATCTGAAAGAAGAACAAGGCAGAGAAATATAATTTTTGGTAAGGCTAAAAATGTCTCAGAAGTGTTGTATTAATTATTATTACAAAAGTTCATCAGGAGCCTCCAAGCTCAGCAAACTTGACCAGAAATCCATCTCCCTTCTGACTGTCTTTCAGGCAATACTAGTGCTCTTGTTCCTAATTACTTCAATTAAAAGTACTTTATAGGGACTTCCCTGGTGGTCCAGTGGTAAAGAATCCACCTTGCAATGCAAGGACGCAGGTTCGATCCCTGGTCAGGGAACTAAGAGCCCACGTGCCGCAGGGCAACTAAGTCTGCGCGCCACAACTACTGAGCTTCCGCACCTCAACTAGAGCCCGTGTGCCACAAATTACAGAGTCCGTGGGCTCTGGAACCCTCGCGCCACAACTAGAGAGAAGCCTGTGCACCACAAGGCATTACAAGGAAAGATCCCGCGTGCCGCAACGAAGACCCAACACAGCGAAAAATAAATAAAATGAAATAAATAAAAATAAATAAATCTCTTTTTAAAAAGTACTTTATAATAAAATGTTTTCATTTCTTTCTTCTCAGTACAATGAACTGTTTCATCCTGCTTTCTACTTATAAGGACTCAAGAAAAATAAGTGACCTGAGTTACTGAGGGAAGGTTTTATATGTTTTGTATGTTTGTTTGTTAAAGAGCACGGGCAGGAACAGTTGATACATGATCGATTCTTCTTCTGTGTACAGTCTTTTTACTGCCAGGGGCTGTCAAACACATGCAAACTCATATATCTGGCAAAAACCACCAGGATGCAGAAATCGTGTCATCAAAGAACCAGTCTCCCTCCTCTCTGAGACGGACTACTTCCCTGTTTCAATCACATCTGTAACATGAGTTAATGGTCAGCAGCAAGAAAACATTTGTCCTTTGAAAGGGGGACTCCACTAACTGAGATGCGCCTCAGATTCCTGGCAGAAAACGTGAGATCGCTGGTAATGACAAGCACTGACTGTGGCAAAGCTGACTTGGTCAATTTCCCTCTGCTGAACTGAAGTCTATACGAAGCATCTCACAAACAGAGATTGCTTGGGAGTGACAGGAAAAGAGACACGCTTGCCCTTGGCCAACTTCACAGAACAGAGTTCTCATTTGAGTAAATTGGGGTTTTGCCCTATTTTCCATCATTTTCTCCCATTAAAACAGTAACACTAGCCATTTAGATGTGTGTACAAAACTACCGTTTCTACTGGAGCTATAGGTCACTATGTCTTCCCTTTTTCCATATTGAAATAGCTCTGCTCAGGGTAAAATCTCCTACCCATGGTTCACATGAGATAAATCTTTGACGGACAGCAATGATGGCATCACCTAGAGTCAGAATATTAATTGCCTGTATCTTATCAAAAGAACCTAGTGTTATTTAATCTCAGATATCTGACAGGTGCAGTTTCAAACTTTTCTCCCAATGTGTTTGTAATCATGCTGGTCCAGACAGGTATGTTACGTAGACATTGAATGACAAGGAAATTCACAACAGACAGAAAACCCTAGTGAATCACCTCCTCAGACTCAAATGACTTTACTTCTGTGCTGGGCTTTGAGAAGAAATGTGGTGCAATGGAAAAAAAGTGGATTTTGGTTCAGGCCTGGGTGGGTTTGAATCCCTGCATGTCATTCATCTCTCAGTACCTTATCGTCCTCACTTGTAAAGACAGTCTGATCTCAACTGATTGTTATAGGGGTTAAATGCCCATACGATATAGAGTAAGTCCCCGACATACGAACAAGTTCCGTTAGGAGTGTGTGTTTGTAAGTCCAATTTGTTCGTAAGTCCAATTTGTTCGTAAGTCTAACAAAGTTACCCTAGGTACCCAACTAACACGATCGGCTATATCGTAACTGTACTGTAATTGGTTTCTAATACTTTTCACACAAATAATACATAAAAAAACAAACACAAAAAATAAAGAAAACATTTTAAATCTTACAGTTCAGCAACTTGAAAAGTACAGTAGTACAGTACAGCAGCTGGCAGACAGGGGCTGGCACACATATTCGCATCTCTGAAAGTTCTCAACTTGAAGGTTCATACGTAGGGGACTTATTGTAGTGCTCTACGGACAATAAAAGTTCAATAGGGCTTCCCTGGTGGCGCAGCGGTTGAGAATCCGCCTGCCGATGCAGGAGACACGGGTTCGTGCCCTGGTCCGGGAAGATCCCACATGCCGCGGAGCAACTAAGCCCGTGAGCCATGGCCGCTAGGCCTGCGCGTCCGGAGCCTGTGCTCCGCAACGGGAGAGGCCACAACAGTGAGAGGCCCGCATACCGAAAAAAAAAAAAAAAAAAGTTCAATAAAAATGACCTCTTTTGGACAAGGTCATCAAATTCCACATAGAAGATTGGTAAAACTATAACAAAAGGTAAATGTCTCAGCACTCTCAATCTCAAATTTCTACATAATTTTCCCATTTTTCAGTACTAACCTCATCTTAAATTTGTAGATTCCCAGTGATTGCGTGGTGACCCACTGTCCCCTCTTAAAGTTTATCCAACAGACTGAGATATTAGGGACTTATATGTGGTGCCATTCCCAGAAGCATTTGCATGTTTATAGAAAGACATGTGAAAGATCATTTGACCCAGAGGAAAAATTAGAGATCTATAAGGACAGGAAAAGTATCTGCAGGCTTTCCATCATCTCTGATTCCACACAGATGCCTGTGCAACCAAAGCCACGTTTCCTCTTCCTTGTTAACTGAAGCCGGATTTTGATAGAAGGGGGATGTACCCTGCCAAGGGCAATAAGTAGCGAATTGTCTAAGTAGTCATGCCAATGCTATTCCTATTTGCCAATCAAAGTTTTAAGAGTAGGGCATGTGACCTAGTTTTGGCCAATGAAACATAAGGGGCAGTCTCCTAGTGGTTTCGGGAGGGAAAAAAATTTTCCCCTAGGAATGACTCCGCCCCTTAAAGGAAAATGTACTTTTGTTCTCGTCCCCTTTCTCCTTGCTCAGAACATTATTATATAAAGACATTAGCTTATAGCTTTGGTAAGCACTGTGTTACCATTAGGGAGACATTGACAACATAGAGACAATGGTGGATTAGGTAGAGTAGAAGCCTGGATTGTTGGTGATACCACTGACCTACTACACTAACTCTGGAATTTCCTACTGATTATGTGAGGTTAGTAAGTCACACATATATACTTTCAGTCAGGTATTCTGTTCTTTGCAGCCAAGCATATCCTAATTTATAGACACTCTAATATTTTGCCGTCCTTAGAGACCTCAAGAGAAATCACGAAGATAAGAATAAAGTCTAAGAGATTAAGAGCTAAAATGGAATTTTTAGCCCTCCCAAGATGAAGGAAGCCAGGCATATAGCTCTGGCTCTAAGAGAATGCTTCCCTGCCTTTAAGGTGGAAGCAAATTGAGCTCAATTTTACAAGTGACTGGAAGATCTCTGTGAGGGCACGAAGCTTGTCTTATTTACATCTTTAGTTCCTGGCCCATCGCCCAGCACATAGTAGGCAACTGAGAAACATTGGTTGAAAGGCTGCATGAACGAGGTGGAGTGATTCAGCTCGCTTGTCATAGCTTTGTACTGCTCTGGACCATGAGGACCTACAAAGCTCTCTACAACAATTTGATTTGGAAATAAAGCCATGACTTTCTGTGCTCCATATTTCTGTTGAAAATTCTGCTCTATACTGCAGACCCACACCATAAATGCTTAGCCTCCCCAGTGCCCCAAACAAAGCTGTGATTTTCTTCTGATTCTCTATTTTTAAAAAGCCCAAGACTATCAGTGTGTTTGTGTTTCTTTGTGTTGACCATAGGTTCTGATGTTGCCAGTTCCCTCCTCACACTGTCAACTTTTCTGTTCCCTTATTCTTTCAACCATTTCAGGAGGGAAAATGCTAATTACCATGGGCTTAATAGCAGTTCTGAACTGCACCAGAACACAGAGGTCTCACAAATACCTGTCACCGCAGAAGTTTTCAATTACCATAATTCCATTCCTAATTCAAATTATCATAATTGCTCTCCATTAATGCAACTCTCTTAAAGCTGAAACATCACAGAAGAAGCTGGCATTCACATTAGTTCAGCTGACTACTTGCAAAAATAAACAGTGTCTGTCCATTTTGCAAATAAGATGATGTTAGCGTGAACAAATATATGTATCGGTGCTCTGAGTTCATAAGAACCATCATATTATATTTTGACTGTTCTGTCAACATTTGCAAAAACTGAAAACCATCCATATCTTCCTTCCTCTCTTCTATTTTGGACTGAAGGGTAAGAGCTGCTCTTCTGATTGTTTCAGCATTTACCAAAAGAAAATTCAGCCTGTCAGCTCCTTAACTAACTTTGTTCTTACAAATACGTCTATTCAGATAAAAACCAGTTTTACCACCCTGTAATCGTCAGTTCCACTGTTAATGATTGTTGTTTTCCTGAATAAGTCATGCCTGTTTTTCTCACTTACTGGGATGGGAACCACCTCCCAGAGTTCACTTGGTTGAATATCAGTGCTATGCCATCAATGGACTGTCCCTGGCATTTTACCAGGAAACAATAATTTTGTAATTTGAAGTATAGGCAGTTCTTCATACTTTAACTCTGAGAAACTGCCAGAGGGTAAAGGAAGAGCAAAAGGTGACATTATAAGTTGGACTATCAAAGTATTTGGTTCCAAGGAAGCAAGTATAACAATCCTTTAATTCAACAAGTGAAAAGTGAAGCACTCTCCAATAAGTTTACCTAAATCAATTGCTTAACTGATAATACATTTCCAAAATGTCTAAACAAGCACGATAAAAAGTTCGTTTTAAATTCTCAGCAAATGATCAAAGCCATTGCTACATCTCAGTCCTGCAGAGTCTCTCTGTGGTATCCGGTAGTTCAGTCAGTTACTCAAGAACCACAGTAGCTTTGAGGGTGAAAATTCTGCATCTCCAAATGCCACAGGCACCTTTAGGATTAGCTCCAGGCTGCACCAATGTAGATCTGTCCCCTGAAGACAGGGAACAGGATAGTTCCACTGGAGACTCTGAAGGGCTCAGAGCGAGTTCACCTCATTACCTACATCCAGTCAACAAAAGGATCCAGGGAGGGAGTCACAGTATCACAGCTACACCCTGGAGGCTTCTCTCATGTCCTGTGCTCCCAAGTATTTGGACATCTATTTAGGTTATTGCTGCATTTTGCTCCTAAAAGTTAGGTAGAAAATAAACTCCATTTGTACCAAAGACGTCATAATACCAGATAGATTTCTGTCAACAAGGGAGCAGTCTCAGGATGATTGAAAATGAAAAAACAAACAAACAACAACAAGGGGGCGGTCTCAGGATGACTGAAAATGAAAAAACAAGCAAAAACCCTAAAAACATATTAAAGGAAATTTATGGGGACAGTATACTGTAAGACCATCACATTTTCTAATATAGTTCAAAAAATGTTCTATGAGCACTGGGGCCTTCTACAATAGTATGTGGCAAATGGGAGATGTCTGTGGAATGAATGAGTGAATGAGTGAATGAATGGAGTGAATAAGTAAATTATCAATGCTTTTATAATGTGGAAACGTCTACTATGTTGGCCCCTTCTGCCTCTATCATAAGAACAGGATTCATAAATACCCAATGATGCAAGAAAGGTCTCCGAGGAATCAACACTATAAAAGTCATTTACTTGGAACTTGCAGGTCAAAATACATCTAAAAATGTACTGAATATATATATATAATATACATATTATATATATAATACCATACAAGTTGTGTGTATATATATATATATATATATACATATATACACATACCATATAATTGTATAATTATATACCATACAAATTGTGTATATAATTGTATACCATACAAATATCAGGTGTTATTTATGAACTATATAGAGAGAAGTGTGTATATGAGAATGTGTTCCAGGCTGTGTGCTAGTTTCTTTCATGTACATAACCTCATTCATCCTGTTTTCCTCTCTCCTGTCTTTCCCTCTCTGTTATTCTCTCAATGTATATTTCCTTTTGACTCACTTTTGACTCTTCCTCTTCACTTTTCTTTTTTTATTTGCCTTTTTGTTTAATGAAAATTAATAAAAACTGAAGAATATTTTTCGTATTTTTCACAGTTATTTAATTAAAGGGTAGGTTTGCAATGTTTACTTTTTTAAAGTAGGCAATTTCAATATTTTAAATGAGTTCTCCTCAGTAAAAATCTACATATGATTAGTTTTGCTTTTTCAGGAAATCAGAAGACATTGAGTTTAATTTTTTTCCATAATTTTTTTATTGAGGTATAAACATTGAGTTTCATTTTTTAAATTACACAATGTCCTCCTTCTGAGTTGGAAAGTAAACAGAATTACTGTAACTCAGACTCTTACCGCCTCTCCCATCAATGTTTCCAATGTCTCTCTCTCTCTCTCTTTTTTTTTTTGCGGTACGTGGGCCTCTCCCTGCCATGGCCTCTCCCGCCGCGGAGCACAGGCTCCGGACGCTCAGGCCCAGCGGTCTTGGCTCACTGGCCCAGCTGCTCCGCGGCACGTGGGATCTTCCCGGACCGGGGCACGAACACGCGTGCCCCGCGTCGGCAGGCGGACTCCCAACCACTGCACCACCGGGGAAGCCCCCAATGTCTCTTGAATCATCTGTACACCTTTGGTTCCTCCCCAAGCCCACATTACAATGTCATCCACCAGCAATACATTAATGTTCAGGCAATGAGGCAAAAAACCCAACCAGTCTCTGGAGCTCTGAACTCTAGTCTGAGTCCTATCACTTTCCAGCCATGTACCTTTAGAGAGATTTCTTGGGCTAAGCGAGGTGTATTTTAATGGTCTCAAAAATAAAATGGGGGGGCTTCCCTGGTGGCACAGTGGTTGAGAATCCGCCTGCCGATGCAGGAGACACAGGTTCGTGCCCTTGTCCGGGAAGATCCCACATACCGCGGAGCAACTAAGCCCGTGAGCCATGGCCGCTAGGCCTGCGCGTCCGGAGCCTGTGCTCCGCAACGAGAGAGGCCACAACAGTGAGAGGCCCGCATACCGCAAAAAAATAAAATAAATAAAATAAAATAAAATGGGGACAGAAATAAATACCTATTCTACTGAAGTCATAGGATTGTTATGAAACTCAAAGTAATGTAAGCAATAGTGTTTTGTAGCATGTAAAACACCATACAAATATTAGGTGTTATTAAGCTTTAAGCTTCAGATGTATTGCCTTTAAACGGTACAGCATAGCAGTGAACGCACAGGCTTTGGAGACAGACTGCCACTCATTAGCTATATGACTTTGACCACAGAAAACCTGTGCCTCAGTTTCCACCTCTGCAAAAAAGAGAAGAACAATTGTACTTAAAGTGTTATTCTGAGGACTAAATAACTTACTATTATATAAAACTTAAAATAGTCCCTGACCCAGAGTGCTATATAAGTATTTGCTATTATTACCATTATTATTAATATTACTCTAGCTCAATATTCTATTGTGATTTTCCTGCCTGACATTCAGAGCTGTCCTTTTCTCTCTTCTACACTTTCCCTTCTCCTCCCAAGCACAGACCAGCCCTGCTTCAGCTAGACCAGTCTCCCTAGTGCCCTGCACCATGCGTTGAATCCTGAACCATGCCCTGTTCATTCAGTATCACTTATAGAAAATGCCCTTTTCTCTCCTATCTACCCATTAATCAAATCCAGTTCAAGTCCCACCTCCTCAACCACCTGAACAATTCCCTTCGCTTTCTCTGAACTACAATGGCGGTTTCAATCCAGACTGTTCACCTGGACTTTCAATCACTTACTTCCTTGCACTGCTACTTATAGTTTATAATCTTTTGTCTTCTTCACCCACAAGGGCACTTCTCCCTTCTGCTGAGGAGATTGTAAAGACTGGGGTCCACTTCCTTGGTCACTTGACTCTCAGGGCCAGTTAGTCTTACCTTGAAGTACTTCAAGATTGAGTGGGGAAGAATCGCCCTCTCCTTTCTGGCACAGAGGTGTTAGCTGTGAGCCCAAAGCTACCAAGAGCCATGGCCCCAAACCCACGTAAAAGCCAGTGTGAGAGAATGAAAGAAATAGAAAGAGGCAGAGATGAGAGCTGGAAAGTGGGAATCTAGATGGTTTTCTACTTCCCGGTTCCAAATGTCCCTGAGGCTAACTCTACCTGTCCTCTGTACCTTGGTTATTGGGTTACAGATGTCAATAAAGTTCCCTCTTATGCTTTAACCAATTTAACTTTTAAAAGCCTGGTATGGATACTGGCAAATATAATATCTTTTCCTATTGACAAGCCTCTGTCCCACAGCTGGGCTATTTTCAGTTTTCATTATATGACTTGTCCTTGTTCATTATCCATATACCACTGAAGAGCAACAAAAGTAAGTGATTCATTGCTGACACATGGCATTTCTCGAGCAGCCATTAATTAGCAAAATAGCACTGAAACATAAATTGTTAAGGGGTGTCAGCAAATAAAATTGTAATCAGAATTTTTTTCTCCCTTCTTGTGTATGCACCTTTGTGAATTGCACTAGGCAATTTCCAGCTTTAATTTAAAGCTTATCAGGGAAACCAAGTATTACATTAATCTCTGAGAACTGGGTCTGTGTGTGCTTGGCCCTCTCCAGTCTCTCTTCCAGAAACAAGAGATGACCTGAGTCATAGCACATTCATTTTCCCCAGCCTACTGGGAGTCTCAGACCCCAGTACCCAAGGACCGCAAAGCTGAGTCTTGTCTCATGTTTAAGAAATAGAAAGAATAATAACTGATTACACACTGTGTACCAGGCGCAGGGCACATCAGGGGAAATATAAGAATGAATAACGTGAGACTTCCCTGGTGGTCCAGTGGGTAAGACCCTGCACTCCCAATGCAGGGGGTCCAGGTTCGATCCCTGGTCAGGGAACTAGATCCCACATGCATGCCGCAACTAAAGATCCTGCATGCCACAAGTTAAAAAAAAAAAAAATCCTGCATGCCGCAACTAAGACACGGCGCAGCCTAAATTAATTAATTAATTAATTAATTTGGGGGAAAAAGAATGAATAATGTAATTCATGCCTGAGTCATCGTCATTGTCAGCTTCTCCCCCAACACCCATAGTGTTTGGACTTCACTGATTTGGTGTCTTCGAACTTCCATCACTAGTATGTACACCTCTGAGCCTGAGAAATTCTTCTAGAACGATACTCTTTCATAGCACAAAAGCCAGAAGTGCCGGGAAATTAACACCTCGGATGCCTCTTCCGCTTCCCATCCCCCAACCCCTACTCCTTGACCCTCACCCCCTCCCCAGCAGCCCTCAACCTTTGAGTAACAGGAGGTGTATAAACACTCAGCTCCCATGACACTTGAGGAGCATAAGGTTGAGACACATGGGTGGCCCACTACAATCGACTTAATGATGGACATTTTATTGGCCTCCTCTCCTTTGCTCTATTACTTCTCCACCTCCTGTTGGTGTCCCCTGTATATCTCCCTGGGGAAAAACAAAAACAAAACAACCACTATTTGCATTCAAATCTTTATTTCCTGGTCTGCTTCCAGGGTAACCCACACTGAGACAATGCCCTTAAAGAACTTATGCTCTAGTAGAAAAGACCAGGCTGCAAATAATATTCCTTTAATAAAGGAGTAAGGACTGTGAAAACAGAAAATTCCTTGTGACTTCAAGAGCTTTGTCTCCAACCACAGGATTCCCAGCAGACAGAAAGCATATAACAGGGCTTCGGGCAGGAGAGGCTGTAGACCTTGTCTTTCACTTCTGCTGTTATTAATGTCTCACTCCCTTCTGCCGTACTGGTCTCTTTTCCCTGTGACCAGGTTGCAAGCTTCTTAAAGAAATCCCACTTTTAGGGGATATAGTTAAGTGGCAGGCTTTCCCATGAATTCACAGAAAAAGATAATTGTTTAGTGATATTCTAGTACAATACTTCCCTAAGATAAAATGCTTTTAAAAAACTAGACCTGACATAGGTAACATGGCAAAGGATCTATGAGCAAAGAACTTTAATCTCTGCCTTCTCTACCTTTCAAAGTAGGGCGCTTTTTAAACCATTTATTAAATTGAAGTATAGTTAATTGACAATGTTGTGTTTAGCTTCAGGTGTACAACTGAAAGTGCTTCAGTTTTACATTTATAATATCGGGTTGGCCAAAAAGTTCGTTCGGGCTTCTCCGCAAGATGTTCTAGAAATACCCGAATGAACTTTTTGGCCAACTCAGTAAATATATTCTTTTGCAGATTTTTCTCGTTATACGTTATTACAAGACATTGAATATAATTCCCTGTGCTCTACAGTAGGTCCTTGTTGTCTATCTACTTTATACATCGTAGCGTGTATCTGTTAATCCCAAGCTCCTAAATTACTCCCCACTACCCCTGCCACTTATCGCCTCTGGTAACCATAAGTCAAATCAGGGCACTTTCATTCTTCCTCACTAAACCATAGCTGCATTTTCAACTGGATCCTAAATATCCACACTGTGTCTCAGGTTGGGCTCTCTGGGAGGCTGACTCAGAGATGGAATTTAGCATGCAGATAGTGCTTTGGAGAAAAAGGAGAACAAAGCAGGTCAATGCCAGAGGGAGATGTTGAAGCTAGAAAACCCCGTCAGAGTTGTCCTGTGCTGAGCCAAAACGCTCAGGTCTTTATACCCCTGCATAGCATCAGTCATTCAACATGGGCTGCCCGAGAAGATGGCGCTGAGTGAGGCGACTGGGTCTCTGCTGCTAAGGCCATCAAGACCCACAGACTGTCACTCCCACCGGCTAGGTCAACAAGCCCTCCATTGAAAGGGGGTCCAGACAACGTAACCCACTATTTATCGTACATTGGCATCTGTCTAATTTCTCAGCCTCATGGCCACCTCCACAGGAGTCTCTTCTAAAAGTTATGGGTTGGAGAGTTCCACAGTGTCAGCAAATTCCCATGGTCTCCCCTTTCCCTCGCCTTAGACTCCCAAGGCTTTTGCCAGGACATTCAATCCCCAAACACATTTTCTGGAATCCCATGAGCTCCCTATTATCAGTTGAACTAGCTAAAGTTCAGGATTGGAATTTATAGGAGCTTGGGATTAACATATACACACTACTATATACAAAACAGATAACTAACAAGGACTTACTGTAGAGCACAGGGAACTCTACTCAATAGTTTGTAACAATCTATGAGGGAAAAGAATCTGAAAAAAACAGGTATGTATGTATGTATAACTGAATCACTTTGCTGTACACCTGAAACTAACACAACACTGAGAATCAACAATACTTCAATTTAGAAAAACAAATAAATAAATAAATAAAGATGGGAATTTAACGGCATAAATAATCAAACTTAAGTTAGGGTTAATGTTAGGCTAGGACATAGAATCAGACAGCCCAGCAGACTCAGGTCTAACAAATCAGGTTCAGTTCATCTAAGAGAGCCAGGTTATTTAAGTATTCAATGGATCCATCAAATTACTGGCATTTTTCTCTGTCCTGGGACCCAAACCCTTCTACCAGATTTGGGAAGGTGGATGACTGAGCCAGTTTAACTCTAGAAAAACCTCCTTTGAGGTGACTGCGAGTTCAAGTAAGTCACTCCATCCCTCTCATACTGCCTTACTCAAAGCCCTGCTATCATATGAGGGGAGGGGGACACCCAAACTGCCTACCACCTGGGATGTGAGTTAAGCATGTCCAGATACCTAAATATTCCTGAAGGCTAGAAAAGCATAATTTGCACCAAGTTCCTAAGCTCCCTATTGTGTTCATTATGTTTGATTACTGCTTTATAAAGACTCCTTCTGTTCTATCATGGAGGTCCTTGCTTTAAGCAAAGATTGACACAAGAGAAGAGAGGAAAACAAAGGATCTGTGCATTTAGCAACACACTTAGAAATTTAAAGTGATTTAAACAAAACAGGCTGTCATTATAACTAATTATGTTTTTAGTTTGGAAATGAACTTTGACTCTAATTTAAAGTAAAAAATTACATATGCATTTATCATTTTCTAGGGTATTCACCCTGTACCATTTCAAATTTCACATTTTTCTCAGTCTGTTTCTTCACTGAAACAGTCAGACAAAACAAACATAAAGATAACAGCACAATAACAAAGGGACTTGAATAATTGGAATGTCTCTTCAGTCAAGTATTTTTGCTTCTACTAAGGATTACACTACGATAAGTATCTGCCAAACCTAACTCAATGTCAGGAAAATCTATATAGTATTTACAGATTTCAGATGGAAAGATCCAGCATTTGTATCACAAAGCATTTGTATTCTTTTTTTCTCCCCTCTCCTCTCCATTTCCTTCTAGAGCCAAAACTATCTGCAGGACTCATTGGCAGAAATCTCCCTGTTCATAAAGATGATACTGTGATCACAAAACAGAAGAGTTTGAGAATTGTGCATTAACCATCCTTAAAACCTGGACTCAGTGCAGACTTGTCCTGTGTCTCTTGCTTCGCTTGCTTCGTGCTATTCTCCCTGAAAGAGCTAAGCTGTTACTGAAATATAATCACCCCACCTATGAGCAGGCAAACTGAGTAGATCAAATGGATTTGTAAACATTTATTGGCTGTTTCAGTAAAGCTGCACAATATAATCATGGACACTGAACTCTGCCTTCATTAGCCATGCAAAATTCCCCGGGTCAGTATTTACATTTTAGCCGCTTATTAAGCTTCTAGATACTGTGATTCAATCAGCTTCACAGAATCCACTTTGGTATGGCTATGTGACACAGAAATGATGGAGGGCAAATAGATTCAAATTAGTCCAACTGCAGTCAGCATACCACTTTACCCTTCATTTACTTCTGAATTTGGATACATCCCATGCAGGTTTATTTGCATCAGGAAGACCTAGAATGTATGTACCTTGTGATGAATTTAGCAGCCAAAATGAATCACGGCTATTCAGAATAAACAATCAGGCATCTTATATGGGGATGTGGGGATGTATGTATATGTATAGCTGATTCACTTTGTTATACAGCAGAAACTAACACACCATTGTAAAGTAATTATACTCCAATAAAGATGTTAAATAATAATAAAATTAAATTAAATTTAAAAAAAAAAAAAAAAAGAATGAGGCATCTTGTTAAGGCCTAAGATGTCATCCATTCCCAGACTGACACAACCCCACCATGTATGTGAGGGGGGTCAATGACCCAGCCAATGAGCCAATAAATGGAAACAAGCCTTGCACTTCGGTAGAATGACTGGGTCAAGATCTCAATACATCTTGGAGAGGTAAGTACAACCAGGAGAAGGAGAGGTCATCTCTGCTTCAAGGGGACTATTCTTCACCTGATCCCAAAAGGACTAGGAGGCAGCAATTTTCAGAAATACTTATTTATTTATCTACTCCCTCAGAGAAAGAATAAGGGATATCCAGGGAAGATAATACTGTGACAACAACGAACACACCATGGTGATCCAGTTGAACCCATGGAGTTTCTCCAATACTACACATTGCTGACCTCATCATGAACATCTATTAACTGTAACAATCTAAAGCATAACTCAGACAACAAGTCATTAACTTTGTGTTAAATGTTCAGAGTCCTAGCATTCTGAGAAGCAGCTAGGAATAAGACAGTTCCTATTAGTGGTCAACCAAGGAGAGAATAAAGGCTAATGATGATAGCAATCAGAGGAGGAATAAAAAGGAGACGGAGTATTAAGTAACATTTGTGTGATTACTATGTGGTAGGGATTGTGCATTTCCCATTTAATATTCACAACAAACCTGAGATATGTATTATTATCATCCTTATTTTATAAATGTAGAAACTGAGGCACAAGGAGATTAAGCAACCTGTTTAAGATTCTACAATCTTTAAGTGATATGATTAGATTTTAAACCTGGGAGTCTAACTCCGAAGACTGACTTCTTAACCACTATGTGTAAAGAAATATCTATTTAGTGGTTTATATGATTAATCTTTAATGTATCTAAAAGAGAAATGATGTAAAGAGCCAGTGTATATAAACTCATTCATATTTTCACTGTCTATAGAAATATCTGCATGTCCAGATACTTTCTTGGGATTTCTGAAATAATGATAATGTTTTCATTATTTCGGACTACATCTAAAGATTTATCATGGCTATGAACACTAGGATCAACACAAAAATAAAAGTAATAAGAGCTGAATGTTTTTCAGAAAACATAGAGTCTTTAAATTTTCTTCTTGAGCCTGAACTCTAGGTTTCAATATTTATAACATGGTAATGTAGATTTTTCTACTGAAACATTTATTTGGCTAGATTTGAGTCTATATAAATATTAACCTAAGAAACCAGTCTTGGGTCTATATCTACATGAAACAATCAAATTGCTTTGTCAGATACTACTAAAACTTCTGTATGCTAATGAAAGAGAGAGGTAAAGTAAGGCTGGTATTAATCAGATTTTCCTGATACGAAGCTGAGTAGAAACATGACAAGATGAAAGCAACTGACAAGTAATGTATTTAAGGGAAAAATATTCAAACTACACATAGTTTGATCCTCATCTATTAGTGACCATATCATAATCCAAGAACAAAATCTGAGTCTGTATTCCTAAAAATTCTCAATGTGAGATGCTGCTGTCTCAGTTACCCTCTGCTGTGTAACAAATGTTCCAAAACATAAAGCAATAATGGTTTATTACTTCTCACAATTATGTGAGCTTTGACTAGGCAGGTCTTCTGCTGGTTTCACTTGGGCTTATTCATGCATTTAGCAAGGCAGTTGACTGGACTGGAAGGTCCAAGACCACCTCACTCACATGTCCAGCATTGGTTCTAGCTGTTGGTTGGGGCCCCTCAGTTTGTCTCCTCCTGGTCTCTCATCCCCCATAGACTAGACCATATTCTTCAAATGCAGGGAGAGTCTCAGGAAAATGTATCGAGAGAGAAGGTAAAGGATGCAAGGTCTTTTGAGGCCAAGACTCTAAATCTCACACAAAATAACTGCTGCCACATTCTGTTGATCAAAGCAAAACAAGTCTGGCCCAAATTCAAGGGGATGGAGAAAGGGACTTTACCTCTGGAGTATGGGAACAGCAAAGTCACATTGCAAAAGGGTATGTATATTGGTGGGAAGAATTTGTGGCCATGAAACAATTTACCTCACACACATGCGCGCACACACACACGCGCGCACACACGCACGCGCGCACACACACACACACACACACACACACACACACAGAAACGGTCGGCCAGATTGACTGCATCAATGGCAACATCTCAACATCCCAGTTGTGATACTGTACTATAGTTTTGCAAAATGTTGCCACTGGGGGAAACAGGATGAAGAGTACATGAGATCTGTCTGTGTTATTCCTTAAAATGACGTGAATCTATAATTATCTCAAAATAAAAAGTTTAGGGCTTCCCCGGTGGCACAGTGGTTGGGAGTCTGCCTGCCGATGCAGGGGACGCGGGTTCGTGCCCCGGTCCAGGAGGATCCCACATGCCGTGGAGTGGCTGGGCCCGTGAGCCATGGCCGCTGAGCCTGCGCGTCCGGAGCCTGTGCTCCGCAACGAGAGAGGCCACAACAGTGAGAGGCCCACGTACCAAAAAATAAAAAATAAAAATAAATAAATAAAAAGTTTAATTTAAAAAAATTCAACTGGACGGGCTTCCCTGGTGGCACAGTGGTTAAGAACCTGCCTGCCAATGCAGGGGACACAGGTTTGAGCCCTGGTCTGGGAAGATCTCACATGCCACAGAGCAACTAAGCCCATTCGCCACAGCTACTGAGCCTGGGCTCTAGAGCCCACAAGCCACAACTAGTGAGCCCGCACACCTAGAGCCCCTGGTTCACAACAACAGAAGCCACTGCAATGAGAAGCCCACACACCACAACGAAAAGCAGCCCCCACTCACTGCAACCAGAGAAAAGCCCGAGCACAGCAACAAAGACCCAATGCAGCCAAAAATAAAATAAATAAATTTATTAAAAATAAATAAAATTTTAAAACAACTGAAAAGAATCATAAAAAGCATAGTAAACAAAACAAACCTTGTTACCATGACATTTACTCATTCGTGGTGAGGCCAGATATAAAATAATATATGCAATTAATCAAACTATTTATTCAACAAATATCCTTTGAGTGCCTATATCATGAGCCTGGTACTCTTCTAGGCACTGGATATATAACAGTGAGCAAAAGACTAAACCCCTTTCCTCATGAAGCATACCTCCTAGTATTTCATCCTGAATACTATGGCAAACTACAGAAAAGACTAAAGGAGAAGGCCCAGATGCCGACAATAAAGTAGTCAATGAGAAAATGGCTCTATAACATAAGGAGATACAAAGTATATTCAAAATCTCAATTCTAGAACTTTAGAACCTTCCAGGAAGTATAATTTGTTTCTGAAACATTTAGGAGGCTCTCTAGCTTAGTCTTCTTTCACTGTTTCCAGATCTCAATAAGCCAGAACCATGGGATATTTCACAGGCACTTGTATATGTATATGAATGTACATATGTATAAATATACATGTATAATGTATACATTTATCAAATCATCACATTGTACACTATAAACATTTCAATTTTGTCAATTATTATCTTTTAATAAAGAAAAAAAATAATTTTTTTAAAAATAAAAAAATTGAATTATTCAAGACTGAGCTTCTTATTTCCTCACCCACCTGCCAGGCACAATCTGGCTACCATCACGCACCTGCCAGGCACAATCTGGCTACCCAAACTTGACAAGGATGTTGTCATGTATTTTATCACTTTTGTTTCCCTGCAATCTATTTTCCCTTTTCCTTTGAGAAAACTGCTTCTTCCTTGCTCTTTGGATATGTGGCTTGGTTAAAGCCAGTCCTAATTTAAGTATGAAGGTGTCCATATGATCCAGCAGTAAGCTAATCAGCATATTCAGGGATAGACATATAACCTAAATGGCCAGTGAGAGTCAGGTCCAGGACTTTTGTTAGAACTCTTGGGCAGCACTCTCTTTTTTCCTGTGGTGTTAAATGAAAAGGATGTGAGCTAGGAGCTGCTGATTGCACCTTGCCAATACTAAGGAAGAGCTAGCCTGAAAATGGCACCAACACATAGGAAAGCCAAGCAGAGAAATGGGGAAAGACTAGGTCCTGGTGAATATATTTGAGGTTCTGAATTAACCTACCCCAGGACTCCCCCTCAAACGGTTTTTTTTTTTTTTGGTTTTTGTTTGTTTGTTTGTTTGTGTTACATGAGCCAATAGAATTCTCTTTTGGCTTAAGCTAGTTTAAGTCAGGTTACTGTTACTCATGACTGAAAACGTCCTAACCAATAAAAAGGAAGATGATGCAGAGAATCTGGGAGTGTCTTGGGAAAGCAAGATGGAGGACTAGACAGGAGAATAACTAGCAATTTTTCAGAGAAAAAATGAAAACTGAGTTGCTGTGTGCTTGCTTTCTTGCCTTCTCTGGCACCTGAGCCAAAAACCTGCCTCACCCTTCAGCAGGTAGAGTCAGCAGCACCAGTCACAGAATTTGATAAACACACATCTGGATAATATTATGAAATGATCTCTATTACTAAAATGTTTCTTTTTGTATCAAAATAAAAGAGAAGCATCTTTGTGTTTACAGAGCATTAGAGAGATAGATGATAGGGTCATCAAGCACATCATGAGCCAAACCATCAAACAAGGTGCTCTGGTTACAAATATGTAAGGTCCAAATGCTAGATTAGAGAGACAAGTGTTTCTCTAAATGTATTAGTCAGAGTTCTCCAGAGTAACAGGACAAATAAGATGTGTACATAGAGATAGAGAAAGAGATTTATTTTAAGAAATTGGCTCACCCAGTTCAAAACACTGGCAAGTTCAAAACGTGCAGGGTGAGATATCACACTGGAGACCCATGAGGAGCCAAAATTGCACTTCAAGTCTGAAGTCTGTCTGCTGGCAGAATTCCCTCTTGCTGGGCAGAGGTCAGTCGTTTATTCTATTTGGACCTTCAACTGATTGGATAAGGCCCACCCATATTATGGAGTGCAATCTGCTTTATCAAAGTCCACTGATTTAAATGTTAATCTCCATACATGCAGACATCCAGAATAATGTTTAACCACATATCTGGCACCATGCCAGTCAAGTCAGCACATAAAATTAATGATCACACTTAATATAGAAACAACAAGTTTTAGCAAATTTCTCTGGCTTACAAAATCAAGATCTATAGAAAAATATCCTCCCAGTGTGCTATCGCTGATGTCCAAGTCTGAAATACACAACAAGCATAGTTGGATATGATAGGAAGAGCATTTCCCCAGCAGTAAGAAGGCCTGAGTTCTAGTCACAAGTCTAGTGCTAATATAGCCAAGTCCTTTCATCAAGCTGGATTTCAGTTTCTTTATCTCTAAGGTGAGAGGTATAAAACTAGTGATTTCCAAAATACTTTCTAACATTTAATTATGCCATGCTTCTAATCTCCTCTCTCATCAAGGACCACTAAACTCACCCCTTCTTAGAATCTCTACAGTCTGTGTTTATAATACTTACTTCAAATGCCAAATTGGATGTTGTTCTCTTTTCCAGCTCCAATCTTTATGCTATTTAAATAAATGTGGGATGTGTGATGCTGAGAATAGCAATGACAGGGGTCCGTGGGTGTTGGCAGCAACCCAGCCAAGGTGACACTGAACTGCTAGAGGCAGCCCACACTAAAAGGTTTTCTCAGCTGTATCAGGTGAACATTTTGCTTTTTCAATGGAAAACAAGTTAGATCCAAAAGACAGAAATGATGACAAAAGCATTCAGCCCTTCTCTTAGTGCTGGTGTATTCCTGAGAAATTTCTGCTCAGAGGGAAGAGATATTTCAAGATGATCAAGAAAGGTTTGAAAGCTTACCTGAGGAAAGAGGATTTGAGTTAAAGCTAAGAGGTAACCCACTTCAAATAGCATTTTCACTATTCCTAGCAACACAGAAATGCTCTTTTATCCCATATAATTCCCATCATAGCACATTTATGTTTAGCACTTAAGATGTGATTAAAAAAAATCAAATAGGAGAGTTACACTGTTGATGGGAATGGAAAATGGCACAGCTGCTATTCTAGACAGTATGGAGATTCCTCAAGATATTAAAAATAGAACTACCAGTTGATCCAGTAATCTCACTTCCAGGTATTTATTCAAAAGAATTGAAATCAGGATCTTGAAGAGCTGTTAGCATCCCAATGTTCACTGCAGCACTATTCATAATAGCCAAGAAATGCAAACAACCTGAATGTCTATCAGTAGATGAATGAATAATGAAAATGTGGTATATACATACAGTGGAACATTATTCAGCCTTTAAAAAGAAGGAAATCCTGCAATATGCACCAACATAGATGAACCCTGAAGACATTATACTAAGCAAAATAAGCCAGTCACAGAAGGACAAATACTGCATTATTCCACTTATATGAGGTAGCTAAAAAAATTAAACTCTCTAAGCAGATAGTAGAAGGGTGGTTACCAGGGGCTAGGCAGAAAGGGAAATGGAAAATTGCTAATCAACAGGCACAAAGTTTCACTTATGCAAGATGAATAAGTTCTATAGATCTGCTGTACAATATTGTAGTATAGTTAACAATGCTATATTGCACACCTAAAAATTGTTAAGAAAGCAGATCTCATGGTAAGTGTTCTTGCTACAATAAAAGAAATTTTTTATAAATAGTGTTACGAGAGACATACATTCTAAGGGACATATATACTAACAGGGAAAAACACAACATGGGAAAGAGGCAAATAGGTATTACAAAGAAGATGTGGCGATAGATTACGAAGCAGGAAGTGTAAATTATCATAGGCTGCTCTGAATTAAAATTATCTTATAGCCCTTCTGGTGATTTTAGTTGAATGCACATTCCCTAAGGGCAAGAATCACACCCTTTGTGTTTGTCACTTCACTCAGTACATTGTCTCACACATGATAGGTGTTTCACATATTTGCTGGGAGAATGAAGAATGAATGCCACTCCAAGTCATAGCTATCTCTGGTGACTTAAAATTTTTGTCAGTCAATATAAAGGCTTTTCTAATATTCAGATACAGTCTTTCAGAAATCTAGTGATTAATGATTAAGAAGTGTTTTAAGTACGTAACTTGCCAACTATTGATGAAGATTCTTAACAGAATATTGAGAAATATATTGAGAGAATAAAATATTCAAAACATGTTATTGTCATAGTTTGTTTCATTGGACCATTTTGCCCTTGCTTTTATCCGCAATGTGAGAAATAAATGTAGCAAAAATTCCTAAATAAGAATGATTTACAGTTTTCAACAAAGTAGCGAGATGCTCAGGATAAGAAGGTACTCCAGGTATGTGCTGATGGCTTGCACTGCCAAAATCTAATCTTCTCACAGGGGAGGTGGGTAGGTTGACAGGTCTCAGAGCAATGCTTGCACATAAACTGCAAGAAAGCTTTAGGGATTCAGAGGCTGGTTAGCTCCCACTACAGAAGAAGAGTGTGCTGGAGACCAGAACTGGTTACAAGAGTTTCTATTAATTCTTTTTCTCTCTCCCACATTGCACTGGGAGAATACTGACTACCATTTCACTACGGTAGTGGAGATACAGATGTTAAAGGAATAATACCAGGGTAGCACTGGAATGCAGGTAGGATAGAGAACGTATAGTGACGAGATCTAGCAGAAGGACTGGCCACTGAATATTCCCTTTTCTTCTTCTCCTCCCCACTCCTTGGGCTAGGCAATTACATAAAAATGTGCTAGGCCAGGGCTTCCCTGGTGGCGCAGTGGTTGGGAGTCCGGCTGCCGATGCAGGGAACATGGGTTCATGCCCTGGTCCGGGAAGATCCTATGTGCCGCGCGCGGAGTGTCTGGGCCCGTGAGCCATGGCCGCTGGGCCTGCGCGTCCGGAGCCTGTGCTCTGCAATGGGAGAGGCCGCGACGGTGAGAGGCCAGCGTACCGCAAAAAAAAAAAAAAAGAAAAAAGTGCTAGGCCAGCCCCCTGGATGGAACAAGGTATGGTGACACCTGGAGCAGAGGAAATTGGGGACGGGTGAAACCCAGATTACAACACCAGGGTCTCTCCCCATGCATTGAAATCTTAAAAGTACCTAAAGGAGTACAAGCTAGGGCCTGAGTTTATGCCCATGCCCCCATGTCAACATTGCAAGTCAAAGCAGCCAATATCTATAAAGGAGCAAAAATACATCTAGAAAAATATTAGAAGTAGAAGCCTCTGAGGAGAATACACATTCTGAAAGAAAGATAACAAATAGAACACCTTATATCAATACAAAAACTAAAGTAAGCCGATAATTTTAAACAGAAAAATTAATAAAATTGACAGGAGAAGAAAACATAAAGTGTCAAACAGATAAGTTTTAAAAATCCGTACTTAGTGAAGTTACACTGAAATTCTTCTAAAATTTTAAATCTTTTAGAGTGAAAAGGCAGATAACTTACAATGTAAGAAAAAAATCAAACGGATATCAAATTTCTCAATGGTAACATTTATACATGAAAATATTGTTATAAAAATCTACAGAATGTTGAAGAAAAAGAAATGATGAAACTGTGATCTTATATCCAGCTAAACACTATTACCTAAATGTAATGATGAGAGGAAGTTGTTCACAGGCTTAAGAGGTCACCAAAATTTATTATACAAACACTTTTTTTGAAAGAATTCTTAAAAAATATACTCCAACATAATAAGTAACAAATCCAGGGGGGGAAATAATAAGGTGTGAGAAGTAAGGATGAGGCAAAACTTAATTACTTTTAGCTAATAAGCAATAACCATAAATGCATATGCATAAAAACCTAAAACTAGTATAATGAAGCTTGAGGGAAGATTATCAGAGGGATATGAGAGAAGTTAGAATGTACTAAGGTTCTTGTCATGTTCAGTGGGAAAAAAATAGCTACTGATAAGCTTTCTAATTGTTTGATATGGAAAAATAAGCACAATTTTAAATCCTACTAACTTGGGAGTAAAAAAGTATACACCACAAGTATAAAAATAAAATGTATATTTTCAAAATAGAAGAAAAAAATTTCATCTACCTAGTGGAGTATATAAAAGGAAAAACAAGTGAAAAGAACTGTAAATAGAAAGCAAAGAAAAATAACATTACAGAAATAAGTCTTAATAAAAGTAACTTAATATAAATGGATCAAATTCAATCAAAAGAGAGAATCCAGGGTGAATATTAAAGTGGAAAAAAGAAGTAAAGAAAGTATACAGAAATATCAATAATAATAGAATGGATGCCACAGAGCAACTAAGCCCAGGCGCCACAACTGCTAAGCCTGCGCTCTACAGCCCACGAGCCACAACTACTGAGCCCGTGTGCCTAGAGCCCGTGCTCCGCAACAAGAGAAGCCACGGCAATGAGAAGCCATGGCAATGAGAAGCCCGCGCCCCGCAACGAAGAGTAGCCCCTGCTTGCCGCAACTAGAGAAAGCCGGCACGCAGCGCAAGACAGAACTCAGCCAAAAATAAATAAATAAAATGAATAAATTTTCTTTAAAAAATAATAATAGAATGGTAAATATACGAGGAACATAAGAAATAAAGCAGGTTATAGAACTTATGGTGAAAAATACAAGGGAAAAGAGGAACATCAAAAACTGGTAAAAAGAACATTACCTCAATAAGAGATGATAATCATGAATATATATATATGTATGTAGCCTTGAAATGTATATATATTTTTTAATCACTAAAAAATAGCTAAATCAACAACTGTAGGTGAAGATTTCAACACATGTATCTCAGAAACTGCTAGATCAACAGACAAAAATAAGCCAAATAGAAAATGTATAAATCCCACAATAAGCTTGATCACACAGAACATTATAACCAGTAACACAGATTGCATATAATTTTTTGAGCCCACAGGAACACTCACAAGAATTCATATTTTAGCACATTTTTCAAAATATAATACATTTACCAGGTTGGCATTTTTTCTATAATTCAATATTGCAGACCCCCTTGATAATTTCACAATCTCTTTTAAAGAGATGACCTTTAAGAATGCAGGCTAACAGTCAACACTTGGTTACCTGCTATTTTATGATTTATGCGTCTTATTTCTTATTCCTTCTGTTTTACTTAAATTAGGAGATAACTCCTATGAGTAAACTGTATTTTCCCAGGTATAACCTCTGCCTCCCTTGGAATGAATAATACAATCTGAAACACATTCTTCTGAATACCTCTGATGGTAGGAAATTACCTTTACTGTTATCAACAGTTATTTAGTGTCATGTCTGGTAAAGAAGGTTGATGTTTTGAGCCACAAATAAATTGTGACTTTAAAAGAGTCACATTGACTGTAGAATGAATATTTGCAGTATCCTTTTGCCCTTCTTCCAACAATAGCCCCTTATTTTGACTTTTAACCTCCTCCCCAACTCTTGGTCCATGCATATTGGATAAAACTAAGATTCCATGGGGAAGCACATGCCCCAGAATGAAACCAAAAGCCACAGTGCATTCCCTTGGCCTCAGAGGTGGTTTCACTGTGGGCATGCAGTCTAAGTCCCAGGACTTATCTAGGAGCTACGAGAAATGATGCTCTCTGCTTCTGATAGATTTTAGCCTGAAAGGATGCTACAGTCACTTTTGCCACCACGCAGGAAAAGCCTGCCTGAGAACGGAGCCAACACAAAGGAAGCAGGGCCCAAGGGACAGGGAGACAAAAAACAAATCCTGATGATATTATTTGAGTTTCTTTGTCCATCTGTGTTTGCAAACAGAGCTTTCCCCTAAAGTTTCCAGGTACATGGACCAGTAAATTCGTTTTTACTTAATTCATTTGAAGAGGGGGTGTTCTATAACTTTCAACCAAAAGTTTTCATAATGTGACTTGCTTATATTGTTCAAAAATTTGCTTTAAAGGAAATTCCAGAAAATAAACTCAATTATATTTTGAACCATGACAGTATAATTGAAATGAAATCTCCTAAAGTAATTACAGTGGAAAAGAAACATTTGGATACACAGATTTTTACATATTTGGTAAAATGTCTGTCTGTTTAATTTCAATTTATACTTTAGCTATTCTAAAGTCAGATATTCTTCTTGATGCAACCTGGGTCATATGCCCATCCTTGTGACTAGGTGATTGAACGGTGTTACCAGAAGAGAGGGATTAAATGGGTGCTAGGCAGATAAAAGCAACAGATGTTCATTATGGTTATATCTGAACAAGTGTGAGCATTATAGGAAAGCAATTTAATTTTTCATCATTTAGCAGATTTCAAATTTTTTTAAAGGGGCTTATGTCTTTTATCAAGGATTTTAACCTAGAATCTAGGTTACTAGAATCAGAGTACTAGTGGATTCAGATTGTCCATAAAACCTCTGACAATATGCACAATTTCTGTGCATGACCATATGAAGATTCAAGGGAAGGGAATCTATAGCTTTTATTAGATTCTCAGAAGAGTCCATAATTCAAGAAAAGGTTACGAATCACTACCTTGAGACAGAAAGGTGGTTTTGATGCTTAATGAACAAAGTCCAAGGGAAATATATCCACCTTTTGAGAGGACTCAAGGGAGAACATGTACGATACAGCAGTAGGCTAACAGTGGCTATCTCTGATGAAGGAACAAGGGCTAGTTTTTCTTCTTTGAACGTTTTCTGCATTTCCAATATTGTCTATGATGAATATGAATTATGTCAGTCACAGAAAAGGTTAATTTAAGAAAAAAAAAGTGTGCCTGTATCCCTGGGTGTATCATAAAACTTCCAGGTCCAACAAAGCAATAATCATTTCAATATTTAAATCAATGGGCAGTACAAGAATGAAGCATCAAAATTCAAAAGGCAAAAAACTCAAAAGTAATCAGAAAAGCCCATATTCTCTGAACTAAAATTGTGCAATTCTCTCCTAAACTAATTGCCCAAACATTCAAGATGTAAAAAAAAAAAAGGAAGGAAAATGTGAATGACTCCTAAATCAATCCTGCTATCAAATTCTATGCCCATTCAAATGCTCCCCCAAGAGCTTTAAAACCTCATTGGTGAAGAGTGTCCTCCAATAAAGTGTACCATTGTACTCTGTGCCAAAAGATTAATAACACTTAACCAAGATGATGACTTATAAGTAGTCTCCATTGGGTGAGTCAGGGTAGGAAAAGACTCATTGCTGCCAGTGATAATTATCCCTGGGTAAATTATTTCCTAACTATGCTCTCCCAAAGGTGACTTCTTCCAGAGAGCTCTTACAGAGAAACCAATAGCCTGACAGGGTTTATTTTAAGGTCATAATCTACTTGCCAGCCTATGTCAACCTAACAGTCTTCCTCTTCATCCTTCTTCCTTTTTTTCAAACCTTTCTAGAATGTATTATTCATTCCTCTCCCTCATCGAAAAAGTAACAACAATAATAACAGGTAGCATTAATGGAGTACTTAGCAGAATGTCCAGTATATATAAAGGGCTTTACAGGCATTCATTTATTCATTGTTTTATTCACAGAACAAATATTCACTGAGTACCCACCACTTGCCAAGCACCGTGTTAGGTTCTTAGTATCCATTAGTGATGAAAGCAGATAAAGATCATGCTCAAATGGAGTTTTCATTTCACAGGGAGATGAGCAATAAAGAATAATCATAATAAGTAAATTAAATAGTATGTAAGGAGGTAATAATAAAAAAGAGCAGGGTTAGGAGATTAGGAGTACCATAGGGAGGCTGGTATTGTGCATTGATTTCTAAGTACAGCACAGGCTTCTTTAAGAAGGTAAGATTTGAACAAGGATTTGAATGTAAGGAAGTTAGCCAAAAAGGCACCTGATGAAAGAATATTCTAGGTAGAGAAAATGGTTAGCACAAAGGCTGTAGAGGGAAGAGCACGAGTGGCCCGTTCAAGGAGCAAAGAGGCCTTAGCCTGTGGCAGGATGAAAAAAGGAAGAGTTGACGGGAGGGGAGGGATGATGGAAGACAGCCTTGCAGGCTTTTGTAAGGACATAGTTTTCTGAGAGAAATGGAATCCACTAGACAGTGCTATGACCTGACTTACTTTTTTTTTTTTTTTTTTTTTGCGGTACACGGGCCTCTCACCGTCGTGGCCTCTCCCGTTGCGGAGCACAGGCTCCGGACGCGCAGGCGCAGCGGTCATGGCTCACGGGCCCAGCCGCTCCGCGGCGTGTGGGATCTTCCCGGACCGGGGCACGAACCCGTATCCCCTGCATCGGCAGGCGGACTCCCAACCACTGCGCCACCAGGGAAGCCCCTGACTTACATTTTTAAAGATCTCTCTAGCAAGCTCAAGCCATTGAGAAATGATTGTAGAGGACAGTGATAGAAATAGTGCAGGAGGTGAACTCAGATCAAGGTGGTAGCCGTATAAGTAGTGAGAAGTGGCTGGATTCAGGACAGTCTTTGAAGGCAAAGGACAAGTGGATGTGGGGTTTGAGAGAGAGAAACAGGGCTGACTTCAAGGGTTTTGACCTTAGCAACTGGAGAGAGCTGCCATGAGTAAGATGGAAAAAACTGTGGGTGAAGCAGGTTTAAAGGGGAAGTTCAGGATTTCAGTTATGGACACGTCACAGTTGTGGGAAATGTATATTAGCCATCTGCTGAGATGTCTAATAAGCAGGTGGATATATGGGTCTGGAGTTTGAGAGAAAGGTCTGTATTAGAGATAAAAGTTTAGGAGTCATCAGCATATGGAGGGTATTTAAAACCATAAGGCTGGCTGAGGAGAGGGGAGGGGAGAAAACAAAGCAGAACAAGGTCTGAGCCCTATGACACTCCAACATTAAAAGCCCAGGGAAACAAGGAAAAAGAAAAAACAGAAAGGAACTGAGGATGAGAGATCTGTGAAGTAGGAGAGAAATACCATAGCATTTAGTCCAGGCAGTAACCAGGTACTATTATTATTATTATTCCCATTTTATGGATAAGAACACTGAGGCTTAGCAAATTGATGCTGCCCTCGGTCATACAGCTCTATCTTCTGGACTTGACTCAGGTTTGTCTGATTCTGTCATCTAGAATGCTGAACCACTACCCACCTAATCTTCAGGGCATGTCTCTCCCCTAAAAATACCTCTCAAACGCTCATTCTCCTACAGTGCATGTACTTCAAGACGAAAATATTTGGACATCATTCTCCATTCTCCCACTGTTTCTCATAGATCATCTTAGTTCTTTCTACCTTCAGTTTTTTAAAAATGTGCCTTTGCTTTTTCAAGGTATGTTTGATTCACCCATCACTCCTTATAGCCTTCCTTATTATCCTCATGTATTGACCTCCCCATCATTTCTCCAGATCCACTGAGGACAACGGAAGTCGAGATAAATCAGCATCAGAGTGGGTGATTATCCAACAGCCCCCTTTCCACTGCTGAGACCTCACACAGCCTAACTATTCAAGATTCTGATACTCTGTTCTGCAAACAGAGCCTCCTAGACTTGCATACAGCCCACTCCCTCATGCCCATCAATGTTAATGATTGACTTCTTTAAGCCCTCCAATTCCTGACCCCTCAATTTCCTTCTTCTCTTTGGACACCCTCTTGACTTCACCTTCCCCCCTACTGAGCTGCAGCTTCCAAGACAACTCCTCTGCTCGTACACCTCAGCAGCTAAAGGTTGCTGAGGGAATCATACCACGGCACAGCTTGCTGCTATGCTATGACTTCCAATCTCAAACGGACCTTCAGTGTTTCTGGGCAAGACTTTTCTATTCCTTTTTTTTTGTTCTATTTTCCCTCCCATTCCCTGAGCAGCTATTCTAAGCCTGCATTGTTCTAATCAACCCTCACCCACTCCACCACCACCCACACCATCCCCTTCCAAATCATCAGAAAAACCTTATCTCCTATTTCAAATACAGAAAATAGAAGCCATCAGTCACAAACTCTGTACCCCCAAAATTAATGCATCTGCCTCTCCTTCCGGAATAAATGTCACTTCTCTTATCTAAGACTGACCCCTGTGCCTCTGGATCTCATCACCTCTTACCTCTTCCCTTTTGGCTCCTGTATCTTCAGCCTTTCTCTCTCCCCTGGTTCCTAGCTGCAGCAATTAAACCTGCTCTAGTGTAATAAATAAGCTAGTGTACATGGACTTTTCCTCAGACACTCTTTGGATCAGAAGTGTTTTTTTATTCTGTCCACTGGAATCCTACTGTTCTTTACAAGCTTGGCTCAAAAATTCCCTTGGTTCTATAATCACCCCTAACTGGAACATATCTATTTGAATTTCCATAGCATTTGGGGGTACCATTCTTAGATCACTTACCCCATACTATAGTTTATGCTTCCTTTCTTTGGGTGTCTTTCTTTCTTTCAACCAACATTTTCATGTAGCACTTACAATGTCCTAGATGCTGTTCTAAACACATTTTAAAATACTGACTCATTTAATAATATCAACCATTACAAATATTCACTCATTATCTGTATATACTTTGCTAAAATTATATCATATATTATATCATATCATATATCATATAAGTCCTTGAAGGCAAAACTCGTAATGATATACCTTGGCCTCTCTCTATTATACTCTCCCAGACTGGGTGGGCACCTTGCCTATAATAGGGCATTCAATATGTTTTCCAAATACAAAAATGCATGGAAACAACTTGGGCATCATATATTCCTTGTACCAATGCCAAAAACACCATACCCTGCCTTGTATAAAATGAAGATATATCTCACACGGTCTTTCAATTATGATGGACAAAATTATATGTAGTCATATTTACCTTTGAAAATCTCTTAGAAAATTGCCACATTGGGCTTCCCTGGTGGCGCAGTGGTTGAGAGTCCGCCTGCCGATGCAGGGGACACAGGTTCGTGCTCCGGTCCGGTAAGATCCCACATGCCGCGGAGCGGCTGGGCCCGTGAGCCATGGCCGCTGAGCCTGCGCGTCCGGGGCCTGTGCTCCGCAACGGGAGAGGCCACAACAGTGAGAGGCCCGCGTACCGCAAAAAAAAAAAAAAAAAAAAAAAAAAAAAAAAAAAAAAAAAAAAAAAAAAAAAAAAAAAAAAATTGCCACATGGTTGAAGGCCTTTGTATTATCCTTCAATAACTCTAGAAAACCCAGTGTTCACTCCAGTGTTGCAAGAGATACGTATCTGTTTATTGAGTGCCAAATGAGATCATCAGTTTGCATCTGATAAGACAAATGATGTAGCTTTAAATCCTAGAATCACTTACAGCTGGTGAGATGTCACACAATGAGAAGCAGGTGAAAACTGGAAACTGAATCAACCCAATAGAACTACAGATTCCTGTTCCCTAACCCACAATCATATATGCTTATCAAGTGTAATGGCAGGTAACCTTGCCTACGCTTCTCACGCTAATCATATCTCATTGAATCTGAACACATTAACTGTAAGACATGTAGTTTTGTTTACCATTAAGAAATTTAAAATACTTCCAATTCACTATGTCCTGCCATCAACTGTAAGAAGAATCCCAATATTAGAAATGTTAAAATGTGTATCTTAGAATCAATAAGTACAGTATTAACATTTTTAAATCAAACTGTAAGATCCTCAAAAGCAAAAAAAAAAATTAATTTTATGTACCCTACAGAGCCTTGTCCAAAGTAGGCAATCTTTTACCAAATTTGATCAAATATATGTAAAAACCAGTTGAAATTCTCCTTGTGGGTTTGGGACCATCTCTTAATCTATGAAGAGTCATAATGAATCAGCATCTTGTAATGTTACTAGAATAAAATAAGTTCACAGGAAATTTCAATCAAGCACTGTTACGCTGCACCCTGCAGGCCTGCAAACCTTGTACTTGCCCAGACACGAAACTGAAGAAAGAGCCCAGAGACAGTGACAGAGACATAAATGGCTTATTGGACAGGGATCTTACAAGTCAGAAGCAAGCAGAGTCCTGGAGCAACACCCCACTCTATACGGCAGGCAGCAGGCAGGAGACAGCAACAATCTTCTCAGCGGGAGAAGGAGGCTACCATTTATAGGGGGAATTGACATCAGGTTGACTCATCAGTTACCAGGGAAACCGTACCTGGGGCAGGGGGCAAGCAAGTAGGCAGTTACTGATTAAGCCCTATGATTAAGAGGATTGGATAGTCCTGTGAGTTCGGTATAGGTGAAGCAGGCCCTGGTCAAGTAGGGGATGTACAGAGAGCAAGAGAACAGCCATCTTGAGTGGCCTGACCATACAAATGCATAAGCAGATTCCTCTTTATTACAAGTAAAAAACCCAACGCTTAGGGCTTCCCTGGTGGCGCAGTGGTTGAGAGTCCGCCTGCCGATGCGGGGGACGCGGGTTCGTGCCCCGGTCCGGGAGGATCCCGCATGCCGTGGAGCGGCTGGGCCCGTGAGCCGTGGCCGCTGAGCCTGCGCGTCCGGAGCCTGTGCTCCGCAGGGGGAGAGGCCACAGCGGTGAGAGGCCCGCGTACCGCAAAAAAAAAAAAAAACCCAAAGCTTAAATCATTTTGATCCCCAATATCCATTTGTAAGCAAGTATAATCTCATTAAGATAAATCCTAAAAACAGTACAGAAAATAAGCAACAGGTTCCCTGAAAGTTGTAGGTAGAACCAAAAAACTGAGCAATCAACCAAATTCACCATCTTTACTATTTATATATGAACTGCTGGGGTTGGGGGCATTTCTGCCTTTCTTCTTGTGTCTCTGCTCTGCCTACAGGGGTATCTTCTGCCTGTGCTTCCACCACTGTCCTCTCCCTTACTAGCTGAATTCTCCAGAGCCCAACTAAGGCATAAAATGTTACAGATGAGTCAGAGCCTGAGGCAGACCCTGGATCCACTGCACAAATGGTCAGGATCACTAAAGTGAAATTAGAGACATTAATTCCCAGTTCGTGGCCAGGTGAGTCAGACTGGGTCTCCCTGCAGGTCGACTATCAGGTGAGAGGGAATTGGGAATCTGCTTTTAAGTTTCCCAACCTAAGTCTTGTGCTGCAGCATTTTAGACAAGACCATCAGGCAACTGCTCGGAAATTATTGTCTATTGAAATACAGTTCTTAGTGTCTGTGCTCCCTCTTTTGGAAGCCCTAGGAAAGAGAATACTAAACGATAAATTCCAGCACCAGAAACCCCATCCAAAACCCTTAGAGTGAAACTCCTCTGCCCAGCCCCATAGCCTCCTCTACTGCTTTGGTGTTGCCATATAGTTCTAACCATCTGAATCCACAGCCATTTAATCTTGGTCCCCAACTTGCTTTTTTTTTTGCCTTCATACTCTGCTGCCATGTAAGTGAAGACTGGGAAAAATTCCCTGAGCTTATTCTAACATGGGAACAGCCCTGACCCTCACACACAGAAAATAAGTGAGAAACAAGTCTCATGCATCCAAGTCATTTAATGATGTTAAAAGAAATTTGACAGATAGATAGATACATACATAGATACATGGATACATACATACATATATATGAATTTTTGGTGAAACATGGAGTAAGTTTTTTTTTTAAAGATGAAAACAATGAGAACTATTCAGAAAGTATGGCCTGCTCTTCAGTGAGTAAAGATTTATGTCAAACTTTATTGTTGTAAGTCTTATATTTTCTTGGCAATTTTGCTATGTATCATTAACCCTACAAGATCTGCTAAGATAAAATTTAAATAGGGCATGTTATATCACTTTATAGACATAGGCAGTACTTCATTGTTCCTAGGAGCTTGGGCTTCTAGAGATGAAAAGGACATGAATGATCATTAAATCCACTCCAAACATTTTATAGATGAAGAAACTAAGATGGAAGGATTGTCTGTGATGCATTTAGCCACTGATTAAGAACTAGTGCATTAGGCAACTAAACTTTTACTAAAGGACCCCAGCCACAGAGCCTGATCAGAATTAAGAAATAGAATGAGAAAAAGAATTTTTATTCTTTCGTTATTTGTATGAGGGCAGGGTGTATTGGGGAAGAATGGGGGGGGGGGGGAAGCATAGAATACAGACAAATGGAATGCTAGCAGGGACACCTGAAATACTACCCAAAGAAACATTCTAAGAGACAGGGAGGCCCACATAGTTATTGTTTAATAAAACCAGCTTGATATTTCAATATAAAAGCAAGAATCGGTGAAAAGTGAGTAAGCATCTCATTAGAACCACTCTTAAATTCCACTTTCAGGCCTCATCAGAATATCAAAGGAAACAGCACATTTTTTTTCATTTATGAACGATCAGATATTCTTTTACAATCATCCTTAATCTATTCTGAAAGCCTCCAAGTCTTCTCAGTGCAACTTTATCAGATATGTATCCATAGCCTGCATCTTTACGTGCATACATTCAAATATGTATCTAAATATATGAACTACTGTTGCAATTTTGTGTTACAAAAACTGAATAGCATAATGGTGCAGGTTTGAGTGGGGTTTTTTTTAAAGGCTGTTATATTTGTATAGACATCTACACAAATCACATGGGCTGATCTTTCCAAAAAAAAAGTTTTAATCCCTCAGGTACTCTCCTCTTAACAGAATCAATTTAATTTCATTTGACATTGTCCTTTCCAGAACTGCAAATTCAATGAACGCAGCAGGTCCTGATCTTGGTTTTTAACAGATGGCCTCAACAACATGACAGTAATAGCATCTGACATGCGTTGTTTCAATGATCTCTTTTACTCTTGGAAAAGTATGGAAGTGTTAGATCCCGTGTGTTCCTTCAGATTGTTATTTCTGGCACGCTCTTCTTGGCATATGTTATGATGAACCATTCATAACAAATTAAATTTTCATTAAGGTAAAAAAAAAATCTTTATAATCCATAAGCCTACAATTTGTCTTGGTTCCCAAGGTAACATATTCTGTGCAAAGGGGCCAGTTCTACAAATAATTGAGTGTGGGGCTGGCTTAGATGTATTTTTTAAGAATTAGCTGTTTTGCTAAAGGGGAGGGGGAGAGAGGGCAGATGGGAAAAGCCTAGAATCCCAGTAATGGAAAAGAAAGATATCTGCAAGATTCGTGGTCTTGCTCGCAAAGCATTTTTGCGTGGACACAAAAATCACAGGATCCCAGGACACACATCAGAAGAGGCTAAGCCACATGATACCACATGAATGGCACCACATGGGCTGGATATAAAGACCAGCTGGAGCAGGCAGAATTCCTGTACCTTTAAGGTGAGCTTTAGAGTTGACTGTAGCTGTAATTAACAGCTTCCCCTAACTGTGCTGTAGAATTTTCCTGAAGGACTCAGTGGTTTTACTCACTGGCAGGTTTAGTAAAGTGGGATTTCAGGCAGCACAGTGCTTTCAACTCAAAGTAGCTAAATCTAGTTAAAGCAGAAACATCAATGATTTTCAGTGAGCGTGCATCATAGAAATGTCTGAGCATCATAAACCACTTCTGATTGCTTCTTTCAGAAGCAAGCTGCAGCTAAACGGGGACCAGAGGAAGCGAGAAACCTAACCGAGGCCTCTCTCCTCCTGAGCTGACATTTAAATCCCATATAATTTTTTTTCCTATAATAATATATTCAAGCCTACTTAGTAAATGGTAGGCTACTTTATTTTCAATATACACTAGAAATATTGGTCACCATTTGGGAAAGAATTTGAATTTTTTTTTTTTGCGGTACGCGGGCCTCTCACTGCTGTGGCCTCTCTCGTTGCAGAGCACAGGCTCCGGACGCGCAGGCTCACCGGCCATGGCTCACGGGCCCAGCTGCTCCGCGGCATGTGGGATCTTCCTGGACCGGGGCACGAACCTGTGTCCCCTGCATCGGCAGGCAGACTCTCAACCACTGCGCCACCAGGGAGGTCCTAGAATTTGAATTTAATTCTTTACCTCGCCTCACCTTGAGCACAACCTTCACTTTGGTGATATTTCAGAAACTGCATGAGACAGAATCTCTCTTACATGAGCTTTTGCTGTAAGGCACTTCATTAGACCCTTTCTACTGAAAACTGAGTTCAGCTATTCACAGAGAGAATATACAAATGTGTAAACTGAAGTCCAAAATAGTATAAACAAACAGGTTTACTATTGAATAGCTTATTATAATAAGTATAAAATATTAAGTATGCTTATGAAATAAACACTTTATACTTTCCCAAGTAGTTTCAGATAGAAACCTAAGGAGGAAAGAAAACTGATGAGAAAAAAAAAAAAAACAAAAACGGTGAACACAGTGAGAAATAGGAGTTTGGCAAGAGTTTCCTCTGCTCATCTGCTTAACTAAAAAGAAAAGAGGTTAAAAGAACCCATTAAAAGCGGCAGTAACAAGACTGCCACTCTATTGCAGAGCAGCTGCAAAATATTTCATTAGAAAGGGAAGTTCCAAGAAACGTATGTGCCTGTGATTCAGGACTTCATAGATGCTATCAAAGAACTCACAGAAATGAGGGTTTGTGGAAGAAAGAGGAGATTCAAGCAGCTGAGGGCATCTCAATAAGTACACACTTGAGAAAGAAGCGTCTGTGATGGAAAGAGCAGCACGTTCTGGAACCAGCAGGTGGTGCAAGGCTGGGAACAGAGTCCTGAGATGAGAGTGTCCTGAAGACTGCCTGTGACACTGTAGCCTCCAGTTGCTTCCACCCCTTGGAAGAGGGCAAACTTCTTTGGACAAGGTCCAAAATGAACCCACCTTTGTCAAAGTCGGATCTAAAGTAAATAGTTCTCTAGGAAATGTTCACTGTATTCATTTGAAAACTCACATGTGGAAAATGGTATGACATAACCTCATGAGATTAATTTTGTATTAGCTATTTTCACTGACAGAGAGAATCGACCATTAGTTTAAATAGAACAATAATTCTTTCTTGAAGTAGATCTGGGTAAGAAACTCTAATTAGCCTTCTGAGATATTGAAGCCTTGGTAAAATAAATTTGATATAAAATATGTACTTCTTTCCTAAAGAACCAGTTTTCTACTAGATACAAAGAAAATCTTGGTTAATTTATAAAAGGAGATTTTGAACAGACTCCATTTTCTAACCAGAATGCAATAAAAGAAGTCAATAACAAAGCCAGAGCCACTTAGCTATTTTAAAATATTCTCCTAAACGAGTTTGGATCATAAAGGAAATAAAAATTATGATAGACCATTGAAGGAAAACCACCAAAAAATAAAAATGACAACCTTGATAGGGCCAAACAGAAATGCTATCAATTTTAAGAGAAATAATAAGTCAATAAGCATTCAGTGTAAGAAATTAGAGGAAGAACTTATCCAGAATTGAGTTCTGCTCCTACCTGGAACTTAATCCTTTCCCCTCTTCACCATCTCAGTAGATGGCACCACCATCTACCCTGCTTCAGCCCCAAATCTATGTGACATCCATGATTCCTCTTTTTTCTATTGATTGTAACTCAAATTCATCTACTCCTATTGCTACCTCCACATACCAAGGCCCATCAAACTCTCACCTGGACAAAGACCATGACCTTCTTTTACTCTTGCCCACCTAGAAGCCACTCTCCACAGTGTGGCCAGGAGGTTGTTTTGGAAATATAAATAAGACTGTATCAGTGCTATTAAAACGACTCAATGGCTTCCCATTGCACACTACTAAAATCCAAATTTCTCACCAAGATTTTACCTCAAAGACTGTAGACAGAGATCTGTAAACAGAATTTGACATACAGGTATGTTTTATTTGCCCTAAAGAGTATTTCAAAAGATTTTTAGTGTATTGCTAATGTTTGAAAAAGAGGATATTGCACATTAAAACTGGAAATTTCTGAATTTTCTTGAAAAATTGAAAAATATAGCTAAACTGGACCCATGTTTCCATATGGTGAGTAATAGCCACAGTTCCTACCACCCCACCTTGTCTCTAGACCCTAGTTTGTGTGTCAAGAGTTCATCATCAAGCAGGCACAGCCTCTTTTTCACACCATAGTCGTGAATATTTTTCTCTATGTAAGTACATTTTATCACCTGAGAAAATGAAATCTGGACAGAGAGAACCACGTGTTTCTTACCCCTGGGGCATTTTGTTTATTTATGACACCTGTTCCAAAACTGGATTGAAATGGAATGTCTATATGTTTTTTGATAATACACTAAACAGAATCTTCCAAATCTCCAGGTGTTCAGGGGAATTCAAGTATTTGGCATCACAAAGAAAAAGAAACTTCCAGGATAAAAACTCACAGGACTAATGCAAGGGTTTTAACACAATATAACAATGCAGTGACATCTCTTGACATTATATACATATTAATATGTATTCATTTCCATTTCTACATGTAGCTTCTGGGGGAGAAAATGGTCTGTGGTCTACAGATTTTAAGCTCCTGGAGGATGGGGTACATTTTATCCCTGACCCACCTAATCCATTTGTAGCATCTTTCAAAATCTCCCTAGACACAAAGCAGAAAGAAAAGGTAATAACAATACATTGTCTTTAGATAGGTTTTCTGTGAAATAGTTGGAAGAACCTTACAACAAAAATTACATGTATTCTTGTGTCTCCATAAGGTAGGTAGACAAAAAGCTTTTATCTGCAATTCAGACAGGATGAATAAAGGTGTTAAGTGACTGGTCCATGCTATGTTTCTGGCTAAATTTCAGGTAACTCTCTGTAATTATTTGGCTTTTCAGATGGCTTTGGAAATTTCTCCTCTATCCCAGCAGAGCTCTTCCATTGCCTTCCCCACTCCTACCGCAGGGCTAATAGGTCTGTGATTGTCGCAGGCTGCAAGGCTGTCATTAGCCTCCCCCAGTCCATCACCTCACTTCTCATCCAAAAAGAGCTTCAGAATAGTTGGCTAGAGTTTCTTACTTGATTTTTTCCTTTTTTTTTTTTTTTTTGGCTTTACATGCTCTGACCTAAGGCTGAACATGTAAAATTCAACTGGTACCCAAAGATACAGTATGATACATTCAAGCATCCCTCTGTATTTGAGGCGTTTGAGGCCATTTGGGGCACCAATCAGATTTTCAACAACCCTCAAATACAGGAAACCAGTGCTTCCCATTTAAATTATCAGTCAACCCATGTTTTCAGCTCAAGTGAGATAGGAGAGGTATTGAAATTTTAATTCACTCCTTTTCAGTCAATCCATGTAAACAAAATTACAGTCATTTCTATCATGTTGGAAATAGAATAACCCTACAAGTCAAGAGGGCTGAATTTTGGACCCCACTCTGCCATAACTTGCTAGTTGACAAAGTGGAAATAGCACTAACGGTGCTGTCTGACACAGAGGACGTTACTTAACTTCTCTGACCCAGATGTAAAATTTTAAAAATACGATTATTTCACATGGTGGTTACGAGGATCAGATGGATTTGCTTATCAAAAAGAATTAATGGGTGGTATTCAATAATATTAGTCTCCTTTCCTATGAAATGAGGGAGTTGAATTTAGTGAGCTGTCAGTTCTCCTCCAGTTCTAATACTTTATGTTTCTATTATTTTTTTTCCTGGGTACTATACATTGTGTATCAGCCAAGTTCCCTCTCCTAAGTCTCCAAGCTGCCCAGCCTCTCACCTGTAGACTCAAAATAGCTCCAGGCTCTGACACTCATGACCAAACCTCCACATTGAACCCTATTTTCAAGAACTGAATTGCCTCCAGATTTCCTGCCTTGTACCATATTCCTCTGGGAATTTAATCGCACCTCTTCCCTCCCATTCCTCTCAGGACACAGAAGCCACCCCTGAGCGCTATTACCATGGCCTGGTCAGTACTACCTGCTGTAAAGTCCTCCCTGCATCGACCACCTGCCGGCTTGGACACTCACTGCCTGCCTGCTGCCAGTTTGACAGCCCTAAGCCACCAGCCAGGACATCTGTCCTCAGACCACTGCCAGGCCTCCCAGATACCAGCTAAGCCCCTGCTGGCCTGCCTCACAGTGCTCACTGTGTGAAAGCCAACCCTATTCTCTCCTGCCCAGCTGAGCTGGCCCACCTGTGGGTCCTGCACCCTCAGCCAAAACCTGACCTAACATGGACGTGGACACTGATGGTAACACAAGGACAAAATATTACTTATTATTTCTGAAACGAGTGCATGTTCTTTACACATTTGACATGAAGCGTCTTAAGATCTATATTTAGTCTATTTTGCAACTCCCTTTTTATGATCTAATTTATTCATTAATCTGTATTTTTATGGAGGTAAAGCATATATTCAGAAAAGTGTACGAAACATAATTGCATAGCTCAATGTCTCATCACAAAGCAAACATATCCATGTAACCAGTTACCAGGTGAAGAAATAAAACACCAGCAGCCCAGAAGTTTCCCTCAGGCCCCTTTCCAATCACTATTCTCCACTCCTCAACCAAGACAACTACTATCCCGACTTCTAAACCCACAGTTCCGGTTTGCCTGTTTTTGAATGTTATGTAAGTGGAACAAGACATTAGATACTCTCTTTAGTCTCCCTCCTTTTACTCTATATTTGTAAGATTAATCTATGTTTATTTGTGTGGTTGTAGTTCATTCATTTTTATTATTATAAAAAATTCCATTGTATGAACCTACCATAATTTATACATATGTTTCACTCATGATGGTTATTTGGGTTTTTTCTTGGTTTGGGCTATAACTAATATTACTGCTTCGACTATCCTTAGGCATGTCATTTAGAGCACATGTGCTTATGTTGCTGTTGGGAGAATACTAATTGAGTTATAGGGTACACATGTCTTCAACTTTAGGACACAAATACCAAATTGTTTCCCAAAGTGGCTGAACTAACTTATATGCCTACCAGCAGGGTATGAAGATGCCTGTTGCATCATCACTAACCCTTGGTATTTTTTAAGTGTTTTGAATTTTAATATTCTGATATGACAGTACTATTATCTCATGGTCTAATATTCATGAACAAAAATTATTTATTTTAATGTAGTCTAATTTATTATATTTCCCTTTTTAATTGCTCATTTGCTGTCCTCTTTAAGACATCTTTCCTCATTTCAACGTTATAAAGATAGTCTCCTATAATATACTCAATAACTGCACTGTGAATTACTGTAGCCACTAACTACATGTGACTATTTAAATTTAAATTTCTATCAACTAAAACTTTTAAGGAATAAAGATTCAGTTTCTCATTCACACTAGCAACATTTCAAGGGCTCAATAGGCACACAGGTCTAGTGGCCACTGTAAAGGCCAGCACGGTTATAGAATATTTCTGTCATCACAGAAAGTTCTACTGAATAGTCCTCTTCTAGAAGCTTTATTATTTATTGTTTTACTTTTTCATATTTATGCCTATAACTCATCTGGGATGATTTCTGTGGGATCTAGGATATTGTTTTCCATATGGATAAACAATTGACTCAGCACATTAATTGAGAAGATTTTTCTTTCCCTGCTACACTATAATGAAATCATTGTCACAAATAAAAATATGTGTGTGTGTGTGTGTGTGTGTGTATATATATATATATATATACACACAGAGACATATATGCAATCTGTATACATACATATATTTTTATTTATGACACTATGGAATAAAATGAGTCATCCTATCTTGTTCTTCAAAGGAATCTTAGCTAATTTTGGTCCTCAGCATTTCCATTTAAATTTTAAAATCAGCTTGACACTTTCTACTAAAAAATTATTTGAATTTTAATTGACATTTCATTGAACCTAAAAATCAATTTGGAAAGAGTTTTCATATTTATTATATTGAATCTTCTAATCCATGAATATGGCACATCCATTGAAATATTTAGGCCTTCTTTAATTTCTCTCAGTAATATTTTATATTTTTCTGTGAAGGGTTTTACACATCTATTAGATTTACTCTAGGGTCCTTAATACTATTTTGATGCTACTGGATTATCCTATAATCTTTTACTGTTATACAGAAACATTGCCAATTTGAAAAATTTTGATGATGTTCCTAGCAACCTAGCTAAATTTATTTTTTTAATTCTACACATATGATCATATGCAAATAATTCTTATATCTTTTATTGCTTTTTCATGACTTATTGACTTGGTTAAAGCTATAGGGCATGAATCTGTTGGGGGTCTCCAAGGATACCTGCAGGTTTTATGACTTCCTAGAAGGACTCACAGGATTCAGTATTTAGTTATACAAGCAAAAGGATATAAAGCAAATTCAACAAAGGGAAAAAGCACAAGACGTGAAGAATGGACTAAACCAGGAACAAGTTTCAAGAGTCCTCTCCTGGTTGAGTCAAACAGGACATGCTTAATTCCTCCAGCATTTCATTGTGACAACACAGAAGAAGTGTCATCCACCAGGGAAGCTCATTAGAGCCTCAGTGCCCAGGGTTTTTATCCCAGACTGGTCCCATAGGTACTCTGCCTAGCACATACTAAAATTCCAGATTTCCAGACTAACCATGTTGTTTGTACAAACAGTTTAGGTCCACCATTCACTCTTGTCAGGCGGGGAATGGTGGGACTACTCCTGAAATCCAAGTTTCCAGTTGCTAGCCAAACACCAACCTTGTAAGCAGGCCTTTCTAAGGATAGCATCTCAGGCCTGCTAATGTTAACTATTTTGTACAATGATTGAGAGTGACCAATAATAACTCTATTTTTGTAATATGCTTCTCAGGGGGTTTTTTTGGTTTTTTGTTTGTTTGTTTTTTTGTTTTTTTGCATTACGTGGGCCTCTCACTGTTGTGGCCTCTCCCGTTGCGGAGCACAGGCTCTGGACGTGCAGGCTCAGCGGCCATGGCTCACGGGCCCAGCCGCTTCGTGGCATGTGGGATCTTCCCGGACCGGGGCACGAACCCGTGTCCCCTGCATCGGCAGGCGGGCTCTCAACCACTGCGCCACCAGGGAAGCCCCTTCTCAGGGTTTTTAATTGTTTTGCAAATTTCATTAAAAAGATGGAAAGTATTCTCTCCTTTTCCTTAATCCGAAAGAGTTTGTGTAAGATTGACATTATTTCTTATTATTTTCTGGAATAAACTAGTGAAGTCACCTGAGCTGGAGTTTAATCTGTGGGAAAGTTTTTAATTATGGATTCAATTAATTTAATAGTTTTGGGACTATTCAAATTTTATATTTCTTTTTATGTTGATGTTAATCAGATTTGTTCTAGGATTTGGGGCATTATCATCATCATCCCATTTATAGATGAATAAAATGAGTCAAATAATTTGCCCAACATTGCATGGCTAGTAAGTAGTGTCACTGGGATTTCAGTCTATAAATCCTATGTCCAGAGGACATGTACAAAACCATTATATAAACCTCTTAAAAGCATGTTTTACATAGTAGAACTTCATTTTTTAAAAAAACTCATAAACTCTAAGTTTAAATAATCAGAATTTCCTAGGGACTGGTGTTCTCTAGATACAAGTCTGATGTGTTTGACCACACATTATGACATCATTTTAGGTTACTGAGAAATATTCTAAAACCAGTACATTCCTAACTTAGCAGAGAGTTTGAGATATTGTGTCAAAAATACGTATTACAGGGCTCTATCACTGAACTATTAAATCAAAATCTCTGTAGGCAGAATCCAGGAATCTGTGATTTTGAAAATTCTCCCAGTTATTGTATATGCAGCCAGACTTGTAAAGCACTGCTTCAGAGCTAATGAACCTAGAAGTCATGACTGCTTAGTTCATTTGCTCAGAGTATTAGCTAAAATAAACCTTGTTCCTGGTTCACAACCTTAGACAATGCCTCTACCCCTGGCCAGTGTGTCTCCCCAGATGCTTGCTGCTCCCCACATACAAAACCAAGTAAGGCTAGAGAGCACTCCATCCAAACTCATGGCCCATAAAGGTCTGTGTCTCTTCCTAGTCTTATAAGAGCACCAGCCCAGAAGGGCACCAAAATCACAATTAACTGCTGAACAATCATTGACAGGAAGACACTGGAACTTATGAGATGGTAGGAGGGGTGTAGTCACAATAAAATCAAATCCCATAACCACTGGGTGGGTGACTCACAAACTAGAAAACAATTACACCACAGAAGTCCACCCACTGGAGTGAAGGTTCTGAGCCCCATGTCAGGCTTCCCAACCTGGAGGTCCGGCAATGGGAGGAGGAATTCCAAGAGAATCAGACTTTGAAGGCTAGTGGGATTTGATTGCAGGACTTTGGCATGACTGGGGAAAACAGAGACTCCACTCTTGGAGGACACACAAAGAGTAGTGTGTGCATTGGGACCCAGGGGAAGGAGAAGTGACCCCATAGGAGACGCAACCAGACCTACCTGCTAGTGTTGAAGGGTCTCCTGCAGAGGCAGGATGTGGCTGGGTCTCACCTTGAGGATAAGGACACCGGCAACAGAAGTTCTGGGAAGTACTCGTTGCATGAACCTTCCTGGAGTCTGCCATTAGCCCCACCAAAGAACCTGTAGGCTACAGTGCTGGGTTGCCTCAGGCCAAACAACCAACAGGGAGAGAACTCAGCCCCACCCATCAGCAGACAAGCAGATTAAAGTCTTACTGAACTCTGCCCACCAGAGCGACACCCAGCTCTACCCACCACCAGTCCCTCCCATCAGGAAGCTTGCACAGGCCTCTTAGATAGCCTCATCCAGCAGAGGGAACAAGCAGAAGCAAGAAGAACTACAATCCTGCAGCCTGTGGAACAAAAACCACATTCACAGAAAGACAGACAAAATGAAAAGGCAAAGGACTATGTACCAGATGAAGGAACAATATTAAACCCCAGAAAAATAACTAAATGAAGTGGCGATAGGCAACCTTCCAGAAAAAATATTCAGAATAATGATAGTGGACCTCAGGAAAAGAATGGAGGCAAAGATCGAGAAGATGCAAGAAATGTGTAACAAAGACCTAGAAAAATTAAAGAACAAACAAACAGAGATGAACAATGCAATAACTGGAATGAAAAATACACTAGAAGGAATCAAAAGCAGAATAATTGAGGCAGAGGGACAGATATGTGGCCTGGAAGACATAATGATCAAGGGATCAATCCAAAAAAATATATAACAATTACAAATATATATGCACCCAACATAGGAGAACCTCAATACATAAGGCAAATGCTAACAGCTATAAAAAAGGAAATCAACAGTAACACAGTAATAGTGGGGGACTTTAACACCTCACTAACACCAATGGACAGATCATCCAGACAGAAAATTAATAAGGAAACATAAGCTTTAAATGACACAAAAGTCCAGATAGATTTAAGTGATACTTATAGGACATTCCATCCGAAAACAGCAGATTACACTTTCTTCTCAAGTGCACACGGAACATTCCCCAGGATAGACCACATCTTGGCTCACAAATCAAGCCTCGGTAAATTTAAGAAAATTGAAATCATATCAGGCATCTTTTCCGACCACAACCCTATGAGATTAGAAATCAATTACAGGGAGAAAAACATAAAAAACACAAACACATGGAGACTAAACAATATATTACTAAATAACCAAGAGATCACTGAAGAAAACAAAGAGGAAATCAAAAAATACCTACAAACAAATGACAATGGAAACACGACGATCGAAAATCTATAGGATGCAGCAAAAGCAGTTCTAAGAGAAAAGTTTCCAGTAATACAGTCCTACCTCAAGAAACAAGAAAAATCTCAAATAAACAATCTAGCCTTACACCTAAAGGAACTAGAGAAAGAAGAACAAACAAAACCAAAGTTAGTAGAAGGAAAGAAATCATAAAGATCAGAGCAGAAATAAATGAAATAGAAACAAAGAAAACAATAGCAAGGATCAATAAAACTAAAAGCTGGTTCTTTGAGAAGATAAACAATATTGATAGACCATTAGCCAGACTCATCAAGAAGAAGAGGGAGAGGACTCAAATCAATAAAATTAGAAATAGAAAAGGAGAAGTTACAATAGACACTGCAGAAATACAAAGCATCATAAGAGACTACTACAAGCAACTCTATGCCAATAAAATGGACAACCTGGAAGAAATGGACAAATTCTTAGAAAGGTACAACCTTCCAAGACTGAACCAGGAAGAAATAGAAAATATGAACAGACCAATCACAAGTAATGAAATTGAAACTGTGATTAAAAATCTTCCAACAAACAAAACTCCAGGACCAGATGGCTTCACAGATGAATTCTATCAAACATTTAGAGAAGAACTAACACCCATCCTTCCCAAACTCTTCCAAAAAATTGCAGAGGAAGGAACACTCCCAAACTCATTCTACAAGGCCACCACCACCCTGATACCAAAATCAGACAAAGAAAATTACAGACCAATATCACTGATGAATATAGATGCAAAAATCCTCAACAAAATACTAGCAAACAAAATCCAACAACACATTAAAAGGATCATACACCATGATTAAGTGGGATTTTTCCCAAGGATGCAAGGATTCTTCAATATACACCAATCAATGTGATACACCATATTAACAAACTGAAGAAGAAAAACCATATGATCATCTCAATAGATGCAGAAAAAGCTTTTGACAAAATTCAACACCAATTCATGATAAAAACTCTCCAGAAAGTGGCCACAGAGGGAACCTATCTCAACATAATAAAGGCCATATATGACAAACCCACAGCAAACGTCCTCCTCAATGGTGAAAAACTGAAAGCATTTCCTCTAAGATCAGGAACAAGACAAGAATGTCCACTCTCACCACTATTATTCAACATAGTTTTGGAAGTCCTGGTGACAGCAATTAGAGAAGAAAAAGAAATAAAAGGAATACAAATTGGAAAAGAAGAAGTAAAACTGTCACTGTTTGCAGATGACATGATACTATACATAGAGAATCCTAAAGATGCCACTAAAAAACTACTAGAGCTAATCAATGAATTTGGTAAAGTTGCAGGATACAAAATTAATTCACAGAAATCTCTTACCTTCCTATATACTAACAACGAAAAGATCAGGAGAAATTAAGGCAACAATCCCATTCACCACTGCAACAAAAAGAATAAAATACCTATGAATAAACCTACCTAAGGAGAAAAAAGACCTGTATGCAGAAAATTATAAGACACTGATGATAGAAATCAAAGATAACACAAACAGATGGAGAGATATACCATGTTCTTGGATTGGAAGAATCAATATTGTGAAAATGACTATACTACCCAAAGCAATCTACAGATTCAGTGCAATCCCTGTCAAATTACCAATGGCATTTTTTCACAGAACTAGAACAAAAAAATCTTAAAATTTGTATGGAGACACAAAAGACCCCTAATAGCCAAAGCAATGTTGACAGAAAAAAAACAGAGCTGGAGGAATCAGACTCCCTGACTTCAGACTATACTACAAAGCTACAGTAATCAAGACAATATGGTACTGGCACAAAAACAGAAATATAGATTAATGGAACAGGATAGAAAGGCCAGAGATAAACCCATGCACCTATGGTCAACTAATCTATGACAAAGGAGGCAAGAATATACAATGGAAAAAAGACAATCTCTTCAATAAGTGGTGCTGGGAAAACTGGACAGCTACATGTAAAAGAATGAAATTAGAACATTCACTAACACCATACACAAAAATAAACTCAAATGAGTTAGAGACCTAAATGTAAGACCAGACACTATCAAACTCTTAGAGGAAAACATAGGCAGAACACTCTTTGGCATAAATCACAGCAAGATCTTTCTTGATCCACCTCCTACAGTAATGGAAATAAAAACAAAAATAAACAAATGGGACCTAATGAAACTTAAAAGCTTTTGCACAGCAAAGGAAACTATAAACAAGACAAAAAGACAACCCTCAGAATGGGAGAAAATATTTGCAAATGAATCAATGGACAAAGGATTAATCTCCAACATATATAAACAGCTCATGCAGCTCAATATCAAAAAAAAAAAAAAAAAACAAGCCAATCAGAAAATGGGCAGAAGACATAAATAGACATTTCTCCAAAGAAGACGTACAGATGGCCAAGAGGCACATGAAAATCTTCTCAAAATCACTAATTATTAGAGAAATGCAAATCAAAACCACAATGAGATATCACCTCACACCACCTAGAATGGGCATCATGAGAAAATCTACAAACAACTGCTGGAGAGGGTGTGGAGAAAAGGGAACCCTCTTGCACTGTTGGTGGGAATGTAAATTGATAAAGCCACTATGGAGTACAGTATGGATGTTCCTTAAAAAACAAAAAATAAATTACCATACGAACCAGCAATCCCACTACTGGGCATATATCCAGAGAAAACCATAATTCAAAAGGACACATGCACCTCAATGTTCACTGCAGCACTGTTTACAGTAGTCAGGTCATGGAAGCAACCTAAATGCCCATTGACAGACAAATGGACAAAGAAGATGAGGTACATATATACAATGGAATATTACTCAGCCAGAAAAAGGAACGAAATTGGGTCATTGGTAGAGACATGCATGGACCTAGAGACTGTCATACAGAGTGAAGTACATCAGAAAGAGAAAAACAAATATCGTTTATTAACATATATATGTGGAATCTAGAAAAATGGTACAGATGAACTGGTTTGCAAAACAGAAATAGAGACACAGATGTAGAGAACAAACATATGGATTACATGGGGGAAAGCCGGGGGGCATGGGGAGGAGGTGGTGGTGGGATGAATTGAGAGATTGGGATTGACATATATACACTAATGTATAAAATAGATAACTAGTAAGAACCTGCTGTATAAAAATAAATAAATAAAACAAAATTCAAATCAAAAAAAAAAGAAAAGAGCACCAGCCCACTGGATAAGGGCCCTACACTTATGACCTCATTTAACATCAGTTACCTCCTAAAGGCCCTATCTCAAATACAGTCACAATGCGGGGTTAGCACTTCAACTTATGAATGGGGGGGGCACAATTCAGTCCAAAGCAGCTGTACTAAAAACAACATCAATTACACAAAAATAACAATGGTCAACCTTTACTTTGTGGTTATATATGCCAGTGCCAAGTGCTTTATTTGCACTATTCTTGTAATCCTCTGGTATCCTATCTGGTAACTACCATTACGGTCCACTTTTTACATGTAAGAAAAAGATCCCCCAAAAGATTAAATAATAAAAATCAGAACATGACTTTCTCCTGATCAAAATTTTCCAGTGACTTCCTATTATTCTTAAAATTGCATCCAAACTCGTCCATGGTGTACATGGCCTTCCCCAATAGTTCTCTCTAGAATATTCTTCTCACAGATCCCTGCATGTTTGGCAGTTTAGTGAATCAAGTCTTAAGTGAAATACATCTTCTCAGACTTTGCAACTCTATCTAGTGCTATCCCTCCCAATTACCTGCCAACACAATGGCCTGTTTCTATTTTCTTTATAACATCATTTCAAAGTATTTTATTTTATTATTTTCTGTTTATTTTGTTATATTTTTGTTTGTTTCACATGTCTTACTAAAATGTAAGCATTATATGGATAAAAGCCTTGTCTTTCTTCTTCGCCTCTTTATCCCCAATACCTCAAACCTGGCATAGAATGGCAACAAATTACACTGAATAAATGCACAAGTAGATGAATGCAGGAATGAACGAATGACTTGTCCATGATCACACAATTAAATAAATGATAGAACCTGAATTCTAAACTAGTCATTCTCATTTCAAACTCTACAAAGTAATGTCGAAAAGAATTTATTCCAAAATTATACATCAAACTTAAAAACAAGGAATAGATTAATTCCTAGAAGAATTTGATTGAATAATAATTATAACCACCATTTATTAAAGGCCTACCCTGTGCCATGTACTCTGCTAAGGGTTTTTCGTGCACTGTATATTTAACCTTCAAAAACATCATATAGCATCACTGTTATTATCCTCCTTTTGCACTGAGGAAATTGAGGCTCACAGAGGTTGAGTAATTTACCCAAGTCACATCTAACAGGTGACTGAGATCAGACAGAACCCAGGTCTGAATGTCTTTAGAATTTAAACTATTACACTCCATACCATAAAATTTGAGTAGTTTTCAAATAATGTGTCAAATTGTATATATTTCCTGATCTAAATATGCACTTACTTGATACTTTAAAAATAAATTTAGAACAATTTGTGTCAAAAAATGATATGTAAATTTTATCATCACTCCTGACACTGTCCTTGTCTTCAATTCTTTCCCTCACTAAAGAAACAAGATGCTACTTGATGGTGAAATTTTCCCAGCACTAAAATCTAATATGTTATGTAGAAGCTCAGTTCCACTAGATAGAAATTATAGATGGAAGATGTCCAGAGCTAATTCATTGCCTTTTAAATGAAATAGTAAGAATGTCTTTGAAGGGACATTTATACCACCTAATAAGTAATCTCCCCAAGTGCAGTGTGTTAGCGATTATTAACCAGCACAGACTGCTGAGGCTAGTGAATAATGCTAATCTGAATCCATCTGCAGAAACTCCTTCCACTTGGGATTTTTTTTTTCCTGGTTTTCTCTTGAGATGACTATTTACAAACTAAAGTAGAAATTAGAGACTTACAAAGAGTTATCAGACATCTATATTTAAACATCTATGGATGCGGAATGCTGACCTAAACATGGGAATAACAGATCACAAAGATAGTCTTTTGACTGTGTCTTTTCCAAAAGCCTGTGTGTAGCAGACCTGGAAAACCAACTTTCAACAGAAGCAGATGAGTTATGATCTGTTAGATTAAAGAATCCTACAGGGGAAAGGAAACATTAAAAACATCCACAACTAAAACATCCTAAGCAACTCCGAAATGATGGTAAGAAATTAAGTTCATATAAATTGCTAAACTGGATAATATTCTGAAGCAAGTGAATAAAGCAGAGAGTAATTACTGCCACTAAAACAAGGTTAGGGGTGGAGTGTAGAGTTTGAGAGCTTCCCACCGACAGCCTAAACTAGCATACCACTGTAGAGCCAGCACACAAATCTAATGTACTGGATTTCAAGAACATCAGAACATCAAGTAGTACCACCAATATGGATTTTTCTTCACACAGTTAAATTTTTCCAAACAAAAACTTATGTTTACCACTCTGTCCAGAGCTTTCACTTTTCTCCTTCAAACAGCTGGTGATCCAAGGATGAAATTCAATAATGCAAAAGTCCTTCAGGTTCTCCTGAAGAAATCTACAGCCTAGATCCAAATACCTCCTTATTATGTACAAGCAAAGTAAAAACTCCACCCTTATTGAGGACAAGAGAAAGATTATGGAAAAGTTTTCCCAATCTCACACTTCATTTGTACTTGTTGAGTGACTTCCGAGATGGACAAACTGGCTTCCCAGCTTCTGGTCCTTTCCCCATAGCTCTCCATCATGCCTGTCACTGTTAAAGAAGATTATTCCTCCTTAAACTCAAATATAAGCATATCTCTTGCCTGCCCCAAACCTCTGATGATGCTTATTTGCTACAGAATAAAGCTCAAATTCTCCAGCTTGGCCCTTCAGACCCTCTCCAATTTGGCAATTTCCTACCTCTTCAAACATGTGTCCAGGACACCCAGTCCCACACTTACACTCAGTTCCCTAAATGGACTCTTGAGCTACACATAACTAGGCCAGCATTTCTCAAACCCTGTGCTACGATGGGCTTCCCAGAAACAGTTCAGGAAATGACACCCTGGCCTTGGCCCAGGCAGTTTCCTCTGCCTGAAATGCCCTCTTTGTCCACATCTCTAAAGTTCCAGTCTTCTGGGAAGGGCCACATCAAAGTCCATCTCTGCCAAGAAAACAAGTGATTGTCTCTTCGCCAACTCTTCCAGAGATTATGGAAGCTCTCCTTTGTTACTTTATAAATAAACATCAATACCATGTGTTATGGTTTGCAAAAAAACTTTTGCAAATATTACCTCTGAATTTTTACAAAAGCCCTGTGATTTCAGTACTATTTTCTTGGGGAAAGAGGAAGAGATCTTCAGACTCTCAGACAAGTTATTTCTATCTGAACCTCATTTTTATCTGTAAAATAGGAAGGATAATCACATAAGTAAGGAATCATTGAGAATATTGTTACGATTCTTAAAACAAAGTACTTATTCCCAAGGACCTTACACAGTTCTCACACAGGGAACACAAACTGATGAACTATAAACAAAATCTGACTGGCATATATTGAGTTTGGCCTGCATGGTACTTTTTTAGTTGAGCCAACATTTAAAGATTAGGAGTTCACATAAAATCCAGATCAGCTATCCAGCTTACATTACTCTCCTGAAAAGAAGAAAAAGAGGAGGAGGAGGAGGAGGATGAAGAGGAGGAGACTGAACAGTAATGCCCTGGAGTTGAGAAGCTGGTATCTCCTCTGAGGAAGGAATTCATCTCCACCAGTCCCCACCAGTCCCTTTTGTCTCCTTGACACTGAAGCCAAGCATTAGTCCCCCTATGATGATGTAGTTTATCATCATACACTGTTGTCTTTCTCATAGGAGAGAAATATATCTCGAGGATAATCCAAGAGTAACTCATGTTTCAGGAAAACCATGAAACAGCACAAACTCTGTGGAAGTAAAAACTATTTGTAAACATTTGCTAGTCAAACAAGTGAATCCGTCTTACACCTGGTGCTATGGTCTGAATGTCCGTGTCCCCACCAAAATGCATCTGTTGAAATCCTAACCCCCAAGGGGGATAATATTAGGAGCTGGGACTTTGGGGAGGTGGTTAGCTCATGAAGGTGTATCCCTCATGAATGGGAGTAGTGCCCCAGAGAGCTTGCTTGCTCCTTGAACCATGTGAGGTTGCAGTGAGAATATGGCTGTCAATGAGAAGCTGGGTCTCATCAGACATCGAATTTGCTGGTTCCCTCCCTGATCTTGGGCTTCCCAGCCTTCAGAACTATGAGAAAGAAATGTTTGTTGTTTATAAGCCACTTGGTCTATGGTATTTTGTCATTGCATCTCAAAGAGACTAAGACACCTGGGCTGCTTCACTCATTTACATCACCATCCCGGTCTCTGGAGTCCTTTGGATTTGCAACCCCAGATCTAGACTGTGAACTCCATGGTGAGAGAGAGAGAACCAACATCTTGCTGTTGTTATCGTTACTTACCGCCATATCTTCCATGCATAGAACAATGCCTGGCACAAAGTAGATCCTCAATAAGTGTTGAATAAACACAATCTAACAGTAAAAGAGATGGCTATTTAAAAATGATAACTGCAATTACGCAGTGACAAGTACTACAGAAGAAGTATATACTGGATACAATGGAAACACAGCGGACTTTGCCTCTTCATCCAGTGAGGAAAAGGAGTCTGTGTCTCCTTGCCCACCCTCCACACCACTTCCCACCTTAAATGTTAGCGTCCATAGCAGGGTCAGAAACACCTTCTGCAAAGGGCCAGACAGTAAATATTTTAGGCTTTTTGAACCATTCTGTCTCTATCACAACTATTCTAACCTGCTGCTGTAGCACAAAAGCTGCCATAGCCAATACAGAAAAGAATGACTATGGCTGTGTCCCAATAAAACTTTATTTATAGGCAGTGACCTAAATTTGGCCCAAGGGACAGAAATTACTTTTATCATCTTTGTTGTTTGTTGAATTGAAATATTTGGACTCTGTTGATACATATTTTTTATTTACTTGAAGCAATGTAAGTGCTTCAAGTGCTTCAATGTAAGTGTATTGCCAGGTGGTCTGACAATAACCACCTCCAGAAAAATGCTGCTGCAGAAATAGTAACAGCATTTTTTCTGTGTGGCTTCCTAATGGAAATAAAAATCTTTGGACTTTCACAATTAAAGTCCTGACCTCAGTACAAATGCTTGGTCTTCAAAAGATCCAAGGGAGTATCAACTTAGAAACCTAACTACTTGTGCTGGTATAAAGAAAATTGGTCTTATTACCTTATTTTCTCTGATGAGAACTCGAGGAATGGTATTTACTGAGATTATATTGGTTCCCTAAATTATAGTTTAGATACCTGGGCTAGAAAAAAAAGGATGTCGAATTATATACCTGCGACATTCTCTTAATGAGAAAAAAAAAGCAGTTCTTCAGATGAAAGGAAACATCTCCATGTTGAAATTAACAACCTCTTTAGTCCTGATTGTCCCCAATGGAGCTGGAAAATAACTATTCTAGAATAGAAAATTAAGGAAAGTACAGAGAAAGGAGAGAGAGAACATGGAGAGCTAGAAAGAGTAAATAATGAGGAAGAGAATAGGCTAGGAAGGGTGGAAATAGTAAGGAAAAAAAAAAGAGACCAACGAAACTGCTGTGGGAAGTGGCAGTTTGTCAGGGATTCCTCGGAGGTCACGTAACTATGCCAAGGTCACGGACAACCAAAGTTCACAGTTTTGTTCTGTTTGATCTGGTACGTAGTACTTTACAGAAGTTAAGGTAATTGGCTGATCTCAATTCTACGCGTTGGCTTGCAAATTGTTCGCCTTCCCCACTCCCACGCCGAATCCCAGCCCCCCACCACACACACGGAGGGCAAGGAGAGAGGAGAAAAGAGGCAGCCCACTCCGGATTGGTAAGTGGCAGGTTTTCTAAGCAAGACAACTTACTTATAAGGTTTAATAAACAAGAGAACTTACGAGGCTTGTCTTGGGCGGAGGCAAGATGAGTAGAACGCCACACTTGGCCACCAGACTCTTAAAAGGTCATATAGGGGTTCAGTCCTATATTCACTTCAGATGGTCTCAACACCACCTTACTCTCTCAAGGCTACATCCTTGAAACAGCCCGAGCTGTGGAATGGTGGGCGGAATGTAAAATTCCAAGGAGAGGGGGAGGAGGAGGGGGAGGGGGAGGAGCCTCCAATTGCCCGGGGCCAGATCACGGGTCAGACTGCAGTCATCACCTCTGGATGACCTTCTCCGATATTATGAAACAAACGTCTATTTTAAAACTCTGGTCAAATATAATTGCTTCCCTGGAACCTGCACTGGTATACATTGCACTGCCACCGTCTGAAATCCCTGTTGTGAGAAGAATCATGCTGCATTTGCCAGTGAAAAAAATACAGGGGCTGTAAAATAGGTCAGAAATGACTAAAACTGCATTGACTGCCTTTAACGTGACTTGTTGATTTCAAGGAGGGCTGAGAAGTTGGTTCTTACAAGTGTTGAAGGAGTGTAAGGAACTCTAGAGAAACTTAACTCCCATGTTCCACACCCTGAAACCACTGCTGAAACTAAAATGGTGAGATTCACATGTGTTTTCTTTTTCCTATAATTTTCCCTCCCTGTTACAAGATGGCCACCAGGTCTTTATGTTTTCTTCTCAGGGAAATTCACGTTGTAAGGCCCAAGCAGAAGTTGCCTAAAGATTATGCATCTTTCTGGATTTTTTTTTTCCCTAAAAGTCTAAACTCGTTTAAGGAGTTAGGCTAGGTCTGCAGGGGAAGGAAAGAAGGAAATAAGGTGAATGCTTGAAGGGAGAGGTTCTCCCAAGACTAGGAAAGGAACTGAGAACAAAAAAGCTTCCGCAAAGTGAGGAGATGGCAGGACCCCGAAAAGGAATGATGGCTTGGTGTATGCAGGGAGACTGGACAGTAGGTACCCAGCCTCACAAAGACCCAGGCTCAGTTTGTCACAAAAGACACTGTGTGGTATCACTTATATATGCACTCTAAAAAAAGAAAAAGATTGAACTCATAGAAAGAGAGAATAGAATGGTGGTTGCCAGGGGCTGGGAGTGGGGGAAATGGGAAGATGTTGATCAAAGGGTACAAACTTCCAGTTATAAGATGAATGAGTTCTGAAAATCTACCAGACAGCATGGTGACTATAGTTAATAATGCTTCAATGTATACTTGAAAGTTGCTAAGACAGCAGATCTTAAAAGCTCTCATCACAAGAAAAAAAAATTGTAACTATATGTAGTGATGGACATTAACTAGAATTATTGTGGTGACCATTTCACAATGTCTACAAAATATCGACTCATTATGATGTACACTGAAACTAATATAATGTTATCAATATATATCAATTACGTCTTATTTTTAAAAAAATACTGTAATGTATACCTGAAATTTACTGAGTGTGGCTCTTAAGGCTTCTTACTACCAAAAAAAAAAAAAAAAAAAAGCAACTATGTGAGGTGATGGCTGTGTTAATTTATTTGATATGGTAATAATTTTACTATATATATATAATCATATTATACATTTTAAATATATACTATTTTATTTGTCAATTATATTCAGTAAATCTGGTTGGGGGCAGTGGGGGGAAGCAGGAGAGCCTCTCCCTATCAAGGTGAGAGGTGACCTTGGGCAGAGATCTATTTGAACCAAAGACATGAGACTCATCCCCAAACATTCTCACCATAGGATTCACCTCCCACCCATTCCAGCCTCACCAGCACCTTTGCCCAATCTGGAGATAGAGAAAACTCCAGTAACTAGTGAGCCATTATTTCCATCCAACATAATGAGATACAGGCTCCAATCAGATTAAATTTGATAGTGAGCCATTATTTCCATCCAACATAATGAGATACAGGCTCCAATCAGATTAAATTTGATTTAGAGAAGAAAAAGAAATTTCTTACACCTAAATTTTGGGGTAGAATAAAATTCATTGCTGTTGCACCACTTTTTAATGAGTCACTTTAATTTTGTACAGTTCAGTCACATCTCACATTAAATGCAAAGTAGTCTCATTCTTATTCTCAGCCTCCTCCACTCCTGGCTCATGAGCTACAATGTGTCAGACACTGTTCTCAGCACTTTACTGCAACTCAGTATGGGAGATACCATGATTGCCCCCATATCACAGATGAGGAAACTGAGGCACAGAGAGGTTGGAGAAGGTACAGAGGTCCCACAGCTTGTGAGCAAGACAACTGGGGCTCAAAGGCAGACAGTCTGACTACAGAGGCCATGGTTTCCACCAATCGGGTGCTATTCGGGCCCTTCAGGCTGGATGCCTCCACCACACCTCAGTTTAAATCATGCAGAACAAGAAGTTCCATGTGCCCTCAGCATCCTGGTATAGCCATATGATAGCAGATGTGAAGACTTTGAACATTAAACTAAGCTTCAATGAATAGCCGTTGAACTAAATGTTTTCCTTGACAATCTCCAAAAGCAGAAACTTAAAGCCGTTTTCAACAATAGTGCCAATTCTAGTGCTTTTAAGTTTTAAAGACAGTGTCCTGAATTCCAACCAATTCCTTTTTGTAGATTTCCAGAGTAACAGAGAAAGCCTTAGCAGCACACCTCTCCTCAAAGCCCCATGTGCCTTCACAGGAGGGAAATGCCATTCTCTCCCAGTGTATGTGGGTGTGGCTCCAGCAAGAAGTAAACTGGGCCAGGAGACTGTCATGTAATAGGAACTGGGACGGGGAAGTGTGTTCCCTACCTTGTCTCTGAAGTGTCACCCTTCCTCCACTCTAGACCCAAGAGGAAGACCACAGTTTGCCTAATACCTGGGGGAAGCCTGTTCAGGGCGGTGTGTAAAAAAGAGCAAAGATCTGATTAAAACCCCACAGCATCTTCTCAGTCTAATATCTTTCTTTTTCTTTCCAACACGATTTTAGCAATTATGTTTATCATTTAAATGCCTCCTCGTGCTCATAACATGGATGATTCTCACATGGCCTGTAGACTGTTTACTCTAATTGTGTTCTTATTAACATTCCCATTTTAAATGACTAAAAATAAGACTTTGACCTTCCAAAGTGAGGGCCTGATTACTGCCCTTCCTCCAGGAGAAATTAACTTTGTTAATATCTGCAAAGTATGTCCAGGGTGATACAACCATTTATTTTTCTTCCTATTTGTTTCTTTAAAATAGTCTCCTATTTCCTATCTGGAGGAGACATGGGGGTAAAGGATCACTCGGGCCCCAGAGAAAATATCACAAGATACTAGTGACCAATGGAAAAGGCTTTCATAGGAGAATACTAAAGTGATTCGTCTTTCTCACAAACTCACTGACCTGATGCTTTTGGTTTTAGGAAATAGATCAAATAATGAATATGAAGAATTTTTCATAATATATGCCAGCAGTTAAAAATGGTTCAGCCACGGCTTCCCTGGTGGCGCAGTGGTTGCGAGTCCGCCTGCCAATGCAGGGGACAAGGGTTCGTGCCCCGGTCCGGGAGGATCCCACGTGCTGCGGCTGGGCCCGTGAGCCATGGCCGCTGAGCCTGCGCGTCTGGAGCCTGTGCTCCGCAACGGGAGAGGCCACAGCTGTGGGAGGCCCGCGTACCGCAAAAAAAGGTTCAGCCATTAAACTGAATCATTTAAATTAAATTATTCCATGTAAAGAAAAGCTATCATTTTATTATTTCAGGGGGGAAGAAATAAGATTATGCATCCCTACCAAAAAAAAATGAAAAACGAAACAACAACAAAAAACACCTCCTCAGGAATGTGGAACATAAAGAAATAGGATAATGAGGATTATTTTTCCTATACAAAATTGAACATTAAAAAATATGAATTAGGGCTTCCCTGGTGGCGCAGTGGTTGAGAGTCCGCCTGCCGGGGCAGGGGACACGGATTCGTGCCCCGGTCCGGGAAGATCCCACCTGCCGCGGAGCAGCTGGACCCATGAGCCATGGCCGCTGGGCCTGCGCGTCCAAAGCCTGTGCTCCACAACGGGAGAGGCCACAGCAGTGAGAGGCCCGCGTACCGCAAAAAAATAAAAAATAGGAGTTAAACACCATTTTAAATGAATTAAAACAATCAAAGATCAAAAGAGCTATTTGTAAAGACTTGGAAAACCTAACCCAACATGTCCCCTGTGCCTTTATAAATGTGTTTGATAAGTGGTAAGTGTCAGTGCCAAATAATAATTCTATACATTTTATTGATAATTGTCTTCAGCCTGACATATGGAAGGAAACATAATAGTTGCAGGGGATTGCAGCAATATATTTAGTTCCTTTAAACCTCTGCTTCAATCACCTTTCATAAAGTAAAAGAAATGAATGGTACTTTGTAGGATATACAAAGGAAACTAAACTTATTGATATATGCCAGGAGACCCAAACCAATTCCTTTCATCCAGACACACATAATTCTTACTGCAGACTGGGCTCTATTTTGGGGATGAGCAGTCATTCCCTCCCATTAGAGAAGAATGACTACCTCTGATTATGTATCACTATCATTAAAACTAAGGAAATATGCCCACCCACCCCTTGCATATGAAAGGGAAGAACAGTAAAAAATCATCATCACCAGCTTCCAAGCACTGACTTTTTATACCTTTTATAGGGAATCCATGAATCTTCCAAAATTAATGACAATGAATAAGCTTCCTCTAAGATTTTGCAGGATGCTGTTGGCAGATTTCTGCAGGTAAAGCGATTTACTTTGCCCTCAGAGGAGGAAAAAGAGAAGGGAGGACTTAGAAAAATAAACTAGCTTGAACATAAAATTATAAAGCTGAAGAAATAACATATGAAAGAAACATCCCACCTATATTCAATTTTAATCATCTCAAAACCTAAAGGAGAATTAAACTTCTTTATTTCCCCAACTGAGTCCATTTTTGCTAAAACTGCAAAATCAGTCATTTGGCAAAAGAAAAGGAACAAATAATAAAGATTTTGTGCTGTCCAGAGTAAACACTGTGGATTAAAGAAGAAGGAGGAAAGATAAAAATGAAGCTCACTTGAAAAGAAGTAATTTCAACTAACATATTTTCTACTATGTACTTTAATAATAATTAATCAATATCCAAATTACAAATTTTTCTAACAAAATAATTTCTAAATCCATAGCTGACATCAGGAGACTAAATAATCAACAGTATTTTGAAAGTTAAACATCCTTAATATATTTACTGCTAATTATTCACAATTAAGCAAAGAAATGATCTTTCTACCTGTTATGAATTGAATACTGATGAAACAGTAAAATTCATTCAATTATTCCTTCACTCAAAAAATATTTATTGAAGGTTTACTATGTGCCAAGCATCCTTCTAGACACTGAAGGTACAACAGTGAACAAGAGCAGGGAAAAAGGGCTTCCCTGGTGGCACAGTGGTTGAGAGTCCGCCTGCCGATGCAGGAGACGCAGGTTCGTGCCCCGGCCCAGGAGGATCCCACATGCTGCGGAGCGGCTGGGCCCATGAGCCATGGCCGCTGGGCCTGCACGTCCGGACCCCATGCTCCGCAACAGGAGAGGCCACAGCAGTGAGGGGCCCACATACCGAAAAAAAAAAAAAAGAGGGGGAAAAAAATCTCAGCTAGTAGGGTATAAGAAAAGAGCTTTCATTCCAGTAAAGACTGGAAATAAAATAAAAATAAATATATGTATGTTTGATGGTGATAAGTACTATGGAGAAATAAAGCGGGAAAGGATGATGAGAGAATACTGGGGGTGGCAAGATTTGGAGAGAGGTTGGGGGATAGAAAATTAAATAATTAAGCCTTCCCTGAGAAGGTAGAATTTGTGCAAAGACCTGAAGGAAGTAAGAGTGCAATTCATGTTGATATCTGGAGCAAAAGCATTTCGGTCAGAGGGAACAGCAAGTGCAAAGACTCTGAGGCAGGAGTGCAGTTGATTTTCAAGAAACATCAAGAAGTGAGGTTACTGAAGGAAGCTGCAAAGTAGGGGTGGTGGTGACAGGAAGTAGCTGTTTGAAACCAAGCTTATGGAGAGGTTGCAGTTATTGCCAACAACAAAGTTGGGATGTGACTTTGAGAAGAAAGAGCTGCAGGAAGGTGAGGACAAGGTATTGAGGAAGGGGAGGCAAAGGAAAGAAGTCGGTGTATTGGAGGATTCCTCTGGGCTCCAAAATTGCTAAGAATGACATCAAGATGAGTGTTAGAGTGCCAGTGAACTAAAAGGTAAAATCTTCCAGAAACTCAAATGAAAAGGTTTTTGGTTTCTGCAAAATATTAATTTCACACCTTAACTGAAATCATAGTAAGTAGCATTTAAATTTTACTGTAAAACATTTCATAGGGATCTTAGAAGTACAGTAGAACTCTCTTAACCCACCTCTACGGAACTAACTTACCAGATTACCCGATGCTCCCTCATCTCCCTATAAATCTTTTTCCGTTGAAGCCCAGAGCAGAGACCGCTGTCCAGTCTGCTTAACTCAGTTCTCCTCCTGTCAGCTGAGTTGGGTGCTTGCCAAGACTCAGTTGTTTGTTCCCAACCCTGCTTATGCTCCTTAAACTTGTTTTTGTAATTGCATAATTGCGTGATTTAATGACATATCGTGTCAGGCAGTGCTACGTGATTGCGAAAAGAGTCGTGGCTTCTTCGAAAACCATAATGGACGCTAGAGAAAGAGTTTATAAAGGTAAGTCACTAAAACATATACTATCAGATTAGATGTGAGTGAGACAATTGTAAAATACTTTTAAAGAATCATAAAAACGTAGAGGGTGTCAGCCCTCAGGTGGCTGTGACCATGTCTTCAGGTGATTGCTCCACTTGGAAAAGTCGAACGAGAACTCACAATGAATTACAGGTGTGGCTGGAGCAAAAAAAGAAGATGCAGAACTCCAGCCAGGGCACCTGTGCTCAAAATGAAGATGGGGGTCTACACTAAAATATCGATGAATGAGTATAAGTTTATATGTTCTTGAGATAAGTAAAAGCTTTAAGGTGCCCTTTCAAAATAATTCCCTACTTTAACCACCTTCTTCAATTAACCGTTTTAACTACCGCCCTGATTTCATTAGACTAAAGGGCTTCTGATGTTACTTTAAACTAGACCAGAATTTAGACAAGCAAACCATAGAGATCAAATGATTCATTCCTTAAGTAAGTCCTTTTTACACATAGGAAAAAGAATTACCTGGTCGAACTTTGATTTTTCAGTGACTTTGATTTTGCACTGTTATTTTTGTAGTCTTATTACTGGAATGGGGACAATGTTACAAAAGTATGGAGGCCACCCTCTTGCTTTTAAGACAGGCTGCCCCTGAATTCCTAAATAAATGAGCATCTCTGCCTTGAAGTTTCCCTTTGATTCCTTTTATATCCGAATAAGAGTTGTGATGTAATAAATTATGTTATAACTTTACATTCATCATTCACTAGTGTAGGCTGCATGCATGGGGTTAGGAAGCAGGAAGATAAATAATTAAACTGACCTGCTCTAGTTCAAAAGGATATATAACAGTGTGACAGAGGAAAAAAACAGTGATTACGCTGCTGTACAATTCGACCCAGTATTTCTGCCCAAATCCAGAACATTAGATGAAATCATCATAACCAGGCAATCCACCAAACAGAGAGAGACTCTGCTGAGGACTCTAAAAACAGGGCAACTGTTGCTAGGGTGGTCAGGAACAGATGGGCAATATCAGCATGGTAGAAGGGGAAAGCAGTCTCATATATATATATATATATATATATATATATATACACACACATACACACACATACATATATATGTATATATGTTGTTTGAAAAATATTATTAAATATATTTAATTTATTATATTAAATTTAAATATAATATTTAATATTATATTATTAAATATATTAAATGTATTTTTAATATATATTATTTTTTAAATATCTCACCACTCTATTTGTAATTTATCTCAATAAAGCTGGAAAATAAACAATATACTCTCTCAGAAGTTCCTGCTTTTTACTGTGGGAATTACTTGGATGCAATGAGAATACGGTTCAATGAGAATTTAGAGGAATGTTAGCTAAATTTGAACTGTATTTTTCCGTTCCTACTTACACACATTAAAAAAAGGAGGAAAAAGTCATTTTTCAAGAATGCAATTATAGTTAGTTTTGCCACAAGAATAGCCTCTACAGGAACTCTTAGTAGAGAAGCTGGTGAGGAGCAAAAACTAAGGTTAAGTCCCATGACGTTAACGAGTTAGGATGTCAATGCCAAGGACATGATCTTTGAAAGCAATCTCTTTTGAAGACAAAGATGAATGGACTCTGTGTTTTAAGAAGCACAAGGAAACTAAAAATTTGCTCCACATCACAAGAAATGTCCTGTTCAAAGGAAGTAGGCTTCTGATGTGGAACAAGGACGTCATGAGATACACAGAAAAGGATCCCCAAATGTGGATGGTACAGGAGAGGAAACTGGAGCCAAAACTGTTCCTCTTAGCCATATTTAGCTGAGGTTTGTCCTCATCCCTTAGTGAAGATGAACTAAAATTCTAGTCTTGTTATCATCATTTAGTTTGTCATATATGTTTATACTTTGCTCATATGAATGGCAGAGAGGCATGCAACTTGTAGATTGTCTCCTACCTGAAAGATAAGCTCTTTCTCCTGTGCTAGTACTCCCCACACTTCCTCCCAAGAATTGGAACTTAGATATGCCCATGAACCAGCTTCAGCCAGGCAGACAAAGACAATGCTCTAGGGAATAGCAGAGCAAAAAGAGAGAAGAAACCTGGATTCCACAGTGACTGCATGGGGCAGACCTGCCCCATTAACTGGAGTGAGACATAAATAACTTCTTTTAAGCCACTATACAGTGCAGTTTGGGGCACTGTATAGTAAGTAGGATTGCTAGTTTGGGGCTCTTGCCACAGCAGCTCAGCCATTAGTGAAAATTTACAAAGGCCATGAACTGGAGTAACCACGTGTATATCCAAAGCTGAGAAAGCTGATCCTCGAAAAACACCAAGAGGAAGCAAAGATAAGAAAACCTTGTGCCCTAGAGAAATGAAGAGACTAAATGCTATTGCTGTCTTTTCAGTCACTAGTACCATTCTTTCTTAATATTCTTCCATTTCACAGATGTCCTTTCAATAAATGTCCATTTTTGCTTGAGCTAGTTTGAGTTTCTGTTGCTTACAGCTGTAAACCTCCAACTGAGACTGTAAGACAGCACTAGGAACAGGAAGAAATACACCAAAATGTCGAAAACGTCTATGTCCATGAGGTAGGTATACATGTGATTTTATTTACTTTGTTTTAACTTTCCAAACTTCATATAATGAAAGGACATTACTTTTCTAATAGAAAGTTTTCTAACCTTTGTAAAAGTTTATACTGAAAAAAGTTTCTAGTGCAAGATAGAGCAAATCAGAAAAATAATCCAATAGAATTCTGTATTAGCCATATTTCTTGTCTGGGTGTGCCAGATATTACATTAATAATAATACTCTTTATCAAACATCTATCATGTGCAAGGCATTGTAATTGGATTCAATGTTATTTCATTGAATCTTGTACCAAAATATAAGAAAAATAATATCATCCCCATTTTAAGGATAAAGAATTTGAGGCTCTGAGAGATTAAGTAACTTTCCCAAGGTCCCAAGGTGATTCATAGAGATAAAATTCAGACTTAGGTTTGTCTAACTCCAAAGCCCATCTCTTGTCACTAGGCAATAAATAAACAACATTTTAAAAAAGGGAAGAAAATTACATGCTAGGAGCCCACCCAATTTTTTTTTTCAGCAAAGAGCTACTTTGCTTCTACTGGAAGCCTTGTGATTGACAAGGGGACTAAAGACATTACTTGCCTATCGTCCTCCCATTAGCATAGGGCACCTGGAAAGTGGAGAGTTGTCTGATCTTTCTCTGAACGTCAGGGCTGTAGAACACACCTGGCCAAGAAGGAATGACTTTAGGAGGTGACGTGGTGATATTTTTTCATTATCCATGCTTAGTGCCGTAGTTAACAATGTGAGGGCAACATATTTAGTACTCCTTTAGTCAGCATTAGTGGGGAGGAAACTGAACATCAACCTGAGTAAGCCCAAAGATACTCAAATAAAGGTTTTCTAAATTAACTAATGAGGGCTCTGCAATCTCTAAGGCCATTAAAAAAGAGAAACGTTCCTCAAATAGACTTTGTATTCTAAGAGGGAGTAGGTGATCGGAAAGCAAGGGATTCTTACTGGAAATGTGTTCACCTTGTAAGTTATAGGAAATATTGGGAAGGCTTTCCCCTATATCTAAACCTAACACCATCCATCCAGAAAGTCTGGATGGTGGCACTATAGCTTGAGAAGATGTCTTCTTGTGATAAGCAATATAATGCCTCCCAACATGTGACCTTATTTTAATCTGCGGAATCTGTGAATATTTTAGGTTACATAACAAAAAAAAACTAAGTCTGCAGATAGAATGAAGGTTGCTAATCAGCTGGCCTCAAATTATGGAGAGTATCCTGGATTATCCAGGTGGACCCAGTGTGTTCACAGGAGTCCTTAAAAGGGGAAAATGAAAGCAGACGGGTCAGAGAAGCAGATGAGATCATAGATGCGTGGTCAGAGTGATGCAAGGTAGCAGTCAGCCTGCCATTGTTGGCTTTGAAGATAGAGGAAGGGGCCATGAGCTAAAAATGCCACAGTCTCTAGAAGCTGGAAAAGGCAAGGAAGCAAATTCTCCCCTAGAGCCAGTAAGAACACAGCCCTATTGGCACCTTGATTTTAGTTCAGGAAGAGTGGTGTCAGACTTCTAGCCTAGAGACTTCAGATCATAAAATTGGGTTGTTTTAGCCACTAAATTTGTGATGATATGTTACAGCAGCAATAGAAAAAGAATGTACTATTAATGTGAGAGAGCTGCTTGTGGACATGGGTAGATGAGAAAGCAAAAATTTAAAAGAGACTGAACTGAAAGAAAATCTCTCTGCCTCTGTGGCTCAAACTGGCCTCTGGAAGAGTTTCCTGAAGGTGATTAGAGGGAGGAAGTTGCAATGAGTGACTGAGATATACAAGGGAAAGGACTGATATAATATGGTGGCAGGATACTGAGAAGTGTTCAGTAAACTTTCTGGAAGATTAATCAGCTCAGAAAACCTTTATAGCCATATGACAGAGAGGTAGAGAAGATTTGTGGAATCTGGGGAAAGTCTGCCCTATAGCCACTGGCCCAGAAACAGAATCACAGAATCATATGTTAAATGAATGTTGGAAATGGAAGTTGCTTTAGAAATTATATAATCCAATCCTCCTTTTTTCCTATTTATTTTTTAACAATTTTATTAAGGTATAATTGATATACAAAAAACTGCACATATTTAATATATATAATTTGATGAGGTTGTACATATGCAAACACCTGTGAAACAAACCATCACCACCAAGGTAATAAAGATATCCGTCACCTCCAAAAGTTTCCTTATGCCCCTTTGTTTTTGTTTTCTGGTAATAACACTTAACATGAGATCGATCCTCTTAACAAATTTTTTTAAGTGCATAATACAGTATTGTTAAATATAGGCAGTACGGTATACGCAGATTTTTGGAAGTTATTCACCTTGCATAACTGAAACCTGACACCCATTGAAGAACTTCCTATTTTCCCCTCCCCTCAGCCCCTGGCAACCACCATTCTACTCTCTGCATCTATGAATTCGATTATTTTAGATACCTCATATAAGTAGAAGCATGTCATATTTGTCTTTCTGCAACTGACTTATTTCACTTAACATAAGTCCTCCAGGTTCAGCACCGTTGTTGCCTATTGCAAGATTTCCTTCTTTTTTAATGCTGAATAATATTCCATTGTATGTATACACCACATCTTCTTTATCCATTCATCCATCACTGGACACTTAGGTTATTTCCATACCTTGGCTATTGTGAATAATGCTGCAATGAACATAGGAGTGCAAATATCTCTTTGATATCCTGATCCCAATTCTTTTGAATATATACCCAGAAGTAGGATTGCTAGATCATATGGTAGTTCTATTTTTAATTTTCTGAAGAAACTCTGTTTTCCGTATGGATGGAAATATTTCAATAAATATGTTAAATGAATGAGTTCAACAAACTTCACCCTTGAATCTTAAAGAAATGGTCCATATGGCTGCATCACTTTGCAGTCCCACCAACAGTGCACAGGGGGTCCAATTTCTCCACATCCTCGCCAACCCTTTCAATCCTCTTTTTATACTTAGAAAGAAACTGAGGCTCAGTGAGATGAAATGGCTTGCCCAAAGTACTTAATGCCACAGCCAATACAAGAACGCAGCCCTCCAAATCAGCAGATTTGCCTAAAAAGATAGGATCTGGCTACAACTCCATAGTTATTCTATTTCTTGATAAGCTCTAAAAGTAAACTATAGGAGCAAAACAGCTGTCTCTGGATAATGAGAGAACTTAAATTACTCTAAATCCCAGCCAAAATGGGATATTAATATTGGTCAGAAAGGAGACACTCTAAGAATGAAAAGCACCACACCCTTGGGAGAAAAGCAACTATTTCAGAATCTTGGTAGCTAAGCACCACGAAAACACCAAGTAATATTCCCAAATGAAGTCCCTTCATCTACCTACCTTTGGGGAAGGAAGAAGAGCCTCTTTGAGACCCTGGAACTAACCTTGTTCCCTCAGTGGGTGTTACAGATGGCTGAAGACAGTTCTACCCACCAGTAGATGTTCTTCTGGGTAAATACCCCTGTTCCTTCAGGTACTGCTCCTGTGACACTAGTTTCCAAACCTGCATCATCCTGACCTTCCATCAAAAAGTATTATTGCGCTCCAAGTTTTCTTTGCTTGGAACTTTGCATAAACTGAAAAAATAGAAAGTGTCACTATCAAAGTATGGTGTGGAAGACTGACCAAGATTATGGGAGGACCAAAATCTCCGTAAACGAAAGCTTGACAATTGAGTTTGTGGAGGGCAGGTATGGGGGGTGGTGAGCAAAGCGGAATGTTTATATTTTGTTCTTCGCTCGTTTGTATTCTAGACTCTTAACCAATTGTTATAATGTACTGATGTATTATATTTATTGTATAATAAAGGTTATGAAGATAGAACCAGATGGTTTAAACAGAACAATGTGTAAAATAATAATAGTTCATGTTTATTGGGTGTTTACAAATGTCATGCGGCAGTCATTGAGCCAAATGCTTTTCATACCTTTTTCGATTCGGAAGAACTCTGTGACATGGGTGATAGATGCTGTTCTGTGGCCTTTAAATGTATCATCTCATGTAATGTCCACAGTCATGCTATGAGATCAGCACTATTATTATTTCCCATATCACAGGTACGCTAGTGGGATTAAGTCAATTATCCTCATTAGTAGCAAAACTGGGTACACAACTGGATTATCTGACCACAGCCTCTACACTCTGAAACACTACACAGAGGAAAGTAAATCTACATAGCTGCTAGGCCTAAGCAAACCGGTTTCCTCATCCACATTTGAAGAATACTGACTGTCTTACAAGCTTTCAACCTGATTCAGGAAGAAGAACCAGGAAAATTAGTCTATAAAATAAAAGAGAGACCTTTTAAATTTTTTCGCATGTGGGCCTCTAAAAAATAGCGTGATGTGATGTCATGTTCAGACAAATCCACCATTATGTTCTCTTTGATTTCATTTTGTGTACAACAATTATACTAAAAATAATGGCTATTAAACTAATCCTGACAAAAAGCGCTGATTAATAATAGTGCACAGGGTTTCCCTAGGGTTTCCCTGGTGGCGCAGTGGTTGAGGGTCTGCCTGCCGATGCAGGGGACACGGGTTCGTGCCGTGGTCCGGGAAGATCCCACATGCCGCGGAGCGGCTGGACACGTGAGCCGTGGCTGCTGAGCCTGCGTGTCCGGAGCCTGTGCTCCGCAACGGGAGAGGCCACAACAGTGAAAGGCCCGCGTACCGCAAAAAAAAAAAATTTAAAATAATAATAATAGTGCACAGTTATCTAATTTTCCCTGGATTGAGATAGGTAATTCTAAATGTTAAACTATGATTAGCTAGTGAAACATGGACTCCGTTTCTAAATATATTATATATCTCAAAAGAAAGAGAGGGAAGTTATAAATATCGTTAAAAATCGAGTGTGGTCATTCAAAGGCAACATTTTAAGTAAAGGTAAAGTCTGCCACTCTGAAGCATGAGTGAAGCTAATAGTCAACTTCTTTCTATGATTAAAGGAGGCACTTGACACTTATAGACCTGTTAGGCTTGACCCTCTACCCTTATTTTTCTAGTTTATATACCCCAAAGCATCACAGGTCACAGTATACAAATTTTTTAAAAAAATCCTGGGAAAGTTTGAGACAGAAAAAAGGAAGCAGGACCAAATTTTCCCATAGTGGATACCACAACCTCTCACATATGTGGCATCTCAGTTGTCAAATGGGGTTTGATCTGCTATGTCAGCCTGCCTTTCAAGTAGTTATCTTGATACTTGATAGAAACTAGGCCACAGTAACATTCACCTCGCTTCCCAAAGAAAGAAAAATACCACTGTCAGAATGAGGCAGGGGTCACAGGAGGAACATATAGTCCATGTGCGTAGAACTTCTCTAGCTTTGCCAGTGATTTTCTTCAGTGCACAGGTGCTCCGTCCATAATTGAGGACTGGGCCCGGAGGGAGGGAGGGAGGGAGGGAGGGATGGGGGAGTTTGAGGCTCGGCCCTTTGGAGTCCACATCTCCTTAACCCTTAAAGCTCTTCTCCTTCGGCTCTGAAACCACACATTCTTGACTCTCCTATCTCTCCTGATGCTCCTCCTCTGTTTCATGGTCTCTCCTCTCTGCCCACCACTTCTCTGTAAGAGCCTCCCAAGGGGCCTTCCAGCCTGCATGTGAGATGACATCAGGTACAGAGCTGTTAGGGAGAGCTGGGGGAGAATGGACTTACCAAAGGTGGTGTTTACCACTAACATGATTTCACTTCATGCGCTCTGCAAACCGGGACATTTGGATTAGAAGCCAACAAGTCTAAAAAAGAGTGATAAAAATGAAACGTAGCAGGTAAAGGCCCACCCCAAGTCTGACCATTTAGGATACAAGGACAAGCATAGGATCATCTATTAAGCATGATTTCTTTAAATGGTACAAGAGTTGTAGTCTGGACTGTAATTGTTTGTTGTTTGTTTGTTTTAATGTTTATTTATTTGATTGCATGGGGTCTTAGTTGCAGCAGGCAGGATCTTCATTGGGGCATGTGGGATTTTAGTTGTGACATGCATGCGGGATCTAGTTCCTTGACCGGGGATGGAACCCGGGCCCCCCGCATTGGGAGTGCGGAGCCTTAGCCACCGGACCACCAGGGAAGTCCCTGGACTATAATTTGGATTTCTGCCCAGCCCATCTTCTCCCAGAACTGCCTCCCCACCCACAGGACAGGGTGTCTGCAGCCATATTTATACCAACTTAACCTTCCACTCTGACCTCAGTCAATCAGACCAGGAATGAATAGCTGACCCACACTGGATCGATCAGATTCTCTTTCCCAAGAATTTGAAATTTGAATTCAGAGGCAGTGAGTCTGTCTTTGGCTAAAACTATAACACATAAAACTCCGGAGTTTTAGAGCCAACCATATTCCACCATGCAGATGCATAAGTAGAAAATTCCCATCTGCAGACAAAAAGGAAGAATAAAACAGAGTTCCAGGGCTTCCCTGGTGGCGCAGTGGTTGAGAGTCCGCCTGCCGATGCAGGGGACATGGGTTCGTGCCCCGGTCCGGGAAGATCCCACATGCCGTGCAGCGGCTGGGCCCGTGAGCCATGGCCACTGAGCCTGCGTGTCGGGAGCCTGTGCTCCTCAACAGGAGAGGCCACAACAGTGAGAGGCCCGCGTACCGAAAAAAAAAAAAAAAAACCAGAGCTCCAGAGAGTAGAATGAACAGATGTGCAGAGAAGCAGAAGTGACAGCAGAAACTGAAGTCCTTCTGGTTATCAGCTCCAGTCTCTTTCGAAAGCCCTCTACGTCACTGCCTGTTGGTTCATGAGTCCTAAGTAATGAAGCGCCCAAGCAAACCCAAAATATACGAAAGTTACACAGATAAAAGTCAACAAAGTAATGTTTAGGAATAAAAAATAAAGCTAATAGTTGATCGATCTTTGATGATAATCTTTACTGAAGTGAGGGTGGGCTATCACGTGAGTTCTCCTCATGCCTATCCCAGGTCCCCACGTAAAGACACGACACAGACTTACTAGAGCATGGACTTGAGGATATGGGGAAAGGGAAGGGTAAGCGGTGACGATGTGAGAGAGTGGCAGGGACATATACACACTACCAAATGTAAATTAGATAGCTAGTGGGAAGCTGCCACATAGCACAGGGACTTCACCTCTGTGCTTTGTGACCACCTAGAGGGGTGGGATAGGGAGGGTGGGAGGGAGGGTGACGCAAGAGGGAAGAGATATGGGGATATATGTATATGTATAACTGATTCACTTTGTCGTAAAGGAGAAACTAACACACTATTGTAAAACAGTTATACTCAAATAAAGATGTTAAAAAAAAAAAAAAAAAAGACACGACAAGAGGATAACTGCTCGGTGTCTAGGCTGGTGGTTAGAACCAGCCCTCCATTCAAGGCTGGTCAATTTACAACAAAGATGAAAAGGAGGCAAAGTGAAATTAAACCCAGCTACTGTTCTCTTCCCCATTTTAGAATACAGTATTTCTCTAAAAGTCTTCCCTCCAGAGAAGAGAACATCACAAAGGAAACAGATGGCTATTTTAAGTCAAGGAGAAGACGTTCTATATTGCCTTTCCTTCGCTCCTTCCTTTAACAGGAAGAGCTTAAGCAGGTATGGTTATTCCTCACATATATTTCAGCCATCCCGTTTATGCAATGCAAGAGATAGGCAGATAATTGTAGTACTGCACTACAAAACAAGCAGCTGAATGTGGAAAGGGACTCAGAAATGGAAACCTTGTCAGTTAGTTAGTGAATTATCACATGAAACAAATTGTTCACTTTTTGTTCAGTCCATTAGCTGCAGGGATGAAAGGAATTGCTCTCCCAACACATAACATTCCAATTTCCTCTTTTCACTTAGCACTGTCCTTTCCTGCTCTGCAAATAAAGTGCATTTATATTCTGGATGTAATTTGTTCCCTCTGATCAGGACTTTATTTTCATCAGAGACAACCCTAAGCTCAATTGGTCTCTGAAGGCGAGCCTTGGGAGTGCAGTACCTCTGTCATAGAGGGGCTTGGCTGGGCCTGCCTTTCAGTACCTGGACTGGTGACTGGAACATATACCTCCCAACCACTCTGCCTTCTCTTTCAGTTTTTCTGAGATGGACAGTTGGGGAATGGCTCAGAGTCAACTTGCCACAGTCCAATGAACTATGAATAATAGTTCTATTTGCTTAGTGTCATTCTCCTAGAAAGCTCCAACCTTTATATTGTTTCATTAATTTGAACAGGTTTTTATATTTTTATTCCCATTTCACAGATATAAATTTTGATGTCCAGATAGAAATGCAAACCATCTCTGAGGTCACTGAATCAGTTGGTATCCACTGCTTTTGAATTTCCAGGTAATGATTTAAGGCCATAGTGCAAACGACCACAGTCCTACAGATTCACAGCTCAATGAGATTCAGTCAGTTCTACTAAAATCTGGTCAAATAAAAGTATGAAAAGTCATAGAAATAAAGACAATGGCCTGTAACATGGTATAATACTTCTTTGGGCCATTAAGGTACAATGATTTTATCATTTAAAAGGATGGGAAAAGCTGGAGATGGTTAAGAGCATTTAGATTTAAAAACAAAAAGAGAAGGAAATTAACATTTGTTAGGTAATTTTTATGATTAGGCATGTATAATGTTTAATTATCATGATAATTATGTAAATGAAGTATTTTCATTCCCATTTTACAGAAAACAAAACTAAAAGTCAGAAAATGTCAGTAACTCTGTAAAAATCACCCAGCTTTGTAAGCAGAAAAATGAGAATTTGTACTTCTGTTTACCTGATTTCAAAGCCCATGTTCTCTTTGCTATACTCTGAGAATTTTTGTTTAAAAGTGCCCAATTCTAATGAAAATCAGATCCTCCCAATGCTAGTTACAGTTAAAAGCTGGAACATAAAAAGTTTTATCCAGTTATCTTAAGTTTAATTTGCTTTGATATCCTTTTCCCACGGACGAAATCAGTGGCTTAGAGACTGAATTTCAGATGGTCACCTAGAACCCAATTAAAACCTTCTACTGAGCAGTTTTGCTGGCTACATCTCACTGGAAGAAGTCATACCATTACCAGAATTAGAGGAGGATAAAGAGGTCAGGCATCCCAAATTTCTATGGCTTGGGCTAAGCCAAAAGGACATAAATAGTACTCCTTTAGGAAGCTGTGATTTCTAAAATCAAGAGGAAAAATGTGAAAAACGCAAGCGTAAAATCTCCTGCCTCTCCTCTTGGGTTTTATCCTGGGTATTAGCACTTTTTTGGTGCCAGGGACAGTAAAGGAAAATGACAGCAAGGGAGGAGGGGCCATTTATTAGCTCCCAGACCTGGAAAGTCCAAAAATACATGTTGCTTCAGCACAGCTAAATCCATGAGTTTGACAATGACATTAAGACCCTGTCCCATCTCTTACTCTTGGTCCTGCATTCCCTACCCAGAGGTCCCCCAGAAGTTCCAGACTCACATGCTACACTTTCCAACCACAGAAGAAAGCACACCTCTTTCTCAATGGTTCCAGAAAAGTCCAGGGGTTGACCTTAATTGGCCCACCTCAGAGCATGACCCAGCCCTGCACCAATCATTTAGGGCAGGGGAATATATCTATATCTCATCGAAGCCTTGGTCAGAAGCCCAACCCTTGGAACTGGGAGGCGGAGTCAGCCTCATCCCAGGTATGGATTAAAAGTAGGAGAGTGTTCACAAAAGAAAAAAGAGGGTGCAGTTATTGGCCAAAAATGGTACGGATGCTGGGCAAACAACAGCTGGTAGTATAAGCAGAGTGACAACCACCGTCCAAGGCATATGTTCCAACATGGGAAAAATACCTCCATCCAGGCTAGGTAGGAGTCATGGTGATTTTTTCCCTCTGTTCCCAGGCAGAAGCTCAAGAGGCAGACTCAGTCTGGCAATTAGCTTTCATCTGATCACCAATTCAAATGTGCTGGAGTGGGCTGTGCTGATGATCTATACTTGCAGTAATCATTTGGCTGGGTGAATCAAATTATACTTTCCAATGCCACTTCAAATCAGGCCTGCTAAGTCTGCACTTGTTTTCATCAGTAAGTGTAACCCTGCAAGTTATTTTCTTTGATACTGACTATACGTGGGCCAGGGAGGAATTTAGGTTTCTTTTAAGTTCTGCTCAACAGGAAAGACCAAAAAGTTTTGGAGATTTGTAAGGAGGCTAATTAGGATCTATTCCAACTTAATGACTAGGCTTTCACACTGAAATGGATAGGGGGACATGTTCTGCCCTGGCAAGGTAGAGATTTTTCTTCCAAGTTATCTGATTTGGGAACCTCATTCCTTCATAATGCCACGTGCAGTGATCAATCAGATGTAATGATCAAAAGCGAGTTTGCCTCACAATCCCGATAAACAAATAACTATAGTTGCAAACCTCATGTGCTCTTCACTTCAAGTTCACTTGCCAATAATTGGCCTCATTAACGTCTGTGGAGTTAGCTGTTCACTAAAATCGAGCGAGCTGTACATTATGTGTGTTCAGTGGTTTGCAAACCTTTGGGAATATTAGACCTACTGAATCAGCATCTTGTGAGTTCCATGAAAATTAACAAGCTAAAATGTAAGGAGACTGCAAAGGATCGGGGAAGGAGTGAAGGAGACACCAGGAAAGTCCTACCACCTTCTTATAATGAATATTACCTTTCTCAACCTGTAAAATGAGGGTTAGCTTTGCAGCGTTTTTAAAGATTTGATTTTGACAGAAAATGAACTTGATTTCTTTGTGCCACTAGCTTTCAAATTACCCTGCCCACATCTGTCAGATGTTTTTGTTGTTCAATTATAAAAACTGTATCCAGACTGGATTATGAGAATGCTGCTTTCAGGCATCATAACCACAGATGCCCTTGGGTTGAACATCAGGCTCACTACAATCCTCCCAAAGAAGGAAACAGACTTCCAGCTGCTGCGCCAGACCCATCCTTCTTAGAGAGAGGAAGAAATCACAGCAAGTGAACCTTGCTCGTATATCTCTCAAATATACATTTGGGGAGATGACAGCAGCGAGAAGAGTGGAAATAGACTTAACTAATTCACTTACATTTATGTGACCTATTCCTATAGAAATGGCCAGAGAGTCAGTGAACACAACTATTCAGTTTGCCTGAAGGTGAGGGAGCTTTTTTGTCCTGAATCACCTTGTCAGCACTACCAATGTTCACCAATAATGCCCCATTCTGTATTTCATTTTTGCTTATGCAGTGAATATCTGTGTGTCTCTAGAAAAAAACAAAAATTGCATTTGCTTTCCAGTCTGGCTTTTTATTCTTAAAAGCTGTCCAGGAAAATTTTCACATGATGTTGTTCTGTCAAAGGAAGCTTTACGTATCTGCAAAAGACACAGGATATCATTGGATGTCTACTTCTCCAGCCCAATGTTAATCAACCCAGGTACTGGTTATTCCAGTTTCCCCTGGTGTTTCATCTGACAGTTCTGAGCCACCTACTTAACTTTGTAACTTATTTAATTACAACTATTTTTAGTGATGTCCACCATGATCCAGTAAGATATTGACTTTATAGAGTCTCAATATTGCAATGGTCTCCTAATTGGTTTTACAGCACTCTCCAATCCTCCTACAATTCATTTCCACACAAACAGCCTGAGTAACCTTTGAAAATGTATATCTGATCTTGTTTACAGCCCTCCAGTGACTCCACTGCATTTAGGGTCCACCTGACTCCCTCTGGAACCCTGTATTATCTCATCCTTGCCTCCCATGCTGCCATCTTAGCCTTCCTCTCCAGCCCACTGGCAATCAATCTGTCATCCTTGAACACATCAATCTTCTGCCTTAGAGACTTTGATTTTGCTGTCCCCTCTTCCAGAAACACTCATTCCATGGCTCTCTTCATGCCTGGCTTCCTGCTCATCCCATGGTTCTTAGTCAAAGGCTATCTGCTCAGAAAGGTTTTCCCTGGCCACCTAATCCTTCCCCTCTTCACTGCTCTTTATCACATCACCCCAACTATTTTCTTCATAAAATTGCCACAATCTCAAATAATCTGGGTTTTTTTTTTTTTTTTTTTGCTGGTATCTGTCTACTAGAATGTAAATTCAAAGTGGGCATTAACTTCCTCTGCCTTATTCACCACTATATCCTCAGTTTTTACAACAGTGCCTGATACAGTCCCTGATATGGTCTAAGCCATTGAATGAATGTTTTGAGACCTCAAGTCACATTATAAATACTCACCATTCAATGTTTCAGAACTGGTTTATTTAGAACACATGCAAATCTAATATGAGAAGGAATATGTCACTATTAATTCCCTTGCCTCTTCCCAGAAAAAGTCAATCTGCATAACAATCATTTCCCCAAATTAGAGAATGTCTTTGGAAATTGAAGAAGAAAAAAAACAAAACAAAACTCAGACACACTGGAAAACTCTGGGCTGCTTTCTTTTTCATTATAAGACAAGGTTCATGAGAGTAAGCATCAGCACTTGATTCTTTAGAAGTTGAAAATTAGATCAAATGAATTGGAGGACAACTACATCTTGTGTTCATGTTTTCCTCCTCAAATGAAGAAAACGATGTGAGCCATGACTCCGTTTGAAAAGGAAACTTTGTGTTTCTATTTGCTTTCATGTTAAAGCATACTGTTTTTCATTTGAGAACTTTTCATGTTGGTAAATGTTGCGATACATGGCATTCCTTAGGCTCAGGCCCATTTACCATGCAAGCAAGACAAGCACAGATATATCATCGCAATAAAGCATCATTTCTAAATTACACAGTAAATAAATGAGACTAAGCCAGACGCCCAAGTTTCACAACCCTTAACACTAATGTTAAAAAAAAATTTTTTTTTAACCACTCGGGGTCAGAGTTCCCTACTCTTAAAACATGCAATTTATGAACAATCTGCTACACCAAATAAACTGATCATCCAAGAATATACTGGTTGCCTGACCCCAACTCATAACAGACAAGAATGCTTTAAGAAAAAAACTGGGCTAATCAGATTCCAGCTGTTTTTTGCAAGGTGTGATACATAAGAAACCTGGTCTTGCTAAGAACCTTGGGTTGATTTCTGATTAGCTGATTACAGAAGACAGCAGCAAAGCCAAAATAAAGTAGCGATTCACAGTGAGCAAGTGTCTTTAAATTTATAATTGCCCTTGGATCTATTTAACTTAGCTTTAAGTCAGGAGGCATAACTGAGACAAATGGTTACACTGAGCAGGCATCAGATATGACAAGAAGCTGGTTGTGATTATTTTGTTGTACTACTTCCATTTGGGGACTTTTTCTGCCAACATTTTTCCTATGATGGCTGTTAAATTTTATAGGACTTTTCCCACTATTAGTTGTAATGGCATTTGCGTGTTAAGTGCTCACAACAAATGAAAACCATGATTCCATTGTTTCATATGGAGAAAACCATGCTATTCCAAATGGAGAACAAATCTAAAAAGAATCAAATAATTCCTCTTCCTTTTATGATACCTATATAAGCTCTGCGGGAAAGCCTATTTACTTTGCAGCGCTTCTATTTTTGAAACAACATAGATTTTGCACATGTAAGAACACTAAAGATGCCTCTATAGCCAATCAGAAGATAGCTCAAATGTTATTTTTTGTTGAGGGAATTTGTCTACAATTAAATATAATTCTCCTTCAGTACATTTAACTAAGAAGCTCCCCTTTCATTGGGGTTAGAAGGGGGAAGCTTGATGGCTACATATGGGTTTTTTTCTTTTTTATTGAATTATAGTGGCTGTAATATTATATGTTACAGGTATACAGTGTAGTTATTCATAATTTTTAAAGGTTATACTCCATTTACAGGTATTATAAAATATTGGCTATATTCCCCATGCTGTCCCTGTATCCTGTAGCTTATTTTATACCTAATAGTTTGTACTTCTTAATCCTCTTCCCTCTCTCCACTGGTAATCACTAGTTTGTTCTCTATGTGAGTCTGCTTCTTTTTTGTTATATTTACTAGTCTGATGTATTTTTTTATTCCACATATAAGCGATATCATATAGTATTTGTCTTTCTCTATCTGGCTTATTTCACTTAGCATAAAGCCCTCCAAGCCTGTCCATGTTGTTACAAAAGACAAAATGTTATCTAAAGCAACACCAAATTATGGGAACAACAGAAAAAGCAGACATTAAGAGTTTCTCAGCCCATTTTCTCCTTTGAGAAAATTCAGCAACTAGTTCTGGAAATTTCTAAATTATTGTTCTTAGTCTCTTGTTATTGTTCATTGGAAATTTCTGGATTCATTTTTCTGGGTTATTTTTCTAGGTTAATATTTATAAATAGCTAATTACTCAGGGTCATCTAGATCTAGCAAAGCAAGATGTAAGAAACTATGTGTTTATGGATTTATTAAATGATTGGATTTTACAACTACTTGATCATTCTAGATCCTTTTATTTGGGTTCAGCTTGCTCATCATTTCTCTACGACTGATAATTCTTCAAGGCACTGTCTCATTCACCTAAAGTAGCATTTAAACTGCATGACTCTCACATTCTATGCACCAGATCCCTTCTCAAAAAGTCAGTCCATTGTTCAGAGAATCTTTCAGAAATGGAAGAGCCTCAATCATTAAGATAACCAATAGTCAAGCCTCTGATTTTTCATTGTAATTTTACCTCTCTCTGATATATATTTTAACTCTTTCTCATATTCTTCCTGAATACATTTAGTCCAAAAATTTCTGACTCATAATGGGCAATAAAACTGTATAAATTAGTTTGAAATCACATGTAGTTTCCTATTTAAAGAACATCCTTAGAAATTGCTCAAGTAAATATTTTAGAACTGCTAACTTAAAAGTCATTTTGTCATCTTATTCTTCTCTACTTTTTCTTGTCCCCTCTTTCCTCCACCCAGTATTCTGTGCTACTAAAGCAGAATTAGAGGAACAGTGAAGCTAAGGGAATTTGTTAAGGGAATCAGAAGCTAAAATTCATTCGCTCATTCAGCCATTTTTTATTTGTTCACTTAATCACCTGATTATACCTCTTATAGCAAAGATGACTGAAATTTGTGGTATATCACTATTGTTTACCCAAATTTGCCCAAACTTTAGGCAAGTGGACAGACTCCCAGAGACCTTAGCTTGGTTGGGGGGTGTGAGAGGAAATTTCTGTACTGCTGTCAACCCTTGATCACAAACCAAGTCCTATTTAGTGATAAACATTAGTTTTGATAAGCATTAGTTTCCCTTCTATGACTACACATCATAAATACATACGTAACACCAAGTTGAATGTCTTAGCAATCCAAAAGTCAGATGTGATGGGCTGTAAATGTTGGTGCACCACTAACTGTGCTACTTTGAGCAAATCACTTAACCTCTCTGAGACTCAATTTCTATGTCATTGAAATCAAAGCTCTATGACATAATTATTCTCCAAGAGAAATGGGTTAACCAGCTGAGAATGATAATCACTTTATTCCAGCATAAAATTCATAGTCCCAAAATTTTTCCCCATTGTTTAGTCTTTCCTAATGTCCTTTCTGGAAGTGTTTTCTTCCAAAATACTTTGGGAAGCATGTCACAACTCAGTTTCTACAAGGTCAATGCAACATATATTTTCTATTTGTGGAAATTTCTCTTTTCTTACATTGCATAAATAATCAACCTAAAAACCATTCCAACTAGTGTGTTCACTACTTTCAATTTTTGAAACAGAATACTGAATCTTTTGTTAATGTGATGGGAAGTTTCATACAATTCTGGGTTTATCTCAAATAGTGCTGTGAAAACACTGATACTAGAGAAAATAGAAACAGTTTCACTGCTATTTTCATTTTATCTAATGAACACAGAGGAAAGGCTCAGGTCTGAGAAAGAAAAGGTCAGGAGCTAGAATCATAAGAGGGCAATTTGTTACCAATTTTCAATAGCTGCAGTTTGGTTAAGGACACTAAGCTGGAATGTCAAATCTATTTAAGACATTTAAATGTATTACGATCTTTCATACAATGAGTTATCAGGTTCTTTATGGTGTTTCATACATTATCACAGTAAGTTGCAAGTAGGTAGAAATACACAGAATTGCATGCTTACTAGCTAAGCCATGACACAGAAAGCTATTGGTGTTATATGACATTGACTGAATTGCTGCTAAGCCCCAAAAAGATCAGGCTGGCAATGACACAGGTCCCAGACATCAAATTCCCAGATATTGGTTCATTTTGTTCAAGGCATCACACACGGTGTTCAAATCACTGCGGAGGTCCTGCACCACGTTTTCAATGCTCCTGGTGTCTTTCAGAATTTCAATACTCTGTGTGTAGGGATTGAAGTAGACCGAGAAGGGACGGGTAATTGACTTTGCAAAGTCTCTGCAAAATAAACAGCAAAGAGAAGGATATGGGATCAATCCTCACTGGTTCAAGAGACAGAGAGAAGGAAAGAACGGAGCCAGAAAAATAAAAAGTTATTTTCTCTAGATGGAAGAAAAATAAATTTACCTCATCTTTTCTTTGGCTTCTTCAAAACTTTCTGAAACAAAGTAGGCTTCCTGGAAGGTGGTGATAAGGCATTCCTGTAAGCAAGTTGTCTTTGGGTCAAAGGCTTTCACACATGCCTTGTCAGAAAGAGCATGCTGCAAGACATACCGCAAAACCCGTTAAACTCCAGAATGAGACTTTCCAAAGGGCCACCATGTCACATTCCTACAGCACAGCTCAATCATTTTACAGAATTATTCAACTACCCATCTACCATGAAATATGGAACTCTCCCATATGCAGGAGAAATTGAGTGTTAAGGGGTTTTTTGTTTGTTTGTTTGTTTGTAAGTCTGTTAGTTGCTGAGGGAAAAAAATGAGACATGGTATTATTTTATTTATTATCAAGAAAATTCATACTGAAGGACAGTTCAGAGCTGTAACACCATAGAAATGGAATTTTAAATCTATGCTGTGAATAGATGCAAGAGAGCACAATATGGTCCTAAATTTATTGCTATAAGCAATGTACTGAAATTTCCCTTAAATGGCCAAAGTAATAATTACCTGCATGGAGAGGTGATGGGGACTCTGACTGAACTATTTGTGGACTCATCGTGAGACATTTTGAGGCCAGGTACTGTGCACCAACAGAGGCTGGAGTGGGCCTGTATATTCAAGGATACGTGCGAGGCAATCGTCTACCTTCCCCCAAGTACAGCAGAGAAATATACAGCAAATAAATATCGCCAGGTGGAAAAGACAAAGAGCTAGTATTAATAATTATAGTTATGCCCAGAGCAGGCATTAGGGAAACAGGAAAGCCAATGTAATTACTCTTTGAACCATCATTAGCCCCGTTCAGCTCACTCCATGACTGGCACTAAGAAGAGCAAGGAACAATGAATGATTGTATTCTCAAGATAAATTCAGGGATGCTAAAAGTTAGCGCTCATTTCCTGCCATGTGCCACCTGCCTATTTATAGCCCCTGGATTGACGGTTCTCACACAGAATATGCCTAAGTATCACTGAGGAGCTTGTAGAAAATGCAGATATGGGACTTCCCTGGTGGCGCACTGCTTAAGAACCTGCCTGCCCATGCAGGGGACACGGGTTCGAGCCCTGGTCCGGGGAGATCCCACATGCTGCGGAGCAACTAATCCCGTGCGCCATAACTACTAAGCCAGCGCTCTAGAGCCCGCGAGCCACAACTACTGAAACCGCGTGCCACAACTACTGAAGCCTGCACGCCTAGAGCCCGTGCTCCATGACAAGAGAAGCCACCGCAATGAGAAGCCCAAGCACCACAACAAAGAGTAGCCCCTGTTCACCACAACTAGAGAAAGCCCGCGCGCAGCAACAAAGACCCAACGCAGCCAAAAAAAAAAAAAAAAAAAAAAAAGAAAGAAAATGCAGATACCCAGGCCTCAATATTATTTGGTAGGTCTAGATAAATCCCAGAAGTCTGCATTTTAAAGGCATCCAAAGTGTTTCACACACAGATGGTTGTGAACTATATTTTGAGAAATACCCCTCTAGAGTCTCTCTGTCTTAATTTAAAGGGTAAATTCGTTGGGTGAGAGAGACAAAGAGAGAGAAAAAGGGGTAGCAGAAACAGCCTTGAACTGAGAATTAGAAAACTCGGGCTCTAGTCCAGGCGTTGCTACTAACTGGATAACCTTGGCAAATGATTTCACCTCTCTAGGCCTCCATTTCCTCAAGTGCAAGTGAGAGGTTTGGGCTGGGTGATTTCTGAAGACACTCTATTCCAGTCTCCGGATTCCACCCAAAGCACTTTTCAATCTCTAACTGCTAAGATTTCCTGGAGAAATGCTGAAAAACCTTTTCTGTTCAGTATTCTTGGTACATTCCCCCAACAATTTCAAAATGCATGGAATGATTTACAGCCTTCCATGAAGAAGGCTATAATTCCCTAAGTTTGAAAATGTAATTGTGAACCCAAGGACTGACAGGCAAGAGAAAAGGCACATGGTCCTACCCTGTGTTTGACTTGCTTTCCCACAAAGTTCTGTTGTCCAGATCAATGCATATGTGAATCAGGGAATGCAGAGGGCCTCTTGGAGTGGACTCATATTTTTTGGCCCACAGAACAACTTCACTGTAAGTGGAAGGTCACTACACCAGCAAATGCATTTGTGCTAGGTTCAATGCAGTGCAGTGAACATCAAGCGATTTGGGGTTGCACATGACTAATAATTCTGTCCACATTTTTAAAACAATTTCACAGGTTTTTTTTTTTTTTTTTTGTGGTATGCGGGCCTCTCACTGCTGTGGCCTCTCCCGTTGCGGAGCACAGGCTCCGGACGCGCAGGCCTAGCGGCCATGGCTCACGGGCTTAGTTGCTCCGCGGCATGTGGGATCTTCCCGGACCAGGGCACGAACCCGTGACCCCTGCATCGGCAGGCGGATTCTCAACCACTGCGCCACGAGGGAAGCCCCAATTTCACAGTTTTAAGAAACAAAATGTTCTTTGGTGAGAGCTGCTGCCCCTCTGCAAAGAATAGGCCCCCTGTTGGCTCACCAGGGCTTTCAGAACTAGAAGTTCCTTTCTTCGCAGCCATACACTCTGGGTGCATTTTATTTAGTATGTTGCTCTAATTGTCCATTTATCTATCAGTACATACGAAAAGGAGGACAGTGACTGACTCAGTGTCCTAGATGTCTCCATGTTCCACCCCCGCATTCAGGGGCACGGCAGAGTGGCAGCAATATAGGCTATGTAAACGTTTAAGCCATGGCTCCCTCAGGGCTCTTCTGCTGAGCCAGACTTTTCACTAGGTCAAGGACAAGCACGGGAAGAGGGTGAAACTTGTCTGCTTAGGTCTGGAATGCTGTGATAGGACATTAGTACCCTCAGCAGTCACCCTGTGTAGAGGATGCCTCCAGAAGATGTGTATGTAATAACAGAGACCAAAATCAATGTAGTTTTAGAAAAAATGTGTCATGTTATGATTCTACTGGATACTCAAATGAGCTCATTTCATCTTTTTAACAGGTAAATGGGATGAGAGTGGATCAAGAAAAAGCCTAGAAGGCAGGGTGCTCTGCCCCAGACTTCAAGAAAAGTCAGTGGATTCACAGCATATGATTTGAAGCAAAGACCATCGGGTAATATATCTCACACTTGCATAATGTACTCATCAAAAGGAGAACTGGAAGCTCACTGTTCTAAACTCTCAACAATGCAGTCTATCCTCAAGATCCTGCTGCGTCCAATACCTGGTTACGTGCTGGGGACCTCTCCATCCATGGAGTATGGGACCAGTTCTATCCCTTGGCTGTAACAAATATGGAAATGATAATGGCACCCAAGGATTAGCCTGGAGAATGAAAAGAGCCCAGAGTTGGGGGAGCAGCCACGGAGTAAGGCCAACAAATGAGGGGGTGATCACACTTATAAGTGGTCTCATTTACTGATGGGGAGCTCTCTTGTGTGATGACTCTGCCAGGCACATCCATACAGCCCATGAGGGCTCCTGTTTCTGGACACTAAAGCATAGCTCAAGGGTCATAAAATAGCGTTCATGTCTTTATTGATTCCACTGTCCAATGGAGCAAAGTCCTACTGAGTTTGCTTCTCAGCTCCTCTCCGTGTCTCTCTCTAAGCGACCTTGGTTTTGGGGAGCAGCTATCATGCCCTCTCCTCTGTGTCCAGAGTAGCTTCTCTGTAAACATAGAGCCAAACTGCTTGATGTCCCCAGAGAGCTCCACGGTGAATCCTTTCCAAAGTGTTAACAGTCTGATATCCTGAAGTCTGCAAGAATTAATCCAACTTGCTGCAGAGAGAGGCTTTATAATGCTGAGAGAATCTGGCTGACAGTCTTTTACTCTCAAGCCATTTTTCAAGTGCAGGAATCCTGGAGAATCACCTCTTGTCTACATGCTCTCTAAAAGGACTGTTTTGCATTTACCCATAAGGCCAAAGACAACAACCCAGGACTTGGAGCCAGGAGATCTAGACTCTAAACATAGCTGTCCTACAGGTTTATCAAATGAGTGAAAATTCCACAGGTTAAGATGCAGTTTCCTCTTTGATAAACTGAAAAGGTTATATCTACATGAATTCTAAAGCTCTTCTTGCAATACAATTTTAACAGGGCCTGCAAAATATACAGCTCTCATACCACCATCCCCTCCCTCCACTCCAACCAGCGTAAATTCACCATAGCAGCCTTTCCCACTGGGCCTGGGCATGGCCTTCCCATCCTTCCCAACAGAGATGGCTGTTACCAATTAATTGGCTTTAGAGCACAAATTAAGACTTATTTGCCAGTTCCACTCTTTTAAATAAAAAATCTCTTTCAACATCAAAAGTTTCCCATAACCCAATTAGCTCCTTCATGATCTGGTGCAAATTATTTCACCTCTGTAAGCCTATTCCAGTGTTAATCTGGAAAATGGAAATACTTACAGTTATCTATAATCCAGGAATATGGTGAGAATTAAAGGAGGCAATACAGGCAAAGAGCCTGGCACATGGGAAGTGTTCAGTAAATTACATTATCCTTGCTACTTCAGTCTCCAGATGATGCTTGGTGTACATATGCAACCAGCCACACCTTCCACCATTGGTACAGCTCCTCTGGAACCCATTGAGAAAAGAAGCATGGCCCTAGCTATGAGGCTGCCAGGTCCTAGACCGCAACAGTGCCTGTCCTAAGTTCATCAGCTCAAAATCTTCCTTCCTTCCAGCCACACGCCTTTGCAGTGACACAGAGTTATTATCTCACCTCTTCTAGATGTAAACCTGTGATCCTCACCCTCTATATTAGGACTGGTTAAAGTTAGGAAAAAACTCAAGTGTGAAGCCTAGATAGTTTGGGCCCTAGATTCTGAATAAAAATTTGCAAACACCCCTACACCCACGCTACAATCATCCTTTCCCACGTCAGAACAACAAATATATACATTTGTATATGTATGTACGTATGTGTGTCTATTCAATTTTTGAACTTTCTTCAAATGTTCTTCCGGCTAACCGAACACAATCCCTATTGCCATACTGGGTGATGATGGCGTCACACTTCTTTTCATCAGTGATGTTGAAAGTTTCAGCAGTTTGAATAAGCTGCAGGGGGCAGGGAACAAACTCCCTCTTCAAGAAAGCCCTGTGTAAAAGCCAAAGACCCTCTCCGGCTCCCAATGTCCGGCATTTGCTCTGTTATTACTAACAGTGCTACTGCAGGAAAGGAAGAGGCAAGAGGAAGGGAGCTGTGAGCCATCGGAACGCAGAACGCGGGAAAGGTGTGAAAGCTCAGACACTCTCAGAGTCCCAACTCCAGCCACCCGCTGACATACTGGATGACCTCAGGGAACCCACGGGGGCCTTGGGCCTCTTCTCTACAGCCTGGCAGTAACTCTGACCACCTCACAGAGTTGCTGCAAGTGGTTGTAAATACAAACGATTGTAATAAATATAAGGCTGTTCTGTGAAGGCTGATGAATAGCTCTATAAAAGCAGTGCAATAAATTCACCATGCAAGGATATCCTAAAGCTAAAGCCAAAATATAATAATAATTAAAATTTTAAAAACCACCAGCTTTGTCAAAACCTGAAAAGCAGAACAGGTGTATTTGTATGTAATATTCCAGCAACTCCTAAGGGGTAGGTGCTAAGGCCATTTACCAAAAAGAATCTAATCTCTGCCCTTAAGGAAACAAAGAACTAGACTTTACCCTTACCCATGAAAAAGGAGAGACTGCCTTTTGCTTTGAAATGGATTAACTATTTGAGATAAGACTCAGCCAACTCAGCGATTCGTTATCAGTTGCTGACCACCTCATGTGAACAAGATCTCCTCACTGCTGCTTCTCCAAGGGAACTGGATTCAGCAAAGACCCGTATTCATCATTTTCTTAGACCTTCCCTTCTAGAGACTCCAAGTTTCTTGAAATCTGAACTTTCAATTTTGAGTTTGTTGAATAAAATAAATGAATGAATGAGTGAATAAAAATTTTTTAATGAGAGACTTACATAGTTAGGTGAACTCTGAGATAGACAGAAAAAGATCATTAGAGGAGAGACACAAACTAGACTGTGGGTGAACAGCAAGCAATTATTCTATTCTCAGCCTTTTTTTAAAGTCAGTTTTCCAGATGATCTAGCTCATTATTAACTGCTCCCCACAGTGATGAAAGGCCCTTCCCAAATACATGTTTGGAATTCATAAAAGTACATCACAGAAAAAATAATTAGAACAAGAGAGAGAGCAATCATCGTTGAGATGTTTTTAAATTGTCTTTATAGTTATCAGATTTATGTTAGTTTTTATAAGCATTTCCATATTTATTTTTTTCTCTCTTCAAAGATACAAAATAAGCACTATCAAAAAATAAGAGGGAAAAATGAAAGCTATCCTTCAAACTATAGATATACTACTTGGAAGTGCTTGGCCAGCTCTGACGTGAAACAGTTACACTCTGAAAACTTATGTGTTCAGTTCAAGGAAAGAAGATGAACTGTGCATAGTTATGTAAAAATTATAAGGACTACACCAAAACCTCCAACGGCTTACCCGAGACCTACACATGGGCTATAATTGGAACAGCAAAAACACATTTTACCACAAAAGGTAACTGCATTCAAAACTGTAAGTGGGTTTGCACAGGAATTACTATAATGCTATTAATAAAGTTATCCCCACCTGGGCTCAGAACTATCATTTGTACTTCCAAATGAAAGTTGGACAGATATATTCACAAGCGCTGGGGGAAGGCTCTGGACGCTGACACCGAGCAGGGCAGGGATATGCGGTGAGGGTAAAGCTAAGACTCTAAGGAAAGGTCTCATGTTACGCATTCTCTGTGAACAGTCAGAAGACATTTCATATAGAAGGAATTTCTGAGTTGTAAAAATGGTCTAAAGTAGCAACAGGGATGTTAGGACTGTTGAAATCTGGGAATGGAAGAAAGCTAATGACCAGAGGTGATGGACCAGAACACGAAGATTCACGGCAGACAATGCCCTTCACGTGTTTCTGGCTGATTTCCATTTCCAGACGATTCGGTCCATACCAATAGGAACAAAAACAACAGATTCACCCCAGTGCTGCCCACACATGCCTCATTAACAAGACCAGAGGACCCTGCTGAAAGTTGGGGCAACAAGAGTGATTTGTTTCTTTTGTTTCTGGTATCATTTATAAGCCCTCTGAAGAGAATGTAAATAGATGTAGCTCAAGAGCTACATAATTTTCTGACTAATTCTTTTTTCAGGGAAATCAGGAAACAATCTATAGAAGACATGAGTCTTACAGAGATATGACATCATGCTATTGCTGTGGGCTTTGAGATTAACCCCAAATGGATTTTTTTGTTGTTGAGAATTTAGAAAAAAAAAAAAAAAAAAAAATTTAACACATTACATCAGGCTTTTGTTACATTAAATATTATCATCTATTCCAGACAGGCAGGGCCTCAGGCAGCTCCCTTAATGGGCCAGACTTTGAGTAGAGCACACACACTGCTATCTTCTGATTGACCCAGCATCTCATCCGTCCCTTATTCACCCTTCCCCCTCCTCCAGAATCAGCATGGGCAGCAGGACCCTCATCAGGAAGCCTTCCCAGGCATGGGCTAAAATGTTCCAGCCACATCTGTCACACTGTCTGTATTATCTTGGTCATTTATCTCCTGCACTAGAATGTAACCTCCTTGATAACAGGGATCCCAGGCAATAGGGCCTAATGGTCAGGGGCTTGGATCCTGGAGCCTAGACTGCCTGGACTTGGGACCACCTCCAACACTTATTAGCTGTATGACCTTGAACAAGCTCCTTAATGTCTTTATACCTCAGTTTTCTCATCTGTGATAATGGTGTTACTTATCCCATTGGGTTGTTATGCGAATTAAGTGGGTTAATATGTTTAAAGCACCTAAAATACTAAAGTCTATTTAAGTGTCTTTTGAGGCAGTTGTTATCTTCTTCATATTCTTATTCTTCATCATCATTATTTGTCCTTGTATCCCCAGTGCCTGGCATAGTACATGGCGCATAGTAGATGCTCAACCAAATATTTGTGGAATGAATGAACGAATGAAGTCATAAAGTGAATGGACTCAATGAAACTACAGTTAATTTGCATCTTTCAAAAGTACAAACATCTAAAAAGTTCCAGTAATCACATATATCCCAGTTACATTATGTAAGGATAATAAACACTCAAAATAAAAAGCCTAGGATCATCCATAATCCTGACCTTAGTCTGAATAATCAAAGAAAGATTAAATTATTTTCAGTACCATTTCCAGATTAGATATCACAATGCATTCTAAATTCATCAAAACTTGCTATCCCCGAGTGATATACAGATAGCAATTCTTAAGTAACCAGAATATTTAAATGATCAGAATGCCCCAGACTCCAACATTTCTGAATTAATGATTATTTTACGGCAAAAAAAAAAAAAAAAAAAGCATCTCTTAGGCATCACTACACATATTAGATACCTCTTGGACCACATATTTATTTAGGTGTTTTTTTTAAATTGTATATGCCCATAAATGTTTTAATTTACATTAATTCTGAAGAAGCTACAATAACCTCTAATTCCCCTTTGGGAAGCAGATGATGGGGAATCCATGGAAGCCATGGGGATGACAGAAATGAGAGAGGCCAAGGCACGCTTACAAGGGAATTTCAATCAGTAGGATCACTGCTAGCTCAGTGCCCACTTTTCAGCACTAAATTTAGGCCAGTCATTTGTTACCCAACAGTTGAGCATACATTTGTCATTGCTGTTGATTCATGTACATGGCTGCTCATCTAAGTCACACCACAAACCCAGAAAGGCATGACCCATTTTCAGAAGTGCAAAAAGTTAGGTCAGCACCCACATATGAGGTACCAAATCCCCTGTACTAAATATTTATGGGGGTATCTGTGAGTAGAGAGACTCAGACAGACAAATCAATATTTTCCATGACCTTGAACCAGTTTGCTTGGGAAGGATATTTTCATTTACAGCTTCATACCTTTAATTCTCCAATGGAGGAAAGCAGTCCAGCTCCATATGCCCGCAGCTGCCCTTCTTGCTTGCAAAGGCCAAACTCAATAGTGAAGAAATAGCACTGAAAAAGAAATGGACACGCATCCAGTGAATTGGGAAATAAGTTCTTCTGTAAAATAAAATGGCACCCAAAATAAAATGGTGCACTCTGCATAATTTCTTCAGCACTGTCAATTAAAACGCATTTAAGTCAAGAAGATTTTTTTGACATTTATTGCCTAATAATCCCTCCCTAGTTTAAAGGTAAATGGAAAAAGTATTAACTACTAAGAGTCTTATGCTTCCTGGATTCAGAAACACTATGAGTCAAATCATAGTCCTTGCAATGACTCTAAAATTTAAAAAACTACGGATTTAGAGAGAATGAATATGTCACAATGATAATGCCAGAAGAATATGCTACTATATTTAATAAGTTGTGGTTCAGTAGCACCGTGTAAATGTGGAAAAATAACTTGGAATTCCGTAATCCTAAACTCAAACTAAACTTCCTGGTGAAGAAACCAGGAAGGAGCAAGAAAACAAGTATATACCTACCAAATTACCATTTTCTTAGCAAAATCTTAAATGGATACCTATGTATGCACATACATGTATACATACTTATATACATATACATTAAATACATATAGTAAGAACCATTTCATTGGCCCGAGTTTTACCATCATCAACTACTACAGCTTCCCCAAGATATGAAAATCTACACTTGCTTCTGTTGAGTTCCTAGGAAATCAACCTAGATGGACAGAAATCTCCGTACAACCAAAGAACTCACGATGCTCTCGAGAGGGGCTGAAATTACACTATTTGTGCTCCAAGAGGAAAGTGAAAGCTGACAATGAGCAATAAAAAATTTCATCAAATTAACACTGTCCTGCATTACTGATGATGGAGCAATGAAGCAGTTGAGAAAGAATATAAACATCCCTGAAAAGGAGCAGAAAATACTAATTATTTCTAGCCCATGGCTATTTGCTCTAGTTTTATCTGGAGGTTAAGATGTCCCTTGGGGGCTTCCCTGGTGGCGCAGTGGTTGAGAATCAGCCTGCCAATGCAGGGGACACGGGTTCGTGCCCCGGTCCGGGAAGATCCCACGTGCCGCGGAGCGGCTGGGCCCGTGAGCCATGGCCGCTGAGCCTGCGCGTCCGGAGCCTGTGCTCCGCAACGGGAGAGGCCACAACAGTGAGAGGCCCGCGTACCACACACACACACAAAAAAAGATGTCCCTTGGTTCTGGAGGGTTTTATATTTTTATTATGTGTGGAGGATCTCTGAAGTTGAGTGGTCAGTGCTCTGTAGCCCTGGGCTGGATCTGAAGGCCTGGTCATTCCAGGTCATGGAGCTGAGCCTCCAGAGGCAAAATTTCCTTTCTTGATTCATCTCCCAAAGATGCGAAAATTACAGCCCTTCCTACCCTGTCCCCACCCACAGCACCCACCGGCAACCCCTCTTACTCTGTTCTGACTTGTCTTTCTTTTCTGTCACACCACTTTTTTGACATGGTCTTTATGTATGAAATATACTGTTTGTCATCTGTCTCCCCCCACAAAAGCATCAGCTCCATGAGAGCAGTATGACTGTCTGTTCATCTAGAACAGAGTTTCCCAGTCTCAGCAGTGTTGAGACGTTGGGCTGGGTAACTCTTTGCTGCAGCGGGCTATCCTGTACACTGGAGGATGTTTAGCAGCATCCCTGGCTCTGTCCCCTAGATGCCACTAGCAACCCCCCCACCCCATTTGCAACGACCAATAATGTCTCCAGACATTGAAAAATGTTCCCAGAGGGGCAACATCACTCCTGGATGAGAACAACTGACACAGACTAGTGCCAGAAACATAATAAGAGCTCATGTAAATATCCGGTGAATAAATAAACAAACAGTGAATGAAGTATTTCTAAATTAGGCTTTTTGTGTGACAGCAGGACCTGGAGGACAGACACACACAAGGAGGCCTGAGTCCTAGTCTTACTCCTGCTTCTAATTAGCTCTGTGACCACAACCTCTCCGGGTTGTAGTTTTCCTGCCTATGACATCTATTCATTCGTCTACTTATTCTACAGACACTCCTACAAACCTATCATATGCCAGACTCCGCTCTAGCAGAGAACATTGGAACAAAGTTCCCCAACCATGAAGCAGGGATGCTCCTGGGATGAGACAAGTAACAGCAATAACAACAAAAATCAACATACAGGATGAATGTCAGGTGAAATCTGCTATATAAATAATAATATCATGTAACTGTCAGAGAGCAAGCAGAGGATACGGCTGTTTTAGATGAAGGGATCAGGGAAAGCCTCTCTGCAGGAGTGATCTTTAAACTGCAACCTACTTGAAAATGGCCCTTTCTTTAAGAAAATGAACAAGTCAGTTGTACAAAGACCTAGGGGATAGAGTGTTACCAGCAAAGGAAATAGCAAATGCAAAGGCCCTGAGGCACAGATAGATGTGTATTTCCAAGGGTGTCGGGAAGCTATTGGAAGGTTTTAGGCTGGAGAGAGATGTGTTCTGATTTCATTTCCAAAAGATCACCCTGGTGCTCGGTAAAGAACAGATTATAGGGGGCAAGAGTGGAAGCAGAGAGACCAGTTGGAAGGCGGTGGCAGTCAAGACAAGGGTGATGAGTGACTTAGAGGATGACTTGAGCCAGGGGTAGCAGGGGGTTGGGAGAACTCAGTATCACAGAGGCCTCATGAAAAGAACCAAAATAAGAGATGTGAAGATGTGTTGAAAAGTTAAAATACAGAGGATGAAATGTACAGCATAGGGAATACAGTCAATAATATTGTAATAACTTTGAATGGTGACAGATGGTAACTAGATTTACCATGGTGATCATTTTGTAACTTATAGAAACAATGAATCATTACGTTGTACACATGAAACTAACATCATATTGTAAGTCAAATATACTTTAATTACAAAAAAGAAAGAAATGCTAAAATACAGCCCTCAAGTCTGTCCTCCAAAAAATTTTGCACAGTCCTGGGCATGGTGGAGAAGTGGTCATACAGTCATAGAACAGTAAGCCTGGAAGTTCAGCCTCTTACTTTACCAAAAGGAAAACTCAAGTTTAAGGAGATGAAGTGATTTACCCAAGACCAGTCTAGATGGTGATATTTAAGAGATCTAGAGCTCAGTGTTTTATGAGCTCAACATCTGTCACATTTTAAAGTTTCCAGGTAAAAGATGAATAGATGCATGATTTTTTCCTTACAACCAAAAAAATGGCGAAATGAAAGGCTAAATCAGGAAAACTAGAATCTCATGACATCTTCTTAGTATGTCTGGCTGATTTCTCTAATTTGTATTGCATTTATAGCACACCATGTGAAATCCTTGGAGCCTTAACATTGAATACAGAAGAGTTTGTGAAAAAATGTGCTCTCATGTTCAAAAGCCTCCAGAATAGTACACCTATGGAGCCAGCTACAGGAGCATTTAGGTCAGCCTGTTATGTGTATTTTTTATTTTCCTTACATTATATCAATGCGTACATAATGCACGGTCATGGTTATGATCCAAATCAAAGCAGGCTGAGAGAGCCTCTGAGAAAATCTGGTGCACCATTCTCACGGTCTTCATCTAGATCTGGCATCCCGTCCTAGTGTGAGGCAGGAATTAAAAGGTCGGCATCAACCCGGCTAAAAATTCCAAGCTAAATCTATCCGTGTGTCTTCGATCCTTGTGCTTCTAGAATCAGGGTAACCTCAGAGGGAAGACCCACTGGGTGTCTTCCTTCCCATTGCTTAGAATTCTCTCTGGACCCATCACTCATCTGGGAATCCTTCCAGAAACTCTGACCTTACACAGTTGCATCTGCTCTTTCCCTAGCTGCCTTTCCCTCTGGTTTCCTGCTGTCCTCGACCAAGGAATGAGCCTAGATGCTGCTTCTACAGCCTCCTCTCACCAGAGGATTAGACCTTTCACCTTGAGATAGCTTTCCATTTGCAGCTCCATGTGTGGCTAACAGATAAAGAGGGATGATAAAATGTACCTGAAGCTCAGGTGTTGGCAAAATTTGAATTATGGACTTGCTCAGGATAATTTTTCTCTTTCTGTTTCTAATGCCTCAAAATGCATAAGGTATAGACCTCAAAATGCAGAAGACCCTGGGCTCGATCACTAATGGGGAGGAGGGGGCAATTGCACGTGTCTTCTGCCTGGTTTTAAGTGCAAAGCCTGCTTAGAGTTGGACTGGATGACCCCTGGAGACCCTTCAAAATTCAAGGGTAGCTAATTGCTTCTTGAAATGTTAAGAGAATATAATTTGTTTTCCTCAGAGCACTTGCCATATGTCGATCTGTAATATATTCCCAAGAGATTTACCAAATAAATATCCTACCTATTATCAAAAAAAAAAAAAAACCCACAAAAAATAAAAAACCTGAGCCCTGTAAGAATTCCTGTAAAAGAGGATTGCAGAGTCTTGGCCACTAATGTCTTTTAAACAGAAACAAACAATAATACTAAGACTAACACCTCCCAAATTGAAGGGTACCTTTCATCAAAGCTGATATTCATGAATTCCAAGTTCTACATACCACTAATTATAAGTAATTATTTATAAATATTTTATTCGAATATAATTACATATAATCATTAACTGATAACCAAAACAGGAATGATATATCGGACCTTTTCCCTAGAAGAAAAGCAGAGTCATTTACATACACACCGTCATTAAGCAGAAGAAGGTCTCAGTGACGATCTGAGATCCAAACACGGCTGTGGAACACAGCCACGGGATGAGCTAGCAGGCAGTGTGCGTAAGAAAATGAGATAGGTCGCCCAATGCTGCCATCTTCCGATCACTACTGGTAGTGCACCACTCTCGCAACAGTTCTGGCCTAGCCAAATGGGCATTGTGAGAGCGGGAAGGAACATCGTCCAGAGACACTGAACACACCAACAATATCCACCTGGTCCCACATAGTGATTTACAAAAGGACACGATGCAACATCCTTCTTACGTTTGGCGTTAGGTACCTGAAGCTCTTGCTAAGGCACATACCATACTCCAATTAAAGAGATGTACACCTTTTGCAAATTCTTGGTGAAAAAGAAATTTATTGTTCCAATTTTCCTCTGGAAGGGTCCTGTTGCCTCCCAGTTTCCCAACTCTCTGCATCCTTTGAGATAATTATATAACCTCTTCCTGAGACTCACTCTGTATTCTTTATTTTATTTTATTATTTTTTTTTGCAATACGCGGGCCTCTCACTGTTGTGGCCTCTCCCGTTTCGGGGCACAGGCTCCGGATGCGCAGGCTCAGCGGCCAGGGCTCACGGGCCCAGCCGCTCCGCAGTATGTGGGATCTTCCTGGACCGGGGCACGAACCTGTGTCCCTGAGTTGGCAGGCAGACTCTCAACCACTGCGCCACCAGGGAAGCCCAGTCTGTATTCTTAAATTGGATTAAAATGGTATGCAAAGTCCTAGGAAGACGGCCAGGTATCCTAGTTCTTTTACTTTGTCCGGGAAAGTGGTCTATACACATCATTTAATAAATGCCTGAGTGAGTGAGTGAGTCAGTGAGTAATGTATATTCTCTACTGCCTTCACGAAAAATATGATCTTTTCAAACTGATAATATATACTTCTAAGTAATTGCATACATCATTCCACATCTAGAATTCCATCATCCACATGTGCAGGACAGACAGGAACCAAGAAGTTAGCAAACAATGTCGGAAACGGCCCTAACTGAGATGTGCTAAACATAACAAAAGGTTATGTGCTAAATTTGATTTGCTTTACACGTAAAAGAATCCCTCAGGCCCTCACCCAGACCCCATTTATCCTTATCTAGTACACAGTTCAAATAAACTTCAGTTATGTAGCTTGTAAGCCCACACCCTAACATGAGAGGGGAACAAGAAAAATATACCAAAAGCAGATCCAACAACTCAAAAAGCACAGAAATACAATATTTGGTGTTTGACTAAACAACCCGAAACACTTCCATACTTGAAGTTTTCACTAAACAACAGAATTCAATCACGACAGGAAGACATCAAAATAATAGGAAAACTTAGCCAGCAGAGCTGCAGTTTAACAAAGTGTTCGCACATATGTCATCTTCCTCTGCACATCTGCTCCCTTCCTACTAACTTGATAGAGTAGTTGCTATTTTTTCCATTGTCCTGATGGGAAAGTTGAGTCTCAATGATCAAGGGATCTGCCCAGATTCCTCGACCCATGGTTGGCAGAGCTAGGAGTCAAACTCCAGTTTCCTAACTTCAGATCCCGCCTTGTTTCCTCACCAGCAAGTGCACTTACAGGTGCAGAGCCACGACCAGCCCGTCAAACTAGCACAACAGTCCCTGTTGCTGAAATACTGAACTACTTCCAGAATGGGTATAAATAGCTATGACTCCACACTCCCCAAGTGCCCCCAGCCAGCCACGCTGCCCCAGGCCTCTCCTGGGTTCTGTTCCCCCTCACCTCCCCAGTACCACCACTTCTTCATGATCGAGAAAATAAGGTCTCAACACCCATGCAGCTGGGGCCTAGAGGACCCGGCTCGACACAAGTGTGACGAGTGTCGTTCTCTTTGGTGCCCATGTCATAACAAGAGGATCAGTCCCAGAAAGGAAGAATGTTATGCAAAGACATTCTCACACCGGGGATCTGCACCTCAGTAAGTGCACATAAAAACACAGAAAAAGATCCATGTGTCTCACAGCCTTCCTTTCTCTAACATCTTTCCATCAAACAGCTAGCATGTCAAAGAATACACTTGAAAAATTGTTGAACCAGTGAAGAGGGTCCACTCACTCCTCTACCATGAATCCCCAGCTACTAGAGTTTGGATTCTAGCCACATCAAATTTCAGCTTACAAGCAGCAAGTACCTTCTCACCTTTGGCCACAATTCCTTTAATCTTGATTAAACTGCAAATAATAATAGGATTGGAACAGAAATGAGGCTTGATAGCTAAGGGGGAAACTTTGAAATAGAACTGCTAAGGCAATACTGTACAAATCCACACTGGGAAACGAAAGTGAAAATGGAGGCTGCCCTGCTTAAGCCATAGAGGTCACCACTCAAATGTCACAAGACAGAAAACTTCTCACCAGACATCAATTTTTGTTGTTGTTTCTTTGACCATTTAAACTGCCAGGAGTCACACATAAAGCCAAATCACACTAGGGTGCAACGATTACCCGCCAGGCTTTGTGTGCAGAGTAAGCGTTACTGGCTAGAGACATTGTCTGGAACTGGGCTTCAAACAAAAGCAGAAAGGGGGATTTTGCAGGCTTCATTAGTTTACTCTGGTCTACTCCTGTGCGAAACAAAAGTGTAAGAAATGCTAGAAACTTAGAGCTGGAAGACATTGGTTTTTTTGCAGTCCTGGGCTATAGCCGCTCGCACCCCATCTCGAAGCCTCCCCTTGGTCAAAGGCCACCCCCTCTGTGTTCACAGATTCGAGGGCCAGTCCTGTCTAGATCCTAGGGGTTATTGTTCAGATGCCTTGTAGGATTGTCTCCACACTCGTATTTTCCACGAGCCTCTAAATGAAAACCACTATAGCTCTTGGCAGGTCACAACTTAATCAATACATTTTTGAAATTTATACTTGTTCAATTCTACAGTGCCAAGCTCTACTTGAGATTACAAAAATAGCTAAAGATATGATCTCTATGCTCAAGAAAGATACAATACAAATGGGTAGACAAGACTAATATAAAAATAACAGCAACAACAGTAATAATAATGTCCTGCTGCTACACGGGCCTCTCCCTGTTGTGGCCTCTCCTGTGGCGGAGCACAGGCTCCGGACGCACAGGCTCAGCGGCCATGGCTCAGGGGCCCAGCCGCTCCGCAGCATGTGGGATCCTCCCGGACCAGGGCTCGAACCCGCGTCCCCTGCATCGGCAGGCGGACTCCCAACCACTGCGCCACCAGGGAAGCCCCTGTCCTGCTGTTTTAATCCTACCATAAACTTCTGTCAAATTGCAGTGTGCTTATCTGTCTCAGAAGAGGAAGAATATGAAGTTTATGTAGGACTTTTTGAAGGATAATTGGGATCTCAGAGGGATTTCAGGAAGAGAGGAAGTTGTTGGAAAGAGTAACATCCAGGGGCTGGGGGAGGGGAGTGATTTCTGGGAACCCAAAATGCAAATCGTAGGAAGTTAAAGGTAAATCAAAGTATAGAATGGACCAGATCACAGGCTCCACTTGAATGGTAGGGACTGCCTCCTTCATCAGTGGCTCTCCTCCAGCCAAGACAGACAAAAACAAGTTGAGAAAAAGAAGGTCGGGATTTCAGTAGGTTCTGTCTGCTAGAAAACAATGACCCTGAATTGTGAGAAGAGCAATTAAGAACAGCCACGGAATGAATTGAGATGTAAAAACCTAAGCTCTGAGGAAACATTATGGCAAACCTTGTGGAAAATTGATCATCATATATAAAAGGCACATCCCTAGGGAGAAAAAGAAGCATCAGCAGAAGACAACTTTTAGTGAAGAATACATTGACATAGGCGATTTTCAGCAGCAATGTTTTAGTCAGGATTTTTCTGTGTGTTTCTTAACTACCCTTTCTTATATCTTTTTGGTTGCTTTCAAGAACAAATGGATGATTTGCTTAAGTGCCCTCTGGCCATTTCAGTTTTGTTGCCCCTTCTTCCGCTTACCCCAGAGCATTTTCAACTTCAAAGGAGACCACCTGACTTGGTATCATTTAACACTTACTAGTCTTTACATCAGGCTTTCATGGTATTTTTTAATTAAAAAAAGACAAAGAAAAAAAGGAACATCTCTCATCCCTTGCCTCCTGCTCATGGACTAACAGGATGGCAAGCATTCACTTAAAATCAGGGCCACCTGAGCCGTTGGTCCACCCCTAAAACTCCCACAGGATCCACTCTAAGACACTCCACCCCCAGGGCGCAATGTCAGGTCACCATGGCCACCATGGCCATATGGTGGCCCAATTAGAAACTTTTGCTGTCACCACCAGCCTAGAGTACAGGTCCATAGTTCATATGGCAGAAAAGACCCTCAGGGACCTTAGGGCCCCTGCCTCCCCCAGCCCCCTCCCTCCGTATTGTCCACCCCCCAGCCCCCAGCCCCCGCCCCCCAGGGAATTGCACAATTTGCAATTGTGCAGATGGACACGCTCTTTTCAGCTTCCCATCTAGGCCTTCGCACACCACCCTTGTTCTGCCTGCGATGCTCAGCCCCTTTGCCGAATTCCTGCTGGCCTGCTAGATGTGATACCCTTCTTCTACCATCAGTGTTGTACTCCCAGATCCAGAAAGAAATCTCCAGTCTTCTTGCCTCTCCCTCCACCAGACTCTGAGGTCAGGGACAGGGTCTGACTTGTTTTCGTTGTTGTTTCATGGCTGGTCTCTAGCCCCCTGCCTGACACGCAGCAGATGCTTAGCAAATATTGAAGGAAGGGAGGAACTAGTGAAGCAAGAAGAATTTCCCAGCAGGCTAAGGCAACAGGGTCCATGCCAATCTTCCAGATCAGGAACTACTACCCTCAGCACATTTTCCAACATTACAGACATTTTGAAAAGATGAAAACCCCTCTACTCTAGCCATCAAATCATTTTTTACTTATAGCTTCAGAAATAGATCAGTCCCTTGACCTCTCTCTATGCCCCATTCGACACAAGCCAATGGGCCTCTGAGCCAGTGAGGAAGGGAGGAACCGGCCTTCTCGAGGGCCTTCAGGAGCCAGGGTGATGGCTGATTGGCAGGTGTCTCCTGCAGAAGCTCAGCAGTCTTGCGGTTAAGTGGCTTCGTGACAAGGAACAACTCTGAAAATTCGCCCATTCTGACATCTGGATCCTCATCCAAAAACATAGGGGGGAAAGTTTTTCAGTTTGCTGTTTCTAAGACTGGAAACGAGTCAAGAAAAATGCTAACCATGCTTGGTCGGGGTATGGGGGAGTTTGTGATCCACCCCGCCCTTGAAGTGCCTCACTGCCCAGACTGTTCAAAATTAGCAACCACGAGGAATTTCTATCAGCATCCCTGCCTGGACCTTCATTTAGCAGAAGATGACACATGAGATCGGACAGATGCTATTTTCTCCTGGAGATGAATTTGGGAGATGACCATCTGTCCAATTCCGTGTTCCACAAAAGTCTGTGGCTCTTTAAAAAAGGGCATTAGGAATACAAATAAGCTTCTTTTTAATGCCTTCTGAACCTGCAGGTATTTGGGTTCACAAATCAAAAGCTGGTCTTATATTCAGAATTACTGCTTGGACCCTAGATGTAGTGAGTGAGCTTCCATAACAACGCGATTCACAGAGTTTGGCTCTTCTTTTAGAGAAAGCCCATCTTTTTTCCAAACGACCCTTTGTTGAACTTACTGTATAACTAGCTAACTGGAAATGGCTAAACTTCACTCTGAGGACACAGACACACACACACCCATCGTTTTCGTACCAGGCGCGTGGATCAGCGTTCCGTGTATGTATGTGCTTTCATCTACTTTGCACAGAAGACCTACTGAAGCAAATGCTATAGGTTTGGAGGTGCCCAAGAACTGACTTTTATAACCTAAGCAACTCTGAGCTCCTTGAAGGAGAAGAAAATTGATGAGCACATTCTCATCCATTCATCCTTTGGCACACCTTAAAATGGTCTGCATCAAATCACACATTCTCCCCAGATGTGGTGATTTTAAAGGTCAGCTCTCAAATGCCTGTATGAAAAATGAGGTTCTTACTGACTCCCAAGTAAGCTGAGGGTAGTCACCACCACTTTTAGAGGGTCGTTTTATTTTTTTATCCCTGTGTTAGGAAAAGCAACGCCCTCCCAGACTTTAGGATTAAAGAGCTGGCATTTGCTTACCTATTTATTTCCAGGCAAGACCAAGAATCTTACAAAATGATTATATGTCTGAAAACTGGAGAGAAAAGTACGTTTCACAGGGAGAGCCATTTTTACCACCCCATTGCACTCAGCTGTCCTCTATATTAAGCTTTTATTAATGAAGTCATGTTTCTTTTCCATTCGCTAACCAACACCACCGCCATCATCATCTCTCACACTCAGAGTCAAGACTAACCATCTATATGTGTACATGGGGTTGGAAAGACTTACCTATGAACTGGGGTCCCTGTGACAACAAGAGTCTATAGGTAATTGAACCTCTAGACAGAATTTCAGCTCAGTTGAGCTCCCCTACCTCTAATCATCACTGCCAATGACTGAAACCTACACTCTACCACCAAGCTAAACACCTGACATCATGCTCACCACAACCCCCAGAGGCAGGCAATGTGAAGGTAACATAATATGGTGGTTTGAGAGCTTGACTTTGGAGCAAAAGACCAAGGTTCAAAGACAGGCTCTGCCATTTCCTTGACCTTAGGAAAGTTACTGAGCCTTTCTGAGTCTTAGGTTCCTTGTCTGTAAAATGGAGAAAAATAAATGAATAACTGACATTCATTGAATTCTTACTATGTACCAGCGCTAAATCCCACCCCCCATTTTACCAATGGGAAGACTGAGGCTTAGGTTGAGCTACTTGGGCAAGTTTGGGGGCAACAGAGCTGGACTGGAATCAACTGTGCCTGACCCCCAATGTCCATGTTGTTTGTACTATACCATACTGTTTGCCTCTGTTCTCGGTGACTGCAGGCCCTCGAATTGATGTTTATGTCACCTTTGTGACAGCTGAGCTTGGTGTGTGCCAGGAAAGATAGGGGCCTGTCTAGCTTGCCTACAGTAATCCTTGCCTGGCTTGCACTGGGTTCGGTGCCTTCAATCTAGGGTGTGGACCCTAGATCAGTCAAGTAGCACGTCAGAGACCTACCCGGGGCCAATGAGGAACGCACGCTAGAAACCAGCCGTAACAGGAAGCCCAGTCTCCTGAGTCTTGCCAGTGAGTAACAGCACTGCAACTAACTCAGCTCAGGAGAGCCGAGACGACAATAAATGAGGCTGGGTTGAAAATTAAATACATCATGTTTATGCTAAAAAGACAAATTACACAGCACAAAAACCAAATACTACATAGTATTGCTTTAAACTGCAGCAATCTACTTACATTGGATACAGATGCATTATTTGATGGGCACAAAAATGATTTGGGGGCTTCCCTGGTGGCGCAGTGGTTGAGAGTCCGCCTGCCGATGCAGGGGATGCGGGTTCGTGCCCCGGTCCGGGAGGATCCCACGTGCCGCGGAGCGGCTGGGCCCGTGAGCCATGGCCGCTGAGCCTGCGCGTCCGGAGCCTGTGCTCCGCAACGGGAGAGGCCACAGCAGTGAGAGGCCCGCGTACCCCAAAAAAAAAAAAATGAGAATTCATGAGACAGTAAACTTGAAATATTTTGGTGTCTCATGAGAAGCTATTTAACCAAACTTACCCTCTGGCTCTGGCTACCAAGAGAAGTGGTATGTTTGCTGCTGCCTAGAACGCCATTCCCTCTGTCCTCTCTACCATCCCCTGATCAAGGGTCCCCTGATCAGTAAAGGGCAGGTGATTGGAGATGAAATTTCACTTCCCAACTCAGTATCATGTATCCCATCTAATGGGGGCAGTAACTCAGCGCTTGCCAAGTGTGTCCTTGGGTAAAGGCAGTCTGACTGCCAGAGGCGCTGGTCTTTTCAAGAGAAGCTAGGAATCTAGATGGTCATGTGATGGCCTCTGAAGTGGAAATGCAGGCCATTTTTTAAGTTTAATCAAGGTGTAGACTCTTATTTTTTTTTTTCTCACAGACATTAACCAGAGCAGAGGATTCTAATTTGTAATCCCTTTAGAGGGTAGCATGATTTAAAGAGCCCGAATCCCACTTCTGTCACAATAACTTGCCTTCAGGACACCAAGCACATGTCTCTGCTGCCTCCGCTGATCACACCTTGCCTTGACATCCTAAACTCCTGAGAAGTGGGTTGGTGCACCAGGTCAGGATGCAGAAAATCTAGTAGCTCAGTCTCTGCCATTAGTGTACTGTATGATTTGGGGCAAGTCATTTCACTTGTCTAAGCCTCCCTTTATTCATTTATAAAATGGAGATTCCTTTCCTTGCCAAATTTTTACTGGGAACCAATTTTGTGTATAGCACCGTGTGGATACCAAGGAGTGTGCTAGGGGATAATAACATGAGTCCTGCCTGTCTTGAAATGCCATTGTGAGACTCAAATGAATAAACACGTGTCAAATGCTAAATCAATGTAAGAGCTGAAATTTAGGTGAAGGTTCCCTGCTCTGAGGTGATTAAGACCATAGTCATGTTCATGGTTGACTCATCCCCTGTCTCAGGACTCTGATTCTACAGAGAGTCCCCTTCTGGTTAGGCCATAGCAGGCTTAATTACAGGTCAACAGTTCCTGAAACCCAATTTAAGGCACTTTGCAATATGGAGAAAGCCTGTTGAGATGCAAATGTTCCCTGAAGTATTAACGTCTATTCTCTCAGTAAGCATATATAACAGCAAATTAAGAAATAATAACTTGACTGCTGAGAAAGTCTTCCCCCAGGAAACCACTTTTGATCATCCATTCCTCTCCCTGAACGTGACCCAAGTGCCCTCCTTTTGCTGTCTTTGCACTTAAGTTATATTTAAATCCTTATCTGTGGGACTTCCCTGGTGGTCCAATGGTTGAGACTTCCCCTTCCAATGCAGGGGGTGTGGGTTCGATCCCTGGTAGGGGAACCAAGATCCCACATGCCTCAGGGCCAAAAAAGCAAAACATGAAACAGAAGCAATATTGTAACAAATTCAGTAAAGACTTTAAAAATGGTTCACATCAAAAACAAACAAACAAAACCTTAATAAATAAATAAATAAATCCTTATCTGTATCCCTCACTAAACTGCAAGTCCCCAAGAAGCAGGACCATGCCTACCTGTTTTACAGTTGAATTCCTGATGCCTGACATATAGTAGATGCTCATTCACTGAATGAATAAATGAACGGGCCATAACTGATTCTATCAGAGCTATGAAAAAGATACGCAGTAGAAATCCAGCAAGGTCATGCCCTTGCTAAACATCTGTGCAAAGAAGCAGAGTCCAATGCCCCTTTCTAGCCAGTTATAGCCATGACTTTTATCTTGGAAGAACTCTTCTTAATTAGATTTGAGAGAAGAAAAGGTGAACAGTGCAAAAACAGTGTTTATGCGAGCTAAACGTTTAAACGTTTCTGAAGTATGTTATTTTAAGGTATCTCCCCTTGTTTTATTACAGAGAACTTTCAAGCCTTGCTAGTTAGACACCAACCTATGACCTCTGTGTATAAATATGGAGACGCATTCAAAACTAGAGCAAACAACATCTTTTGGAATTCTTCCAATAACTTCCTTACATACTTTTGTGTTAATGCAGCCATCTTACAGCCAAACTGCAAACACCTGGCTTAAATTCTCAGGAACTTGAATTCAGAAGGAGTGGGCAGCCAAGATTTGAAACCCCAAATTTATGGCTTTCTTGAGTTATTCAGGGAGTGCTGCTGCACGTACCGATGAACAGCATCACTCCTAATCTGCCTGAAAAGTTTAGTCAGGAATTCCTATTTCACGTGCTCTCACTGGCACAAACAATATTTATTCATTTGTTCTCCCTGGCGCTTTCCTGCAACTTGCCTTTCTCTATGTTCACTCAGGGGAGGTATGCTATTAACTCAGGGGAAGCCTCCTCCATCTCTAGGCAGAAGCTTGACATCATTTAGATGAGGCCTTGCCTTTATTATTTATGGTTAAAACATTTTACGTTGCAAAGCAGCAGGCTGGCTCCATCTCAAAACCCTTTGTAATATAAAGTGCAGAGTCTGCATTTCAGAAGGGAAAACCTGAGTTGTTGAAAGTTAGAGAGTTAACCAGTGTCACCCAAAGAGTAGAGATACTCTCCAGGGACCTTTCCTGCACTTGAGTCTCACTGATGTGGGCCACCTAGATGCTTACGGGTACAATCATGTCAAATACACTAGCTCACATTTATGGAACACATCTCTGTGCTAAGCAGCTTTACAGTGCATTATTTCATTAATCCCCAATAGAGCTACAAGACTTGATATCTTATTTTTCTCATTTTAAAGACGAAGAAACTAAGGCACAGAGAGGTTAACTAACTTATCCAAGGTTACCCAGCCAGTAAGTGATAGAGCTGCATGTGAAGCCACGTAATTTGACCCTAAAGCCTGCACTCTGAATACCTACTACACTATACTGCCTCGCTAGCAAGTCCCTAAAGCGCACAGGCTCAAGGAAAACCACCTAGTGTCGTATATAGGAGGGTTCACTCTATTTCATTCCAGCTTTCCCTTTTCCTCCCTACCTGTATGATTATCTGAGATCAAGTACTATGGGGAAGGATGTTCATGATCTTACCCAAAAAAAGAACAGTAAGAGGGGTGACTATTCATTAGACAAAAGTAGCACTCACTAATGGGGACAAGAAAAGTGCAAAAGTTGAAGACTGAAGATTAAAATATATATGAAAACCAGATTTTAATGTTAAACAGTGCTATGTGCTAACTTTTTTCTCAAAAAAATAAAAGGAAAAGCAAACAAAACTCATTAGCTACATCTGATGTTCACTAAAACACTTTGCAACTTACCTTAGTGAAAAGTCATAAACCCCATATTTCTAGAGTACTTCCAATCTATTCTTTCTTCTGTTGGTATAAAATATGAAGTCTCTCCTGACAGCACAAGTGTTTGATAAATGGATGAACATCTTGCTGCTTCTTTTTCCAAAGCCAAGACTCCCCTTTACTAAGTTCTTATTTGATGTGGCAAAATGACCTTTCAGAAAAACTAGGAGGCTATATACCAAAACGTTAACACTGGTTATTGCTGCTGTGATGTTACAAATGATCTTTGTACTCTTTTCCTTGCTTATCCATTTTTAAAAATTTTCTACAATGAATATGTGTCATTTTTGTAATAAGGAAGAGAAATGAAGGTTTTTGTAAAGATTTGTAAAGACGTCTCAGTAAAGGAGTCCCTAATTCACCCTACCGTCTCTTCATTGCTAAGGGAATAGGTTTTTTTCCAGTTTTATTGAGGTATAATCGACATACTTCACTGTATAAATTTAAAGTGTACAGCATAATGGTTTGACTTACATATACTGTGAAATGATAACCTCAAGAAGTTTAGTTAGCATCCATCATCTCATATAGATACAATAAAAAAGAAAAAGCAAAAATAATGTGTTTCCTGGTGGTGAGAATTCTTAGGATTTGCTCTCTTAACAACTTTCATGATTTTATATGGACACTATAAAGGACAGACTTTCAGATTCTGAAAAGAATGATGAGGGCCTGAGGTGATGTATTCCTCCCCACCCTCCCAGCATTTCTTACTTACACCTAGTCTGTACTGAAGCCCTCAAATGAGACCATTTCCATTTTCTGGGAGACCTTTCCCCAGTATGATATCCGCCCATCAGAAATAGTCCAGAAATGCCCATCCTTACAGTGACAAATACATAAAATTCTAAGCAAATTACAATATTTCTACAAAGGGAGCAAAGAGATTTTTAATCACCGTGTGTTCAATCTCACGTCGCTTTTCTTATTATTCTTTCATTCATTGTGGCTCATAATGTACAGTAATACATTTTACATCTACTAAATGTGTTCTGGGTCTTTATATCACAGTTCAGAAGAACAGCTTTGGAAATCCTTTCGACTCCTTTATTTGAAAACTACATTTGTGGAATGGGGTAATTAAATTCCTATAGTTCTATATAACATTACCTCGGCTATTCTTCTTCATAAAAAATATTTCAACCATCTCTCTCTGCTTCTGCTAGAAATGGAATTACACCACAGATATTTCTGTTAATACAAGTCTAGGATTTTGAAAACCTAATTTATTGTAGTTAAACCAGAAAATTCCTTCTTTCGTACATCTTTATGGAAATTAAAATGACTGCACAAATCTTCTGTGCTTGAAGAATGCATTCCATCTTACTTTGAGAAGAGAAAGTAAGGAGGATTCAATGTCAGGGCTTTTGAATCACAGGACGAAAGTTAGCTCTGGATGAGGATCCAGAGGATTTAGGGGCTTGAAATGACTTTGCGATTATTTCATCAACAATATAACTCCTTTAGTGCAGTTAGGATTTGAGGGGTGACGGTGAGATCGAGTAGTCTCACACGTGGGAATGATAATGGCACAGCATACATCACAAAAGTATTTCATCTCATTTGCTCCTCATTCAGCCTCAAGTGGTAGAAGAACATCTCCATTTTAAAGAAGACATTTGAAGCTCAAATAGGGAATGTAATTTGTCCCTGAGAACAAGATCAAGAAGTAACAAAGCTGGCACTCAGATCATCAAAATACAAGAGACAACAAGTGTTGGCAAGGATGCAGAGAAAAGAGAACCCTTGTGCACTATTGGTGGGAATGTAAATTATTGCAGCCACTCAGGAAAACAGTATGGAGGTTCCTCAAAAACTTGAAAACAGAACTAGCATATGATCTAACAATTCTACTTCTGGGTATATAACCAAAGGAAATCAAAACACTATTTCTAAGAGATATCTGCACTCCCATGTTTATTGCAGCATTATTCAAAATAGCTGAAATATGAAAACAAACTATGTGTCCATCACTGGATGAACAGATAAAAACCTGGTGTATATGTATATATATATACATATATATATATATATATATATATATATATGGAATATTATGCAGCCGTGAGAAAGAAGGAAATCCTGCCATTTGCGACAACACGGATAGACCTTGAAGGTATTACACTAAGTAAAATAAGTCAGACAGAGAAAGACAAATACTGTTTGATATCACTTATATGTGGAATCTAAAAAAGCTGAACTCGGACTTCCCTGGTGGCACAGCGATTAAGAATCCGCCTGCCAATGCAAGGGACACGGGTTCAAGCCCTGGTCTGGGAAGATCCCACAGGCCACGGAGCAACTAAGCCCATGAGCCACAGCTACTGAGCCTGCACTCTAGAACCCACAAGCCACAGCTACTGAGCCTGCGTGTTGCAACTATTGAAGCCCGCGTGCCTAGAGCCCGTGCCCCACAACAAGAGAAGCCACCGCAGTGAGAAGCCCTTGCACCGCAACGAAGAGTAGCCCCTGCTCGCTGCAACTACAGAAAGCCCGTGCGCAGCAACAAAGACCCAACGCAGCCATGAATAAACAAACAAATAAATAAATAAATTTATTTTTAAAAGCTGAACTCAGGAACACAAAGTGGAATGGTGGTTACCAGAAGATGGGGGTTGAGGGTGAAGGGGAGATATTGGTCAAAGGATAGAAACCTCCAGTTAAAAGATAAATAAGTTCTGGAGATCTAACGTACAGCATGCTGACAATAGTTAATAACACTGTATTATATACTTGAAAGTTGCTGAAAGAGTAGATCTTAAATGTTCTCACCCCAAAAAAGAAATGGTAATCATATGAGGTGATGCAGGTGTTAGCTAACGCTATCGTGGTAATCATTCTAAAATAGATAAGTATATCAAATGAACACATTGTACACCTTAAACTTAAATAATGTCGTTGTCAGTTATTTCTCAATAAAGCTAGAAAAAAACAAAGCTGGCACTCAAACCCCGCTGGGCTCACTTCAGGTTCAGACCCTTCCTACCACATCACACCACACCACACACCATACTCCCCATCAAAACATCCTACTAGCATCTTCATCAAGTTCTGAGACCCCAACTGCTGACTTGCAATGCTACTGTAAGGATAAAATCAAGTGGGCACAGAGCTTAGCACACAAACAGAGAATGAACAGTTACCACAGCAGCTCTATTTTTATGAGTTTCCAAATATCTAAAATAGGTTGTTGGGTATTTTTTCATCATCTGCAGTATTATGATAGCTCTCTGAGGCCCCTAGGATACAGTTACAAATGATGAAGAAAGATTTGAGTTGCAAAAAATGCACAACTATTCCGGATTGCAAATAGATTTGTTTCTAAACATAGTGAGCAATGTAGAGCTCACTTTTTAATTCCAAATAACGGTGGTATTCTCATCATAACATAAATAGATGACAAACACCTGTAATGTCAACGATGAATACTGTAAGTGAAACATACAGCTAGAGCAAAATCCCCTTAGCTACGACATCGAAGATCTCAAAAAGAGAGTATAGTCAGAGGAAGTGTGGCCTTGGAGCACTCAGGTAGAAAAAGACCAAGGGAGCGGGTAGTGAAAACAATGACAAAGGACAGAAGCGAAGTTCTAAGGGGCTAGTTACGGAAATACAGTGCTCCTTGCAAGGCAAGACCACTTTTCTATATGCACAGAAGACATAAAAGTGAAAGTAATGAGTTGGAATAGATATTATTAACTTTTAATTAAGTTACTCTTGCAAATAACACACAACCTCATCATCCACCCAAACATCTCAATTAAGAATGTATAAAAGTGCATTCCTTCCAGCTTTTTGTCAGCTTTGTGTCAAATGATCCAAATAGCTGAACTAGTTCAAAGACTCTACATGGAATAAATAAGCCTGGGGCTTATTTTGAGCTTTCTGCAGAGATACTAAAATGGTCATTTTTAATGTCATCCATCTTCAGAAAGAAGTAGAGCTGGGCGTAAGTCTTTTAAAAGCCGAAAGTTCCCCACCCTTAGCCAGGTAGGCAAGGGCATGAGAGACCGGGAAACAAGCTAAGGTCCTCCACAGACAGGAAAACATTAATTAGGAATTCATAAACTAAGGTTACCTTTACAATTATACTTTTAATGTGAATTATAGTCAATTGTTAGTTTAAGGCTGACTGTATATTTCATTACTGCTCTCAGCATGAAAAAAGTCCTGGTTATACCTGGAAATTCAAACACACTTGATTCATGGCCATCAAAAGCCCCAATCAACGCAAACTTTTTACTTGGAACTAATAAATTATTTGCTTTGATAAAGTACAAACAGAACCCTATATTACTAATTTTTTGACAGCTCTTTCCTACAAAAAAATTAGCTGGTGATCAGGTCTCTGCTCACAGTGAATTTCACCCTTTTAAAAAACATTCTAGACTCGTATGTCTTAAACTGTGCTCCTCGGAATATTAATAGCTTGGGATGCTAATATGTCTTCCATAAAAAGAGACTTCGGCGACCATATAACGTACTTTCTTAATTTTCAAGTTCACATTTTAACTTTTCTAAAATGGAGCTTCTTACAATGTCAAAAAATGTTGCTAGTTGAATCTTTTTCCCCTTTAAAAAAAACTATTAAATTAATTTAATGGCATCTTAAAATGGAGGGAACATGGTCAGTTTGTAAAAATAAAATTTTTATCACTTATACGATTCGCTCCGCACATTATCTTATTAAAGGCCCTGAAAATCCTATACTTTGAAAACAAAGCTCTGTACTTCACTTAACCCAGTTTTTCCCAAATATATTTGCCCATTGATCCCTTCTGGCATAGAACTCATAGTAACATTTCATGAGACTAATGTTCTGGGCACACATTCTGGTTACCCCTTCACTACCCTGGGCCAAGACGCTTTGCTCATCAGCTTTACCAAGACCCAGTGACAGAAGCCCTTCATCAGGAAGTGAAGGTAAACATGTTTGGGGATTGACAGAACTGAATGGATAACCTAAAACTCTCTGTAGAGGGAAAATTCCAAATGGGCCAGAGGCCGATTTATTTTGCTTGGGAAACATCTGTGGTGTATTCCTACTGATTGCTTTCTCCAACAAATGATGCACAGCTTTGTCTGTTTCAAATGCCTTTATGATTTGAGAAGTGAATAGACTGAATTGAAGCCATCTGCATCGTAGGATGGGACGCAGTGTTTGGTGAAAGGCGTCCCTTCACACTTCCTAACATTTGGGGAAAGAGAAATCAATAATTTTCTAGGACTAGTTCCTAAATTTACCTGATCAGCAAGTTTCTGTTTGTGCATTCCTGTAAAACTGAATGATATAAGTCATATGGCAAAACAGCAGGTGGCAGGAGAGTGTGAGAGCAGACACACAAAATGGAAGCAGTGCCATGGCACTTAGAAATACAAGGGTCCATTTTCAGGCCCAGAATAAGTCCTAAAGAAACTCACGTCACACCGCACAATATTTATCTGGCAATACCCTATTAGCTTAGTTTTTAGCAAAAGTATTGAATATGGAAATAAAGCTAAAAGCTTACCACATGCCTTTTGAAAGACATACTCAAGCATTGTCTAACAGGTGCACCTGTGGAACGGTCACCCGCTTCTCTTGAACAAGGAGCATCAGCATTACCTGGGATCTTATCAGGAATGCCAGATCTCAGGCCCCATTCCAGACCTACCTGGCCAGAACCTGACTCGTAACAAGATCCCTAGGTTATTTTATACACATTACCATTTGAAAAACACTGGTCTAGGGAATATACCCTTTGTCTGACTTCCTATTTATATCGATTGAGGCCCAGATGCTGTTAATTTTATGAAGACTGATAAATTGTAAGTTATTTTTGTCCACTAGACATGCAAATGATTTCTGCAGAAATCATTCTGCAGAATGATTATATTTTCTGTAGAAAAGATGACTTCAAGGTTACAGTTCTTTGCCCTGTAGAACATAAAACATTTTGGGGGCGGGGCTTCCCTGGTGGCGCAGTGTTTGAGAATCCGCCTGCCGATGCAGCGGACACGGGCTCGTGCCCGGGTCCGGAAGGATCCCACATGCCGCGGAGCAGCTGGGCCCGTGAGCCATGGCCGCTGAGCCTGCGCGTCTGGAGCCTGTGCTCCGCAACGGGAGAGGCCACAGCAGTGAGAGGCCCGCGTACCTCAAAAAAAGCACAAAAACCATTTTGCACCTTGTTCCAGGATTCTTTCTTTCAGTGACTAGATAGTCTGTCTCTCAAATTCTTCTTTGAGCTACATTAACATTATCTTGCTTTTCCCTCATGAGTGAGTTAAATAAATCTTTGACACATGCTCAGCATATATGTATGACAGTCATGCTTGTGATTGTTTAAAGTTGTAATTCAAAACCAGTCACCTCTCAAAAGCAATAAGATACTTACTTCTAATGAAGATGGTAATAGCCGTCCTTTCTTGGGAAAAATAGTCAGTTGTCCAGTAAGCAGTAATTGAGACCCTCCAATACGATATAAAGATGAATCTAGCATGGGCTGGTCACTCAGCATAGAATAGTATAATGTATAATCTAACTTTAAATACAAGGGCTGGCAACTGAGAGCCTAGAGTTCTGGTTCAGCTTGCAAACATGATTTGCAGCCAAAGAACATTTTGTTTTATTTTCATTTTTGAATTTGAAGGCCTTTAGGTGTAATGTAATGTGTATTCTCTAGTTCTCCACAGGCTCCAGTACTCCTTGTTATCTTCTATCAGGCTATTTCACACATACTGGCTACCCGTCCGGCCCCTGAAGGCACTTACGATTACCGTCCTTAAAGAAGACACTAATCTATTAAATCCATGTAAGCCAGTACTACAGTGGGAAATGGCTGGTCTGAAAATTACAGCACAGGCTATGCAGCCCTTTTGGGGCATCTTTTTGCATATCTATCATGCACAGACCCTCGACTGCTATGATGAGTATGAAAAGGGTGCAGCTGCCAAATCCAGCGGCCTTATTCATTATCCACCAGAGGGCAAATTATTTACATGTATAACAATGCATTTCACATACAGCTACCAAGCATCATCATCAATTTCTTCAGATACAAAAGAGTTTCATTTAAATGGTTCTCAGGGAGTAGACACCATGCCCACATAAAACAGCAGAGATAGCTTCATTCTCAAAAATGAGCATTATTAAAATGTCAAAATAAATATCATGCAGAAATATAGCAAGAAGAGGCAGTAGGTAGAGGCAATCACCTAGTCCCTCTGAAATCAGACCCAGAAGTTCAGAAGTAGCTTCGAACAAAACAAGAGTTTGGTGGCGCCCATTATGTTTGGGGGAGGCTGTTTTCTGCCTTAGATGGATTGGTTGACAGCACATCCCAGAAAGTTATTAAGTATGTACTTTCACCAGGCATGACTCTCTTTTTCATAAGTGCTTAAATTCACTAAACAAGGAAAAGCAGGCACTATACAAACAGAGTCATTAATAATATAAATCTCACCTAGAGCAAAAGAAATATGGGCTGTCTCATTGTTCTGCATAAATAGTCATTTCTGTGGTGTTCCATTTGTCCTCTCTATGGATTTTTCTCCTTTGGTGCATCTCATTTCTCATTTTATTCTAGTGCTTTTTCAGGAGACTTAATGAACACAACTTAGAGGAAATCAGCTAATAATACCTCCATTGCTCATCTGGACAGCCAAGAGGCCTCGCTAACCACCACTCTTCCCCTACACCATTGGACTTTTTACCCCTCCCAGTGAGGGCTTAGCTCTTAATCTCTTAGTCCTTGCAATGGGGTCATTAAATTGGTCTTCTAGCTTCAGTATATGGCTTGACAGTCCTTAATATGCATGCCATCCAGTAGGTTATTTATTCCTGGGTTTACTGTGAAACTGCCTGGCTGGAATCTGTGTTTTCTTTCAAAACCAACTTCCAGCAGTTTTCTATTCACTTTGTTTTTAACTGAGAACTGGGACGTGGTTCTAGAAGTCAATGGCAGTTACAGTATCATTTCAGACAAAAACCTCCCTGGCTCCCTCACACTGAGCCCATCTTCCTCCATATTCTTCCCATCACATGGAAAAAGCTTTCCAAATTTCTCCTTGGTCTGCAAAACGCTTTTCAAAGTAAGTGCGCAGTCTATAAAACTGAAAAATATTGGACCTGCAAGGCTTGTGAGAGACAGGAAATCAAAGAGAGCTGAGGTAGGGGCAACATGCAACATCAGGAAAACAGAAATGAGTAGATCAGGCAAGACCTTGGTGAGGCACCACCCCCAGCCCGAACTTCTCCACTGCATTTAGAAGAGACTCAAAATCTTTTCAGTCTTTTGAAAGTTTATACTCTTTGGTATAAACTTTCAAAAGACTTAAAGTCAAAGCCACTATGAGGTTCCAGACATGTTGGCTCCCTTGGGGGACTCTTGATCCTCCCTAACCTGACACCAATTATTTCTATACAGAGAAGAACCTCTCTGCTGGTCCCTGCCCGATTCTGAGCCCCAGTCTCCAACAATGAACTCAGAACTCACACACACTTAGAAGACTGACCTTAAATCCACTTCTCCTACATATCTGCTTATGTACGTAAATAAAAGTTAACACTGACTCTGGGTTTTCTGTATTTTTGTGTACTAGATCATGAGTTCTTTGAAGTAAGTACAACTTCTTTGTCTTTTCCCTATTCCTACCTCATGGTACCTAGGATTCTTTAGCCACTTAAAGAGTATCTGTTGACTTGAATTGGCTTCTACAGAAAAGCAGGTACATTCTAGGCAAAGAACAATTGAAAAAGAGGACAAAAGAAAATGAGAGAAACAAGATTAATGATCTAATGATCTCTAATAGATGAAAGTGTTTTTGGCTACTGGAGCTAGGGCATTCCATGGCCAAGGGTGATGGAACCATGCTAAAGAATATAAATTCCAAAAGAAAACTTACTCATCCTCCAAATTCACTGGCCCTAGTAAAACAGGTTTCAAGGTTCAATTATTAGTTTTATCTTGCAATTGTAAAAATAGAAACAATAATGGCCCCCCAAAGATATCAATGTCTTAATCTCCAGAACTTGTGAATATGTCACCTTTGCAGACATGGACTTTGAATGGATACCTTTGAATTATCCAGGAAGACCCCACATCGGTCCTTAAAAGCAACGGTCAGTGAGAGGGAGAGGGAGAGAGAGAGAGAGAGATGTGACGATGGTAGGAAGGTCAGAGAGATGCAACATTACTGTTCTGAAGATGGAGGAAGGGGGCCACAAGCCAAGGAATGCAGGCAGCCTTTAGCAGCTGGAAAAAGCAAGGAAATAGATTCTCCCCCAGAGCTTCCAGAGAGGAACACAGCCCTGCTGACACCTTAATCTTAGCCCAGTGAGAAGTGTGTCAGACTTGTAACTTTATGAAACTGTAAGGTAACAGATTTACATTGTTTTTTTTTTGTTTGTTTGTTTTTTTTTTTTTTTTGTGGTACGCAGGCCTCTCACTGTTGTGGCCTCTCCCGTTGCGGAGCACATGCTCCAGACGCACGCGCAGGCTCAGCGGCCATGGCTCACAGGCCCAGCCGCTCCGAGGCATGTGGGATCTTCCCGGACCGGGGCACGAACCTGTGTCCCCTGCATCGGCAGGCGGACTCTCAACCACTGCGCCACCAGGGAAGCTCCTATATTGTTTTAAGTCAGGAGTAATTTGTTAATTGTAATGATAGAAAATGAACACAAAAAGCAATCCTTGGCTTCAGCATTGCCCTCTAAACTGGTGAACTGGCATTCCCTGTCTAGCCCCCAAACCAGAAAGATTTCTCTTTCTAAATGAAACTGTCCCTCTACTCTTCCTTTTCCCCCTTCACCACTTGGCTGGCTTTTCCTCATCTTTCAAGACTCAGCACAAAGTTTCTCTCTTCTGACAAATCTTAGTTTTATTTATATAGGGCTATGAATTTCTGAAAAGTGAGGACCCTGTCATATTCTTTGTAAATGTTAGTTTGAATGATGGAATTAATCAATCATCATTTAATGAAAGGGACAACAAAACTGCTTTCTTGTCACTACTTTTAAGAAAGAAATTAGATCACTCACTAGGATCTACCTACATTCACATCCATGAAGTCTTACCTCATTCCTTCTCCTCCTCTCTTTGGACACACGGGTGCGCGTGCATGTGCACGCGCGCGCGCACACACACACACACACACACACACACACACACACACACACAGCCTGGCAGGGTTGAATCCCAGTTTGTAGCTGTTCAGAATAAGACTAGTAAGCAAAACATTCATCTCTGATCAAGAATATAAACTGTAGGAATAAAAGGCTAAAACCAGAACATTTCAAGAGAAATTTGAAAGGCACAGAAAAGTTCCAAAATGTGGAGTCTAAAGCCGGAGCTTAGGTTTGAGAATTAAATAACAGGACTTATGTTTTGTAGGTTTTAAAATACATCTACAAATACTCTGATGCTCCTTTCTCCAAACAGTGGAGACGAATTCTCCTCCCCTTAAGTATGGGCTGGAGTGAGTCCCCTCTAATGAATAAAATGTGGCTGATGTGATCAGCAAGCCACAAACGGCATTACAACTTCCTCCCTCGGTAACTATCTCTGTCTGTCTGTCTCTTCCCTTCTCGCTCTCTCCTTCTTTCTTTCTCTCTGTCTCTGTCTCTCTCTCTTCTGAAGGAAGCCTGTTGCCAACAGCCACATGACTGAGCCATCTCGGGAGAACTTTCCCAAACCTGAAGACATCCACGGGCCCAGCCCACATCTTAACACCAACCACAGGAAAGTCCCTAAGCCAAAACCACTCAACTAAGCTGCTGCCGAATCTCCGAACACAGAAACTATGAGATAATAAATGTTTATTGTTTTAAGCCACTAAATTTTGGAATTACTTGTTACGCAGTAATAGATAGCCAATATATGTGAGATACAATCCCTAGAGTAGAGGTTACAAATTGGAAGCCTAGCTCCTAATTCAGTCTACAAATATATTTTCCTCAGCTTGTAATGCTAGATTTCTTTTTAAGAGCCAACATTTTTGTTTGTTTGTTTGCGGTACGTGGACCTCTCACTGCTGTGGCCTCTCCCGTTGCGGAGCACAGGCTCCAGACGCGCAGGCTCAGCGGCCATGGCTCACGGGCCCAGCCGCTCCGTGACATGTGGGATCTTCCTGGACCGGGGCACGAACCCGTGTGCCCTGCATCGGCAGACGGACTCTCAACCACTGCGCCACCAGGGAAGCCCAAGAGCTAACATTTAAAAATCATTAAATTTCGCTTAGAAATCTAGATTTCCAGCCTCTCTCAAAATTTTGGAGATCCAGCCACACCAAGGCCCACATTCCCACCTGGCAGGCTCCTGCTGTAGAAGAGGCATGCTCTCCTGAGTTCACCGCAGTCCCCACTCAACCCTACTCATCTCCACACTGACGCCAACAGCATGGCTTTTGCACTGCTATTTCTCTTTTAGTAGAAAAATATTTCTCAGTTCCTGTATCTCTATCAAAATTAGGAAACAAAAGGTATACTGAAAGGGCTTTGCATCTTAAGAAATCTAGGAGAACACTTGTTTCTTGGTGGGAGTGAAGGATATTCCTACATGCCTAATACGCCATCACTGTGTATCTGTGTCAAATACACACAATTTAGGATCCTATATTTTCTTCCTCCAGTACCTCTTGGCTCATTGAGGCCAACAGACTGGACCCTGTAGGTAAGTGAGTTTGCTAAACCTGCTCTTTCTTACTCGGGGCTCCTTGAAATGGGGCTAGGATGAGGCATATGAGCTTGCTAGAGCTGGCTCTTCAGCAGCTTAAAGGTAGCCGCCAACATTACACCCCTCCTCTCATACTGATTGTTTTGAGAAGAACCTTGCTGAGACCATAGTATCTATTAAATCTTTTTCTGGTTTTGCACTTAGAATAATTGTTTAGCATGAGCTGCTTATTGCTGGCTCAAATTGTGTCTGACCAAACCCATACTGACTAATCAGAAATAATCCCGAGTACAACCTCTACTTTACCATAACGGCATAATTTTCATTATTACAAATGTTTCTAGGAAATAAACATTGAACTAGAACAAGAGTTGGCAAATTGCAGCACACAGGCCAAATCTGGCTCACCACCAGCTTTTATAAATAAAGTTTTATCGGAACACAGCCACACTTATTCATTTATGTACTGTCTGTGGCTGCTTTTACACCACACTGGCTGAGCTAAGTAGTTATGACAGAGACCTCATGACCTGCAAGCCTCAAATATTTACAATCTAGCCAATCCCTGAATGAGAAGGATAAAATACAAAGATTTTGACAGTTAATAGGCCAAGAACACATTGTGCTTCAAAGGAACACACATGGGGAAAAGTAAAGACGCCATGCCCTCTCCAGAATGTTTGCCTTATCAATCATAGTCAGTAACTCTAAAACTTTCTTTACCTTACAAATGGACATAAACAGAATGGGTTTTTAGGTTGAAAATGAACTCACTGTGGCTAGTTTCTGAACGTCTTCATCTGATGCTCCCAGAGATGCCAGGCCTATTTCTTGTGAAAACTGAGCAAACTTAGGATCCGCAAGTAGAGGGACATGTCCCAGGAGTTCGTGACATGTGTCTCTGAAAAGAAAAACATCACAGAGAAATGTTAGACAAGTTAAGCTATCACTGGCAGAACAAGACCTAAAATTCTAATTATAACCTTGTTACTGTAATTAATGTTACCAAATTTCACCAATCCTAAGATTTTTTTTATCAACTCTGAAATCCAGATACATCTTATAAGCATATGTGGTGGTTACTCTCCAGTCCCACTCCTTAAGGTGGTGAATCAGACTCATTGGATTTTAGGGCATAAGGAGAATTTAAATGTTATCATAGCCCCTCATTTTGCCTATGAAGAAATTAAAGACAGAAAGAGGAAAAAAAGAAAGCTAATATAGTGCCTTCCCTGGTGGCGCAGTGGTCAAGAATCCGCCTGCCAATGCAGGGGACATGGGTTCAAGCCCTGGTCCAGGAAGATCCTACGTGCCACAGAGCAACAAAGCCCGTGCGCCACAACTACTGAGCCTGCGCTCTAGAGCCTTCGAGCCACAGCTACTGAAGCCTGCGTGCATACAGCCCGTGCTCCGCAACAAGAGAAGCCACCACTCACCACAACTAAAGAAAACCCGTGTGCAGCTACGAAGACCCAACGCAGCCATAAATAAATAAATTTATTAAAAAAAGAAAGCTAACATATACTGAGCTCCTATTATGTGCTGGGTGCTGGGCTAAATGTTTTCATATCCCATTAGTAATTTCATCTTCACTTACGAAGAAGTTTTATTATTCCCATTTGATAAATGGGAAAACTAACATTCAGTGAATGTAAGCATTTTTTTTTTCCAAGGACACACTGGTAATAAGAGACAGAGACAAGATTTGCAGTCAAATTCCTCTGACTCAAAGCTATGCTCCTTCTGTTCTATTAACTTACAAGGTGGAGTAAACGAGAAGGGCTGGGCAGGGCACAGCTTCAGTTGTGGGGAACGTTTAAGCAAGCTGGTTAGCACAGGTAAAAATGTAGCCAGTGTGTCCTAAGTCTCTTTTCCTGCCACTCAGTCCTCAACCCTCCAGATTACCTGAGGAGCCTTTTTAAAAATACCAATGACTGGGTGCTACATAAGAGCAATGAAGTCAGACTCTCTGGGACAGACCTGAGCAGCTATTTTGTTCTAAAAGCTCGCAGGGTGATCATAAGACACAGGCAGGGTGGAGACTCCCTGTCATAACAGACGATGCTCGGAACACCCTGAACAGGCTTCAAGCAACTAGTAGTTAAAACTAAAGCTAAATGTGATTATGTAATTTTTTTTTTTTTTTTTTTTTTTTTGCGGTACGCGGGCCTCTCACTGTTGTGGCCTCTCGCGTTGCGGAGCACAGGCTCCGGACGCGCAGGCTCAGCGGCCATGGCTCACAGGCCCAGCCGCTCCGCAGCATGTGGGATCTTCCCGGACCGGGACACGAACCCGTGTCCCCTGCATCGGCAGGCAGACTCTCAACCACTGCGCCACCAGGGAAGCCTCCAATTATGTAATTTTGAGCTGCCCAAATTTAATGCCACTAAAATTACATCATACAAACATACATACATACTGAGGAACAATGAAAGGTGGTAAGGAAAGTTCACTAGGTAGCAAGTCACTCCTCCACATGCACTTGACTCAGTTAGAGATCAGTTAAAGGTGTTTGATTCAGCATACTTCTACACTGAGAGTGGACCCTGTAGACTCACTCCTGTGATCAGTTTTTTTAAAGGTCATGCAGTCTGCACCAGTGTTGGAATTGAGAGGCCCACCATGGATAAATCTGAGTACCCCCCATTGTAGCTTATGATGTAAATACTAAAACACCCCTACTGAACCAGGCAGAAAATATGACAACAATAATTTCAAAATTAGACCAGATGTCAAACTCCAGGGAAATACTAAAGATGGTGAGTATTAGCTCATGGTATGAATAAACAAATTAAACAGTAGCTAAAAGAACAACTATAGTGGCCAACATGTACTGAATGCTTCCGATGGGCCAGGCACAGTGCTGGGTGCTTCCTACTGTGAGAATGGGATAGGTCATGGTTACAGTGGTGGATTCTTGCTGCAAAACTGGGTTTACTTTTGAGCTTGTTAAATACTTGAAGAAGACAGTCTTCTACCTGCCTAAGTACCAATGGAGTCCAAAGGCTTATAGGTAGAAGGGAAAGTGAAAAGTTGGCAGTTAAAAAGGAAAGAAGGAAAATACGAGAGATCCAAAGACTTAAGGAGTCAATTCTTTGTGGTAAAAAAGGAGCTATCACCTGAGATTTAAGTTAAGGTGTAATTATCAGAAACCTATAACTCATAGCCAACTTAAGAACCTTTAATAGCATTACAAGGTAATCCACCCATACATAGAAGAGAAATTATAAATTTGAAAGAAAAAAATCATACAACACATCAGAATAAGTTATATTGTTTCATTAAGAATGAAAGCCTGAAGCAAGAAGTCTAACAGAATTACTAATGGAATGCTCGGGATGCCTTTGCCCTGTTCTAAGTAGAAATGACTGTGTTAGTTTGTACCTTCTTCATCGCTCTGTCTCCACATAGAGACCCTAAGAAGGAACTGCTGTTCAGATCTCTGAGCAAGTAGAGATGCAGTTCGTACAGTAACCCCACTTTCATTGAGTCAAGGCTCAAGCACCTATATTTCAAGACCACAAATAACGTGGAACATTCTCAGAAATAAACACTGGATTGTTCTCATCCCAGTGTCTTTGGGAAAGACACGTGGTATAGACAAAGGAAACTGAAGTGCCTGGAAACTCTTCAAACAACAAAGAAAGATGTTTAATGTTGCTAATTAAAGCAATTAATTAACTTTGAAAAGTTGACATTTTTTTTAGTTTCTTTGAGACCAAAGGACTTGGAAGCTGGGTTGACTAGATTTCAGGGGCTGAAAGAGATTCCAGACTGTTGCGAATCTGCAGGAGAAGCCTGAGCCTCCTCTCCAAACTTTGTATCAATTAATTTCCGTGGGACTGAAGTCATGCCGTCTCACTCGGCTTCACAAAGTGCAATAGTTATTATGTCCTACCTGTAAAGTAGTTCACGATCCCTATACTGGTGTTTCATCCACAGCTGGAACCCTGCATATCTAATTATGAACAGGTTTCCGATGTGAGTCCACAACTACTGCCTTATCTCACCAGATCTCTCTTAAAAGATTCAATTATTTGGCTATAATTGCACCTGTCAGCACACACTGCCTCCAATCTCCATCCACATCGGCAAACTTTTCTCTTTTTAACTCACATCCCTTTGATGCATTTTCGCCTGAATAATGCTTCTCAGAGCCCTTTTCAGAGAAGCACTCTGTTCACTGGAGAAATGTAGGACCTTTCAAAACTGTTAACACTGTAAAACATCATGTCTCCTTTTGAAAAAAAAAAAAATAGAAAGAAAGAAAAAGAAAAGCTAGAGCTGATATCAGACACTAAACTTTTTGCTGCTCTAAATTGGAATCTTCTCTGATAAGCCTTGATAGGAGGATTCTAAAGCTTACAAAGGGACCCGGGCAAAATGCCTCCAGGGAATTCTTAAATCATTCTAAGGAAGCTGCAATCACTTTGCTGCTGGGAAAAGAAGGGTCCTAGTTGTTAAGTTCAAATTCAAAATGGGTCTGGCATTCTTCTCCTCTTATCAGTTTTCAAAGCTGACTCGTCCTGCTTCCGGTTGAACAACTTTTTATTTTTGCTGTAAATTAAAGCTTTTAAGAAGCAGTGAAAGGGCACGCAGCATTTGCTTCTCATCCCAAATCAGCATATCTATCTTTGACACCCTATTTCTATAGGTTTTGTTTGTTCTAAATAACACAGAAGCCAACATTTAGCTAAATCACGAAGAGAAGAAAAGGAAGATGGGGTTGGGGGATGGGGGGTGGAGGTTGCAGGAAGCAGGAGGAGGAGCTGGAAGCCAAAATAGGGTATTTTTTTCAGTTTTCACACAACCTTTGGTGGGTAAGTGCAAGTAATCTGGGATAACACACCAGGACACATTGAAAAGGGGGTGACTTGGTTTCTTTTCACTTCACTGAGGAGATAATAACAGGAATTAATTTGGTATTGAGGCAATTGTTTTCAGTGCTTGTTTTAGAGCCATATACAGAGTTTCTTTAGATTTAAAATAGCATATTGTAAAATCTGGCCGATAAGATTTTAGGTAGCTCTGATGATCACTCCGCCTTATGTCCCTGTCAGATTATAGATAAATACATATGTGGCCCTCTTTTTAAGAAGCCAAGCACCTGGATATTGCCCTGGTGGAACTCCTCTTTCCTTTTTCCCCCCTAGGAATCATAAGGAAGGCCATCAATGTTACTCTTCTTCAGTACAACTCAGTACAAGACCAGCAGAAGATATTACACTTATTTTTTTTGGAATTTAGTTAAAGAAGCATTTTTGTGTACCTATTATATACCAAGTGCTATGTTAGGAACTGAGACTTAAAAGTAAATAAGACATAATCCTAGAATAACCCTTAGCAAAAGTTACCTCATGGTTCCATAAAAGAGCAAACAGCAAGTACTAACTTTCCTGATCTAGTGAAAGAAATAGTTTCCAGTTCTTACAAGTACCACAAAAGGGCTTCAAGGGAAACTGTCCATAGGTCTCCAGTTCCCCATCATCTCAGATATTTCTTATCTCTTGAATAAATAAGAGATTTTTAAACTCATTCCCTGTGTGCTCCCCCTCCCCAAATTTTCACTAGATATTAAGGAGGTAATATAACATAAGGGTTATAAGAACTGTATATAGTCAGGAGTCAGCCCTAAGTCCATGTTGCACATTCCTGTGTAGGCAAGTTACTTAGAGCAGTGATATGCAATAGGGCTTCCTGCAGTGATAGAAATATTCTGTATCTGCATCGTCCAATATGGTAAGCCACTTGGTTCAGGTGATTCTTGAACGTCTTAAATGTGACCAGCACTACTGAGGAACTAAATTTATGGTTTTATTTCATTTTACTCAATAAATTTAAATAGTCACATCTCTACCATATTGGACAGCACAGATGTATTGTTTTTTCATCTGTAAACTGGAGATTATAAGGGTCCTTATCTCATGGAGTTCTTAAACAATGTTGTAAGATAATGCATTAGAAACATAAAATTCCCAACAAGTTAGGTATTATTACACATTAAATTATACTTACACCTAAGTCCATTGTACTTCAGTAAGTTTTGCCCTTTGGGAAGATATTTTATCACTTAAATAAGCAGCAGTAAGTTTCTCCAGGACACAGGTCATGTCATGTTCATCTCTGGGTTCCTGGTGCTTAGGAAAGCCTGGCACATAATAGATGTTCAGTACCTGCTTTCTGAACTCAACAGAATAAAACAGAGATGGTGGGGTTCTACTGTACCATATAGAGGCAAATCTAAATGAATCCGAAGCATAGTTTTCCTAATTTCCAGTGTAGCATAATGTCTTGGACTAGATCTTGGATTTGGTATTTTCTAGTTGTGTGTCCATATGGAAATGACCTGATTTCATTGATCTTCGGAATTGCCATCTGTAAAATGGTGACAATCCTGCCTACCTCGTAGCCATGAGTGGAATGACGTCAGCCAAACAGAGCACATGTGGGAAATGTCAGAAAGGACATTTTTCCTTCTCTCCTGTGGTGGCTTCTCTACCTGTCAATAGATATAATTCTCGACAAAGCGGTGAAGAGGTACAACCAGTGGTTACCTCTTCCTTGCCTAAAATTCAAAGAAACTTTGAATTTCTTCTGAACTTGCAATTTTAAAAAGCAAATATTCCTAAAATAATTTTTTTCCCAGGTCACCTCCGTCTTCCACACCTGAAAGTACATAAATGAGCTTCTCCCTGATGACATGGCACTGAGGGACTATGAATTGTGACTCAGGTGCGGGTGCTTATGAGTGCTAATTTTGGGTTACAGGCACCACACAAAGGAAGGCAAACCTTGGCGAGGGTGGAGCGGTGGGAAAAAAAGGAATCCTGCTTTGAATCTGCTAAAATATATACACACACAAGCTGAAAGCCGTATCCCAAGTCACTACCATTAACAGCCTAAGAGAACAACAGGGCTCTAGCAGGCACTTAGGTATAAATTTGGTTTCAAAATGCACAGGTTTTTAAATAATGTATAGGGTTGTGTGTGGGGGGGTTTATAGAATGTCTATTGTTAGAGTGCTTGGAGCTTTGGAGACAAAAGGCTCCCATAAAAAGTCCTAGGGGTTATTTTTGCTTTGAGGCACCTCACAAAACTAGACACAGTATTATGATTGAAAACTTGGGAGTCCAGGTCTGGGATCGTGGGCCTTGTAACTAAGGATGCTCTGGAATGTAACAAGGCACCTCAGCCTCCACGTGAATTTAAGAGGTGGCAAGGAAGAGTAGGCCTATTTGATATTTATATAAAGCCTTTTTCTCTGCAAAAATCAAAGCATTATTTCATCAGCCCTCACACAGGGAGGTTAAGTGGCTTACCAACAGTCACACTGAGAGCTGATAGTGGGGCTTGGAGTTTGGGCACGCGGTCCATAGGGCCTTCTGCCTGAAGACGCAGACAGAAGGAGGCATCACTGCTCTGTAGTGAGGCACTTTCCCCTTCTTTTTCCCAGTGAAATAAAAGATGCCTCCTCTTGGGCTTCCCTGGTGGCGCAATGGTTGAGAATCCGCCTGCTGATGCAGGGGACACGGGTTCGTGCTCCGGTCCGGGAAGATCCCACATGCCGTGGAGCGGCTGGGCCCGTGAGCCATGGCCTCTGAGCCTGCGCATCAGGAGCCTGTGCTCCGCAACGGGAGAGGCCACAACAGTGAGAGGCCCGCGTACCACAAAAAAAAAAAAAAAAAAAAAAAAGATGCCTCCTCTTGATAAAGGGGCAGACTAACGGTGGCCCTGTGAAGATCAAAGGAGAGAGGAGAGAGCGGGCTTCTAACAAAGCCTGGTAGTTGGACCGAACACTGGATGGGACAGCACAGCACTAGACCATCCAATAAGCACATCCAGTACTTAGGGTTCTGGCAAAGCAGGGCCACCAAATTAAAGAAAGTGTCACTCTCAACTATCTTACATAAAATTTATAATTGGAAAATCAAGAAAGAAGCTATTCAACTTCAGCACATATACAAGTTTTGAGTTTTCCTCTATAGTGTTACTTTTTAATATAGAATAGTGGTTAATCCAACAGATGCTGGCACTACTCCCTGAGTTCAAATCCTGACTCCCTTATTTACCAGCTGTGTGACCTTGAGCAAGTTAATTAAACTTTCTGTGTCTCAATTTCCTCATCCATAAATTCAGAATATTAATGGTAACTCACAACTCAGAGGGTTGTTGTGATTATTGAGTTCATCCACATACAACACCTAAAATAGTGCCTGCACATATTGATATATACATGTTGGCTATTAGTAGTAAAAATATATATTATTATTGCTTCTGCTGCTTTTGTTGTTGTTGAACTTATCTATGTTGGAGAATGGAAGGGGTGAAAGTATTCTCGGCTTAGGGCCTCTAACGTCTTAACTGACCCTGGGTGTAGCCCAAACCAAGTTTCTCCCGAGGGAGACAATGGCTGCTAAGCTTGGAGTGTGAGCTCCGGGTTAAAACTCAGGAAAGGGAGGCCAGATGGGATCAGCTGTCTGAGAACAGGCCATTTTCTGAGAATCGCTGGTACGATGCTGCTCTGCTTTCCTGAACAGCAAAACGATGATAGAACCATGGAGGAAGCCAGTTGGCTGGGCAGGAAGCTTGGCACTGCGCTTGGCAGGGATGAGGGTGATCTGTGGGAAGGAGCAAGTTTAAGCTAAACCAGAGCTCAAAGGAATGAAGGTTAAACTCTATAAAGCTCTGGCTTATCTTCCTGGCTCTTCAGGAAGACCTTGCCCAGATGTGACTTCAGCAAGGCCCAATATTAAAAACACCCATCACGGTCAGGTCTTAAATCAGACAAGTTCACAGACCCAGAATCCCTCAGACGGCAGCAAGGAGGGGAAGTTGCAGAAGGAAAGGTCCTATCTTCCCTCTCATTACAGACCTAGTGAAAGGTATCTCTTTGATCAAGAGAGGGGAAGTCAATGCTTCTTATACATTTGAAAGCTTGTGTCTTCACCTGCTGGTATTGTTATTTAACAAATAATGTCAGGATTAATGACTGAGCCACAGGAAAAGGAAATGAATGATATCTGCCAGTTTTAGAGAGGGTTCTGTTCTAATAAGCAAGGGCTAAGCATAAAATTCACTTGCTTACCTTAGAAATAGATGAAAACTAAAGTTAGAAATAATTCACTTTTATTTTTCTTGTAAAAGTGGAACACAGCAGCAATGACAAGGAAAATCACCTGACTGCAAAACCTTTTTTAAACTTTAAAACAGTTATATTTTAAAATAACATTAGGGGCTTCCCTGGTGGTGCAGTCGTTGAGAGCCCACCTACCTGCCGATGCAGGGGACACGGGTTCCTGCCCCGGTCCGAGAAGATCCCACACGCCGCAGAGCGGCTGGGCCCGTGAGCCATGGCCGCTGAGCCTGCACGTCCGGAGCCTGTGCTCCGCAACGGGAGAGGCCACAACAGTGAGAGGCCCACATACCACAAAAAAACAAAACAAAACAAAACAAAAAACACATTAACTGCCCCTAAAGTGTCCAACTGTGACAAGAAAGATTTTTCTTAACGCAGATGCATTTAGTTGCATTATGGCAGTAAACACTGAAATATGAGTTAATGGTGCCATGACTTTTTTCCTAGTGGTGAAAGTTTGCTCTCTGATTTGAAAAGTGACACAGCAGGAAAGAGCAGAAAACAGACCCGCAGCAGTCTGTCCTGAAGCATCAGTCAACCTAATGCAGCCCTGAATCCCAAACTCCCTGACTGAATAAGCTTATGCTATGCTGTGCAAAGGGTATTTCTGTTACTAGTATATTAAGTACAACATCTGAAAAACAAAACAGAAGGCATATTTTTTAATGTTTTCATTAAAACATTTTTAAAAAGGGATTTCTGGTGCAAAACTTCACTAATTACTTTGGCAATAGCCCTACTGGAAAGACAGATATTGTACTGGCTTGACCTCCAAGAACTGATGTTGAAGAAAGTATGTTTATATTGAAAATGCCTGGTTGCTTCTCCCTGAGCAGAGGACAAGGGTTAAGAGGGTTGTGCTATGGATGTGTGTTTCAACACTGCTCTGGGCAATGTTTTATGTTCCAAAGGTACAGAACCTTGAGGCATCTGGCCACCTCTGGTCTTCATCCAGAAATCTAGATGGGATGGGTGGGTTTGGCCTATATCGGAGAGAACAAGACTGGATTATAATACCTTAGAAAATAGTACCTTCTTGCCTTACCCGCCTTCATTTCCAAGACCTCTGTCAGTCCACACTGCTTCTGAAGAAAAGCATGAGATTTGGCCCCAGGAAAATATGGTTTTATTAAACCGTATTTCTTATTAAAGAGCTCTGCATTTCTAAGATACCACTGGCCATCAGGACTACAGATAAAATTGAAAATCATATACACAAGCACATGTGCACATGCAAATTCAGTGAGCAAGTATTTAACATCCACCTTGCACAAAACACATTCAAGAAGTCTGTTGAAACTATGAAGAATAGAGACCACAGATCCCCTAGAAGGAAGTGTCCAGGGAGGAAAAGCCAAACGAACTAAGAGGAACTGGGGGCGGGCGGGTAGGATGCATACGACAGCTGAGGATCCAAAGCGCCCTCTGAACACCAGAGGGCTGACATCAGAGACGAGACCAGGCCAGACAAGACCAAGAAGTGAGGGAAAGCTACCTCCCTCCAACTCTCTTCTCCCTGCAGTGTGCCCAAGACCAGTTTAGGAAACACACTGGATCTCCACCGCCCCTCTCCAGCAAGAATCTTCTAGAGGCAAATCCAGAGATGTTCCTACCACTGTTCTGGCTCACTGTCCTCCCCCTCACTTCAGACATGCACAGCACGCCCCCACACAGGACAGTCCTGCAGGGACCTGCACCACTGCTTGCCAATTTCAGAGCGTTATCTTCTTGATGTCACACTTAAGAAGTTCAAATATAACTCAGAACACATCACAGACTGACACTGTTTTTTAAGAGAGGGCAATGAGCTTTCCTACCTTTAAGGTGAGACTGTATTCAGGGTTTGTTACCCAAAGGTGGAAAATGTCTTCTTAGCACCATGTGAAGTGCAGCTGGGTCTCTCTCTTTTTCCTTCCCCCCCCCGCCCCGCCCCGCCCCTGTCTCTCTCTCTCTCTCTCTCTTTTATTTTCACAGGGGGAGGTGGGGACAAGCTTTACATGTCCTTTCCCTCCTCTCCTTCAGCTTCACAGTGAACAACCCACTTTTTTCTTTTGATATGATCTTCATTCCCAAAGCAAAACAGACGAGCAAAATAGGTTGTCCCTGCTGGGTGTGATTTGGAGAGAAGACTATTCTGGTCCAAGTGACTATCCACACAGCCTCAACTGGTGTCTAAAATTCCACCATTAATGGCTCATGACTTTGCCTGAAGACACTGAATATATAAAAATGCCTTATTGATGGAGGGGTGTCCAGCAGCAGTTCTTGAAATCAAAGTAAAGCTGCAGGAAGGAGTGGAGGGGCTGCAGCCCTGCAGATGGAGGTGCTACCACCGCACAGGGTGCAGCCAGGACTTCCCCTGTTCCCTTCACTCCACAGATCTCAGACTGAGCCTGGGACTCTGTGCATGTCTCAAACCTGGCACCTTCTGGGCAGTGGCATTCACGGCCTCAGCCCACTGTGGACTCAGTTGTTACTTTATATGCCACGTTTGGGGATCCACTCCAACCTCAGTCTGGATCTTCTTGTTCCTGTATTGCCTTTGTCCCCTGGCCTTGAGTTAATTACAGTCTGATGCAGGAGACTGACACATGAACAAATAATTACCACGCAGTGTTGTAAGTGTTAAAGTAGAAGTAAGGAAAAGTACTACAGGAATATCTAGCTGTGCCTGGGAAAGTCTTCACAGAAAAGGTTGCTACTGAGCTTTAATCCTGAGAATTAAAATGATTTCACAAGAGTCATTCCAGGCCAAATGAACCACCTGCGCTGGCTCATGCCTGTGCAAAGGCATGAACCCATAGGCTCATGGGGATGCTGAGAAGTCCAGTATGGCTGGAGCATAAGGTTTTGGAGGGGGGCAGAAAGAGAGACAGAAGATGTGATTTGATGATATCAAACATTTTTTATTTTTTCCTTGTATGTAACAGGGAACCAACAGAGGTCAAACAAGGGAGTGCTACAGTCAGATTGGTGTTTCAGAAAGGAAACAAAGTCTACAGATTGCTTCTAAGAGAAAAATAATTGTCAGACAGAGCAACAATGACCTGCCAAATTTCTTCTTCTCAAACAGTGGTTCTCACTGGGGAAGATGCTGCCCCCTGGGGACATATGGCAGTTTCTGGAGACATCTTTGGTTGTCACATCTGGCACAGGTGGGAATGTACTCTTGACATCTAGCAGGTAGAGGCCAGGGATGCTGCTAAACATCCCTACCACAACAAAGCATTATTTGGCTCAAAGTATCAACAGTGCCAAGGTTGAGAAACCCTGTTCTAAAAGATAAAGTGGCCAGAGGGTGTAATATGACACAGACCACAATGGACTTCCCAGAGAAGCAAAGGGGAGAGCAGGAGGTTGGGGGGATGGCTTCTCAAATTTTTGTCCTGCCACTATTCGCATGCCAGGTAATGCACGCACACCCGTGTAACTTAGAGCTCTGTCTCTTTCCCTGTCATTCCACTGAGTGAGAAGGATGCTCTTATTGGAATAACCTTGAATTTGACCCAATTGATTTTTTTAAAAGAAATCATTTGTAAACTTCAATACTAGATTAGTGACAAAGTTGCTTGCGACCACAGCTGATCAAAATAAGTAGCTATGCGACAACAGTGTGCAGAATCCCTGCCCCAGGCAGTACTCCAAGGGAGAAAGAGCCTCACTTCTAGCAGAATCAGTGACCTTTCAATCCAGGTAGAAACACATGGAAAAGCAACTCTTCCCACCAAGAAAATCAGGAGTCACTGATTCTCCAGGACTTTCTGTACCGTCCTCCAGGCCACAACCTCCCCAGGGAAGCAACCCAATCTGCCACTGCTTTTTAAATTCAAACCCCAGTACCTGACCAGTTTTAAGATGTAAAATGGTAAAACAACCTATGTTTAACACCCAACATGTGTTGAGAGCTAGGCTATCAAAATACATTCTTCCCAGACTGAAGAGGAAAATAACAAAATTCTTTTTTCGGATCATGTATTTTCTCTGCTTTCACTCTCATTTCTAGCTGCCTCTTCAGGGCCCACCTCTGTCTCATTAGTGCTGCCTCAACTACCACAGTTCAGCAATTAGAAGCAGTTACTTGGAAGCAGAGTACAAGCACCAAACACAGGAGCTGAGCTGAACTTCACAAACTGGAGAAGCTGCCCTCTTGGTTCTCAATTGAGGAAATGGGACTGCATTTCAAAGACAATGCCTGTGAAAGTGCTTGGGCGGGAAACGTCCTGATCTAGTGTTTCAGAGATTCAAACTACAGCATGTGGCTGGGAAGAGACTTGGCACTTTGTTATACATAAGGATTAAAGGGACCTTTACCTAGAATTGTGTCTGCACAGTGTATATCTGGAAGGACGCAGTGGAAACTGGTAGCAGTGGTTGCCCCTGGGAGGATGCAACAGGTGTCAAGGGAGCAGACAAGGGAAAGAAGTCACTGTTCAGAGTGTGTCCTTTCGTAAGCTTTGAATGCCAAATCGTGTGCATGTGTTACCTACTCATAAAATCATCATAACAATTTAAGAAACAAATGAATGATATAAAACCCACAAAAAGGGGCCTGCCAAAACAACCCCAAGGTAGTGAATCCTGAGTTTCCATGCTCTGACTTAGCTTCCTCTTGTCTGTGTGGTCAGAGGCGTCGTGGAAGAAGAAAACACTCAGATCGATAGCAGGAGCTCTAATGCACTTCTGAACTCTCAGCCCTTATTTCCAACTACCAGGGGCTTCTCCAACTGGAGGTCCCACCCATGGGCCCCTCAAAGACAGGATGCTCCAAACCCAGATCCTCCTCTTTTCTCCCTCTTTTATTCCCTCTTGCCTCCAAGCCTAATCCCCCTCCAATATTTTCAATTATTATTAGAAAAAGCTACCCATTCAGCTTGCCAATCTATTGATAAAAACCGTAGCATTACCTTAGGGACCCTCTCATCTCCTGGCCCTCATTATAGCCACCAAATACTGTTAATTCCATCTTGATGATGTTTCTCCGAGGTGACCTCTCGTCCTATCCCACTGATGGCTTATAAACTGTATTCCTTCACTGGAACGGGAGCTCCTGCTGGTTTTCCAGCTAGTTCATTCTCCATACTTCCTAGTCCCTAGCCTCATCATCTTTCTCAAAGACGATTATCTGGTCATGCTTAGGAACCTTGGACAGCTCCCTGCTGCCTACAGAATTAAGCCCAAAGGTCCTGTTTTGACAAACGACTGTTTACATTGTGGACAGAAGAGTCATTTCATCCCTAACACATACCTATGCTCTGGCCCCTCTAAAGTAACAAGCCTTGCTCATTTATGCCTCTTTTGTGCCTCCACATCTTTGTACGGCTTGTTTTCCTTGACTTGAAAGCTTTCCCCTCCCCTCCCCACTCAGCTTTATCAAAAAAAGAAATTCCTACCAACCCTTCTAGACTCCTGCTAATTTTTCAGTTTCTCTGAAATGCCTTTCGGGACTGTTCCCTCCCCTTTGCTCCTCTGATACTCTGCACACACACACCCTTACAGGCCCAAACACATTCTTTCATAATTATTTATGTTTCTATCTCCCCTGCCAGAATGGGAGAGCCTTTAAAAAAAACAGCTGCTACATTTTATTCACCTTTGAATCCGCTGCACCTCCCTGCTAGCATTGCACATAAATGTTTGGTGAATGAATTGGTCGAAAGTACTTTGGTAAAAATGCAACACATTATTCCCCCAATTTTATAGAACTCTGTGGCTAAAATCTCATTTCTTTGCCTCTCTCTGCATACATTTTGGCAGCTACCACAGATCTCAGGAGGGCCAGTTATTCAAAGGCAACTAACACAGTGCCTGCTATTTGTACACCCTCTGGGCTAGATTTAGAGATTGCCTTTCTTAGCTCTGACAGCTCTCCTTTGAGCATTCATTCACTCTAAGAAGCATTTCTCTCCCAAATGTCTGGAGTCCTATAAGTAACCTTTGTTTACCCTGAAAACACTTTCAGGGATGCTGAAAGGAGCTAAAAAAAAAAGAAAAAATCAATGTAGTGACCCTGCCCGGTCCCCAGCTGGTCAGTGAGCCTCTGTCCCCTAGGAAGAGGAGGGGGCTTCGGGGACTCAGCTCTAATCCCCACCCAACTTTACTGCTCTCTGCTCCCCAGTGAAGACCTTGGCAGCCCATTAATCACAAGACTATTCAGGTAAAACAGCATCATAAGCAAAGCGATAACCTCGGTGGTCTAAGGAACAGTGGTCTTTAGTGTTCCTGGACCCAGTTTACTCTCAAGTAAAGTGAGCCCTGACCACTTTCCAATGTGGCGGTCTCCGTCCAGCCCAGCTTTCCAGTGTGGGTACTCACGGTTCCGGGGTGTAGAGGGGGTCCGAGCCATGGCGGATGTACTGAGTACAGTGGAACACTCTGTAGGCCAGTCCTGCCAGGAAGTCTCGAGGACTCAGGTATCCAGCCACTGGTCTCACCGTGAAGCCAGACCTTTCTAAAGAGGCAACAGAAAGAGTCAACTAAATATTAACCCGACAGGACTTGATGGTCCAAGCAGGGCTTCCTATTATTTATAAGGCTGTTTTATTTTTATTTTTTAAAATTTATTTATTTATTTATTTATTAACATCTTTATTTGAGTATAACTGTTTTACAATAGCGTGTTAGTTTCTCCTTTACAACAAAGTGAATCAGTTATACATATACATATGTTCCCATATCTCTTCCCTCTTGCGTCTCCCTCCCTCCCACCCTCCCTATCCCACCCCTCTAGGTGGTCACAAAGCACAGAGGTGATCTCCCTGTGCTATGCGGCTGCTTCCCACTAGCTATCCACCCTATGTTTGGTAGTGTGTATATGTCCCTGCCACTCTCTCACTCTGTCACAGCTTACCCTTCCCCCTCCCCATATCCTCAAGTCCATGCTCTAGTAGGTCTGTGTTTTATTCCCGTCCTACCACTAATCTCTATCAGGCTGTTTTAGAAACAAAGTAATCAACGTCCTAAAACTCTTGACAATTGAATGACATACACTGTTAACAGCTATCGTGTTTGTGGCTTCGGATGACTAAAATACACTCACGAATGATGGTTTCCAGGGGAATAAGACAGTCATTAAAATGGAAAGAAAGGCAAAAACAACTTTAAGGATTTAAATTCAGAGGCCAAATTAGGATAAGAAAGCTCAAATACACAGGAGAAGATGACAATCTAAAGTGATATAAACTAAATGTTTGGTGGTGAGCACAAGGTAGTGTACATAGAAGTAGAAATATAAGGTTGTACATGTGAAACTTATATAATATTCTAAACCAATGTGACCTCAATAAGAAATAATTTTTAAAAATACATCAGATGCAAAAGACTACACATTTTGTGATTCTATTTATATGATGTCCAGAGGAGGAATATTTATAGATAGAAAGCAAATCAGTGGTTGCCCAGGGCTCTTGGTAGGAACAAGGATTGACCATAAGGGGGCAAAAGACAACTTTTTGCAGTGATGGAAATGTTGTAAAACTGAATTGCTGTGATGGCTACACAACTCTATACATTTACTAGCATCACTGAGTTGTACAGTTACAGTGGGTAAATTTTATGTTATGCAAACTATCCCTCAATGAATGAAGCTGCTAAAAAATATAAATAAATAAAGTGATGCTTACTACAGATTACCTGATATCTTTCTAAAGACACACCTAGATAGGGATTCTTTCTGCGTGTATGTGGTCAGTGAACACAAAGCTAATTCACCCCCTTGACTGGCAGCCTGGAATCAGTTCACACGGCAGCTTTCTATTGTCAAACCACCTAACCCCTTCATTCCACATTGCAATATCCCATTTCTGTGATATTATAAAAACAATTATATTAATTACCGCAGTTTGAAAAGGTACACTAAAGCTCTGCATGCTTTGTTGGTTTATGGTAAGAGGAAAAAAACAAAATAAGCAGAATACAATAAAATCTATGAAATCAGCCTAGACTGCTAACCCAGTTAAGGACTGCTTAATGCTTCCTGCTCATGAAGGCCCAGGAAATTTCAACAGGAGGGGTTCTTCTTCTGATATCAGTACTGTAAAGTCTCCCATTCTGAAAACCTCAGCTCATTAGAAGAGTATCTCAGAATGGTTAGAAATGGTTTTGAAAGATAAAAACCAAATAAGTGTAAAAACCAAGTCCACCCTGGGATTCTGGGTACCTACAAGGAAATAACCCTGTTCTCAGGCCTCTGCAGACCTGTAATTCTAACAGTGTTCAGTTCATTCCAAAAGTTCTCAGGTGGATTGACTGTTCTCCACTGAAAATCAAAAAGATAAGTGTATTTTTTTCTTTTTGAATTTCACGTCAATTAAGCCAGTATCCCACATGTGGGGTACAGGGGGAGCATCCTTTAGTTTAATAGTTATGTATTTTATTTTCTTATAAATTTAAAAATATATGTATCTATCACATCAAGAAATTTGAATTTGTGACTACCATTGCTTAAAAAGTTTCCTATTAAAATAAATTTGGTATTTTAAAAGTGAGTCAATTAAAATAAATAAAAATACACACATTTACATTGTGCTTGCTGTGTATCAATGAATGATGCAAACTGAGTGCCCAGTATCCAGTTCATCAAAGGTGTGAAAATCAATAACAATAATAGTAGTAAGAGTAACTAAAACTCTGCTATGCTTAATCTGTGTCAAGCAATAATTTTAGGGCTTTAGGTATATCAATTAGTTTCCCACCCCAACCCTGTAAGGTAGATAAAATTATTACCTCTGTCTGCAGAGAGGAAACTGAGGCACAGAGAAGTTAGGGTAATTCATCTATCTAAGGTCACACAGCCAGGAACCAGCAGAGCCAGCCTCAACCCCAGGCATTCTGCATCCAGAATCTGTACTGTACTATACTGCCCCTCATAAAAATATTAAGTTGGGTGACAGATATGGCAAAACTTATGAGATGGTAATCTAATTCCTGGGGTTTGAGAAACAAAGCAGTAAAAAGCATCCCCACATAGGACTAATCAAGACCATGGTAAATATATAAGACGCACATAACTCCATGGGAAACAAAGAGGGAGAGGCAGGGCCATTAGGGAGAATATAATCCAGTTAAACAACGGCGTAAGGCATTGTGCATTTAGGCGCTAATTAAATGACACTGATCAATGGCCCTCAATCTCTTTCTCTCAGTAACAACTATCATGGATGACATCCACGCATGGGGCCCTCCCATCATGCTAAGTGTGGTTCTCAGTGGACGAGCTGTCAGGCCATGCCTACCTCTCTCCTGATACACATATGAGCTAGGATGAAACTGTGGTGGCTCTTATGATGAGGATTCATAAAGAAGGCAGGACTTGCTCTGAGCCTTGAAGAACAGGTAGAATCTGAGCAGGTGAAGGAATGACTTCTCCAGCAAGGCACAGAGCCTAAGAAGTGGTATGAAGACCGAAAGCTAGAACAGAGGGTTTGTGCGGTGCAGTCATAGCAGCAGACACACTTGGAAAGCTGAGTCAAGGCCGTGAGTTGAGGCTGAGCAGTTCAGAACTTGCGCGTACAAACCAGAGGCCAGCAAACTATGGCCTGTAGTCCAAATCCAGGTTGCCGCCTGTTTGTGTATACCTGTGAGCTAAGAATAGTTTTTACATTTATGGGGGCCACGCCGCACAGCTTGTGGGATCTCAGTTCCCCGACCAGGGATTTCATCCAGGGCTATGGCAATGAAAGCCCGGAATCCTAACTACTAGGTCACCAGGGAACTTCCTTTACATTTTTTTTTTTGTGGTATGCGGGCCTCTCACTGCTGTGGCCTCTCCCGTTGCGGAGCACAGGCTCCGGATGCGCAGGCCCAGCGGCCATGGCTCACGGGCTTAGTTGCTCCGCGGCATGTGGGATCTTCCCGGACCAGGGCACGAACCCGTGACCCCTGCATCGGCAGGCAGACTCCCAACCACTGCGCCACCAGGGAAGCCCTCCTTTACATTTTTTAATGGTCACATTTAAACGGTTATAATAAGTATCTACCTAATAGCCTCGGTTTTGCCTCTTGGCCCACAAAGTCTAAAATATTTACTATCTATCTGGCCTTTTCCAAAAAAAATTAAAAGTTTGCCAACCCCAGTAAAATCAAAGGGGAGCCACTGATAGCTTCTGAGCAGAGATGTCAGGAACGAAGAAATACTTCAGGAAGCTTCATCTGGAAACAGTGGGCAGGCGAGTAGAGGGGAGAAGAAACAGGTGTCAAGGATGCAGTGGTGGGGACCTCAATGTGGATGGTAGCAGCAGAATGAAAAGAAAAGGACAGGTTCACCATGGGTCACAAAGCTAGAAGTGGCAATACCTGGAGACTGGGGTAAGCTCAGTCCTAATTAGGCCCTCCTGATAAGCCCCTACCCTAATGCCCTGAACCTGGGAATATGTTCCTTTAGATGGCAAAATGGACTTTACAGATATGATTAAGTTAAGGGTCTTGAGCTGGGGAGATCATCCTAGATTATCTAGGTGGGGCTGATATAATCACAAGCATTCTTATAAGAGGGAGGCAAGAGGGTCAGAGTCAAGAGGACATGTGACAACGGAAGCAAAGGCTGGAGTGAGGTAAAGGCAAGGCATGTGGGTAGACTCTAGAAGCTGAAAAGGCAAGGGAAGAGAAGGCTTCAGAAAGAACACAGCCTTGACAACTCCTTGATTTTAGACTTCTAATCTCCAGAACTGTAAGATAATACATTCATGTTAAGTCGCTAAGTTTGCAGTAATGTGTTACAGCTGAATAAGAAGCTTATACAAAGGCTGATTAAGTGTGGCAGGGAGGGGAGGGGGGAGGGTAGGACTTCAGAGGAGGAGTGTAACCGAGCAGAACCCTATGAGGGGGCTTGCCTGGTGGTGCAGTGGTTGGAATCCGCCTGCTAGCGCAGGGGACATGGGTTCAAGCCCTGGTCCGGGAAGATCCCACATGCCGCGGAGCAGCTGGGCCCGTGCGCCACAACCACTGAGACTGAGAGCCACAACTCCTGAAGCCCACACACCTAGAGCCCATGCTCCGCAACTAGAGAAGCTACCGCAGTGAGAAGCCCACGCACTGCAACAAAGAGTAGCCCCCCCTTGCCGCAGCCAGAGAAAAGCCCATGCGCAGCAAAGAAGACCCAACGCAGCCAAAAATAAATTAATTAAATTAAATTTTTAAAAAATAAATTTAATCAGAAGTGAGAAAATGCAGAAAGAAAGGAAAACAGTCAAGCAAGACAAAATAATAATACTTTATCCATTAAACAAAGTCAAGGACCTTTAGTTCTTCCTCAAGGACTATATAGATAATATTCTGAGCCGCGTCCTTTGAGCTGTTCTGCAGATACTGAAACCCACACCAGGTGGAAGAAGTTAACTGTATGCTGTCCACAAGCACGTAGACCCCAGACCGGCTGGAGCCAGAAGGTTGATGATGCTGACTCTCCATTACCTCACCACCGACCAATCAGAAGAACGTCCACGAGCCAACCACGCCCTGCTCTTTGAACACTGTAAGACTCCTCACTACCCCCTCCAGGGCGGGCACACAGTCTTGAGGGCATTAGCCCGCTGTGGCCCCCTTTACCCGGCAAAGCAATAAACCTATTCTTTTCTACTTCACCCCAAACTCTGTCTCTGCGTTTCTGTTCGGCACCAGTGAACAGAGGCCAAGTTTCAGCAACAGGAATCCTTAGAGCCTGATGAGTCTAGAGAATCTATCATCACCGATAGAAACAGGAAGACAGGTGAGGAAGGCAGTTCCAGGGAAAGAGGTAGGTGGCAAGGCTTTAGCTTTTAGAACTGTTGCGCTTGAAATGGGGAAGAGAGAGAAAAGAACAGAACCCGAGGACTTACCCGCAGTGAAGGACACAGAAGGAAGTGCGGCCACTGTAAAACTTCACCTCCACCCCGATGCCCACAAGAGCCTGAAGTTTTCCCAGTTGCTGTTCCGGGAGGGTCAGTGAGGAGACTGACCACACAGAGAACGAGGACGCCAGGGAACTCTGCTTCACCTCGCTGCCTGCTCGCACACCAGCGCTACCGTTCCGGGCACGATTTATACTTTACAATAGCGATCTGATTAACTGACTGACCTCCTCCCCAGAGGAAAGTCACTATGCTCAACATTTTCCGTGATATTTCTTCATCAGGTACATAATTCTTAGCAAAGCAAACACAAAGCTACCTTTGAGATCATCCCACGCCTATGTAGCCCAACAGAGTCGTTCCTGGATCAGAAAAAGCTCAAAGCTGAACTTGCAAATGTCGGTTGGGGTTTGCTGTATAAAACAGCCCACCAGAGAGACCTCACCAAGGCCCTGGGCTGGGTGAAGAGCTGAGTGCATCTCCCCGCCCAGAGGCCCTGCTCTACTTCCCACAGGTGGCCCAGGTAACTGTTGGCGCAGTGCTCCTCTTTTTAAATCAAAGGGAGCTCCTATTTGGAAAAAGGGTGATTGCTGCCACGTGTGTCCTTAGACGGCCCATGAGGATGTGGGGTAGGAGGAATAAAGAGCCCGCGTGAAGCTTACCTTTCAGAAAAACCGAGACGTCTTCAAGTTGGGGCACGTTGTCCTCCCTGTAGCCACAGTATTTTGTCAGCAGAGGGAAGTTTTTCAAATACTCCCGGCAAGCATGAGTAGGATAGAGTTTGGAGAGCTCTCGGAACACAACGCCCCAAGTTTTAGTTTCTTCCTCTGTGTACTCCACTCTGGGGATGGGCTGACCACTAGGCAGGAGAGAAGAGAAATGAATGAATCTAGCTCTGGGTCACTGGGCTAAGTGTTTTCTCACCTTCATACCTATGTGAGTCAGATTCCTGTAAAGTGGGACACCTGAGTGTCTGAAAGGATCCCACTAAGTGTTATTTTTTGAAGAAAATGCTAACCTTCTAATTTTGTGTATGTTTTTAAACTTTCATATAAATGATTTGAGTTACGTCTTCACACATCCTTATGGACATTTGATAAGATTTTTGTTCTGACCCTGGGATCCATAACAAGTTAAAAGTTCTGGGTTGGAAGGAACTGGTTTAGGTTCAAAGTTGTGCTCTGAGAACCTTTTCTGCAATCACCTGACAACAGTAATAAATGGATGTTTTTTGAAAATAAAATTGCCTGTGGGTCCTCTTTGTCCTTTGTAGGGAACTCACCCCAATCTCCTAGTGTAATTTTGAGGTCATTTGTTCAGTGAGAGAAACGTCTGGGAAATACTAAAAGCCTATGCCAAACTTAAGTGAGAGTTTTGCAAACTGCAAAACAGGAACATTTATTATACATCATGCTGAGAGGTGCACACATTAAGCCCTGTCTGTTAGGAAAGAGGTCAGCAAACTTTTTCTGTAAAGGTCTAAAAAGTAAATATTTTAAGCCTGTGTGCCATACAGTCTCTATCAAAACTGCCCAGGTCTGCCACTATATCTTGAAAACAGCCACAGATAATATGTAAACACATGAACATAGCTTTGTTCTAATAAAACTTGCATTACAAAAACAGACCAGATTCAGCCTGTAAGTCATAGGGAGTCGATGCCTGGTTTGGAATATTGGGGTGGTCAGGGAGAGCTTCCTTGGAGAAGGCACAGCTTAAGCTGAGACTTGTTGGCTAGGTAGGATCTGCAGGCACCCTGACAGAAAGAAAGGTGAGTTTAAAAATGCTCTTCTAGGGCTTCCCTGGTGGCACAGTGGTTGAGAGTCCACCTGCCGATGCGGGAGACACGGGTTCGTGCCCTGGTCCGGGAAGATCCCACATGCCGCGGAGCGGCTGGGCCCGTGAGCCATGGCCGCTGAGCCTGCGCGTCCGGATCCTGTGCTCCGCGGCGGGAGAGACCACAACAGTGAGAGGCCCACATACCGCAAAAAAATAAATAAATTAATTAATTAAATAAAAATGCTCTTCTAACAACAGCCAGCAGCCATGAGCAGGGACCATAGCTCCTGAGGCCACATGAGGTCAGGACATGTGCTTTTGCAAACTATGGCTTGAAGAGCCAGAATCTGAATTTAGCCTCTGATTAAGAAACCTATCCTGAAAGTGAAAACTTCTCATGACCTGCTCAACAGTTACCTGCAGCAGTCCCCCACTGCCCTCCCTGGCCACTTGTCACAGATCCTGCCCCTGCAGTCAGCAAAGACTCACACAACATATGGAAGTCCAATATATACACATAAACCTAGGGGTTCTGCCCCTGTGAGCTGTGAAATCCAGTAACCCAGGCTGCACAGGCAGCAACTGGCCCTCAGGGCTGCTGCAGCCTCAGGCACCTTCAGCAAGCTGGGGTCATTCAGAAGCACCCCCTTAGGTAGAAAAAAGAGTAGGAGGACAGTAACAAGAGCAGGCTCATTAGCAGAGCCCTGTCCCCAGCCCTCTGTATACTTCAAAGTATTCTTACCAAAATCTTTTCTGTTGAAGGTTCAGGTCCAAATGTGATTCCTACTGCCTCAAATTATTTTTACTGAAAAAAAATTAACTGCAATACACGAGGGATGAGGGAACAACATACACTGAAGAAAAAAACAGAAATTAACATTTCTTTTCTCTAAGTACCAAGACTAGGGCTTATGACAAACCAAATTAGAACAAGATTAGCCTTGTTTAAATATGACTGTTGATAACAAATAAAAAATTACAACCCGACAAATATTTGCTGAGAAGATCAAGACTGCTAAGGCTTAGCCTCTGTGATAAATTTAGAAGAAAGCCTGAAATGGAAAGATAAAAATAGAAAGGATGTAAGGAAATAAAAACATGAACGGTCTGCCTCTGGTACCAGAAAATTCAACAAAATCAATTTGCGTTGGGGAAGCCAATAAAGCTGATAAGGGCTGTGCACAGTCAGAAGGTGGAAAGCGATGAGGCTGAAACAATAAATGAAATACTGAGAAGCCATTTGAAAAGAATCATTAGGTCAAACTTTTCCCTTCGATATCAGTCTGCAAATATGCAGCGTTTCCAAGGGGAACAGACTGTAGCCAAAAGGAAGCTGCAGAAGAAAGACAAGTGTGAGTCTGGGTAGGAAGGAGTTATACAGACCTTCCTCCACTTACAATGGGGTTACCTTGTGATAAACCCAATGTAAGTTGAAAATATCATCAGCTGAAAATGCCTTTAATACACCTAACATACCAAACATCATGGCTCAGCCTAGCCTACCTTAAACGTACCCAGAACACTTACATGAGCTTACAGCTGGGCAGACTCATCTAACACAAAGCCTATTTTATAATAAAGTGTTGAATAGCTCATGTACTTTATGGAATACTGTACTGAAAGTGAAAAACAGAACGGTTGCCTAGCTACAGAACGATTGTAGGTGTATCGGTTGTTCACCCTGGCGATCGACGGGGGGCTGACCATGGCTCCCTGCCACGGTTCAGCATCACAAGAGAGAATTACACTGCATATTGCACTGAAAAAAAAGATCAAAATTCAAAATTCGAAGCACGGTTTCTACTGAACGCATTTCACTTTCACACCATGGCGAAGTGGAATCATCCTGAGTCGGGCCTGTCAGTACGTATCTGTTACTTAATGATGAATTCCTAGCATCACAACCTTGGGAATACAAATGACCACGCGTAGAGTCTCATCTGTTTCCACTTGTCTGTCCTGCCTGGGTAACTAATGAGCCTGCTCTTTAAGTTAATAGCTGGTGCTGCGCCCTGCAGCTACCCTGAACGGGTCAGTCTGACTGGTCACGCCAAGAAATTTCTCACACCGCTCTGACCCCCATATCCCGGCTAACTATTTAAGGTAAATGTTTAAAAATCAGCTTCACACAAAGTAAAGGCTACTTTTATCCATTTAATTTCTGTTAAAAAATATCCCAAATACAGAAAAAATAAGAAATGTCCCACTTTTCCATGTAGTTAATAAAGGTATATAATAATAGTTCATCTTTGAGAACTTACTATTGGCCAGACACTTTTTTAAAGTTAAGCGTTTTTATATAACTTAGCCCATTTGATTCTCACAACTCCATTGAGGTAGACTCCCCCCCCCACCTCTCATTTTACAGATAAGGATATTAAGGCTCAGAGAAACTAAGCCATTTGACGAAACTCATGGTGCCAAGCTTAAAACCCAGTCTGTCAGGCTCCGGACTGGCTGTGGTCTTCAATGATTAGTGTACACCAATGAAATAAAAAAATTTATCCCAGGCACCAGCTTATTTTCACATACGAAATTAAAATAAGGCTTCTAGGTATATGTACTGATATATAGGAAATCTCATATACAATCATGTAATCATGATACTCGCATGTATTTGTATAGATCACATAAAATACTTTCATATTTATTCACTCATTTAACCTTCTCAGTAAGACTGGTAGGTAGTGCTTGGGGCACCAGGAATGCAGGGACACCTATTTTTTTTCAAACTTTGAGATTTGACATTTGGAAAAATAAAAATTATCATGAGAAAAATCAAAATGTGTTGCACTTCTCTGTACTTGTTATGGGTTAGTGGGCTTTTTGTGAATTATACATGAGAGGAATGACAGAGGGGTGTCCTGATCTTTCTAGGGCCTAGGACATATACCCACAAATCATTAATGCATCTATCTCTGAGTACATGTCATAACATGTATGTAATAAGCCTCATATCCCAGTGTCCTAAAACTCTGCTCTGGCCTACGACTAAAGTCACTTAAGTACTCCACGTTCTACAGAAAGCTCTCAGCAGTTGGAGCCAACCATCTCCCTGCAGGGCTTGTGAAGAGGCGACAGAAATGGCTCCACCACCAGCAACCCCCCCCTCGTACTACCCTTCCCACCCCACCCCCAAACTTCACCTACCAGTCCAACAGGGAATCAGATATGCAGGATTGTCGGGAAGGCTGGTGTGAGAAGGAAAGGCCCCGTTCCTTCTCCTTCCCTAGGGGAGGAGGGCAGGCTGTGCCGCAAGAATCACTTGTAAGGACTGCAGGCGCCCTCAAGAAGTAGGGTCTGGCCTCTCCTTTCCCATCTGGACGCCTGCTGGGCAGCAGAATGCCCTGCCCCCCTGGTGCCGCCACCAGACTGGAGCAATAGAGACAGGCCCTGGGAGAGCATCTGGAAGCCCAGGAGTATGGCATGCTATGAGGGAGATGGGGGGACCCTTGACAGGTGTCCTCTGAAACTAGAGGTTCGTGTGAACATGGAGCCTGCTGCCCAGTGAAATCTAGAAATTGCCATGGGACCCAATGTGGTGTGCCTGGTAGGAAGATGGGGAAGCCCCACCCCATCCAGGTCTGCTCAGTTCTCAGGAGACAGAAGAATGCTCCAGGGGCTCCCCTCATCCCTGACGAGGAAGCACTAAAGGCCAGGTGCACGAGGGGTACCTGAGTTACGATTTGGCCAACCTGGAGAAAAGGATGATGTGGTAAGCACTGACAGGCCAAGGGAGGACAGGAAGCTTATCTGCAGGGGTGGAAGTGGAGGAAATGGTCTTACCCTAAGAAGACTACACACAACACTATGCAGAGACCATTTCAACAGAGACCACCGCATCAGAAAGAACCTGTCCAAACCAGGGTGAGAGTGGCCAGAGGCCTGCCCACCTCTGACATTGTAATGATCCTGCAAAAAGCCCTCAGCCTCCTCTCTCTCTCCTCTCAACTCCCAACTCCAGAGGAACTGGGTCCTACAAGAGAGAAGGAAAGGTTTCTCAGAACCGTACACACACACACACACACACACACACACACACACACACACACACACACACACTCCAAAGAACTCAGGAGGAGGAGAATGCACTTTGAATCAAATTTAAGATTAATCTTTTTTCAAATGAATGGGACTAGGTCTTAAATACCCCAATGAGACTCTACTAATAATTGAAAATGAAAGGAAATTAGTTGTTGCTAAGGAACTTGCTTCCCAGCAGGAAAGTAGGATTCAACACAATACACTGGAAAGCAGTGAGTAGGGAAAATAAAACCAGTTTACGTTGGTATAAACCCCAACAAAATGAGACTCCTCAACAAAAACTAACTACAAGTGAATATTATCATTAGATCTCTAGGGAATCTCCTCCACTTAAATGGAAGTAGTTGGGCTTCCGGAATTCTTAAAACCCACCAAAATTCTTATTCACAGATTCCTAATTTACTGGAGAAAAACAGATGTGACTCGCAGCAGTTCCCACTCAGCGCAGATTCTGCCCTCTTGCCAAAGAATGGCACACTAAGACTTTACAAACACGACAGGGAACCATTGCTCAGTGAAGACAGTACCCGGAAAAGGGCTGAAACCTTCACTGTCAGGATTTAGCTTGACAATAGGAAAAGCTTCCTGGTGCAATATGTGACTAAGAACTTTCTCTGGAAATATTGAAGGCCGTGGGAGGAATCTTTCTGCCTGCAAGGTTAAATCCCACTCTTCCTAGAGGCAGGGCGATGATTCTGAAAAACCTGCGCGTTCCCTGCAGAGAGGAGAAAGTAGAAAGTGCATAGACAAACCTAATTGGGGGTAGGTACCAATCGCGTTACTCTGTGTTAAGTCCTGAGCTTGTTAGAACAATGCTGTTTAACAAACACATTTTTACACTGAAATCCAGGGACATAAACCCCACTGGGGCTGAAATTATGGGAGTTCTCTCTCCAGACAGATGAATAAGCAATAATGCTTTTGTTTTAATTCTTTGTTTGATCTTCGCCTCCAGCAGGTCCAACAGCAAGCTCCTTTCCTTATACATATTTTTTTCATTTGGGGAATCGGAATACATTTGATTATGGTGGTACAGCCTGGCTACCTCCCGGAGTCCTTGCTGCTAGAATTCCTAACGTGAGATGCGGTTTCTCTGCTTGTGTTATCTTTAAAGGAACTCCAGCGCGGGGAAGCAATTCCCCTATTCAGTGGAGGAAGACAAGACAGGCTGAAGTTGATAGTATTTATATCAAGATGGCAAGACTGACTGAATCACAATGCAGACTGTGTTCTTTGGAAACAGTTGGATTTCCTCAGTGGCAAGGAGGAAACAGAGCAGAAGGGAAACCGAGAATTGGTTGAGGGGGGACCAGGGAATCTCATAGAAACAGTTAGGAATGAACTCATTTTCTATTTTATTTCATTACATGTTCCTCCGGGCTGGAGATGCCTCACTTACTCAAGACCTGTTTATCTGCCTGGAATAAACCGTCCCTTTCATCTCGGCCTCATCTTTTCTCTCCTTCCCCACCTTAGACATTTCTCTTGTGATTGACACTTCTACCTGAGGGTGCCGAAGGGAAATGAGAACAGGAAATATGTAAAAATCCACCATCTTTGCAACTCACTAGCAATTAGCGGCTCCTCTAAGGGTTTGGACAAAGCCTTTGGAGAACGATTATTGGAACATGAGGGCAGGAGGTCTCTGTTCTTCCTCGAATTATGAGATGTGTGTGCTGCACTCCTCAATGGGCATACCCTGAATTCTGCATCATTTCCAGGAAGCTATCTATAATTCACCCTCTCTCCTCATTCAAGAAAGCGCATAAGACTACGGAAAAGTGAGACTGACATTCTTGCAACATTATTCTAAGAATAATCTTGATTTTGATCTAATGTAATTTTATAAAGGAAACATTCATCATTCACAAAACTTAATTATTACCCAACATTTGTTATACTTCTAACAACTGAAGTGACACAGCAATGTGTAGAAATATCCGTCAGTACTGAGTATTGACTCTCACCCATAGCCAGTGACGTAATGTCAACTAGTACTATGCTGGCTGGTACCCCCTTCATAAATAGTATCACCTGCAGCCAGGTGTCGCCAGAGTAGAGCCATATAGTCAATAAGTGTTCCAAAAGATGATGGCTTATGCCTTTGAGACCGGAAAAAAATGTTGCTACAAGCCAGAAAAAAAAAAACCTCAGTAAAGTGGATGAATTCCGTTAAAGTTTAACCAGAAAGCAAATGCCATTTTTATCTACTGATTTTTAAGGGTCGGTGAGAAAAGTCTAAGGCTCTCAAATTTGATAAAATTACACTTCAGAATTCAGACCATAGAGGACACTCGATAACTTTATGATAAAATATTATCAGTAATACTCAGGGGAAAAAAACAAGTAAAATATCCAAAATTACTATTCTGTTAAATCTATCCCCCCATTACCATGTACACTCCTTGAAGACAGGGATTTTTGTTTGCTTTGTTCATTTTTATATCCCTGCCCCACAGAACTAAGCCTAGAACAGATAGGTGTTCAATAAATAATATTCGTTGAATATGTAAATCAGCCAATCAGACCAAAACAAGCCACACACTTAAAGTTTAAGAAAAAAGTATAGTTGTTTATCAGGAAGTCTGGCAGATAGGCATTTGTCTTCCCTCATCTCTACCTCATGTTTTGTTTGTTTGTTTGTTTTTTGTTTTTTTTGTGGTACGCGGGCCTCTCACTGTTGTGGCCTCTCCCGTTGCGGAGCACAGGCTCCGGACGCGCAGGCTCAGCGGCCACGGCTCACGGGCCCAGCCGCTCCGCGGCATGTGGGATCTTCCCAGACCGGGGCACGAACCCGTGTCCCCTGCATCGGCAGGCGGACTCTCAACCACTGCGCCACCAGGGAAGCCCCATATATTTTAATTGCTATGGAAAAAGCAACTCTAAGACTGAGATTTTAAGAAGTTTTCTGGTAACTCCCGATTCACCTTATGTCCTGCTTACTTTACAGGTAGGAGTTTCTCTTTTCTAAGCTTCTCACTCAGGCTTTCTAGGCATTGTCACGCATCACACTTGTAGCCAAAATTTTCACCTGGAAAGAAAGAGGCCTACGCAAACCCAAAGGGACATAAATAAACACAGAGATGATTCCTTGGCTAGATATCTTCATGAATGAACTCTCAAAGCCACAGGCACGATGATTAAATGCTATTTTTCAAAAAGGAAACTCACAAACCAAATCTTGAGTTATACCAAGATTTGAAACCATTCAAGTCATCTGACATTAAGTGGCTTGATAAGGGGTTCATTTGATGAGGAGATTGGGCAGACTGGGACAGCTAAATTACACCAGAAAGAAAACTGTAAAGGCACAAACTCATTTTCAGTAAGTCCCCTAGGCTAGTCAGGTAAAGAGCATTTGTGATCACATATTTTATTTGCTTTTGCAAATGAGTTTTGCGCACATGAATTTTCGTAAATGAGTCTGTGGGCCCTAAGGAACTTTCAGATGGTAGCAAACAGAAACGTTTGTTTTGTTCACATTGTTAATATTGGTGCTGCCTTTACAAGAGACGTAATGAAAATAAACTACTGCACCTAGGGAGCCTCAGGAAGAGGGAAGATTTAACTCCTGGAAATTATTTGTTTTTATTTGTCCTGTGCACCCCAGGAGAGGGCTTCTCACCATTTTCTCACCTTGCAGAAAGCCCTTGTCATATTCTAGAGGAGTGATTTTCTTCTGCCAAAACTACCATGAAATTAAATATCAACAGCAGCAACCGTGGGTCTAACATCCACCAACACGTGCATGCTCAACGTATACAAGGGGAACTCGGAGAATGCAATCCAGAAGAGAACTAAAAGTTAAGAGCAGCCAACAATCTCAGACCACTAGGATGAAGAGACACAGGCTAGGGTCTCCAAGAACTCCAAGTTCAATCCCATATATCTTGCATCTTGATCAACAGGGACCAAATGTTGCTGACCACTGGGCCCTGACCTCCCTCTTTTGGTAGTAGATGAGGGAATGCAGTTATCCTACAGTTCATAGGCCTAATAATAGCATCCATTCATCCATCCATCTAATTGTAGCAATAACAATAATATAATAGCACATGACATGGATTTTGTCATATAATGCTCACCTTATACAGCAGTTAAATGACTTTATGGTTGAGACTAAGGCTTATAGACATAGTCATCTATCCAAGATCAAACAGCTAGTAAGTGTAAGTGGCATAGCAGGTACTTGGATTCAGGAAGCCTAGCTCTAGAGACCCCACTCTAAACCAACACACCTCAGAGCAAGGTCTTGAGTACCTAGCATTGAGTTTGGCCTCTGTTTCCTCATTTGAAACTGAAGGAAGTAAGACAACCACACAACACAGAGTATCAGATGAGACATCATCTGCAAAGTGCCAGGGCCAATGCCTAGTACCTAACAGGTACTCGATATAGTTGGTTCACTTCCTCCAGGTGTATAGAAACGGAAAAAAAAAATTTCATCACTTCCCTACAGGGTCAGGAATAGGTCTGGAGATAAAAAACCACATTCTTCCATATAAATCCATTCACCTCTGAGACATTACTTGTGAAAGTAATTTTAATCCTTCATGTTTGTGGAAATCATTTCAAAGTAAAAATACTCATACCTCATTCTCCGTGAAAGACATTAGAATTTGGTGCAACTTCTGTCCTTGTCAGTAAGCCGTATTGTGTTAATGTTTTCCACAGCTGTGGGAGCCGTGCTATAATCAGACAACATCCTACTGAGGCATTGACGCACATCTAAAAAACCCACCAAGCCCCGAAAATGAACAGAGAAATATTTTCCAAATCAATTTTCCCTTTTGTCTTTCTTTGCGACTCTCAGGCTCCCTTCCTTTTCAGCCATTGAGTTGAACTCCAGGTAGAGAGAAACATTTGGCATGAAAATGATTCTCCCATAAAGCCTGACATCTTTTAAATACTTACAAGAACTGTGCATTTCAAACATGCAGAGAATTCTATACAGAGAATAACTTCCTAGAAACCCATGTCATTTAATTCTGTTGCTCTTGTTTTCAACTTGTGTATAATACCACCTATGTCAAATGGAAGTAGCTATGCAGATTTTTTTTTAAAGAAAACCAAAAGAAAAAAGTGTTGCCTCTTGGGCAGAAAAAATATTTAGATTCTGCAAGAGAGGGACTCCTGAAATCCCTCATGTGACCTTCCTGAGAAACTATTCAAGTCATCTGGGAAATGACCCCAGCACGACGAATATTTGGGTTTCTTCTGCTTTGCAATTTACCACTCTATTTCAAAGAAATTAAAGCATCAACAAGTGGTGCTTATGCAGGGCTCACAAAGTACCTCAACAGCCACATACATATCAGCTTCATTCAAAAGCTGGGAAAGCAAATCAATGGAGGATAATGGAACGGGATAAAATTAGCTCAGTCGGGGAGAAAACATACTTGCCTTCTCAGGTGCCTCTTCTCAAAAGGGCAGAGAAGGGAAAAAATTAAAACTTGGTCCCCCATCACGATAAAGCCTACAATTCATCAAGGTGATCATCTGCCAATGAAACTGATAAGGAAAATGTTATTAAGGATAAAACTTGCAACCCCCATTAAGTTTTTTTCCCACTAAGGAAGCATAACTTTTCCCTTTCATTCTTCCTCTACCTTCTATTTATGTTTCCAATTAAGATTTGTCTATCTAAAAATCGGTAATATGGCACCCACAAGCCCTGTTAGTAATGTACTCCTCTAAGCTACTTTCTAAAACCGAGCAGGATCCATAAATCATGCCTCTTCTTGCATGAAATGAGAAATGCTACGGTCAATTGAAATTTCTGGAAAGGTGGAGAGGTGGAGCCACCCCAGTTATTTTTCTGCAATTTGCAATAATTGCAAATGCCTCCTAGGAAAAACTCAGCATCAGTAATCCTCCAGCTCACACGTAAGCTAAATCATCACAGCTACCTATGAGCAGGGAAACCCCAGTATGCACAGCATTGGGCATCCGGAGGTAAGAGGAGGGGCAGCAAACAGCTCTAGCCCGTATCTGTCTGGAGCCTTTGTCTCTGATCATCCATCTCCTTCCTTTTCTGTACAAACCTATGGCTGACTCCTGCTGAGTCACCTAGTGAAGGGAAGACTGAGGAGACGAGACCTCCTGAGAAGTGAGATGTTGGCTTGGAAGCCCAATATGTTTATTCCAAGGCAAATCCATTCCACAATTATGAATCTATTCAACATCGCCATCTCTCTCTCCCCGATGGCGCTGAGTGGAAAATTCACAAGCTCACCCAAATTGAGCCTGCTGGGCTGGGTGATTGCACTTTTCAAATATGCTAGTCCCCATTTGGGGCTATTTTGTTTTAGAGTCTCTGTTTAGCTGTGTACTTACACTCCAAGCGAATGAATCACAAAGGGTGCAATTTTGTAAATCAAACAATCAAGAAATAAATAGGCTAGCAACTAGAAAAAGCCAGAGAGGGACAAATCCCTGGCAATTGTTTTTCAAGCCTCAGCTGTGTTTATTTCTAGCTGATATATATCCCATGAGGGTGAGGCTTCGGGCGGGAGGAGAGGAGCCCAGGGCCTGAGAGAGCAGAGCAAAGTCGCTGTGCGGGGCGAGGACATGGCTCTAACGTGCCAGGGCCAGGAAGATGTCCTGGGCCCCTGTCCTGGGTGCCTCGGAGAGACAGCACAACCTTGAAGTCAGACAGGCTCCATAGAGTCTGCAGTGTATCAAGTACACACCACAAATGTGCATTTCAAATACGCTAAATTCTGTAAAGAGAAGAATGACTTTTTAAAATGCCAAGTCCCTTAGTTCTGTCACTGTTATATTCAACCTGTGTATGATGCCACCTATGTCAAAAGGAAGTGCTACGGCCACTTCCAGACCAAAAAGGAGAAGAAGGAAAGAAAAGATGTGCCTTCTTGAGCAAAGGAAGACATTTAGATTCTATAAGAGAGGTACCGGTGAAAGTGCTCTTATTCAGAAACTATTCTGGTCACTGGGAAATAAACCTAGAACTACAAAATATTTACTTTCATTCTACTCTTCAATTTACTACTCAATTTCAGAGAAATTAAAGCATCAACAACTGGTGTTTATGCAGGTGACACAATCTGCTGTGTCACCTTTAGTAAGTTTCTTAATGTCTCTGAACCTCAGCTTCCTTATCTTCAAAATGAGAGGGCTTCCTTGGTAGCGCAGTGGTTGAGGGTCCACCTGCCGATGCAGGGGACGCGGGTTCGTGCCCCGGTCCGGGAAGATCCCACATGCCGCGGAGCGGCTGGGCCCGTGAGCCACGGCCGCTGAGCCTGCGCGTCCGGAGCCTGTGCTCCGCAACGGGAGAGGCCGCAACAGTGAGAGGCCTGCGTACCGAAAAAAAAAAAAACCCAAAATGAGAGCAGTAATGGCAGCTATCTCAAAGGCTTATTGTGAGGCTAATGAGAGACCATAAGCAACGTGTTTAACACAATGTCCAGCACATGGCAGGAATTTAACAAAAGGAAGCTAAAACTACCTGAGCCTGACGGCTGATAAGTCCAGCTTCGGTGAACATTTCTACCACCATCAGCCATTCAGAAATGAGTCTAACACAGCCCAGCCACCATCTGCTCCCTCGAACCTTAGCTGAGACTCACTGGCCTACGAAGGCATTGGAGAGTCAATTTTTCAGACTGAAGAAGCAAGCTATGTGCATGAGTTACCCGAAACTGTAGTGTACACACACACACTCTCACACACACACACACACACACACACACCCCGCATATTTTTTTAAAAGCTCCTTTAACCCATTCCATCATGGAGCCTGAAATTCCCTAATTCATTCACTCCTTAAGGTACTTTGTTCATTTTAGGTGAGCTTAACAGATGATTACATGGAATCGAGGAACCATCAGCTACTTAACACTTGATAATAATAATCATATCTATCACAGATTCAACACCAGTTTGTACCAATCAGCCCTGTAATCACTGATAATCCTCCCAACCATACAAGGTAGACATTGTGCCTGTTTTAAGATGAGGGCACTGAGACCCAGAGACTAGGTCAGTGCTCATAGCCACAGAGCTTGTAAGTGATGGAGCAGGAATTCAAACCCAGTTCTGTTTAGCTCCAAAGCCTATACATTCGGCCACGTGTTCCACTATACCATGCTACCTCTGCTTTCATAAGAATTAGTTCTGCAGAAAATGCATTAGTACCCACTGTGGTAGAGCAGTTATGGAGGGTCTTAAAGAAATAAAATTAAACACAATTTAAATGTATTTGGTAGCCAGCCTCCAAGACAGTCCCCAATGAACCCTACCTCCTGGTATCAATGCCTGTGTGTAGTCCCCTCCCACAGTGTATCAGAGTTGGGCTATGAAACCAACAGAGTATATTGGGAGTGATGGTAAGTCACTTCTGAGGCTAGGTTATAAAAAGCATGGTAGATTCTGCCCCGTTCTCTTTTGGACCACTTGATTTGGAAGAAGCCAGCTGCCATATCTTAAGGACACTCAGGCAAGAAACTGTGACCTCCTGCCAACAGCCATGTGAATAACCATACTGGAAGCAGATCTTCTAGCCCCCGTCCAGCCTTCAGATGGCTGCTTGCCTGGTCAACACTTTGACTCCAGCCTCATGAGAAATCCTGATGCAGAACCACCCAGCCAAGCTGCTCATTAATTCCTGACCCTCAGAAACTTTGTGAGATAATAACTTTGTTGTTTTAAGCTGCCCAATTTGGGGGTCATTTGTTACACAGCAATGAATGATACAGTACAAAAATCAGACAGAAGTCAGGGCTTAAAGAAAGCCTTGGCTAAGGGGAGTGAAGAAGGGTATTCACCAAAGGGTAATAAAAAGATCTGGTGCATGAGGGTAGACAAAGAGCAGAGATGGGTTGAAGTGAGAAAAATATTGTAGCAGTAGTAGCAGATACTTATACAGCAGTTCCTGAGCAGTGGTCAAAGTGCTGTTGATATATTAGCTCATTTAATCCTTACAACAATCCTATAGAGCAGTGGTAGAGTTATCCCCACTTTACAGATAAGGAAAACGAGGCACAGAAGACAAATAATTTGCAGGCGTCACTCAGCTGGTAAGTGGTGAAGCTGGAATTCACCCCAGGCAGTCCAGCTCCAAGTTCTTCACTCTTAACCACTCCACACACTGTCTCTCAGATCAAAAAGAAACTGGAGAAAGCAACAAAAGCCCTCCAAGTGGGTCAGGGGTCTGAGTAAACCCCAAGCTTTTGGTCTAGATTCCTTCATTATCGTTTTGATAAAGGTAATAATAAAGTACACCATAGAGCAATGTTCCATTGATTTCATTTAACCCTTAAAACACTCCCAGGAGAGAGGCAGAAGAGATACGATTATCTCCATTTTACAGAGGAGATACTATTATCTCTATTTTACTGAGGCTGAGCGATGTTAAGGAATCGCTTGGATCCCTCAATCTGAAATCAAATGAGTTTTCTTGGCAAATTAGGGAATTTTTCAACTTTAAGCAAATTCTGATATGTTGGAACTCCCTTGTTTACCTTACTCATTGATATTTGCATTTACCTGTTTACATTTCAGATTCCATGGACTAACAAAATAATAAATCAAAGAGGAAGCAGCCCCATGAAAAGAACATGAGATTCATATACCACCTCAGTTTCAACCAGAAGAAAACACATTCATAACAAAACACAATCACAGTAATATTCAATTTAAGCAAACAAGAGTGGCAAAATTAAAGTCAGAGCTCTTTCCAAGACAGTAAGATGGATTGAAATAACTACGGTTACCCCCACCAAAGATATAATTAAATTAAATATGCATGCCCATTGTTGAGGAATGATCATTACAGTAGTTCCCAAAGAAAAAGGTGTTTATTTCTAGTCAGTTGAAAAAATATATATTACTGAGTTTTCTTCCCCAACCATACAGCAATTGTGGAACCTACAGAAACGTAGCAAAGCTAATGCCAGGCTTAAAATATGAAGGTGCCAATGGCAGAGAACTGGAGAGTCTCAGACAAACCTAACAGCTACACCATCACAGTCATAATTTTCTCTTCCTCCTCATGCCGTCTGTCCCCCTCCCCCAAGCACTTCCATTTCATCTGAACTGCACGTCTATAGACCCTTCACACTGTCTAATCACGGGGGGCTTATTTTTCTGTTTATACTAGGATTTCTTTTATTTGGGTGGAGCAGGACGGGGTGTGATCTGCCCGTTGTCTCACCGATTATTTTAGAAACAGTGCCCTCCCCATCCGCAGCCTTCCTTCTCAGGTCTGCTATGGAGAATGATATTTGCATTAATGAATGTTTCCTCTGCTGTTACTGGTCAGGCAGTTAGGCCTTCCAGACCCTCGTGGCCCCGCTGCCCAGGTCTGTCTGCGGGCCTCTGGGTAATCAATCCTGTTTCTTGGCAGCGCTGTCAATCAGAAACTCCCCTGAGTGGCACCTATGGACAGTTCCCAGCATGCTGAACGTCCCCACTCCCTCTCCCCTTTAGGTTTCATGGTAACACAGACTTTGAGCCTGCTGTTTTTCCATCATCGAGGGGAATTTTTTTTCATTTTTCTCTGCTTGTGTTGATTCTTTCCCCCTGCTTTATCCTCTCAAGACTATCATAGAAAATACAGTGTTCAATACGAATTCCCCAGAGGGCTTCTTGGCCGTGGTTTCAATATACATTATTCTGTATTTCTCTTCTTTTCCTTCTCTTGATCTTTTGACACCTCAGACTCCGTCCTGCCAATTGCTACACCACCACCACCAAATACACCGCCATATATTTGACTTCTTCTCAGTGCCCATAAACCCGAACGAATTACCAACAGGGAGTTGAGTTATTCTCCCCATGTCCAAATAGTCCCTAATTTTAGTATTACCAAACTATATTTGCAGAGATGGCACATGCTGGATTTTTCAGGACCACCCCAATTTCAGATCTTCTCTTCAAGCCAGTGGTTCCAAGCTTTGGTTTGGAAAATCAGATCGCAGCACGCTGCCAGAAGCCACACAAATGAGCTTATTTTAAGTAATTATTGTACTGCCGTCTTTTTCCTTTGCTCACTTGGAAAGCCATCAGCACTAGAAAAATACGTATTGCAATTAGAAATTGCATCTTTATTTTCTGTTAAACCAAAAGGAAACCTTCCTTACTGCATGGCACGCTGGAGACCGTGGCTCAGACCCACTTGGGATTCGTGAGCACCTGTGCCCCACCCCACCAGCACTATTGCATGAGCTTGTACGCGCCTGTGCGCGCGCGCACGCACGCACACACGCACGCGCACGCGCACACACACACACACACACACGGCAGCCCTTATCTATTCTCAAGGTCATACTCAGAGAAGCCACAGCAATGATGGCATGAGGGTCATTAAGGAACGAGCCTTTTCTCTCTACTTCCCTCAAGTCTTAGGTTTGTGTTTTCCCGGGTTAACCACTCCTGGCAGGCACTTTCCTCACGCTGTCCACGTACAAGAAGCACCTAAGGCAACCGGCGATCTGTTCTCAGTATCTTGGCAGCTTCCCGCACACCCAAATGGGAATACGATCGCTTTCTATGAAATCTCTCCATAAAGAGCAGGGTTGGTCAGCACGAAAAGTATCAGTATATGAGCAACCTTTAAATGAGAAACTGGAGGAGTTTCCTTTCAAGGATTACTTCTAGGGACGTTTGAGCTATAGTATTTGCTAAGGTGGAGCAAAAACAATGGCGTTAACATAGCTAAAGAATAAACCAGTAGATCAAGGGGAAACTGAAGACAGCCTGAGGAAAGGGAGAGGATGTAATAGCAGTAACAGGCGCTTAGGATCACAAATCGTGTGCCGTCTCCGTGCTCAACACAGCACATGCATTCTCTTTCGTAATCCTGACATACGTCCCGGATGGAGGACCTGAGAGGCTGAGTGAGGCTGCTCGCCCAGCTAGGAAGTAGTGCAACTACAACTCGAACCCCACATTGTCTGACTCCAAAACCCTAGGTTTTAATCACTTTGTTATTCTACGTAGTCAGCATTGTCCAGGGGAGAGGGTTAATGTCCCTGGATTCCACACTCATTTAGCTAAACGCCCTTTGCTTTGACGCTCTGTATCCACTGTACAGCGTAATTTGGCCTTTCTGGCGTCATGACAGGGCGAGTTTTGTGAATGCTGTGAGAGTAGTTTCTCCCTGTGTAATGATGAATTGGTGGCGCCCTGCCTTACCTCAGCCTCCTGAACTAAGAGTCAGGCCCCTCCAAACCGGGACCAGATCCTGGAATGCTCTACCTGCATGCAGCCCTCCTTTGTATAAAACCTCCACCACGTCCAACCTCCAGTTTTTACTTTTGTCTTCCATAGACACCACACCTCAATTTCACGCTTTAGCTAAGGGAAAATGGCAAATGCAAACTCTTGTTAACACTTGGAGGGCCTCACCCTCCATCGTTTTAACTATATGCTCTTTTCCTCTCCTCTCCACATAAGTATGTTTTCTTTAAAACCATAAGACCCCCCCATTATCAATGCTCCTTGAAACTGGTTGACTTACACATACCAGTTTTATTAGTGCCACTATATTATCAGCTTGTCTTTGTTCAGTTTCTTGGCTCCAGTAAGAAGAAATAACTAATATTTGAGGTAGTCCCTTGATCACCTTGCTAACAAAATCTTTTATGTACATACGTACATATTTTGATCTTATATATATATAATACATTACATACAGCATCTATATACAAAATACATTTTTATCTATCTGTTTTATCTAAAGAGAAAGTCTCTGCCAAGAACTGAGCTTTTACCAAGTCCTAGGCAGGTCATGCCCCAAAAGCCTGTCCTGCCTACACCCATCTATGCAGAGATGACCTGATTCCACAGGGAGGATCTGTGAACCAAGGGGTAGCAGTATTAAAGCTCACAACCGTTTATCAGGGCCTGATGTGAAAAAGTGAATGTGGCCTATCAGAGTCCTCTCTTGGCATTTGCCTGGGAAACACTGCAAGATGGAGCTAGTGAGTGATGGTGCTAAGGGTAAAAAGGGGGCGTGAGGTTGGGCTCAGGCCAGGACAAACCGTGTGCATGCTGACGTTGTGAGGGGGCAGAAAGTCACAGTTGTCTAAAGAGGGTCGAGAACCTGCTTGGAACAGAGGAGATGGGACTGGAGTAGACACACGTGGAAAAGCGCGTGCCAAAGAATCTTGGCTTTCATGCTAATAAGCATGGTGGAGAAAGAATGAAGGATGCCTGGGGCTTGGGAGGAGGAAGAGAAGAGCAACAAAGCATCAAAGGAGGTTAGAAATGAGCAAATGACTGTCAATCAAAGGTGTGGTTGGGAATCCTCTCACTTTGCTTTAAGCACCTATATGTCAGATTCCTTTAAAAAAAAAAAAGCAAACACTGGTACCCGCTGTAACACACGTAATGTCCTAAATTCTCACCAAAGACAAACTTGCCCTACAGGACAGTCAAGATTCTCACTAGTCTCAACTGGAATAAGACAGACACTTCCCTCCCAGGTATGGATTTACGTTTTGTTCTGATCAGAAGATTCACATAGCAAAGGAAAGACATAGCTGATCACATAGCAAAGGAAAGACAGCGACGGTGCTACAGTGGTCTGTAAGTTTTATTAGTGTAAGCAGAATAAACCGAGCCCTAACATCCATCCCAGCTTTCTAGATGTGACCTGCGGTCACGACCACTGCATTGTTGCCGGTCCCAAACCTCCTGTCACTGCCCCTTAGCACCACGCACTATGCACAGTCCTCAGCCCAGTCCTGAGGCTCTCCAGTTCCATCCCAACACTGATCCCTGGCTGGATATGAAACTCTTCCATAAACCCTCCAGCTTATAGGAAGCTTCCCTTTTCCTGTAAAGCAAACACATTTCTATTATGGCTGCTTACATGAGTCTTTTCACCATTCTTGCTGAATCCTCTACTCTCACTGGGGAAGCCGGACATGGAAGGGGGTTACTGACAAGTCAAGTCAAAAGTAAAATTAAAACACATTTTCCAGGCCCTGCAGAGTGTACAAAAATGGCTCCTTGCCTTAGCTGAGCTATGAGTACAATGGTGGAAACGTAGCACTTGGTATGTGGCCCACAGCTCTCATTATTTTACGATTATATCCCGGATGTCAAATGTCCGTGTTGGCATTTAAAGCCTACAGAGCTGGTGAGTGTTTAAAATGGTTCTTGTCTACTTTCTGCAAAAGTGAAAGTGAAGAGAAGACAGCTCTGTTTAACACAGCATGTGTTTTTCCCGACTCTCCAGCAGCAAGTCACAGGAAAGAGTTACACAGGTACTTACTATTTATAACCCATGGCTACATCCACAAAATACTTCCTTCTCTGTCGATAGACATTGTCTTTAAATCCCTTAAACAGAAAAGAGATTAAGTTATTTAACAGACTGCCAAAAAAATTAGCTGCAGAAGACCTAAAAAAAAAAAAAATCACTGTGATGTTTATTGAGTGTCCAATTCAAATGCAAATTTTTTTCCTTCGATAACCACCTTGATGACACAGGCAGAAGCGAATTGTACTTACAGTAAAACCTCATTAAATTTGGGCTGTCTTAATTTGGGATGTGTGGGAATTCAGACTAAAGTTAACCTTTCCATGAAGTAGGCAGAACGGCTTAGTTAAGCAAATTGATATTGTGAAAAATATCCTTTGGTTTTCAAGTATCATTTACATGTAATCGATGTTAATTACAAATTAATCTAATCTGTTCATTAAAATAGGTCCCTTTAACATGGATTTTTCACTAAGAACCTAAATTTAATTGCTTTGTGTAAATTACCAATAAGTGTACATGTATTAAAATTCTATCATTCAGATTAATCATCACCACCCCAAATTAGGATGAACAAAGAGGTTTCGCTGTTATGTTATGAGTACAGCCGCACAATGCAAAATCAATTACAAGGGATCCACGCAAGATAGCAGGCTAGCTCCACTCCCCTCTGAGTTCCTATGGCTCTGACTAGTCTTCAGCCAAGTTCAAGATTTTACCCATCATCATGCACTTGGGAAATTAAACATCCTGTCTGCCATTCTCCCATCAAGTGGAATCCTTCTAAGAGGACTTCCTGGTTTACTCAAGAATCTCTTCTTGTCAACAGACTTTCCCATTTTCCTTTCCTTCAGGTACTTTCAGACAATCAGTTCTTTCCAGGGTTGTTTCTTCAGACAGCTGGAAGCCCAGCAGGAGTGGTTTCAATTTAAGTTCTTACCTGCGCAAGCCCTGAAAACCCAAAGGGAAACCAGGACATGCTGACCAGTCTGAGAAGGGAGGCCAGGCAAGGAGACAGGCTGCAGGGGTCTTGGGCTCTGGAAGGAGAACTGGGACAGGCCCACAAAGGCCTGGACTACATCCGCTCACCCAGTGTCCACTCAGACACTCACGCAAGGGGGCTGCTCAAGAGGAACCTCAACTCAGAGAAACTCATTCTGTTCTCTCTTCCAGCTGAAGGAGAACTGGCCTTGAGGTCAGAAACCTTCACAGGACTGTATGCTGAACAGAAACAAAGAACGTCCATTGCCAACAGCCTTTCTCTCAGGAAAGACAAAAGGTCACTAAAAGAGGGAGAGAGCGAGTGCCCTGAGGTCACCCAAAGGCCCTGCAGAAGTGAAGTACCCCCGCCCTTAAAGCTAGAACTTTCTTTCTTCTGCTACAAATTGGGAGTTTTTAAACTGGAGTTCATAGGCAGGCTTGCGGAGCCTTCAAATGTATATATGCAAAATTTGTGACCATAGTTACAAAATGTGTGACCACCTTTACAAGTGGGTATGTGAGCTAAGAAAAGGTCTTACGCCATAGAGGGTAGACATGGTCACTAGAAAGTATGAATTTCAACACTCACTAGTCACACCAAGCAACCCGGTGGTGGTAAACAAGAATTCCAAGCACCTTGATTACTCAAAAAGAAAGCAGCCCGTGACAAAAGGAAAAGAGTTGTGTGAAAAGCTCAGCATCTGTTCCCTGGTTCCTGCCAAACCGGACACCATGGTAACAGTACCGTAATCTGCTGGGCTTCCCAAAGAATCTTGAGTATCTCTCCTTGGCAAACACCTGCACCTTTTCCAGGCATGAAAGAGTGATTTACTCATCATGCCTCATCAGCCTAGTGTGGCGGTGATTACACAAGTGTTATGGGTGAACCAGAGCTTCCAGCATTGAACTGTGGACTCTGGCAAAACAAGACAGGGATGCTAGCTACACTAGCGATAACAGAGACACAGCATTCCTTGGCCAGCCATTCTAAATTGATGCCAGGGATAAGGTTACCAGATAAAATAGAGAACACCCATGCAATATTTGGGGCACACTTATACTAAAAAAAAATTTGTTGTTTATGTGAAATGCAAATTTAACTAGGCATCCTATATTTTTATTTGCTAAATCTGGCAACACTAGCACTCAGAGAGTATCTGCTGCACACCACCCTTCCTCTCTCAATTTAAATCAAGAGGAACTTGATTTAAATCAAGACCCAGCTGGCACCCAAAAGTGCTCAGCTGAATGTACGTTGGCTATCCCAGAAAGTCAACCCGGGGGAATACTGGAATCATTTGCGGAGCTTTAAATAACACTCCAAACCTGGACACATTCCCAGAGGTTCTGATTTAAGCACTCCGAGGTGAGACCCTGGCACAGGACAGTTTTTAGTTCTCCAGAGATTATTTGGATGGAAAGCTAGGGCTGAAAATCACTGAGTTAGGTAGGACATTAGTTCTCAAACTTTAGAGTTCACCAGAATCTCTGGCAAATCTGTTTAAATGCAGATTCCAGGGTCCGTCCCTGGAAGTTCTGATTCAGTAGGCTTCAGATGAGCCTCAACATATTGCATTTTTAATAAGCACCTTATGCAGGGACATTGAATCACACTTTGAAAGACCCTCTCAGTGTAGATCCTTGCTACTCAAAGTGTGGTCCTCAGACCTCCACTGTAAGCCTCAACTGGGAGCTCACTAGAAATGCAGAATCTCAGGGGCACCCATCTGCATTTTGCAAAGATCTTCCACGTGATCTGTTTGTCCATTAAAGTTTAAGATGGACAGACCTCCACGTTTAACCCTTTCTAGGGAGCTTCAGCAGCCTGACACATTCCAAGCCCCTTCTGAGCCATCTCAGCCACAAGAGTGCCATCCTAACGTAATAATCCCTGCCTTAGGACTGGAATTATTCCCAAGCACAAAAATTCCTTAGAAACTTTTTTCTATCTTCGTCAAATAATAACTTATAAAAAAACCACCAACTTACCAATATCAAATTGTGCATAATGAATATTTGGTGTGCTTATAAAAGAAATACATACAGTTAAAAAAAAAAAAAGCGATGAGTGAGGTAGGAGATTGCTAAGTACTTGCAATTATTTCAAATGGCTGCATAGAAAATAAGAGAAGGTATCATAAGGTGGGTGTAATTAGCAGTCATGGAACAAAATTAAGCCCAGGAAAATTTTGCTGGGTATTAGAATAAATTTTTTTCACAGCAAGGTCAGGGGTTCCTGTGGTTGTTCTGACCCCTTTCTCCAGGCTGAGTAATTTCCAAACTAGACTAAGGGGAGCATTTGGAAATAAGAGGTTAGCAAAAAAATCCTTTACTGTCCAGGCATTGACCAGGATGATTTAATACAGCATTTCCTTTCCTGGAATTAAGCATTCACTCTCGCCAAAATGCTTTCCAGTTGTTTTATTAACTAGGCTTTTCGAACACCCCCTCTGAGCTCAATAAGCATTTTATTTCCACTTTTTACATAAAGAATTTGAGTTGCAGAAGTAAAGGAACTTGCCCAAGGTCATCCTGCAAATTAACAGCTGGTGTCTGGGCAGTCGTGTTACTGCTAAGCTCTTAAATCAGGCTTCTCTGCTAATTCTGACTCCTCTGAGATGGGAAAGGGGAAGATAAACAAATGGAGGATTATTAAAGACACTTTTGAGTATTTTTCTAAAGTTCAGAAGCCTTACAGGTGAACTGCTGGGAATTACGCTGGCAAATATAACACACTGTGTCTTTGAGCGAATTCAGCTTTTTGAAGGTTTTTTTGACCATTTGTCTGAATGGTATGCTATGAATGGGTTTGAATTTGTATTTTATGCCAAAAGACTGGTTTGACTGAGAAATTCCCTCTTGTTGAAGTTGGCCGTTTCCTTTAAAGCAATGGTTCTCAAACTGAAGTGTGGGCCTGTTAAAACCAGCTCCCAGGTGATACCGATGTGGCTGGTCCCAGGACCACACTTAAGAGAACCACTGCATACAGTCTCACTATCAGATTCCCAGATATCCTCCATTTAAATAAAATGAATATCTGAAAACCATTACCCTCAGACCACAAAGTCTCCTATAAGCATGACCAATCTGCTTGGGTTTCAACCTTTAATATGCTCATTTTTAGAGAAGGGGCACCGGGGGGAAAAAGTTGCTTGTAACAAATGAGTATATTGATTGCTTCTCCCCAACTATGAACTGTACTTCATTCCGACCATAAAGAGGCTCCAGGGCTCTTGTATTAAATAAAAACTGATGTAAAGGGGGAGAGAAGGAATAACGGGGAATGCTTACTACATATCATATTTCTTTAAAGGTGGTCATTTTTATTGGAGTAGAGGAGAGATGGCGATAAATAGATTCAGGGTAGATGGGGAAAGAGAGGCATCTTCCATTAGGGCTTATTCTATCACCCTCTGCCTTTCCACTGAGACTGAAGTCCATCCACCACATTACTACCTCCAATCAAGGAAAATAGCAAGGAGAATTTTACTCTCTCACTGAGGCCCATAATCCCTAGTCCTCCCCAGTTTCCCAGTGAGGTGATCAATTTCAGTTCATTGTTTTTCCAGGGGTCACCATCTTCAAGTATATTTCAGGCTGTCTAATTCTAGGGAAATATTCTCCAAGGTTTATACCCTCCTCCTCTCTCCAACCCTTTTAAAAATAAATGCTAGGTGGAAATGCCGTCCTTCTAACCTGCTTCCAGCCAATGCATATGTACAGGGAAACTATCATTTAAAAGTCTGCTCTCAGTTATGGGGAATAAATAATAATAAATTGCTCTATAATACAGCATTACAGCACAGAATATGGCACACTGCCTGGCAGACGGGCGGGGCTGGCAGAGCACATGTGGAATGGATTTGACTGCACACTTACTGGGTGATCGGCATCCAGCTCAGAACCATACATGAGAACTCTGTGAGAACATTTGTCTAACTCAGAGATCTTCCGGGGAAACCAGGGCACATCCTCTAGCTCTGCTGGAAACACAGTGCAGGTTCAAAATATTAGCTCACAGATTGTATTTTCCCCTTTGCAACATTTGTCAGATTGCAAAATCACCCGACAAGCAGAAACTGGCCTTGCCTTCTTCCTCTGTCCAAATGTTCTCTGGCGGATTCAGCGTCACAATTGTGGTTTGAAATTTCAGTGACTGAATGAGCTCATTGAATTCCGTTTTGCCACACTCACAGTCCACAAAGATTTCAACTTCCGAACTTCTTCGCCGGGATTTCCTGGACTCAATATGAACCATGTTGACATGTTTTTCCTGTGGAAATATAAGCAACATCTCTTAATCACCTTCAGGGCACAATAAAAGGGATGCCATGGGCCTGCTCTTGTTCAACTCGTAAGCAAGAAGGTACCAAGTGCCCACAAAAGAGGAAAAGACAACCTTCTCACCGTTTGCTTGACTAAAACATGGAAATGTTTTCCAACCATTGTCTCTATTAATAAGAATAGTAACTGTGTGTAGGATTTCCTGTCTCTTTTTTTTTTTTTTTTTTCGGTATGCGGGCCTCTCACTGTTGTGGCCTCTCCCATTGCGGAGCACAGGCTCCGGACGCACAGGCTCAGCGGCCATGGCTCACGGGCTTAGTTGCTCCGCGGCATGTGGGATCTTCCCGGACCAGGGCACGAACCCGTGTCTCCTGCATCGGCAGGCGGATTCTCAACCACTGCGCCACCAGGGAAGCCCCTCCTGTCTCATTTTTAACAAGGGGGGGGACATTAAGATATATAAAGGGCCCTATAAAATGTGTGATAATTATGAACTTTATCATTTCCCAGATCAGTCCACATCCCACTGGTGGTATGCATGATTGTTTGGGAGGAAATTAGTTTATTGTTATATAATCCCCAGATTTATTTATTTATTTTTATATATTTTCCAAAAAAACCCTCAAACTCCAACTCCTGATTTTTTGGTAGTATAACATCTCTTTTTGAAATAAAGCTTAAAATCTTTGAAAAAATAATTAATAGTATGAATAGCAGGCAAATGAGGCAGAAACTGGGAAGGTGATATGAAAATGACTGAAGTTTAGGAAACATTGACCAAAGTGGGGCCTCATTGTAGGGAAAAAAAAAAAAAAAAAAAGCAAGAAAAGTAGCAAAGAAAGGATCTCTGCAGGCAAAAAAAGAAGAAGAAGAACCCCTAATGGAACCACTTAGTAACTGGTCTCTTTCAGCAACCTCCAGGCTAGTTTCATCCAAGGATGTTGCTGCAACTATCATGATGGATTTCATGGGTAAAATCTCCTTACAATAAGGTGTTCGTAGAAGGGCAGCAATTTAATACTTAAATCTCAGGTTTAAACTTTCCCAGTGATATAGTCTTCCTTTGTCCTGAGTTAACTGAAGACTAAGTTCTCCACTCCACCCTAACCCACCCCCAAATAAGCAGATCCCTCCCCATCACTCCATGTTACACTGATTATCAGCACAATTCCAAATACAATCCTGGATGACCTCAGAATTTTCAGCACAGCAGCAGATAGGTAGATTCCGGTACCAGACTAAGATAAAATCTGATGGCATCCTTCTCTGTATAAAGACACTAGTCTTTTGACCAGGACACTAAATGCTCTATTTCTGTTTTTAATAACTTTTGCAATAATGCCATATTTTCTAAATCGGCAGACAATAAAGGTAAGACTAACATTAGGTTCAAAGTTCAAGAGTCTTCTCACACACTGTGTCACTTTGGGCTTTCAATGTCCTTTGGTTGAAGCAAAGTGGATATTTTTAGACAAGGAAACTGAGGTCCAGATGGGTTAAGTGATGTAACTAAGACCCCATGACTAGCTGATGGCCCAGTGAAAACTCATGGCTGCTCACTCCTTCTCCAGGGATTTTTCCACTGCACCCAGCTGTCTAATTGAATTGCCCTGCCTTTGGGAACTGTATGGAGACAGTGCTGGATGATATAATTATGCATAAAATATTTCCCCAGATTTGCATTACCACTCTTTATGGTGCCTGATCCTTTCTTCAAGGTCAAAAGAGAACAAGGAAATATTTGCAAAAACAGGCTGCTAATTCCCCCTCTGTGGTCATCAAAGAGGCATCACAATAAGGCCTCATATCTGTACTTTACAAAGCACTTCCACTCATATTACTTCATCACAACAACCCTGTTAGGTGGGAATTATTATTGCTATTTTACAAATGAAGCATTTGAACCTAGGAAGCAGCTAGTGATTAGCCAAGCCAGGAGAACACAGGTCTGAATCCTCTGACTGCAATTCCAACCCTCTTTCCACTGCACCAGCAGCCCAAGGCACCATGCAGAGCTAGGCTCCCTATCCTACAGCTCTAATCACAGCCCGTGCCCCCAAACAAAATGAACTGGCAAAGGAGGTGCTTGCTGAAGGGTAGGGGAGCCATCAGGTGTGCCCTGGCAAAAAGGCAACAGTTTTCCTGGCCTTTTATAACCTCCCCCTCAACGGGGCTCTTTCTTGAGGTTACAAACCACCCACCTGGGCTTAGGAAAAGGCTATTACATTTCTACAAGATAAAAAGAGAGCTACCCCTAGCTCATATATAAGGAGAATGACTCATCTTTACAAAAGACACACTAAGTTCTTGAAACAATGAGGCTTCGGGGAATACGGAGTACCTATACTAATATATCTCATTTTATGCAATAAATGTGCTCTAGGACATGTGCACGATTCAAATACGAACAAATCAAATCAGGCTGCAGGCTCTTGATGTTTAAAGATATCCTGTTTGCACTGCTTTTGTGTTTGCATTTCCAGGTGTGAGGCTCACACTTTTTAATTACTGACTTCCTCACCTGGCAACAGTCTGCAGAATTACTAATAGGCTGACACTGAATTAATAAAACACGGTTTCCATGAATCTGCTTATTTCATTGTTTGACAGACCAACTCGTTTTGTAAAGCCTCATGAAACTTGGTTTCTTTGAAACTTTCAACACATTATCCAGAAATGGATTCAGTAATATTTTGTAACAGAGGACAAGTTTGTAACCTGGCACACAGACACTTTTAGAGTTAGATAATGATATTCTACATTCACCTGAAAGAGTTTCAGTGCTTTGACCAATCCACCAACTTCATTTTTCAAGGAGAATACAACTGCCATCTTGCTGCTCTCGGTAGCAGTGTCACTTTTGCTGCTTCCCTTGTTGCCTTTTTTATCATCATTTTTGCCAGCGTTAGTTTTATTTAGCTTCAAGAAAGTAGAAACACATACACAAAAGTATTAGTTAGGATTCCAGAGTTCTCTGTAACTAGATTCTTTTTCAGACATTCCATTCATACACTGGGAGCCCCAGCATTCACACAAGCTCGAGGAGAAGTTGCCAAGTCACTCATAACTTTCTGTCGTTAAGTACAACTCTAATTTACTCAGGGACACTATTTTCCAATGCTCAAAGATATCACCAGTGGTTGAAATTAAGGGGGAATCATACTTGCTTCACTTTAATAGCAACAAAAATCTGATCATCATAAAGTATAAAATATCATGTATGAATAATTCCTGTCTTTCGTTCTAGGTTTATTTTACAGCATGAAATTTGATGTTAGCCTAGCTGAATCATATAGAAGCTATATTAATTACTAAACATAACAAAATTAAGACTAAACATATATTTTTCACAATAATTTTTGTTTCGATTAAATCTTAAAAACAAAATATTCGTTTTGTTCTGAAATATGTCAGCATAGGCACTAAAATTGATCACCTTACATTCTGTAATTAGATGCACATTGTCAATGTGAATCTATCTGCAGAAGAGTGTATTCACTTTGTATCCACAAAGAGCGTACTCAGTTAAGGCCATCTGTGTCAGCAGATGATATCTGAAAAGTGGCTATTAAAATTCAGCCACAAGAAAAAAGTAAAGAAAAGAAAGAAAGAACTAGCTCATCATCAGGAGCCAAGAGTAGAATCTGAGAAGCTGGAAAAGATCACACTACATTGGCCAATCAAATACTATAATACATGACTAAGTAATGACTGTTAGTCCTATTGGCTAAAGACAAAAATGGCAGATTCCAGAAACTCAGATCACATTGCCAGAAATACACAATTAAAAAGCTGCAAACTTTTACTTAACAGACAAATCAAACTAGAGTGTATTTTTTCGTGTTCTTTATATGCAAGTGAAGAACTGGGCAAACAGAAGTTTCTCCCTGGCAGAGAGTAATATAATGCAGTCATTCCAATCTATTACTTCCTCATGAAACTGAAAAATGTACATTTGATATGGAACCCCGTGAATAGTGCTTTGCTATTTTTCTCCCTCTGATTTCTCTACTGGCTTTATTTTCACACAGTTACTATTGCCTCACTCACTAGATTTATATGTCGTAGAAATAAATATTTTATAATTTATGACTCGAGGGAGAGAAGTTTATATAGGCATTGGCATTTGACAGTATGCTTAGTCATTAAAAGCTCAAATGTTGTAGTACTCTCAACATCTGCCACAGATCTTATATATTTAAGTAGCATTTTTTATATGAAAGTATTATTATTATACATTAACCATAACTCTGAGTTTTCCTTGTTTTCCTTCTAGCAGTTCATTATGGCTTCAGAATTCCTCATTTTAATATCGCATTCAAATATACATGATATTTAAATGTTAGAAAACCTATGTATGTCTTTAGACTCCTTTTTGCAAATTGATTTAAACAGTTCTCCAAAACTTGCCCTGATTACTTTTCAACATTTTTAGGAGTAATAATATACCAGTACAATACAACCCTCTGGCACATATTCGGAGCTACAATACTAAAACAGATTTTTCTATGATACAGACTAAATTGCAATTGGTTGATAAACTCTGGTAGACAGTAATGAAATATCATTTAATATTTTTAATAACCAGAAATCTGAATACATTTTTCTTTCACTATCTTTTTTATTAAATCCTATGACTATTACTCCATATCAGGATCTAAAATCCTGTAAAATATTACTTTTTTATTCTGTTATTATTTAAACACAGAAACTGCCTTAAACATTGAAATAAGTGGTGTATTGCTTTCATTACTCCATCAGTTAAACCGAAAAATAATGGAGTAATAAGGAACACAGGAAAACTTTTGAGAGGAATCTGATCTTTCTCTTATTCCAATAACCAGCACCTACAGACAAAAACAGAAAATATTACTTTGTGTTTAAAGACCAGGTTTTGTAGATGGAAGGGGGTACAGAAGACACAATAATCTTGCAGGAACCATAGAAATCTTTTAAATTTCTTCTCCCTGTTCCAACTCATAATAAATGGCCTTTCAAAATTCTGCACACTTTTTTTGGGTTTTGATATAAGACAGCGGTTTATAGAACCTCTCGTTCATAATGTTCGGGAACTTCTTTACTTTCAACTTACAAACTTTGAGGAAAGGAAGTTTAGCACGTAGCGATCAGGACACCCGCTTTACTTTATGGAGAGAGAAGGAAGAGTGGAGGAAGATTAGACAGATGATAGGGGAAAGAATTGAGGAGTTTACAGCAGGTGTCCAAATGGCAAGAATAACTATCGCTACCCTAGAAAACACTCCTCTAGAGAGTGCCAGCTACTCAGTACTCACTGTTAAGCTGCCAAGCAGCTGATGCTCTTCGGGCACTGCTGAATCCAGAGAAAGCCCTCTCCTTGCCCAGTATTTACTAGAAAACATCATCATTGCCGGCTGCATGGATTCCGATGTAATTTTCTCTCTCTGCAGCAGGGGGGACTAGAAGGGCAGTATCAGCGCTGGTGGAGATTGAGAGAAGTGGCCTGCGACCAGTGGACCTCTCAGGGTGCTGCCCAGAACCCTGGTGCTGAAGAAAATGCAATGTGAATCTTCCCCTCTCCGGGCTCCTTTATATGAGTGACTGGGGACTGATGGAAGGCTGATTAGAAAGAAACTCATTTCTGGCTGCCGATGGCCACAGTCAGATTACAGACCTGAAGCCTGGGGTTATCTGTGTTGTGGTGCTATTTGTTTCATAGGTCGAGTAGCAGTTTGGGCATGGGTGCTGGAGAACAGTATCTAACGGTGTTATTTGTAAAAGAAAACATCTATCCCCTGACATTAGCTCTCATCTCTCAAACCTGCTACTCGCAAGTTAACCTCAGCCTTTAGGTAACTATGAATTCAAAGTTTTCCAAGGAAAACAGTTCAAGAAAGATCAGCAATGCAGAATCCCTAAGACATTTTACCTTATGTTAATAAGCTTTTTCTGATCTGATGTGTTATGACTGTGTGTGTGCACTTGTGTGTGTGATGGCATTCATAAAATACACTGCTTTTCAATCATGTGATGCCACTATGCAATGATGTTCAGGCAACTGTATTGTAAAGGAAATGTGAGGCTGTGATTTAGCCACATATAGATATAGTTGAGACACTAACCCTAGAATCTTCCTAAGTGGGAAGGAAAGGGAAATGTAATGCCCATATAGTCATTCCTTTGATGACTTGAAACTAGAACAAGTTCAACAATTTGAAATGCACAGATCAGTTGATGTACTTACTATTCAAACTTTAGTAAGCCATAAAATAACCATGGAAAATATTACCAGCCTCCTGAAGGATGGAAGACTCTTGACCAAATGGACTTGTTTGACTGTAAAACTAAACAAAACCTAGGACTGGCACTACTTGTCTACATAGAAAACAGGATGAAAATTTTTCTTTCTTTTTTTTTTTTTTTTCGGTATGCGGGCCTCTCACTGTTGTGGCCTCTCCCGTTGCGGAGCACAGGCTCCGGACGCGCAGGCCTAGCGGCCATGGCTCACGGGCTTAGTTGCTCTGCGGCATGTGGGATCTTCCCGGACCAGGGCACGAACCCGTGTCTCCTGCATCGGCAGGCGGATTCTCAACCACTGCGCCACCAGGGAAGCCCGAAAATTTTTCAAAACAGGAATGGATGAGCAAAAATTAACTGGATTTTAATTGTTTCTGTAGTCTGGAGGGGACAAAATTATTACTTGATCTAATTTTTGAAATATTAAATATTTGGCTTGAATTTCCTCTAAAACTCAGCTCTGATAACCTAATAGGAAAGTGAAGTTTAAATACGTTGATTGGGACTTCCCTGGTGGTCCAGTGGTGAAGAATCCACCTTACAATGAAGGGGATGCGCGTTTGATCACTGGTCAAGGAACTAAAATCCCACATGCCGCAGGGCAACTAAGCCCGCGTGCCACAACTACTGAGCCCACGCGCTCTGGAACCCGCACACCACAACTAGAGAAGAGGCACGCCACAACTAGAGAGAAGCCCGCACACCACAACAGAGAGCTCATGCCGCAACAAAACATCCCGCATGCCTCAATGAAGATCCCGCGTGCCACAACTAAGAAAACCCAACGCAGCCAAAAATCAATAGAATAAATAAACATTAAATACATTGATTGAAGTAATAATAGTAATAGTTAATATTACTGAGTGCTTAGTATTTGCCAATTCCTATTCTAAACACTTTTTTAGATAAAAATATGATTCATCATCACAACACTTACAATGCAGTAACTATTATTTCCATTTTATATACGGAGAAACTGGGGCACAAAGAATGTAGGTAACTTGCCAAAGGTTTACACAATTAAAAAGGGGCTGAGGTGGGATTTAAGTTCAGGCAGTCTGGCTCCAAAATCCATGCTCTCAACTATTACATTACACAGCCCCTTGGGTATTCCAAACAAGGTAACTCAAGAAAGTAGGTAACTTTCAAGAAAGTACTTTCAAGAAAGTAGGTAACAAGGTCCCTCAAGGTAAGCTCAAGAAACCATACATGGATTACTTCAGCTAGAATAGGATTTGGGAAGCTGTGTAATTTGGGGAAGCTGTAAAGATTTGCTAAGCATTCACTCTGTTAGCCACTGAAACTGAGTCCTGGGGATGCAAAGATAAATGAGATACAGTACCTACCCTCAAGCAAATCACAGACTAGCTGAAAGAAATATACATGCAAATAAATAAGTGAAATAAAATACATTGAATTCTCTGCAGAAGACATTAGAAGCACAGAGGACAGAGTGCTCAATGTTACTGATATTTCTAATAAGATGAGCTTCCAGAAAGAGATATTTGTTATGTTCTGGCTTTTAAAAGGAAAAATTTTATAAATAAATTTCATAATTTATCCAAAAAAGAAGTAATATTCAGTGAGTCACCAACTCCTTGTTCTTATTTTGATATTCCTTTTTCTAGTCATAACTGCCACCACTCTAGTTGAAGCCTTTATGAATTTTCTTCCCTCTAACAGACTGTTCTGCCTAGACTACATCCTACTAAGGCATCATTTTCATTAGGCTGTAGTCCCAATACAAAAATAATAAATGCTTCCTTTTTTTTTTTTTTTTTTTTTTTTTTGTGGTATGCGGGCCTCTCACTGTTGTGGCCTCTCCCGTTGCGGAGCACAGGCTCCGGACGCGCAGGCTCAGCGGCCATGGCTCACGGGCCCAGCCGCTCCGCGGCATGTGGGATCTTCCCGGACCGGGGCACGAACCCGTATCCCCTGCATCGGCAGGCGGATTCTCAACCACTGCGCCACCAGGGAAGCCCATATGCTTCCTTTTTAAATATAAATTTTTTATCCTGGCATTCAAATTTCCAAATAATCAGTCCTTCAATCTGTCTTTCAAGTTTAGTATTTGTCTTCCCAAAACTATCTTCCCTTGGTGTTCCTTTTTCTACCTCTCTGAAATTTTTTTTCTTATTTTCTTTTTTTGTTTATTTTTTTTCTTTTTCTTTTTTTTTTTTTTTTGGTACGCGGTACGCGGGCCTCTCACTGTTGTGGCCTCTCCCGTTGCGGAGCACAGGCTCCGGACGCGCAGGCCCAGCGGCCATGGCTCACGGGCCCAGCCGCTCCGCGGCATGTGGGATCTTCCCGGACCAGGTCACGAACCCGTGTCCCCTGCATCGGCAGGCGGACTCCCAACCACTGCGCCACCAGGGAAGCCCTTCTTTTTCTTTTAAATTGCTTCTTAAATTTGGTGTTCCCCAGGGTTTTATTCTTGACTCTCTTCTCAAACAATATATTGTGAGTGAAGCTATATCACATAGATTCAGTTATTTGACAATACCTAAATCTCGATAACCAGCTTAGGTCTCATATCAAGTTTTAAACCCATATACTCAAATGCTTATTGGACAGCTTCACTTGGCCATTCGCATGCAATATGTATAAGTTCTAACTTCGAAGAGTTTTTTTTCTTAAATTGCTATTATTTATGTGTGGTCTGGTTCAATGAATGACACAATAATTTACCCAGTCCCCTAAGTCAGAAACTTGGAGTTATTCTGGCACCGTTTTATCTGTTCCCACATCCAAGTAGACATGTTGTCCTATGGATTTTACACCTTAACATCTCTTTTTCTTCTCACTGCATGCTTAATGCTATTGCCTTAATCCAGGTCATAATCTCCTGGTTATATTTCAACTCCTAAGTGGTTTATGCCTTCAGTCTTAAAAGTCCTCCTCTGAGCTGCTACTTTCCTAAAATACCAGTATGGTTATGCTATTGCTTTGCACAAAGCCCTTCCAATTGATCTCTTTCCCCTACAGGAAAAGGTGATAAAGTGAAAAGCCCACTGAATGCCATTCAAGGTTTATCAGGATTTGGATCCCACTTTCCTCTTTAGTCTTATCTTTCACTGGCACCCTTGCCCCAAACCCACACTCCATCACTGTTGAGCAACAACAGTTCTCTATATATTGTCTTATATTAATCCTCTCTACCTGGAATCACCTCCTTACTATCTCCCATTCCATTCCAGTTAATAAATACAACCTTATCTTTAAATATTCAGCTCGGGCAACACCTCCTAGAAGCCTCATTCAACTCCCCTAAGGTATTGGGTTGGCCAAAAGTTTCATTCGGTTTTTTTCTATAAGATGGCTGTAGTAGCACTTAGTTGTCTTTAAGTTCATTCAAAACAATTTTGTTAAGATTGTATGTGACAGCTGTCATATCAGCATGTATTTTTAAAAAGACATCAAAATTGGTGAATTTTTGTAGAGCCATTTTAATATTAAAGATGGAAGAAAAAAAGCAACATATTCAGCATATTATGCTTTATTATTTCAAGAAAGGTAAAAACACAACCAAAATGCAAAAAAAGATTTGTGCAGTGTATGGAGAAGGTGCTGTGACTGACTGAATGTGTCAAAAGTGCTTTGCGAAGTTTTGTGCTGGAGATTTCTCACTGGACGATGCTCCACGGTCAGGTAGACCAGCTGAAGTTGATAGTGATCAAATTGAGACATTAATTGAGAACAATCAACATTATACCATGCAGGAGATAGCCTGCAAAATATTCAAAACATCCAAATCAAGCACTGAAAAATCATTTGCACCAGCTTGGGTATTTTAATCGCTTTGATGTTTGGGTTCCACATAAGTTAAGCAAAAAAAAAAAACCTCCTTGACCGTATTTCAGCATGTGATTCTCTGCTGAAATGTAATGAGGGCTTCCGTGGTGGTGCAGCGGTTAAGAATCCACCTGCCAATGCAGGGAACACGGGTTCAAGCCCTGGTCCGGGAAGAGCCCACATGCCGCGAAGCAACTAAGCCCGTGCACCACAGCTACTGAGCTTGCACTCTAGAGCCCACGAGACACAACTACTGAGCCTGCATGCCACAACTACTGAAGCCCACGTGCCTAGAGCCCGTGCTCCACAACAAGAGAAGCCCCTGCAATGAGAAGCCCGCGCACCGCAACGAAGAGTAGCCCCTGCTCGCTGCAACTAGAGAAAGCCTGCGCACAGCAACAGAGACCCAATGCAGCCAAAAATAAATAAATTTTAAAAAACCAAAACGACTAAATGTAATGAAAACATTCTGTTTTTAAAACAAATTGTGACGGGCAATGAAAAGTGGGTACTGTACAATTATATGGAATGGAAGAGATCGTGGGGCAAGCGAAATGAACCACCACCAACCACACCAAAGGCCGGTCTTCATCCAAAGAAGGTGATGTTGTGTATATGGTGGGATTGGAAGGGAGCCCTCTATTATGAGCTCCTTCCAGAGAACCAAACAATTAATTTCAACAAGTACCGCTCCCAGTTAGACCAACTGAAAGCAGTACTCGACGAAAAGCATCCAGAATTAGTCAACAGAAAACACATAATCTTCTGTCAGGATAACGCAAGACCGCATGTTTCTTTGATCACCAGGCAAAAACTGTTACAGCTTGGCAGGGAAGTTCTGATTCATCCGCCATATTCACCAGACATTGCACCTTCAGATTTCCATTTATTTTGGTCTTTACAAAATTATCTTAATGGAAAAAATTTCAATTCCCTGGAAGACTAAATGGCACCTGAAACAGTTCTTTACTCAAAAAGATAAAAAGTTTTGGGAAAACGGAATTATGAAGTTACCTGAAAAAAATGGCAGAAGGTAGTGGAACAAAAGGGTCTCCTCAGGGCATCGAGGTACATATTGGACAAACCACAGATTTGGTATCTGTGTGCTATGGGATAACTTGCAGTGTTCCACAAGTCCTTTTTTTTTTTTTTTTTTTGCGGTATGCGGGCCTCACTGTTGTGGCCTCTCCCGTTGCGGAGCACAGGCTCCGGACATGCAGGCTCAGCAGCCATGGCTTGTGGGCCTAGCCGCTCCGCGGCATGTGGGATCTTCCCAGACCGGGGCACGAACCCGTGTCCCCTGCATCGGCAGGCGGACTCCCAACCACCGCGCCACCAGGGAAGCCCAGGGACAGTGAATTCGAGTTGACTGCAGTACTATCAAGTGACTTTAAATAGCATGCAATTATAAATGTGAGACTGGAATTTGGGAAATAGATTAGAGCTGGGAACAGAAATTTGAGAGTAATTCAGTGATGTTAGCTGATGTAGGACATGAACTCTCCAAATAAAAGAATATATATAGAGAAAAACCCTCTCTAGAGAGACTGGAACCCTTTTGCACTATTGATGGAAGCATAAAATGGTACAGCCACTGTGGAAAACAGTAAAGCGCCTCCTCAAAACAGTAAAAGCATGGGGCTTCCCTGGTGGCGCAGTGGTTAAGAATCCACCTGCCAATGCAGGGGACATGGGTTCGAGCCCTGGTCCAGGAATATCCCACATGCTGCAGAGCAACTAAGCCCGTGCACTACAACTACTGAGCCTGCACTCTAGAGCCCCACCAGCCACAACTACTGAAGCCTGTGCACCTAGAACCTGTGCTCTGCAAGAAGAGAAGCCACCACAATGAGAAGCCCTCGCAAGAAAACGAAGAGTAGCCCCCGTTCTCCACAACTAGAGAAAGCCTGCGCACAGCAGCAAAGACCCAATGCAGCCAATAAATAAAATAAATAAATCTATTTTTTTAAAAAAAGTAAAAGAATTATCATACGATTTAGCAATCCCACTTCTGAAAGAATTGAAGCAGGGACTCAAAGAGATATTTCTGCACCCATGTGAATAGCACTGTTATTCACAAGAGCTAAAAGGTTGAAGCAACACAAGTGCCTATCAATGAATGAAGGGATAAACAAAACATGGTATATACATACAATGGAATATTATTCAGCCATAAAGAGAAAGGAAATTCTGACAAATGTTGTAACATGGATGAACCTTGAGGACATTATGCTAAGTGAAATAAGTCAGTCACAAAAATACAAATACTGTATGATTCCATTTATATGAAGTATCTAGAGTAGTTGAACTCACAAGCAAAATGGAGCTTGTCAGGGGCTGGGGGGGAGTGTGGAAAATGGGGTACAGAGTTTGTTTTACAAGATAAAAAGTTCTGGAGGTTGGTTGCACAACAATGTGAATGTACTTAACACCACTGAACCATGTACTTAAAATTGGTTAAGAAGGTAAATTTTATGTTATGTGCATTTTACCACAATCTAAATTTTTTAAATTAATAAATATATAAATAGAGAACCCAGGAACTAAACCACGAAAGATGCTCACAATTAAAGGTAGAATGAAAAAGAGAAGTCATCAAAGTAAAAAGATGATTAAAGGAGGTGAAACATAGAAAGGAGATAAGATAAAACTTGTGGTCAACGGTTTCAACTAGAACAGAGAAGAGGAAAAGAATGAGAACTACAGAAAGACCACTAGATTTGGTGATGACTCACTGGTGACCTTAAAGAGTGCAGTTTTAACAAGAGAGAGGAAATAAAACCCATATTACAGGAGTTAAAGGGTGTGGGTGCTGAAGTGTAGGCAATAGGTCTAGATCATTTGTATGAGATTTTAAAAGACTTTCTAATTGAGTGTAGATTTCACTATTTTTGCTCCCTCCAGAAACCCTACTAAAGCAGCAGTAAAAGACTTCCTTTCTTTTTTAAGGCACAGAAGAGTAGCATAAATTGGAGAAACAACAGCAACAAAAAATTGAAAGCTTAAAAGGAGATGAACAAATGATCAAAGACTTTGCAGACATGAGAAAGCTGAACCCGAAGCTATCAATGAAGAAGTCTGAGAAGCAACTCAGTTAATACTGTTGAATCCCCTAAAGGCTCAAATACCTCTAGAAGTGGAGGTAAATGGAGGAGACCAAAAAAGAATGGCTCAAAGACTGTTTAAGAAGCTGTGAAACAATTTCAAGACTTAACAGTTAGACTAATCAAAACAGTGTGGTACTACAAGACGACAGACATACAGGTAAATGGAATAGAATTTAGAGTTCGGAAATAAACTCTTACATTTTATGGTCGATTTTCAACAAAAGTGCTAAGGCAATTCAATAGCAAAAGAATAACTTTGGATATCTCCATGAAAAACAATGAAGTCAGACTCCTACTGAAGTGGAGCAGGACCCTATGGTCCTTGCCCCCCACATCCTCCACCTGCCTTTTGTCTGTGGAAAAACTTTAGCCCAAGTATAAGTTTAATCAGAGAAGTGAGAAAATGCAGAAACAAAGGAAAAGTTAAACGAGACCAAATAATAATAGTTCAGTCATTAAGCACAGTCAAGGAAGTTTAGTTCCTCCTCAAGGGCTGTAGATAATATTCTAAGCCATATCCTGTGAGCTGCCTTAAAGATACTGAAACGTCCAGCAGGTGGAAGAAGTTAACTACATGATGACCAGGCTATGGCCATGACATAAGCTGCCACAATTCCAAGAATTGGCCTCAAGGAAATGGGAACAAATTGACCCTGGAACTGAAGATTAACTGTACTTAAAACAAACAAGATGACGCTGGTCAGACCACTGATGACCAAATTCAAGATGACTGTCAGAGCCGACTGTGCTGTTTCTTCATGTAGCCCCTCCCTCCGTCTATAACAGCTCTTGCCCACTGACTGTCAGTGGTGAGAGTCGGCCTCTGGACAGACGTCCGTCCCACACCCCACCCCCACCCCCCAGTTGCTGGCATCCAAAATAAAGCAGTTTCCTTTCCACTGACCTTGCCTCTTTATTTTTTAATTTTACTGTCTTTTTTTTTAACATCTTTATTGGAGTATAATTGCTTCACAATGGTGTGTTCGTTTCTGCTGTATAAAAAAGTGAATCAGCTATACATATACATACATCCCCATGTCCCCCCCTCTTGCTTTTCCCTCCATCCCTCCCCCCCATCCCACCCCTCTAGGTGGACACAAAGCACCGAGCTGATCTCCCTGTGCTATGTGGCTGCTTCCCACTAGCTGTTTTATATTTGGTAGTGTATAAATGTCCATGCCACTCTCTTTGTCCCAGCTTACCCTTCCCCTTCCGTGTCCTCAAGTCCATTCTCTATGTCTGCATCTTTATTCCTGGCCTGCCCCTAGGTTCTTCAGAACCATTTGTTTTTTGTTTTTAGATTCCATATATGTGTTAGCATACAGTGTTTTTCTCTTTCTGACTTACTTCACTCTGTAGGACAGACTCTATGTCCATCCACCTCACTACAAATAACTCAATTTCGTTTCTTTTTATGGCTGAGTAATATTCCATTGTATACATGTGCCACGTCTTCTTTATCCATTCATCTGTCGATGGACACTTAGGTTGCTTCCATGTCCTTGCTATTGTAAATAGTGCTGCAATGAACATTGTGGTGCTACGACTCTTTGAATTATAGTTTTCTCAGGGTATATGCCCAGTAGTGGGATTGCTGGGTCATATGGTAGTTCTATGTTGTTTTTTAGGAACCTCCATACTGTTCTCCATAGTGGCTGTATCAATATACATTCCCAGCAACAGTGCAAGAGGGTTTCCTTTTCTCTACACCCTCTCCAGCGTTGTTTGTAGTTTTGATGACAGCCATTCTGACTGGTGTGAGGTGATACCTCATTGTAGCTTTGATTTGCATTTCTCTAATGATTAGAGATGTTGAGCATCCTTTCATGTGTTTGTTGGCAATCTGTATATCTTCTTTGGAGAAATGTCTATTTAGGTCTTCTGTCCATTTTTGGATTTTTTTTTTAATTGAGCTGCATTAGCTGCTTGTATATTTTGGAGATTAATCCTTTGTCAGTTGCTGCATTTGCAAATATTTTCTCCCATTCTGAGGGTTGTCTTTTTGTCTTGTTTATGGTTTCCTTTGCTGTGCAAAAGCTTTTAAGTCTCATTAGGTCCCATTTGTTTATTTTTATTTCCATTTCTCTAGGAGGTGGGTCAAAAAGGATCTTGCTGTGATTTATGTCATAGAGTGTTCTGCCTATGTTTTCCTCTAAGAGTTTTATAGTGTCTGGCTTTACCTTTAGGTCTTTAATCCATTTTGAGTTTATTTTTGTGTACGGTGTTAGGGAGTGTTCTAATTTCATTCCTTTACATATAGATGTCCAGTTTTCCCGGCACCACTTATTGAAGATTGCCTCTTTATTGGCTTTTGAGCAGCCAGCAGTCAGCAAGCAGCCGGGCCCCACTTTTGGTTACGCTACCTTACTTCATACACAAAAATTAACTCAAAATGGATCACTGACCTAAATTTAAGAGTTAAAACTGTCTAACACTCGTAAGAAAACATAGGAGGATCTTCATGACCTTGGATTAGGCAATTTTTTCTTAGATATGATAAAAGCATAAGCAACCAAATGTAAAGATAAGTCTCATTTCATGAAAATTAAAAACTTTGTGCCTCAAAGGACATCATCAAGAAAATTAAAAGAGGGGCTTCCCTGGTGGCGCAGTGGTTGAGAGTCCGCCTGCTGATGCAGGGGACACGGGTTCGTGCCCCGGTCCGGGAAGATCCCACATGCCACGGAGCAGCTGGGCCCGTGAGCCATGGCCGCTAAGCCTGCGCGTCCAGACCCTGTGCTCCGCAACAGGAGAGGCCACAGCAGCGAGAGGCCCACATACTGCAAAAAAAAAAAAAAAAAAAAAAAAAGGGGGAACTGGTTGGGAATCTTTGGCAAAAATTAAGGAGATACGTATACCTAGGTTTTGATGAAGTGACTGTCCTTATAGTCCATGATAACCAGGCAGCCAACAGTCATAAGAAGAGCCTACAGAATTGGCTTGGACCAAGCAGTTACAGAGCCCAAGAGTCAGAAAGTGGGAAAGTATAAGGTGAGATATTGCCAGATAAGGAGACCTTCAAACACAAGATCTTACCGATGAAGAGGGCCATGTGATCGTGAATGGCCATGCTGATAAACAGCTGACAGATGAGACAAGGTCCACGAAATTAGGGAAGTTTTATGTTAAGGACATCAATGAGTCCTCAACTTAGGTATTTATCCTACTGAAGACAGTTGTAAAATCAAGAGAGAAATAATATAAGCCAGTCCTTAAACCACCTGGAAAATGGAAGTAGATCCTAGGAGGCTGAAGACTTCTAGGAAAAAGATATGGAAAAGGTGATATAAATAAACAAAGGAGTATCCACGGTGTACAATTGGGTCAGACCAATCTTTCCACTCCTATCAACTTCCCCCACTACACACACATATACTTCCATTTGTAGGCAAAAGATGAGAGACCCCGAGGACTTCTTAAGTTTCCCTCCCTCCCTAACCACTCACCCTCACCACCCTGGCCAAATAAAAATCCAACTGGGAATAAAATGTCATCAAAGGAAAGCTAAGCTTCAGAGATGCAAAGAAATGTGTTTGAGGGGAAGGATAAAAGGAAATAAACTGAAAGTAAGAGAGAATTCTCCTGGTCATTCCCCAAGGTGAATGGAGAAGGTAGGTGAAGTTATTAAAGGATAGATACAGGATGTGAGAGTATGGAGATATTTGGAAAAAAATCAATAGTGATTACTCTGAGATTGGGAATCAACAAAAAGTCTGATCTCTTTCCCTTAAGTAGCTTGTCTTTTTGGTTTTAAGCCATCATTCCAGCCTATCAAGTTTGTGTCACAAGCAAATTTGATATGCATGCCTTCTATGCTTAAACTACATTGAATAGGAGAAAAGAAAAGGCTGAACTTTATAGCACAAAACCAACCTAACAATCAGTTTGGTTGGATTTTTTTTCCCATTGACATTTGACTTCTAGAGCTTACAGCGTACATTTTAGGTTCTTTGGCAGGAATTGTTCACTATTACTACCATCCACTCCTAATTCCTACAACCTAACCACATGAATACCATACCAAAATAAATTTATGCCATAGCTGAAGTATTTTCTTGATTTGGTAGTATACTATCAATAAAAGGAAATGAAATGAGCCTGCCATGACTTTTAAGAAACTCAAGCAGGCTTCTACATAACAGCATTTTCTTTTCAACATATTCACAAACCAACATCACGTACATAGTTAATGAAGTTGTCATCTATCCTGTTACTTTAAGTATCTACAAATGAATTTTTTTTAAAAGGTAGCAGTATGGGGAAAAAAGCCTTAGGCTCACCTGAGACCTTAGAAGATCCCACTCTTTCAATGAGAAGTCTTCATAAAATTGATTATGCCATGATAGTCAGAATGAGGGATGAGCCTGTGTTCACATGAAGAAAATCTCCAAACTGTATTAACTCAAGTGGCCTCCACCACTTTAACCCGTACTACAGCAGACGAAAGTGAGCCTGCAACACCCATGGAAAAAGAGATATACAATTTGGCCATACAACATCTAAAGCAACCTAGAAACAGCTCTAGTTTTTTTTTTAAAGTAGTCTACTAACCCATTGGGTCTGGTACCTCCAGACAAGTGTGGTGTTGGAAATATCTATTATTGACTGTTACAGTGAAACCCCATTTCTGAAGTTAATAGTCTTAATTAAAAAAAGCTGAAAGAGAACTGGACTGCTCATTGATCACAGCTAAGCTTACTGGAATTTGTTCTTTTCACTGTCTACTTTTTTACATAGAGAGAGATGCGAGGAACAATATACCACATAGATATTTGAGGAGAAACATATTTAACAGCTGACCTATTATTCTAACATTTCAATTCTAACTTTAGGGATTGAACTACATTAGGCAAATATGGTATTTTTGATTCCTGATAGTTCTTGAAGAAGAGACTTAGATTACAATCAGTTTTTCTTTACAGTGACTTTGTTAACAATGTAGTTTCCCATGGGCTAAAAAGAGTGCTTTTGGATATCCCCAAAGTTATAGAATATGTCCAATCGCACTGCCCTACCCCACCTCACCTTTGCATCTAAGGATGACACACTGCTTTTCCTTAAGTCAAGACAGATAACCTGAAAAATAGGAGTCTATTTATAAAACAGTGAGAAAAATACTTGCAATCAGAGGAATCCTCAAAAATCTACAACTTAAAACTCGCATATTATAAGGACCCAAAGGGAGATTAGGCCAAATACATTATATCATTCAAATGGCAGTATTCACATCGAAAGTACAAATAAGTACAGATGTTTAGTACTGGATAATCACATTAGATACTAATGGAAACCTTTCAGATTCATCTCAAATTTAATCCTGTTTCATGTTCAGAAATAAAATGACACTGAAAGTTTGTCTTCAAAATGTAAGAACGGAGGGGGAACCTATGGGCTAAGATGACCGTCATCACTTTTTACTAAAAATGGTGACCAGAACTAGGGCAAATTCCACCCGAGAAAAATCAAGGAACTACTTTCTAACAACTTAAGGACTTGCCTACCTGACCATAAGTCAAAATGTTAAACTGTAAAATACACTATATAATGCCAGTTCTCTAACTTCAGGGAGGCTCAGGAACCACATGGAAGCCTGTTAAAATGCAGATTCCTTAACCTCACTTCCAAAGATTCTGATTCTGTAGCTCTGAAGTACAGCCTGGACATGTATTTTGACAATATAGACCAAGAATTTGGAAATGAGCACTCTAAACATATTTTAATTAATGGAGGTTCAGCACATAAAATCATTAGCGTGGGTCAAATTATGTCATTATCCTCACATTATACAATTTATAACAATGGTTTTCAACATTGGGGGAAAATCAGAGAACCTTCTGAGAAACTATGTGACCTTTCCACCAAAATATGCATGTATATACACAAGATTTCAAATACAATAAGAGGTTCATGCATCTTCTGAAACCCCAAGTAAAGAAATGCAAGCTGGAATGTTACCTATTACATAGTTACACACAAAGTCAAGTGAAATTCTAGGTTCTTCAGTAAACATTTTGGGTTACTTTATACAAAGTATCTTTGATAATGGATATAATTACATCTATTTCCCATAAGAATTAGTTGGCATCCATAAAAACCTTTGGAAAGGTCAGGTTCAGCAAGAATCACTATCATTCTCAAAAGGTTGTTTTCCTTACTCAAAAAAGCTTTCTTTAGTCATCACCAAGTTTCTAGCACTATAAAGAGGTGACGAATCCTTGGCACATGAAACAGTCAAAATAGGAATGATCTCCAATGCAAAAAGGTTTCCCATAGACTCCTATCAGAACTGAAAATACGTTTTACAGCTAAATTACTTCAATTTTAACTTTAAATATCACATAATATAGCACACAATATTTTACATGTTATCGGCATGGACAGAGCATCTTGTGAAAACTGAAACAAATCTTTAAAAAGTTAGACTAAGACATTTACCTGAACTATCTATTTTAGCAATATCAAACAGCTCAAGTTCACATGATATTTGCTAACTGGATTTTGAGGACTCTAAGTAAGACTTCACTTCGCACTACATTAGCATCATTTCCATATAAAAAATGGGCTAAAGAGAAATTCAGACTGTTTAGTAAAAATGTTTTTAACAACTAGCTTTAAAATAATAGAACTTGACAAAAGTTCAACTTACTAAATGTATTAAGATTTTTTAAAACTCTGAAGTAGATATTATATTACGTAGTAGAAAAAAACTCCCCAAAAGCCTCTGTCCAGGAAGAACAAGAAGGACATCAAGATGTTCTCAGCAATTTCCTCAACAGCAGGAAATGAAAGGCTGGAGATGCCAAGGTTTTGATCAGCTTACTTTTTTTTTTTCTCTGAATAGGCTTACTCATTATTAACTGATGAAAGATAACACACATATGATATTAAAAACTAAAAATCTAATGGTTCTACTATCATGACTGTCAGTTAATGCTCAAGTAAGAAAAAAGTTCTTTTGGTTCCCTAGCTCTCTGGGGAAAAAAAAAAAAATTCTACCTACTGGACCATCTTAGAACTGTGTAGCTTTTATTTTACATTATTAACATCAATTGTAGGAAGCTGATTTACTGATTCAGATAATTATATCCTTCAAGGCAACACTATGCCCAATTTCATGCTAATGAAAAGCTTCTTTAGTTCTATAAACGGTCATGTTTCTTGCTTATTTCCACAACTCATTCAAATGATTGTTTCTATCACATAAAAATATAAGATGCACTGGGGTCCATCTTGGATTTTTTTCTTCTGATGAAAAACTAGCAGATTATTTCTAGGTGTAATTTAACTGAAAACACTACTTCAACTTCAAATTTATTTTAATGATATGTACAGAACTTAACAAATTACAATTAAAATGGAATCAGTTATGTTAATTACACATAACTTAATATCATGCAACACTGCATGGTAAAAACAACAGCTTCATTCATATACAAAACTATTATTTTGAGACTCGTGATAGTATATTGAAATTTCTGACATAAGCTTTTTGCAAAGAGTATTTCATAAAAATTTAAAGACCTGATTAATCAGTTAATACATTATTAGGAAAGATAGCAAACATTATTAGTAAAGTGAGACTACAAGCAATTAACTTGAAAATTATACCAGATACAGGGTTGGATGTAGTCTTGTGAAATAAATGTTTGGTTAAGAAAATAGTTTTGAAAAAGATCTCCTATTGAAGCTATGTATTAACTTTGTGAAATCAGGTTATATAAATCAACAGTCAAGTTTATTCAGTTAAAGAAAATATGCCTATCCTTTCTTATACTCATAAATAAGTACTTATACAGTCTTTATATACAAGTGAAGAAAAATTCAATGTAAAAAATATACTGCCAATCCACTTCTTATGGTTGAAATAGCTCTTTATCTACACATTAAATTGCATTGATGAAAATGTCCAATTTATATCACATTCAACCAGCATAAATATTTAAGCTGTATTGTTGTAAACAGAAGAGAAAAACAAATTCTTTTATTTCATCACTGGGTAACAATCTACTCCTCAACTTCGAATGCTATAGAAAGGCTCAACATTTAATCAAATCCAAACCCACTGAACTTGGAGTAAACAAAGTGAATGTTTTCAAAGTGCATAATTTCCAACTCATCCACTTGTAATATTTATCCAATTCCAGTTCATCAGCGAGAAAATAAAATGTACTTAGCTATAAAAATACTAAGGAATGTTATTGAAAAGGAAAGGCTATTTGGTAGAAGTAACTACAAAAATAATTAGTTTAAATCTTCGTAAAGCTTTAATGCAAGAACATCAGTACACTTTTCTTTCCATAAACCTTAAAGCATGATCAATAACCAGATTTTAAATTTCCACCTATCCAGTACTTGAAAAGAAGTTGCAACCAAGTGTCTCTTCAAAAAGCAAGAAGAATGATCATGCAGGTGTTACTCTGCTGACATTTGGGGACATGGATATCTCTGTTGGGTTGTCATCTCTGGCTCCACTGGCAGCAAGTACAGGCAAGGAGTTACTCTGAAATGCAGATGTTGGACAACTAGTCATGCCAACATTTTCATCTTCACCATTGTCTGAATCTGGTGTTGTAACTTCACTGTCCTGAAGCCCTAGGATCTCACAAACCGCTTGTGGCAACTCCTGAATAAGAAAAATCAAATATAAAATCATCATTTACCATAGAGGAAAAGTAATCACAAATTAACACTTCTATTTAATACTACATCTAAGCATTTGCTTTAACAGTGTAATTGTTAGGCACCCTCTCAAACCACCCTTTCTCCACTCCAAATGAAACCCTAACCACTCTTTTTAATAAGTGGTTCTCTGACCTTCTATTCTAAATTAGCCACTCTCTACCCCATCCCACCACTCCCACCCACAAGCATATTGTTTTCTAATATTTTGCATTTATTTCATTCTCCTTATTGACACCATCTTTCTCCCTCAATACAAAAGAAGTTCCTTAAACATAAGAAGTATCTTGCTGACAGGTTTTTTAAAAAATTTATTTTGGCTGCGTTGGGTCTTCATTGCTGCACACGGGCTTTCTCTAATTGTGTCGAGCGGGGGCTACTCTTCGTTGCAGGGCACGGGCTTCTCACTGTGGTGGCTTCTCTTGTTGCGGAGCCCGTCTTCAGTAGTTGTGGCATGTGGGCTCTAGAGCACAGGCTCAGTAGTTGTGGCGCATGGGCTTAGTTGCTCTGCGGCATGTGGGATCTTCCGGACCAGGGCTCGAACCCATGTCCCCTGCATTGGCAGGCGGATTCTTAACCGCTGCTCCACCAGAGAAGCCCTCACTGGCAGGTTTTGAACAGAACAGCTATCAAATAACTGTGTGTAAAACTGAACCAAAATAAATATTTGGAACCATGATCAAATGACACAAAGACCAAATAAGAATTCTCATAAAAAATATGAAAACCAAAATACATCAAAAGTCTAATACTTAGGTTTAAATTCAGAACATAACACATCAACTTTGCCTTGTTTTTAGAGAGTATTAAGAGTTTGACTGATACAAATGTAATGACAGAGACCAAATACTCTTCATTTAATTACTTCTGATTAGCATCTGCCTTTACTTAAAGATACTACATATTTAATATGAGGTCCTATTCTGTATTCTTTGATTAGGTAATTTATCAATGCTTCTGCAGCCTCTTTGGTGTTTTCATTACTTTCGTCATTTTGCCTTATTATTATATGCTTCCTATCTAGCATAATTAACCAATTGTTTTCAATTAAGTGCTGTAAATTTATAATGGTAAACAAATGCTAGCCAATGCTTTGTGTCTGCCTTCAACTTGCTGTCAATTTTACTTCTGAAAGGAAAAATTCTTGACCTCAATCCACCAAAAACATACAAACAAAAAAATCTTGTAATTACTTAAAACACTGTATACCTTGCATTTTACCATCTGTAGAGAAATTGCTTCTGCCTTGCATAGTACATCTTCCACATCAATCTTCATGGACAATTCATTGATATGCTAAAATAAATCAATAAAATACAAAAACTGAAACTGAAACACTATTATATTCTACTATACAACTTATTACCAGTTATATATATTACACTGTAGATAAAATCCTTAAAATAAAAACACCCTCATACTACAAGTAAACAGGAAATTTAATATATCTTTCATTAGATCATTTCAAGTTTTAAAGCTAAAGAATAAGCTAATAAGCTTACGGAACATTAAATCCAGCAGTTGTCTCAAGTCTACTATCTCAAGTTATAAGCAAAAGAATTATTTTTTTAGAAAATTAAACTACATAAAAGAGCACTTGCTGAATTTCCTTTTCTTCCTAATTAGCTAGGAAAAATAACTGGCAATATGTATTTGCTGAACTGTCATTCTCAGAGAGTCAGTCCTAGTACTGACTGTCATTGATAAAATTTAAGTTACTTGAGGGATTCAATACTGCTCCAAGGAAATGTATGTATATCAATACCACCAAGAAGAGGAAAGAGCCAAAATATTACAATTTAAGTTAAAGTAATAACTACCTTAAGTATTTCATTAAAGCCATAATGCTTTTCCATTATTTGCTGCTTTTCTGATTCCAGAATAGCACAACAGAGAAGAAGATGGAAATTTTTACATGGTAGTTCAGTCCACATTACCTATAAAAAATAGAACACTTATTTAGTAAACTCTATCAATTCTAAAATATTTTCCTCACAGATACAATGCCGAACTCTGAATGACTTCTGTGCAAAGCACAAGTTGCCTAGATAGGGTAGTCCACTCTTTTTCTAGTTAAGAAATGAGTGTGGGGAAAGAAAGTCTTACTTTTACCTACAAAGTAACTATTATATTAATAGTTAATATAATATTAACTATTATATGAATATGACGAGTTCCAAATGTGGCTCTTTAGGTAACTACAGTAACACTGAGCCTAACTAGTATGATAAATGGTATTAACTAAGGAGCCACAGTCATGAGGTTAAAGTGTAAGGGTTAGAGGCATTTTCAGTATTTTTCTGAACCTTCAGTTTTTCACTTTTAAATCATCTTCAGTCTCGGTGGGGCGGGGGGTGGGGGGTACAGGGGAGCTAAATCATGGGAATAAAGATTCAGTTATACACTGCATAGAATCAAAAACACCCAGAGGTAGCTATACATTCTAAACATAATATTATTTAACTCAGAATATCCCTGACAAAAACTGAATTGACCGCCCAAAATTTATACCCAAATGTATAAAACATTTGATCAATAGCTGCACTTCTTCCTAAGTATAGCCAATGCCCTAAAACTTAAGTTCTTAATTTCCCCCTGGTTAATATACCTAATAATATCTTTTTTAGAAAGATCAAAAGAGGCATGTAAACACTACTATTAAAGCATACCTGAAATGTTTTTATATCTTTTACCAGAAGTAAATTAAGTAGAATAATTTTCAGACCAAATCCAATTCTTGAAAGTTTAATTACAATGCAATCAACCTCAAAAGTTTCATTAAAAGTTCCAATTTATTTGGTAAACACAGACTAAGGAGTTATTACAGCTATGTTGATAATTTTTTAAAAAGCAGTTGAGATAACAATTTAATAAAACTGATTACCTTTAAAATATGATTCTAGGTCAAGAACATGTGAGTTTTCCTTCTAATTTCAAACAAAGAAACTGATCCTCCATAAAGTGGTGATCCTTCAATCAGTGCATCACCTTCTCTAATGGCAGCACAGTCACCAGAAGTACAGGAATCAATTTCCAGGTGTAAAAGCCTCAGGGTGCCCACTGTATACAAGTCTATTTATTATCCAAACAGATTATTTCCCCCATTCTTTCCATGGGAATATTTCTGTCATCTTTACTTTTATAAAGATAAGGCATCAAGCAGTCATTATACCAATATTCTATTTCAAAAGCACATCCATCTGTTAACTTAACAATTAACAGATGTATAAGAAGAAAATAATAATTTTCTGTTTTTCATCAAGAGTTGCCCTGGGTGCAAGAGGGAATAAAAGGATATAAACCAAAAACATGATCCTGAATATCCTCTAGAGAGGGGAAGAGGGAAATGGGGCTTGGGGTGGTGATTAAAGATATGAGCTATATCTTTAAATATTTTTTGTCTTGGAAAGAAAGAGAAAAAACCAGAAGTGAATACAGCAAAATATTTACATATGTTAAATGTGGATAGTGGGATATTTGTTATATTATTCTTAGTATTCTGCTCTAACTTAAATTTCTTTAAAAAAGCAAAACACAAGTCAGTTCCCTCCCAATATTTCAGACTACAAATAAAGTACTATCTCAACTGACTGGCCTGCCAAAACTTCCTTAACTCTATTCAAATCTACACCCAAATGTGGCAGAGCCTCACATAAAGTCAAGCCTTCCAAGGAAAGAACACAGGCACAAGTGGTCCAGAGAACTGGTTCTGGGAAACCCACTGGCACCCAATCGCACAAGGATTTGATTTAGAGAAAAAAAGCTCCAAAGACCACACATTCGGTTCAAGATGGTTAATTTTTAAGGAGAGACCACAAATCATTAGAATTTTCGGAACGTAACTGCTTTAGAAATTTCAGTCAAGATATTATAATCCATTTACACTCTACAGATACAAAATGTTTCCATAAATAATATTAATTTTTACAATAATTTAAGAACTTACCTCCCATAATCGAAGAATATCTAGAAAACTAAATTCCCTTTTAAATCTGATTAAAAGCCATCTGAAGCAAAAATAAAGGTATCCAGAGTCCTGGGATTCTACACAGAAAAAAATATATATATGGCTTACTCTTATGCTAATTATCTCAGAATACAGTGACCTATTTCAAACTCAAATTTTTCTATTCATCTTAGGCTATGAAAAGTCCTATAAATTTAATTGCCTTCTACTAAGTCAAGGAAACAATTTAAATTTGCAGGCTAACCTCTTTAAAAGAAAACCACCAAATAACAACAAATACAGTTGACCCTCCATATCTGCAGGTTCTGCATCCGTGGATTCAACCAATCATGAATGGAAAATTTTTGGAAAAAATAAAATTTCCAGAAAGTTCCAAAAAGCAAAACTTGAATTTGCCTTGCCTAGCAACTATTTACATAGTCTTTACATTGTATTTACAACTATTCACACAGCAGTTATATTGTGTTAGGTACAATAAATAATCCAGAGATGATCTAAAGTCTACAGGAGGATGTGCATAGGTTATATGCAAATACTGCACGACTTTATGTAAGAGACTTGAGTATCCTCAGGTGTTGGTATAGGGGTGGTAGGTGGGTCCTGGAACCAATCCCCCACAAATAATGAGGGACAACTATAATTCATTTTATAAATAAACTGTTTTAAGGCAAAATTATACAAGGACAGTTTGGTCCCACACTTTTATTCCTCAAAGGAACCCAGGCAACACTGGTAGAGTATATACATCTTTAAAAGAGTTCTTTACATTTTTTCTCTGTTAGTATTACCTTACAATTTGTTGGGTATAGTTTTTGTTTCATTAAACTTACCTAAGTAACTGCAAAATCCACTGTCCAACAATCGAAGTAAGGTACTTAGCTGAATTAGCTGGGTCTTCATGCCTTGCATTTGCTCTTCAAAATTTTGATGCTTTAAAAAAAATAAATGTTATCACATAAGTTATATTTAATAAATATTTTATAGTACATAATCACCAATAACTATGCCATGAATATAATGACAAATGCTGGATTTATACCACACTGGTTGTATTTTAAAATCACAAATAATTAAATTGCTAAAGCAACATTAAAAAGGAGGAAAGAGAATCTTTGGTCTCAAACTAAGAATTATTTTTTTCCTCTATTCATTTTTTTTATTTTTAGATAAAGAATAATGCAGAGACAGCAGAGATAGACTGATATATCATTACTTATTTCTTATGTCAAATAAGAGACTCGGTGAATGGAACACACATTGGAAAATAGACTTTTACCAAATCACTTCACTGTTAAATATTTCTACAAGTTAACATATGAAATAAAATTAATTTTAGCTTTAACATATATCTCATGTTAAAGAATTAGCTAATTATTTCTTAGATTTGATGACATTAGGGAATCTATGAAGTCAAAACCATTTTCATAACAATCTATGCATTTTGCACTTTAAATTCTCCAGTAAGTATAAAGGCTATATGATGTGTGATATTGCAACAGACTGCATACAGGAGTGGATATGCAAGTCAATTGTGTTCTATTAAACTAAACATTAAAGAAAATGAAAAATGGAAAATAATCCCTCTTCTCAGTAACCTGTTTTGGAAAAGTTACTTTTCATTTTAAAAAAATCTATGTATACCAAGGTGTAGCAGGTTTACTGTCATTTTTAAATGAATGAATATATAAATATTTATAAATTCCCTAGCATTGTTTTTCATATGACAAACATCAATAGATATAACCCACATAAATAAAAGCTCTTGGAATCCTCAATAATATTTAAGAGTGTGAAGGGGTCCTGAGATCATAAAGTTTGAGAACTACTGTGGTTACATGTTTTAAATAATCTTTGAAGTTTAATAGATTCCCTACCAACACTTCAGTCAAGGTTTGGGGATGGGGAGTACACCAAAATAAAGGCTTCTTAGATGATTCTGATGCCCTTAACCCTAGTGTTGTAACCCCTTTATGGTGAACTACTGCCCTAACCTTTGTGAAAAGCCTAAGAACAATATCCCCTCCCTCACACTTTTTTCATTTTTGAGACAATAATAGTGTTTTATTAGAAGTATCCATCTGATTAGAAACCATTCATTCCAGTAAAAAAATTTTGAAAATTAAGGGCTACTGATTCTCAATAAAATGGCTTCTCTTCAGTGATTTAAATAGTTTAATTAGTGAACGAAATAGTTTAGCAGACTAACGCAAGCCTTCAGGATATAGTTTCTTCACATTTCCCACATGGAACTATAAGGGAAAGGCAGAATCAACTCTTTGATTAACAGCACGATTTTTGTTGTGACATGACCAAAAGCTAAAATTGGTTTGGAAGTACCAACATGGCATAGCTAGCCACTGCTACCCACTCTGCTATAAAAAGCAGCACTCCCCAAATGACAGAAGCCGACCTCAGAAGAGTAGCTACTCCTAGAGAAAGGGAAATGAGGTCAACAGTGGATATACAAAGGGCATCAAGTGTAACTGTAAATAAATATGTGTGTGCATACATATACATAGGTATGCACATAAGCATGCATGTATACATATATGTGTATGTACATATATACAGGTGTGTGCGTGTGTATATATATATGGATGGGGGTGAGAAGGAAGGGTGGGACAAAACTATATGGCAAAATGAATGGTGGCTATAAGAAAGTCTGTCAGATCATTTTGCAAATATTTCTATATTTCGAAAACAAGTCTATGCCTAGACCTACATTAGATGTGAGTAAATATCAAAAAAAGTAAATCTACAGACACTGAATTCAGCCTCACTAAAGGAGTTAAAACTTACGTTAAATAAATCCATAAAACAAAAAGGAGTCAAACAGCAGCACAGACTCAAGGACACCAAAACAATAGCAATGCAGTGAAAAATAATTGTGCGGATTATTTTGATTGTAACTTATTGCCCTTTCATTCAAATATTATGAAGCAAAAGATGTTAGTAGACAATATATTAAGAGATCTTTTTAGAATAAAGACTAGAAAAATCCCCAGACCATTCTCAATTGAAAAGGCAAACAGAGAACATTTACTGTGAAAGAGACAGGACAAAGAACTTGAACGTTCATACACAAAAATGACAAATAGACTGTGAAGTGGTACACTGCAAATGTTCAGAAAGTAGTCTTTATATTTGACACCTAAATACATGCACACATATGCATGTATGTACGTATTTGGCACCACAAGCCAATATATTTGAACATGCCAATATTAGCTCAGTTTTATGAAAACTATTACTGTAAAACACTAAATGCCGTATGTTTGTGCTAATTCTTGGAATACCTACTGTAAGTAGAGGTCTAAACTAAGCACTGGGGAAATATTCATGTTTTTATTCTACAAAAATCTGTTGAAAAAAAACCTCATGTCAGGCATTAGGAAAATTCTGGAAGCATATCAGAGAACTAGTTAAACAAAGACATGACCCCTTTATCAAGGTGCATACTAGCTCTAGTGAAAAGAGGATAAACAACAAAAACACAAGGAAAGCAGACAACAGTTTTTACACAATTAGTTATCAGTTGTACAGACCTTTATAACAAATGCCTCAGGTTTCTAGAGCACCTGGGAGTAATTGGAACTAAGAAGGCAGGTAAAATCAATCAATCAAAAAGGTAAGGAATACAAACTATGATATTACCATATTACTGCAATTAATAATCTTTCCAAATAATCCAAAACATTAATTCATGGTAAAAGACTATATAATTTGAATATTACTTTAATAGTAAAAGAATATTTTAAAACTATCAAATCTTATCAAGTATGGAAAAGAACTAGAAGTGAGGATGAGTTGGAACCATGGATAAGAGACTTGAGGAAACAGATAAAATTGGGACAAATTAGAAGGGGAAATAAAAAATAGGCAAGCAAGAATAGAAGTAATCAAAAAATAGAAGTAATCAAAAAATTTCACATCTGTATCCCAGACTCTCCACTACAGGGAAACATTTTATATGACTACATATTCAAATCTTTATTCCCTTGCAAGCAAGCCATTTCAATATCCAACCATCAAGGCCCAGCATAAAGAATATTTATTTTATTTTGAAACAGTACAGTGACGTATGTAGTCAGGTCTTTGGATTTCATATACTTTTATATGCTCTTAGCCCCTTTGCCTTTTTTTTCCCCCTTTCTAATAGACTACTTGAGAAGACTGTTCTATTTTATCTTCCTGTTAATACTGTACCATAGTCCTAGAACTCTGTCTCCAAGATATATCAATGATAATAGATAAAATGTTCCTTATAATAATATGTATATATAGACACAGTTCAACTCCAATAATCGCATGCTTAGGAAAAAACTAAGAAGCTGTCAACGTTACAAATAGTTCAAACACATCTCGAGAAAAATCAGCCACTATTATGACAAAATACAAAATCTTCACAAAAGGTAAGGATATTACTTGGCATGACGAAGCTTTATCTCTGAAACAAATGATATGAAAGTTCAACTACTTCACAAGAACTGAAATCATCTATTTCATCAGTATTCTATAATGACTCATGGTTCTTCTGCAGATCATAAGCATTTACCAATATTAAATCCTGATTATTCCTGTTCTATAGGCATTTACTATCTACTTTTTGTATTAAAAACAATACCAGCATTTCCAAGCCTCTTGAAAAGGCTATTTAAAAAAGAAACAAACAAACAAACAACATAGAGCAGGTTTTTTTAAGTTCTACTATAATTGGCTAAATATAAACATCAATCTTATATAATAAGATTATTATACAACTAAAATTTTCAAAATTAGTTTGGAATGGAACCTTACCATTTGGTCCATGTAGGAGGCAAAGCACCAAAAGGCATCTACTTCATTTTCCATCACATATAAAAGAGGGGAAAGTAAGTCACTCATTCCTTGCACATATCCTAAGAAAAACAGAAAAAACTAATCATATCCCTAAAAACCTAAGCTTTATGTATCCATCTGTGCATATCACCACCATTTCACTTAAAACTGCATCTTTTTTCTTGGTTTCAGAAACTGTTGGATACTGATGTTTGTAAACAATGAGGGGGAAATCTAGCAATCAGGTGAGAAAGGTGAGCTGTTTTGTACTGAGATGTCAACAGATACACAACTGCTAGTACGTGTCTTAGTGTAGATATCATTATCAAGAGAGGGTAATATTATTAAAAAATAATGTGCAAAAGCATTATGATAAAGAAGAGGGGTGAAGGGAAACCGAGAGGAATATCAAATTTAATAAATATTTTTTTTTAAAAAAGTCAAAGGGAAGAAAGTTGCAAGGCCAGAGTAGTCAACCACCACCAAACTACGATGAATAAGCCCAATAAAATAAGAACTAAAAAGGGTCCACTGCTGTAGCAACCAGACATTGGTAATCTACCCAAAAGGAATCACAACAAAATACCTCTTTTAAGTGGTTGTATTGATGTTCTCTTTTTTTTTTTCCTTTCGCTGTTACTCTAGACCCAACCAATGCTAGCAAATGGGCTTATTTAATCCAATCAATACTTTGTACCTAAAACTACCATCTTAACCACCTTTCTCTTGTGCTCTTATAATTTCTCATCATGACACTAATTTGCAGCCCTAGATTAAAAGAAAAATTGCAAAGTTAAAGAATCAGGCCCCTCACTTAAAAAACAAACAAAAAATCTTAGTTTTGCTTTTCACCTGACCATGTCAAATGTCTTATTTTTTAGTTCCATCTTATAAAATCCTCAATTTTCTTAATTGTTTTACAATTAGATTTCAGACTTAAGATACAGATTCTTGAATCAACAAAGGGACAAGAGCTCTTACTAAGCCTTTTCACATACATATCATTCAACTTTGGTAACTTTTGTACATTCATTAAAGTTACATAGAGATACTTTTTCCCAGTGATAGCTTGGGAAGTCTGTAGAAAACATACAGTCTTGCATTTGCAGGACCAACACTTACATTCTTATCATTCACTAATATCTGTGTGCAATGAAGCCATTTAAAACAGTATATATTTTTAAAAGGGAGGGGATATTTCTGCTTGCAGTTATACACAATTTTACATCACTCTTCCTATTCTGGAAGACAACTTTAAAAATGACCCCAGGAAGCACGTAAGCCAAAGTCTCTTGAGAAAACTCAGATTAAAAGTAGAACAGAGGGCGCTTCCCTGGTGGCACAGTGGTTAAGAATCCACCTGCCAATGCAGGGGACACAGGTTCGAGCCCTGGTGCGGGAAGATCCCACATGCCGTGGAGCAACAACTAAGCCCATGCACCACAACTACTGAGCCTGTGCTCTAGAGCCTGTGCGCCACAGCTCCTGAGCCCGCATGGCACAACTACTGCAGCCTGCACACCTACAGCCCATGTTCTGCAACGAGAAGCCACCGCAATGAGAAGCCCGCACACTGCAACAAAGAGTAGTCCCCTCTCGCCAAAAAAAAAAGTCTTCCTTCTGACCCTGAAATATGCTCTGCCCCTGTGTAACTTAAAAAAATAAAAATTAAAAAAATAAAATAAAATAAAAATTTTTTAAAAAGTATAACAGAAAGAGGTCACTTCAGGATGTCCTTACACATAAAAGTTTAGCTCTATCTGCTCTTAGCCTCTACCCTGTTGAAAAGGAGCAGGACCCTATGGTCCTTGCCCCGCACGTCCTCAACCTGCCTTTTGTCTGTGGAAAAACTTTAGCCAAAGAATAAGTTTAATCAGAGAAGTGAGAAAATGCAGAAACAAAAGAAAACAGTCCAAGGAGACCAAATAATAATAGTTCAGTCATTAAGCATAGTCAAGGATCTCTAGTTCCTTCTTAAGGGCTGTAGATAATATTCTGAGCCATATCCTGTGAGCTGTCTTAAAGATACCGAAACCCCCAGCAGGTGGAAGAAGTTAACTACATGATGACCAGGCTGCAGCCATGAGCTGCCACAATTCTGAGAACTGGCCTCAAAGAAATGGAAACAAACCAACCCTGGAACTGAAGATTAACTGTACCTAAAACAATCAAGATGATGCTGGTCAGACTACTGATGACCGATTTCAAGAAGGTCAGAGCTGACTGTGCTGTTTCTGCACATAGCCCCTCCCTCCGTCTATAACAGCTCTTGCCCACTGACTGTCAGTGGTGGGAGTCGGCCTCTGGACAGACGTCTGCCCTTACCACCCGCCGACCCCCACACTGACAGCATCCAAAACAAGACAAACTTTCCTTTCCGCCAACCTGGCCTCTTTATTGGCTTCTGAGCGACGAGCAGCCGGACCCCACTTTCAGTTACACTATCATCTACTGCTACGCCTAATCCCTCCCAACCTCACTATGTCTACACTACACCCTGCGGAAATGTATGTCTCTACGCACGTTAGCACACACACAAAAAAACTTAGGTTCCCATGGCAGGTATCCAATTATTACAGTACCAAACAATGGAGTTACCAAGACATTCAGAGAAAGTGCTAGGAAAAATGGCATACGACATGATATCTAAGTGTAAGCATTTATACAAATGTATTGCAGATGCTTTTTTAAAAATAATACACACGACATGATTAATTCTGTGTGTCAACTTGAGTGGGCCACAGGATGCCCAGATGTCTGGTTAAACATTACTTCTGGGAGTATCTGTGAAGGTGTTTCTAGAAGAGATTAGCATTTGAATTGGTGAACTGATTAAAGCAGATGGCCCTCAGCAATGTGAGTAGGCATCACCCAATCCACTGAGGACCTGAATAGAATAAAAAGATGGAGGAAGACTGAATTTGCTCTCTGCTTGGTTGGTTGAGCTGAGACAGCGCTTTGCCCTCAGTGCTCCTGGTTCTCGTGCCTTCAGACTCAGGATTAGCACCTATACCACTGGCTCTCCTGCTCTCAGGTCTTTAAACTACACCACCAGCGTTCTTGAGTCTCCACCTTATAGACGGCAGACTGTGGGACTTTTCAGTCTCCATAATCACATAAGGCAGTATCTTATACGAAATCTTTTTTTTTTTCTTTACTTCTTTCCCTGACTGATACAACACTTTTAAGAAAGAATAAGTAGATTAGAAGTTAGATTAGACTGTTATCATCAGAACTTTCCTACATGGCAATGACACAGTGAAAGCAATGACAAATATAAAGCCTAAAACAATTAAAGCACGAAGGAAATTTATGTGACTTCAACAAAGTGGAAAAGAGACCACTTTCCTGGGTCTGACCACATCTAGTCTGTAACAGAAATATCTCAAAGCATGCTGTTTGAAAGATTTACAAAGCACCTTTCCTCTGCGGGGGGGGAGTGCTTTATTATAAAGTTATAATGAATAAAAATTTCTCAGAAGCTAATTTAATCCTTTAAGTCTTCAGCTTTCATACGGGATCACTACCATAAAGTTTTAGTTAAAGCAAGCAGTCAAATTAATCTTCATATTCTTGTTGCTTTTAATCTATTTTATTTTATACATGATGTTCTTTGGGGTTATGTCATGAGTTGTGGGTGTGGAATTAATGTACAAATTCCTTTTAATTAAAGAAAGATTAAAGCTGTTTAAATTAGCATTCAGTGATGCTCAGATTCTGCACTAGTGCTGACTGATGTACATCTTAATCAGCACTACTACAATTTCTGAAGTAGTTCCCCCAAATTATTTTCATAGCAAAGCTGTTTCAGTGTGGAGGTGTGAGAAATGAACTCCTTACCATCCTAATGTATACATTCTTAAAGAGAAAAGAAAAATTTCATCTATATACAGGTCAACATTCCAGGTTAACTGAAGCTTATTTGGTTATTAGAGGATCAATTTAATTTTTTTTAATCTTAAGAGGTGGAAATCATTTTTTTTTTAAACTAGACACTCTCCTGCCTTCTTACATACAGTATTTTGAGTATAATTTAACCTTTTACTGCTTATTCAAGATCAGATTATGAACATACACTGTTAAAAAAAAAAAAAAAAAAAACGATACCTCCCATAGAAACAACTTAGATATAGTGTCTGCACTAACTAAAAATTACTCTTCCTTGAGTTCTTCTGTCTGCTTTTGGTAATTTTTGTCTTCTTCCTCACTATTAATGAGACTATATTCAACACAAATACACCTACACCTCATCTATGGACTAAGAAGCCAAACAACTCAATAGGAAAGAATCAACTATAACAGTAAATTTACAGCCTGGATTACTTTGCTATGAGTAAAAAGCAAGAAATTTGGTCTAGTGTTTTATGAAAACTACCCTGGCTTCTCCCAATGCCAGAGTTCTTAATAAAATCCCTGGGTATGTTTCAAATAACTTAAAGTATTTGACTGGAAAGAATGTGGGGTTAATATAGACAAATGGAAACAGCCAATTTATCCAAATAGCTGGTCTGAGACTCAGTTCCTGAAAAAACTGAGCATTCAGGAACTCCTTCTGAGAATATGCATTAATTCCTATCTCAAAATTACCAACTGAGAGTACAGGGCAACGCCTCTTGTTCCCTAGGACAACAGCCCTATTCCCCACAGTGGTTAACAGAAACTAAAATGGCAATGGGTCAGGGTGCTGAATGTGTAGAGGTAAGAATGCCAGGCTGAAATAAAGACATGTGTCTCTACCTCCAGTCCAATATTTACTACTTGTACAACCCTGAGTCACTGTCTAAATCAATATAACCTTACTTATAAAGTGGGGATTATTTCCCCACTTCTTCAAAAGGCTTCTAATAGAATCAAAATTGAAATCAAAACCGAGTAACAACAGCACTCTGTAACCCGAGAAGCACTCTACTAATATCTTCAACAATCCACTTTGAGGCTCACTATAGGTGTGATAGACAGGACTGGCTACATTTCACATTTTAAAGAGAAATCTGTGATATTCAACTACTGTCACCAGAGGCTGATGTCTCAAGATCCACAACAGAGTTTACATTTTCCTCTAACTTACATATAAGAATCCAAAAGGAATTCACATAGATACAAACAGCAAAGAAAATGTACCCATAATTTAAGTTTCATTTGGGTTTAATATGACAAATACCCAATTACCTTCCCCAAAAGATGTCTCAAGCTCTATTAAGGTAATCTGGAAAACATCTACTTTCATTATCCTCTACTTAGGAGTCACTAACATCAGTAGGTAACTCAAACTTTTCCATTCTTTATACTTATTTAAAGGTTGATGCTTAGGGAATTTATTGGTCCTTTAAAGAAACGGCTCAAGTTCTCTTGTCCCTTAAAATATTGGTTCCTTAGGCTTTCTATCCCTTAGCATCACTTCCCCATGCAATCCTCCACTCCCACCACCAACCCCAGTCTTTCCAACCCATTCTTGGTAGAAAACAGACTAGCCAAGAAAAGAGAGTAAAGCTCCACACGTCCTAGATAATTACCTGCACCATTTGTCTATAATATCAAATCAGCATTTTTCTTCACAAGGGATAAAGCCTATCAAAAAAAGGTTCCCAAACTTTCTCAATTCACAGTACCCTCAGTGCCTCAGAAATTGTTTTCCAAGGCATCCCTAGGCTCAAAAATATTACTAACAATTTCCATTTATTAAACAGATCCAAACAATTAATATTTATATCCTATTTACCTCAGCACCTGTTGGGCTCTACACTACTCAAACCTTGGAATCCAATTGGATACCACCATCCTCATCTATTTTCACACAGTACTTGCTTATCATAGCAAGGCCAAAAACTGCTTTGTAAAGATATAACTTCATCAGGAGTCTGGTGATCTAATGATGAAACCCTGAACTACTCCAGCTAGTAGTTACAGCAGTGTCCTACAGATGTCACTATATTTCCCTCAAATATTTAAAATATCCCACACTGTCCCCATGAGTTTGCTTCAGCAACCCAGTGCTCCTTGGTGCACAATTTGGGAACCACAGCCTTTTAAGTTTCCAGTCCCCTGTGGCACACCCCTATAAAAACTAGGCCACAGAACTATTTACATGTGCCTAACAGGTTAATAAATTTAAATTCTAAAATAAACATACATAATATCTTTAAATTAGGATGTTAGAGGAGAACTTACCCAAATCAAAATCATACATACAGTAGGTCATCAAAATGTCATGAAGCAAAATCAACCCTGGATTATCTTGGCCTTCATAAAACTTGTTTGTTCGATCTGTTCTGTTAACATCCTTTTCTGAGGAAGAAAATCATCACATATTTGAAAACCTTCAGAATAACAGATTTTTATAAAGCTCACATCTTACAAGTACAGAGTTCTTTTTCTTGTTATTAATCTTACTCTCTTGCCAAGCTTTTAAAATGAAAAAATTCATCAAATTCCATTTCAGATATGCAATAAAGTAACATTTTGGAATTTTTTTCCAAAGTCAGTCAACCTCCTCTTGGGTATATTTTAAAATATTTTTCAATTTTTATCTAAACATAGAAATCTTTTAATTGAATAGCAGGAAATACATTCAATAATTAAAACCAACACCAAGTAATAGTTCACATTAGTTAGCAATAAAAATGCCAGTCATGGGCTTCCCTGGTGGCCCAGTGGTTAAGAATCTACCTGCCAGTGCAGGAGACATGGGTTTGAGCCCTGGTCCAGGAAGATCCCACATGCCGTGGAGCAACTAAGCCCGTGCACCACAACTACTGAGCCTGCACTCTAGAGCCCGCGAGCCACAACTACTGAAGCCTGAGCGCCTAGAGCCTGTGCTCTGCAACAAGAGAAGCCACCGCAATGAGAAGCCCGTGCACTGCAACGAAGAGTAGCCCCCGCTCACTGCAACTAGAGAAAGCCCATACAGCAACGAAGACCCAAGGCAGCCAAAAATAAATAAATAAAATAAATTTATATATATATATATATATATATATATATATATATATATATATAAATGCCAGTCATGAATACATGTGATAGGCAGTATTATTTGAAAACAGTAATGAAAAGTTACTATGCAATCAAGTGTAATCAAAGAGATTTGTTTCATTCATAATTGCTTCATTCATTATGAGAAGTACTGTCAACTTCTTTGTCACGTTCCATAATCATCTTTAGGACAAATTACTTCTTCATTCTCATATATACATTATTCAGTTTACATATAAAATAAATAAATAAATAGTTTACATACAAAATAAGCAATCTATTTTAATTTTGAAAAAAAAGAAAATCCACATTTTTCTGGAAATGATTTTAAGATATTAAAAACAGTTTTAGAAACATCACCAGGAGTGTATCTCAAGTTGTACTGACAATTCAGTTAACAAACACTGATACCTACTAGATGCATCTTGTTGTGAAAGACTTTACAACTAAAAAGGCATTCCCCAAACTTCAATCCCTCAGTAAATTACGCAAAAATAATTGAAAGAAATTTAGTGATTAATTTACTCTATAATCAATTTTGTTTAAAAGTTATAACTGTCCTCTCCCCCCATTAAATTGAATAATCTGAAAACATTCTCAATAATTGTTCTGAAGAGATGAGGAGGTATTTTACAACAAAGCAGAATCTAGTGTGACATGTGCTTAGATTCTATAAGGGCATTTTAAAAATGAGCAGGACAATATTCTAGCTTTTTGTTAAGCTATCTTAAAATAGCTTAATAAATATAAATATAGCATATATCTATAGAACTGTAAATACATTTTTCAAAAAAGGAAAAGCAATACCAAAAAAATCATGCTATAAATGTCAAATTTTATTTAAAAACAACAAAATGTTTCATTTTCATATCATAGTTGATAGAGGTACATGATAAGCTATTTTTTATTAACTCAAGCACAATTTACATAGTCATAATGACAATACAGAATATCTGCCTTAATAGGTGTTTTAAACATAGTAGAAAGTTATTTGTGCCCTCATGAACTATCTGTCTCTCTTTCCTCTTGTACAGTTATTTAGTACTGACATGCCAGGCAGAAAACAAAAAGGCATCAACAGTGATATAAAGGGACTTCCCTGGTGGTGCAGTGGTTAAGAATCCGACTGCCAATGCAGGGGACACGGGTTTGATCCCTGGTCCAGGAAGATCCCACATGCCATGGAGCAACTAAGCCCATGCGCCACAACTACTGAGCCTGCGCTCTAGAACCAGGGAGCCACAACTACTGAAGACCGCGTGCCTAGAGCCCGTGCTCCGCAACAAGAGAAGCCACTGCAATGAGAAGGCTGCGCACCGCAATGAAGAGTAGACCCCGCTCGCCGCAACCAGAGAAAGCCCGCGCACAGCAACAAAGACCCAATGCAGCCAAAAATAAATAAATAAAATAAATAAATAAAATTTTTAAATGATATAAGGGAAGTAATAGTTCTAGAAACTATTCCTAGAAAAAAAATGAGCACTGAAATTTTTTTAAAAGGTCTTCATTAAATCCAACTCTCTATCTAACTTGATGTAGCTAAAAGACTGAAGAAAAGCACAACCATGCCGACTGATACATTTTATATTCACGATCACTAACCTCAAGTGGATCCTTAATGCTGCCTGGCAATCATGCTCTATTTCCCTGAGCATTCCCCCTCTCTTTTCATATAGCTGTTTTTACATCTTCTCCTCTCTCCTCAAGCCTCCAACATGTTATCTTCTCCCAAACCTTAGCTGAGGATCTTGCTTCCTATTTCTGAGAAAACAGAAGTTATCCGAAGAGAACTTCCACAGATTCCCACTATTTTAACCACATAACTGCACTTGTACCCAAAGTCTCCCTTCTCTCCTATCATTATACATGAGCTTTCATGATTGTGGCTACAATCAAAGACCTCCTCTTGTGCATGAAATCCATGCCCTATTGGCTACTCAAGGACACAGCTTTAGTTAATTCTTGCCTCCTTTTCTAGTTTCACAAGTTTTTCCTCCTATTGGACCATTCCCACCCAGCATTCAACCATACCATTGTTTCTCTCATCATTAACCTCACTTTTCCCTCTAACTGCCACCCCATTTTCTTCCCGACTGTTTACAGCAAAACTTCTTCAAAGAGCTGTATACATTGTCTCCATGTCCTCTACTCCCATTCCCTCTTGAACTCACTCCAGTCAGGCTGTCACATCCACCACTCCACCAAAATTCCTCTTTAATCAAAATACTTTCTTCACTTGACTTCAGGACAAACTCTCATGTTTTCTCTCCTTTTTCTCTGGTTCTTTTCTCAGTCTCTTTTCCTAATTGTTCCTACTTGTAAGTTAAAGTGCCTCAGGGCTCAAGTTATCAGATCTCTTCTTTTCTAAATGCACTCACTCCCTTGGCAATGTCATCTAGTCTCCTACCATCTATATGTTGATAACCTCTAAATTTCTATCCCCAGCCCCTAGCTCTCCTCTGAATTCCAGCCCTATATATCCACTTCCTACTCTTAAGGACATTCAATAGGCTTTCTCAAACTTATTACGTCCAAAACTAAACTCCAAATATTCCCCTCCAAACATGCTTCTCTCAGTTTTTCCCTGTCTTAATAAAAAACAGCAACTCTATACCTCCAGTTGCTCACCTTGAAAACTCTGTCATTCTTGAGTATTTGCTTCTCTTGTCTGACACTGATCTATCTGTTAAACCTCCAAAATACATGAAGAAACCAGCACTGAGATCTCCCACCCACTCACTCCACCCCCTACCCTGATCTGATTCACTCCACTCTAGCCACACCGGTCTCCCTGCTCTTCTTCTAACATGTGGAGGTCCTAAAGCAGAACCAAGTCTAGACCATGCTGTTCCCCCCTGCCCAAATGTCCTTCACCCAGATAGTGGTAGAGCATACACCCTCTGCTTCTTTTAAGTCTCTATTCAAATTTCACTCAAGCGCTAACCACCTGGCTCAAGCAACCATCATCTCTCATGTCAACTACAGCAATAGCCTCAAATGGTCTTTCTACCTTCACCTTGCCCCCCAGAGCTATTCTCCATATAGCAGCCAGAGTGATTTGCTAAAAACAAGTCAGATTAGATTACTCTTCTGCTCAAACTCTTCCACTGGCTTCCCATCTCTCTCGTAGTAAAAGTTCAAGTCTTTACAATACACTACAACGCTCTATGTGATCTGTACCTGTTCCTCCACTGTTTCTTCTCTGACCTCATCAGTTTCTATACTCTACCCCAACTCACTCCAGCCACACCTCCCAGCTGTACTTCAAACATGCAGAGACCCTGGAATGGAATGTAAACAAGTCTAACACGCGTTGTTCCTTTCTGCTTGGAATGCCCATCACCTAGATATCTGCATGGCTCACTCATTCCCCTTTTCAAGTTTCTACTCAAATATAACATCCTCAGTAAAAGCCTTCTCTCATCACCCAAGTTACACCTGCAACATCACACATTAAATTTCCTAACCATCTTCCCTGCCTTGTTTTTCTTATTTAGCACTTATCACTAATATACCACATATGTTACCTATCTTGTTTACTGTCTGCTCTTCCCCACAAGAATTTTGTCTGTTTTGTTCACTGATGAATTCCCAGTGCCTAAAGGAGAGCCTCATATATAATATGCACTAAGTAAATATTTATTAAATGAATGAAAATATGATTGAAATAATCAATGTGATTTCCAAAAAGACCCCTGGTGATTCTAACATGCAGCCAAAGTTAGGAAACCGTGCTCTAAAGACTTGGATTCCTGGGCCTTCTTATCTACCTCTTTTTTCCCTAGGTGTCATCATCTATTCCCATGGATGTTTATACTGATAATACCCAAATTTATATATCCTACCCAGACTACTCCAGATTATTCAACTAGCCACTTGACACTCCATTTGTATAATCTCACCTTAAGATATATACAGAACATCTAATTCAATTTCACTATACCTCAGGCGTCTCAGTAAGTAACACCACCAAATGACCAATTTCTCAAGCCAAGAAATGCAGTCCCATCCCTGATTTCTCTTTCCCCTTCATAACCCACATTTAATACATCAGAAAGTCTTATCAATTTTATTACCAAAATATAACTTGAATCCATCTACTTCTCTACATCTCCACCACCACCATCTCTTGCTTTGGAGTCATTCCTACTAATTGGTCTCCCAGTTCCTACTCTTACCTTGATTCAATCCAATTTCCACAGAGCAGAAAAAATGACTTTAAAATATAATGATCTTACTTAAAATATTCCAATAGTTCCTCTTCATACTTAACAGTCAACTTCTTGGCATGATCCACAAGGCCTACAGCTTATCTGTGTATCTTTTTTTCAATACAGAGAATTTATACCAAAATAAACAAAAAAAGAACAGCAACAAAAAGCTTTTGGTAATTTTTCCTGAAGAATACTTTTGGGAAAAAATATTACAGGAAAAAAATGTTTTAAAATGAATGTATATATACTTCTATTAGTAGAAAGCACAGTACAGTTGAAAGGCCACTTAATAATTCAATCCTGATTATGAAGGAGTCTACGCTATGGAACTAACTAGATAGATGACTTAAGACAATTTACTAACTTTTTCTGAGCTTCAAGTTTATTATCTGCTAAAAGTGAGAAAACTGGACTAAATTTTGTCTCAATTCAAATTATGTAATGGGCATATAAAACATCTAAACTTTTCTTCCAATCTCATGGAAACAGTGAAAATAGGACACAAGAAAGATTGAGAAGATCAGAGCCATCACTGATGTTGCTTGACAAAAAGGGAAGAGGGTATGGAATGTGGAAAGAAAAGGCTTAAAACACTGGATTAGTTTATCTCTAAGATCTCTTTAAGTCCCAATACTTCCAAGCAGGAAGAAACAGTCCATTATCATTTTCCCTACTGAAACAGAAAATAACAGGAGGTTTCAGTTGGAAACTTCAGATAACCCCATGCCTCAAGATCCCCAACCCTTTGTCTTAACCAGAGGAAGGACATAATTTATTCTGGTCTAATTTATTTTTCAGGAAAAAAAGTTATTTTTTGACTGAAAATTGAAATTTGTCTTTATGTCTACACAAAAGCTGCCAAATCACTCAGTTATGTTAGGATTTCTAACAATGATTTACAGAATTTTTTCTTCCATAGGATGGTGGTGATGACCGTGGTGATAAAAATATCCCTCTACCTTTACTTATAAAGCTATAGATACACAAAACCAAATACAGTATAAGAATTTTACAAATAAGTTCCACTTATTTATCAAAAACTATCCTAAAATTATATGGAGGCTATGTAAAATACTTAACAGCATCAATACTGGGTACTGCCCTTATTAATCATGTGACTTGGACAAGTCACTTATGCTTTCAATGCTTCAATTTTCTTATCTGTTTAATGGAAGTTATCAGGTAGACATATACAGCAGTGATTACGCATACCTTCAGTAACTTATGACAACCTGGCCTTATGTATCATAAGAGCCAGACAACCCAGTAACTATTTAGAGATAAGTCTAATTCTTTTAAAGTAAAATTCTATCAAGTATCTCTTTTTTAGAGAGTAGATATTCCCAGATAAATAGTTACTCACTTCTTAAATACTGATAAAAAATTTACTATCTGGAGTCATTTATTTAATTAAAAATAAAATATATGCATATTAAGAGAAGGTTTGGAGGGATATAAACCAAAGCCTCTCAACCATAGTTGTTATCTTTGAATGACAGAAACAAAATTTTTATTTTCTTCTTTTTGTTCATCTATAGTTTTTAATTTTTCTATAATAAACACAAGATGTTTCTATAATGAGGAATACAATAATTTCTTAATGAAAATTAACAAGTAAAGTTAAACACTTCTTTTTTAATTCATGTTTTGGAACTCAAAATGAAATATATCAATATATACACTGACTGAACCCATATTCCTATTGGAAGAGGAACGACCAAGAATATTAAACACACATTTCAATGCACTTTCCATTCTGGTTTCTTTTTTTCTTAACTGAAGTATAGTTGATTTACAGTATCACAATAGTTTCAGGTATATAACATAACATAGTGTTAAATTTTTATATATTACACTCCATTTAAAGTTACTACAAAATAACAGCTGTATTTCTCTGTGCTGTACAATATATCCTTGTTGCTTATCTCTTTTATACATGGTAGTTTGTGTCTCTTAGTTCCCTACCCCTATCTTGGCCCACCTCTCTTCCCTCTCCCCACTGATAACCACTAGTTTGTTTTCTATATCTATTAGCCATTTGTTCATTGTATTTTTTAATATTCCATATATAATTGATAACAGAGTATTCATCTTTCTCCATCTGACTTATTTCACCAAGCATAATACTCTCTAGGTCCATTCACTTTGTTGCAAATAGGAGAATTTCATTCTTTTTTATGGCTGAGTAATATTCCGCTGTGTGTGTGTGTGTGTGTGTGTGTGTGTGTGTGTGCGTGCGCACGCACACATAACACATCTTTACCAATTCATTTGTTGTTGATGGACACTTAGGTTGCTTCCATATCTTGGCAATTGTAAATAATGCTGCTATGGACACTGGGGTGCATGTATCTTTTCAAATTAGTGTTTTCATTTTCTTCAGATATACAACCAGAAGTGGAATTGCTGGATCATACGGTAGTTTTATTTTCAGTTTTTTGAGGGACCTCCATACTGTTTTCCATAGTGGCTGCACCAATTTACATTCCCACCAACAGTGTACAAGGGTTCCCTTTTCTCCACATCGTCACCAACATTTGTTATTTGTGGTCTTTTTGATGATAGCCTTTCTGTCAGGTATGAGGTAGTATCACACTGTGGCTTTGATTGCATTTCTCTAATGGTTAGCAATGTTGAGCATCTTTTCATGTGCCTGTTGGCCATCTGTATGTCTTCTTTGGAAAAATGTCTACTCAGGTCTTCTGCCCATTTTTTAATTGGTTGCCTGGTGTTTTTGAGCTGTTTATATATTTTGGATATTAACCACTTATCAATCCCATCATTTACAAATATCTTCTCCCAGAGGGGCTTCCCCTCTGCTTGGTGGCTGTCACCTCCCTTTCAGGGCCAGGGCCAGGTCCAAGCTCGTTTCCTTCCCTCTGAGTGTGCACCCCCATGTATCTCCTCCACCAGGGACAGTGCTGGAACCAGAAGCACTGGTGTAGGCATTCCGAGTGTGTAGGGGCATGGGCTACGGTGGTCCAGCAAGGGTCAGACATTCACACTGCTTCTGATGTTCCGCATGTGTGAGTGCCAGTAATGGCTGCCCCCACCCTGCTCATATGCTGCTTCAGGTCTGAGCTGCTTCTGTGTCTCACAGCCGATCTCCCAAGCAGGGCTGAGGTGTTTGCTTAGCTCAAGCCAGGGTGTGCATTGGGGCGGTCACAGGAAACCAACCAGCCACTTGTACAGTCTTCAATCCACCCCCTCCACCCTGCCTCAGGAGCAAGAAAGCATGTGCACATTCCTCAAGAGCAGAGTCCAGGCTTCCCACAGCCCTCCTGTTAGTCTCACAGCCCTCCAACCAGCCAAGAGGGCTTGTCTTCCCTCTGCTGGACCCCAGGACTGGGGTGCCCAATATGTGGCTCAGACCATTCATTCCCCAAGGAGACTCTCCACCCATGTAATCTCTCTTTTCCTCTGAGTCCCCTCCCAGGGACACAGGTCCCAACTTCATCACTTCTCTTTCTTTCCCACTCAATATCGTGTGTTATCCTTCTTACTGTACAGGAGTCTTTTTGCCAGTCTCCAGTTAGTTTTCAGTGAGAATTGTTCCACATGTAGATGATTTTTGATGTGTCTGCGGGGGAAGGTGAGTTCTGCATCCTCTACTCCGCCGTCTTGATCTCCTCCCTCCTCTCTGAGAGAAAGTTTTATAACCTTTAATATCTGGCCCAAGTTCACAACAATGTCAGCTTTCTTGGAAGGCTAGAGAGCCAGATAGAGGCTTTGCAGCTAGAAAGAGTGCCCAAATCACATTCTGAAGGCTGCCCTAGGAGGTTCTAGGTATTTTTGTGGTAAGAATCTTTGCCACGAGCCTCTGATTTTTCATTTAGGCCCTAACTCCGTAGTATACACCTGCATTTCTTAAATCTTATCAACATTTCCATGCAACCCTCTCATGCGTTCTCAAAATTAAGAAAAAATTACCAATAAGACTTCTATAATCTCTTAACCTCGAATTTCTCTTCTCCTGCTCCTCGCTGACAGATTTCCACTGTAGTTTCATCCTGAAGTATTCATCACTATAGAAAACAATTTTATACCAAAAAAGGTTATTTGAACACCTAAAAAACAAATTTAATGTATCAAAGCATTTATGGTGCTAGTGAAATGTAAACTTATAAATATGATAGTGAAATGTTTAAAGTTATGATCAAAGGAAAAATAAAATAACCTTATACATGTCATAAACTACTAGAATAATTTAGGTATGATTTTAAGGAAACATTTACTTCAGTCGTTAATATCAGACCTAAAATTATTCAGTCATTAAATACTTTAGCCACTAAAGTTTCCGAATAATTACAAATACAAACCTATGAGTTTTTTTTTTTAATGTGACATAAGAGTACCATTTTCCAACCAGTTTACTACAGAAACTTGTTGATGTGAAAATGTCTTAGAAGGACTCGCAAACATGTTGAAAAGAGAAAGGACTGTCTGAGATTGAATATACACATAATGACTGAAAGTGAGCTTTAAATAAAAGGTTAGACTGACAAACTGGGAATAAGTATACCTGGGAAGTTGGTCTGTGTTTCTTTTCAAGTCTGATAATTACTTAAAAATAGAAACACATTTCCAAAAGAAAAAAAGGCCAGTTTATGTTATAAGAGCACCAGGAAAATAATTTAAAGGTAATTAACCTAAATAGCAAATACACTTATGAGCCATTCTTATAACTTCATATTAAATTGTAAAAATGAATCAAGAAAAATGAGATATATTTAAAAACCTGTATCTTAGTATGCTTAAAATGTTTATACAAGGGGACTAGAATTTTTTTACCATCATTCTACATATTTACCAATGTAACTGCAATGAAGTCCCTCTAGTAAGTGTTTTTGGTTTGAAATTAACTACAGTGCTCACTATATTGAAAACAAAAATATGTTCCCCTACCCTAGTCTATTCCACTTTATATGGGTGAATTACATGGATTTCTTTAATGAGCACACAAAAGACCATTACTTACATTTTTTGTTTTTGTAATTGAGTTCTTTCTTCTTTGGTACTGTCCCAAGGAAAATAACCCAGAAGAAATTTCCATGCTTGTTTTCTCAATACATGACTAAGTCCCTGAAGAAAACATGCATATTAAACACATTTGTAAAAAATGAATGCAATACTTTAAGTTCACAAAACTTGCATATAAACAGAAAAACTACTATTTAAGAGAGAGTTTTATATGGGCATACGTCTTTTTATTGCACTCTGCTTTACTGCACTTCTCAGGTATTGCATGTTTTATTAAATTGAAGGTTTGTGACAACCCTGTGCCAAACCAGTGCCATTTCTATAACAGTGTTTGCTCACTTCATGTCTCCACGTCACAGTTTGGTAATTCTCGCAATATTTCAAACTTTTTCTTTACTGTCGTATTTGATATGGTGACCTGTGATCAGTGATCTTTGATGTTATTGTTATTATTTTTTGTTTGCTTTGTACTTGTTTAATTAAAATACATATGCTGTTTTCTTAGACATGACGCTATTGCACTTAATCGACTTAATACAGTATAGTGCAAACATAATTTTCATATGCACTGGGAAATCAAAAAATGTGAGCGACTCGCTTATTTGCAATATTCACTTTACTGCAGGAGTCTGTAACCGAACCCACAATACCTCCGAGGTATGCCTGTACATAAAAATAACTCAATTCAGTAAAAACTACCTTGTTTTTGACTTCTAGATTCCGAAGATGTAAGCAGCTGCCAGAAAGTGTAAACAATGAAGAGTAGACTGTATAGCAGACAGTGGAACTGATTAGTCTTTCTAAACCCAATCCTTACTAGATAAGGGAACTACCACTGAGGAACACAAATGCCTCCTTCATATAACCCACAGAACTTCAAGTAAGAAAGAATACCCTTCCATAGGCTTAATGGTAAATCCCTCCAACCCAACCCTCAGGGGCATCACAAACACCTCACTCTGTCCTACATGGATTTTAAGGCAACACTCATCAAAAAGGACTTCATCTCTCCCACCTCCCAAAAGAAAACGAAAACTTGAATACCAACAGTTTAAAATACTAAAGTAATTACCCCTCTAAATATCATCTGCTTCATATTATCTACATTTAAAATTCTTCCTTCAGAATCAATGTTCTTAGTCCATTCTTCCAATGATACTGGCTCTCTCCTCTGAACAACAGGTCGTTCACCCAAATCGATCTAAAATAAAAAGATAAGCAATAAAGAGTACACCTTTAACGAGTGAAATGAAATCAAGGTATACAGAAACTAAAACGAAAATACTATTACTCAGACATAAGTTCTAACATTTCTAATATTTTCCCTTAGTTTCCAACGTTTAGTTTATAAACTGCAACAGCATTCCATACATTTTACCCTCTTACTAAACACCCTAATAACTGGGTTATAAATTCAGAAACAAAAAAACATTTGTTGTTTTGGGTTTCAATTACATAAGTACAGAACATTCAACATGTAAATTCTAAAACAGACCCTTCACACTAAAAGTCTATGTATGCTATATTATTAAAAAAGAGTGTTATTATTCCATTAATCATATTTAAAATTAGCTTTTCTTCCAATCCAAAATTTGTAGCTCTCAGAATTGATTCATGATCTATTAGCTCTACTTGGCATTTTCTACAGGTTTTCATTCAATTAACAGATGTTGGTAATCTTTAAATGCCATTTGCAAGATAAGCCCTTTAATTAAGTACTACAATTTAGACATTTTATAATGTTCTAACTATGTGCAGCCTACAATTGTAGCAAATTCAAGTCTTGTTGAGCATATATAAAGATTTGCCATAATTCAAGGCCGAAATCCATCTTACTTAAAAAAAGAAAAGATTCACATAAGAATAAAAGCCCACGAGTAGTGTCCTGACTAGCTGCCTGTGCAGAGTGTCTGAGAAAACAAAAATTAGGAACAGAACTAGGGGCAACATGCAAGGCTTACGATTTACTCACTGCTATACACTCAATGAAACAAAAACCTGTTCATTATTATCAAAAGGTAATCAAAGAAAAGAGATCCAACACTGATGAACAGAGAAGTGCAAGCAGTAGTTGATGAAGAAGAAACCAGGAATTTGGTGGCAGGACAAGCATTAGTTGTTAGATATATTAGTGAGCAAAAGTTATAAAGGATTGTGAGAAAGAGGCAGGTATGACCAAAATTGAGTTTCTATTTCTATAACATTCAGTACACTTTAAAAGCATTTCTCCTGCTAAAATACAAGAGCTATATTAATATAAACTCCACTCACTCTTGTGATGACTTCAAATCCTGGTTCTTCTTGCTGATTTATCTTTAACCCTGGAATAGCATCACTAAGAAAATCTGCCATCTCTGAAGGCGGCCGCTGATGTGCAGAAGGATCGCTGCCTCTTAAACTATCAAAAATGTAGTTTGTGACTTTGGAAAATCCTACCATAGTGGCTGTGTAAGGGTCCTTTTTAATCTTCTATGCAGTAGAAAGAAAAATATTGGTAAAATTAATTCAGATAAAGAATAAAAATACCTCATGACAGGCAAAAGGGCAAAGGTTTTTAAAGGGGGGGGAAATCAGAACTAAAACAGAGCATTCTAAGATTATTTTAAAATTTTATTTTTCTGGGGAGAAAAAATTAAATTTTCTAAGCCCATTTTTTCATTTGGTGAAAACAGTACATTAAATAGCAAGCTAATGCTACTGATTGAATTGCAGATAAACACATGATTTGCAGGCTTCATTCAATCTGCACACACCAGAAATATCTGCAGTGCTTACTTTCCACTGATGGACGGCCCACAACAGCTTTCTTCTCTCTAACAGTCCTGCCTTCACAGAAAAAAATATTTCTTGAAGTGGGTAGTACCACACTAGTCTAACACAATATATTTGATAGCTAAGTTTAAATGCTCACAATATTCAAATATTAGCTGACATTTTAATCTAATCATATACCTGGTAAATCATGCCAACAAGAGTAATTTGTTCTGGACAGTGCTGTCCTAGAAAACAGTAAAAAAGTTTTTCTACTGCTAGAGTTACTTCTAAATCCCAAACTGCCTGCTTATTCATATTTAGCAAAAAATATTTACTTCTTAAAGGTCTATCTTTATTTTTTTTAATTTTTAAATTTTTTGCGGTATGCGGGCCTCTCACTGTTGTGGCCTCTCCCGTTGCGGAGTACAGGCTCCGGACGCGCAGGCCCAGCGGCCATGGCTCACGGGCTTAGTTTCTCCGCGGTATGTGGGATCTTCCCGGACTGGGGCACGAACCCGTGTCTCCTGCATTGGCAGGCAGATTCTCAACCACTGCGCCACCAGGGAAGCCCAAGGTCTATCTTTAAAATGATTATTTTCACAATAAGAAAAAGTTTCCTCACTTTTAATTTTAATCAGTATTTAGCTCTTTTGTCCTCCTTCCTAAAAAGTTCCCTCTTTATCTTCAGAACCAAAAAGAGATACCATGTGGGACAAAGAAGCACTCAATCATTTGTTGAACGAGTAAGTGAATAAATGAATGAGTAAACAAAAATGTCATTAGTTTACATAGCAACCTGAGTGAAAACTAAATTATCTTTTTCTCTGCCTGTGTTAAGGGCACATTTTTAGCCAAATGCAAGAATATACTCAAATACTTTAAGAGGAATTAGACTAAACTGACCCCAAATGAACCAACTTAAACATAAAATAAAAATTCAAACCAGATTTTTGCATAAGCTTATCACTGATTAATTTGAAGTGGCTTACCCAGTGACTTTTCACCTAATCAGTGCAAGCTATGATAATAAAAATCTGATGTCCAATTTCAAATATGATAAAGGGGAAAATCGCTGTAAGAGTAATTAAGAACCAAGGAAGCTTCTGAGTCTTACAAATAATATGACACATATTATTCTTTCTATAAAATTACAGAGAATAGTTCCATAAGGTTTACACATGCAGACACTTGCCTCATTCTGTACAATCTCTGAGAAAGTGAGAGGTAGGATGCATATAAAATAATGGGGTCAGACAAACAGATTAACATAAGATAGACTAAAGAAACATACTTGTATTATACCATATGCTGGTTCATCAAGAAGATTTTCAAAAGACTGTGAAAGACTCTTATTCTGACAATTCACTAGAAGTGTTCTTTTGTCTTGCGGAGATCTGTAATAAAAAGAAGGGATTTGTAGAAAACAGTAGCACTCCGCATCAATGACTACCTAAATAATTACTAATGCAGAGTTATTTTTCCGTAACAAAAAAACCCCTTAATGTCCAGTTCTAGAACTGTTTCCCATTAATTCAATATTAGCAAATACTTAGTAACTATCTTAAGTGAGTTCCAAGACTACATGAAACATAAATATTAAATTAACAAATATAAAAGGGATGAAGTATATTTTTATTCTAGGTAAAGCCAAGAGGACTAAATTATAATGAACCCAAACTTTTGTTTAGAATTATAGTAGAAAATTCTTACAAATATATCTTCCATTATAAGAATATATCTTCTCTTATAAAGAAAGTTGAAACAGTTTAGGATTCATCAGTATATATAATATGTACACTACAGGAAAATGTCCTATTTTGAAATGGTTTCCAACTTCACTCCACAGCTTGGTAGTACTGCAATATAAGATGTTAAAAATACAAGATACAATGTCTTAATTATTTGTTAAAGATCATTAATTATGCTAACCATTATTATAAACACACATGGTTGTAATGTACAGTTCAGGTACAGTATATTTTTAGTTCTTGCTTATTGAGCTCCGGATATGTTTTTCTCCACACTTCCTAATAACTACAGAATAAACAAAATGCTTTCCAAATAGATATCTAATTTGAAGTAATCAAATGAATTATCCAGTCTTTTTTCTGTTCAAAAAATTTTATAATTTAGTAAGTCAGCTGTAATAAATCCACAACTTTTGTGTTTAAAAACAAAAATCAAATGCATTATTTTGCTGCTACCTACTTCTAGTTTATTATAAATGTTTGAGATAAGAACTTTAATAACAGTTATCTCTTCTCAATTCTAACATAACAGGATGCAACAGCAATGCTGGGGGGATATGAAATCCAAAACAGGATCTTATTCTTAGAAACAGCACTCGATCATCAAAGACAATAGTAGCTGAATAAGTCCCTTAGCTTCTTAAAAGAGCTAAGGTTGAGTCATTTGAAGTAGGAAAAAAATAACTTTTTAAACATTCAATTTTCATTAATCACCATTTTTCTGAACATCTTCTGGGGGTCACGCTTAACATGAAGACCTATAGGTTCTCACAAGGCATTTCTTAATGATAGGTCAACTTGTAAACATAGCAGCAGAAAAAGAAAAAAACTAGTATAGAAGCATATTTTTTTCCTAACACAGTGCTGCTGGTGCTATGGTTATTATTTTTTGTTTCTAAAAATAGACTGTCAAATTTTTTCTTTAAACTACAAATAAAAAAATGATCATGAAAGTCAAAATACTGGCTATGCATGCTGAAGGGGAACACATATGCAACCTTCAGTTATCTGTGCCCAGCCAATTATTATGGCTTCAGATCTAAAACTATGGTCACAAAGCTGGAGATGGGAAGAAGAAATGACTGCTCAACCAACAAAGAACCACAGATACTTTTTTAAAAAGGAAAGATTTCTTTTTTTTATACCTACTGCTCTGTGATGAGGGGGCTGGGGGAAGTCCCATTACACTTGGTTGACACTGAAGAAATCAACAAAACATTTTTTTAAAGTATATCAGTAAGAGGACAGGTAATAATGTTGCTAAGCAACTTCAGAGCTCACCAAAAGGAGGGCTGGCATTCCAGAATACTGTTACATTTCTACCTGCCAGGTTACCACACTGATTTAATCTGGGAATATTAAATATTATATTTATATATTCTGGGGATATTATGGATTCTGGGGAGTTGATCACTCATGACATTATTCAAGGCTTTCAAAAACTCATTGCAGCAGTAAGATAGAACTTGTAATGATGTTAACATCAGCAATTCTATTAGATCCTACTAAAGGGCTTAAAGAAAACCGTTGTCTAATATCACAACTACAGACACATAACTACTAAAAATTCAGAAGTACTCTGGGGTGAGCCTCTCCCAAAAGCTTCAGAATTCAGAAATTATAAAGAATTTTTTGAAGAATTTTTGTGCACTGAGATGTAATAGTTACTATTTTATATTGCTACCGAGAAGACCAATATGGAAAGCTAAAGAAATAAATAAAAATATCATTGCAAAAGATATAAAGCCAAAAAGGTTAATAAAAAATAAAAAGTACAGAATATTTACAACAAAACTATATACTTTATTCCCATCCATATAATTTATACATATACGTATGTATGTGTATGTATATATGTATGTGTGTGTGGCTATTATGTATCTCACAAAGGGAATAAATGAGGGTCTAGGACCTAATCTCATAAATGACTGGTGCTATAAGATGTTACAACCATGGGCTTCCCTAGTGGCACAGTGGTTGAGAGTCCGCCTGCCAATGCAGGGGACACGGGTTCGTGCCCCGGTCCAGGAAGATCCCACATGGGCCAGTGAGAGGCCCACATAACGAAAAAAAAAAAAAAAAGATGTTACAACCAACTTGGCTTTTTAAGGAAATATTTTACTGCTTGGATATTTATGTATTAATTTTAAAATGACCCAATATATAAAATAATTTTAACCAATAACTTTCATTCATATCCTAGCAACCAACTTGGTTCCAGAAATGTAACAAAAATGTATCTGTGGCTCATTCTTTTAACCAACTGAATACCATGTTCTAAATGGTGATAAGTCAAAGAACACTAAAGAATATCAATGAATAGGACAATTTGTTTGTCCCAGTAGATAAGAAAACCATTTGAGAAATAATAAGTCTCAAGAAGTTGGGCTATTTTGCACTGACTCATCCAGTTAATGAGACTGAAAGAAGGAACTGTGCATAGTTACCCAACCTTTACCTCGCTCTTTCAAGGCTGCACATCCCTAGCAAATCTGCAATTTCTGTTCGTCTCTATGGTAAGACCCTTAATTCGTTACGGGGAGTGTTAGGAAGACATCATGGCCACAGATGCAAGCCACATTCTTCAATTTAGGTTAATCAGAGAAAAAAAGATAATGTGGTCTGAATCTCCCTCTATTGATGTTTTGAACTCAGAAAACACAAGAAGGATGACCCAGGAACAGAGTGGCTGGGATCCCAGCAAAGCTGCTGACACACCAGGGTTTTCCTGGTCTCCCTTCTTCTGGTCTCCACAACAATCTGCGACCATAGGAACATGACTCTGGAAGGACCATTTTGCTTAGGATAACTGCTCCAGAGACAGGAAATGATACCTAATAAAGTAAAAAATGGGGGATGTTTGGGACTTTTCATTTCTTTGGACTTAATTGTGAATTCCATTTATTTAGATCATAAGTAATGAACATAAAAAACAAGAACCTTTAACATCTCCCTAAGAATCTGATAATGGAAGATGGTTTATACAAATATGGGATTTATTTTTATACTGGTGACTGTTTATCTGGAATATCTATATTCTATCACCTGGACTCAGCATATATGACACAATGCAGTTGGGCATAATTTATGATGGGAAAGAGAATGGGGGGGTGCTTATTTTCTGCCTAGCGTACAGAGGAGCCTTGAGGATAAAATATTTGATGTACTATTCTTACACATTTCAGACTATTCAGGGGGCAAAGAATAAACTGGCCCCTCAGTGTCACAGGAGAATACACAATGGAGAAGTGGCTGGTACTAAGTATGAAGCTTTTAAAGCTCATTTTACAAAGCTATCTCCTCCCCCAGAAACATCTACATCCTTGGTTGACCATAAATGTGATTAAGCCTAGTGGGAAGAGAGGAAAAAAAGTGTAGGAAGTCAGACTCCTCTGCTAGGTTCTTCTCTTTGACCACGTCATTAAGGGCTATAATTAATCACATGCTCACATTCTATCCCATTTTATCCTCTTAGTTAATCTCATTCTCTCTCAGAGCTTCAGTTACTACACACACACACACACACACACACACACACACACAAACTTACATATTATCCTACTATATGCTCTCACCATGCTATATCCCTGATTCATAGCACTTATTACAGCTGAAAACTTATGATTTGTATAAGCGATCTTTTTCTTTTCTGCAATAGTACAAACTCCATGAAGACAGACACCATATCTTTTTTGACTAAGTGCTCCTTTCCAGTGCTTAGTATGATGTCTAGAACATAGTGGGTCCTCAAAAAAAAAATACTTGTTGAATGAAAATGTAGAGAGAGGGGAACACCATTCCCATGGCTTCTTGTTTCCAGGTGCAAATATGCACTCCTATTAAAGAAAATCTTCACAGGGACACATCTGACTGCTGAGATCAGGAAAGAGTAAGGTGCATGCATGGCATAACCCCTTCCAGGCTCTCTTTACCTCTTGGATCAGCCTGCCAACAGAAAAGGTGCTTTCTAGTCTGCTCTCATTTATGTCATAAGTGGTCTGCCCTCATTAGGGAGACCTGTGGTTGTCCAAAAATGATAACTGGATGACTTCAACATTAATTTGGGCTGAATTATTATGATGCTACATATCTAAGCCTCACCAATACAGAAAAGGAAACACAGTTTCACTTACAACCTTCATTAAAACATCATCAACACATATTTAAGGTACATATTCTCTTATAAGCACCTAAGTAATTGTTGAGTCTATCCTTGAACCCATCCAGGACAGAAAACTCTCTACCTAATTCCTTGTAATTTCTACCCCTTGAGCTATTTCCTTCCAATTTATCTCTGGAGTCATACAAAACAAATCTAGTCTATTTCTTTTAACAATCCTTTTGAAATTAGTTGTAGAACTGATAAGTACCATGCCATTCATTCATTCAACTAAGATTTACTGAACAAACACTACGTGCCAGGCACTCTGGCTAGGAATTTAGGAGAAAGTGTAAACAAGGTAGATGCAATCCCTGCCTTTATGGGCTTATATTCTAAAGGAAAACATAACAGAAGTAAACAGACAAAATGATTTTATTCTGTTAAGGGCCATGAAGGAAGCAAACAAGAGAATGAGAAAGCAAAAAGGAATGGGAGTGGGAACCTACATTAAATGGGAGACTAAGCATCCAGAAAAGCCCTTCTGAGGAAGTGACATTAAACTGAGACCAGGGATAAGAAAGGGAGAAGAATATTCTAGACAAAAGAAATACATATAGGACCCCAAGACAAGAAAGAGTTTAGGGCATTTCAGGCACTGAAAGAAAACCATGTGGCTAGAATATAGAAGAGAATGGCATGAGATGAGGCTTAAGAAATAAACAGAGCTAAGATAGGGCAGGCCCTCACTGACCATAGTAAGAAGCCTGGGTTTTATTTAATGGTGCACCACAACTCCTTCAAGTTAAATCGCCACATCCCCACGTTTTTCATGATACCATTTTGATCCCTCTCATTACACTAGCCATCTTTTTCCACATAGTATAGTTAGTCTAACACATCTAAAATGCAGTGTTTAAAACTAAGCCTAGTTCTCCAAAATATGATCTTATCAGTAAAGAGTAGAGAGGGACTACCACTTCATTCTAGATACTATGCTTTAATCAACAGTCTCAGAATGAATGAGCTCTTTCGTAACAGTTACATCACAACACTGATTGATACTGAGCTTGCTATGATGCTAAGACCCCCAAGTCTTTAACAGCTGCTATTCAACAGCCAAACCTTATGCCCCAGTCATGATAAATGCTCCTCCTGAAATCTACTTAACCCCGTAGATGGTAACCTATTCACAGCTTCTCACTTCAAGATCCAAGACCCACATACTACCAACCAGATCTGACTTTCTTATGATTACAGGTACTAATCAGCATGCCTAGTGCCAGCCAGAGGTGGTCAACATGGTAAGGGAAGAGAATTTCATGCCAAAAAACATAGAGTCAATATCTTTCAACTTTTGCATCACTCCTAGTTTTATATAATCTACATTTAGGCATGACATTACTCTATTATAAAGTGAGGACATTATTAATGAAGTTAACAATCATCCCTACGACTTCCCAAACTAAAAATCTCAATTTCTCCCTTCTTTTCTCCTCCACATATCCAATCAATCACAAACCCTAACACTAAATATTCCTCCCAACACTTCCTTCTTGTCACTCCCTTAGTTCATGCTACTACAAGCTCATCTAGATGCCTGGAACAACCTGCTAACATGATTTACAAGATCCTTCATGCTCTGGCCTTTACTCAGCTCTTTGGCTTCATCTTTAAATCTTGTAACTTCCCTTCCCTCACTATGCAGACCCGTGATACTGAACTACTCTCTTCTGTGATTACATCATGTTTTATATACCTCCCTCTATCTAAAACATCTCTCCATCTAAATATCTCCTTCCCTTTCATGCTAACGTTCACACATTTGTCAAGTCTCAACCTAGATGTTACCTCCTCCAGAAAGTCTTCCCTGACCCCTACCCAACCCCCAGTCTGAATGAAGTACACTTCCTCCCTTCCTTGTACGTCCTCCATCTTATTTCTTGAGTTTACTGCTATTTACTGGTCAGCATCCTTCACAAGACCATAAACTCTCAGATATCCAAGAACATGCCTGTTTTGTTCACTACTAAGTATCAAACAACCAGCACAGTGCTCAGAACTTAATAGATACCACAATTGTATTTGTTGAGAGTGAAAGCGAGAAAGAGTATGTGTGTACAAATGCACATGGGTAAATAAATGGAAGACAGAAGATTTCTGGAAAGTGAGAAAGCCCTAACTTCCACACTTAACAATAATTTTATTTAGATTTGCCTGACTTAAATTTGTAACATTACAAATGAAACTCTATGTTTAACAGAAACTACATAATAAAAGATAAAATTGGAAAACATATAATCCATAAATTGATGTATCATCATTTATTTGAATGTGTATTAAAATACTGAACCATTCTTTTCTTTAAAACAGTAATAAGGCGGTAAGTTGCAGTTCCAAATGACTAAAATGGCAAATTTTTATTCAGTCACTCATCCAAAGTAGTCAATATTCCAGAAAAAACAAAGCTGCTTCTGTCCTAATATGCACATAGGTCACTGACACCCAATGACAAGTAAAAATAGTTTGCCTTGGGACCAACACAACAATCCGGTTTCAATAAGTAGGAAATAATTTGATACTTACTCACACAACACCACATATTTTTCAAGAGAGTCAATCAGTAGTTTGCTATCTCCTTGATGAAAGTGCAGAGCAGGGAGAACGACGTCATCCTTTAGACAGAATACCAAATACGACCAGCCCATACCCTCTTTGTTTTGCTTGATTGATTTCAGGTCTGTCAAACTGAACAGGAATGACCATTTGCTTTTCCCATTTCTATGACTTGGAGCATCTTAAAAACAAGAAAGTGGGGCAAAATATTTTTGTTCACCTTTTTAAAAGGTACTGACAGCACTCTTCATGACTGCCTAACAGATATTTGTTGAACCTAGGGAACAACTTCAGCACTGATATTACATGGCTTCCACCTGTATTAGAAATGGCAACATACATTTTCTTAAAAGAATAGTTTTTAAAATAATTATCTTACTGCATACAAATTGAAAAAAATACTACCCTTATTTAAAATATCAGCTTGGCCCCAAAATGATCATGGCTTTGGAAGCAAGCAGGCCAGATTCAAACTGCAGCACCACCATCTTACTAACTGAATGATTTGGGGCAAATAATTGAATCTCTCTGAGCCTCAGTTTCTTCATCTGTAAAATGGAGATAATTATACTTACCTCCCAATGTTATTCTAAGAATTAAAAGAGATAATACTTGTCAACTAATGAGTACAGTGCCAAGTATATAGTAAATATTCAATAAATATTCATCTTTTCCACTTCCCTCAAATACAAATGGCATGATGCACTTGGAGAGTCATTTAAAACCAAAAAACAAAACCAAAAACAAAACCAACCTTTATTCCTCACTTCCTTTTGGAATTATTTTTACTAGATTACATTGAGTGAAGGTGAAAGTATACCAGTATAAAAAGCAAGAGGGGAAAAGGAGTGTGTGTGGGATGAACTGGGAGATTGGGATTGACATATATGCACTATTGATACTATGTATAAAATAGATAACTAACGAGAACCTACTGTATAGCTCAGGGAACTCTACTCAGTGCTCTGTGGTGACCTAAATGGGAAAGAAATCCAAAAAAAAAGGGGACATATGTATATGTATAGCCGATTCACTTTGCTATACAGTAGAAACTAACACAACACTGGTAAAGCAACTATACTCCAATAAAAATTAATTTAAAAAAAAAAGTAATATTAGAGTGAGTATACACAGACAGACATTTGCAAAAACCCAAAGAACAGTGGGGAATTGAGGATGAAAAGGTAACTAAGTTGTGAATGCTTCAAAGAGAATGAATACATTCAATCTTCCTGCTAAATCAACCTTCTACTAAATTAAGACCTCAGTTCAAACCAAACTATAGCTATGTAAAATAAAGCATTTCCTACTGTGTGTAGGCTGTTTACAGAAGCTTAAAATCCTAGGTTTGTGAATAATATTGCAATTGATAACAAGCAATGTAAAGATTATCTATTTAAATAAAAATTTAAAGAACAAGGGAAAAAAGTTATCTAATACTTATATTTAATTTCTAATCTAAAAGTGTTATTTTACTTGAACATTTCAACACAGACTTAGGCATGTCATGTCTCTGAAATTTTAAAAAACCTTCTCTCTAATGTTATTTCCTAAGAAGTGTCATACTATCCTGTTATTGAAAATCTTTATTAATTCCATCCCAACACTATCAATTCCACAAAGATAAACTGCATAGATAATATCTGCTTATAGAACTTACTCAAAGGGTAGATCAGTCAGTACTGACCTGCATGTATGTCACCTTCCTATATAGTCAGAACACTACAGCTCCATCACCTCCAACAAAATCTCCTAAACTGACAAAGAAATCTACAGCTTACAGAAACCTCTACCTGCAAGGAATGCAAAAACCATTACTCTTTCACGGACACTAATAAGTTATCATTTGAAATAAAGTCCAGAAAGGCTAAGTAACTTATCTATGCAGTGCCCTGCCTACTTCCACCGGTTCAGATGGTGAATTCATATCTAAGGCTGGTACCAGATTAAGTACCACGTGCTCACTTTATGACACATCATGTTTCACTGCAATTTATATTATAGAGCTCATAACACCATTACAAACTAATATCAAAGTGAGAACAATTCTAGAATTCCAACATTTTATGAATCACTTAAGTGTGAATGCACCTGGACTACCTAGAAAGGATACATACTACCAGATTATCTGCAAAGACCAAAAATATTTTCACAGCAAAACAGCAATGAAAAACCAGATAAAATTTTTTATCTTAAATTCCACAAAAAATATTTAATCAAAGTAATGCAAGAAAATCATATGAAGAATATTAAATAATATATGCAGGCATATCAGAAGTCTGTGCATATTCAAATGTAAAAATTTTACACAGATTTTTCCCTTGTTAATGGAAGAGACACACATTACATATTAAATACAAAAGAAAATTCCTCACACATTTCCTCACTTAAAGCTCTGATAAACAATGAGACAAACATTACAAGTCAATCCCAGAAGTCCCTTTTCTGGAGTATAAGCTTCATGAGAACAAGAACGTAATTCTGTTCACAGCTATATCCCCAGTGCCTAGAAGAGTGACTAGCACACAGTAGGTAGTCGAAGATGTGTTAAATAAATGAATAATCTACTAACCAAGTCAACAGAAAAGTAATCTGCAGTTTGGTCTACCAATAATAGCTAACCAGAACTGGAAATTGTTACAAAGGAAAACTAACAGAATCCAACAGTTAACTCAAAATTTCCTTCTTTCTCCTTAAAGAAAGGTAAATAAAGTTAATTAGTTCTGATGAACTTACTGTGTTACCCATTATATGTAAAAAATAACTCCAACACACTGACATGGGAAAACTGGCCATAACAGCAAAAAAGTAAACAAAACAATTCAGTAAGTCTCCATATGTCTTGAACAGAATTAACAACAAGGACATGACATTTTATCTGAATGGGTTTCCAGATCATCACGGCAGTCTGCTGTTCTGGGAAGATATATTTTCAAAACATTTGATCTAATGTATAAAAACAGAGACTTAGCAGTATACTTAAGAAATACAAAGTTTAAAAAGTCTTCAATAGTCAATTTTTAAAAGGTTTGTCCCCATTTTGCTCTGTGAATCACAAAAAAATGTGAAGTTTATAATAATAAATAATTTTATTTGAAAAAATGCTTTTCAAAAATGTAAAAAATTATGGCAGAATTTTAAATTCTGAAATATCAAGCTTAGAATATGTTTTCTTTAAGAAGGAGTTTTGATGAAATATGACTGGATGAGGTAGATAGTCTAGGATAAGATGGGATGGAATGGGATGAGATGAAACAGAGTAAATGTACTTCATTAACTCCTTGTTCTGTTAAATATGTGCATGTGTATGCACACTGGGCCATACTATGCAATGTATTTCTTACTGCTATCATAAAATTTTTTAAACAGTGGAGAAAAGAAAGAAAAAGAAATGTGTCCTTAACTTTTAATAATTACTAAATAAAGGCTCTTTACAAGGCATAATGCAATGCCAAAATACACAAGCAGTATTTAGATCTGTGGGTTTTTTGCTAAGCTATGCAGCTACACAGAGGTTCTCAACTCTGCACACTAACATAACCAGGAGAGCTTTTGAAAAACACAGAAAAATAGGGATGCCCAGGCTCCATCTCCAGAGTATGATTTAATTTGCTGGTTGAAACCCAGGTACTGGTACTTTTTTCAAAAGCTTAACTTCCCCATGTGATTTCAATGTGCAGCCAGTTAAAAACCATTAATCTAAAAAGACCTTTATTGTCAGATTATGCTTTTCTCAAACATGTAATGCTTCTTTTATGAAATTTTGAAAACTCACTCCTTTTGCTCATTTCTGTAACCTTTTTCATTTTCAAGGATTTAACAATATTAGGCAAACAAAAAATAGCAATTCACATAAACCAATCCTGAAGATCCAGTCTAAAGAAGTTAAAAATCCCTCACATGCTAAATATACTAAAATCCTGTGGTTTTATCCTTCCTTAACATTTTTGCATTGCTCTGGTTAAGAACCTTCCTTAGAATAGGAATGCAAAACAACAAAAAAAAGACATATGCATGAGCTGTTATCAAAAGTCTGTGACTTACTATTTCTTAATTGCCACTGTTCCCAAGAAATGATACAGTACAAAGTATAACTAATGATTCCCCAGGCCATACATGAAAATCAATTTTACTTAGTAACGATGCTATATAAATGTAGCAACACATATTCTAGTCAATTTAGGCTAGACTTTTTGAAACTGGTAAATGCGGATAAATCCTAAACTGAGATCAAAATCACTGAAAGATAAAATATCCTATTAGTTATAAAACACAAAGAAATCAATAGAAAAAAATGTTAACTCTATACAGTGTTTAATATTTTTTAAAAGGATCACAGGGCTTCCCTGGTGGCGCAGTGGTTGAGAATCAGCCTGCCGATGCAGGGGACATGGGTTCGTGCCCCGGTCCGGGAAGATCCCACATGCCACGGAGCGGCTGGGCCCGTGAGCCATGGCCGCTGGGCCTGCGCATCCGGAGCCTGTGCTCCGCAATGGGAGAGGCCACAACAGTGAGAGGCCCGCGTACCGCAAAAAAACAAATAAATAAATAAATAAAGTGATCACAAATAGGCTGGCCACATCACAGGTGGGCTAGCTAGATCATATCTGGAGTAGTATATGTGTTCTATCAGATTGCTGGGTTGGCTCTTTTTTGTTACCTACATGTAGATAGTCACCACACAGCAAACATAAATTTAATGTATATATAAAGGAGAACAGTCGCGGAACATACACAAAGGGGAGTTGCAATGAGCTGTGAAGATACCAGTAAACACTGAAATTAGAACGGCATGGTTTAGTGGTATACTTCATCTCCCCCTGGTGCTTTAGGATGAAATAACATGATTTTTTTTTTTTTAATTCTACTGGATTAAGAAAAATGTGCATGAGAGATAGCCAAAGCAATTGTTTTAAGTGTTTCTATTTTCTGCCATTAATAACTACAAAACAGAACAAGTATTTTTAAAGCCTTTTTATGAGGTCACAACCAACAAAGCAACAAAAAGATGAAAAAGGAATATAAATAAAATGGGAATTATACATATTAATCAAAGCACCAACTCATCCTTCTAAGAAACATTAAAGAATATTCTTTGCACTTTTGTTTATATTATATAGTAGCAAATCAGTTTAAGATTTCAAACGATTTAATTCATACCTCCATTGGTATGTGGTTTCTTTTTAAATGAAATTGTATTAACCATGTCCCACTCTGCTTCATAACTGTTCAGATGTTCCAATCCTCGATGAGCTCTTTCTTTTGGGGCCTGGGTCCATTCCACGACTGAACTGGAGTCCTAAAATAGTTATAACATATAAAATATTTAGGGACTAAGACTAGAATTTCATTTCAATCAATAATATCCTCTCAGCTTCTATATAAATTAAGTTTGTAGGTTGTGGCAGAGATCACTGGTGGGAAAGCTGAACACTATCTCCTATCCTTTTCTCCCTTGCTCAGCTGACCAAAAAGACAAGAAAACCTTCTCCAGATTCTCCTGCAGTTAGGGTTGCCAATGAAATAGAAGCATAAGTCAACAGTAGGGCCTTGGAAATGCTTTTGCTTTCCTAATAAAAGCTTCATCCCTTTTTCCCTATTTCCTGCTTTTGATGCAGCTATGCTGCCTAAAAACATAATAGCCACCTCATAATCATAAAAAAATTAAAAAATTTTAAAAAACCAAACACTGCAAATAGCTCTGAACCTCCAGGCTTCTGGTTATTTGAGGAACATACCCAATGGTGGTTACTTATTTAAACCACCATTGGTCGCACATGTCTCTTAATCAAAATTAGCTAAAAGCTGCAAATACCATATCTACATATTCAGTTCTAAAGAACTTTCTATTTTAAAAGAGAATAAAACCAAAAGTCTAAAATGCTATGTTAATAATCTGACTAAATCGAAAAGTTTAACTTCTATTCAACAAAAGATACCATACATAAGTTAAAGATAAGCAAAACTGTGTGAAAATGTTTCCAAAACATACGGAAGATGACAGAAAAATATCCAGAATACAAAAACAATTCCTACCAATTTATTGAGAAATCAACAAACATCAAAAGAGAAAAATAAGGAAATGGTATGAACAAGCAAATCAAAGAAGAATTATGAAGTGACAAACAAAGGAAGATGTCCAACTTCAGAAACAATCCACGAAAAGCAAGTAAAGATGAATTTAAATTTTTCTGGCCCATTCAATTAAAAAATAAAAATATGGAAGACAGTGTGAGGAAATGCTGTATCTCACACACTGTTGATGACAGTGCTAATTAGTTACTGACTCAAATATACAATTGAGTCATATTTATTAAAATTCAAACTATGCATGTCTTTCACCACAATAACTCTCTTCTCATCTACTTTAGAGAAATACACATGTATACAAAGAGGCAGATACAAGAATTTTCATCACAAAATTGTTTGTAAAAGTGAAAAGCTGAATATATCTTATCATCCATCAATGAAGGAATAAGTAAATAAACTAGCGGGTAGCCAATAAAATGCTAGGCAGAAGTTTAAAGACTGATATCTGTTCATGTGTATATATGTTCAATATATAATAGTAAATAAAACAAAGTTAAGAAACAATGTATGCAGTATAACAACTACATGGAACATATGTAATCAGAAACACACTAGAGGAAACCAGGGATGAATGGATGGATGGATGGATAGATAGATATGATACGAAATGTGTACCGATAAAAGTCTGGAAAGATATACATTAAACAGGGACAGATTAGGGACAGGGTTCTAGTCAAGGAGGACTTCAACTTTCTATTATTTGAATTTTTACAACAAGAATGTATTCGTGTATTGCTAGTGTAATTGTTTTTAAAAATGGAAAAAGGAAGATTTATAGGAACAGGAATATATTATAAACAAAAGAAATTAATAAGAAATAGAAACAGACTGAAGCATAGGGGGAAAAACTGAATGAATGAAATTATAAAGTGGAGTGATTTTTCCTCCAAGTCCTTCCTCTGATGTCATTTCTCAGGGAACCCTCCTCGTTTGCCCAATTTAAAAAAATGTAACCCTTAACCACCATCACTACCAACTTTCCCATCAATAGTAGGGAAAGCAAAGCAGCATTTACAGAACCCCACCCCACACAAAGGCTTGGAACTAGTAAATCAGGTACTTCTGGAAACCAGGATAAAGGTTAAGCTGAAAACAGGACTACTAACAAAAGTCTGTAAGACTGAAGGTTTATTCATTGGAACAGGTAAAACAGATTATCTGTGGATTAGGAGAAACCAGAGACACTGAGCAAAGAGATAATACACTGAAAACAGGAGAATTAACTGAAAGTTCATCTATATAATAAGTTGGCAAGACTCCCAGCTCTCTTCCTCCACTCAGTTCCCAGAACAGTAGAATCCAGCTTGCCCTCTCCAGGCAGGAATCTGTAGATTCTTCTCTGACAAATGACTAGTCCATGAATAAAGACCCAGGTTTCAGTATCGGGGATTCCCCCAAGGAAACAGCCTAGCCAAGTCACCCTGAGTCCCAACTATTAACAAACCTACCCATACATAGAGAGAGTATAATCAGTTTTTTGTGTTTGCTGTTAAACATGAGCACCACAATACAAAGATCACCAAATGTCAAAGGCAAGTGTTTACATTAAAGTCCAAATGAAATAGGAAAAAAAAAAGGTCAATTAGAGGAGGTGGACTATATACAGAGATGAAAACATCTAAAAAACTATCCTTCAACTCCTCAGAAATAAGGAAGAATAGTATATTCATGAAGAACAGGATGCTATTTTTTAAAAGGGGGGAAAGGGGACACACAACAAAATGTATTAGAAATCTAAAAAACAGCAAAAATGAAAAAGGCAATTGGGCTTCCCCGGTGGCGCAGTGGTTGAGAGTCTGCCTGCCGATGCAGGGGACACAGGTTCGTGCCCCGGGTCCAGGAGGATCCCACATGCCACGGAGCCGCTGGGTCCATGAGCCATGGCCACTGAGCCTGCGCATCCGGAGCCCGTGCTCCGCAGCGGGAGAGGCCACAACAGTGAGGGGCCTGCGTACCGCAAAAAAAAAAAAAAAAAAAGAAAAGAAAAAAAAAGAAAAAGGCAATAGAAGAACTGGAAGATAAAACTGAAGAAATTTCCTAGAAAATAATACACACATACACAAAGAATTAGAAAATAGTAAAGTATTAAAATATTACAGGACCAGTCCAAAGCATGTAGAGTTCCAGAAAGAAAGAAAATAGAAAATGGAGACGAAGAAGAAATCATCACTAAAATAATTCAAGAAATTTCCTAAAAACTAAAGGACACAAGTTTTCACATTAAAAAAAAGCCTATCAAGCACCCAACACAGTGGATAAAAAAGACCACAAGGGCACATTTCCAGAACATCTAGAACACTAGAAACAAAAAGGCAATTCTAAAAGCTTCTAAAGAGGAAAAAAACTATAGCAAGGATCAGGACTTAGAATGTAGCAGACTTAACATCAATAAAGGAAATTAGTCAAACCTGAGACAATAACTTTCAAAAATACGAGGGGAAATTTATTTTCAAACCGTAATTCTATGCTAGCCAGCTATCAATTCAGAATAAGGATAGAAAAGCCTGAAAACAGAAATGTTTTTGCTCTCATATACCCTTTTTCTCAGGAAGCACTGGAGGTGCACCAAAACTAGGGAGTAAACCAAAATATAAGATAGCAGAGGATACAGGAAATGGGGAGTAAAATATGGGAAAGAGGCAAAAAGAATCCCCAGGATAATTGCTGCACAGCAAGCCAAAAGAGCAACCAGTTCAGAAGGAACTTGTAAGAAGCTCTGGAAGAAACGTCTCTAAGAAGATGACACTGGAAGATCATCTATGTGATTAAATATTTTGAGAAGAAATGTGGACAACTGGGCCATAGTTTCAAGGTGAATTAGATATAAGACAGAGCTAAATCTCTACCTTCCATAGTGAGAAGTCAACACATGATACAAATGTTAAACATAAGTTAATCCAACTATTCCGTTACTGGGTTTTCAAGGAAAAATGTATCCACACAGAAACTTGAATATGAACGTTCAGAGTAGCATTATTTACATAAGCCTAAAAATGAAAACAACCCAAATGTCCATCAACTGATGAATGAACAAAATGTGGTACATATCCATAAACATAGTATTATTCAGAAAAAAAGGAAAAAAGATACAAAGTACTGACAGGTGCTATAACATGGATGAACCTTGAAAACATTACGCTAAGTGAAAGAAGCCAGCACAAAAGACTACATATTATATGATTCCATAGATAAAATGTCCACAACAGACAAATCCTCAGAGACAGACAGTAAATTAATGGGTGCAGAGGACTGGACTTAAGTGGGAATGAGGGGTGACTGCTAAGAGGTACAGTTTCTTTTCTGGAAGTAATGGAAATGTTCAAAAGTTAGATATTGGTGATGGTTGCACAACTCTGTAAATATACTAAAAACACTGAGTTATACACTTTAGAAGAGTGAATTTTATGGTACATGAATTATATCTCAATAAAGCTTTAATTTAAAAAAATGGCATTCCTTCAGTCATGCATTTTTTTCTTAAATACCTTTCCAGCATACAGAATACTAGAAGAATCTAATGCATCATCCAATGGTCTCCAGTCCACTATTACTTCAGCATCCTAGAGAAAGAAATTATTAACCATATTTACTATTCAGCAATATCTTATATTTTTAGTCACCTATACTTAATTCCCTGAACTGAAAATGAAATTTTTAACCCCATAAATTTATCAGCATGTTAAATATGGAATATCATATGTAAACCACTATCTGACAACAATGTATAGATTTCTAAACTCTGCCTTTCATTATAAAAAAATTATATTACTGCAACTTTTACTTAAGTTTTAAAATATTCCATACCATTTTACTGGCTTATCTAAAGCATTTTATTTCTAACATCACTTCCCTGTTAAATTTACAACCACTGCTCAATTACATAATTTTGTCTTACATGTGAAATTCAAGCCTGCTGATAATGCCCCAATTATTATTTAAACAATTATTAAATAAAAATTATTTTTATTTAAACATAAACAATTATTAAATGAAGTCATTTACTAGAAACATACCTTTTCTAAAACACGTAATATTCCTGAAATCAAGCTGTCTTGGTCACTGGTCTTTCCAAAAGATGAATGAATATACACCCCTTCCTGTTCGTATATAATCTGGAATGGCAAAAATAAGATTAATCAACACCATTTTTATTCAATACTATTTCAACATTTGTTTTTTAAAAAATTAAGAGATGTTTTCCTATAATGCCTGAACCAAGTTTCTGGTTATTTCATATAAAAATGTATTATCTTAAAAATACTACTCAGACTTAAAAGCACTTCAAACAAAGATAAACTAGAAGGAAATCGGCTTTGTTATGCATGCAAGTTTTTTGGTTTAGTGATAATCATGATCTTGATCTTCTCCTTAAACAAAGATGTCAGGCTAATTGTTATGTGACCCTATATGCAAATTCCACTTAACATATATTTTTAACAAACATTAAGCAAAGTATTGGGTTCAAACTGAAAATATCAAAAAATAAGAACAGATGAAATATAATGAAAAATTAATGATTTCTAACTATTTCATAACAGCACATAAGTTTATTTTGGTGTGCTTTTGTAGCACACTGGCATAGAAAATAAGATGGGAATATTAAAAAGTAATGATGAGGACTTCTTGGAAAAACTAGTTTAAACTAGTTCAAGCTCACAAACACTGAGTGCTTCTATATGTAAAAGCATGTAAGACTGTAGGTATAAGAATATGACTAAGACATGGTCCCTGAACAATGTCCTATGGGAATACAGGGGAGACTTAAGTAAATTCCTGAGTAAACTGAAACGTTTATAAAGTTAAGCCTTATGTTCTAAAGGCATAATGTTACATATTAAGATTCTAGGGGGCTTCCTTGGTGTCCAGTGGTTAAGACTCAACGCTGCCAACGCAGGGGGCGCAGGTTCAATCCCTGGTTGGGGAACTAGGATCCCACAAGCTGTGTGGTGCAGTCAAAGGATAAAACAACAACAACAACAAAAAATATATATATATATATGGAACAAATTGGGAAGAAATATTTGTAACATATATAATAAACATTAAAAAAAATGATTCTACTCCTGTGACCAATTTCAAACTACTAAAAAATTTTTTTCACTATGAAAATAAGTAAAAGGGAAATAAAATAGTCACTTCCAGATATTACAAACTTATTTAATTTTGACATAAGTTAAGTTTGGAATACAGTGTACTTTCTATTTATGTAAACCTTTTATTAATACAATCACATCTCTATTCAAAATAGCATGGGGACCAAGAACACAGGACAAGCAACACAGGCCATCACTATCGCCCCCCAGTTGACATCTGTGGAACACTTATGCACTAAGAATTCCATGTTATAGCTTAATCCTTACAATAACCCGAGACCATAGGTTCTGTAACTATATCATTGTAACTACATCATTAGGATGAGGAGCCCATCTATGTGAACAAGAAAACTGAAAGAGAAGTTAAATAACTTGCCTAAGGTTGATGATACAAATGGTAAGGGGTGGTGTGGAGTTTGAAACCCAGGCAGTCTGACACCAGAGAACTGTTCTCTTAGCCACTGCACTACAAAGTTCCCACATTACTCTTACTGCCTCTCCTGTTATGTTAATCACTTGTGATATAGACTTACATCATGTCAAGAATGAGTCCTTCCAATAATCAAGATCACCAGAGAAGTTTTGATCTCGAAAACCCAAGATGGCCTTCAATGAAATAGTTGTTAAAAGACTGGCATTAAACAGAAGGCAAAGACTGGGGACAGTCTGAGTTGGGGAGTAGTGAGAAAACAATTCTATACTGTTTGTATAGAAATGAAAAATCAGATTTATTCACTCATGTGCACAAAGATATGCATAAGAATATTCACAATAGTATTACTTATAACATGGTGGGTGGTAGAGTAGGAAAGGAGGAAAAGGAAGGTATGAATCTAAATGACCACAAAGAGGAAAATTATAAAACATATTCTGCAATATTCATTCTATGGAGAATACTATTCCGAAGTTAAGAGGTAGATTAAACAGACAGACATACATGGAAAAACCTTCCAATTATACATAATATGATGACATTTATACTGTTAAAAGTTTCTCTATATCTGTGTAAAATACAGAGAACAAGCTCTGGAAGGACACACTTTAATGTTAACAAAGGTTACTTCTGCAAAAGATAATGGGATGGGGAAAGGTTGAAAGAGGAACTGTAACTTTCTATGTTAATGCTGAACTTATTTGAAAATTTCAAAGTACAAATATATAGTTATATATTGCTTCAGTAATTAAAAATTAACTTAAATGAGTAAAGTAAAAAGAGGGAATTCCAGAAGTATAAATTATAACCTTTCTGGACTTTCATTTATCAATGTATAAAACAGGGGCCACAAAATAGAAGTATGAAAAGGCTATGGGAAAAAAAAATCTCTTAAAATCTCAAGCTTTTTTGACAAAAGATATCCAGAAACTTCACTTTAGCATATTTTCACCTAATACTCAGCTATGAGAACAATCAAGAGCTCTATAGCTGAAAAAGGGACACTCATTTGCCAAGAAAAGCTTGGTATCATTAATAGTACAATCTAAGATTCTGTGGTACTATTAATACTAAAGAGATTTCGGAGCCTTTATGAAATAAATGAACCCTAAAGAAAATGAAACACTTCACGTAACTGAAGCACATTAAACAGCTCTTCCTTCTCCATACATATGTTAGTGAAGTGTTTCCTTATTCTATTTTTCATTTAAGAAAAAGTTGAGTTTCCGAAGTAATTTAGGTGGGAAAATATCTTAAGAAGTATTAAAGTACCAGGTACCTCACGAAAAGTCAAAACTGCACTCATCTCACGTTCTGTGTTCTTAACTTTTTAGCACTTTTTGAGGGACAAATTACATGCCCCAAATTTCACAATCCCAAACCCAGACTTTAGAAATACTGTCTTTAGAAAGCGGTCATGTTCAGCTTTTTGATTTGAAAAGCGTGATATTACACGTTCTTACAATATTACAAACTTGAGATATTACACGCTAAATACAAATTAATTCTGCAGAAGGAATAAAATCTGTAAATTTACCTTCATGTGCTACTAAACCTTATGAAGTCTTATAAGACTTAAAGGCGCACAGGTACACACACACACACACACACACACACACTAGCTGCATTAGTACATAATTTATTTCATATATAAAATAATAATAAGTTTTAACTGAATTGCACTTTGTTTTCAAAGCACTCTGATCTCATTAAATCCTCACAGCCAAACTGAATGAGTCAGAATAGATCTCATTACCTCTATGTCCATTTTACAGAAAAATAAACTGAGACACAGACCTGTTCAGTGACTTTACATCAAAGGAAGGAGTGGATTTCATATTTCCTGGCATCTTCACCCATTAAATCTCAACTGTCTCAAGAAAGTACCAGAAAAATTCTACATGGCTTCCCTAGAGGAAAGTGGTCTCTGAAATTGCTTAGATGTACAAAATAATGTTGCTTCAAGGACTAAAAACAATTATTATTTTTTTTTAGGCTGTACCACGCAGCTTGCAGGATCTCAGTTCCCCAACTGGGGACTGAACCCAGGCCCTCGGCAGTGAAAGCGAGACGTCCTAACCACTGGACCACCAGGGAATTCCCTAAAAACAATTTTTAAATGCCTTTAATTTATAAATCAATACAGCAGCTAACTAACAATCTGGCCTTTCAACAAAAATCCTTAATTTCTCCCCCATCTGAACTCCTAATCATTCCACAGAAAAAGCTTAGTCCCTTTTATAGCATCTTGGTTTGAATAATTCATTTTAACATTACAGGGAATGATTTTACTTGTTTTTTTATTCATAGCATATATATGTTCATCACCACAGTCTGTGGATACGTGTATATAATAAAATACAATCATATCAACTACTTGAAACAGCTCAAAATATAGAAACAGAAGTCCAATTAAAAATTTGATCTCAGGAAATTCCTTGGCAGCCCAGTGGTTAGGACTCCACACTTACACTGCCAGGGCCCAGGTTCGATCCCTATTCCCACAGGCCAAAAAAAAAAAAATTGATCTTATAACAATAGCAGGAAGATAATATTTCTTCATTAAACTCTACAGTGAATTGATTCCTAAGGAGTACCATTCTTCCATAGGACATTCTGCTTCTTACATTTATCAGTGGTAACGATCAATACTTGAAAAGCTATCTCCAAGCTTGTTTGAAATGAAAAATTATTTTGCTACAGGGAACAATTATGATATCAGGAATTTCATCTAAGATAATACTTTCAGTAAAACAGGCTTCTAATTTCCTTACTCTGGTTTTGTTCATAATCTCTAATGCAAAATAAAAAGAAAGGTTCAAATGCTATTACTGGCCATGTAATATTTCTATAATGTGTTACTCTACAAAGCATTTCTACATTATCACATTTGATCCTCACAACTCAATTAGATATGTGATATCATTCCCACTTTGTAACTGAGGGAAAAAATGCAAGGAAGTTAAGTGATTTGATCAAGGTTCTCCCATTACTTTGGGGTTCAGACTCAGGTCTGCTCTGATAAGTTTTATTTGTCCAAACAGTACATAATGTAAAAGGCCATCAACTTAAGGCTTAGCATATGTGGAACTGACAACATTGTTCCAGTATCCTACGTGCTCATATTCCAATCTAAAGCAGTCACCAATTAGCTACATGAGTAGGTCCTCCGTGCTACAGGAAAGGTTTAAAGAAAGGGCATCAGTAATGCCTCTTTCTTTCCACTACCTAAGATTTGAGGGGAGACGAAGAGTTCATAGGTATAACAGGAAAATAATATGTAAGTCAGAAAGACAAGAAAAAAATTATATTCCAAGGCGGTCAAGGGCAATGAAAACTAATGTCAGGAAGCTGGCAAATGGAAAGCTATGAGAAGAAAAAGACTGAAATGAAAGTCTGCACTACTAGAGATGTACAACTTGCTTGAGACTCCTTTTGCAAACAATCCAGACTCTGTGAGTTATCAGCACCAAACATCCGCAACAGCAAGACAATGTATAGGCAGTGAAGACTTCCCATGATTGTTACCTTAGGGATACAAAGGCACTAAATGTAAAAATAAAAGTTTAAACAATTCTCTAGCATATATACCCGAGATATTACTAAAAGTCTATGCCAAATTCTCCAACCCTAACAACTTATTAATTTGTGATACTTTACAAGGGAACAAATTACATGGCAAAAACACATCTGGAGCATATATCTCTAATGGAAACAAAAATGGTGTTTTCATTTTATCTTCCTGTTCATATGGCAGAGAAAGCTCAGTATGAAAATTGTACACAACAGGATATACAGTTGTTGTCAAAAATCAGGATTTGGGTTTTTTTTTTGATGATTCCTGTATGTCCAATCTTTTGAAATCAAGAAGTATTGCGTTTGATACAAGGAATTTAAATGCAAACTTGATTCAAAGAAAAAGAAGATATCAAATACCATGAAAGACAAAGGTGCAACTGACTGAGAAAAACAAAACTGAAAGAAGTACCTAGTAATACTAAGTGGAGGACAGAGAAGGAGGTCAAAAAAAAAAACAGGATAGCAGTGTTTAAAAAAATGCTAATAGTAATAAAGAAATGCAAGAAAGTAAGTACTATAAAAGTTAGGATAATAGTTACTTAGGGGAAGAGGGGTACCTGCAAAGGTCTATTTCTTGACCACCATGGTGGTTACAAGGACGTTTGCCTCATGAGGCATTAAGTTATGTAAGTGTGATTTTCTGTATATAAGTTTTGTTTCACAACCAAAATGCTAAAAATTACTGGTGATAAACAAAATGTGAAGTTTTAAACAGAATTTAAACCATATCTCAAGGATAACAGAGGGATACTGTCAGATGCAAATCATGACATGAATTCAACAATGGAAGGACAGGTCTTGAGGAGAAGAAAGAGAAGAAGGATAGATCAAGTAGAAGATTTGAGGGAAAAGCACAACCTATTACTAAGTGTCTCTGCCACCACCCCCCAAAATTGGTGGGGGGCGGGGTGGTGGCAGGGACAGGGGAAGGAATGCTATTGTTGTAGAGACTACCAATGGAACAGGGAAAAAAGAAACTTTAATATAAATTACAAACTGGTATTACCCGTTCTATAAATGTGATGATTACCTTCAGCTACCCAAATGTCTATTGGAATTCTCTAAATACTTAGCATTTAATAAAATTCTTGAATGTCTTGCTAACTGTCACCACTCAGAAGGTACAGAAGAGAATACAGACCAATGAGAAAGAAGTATTTATTAACAAAAACTCTGGAAGAAAAAAGACCATCTCAAATTTTGTAACAAACAAAGGGAACAAATTTGGAACAAAGTAAAACAGTCAGCCTGATCTTGAAGGGGGGGGGGGGAGATGCATATAAGAGATAGGTATGAATCCCACCAAAACTGGAGAGGAAAAAAACCCTGTAACAGCTTACACTTCCAGCCAAGAATCCCACCAAAAACAGAGGAAAAGGGACTTCCCTGGCGGTCCAGTGGTTAAGACTCTGTGCTTCCACTGCAGGGGACACAGGTTCCATCTCTAGTCAGGGAACTAAGATCCAGCACAGCACAGTGGGGCCAAGGGGGAAAAAAAAAAAAAAAGCGGAAAAAAACCCTGTAACAGCTAACGCTTCCAGCCAAGATAGAGTAACAAGAGACTGGATTTACTCTCCCACAAGGAAAAAAAAGGGCCAAATCTATGAAACAACGGTTTTCATCAGGTAATGAAGGACGGTGACTGCTGAGTGAAAGGAAACAGATGAGGTAAATCATACTATTGCCCTAGCTTATTGTCTTGAGAGTTCCCTGCTATGACAAAAGAGAGAAAACCCAGAAGATGCCCAGTGGTCTCCCTCAGTTGAGGACACAGAGCTGGGAACTGGGCAAGGCCAAGACAGAGTACCAGACAGAGAAAAGTATACAGATAGAACTCAAGAGATCTGCAGAGATCCCCGAGTATTCAGCAGAGTACTGATCAATGCATGTGCATCAGTAATCTACTTAAGGCCAGAGGAAAACCACCTGAAATTATTAGAAGAAACAATCTGCAGCTCACACAGCACTGTTCCCATCGGTGTGGGAAACCTCATAATTCACAGAGCACTAGGTAGAGTACTCAGAACCGTCTTACCTCAGCAGTGGGGCAAAATTAGTTTCACATCAAATGCTGTGCTGATAAACAAGGTCCTACTGCAGAGCACAGGGAACTATATTCAATATTTGTAATAAACCATAATGGAAAAGAATGTGAAAAAAATACATATATGTATATATATATATATATTAACTGAATCACTTTGTTGTACACCAGAAACTAATACAACTTTGTAAATCAACTATATGACAATCAAAACAAAACATAAATAAATAAATAAATGCTGTGTTGATCCCATCTAACAAAGTTTAAAAGCAAGACCCAAAAGTAAATTGTTTCCACATAAGTGCCTTATAGGATAAAACTCAAGAACATTTTATAGGAATACAGAAATATCTAGCACCTAAAAAGATAAAATTCACAATATCTGACATCTGGCTTAAAAACAAAAACAAAAACAATACCTAACAGACATCCTAACAATCAGAAAAATATGACTCATAATGAGGAGGAAAATCACCCCATTAAATATGACCCAAAATGATACAAATAATAAAATTAATAGAGAAAGACATTAACACATTACTATAACTGAATTCCATATGTTCAGGACACTATAGAAAAGTTAGAACTTGCTAAGAGAAGACATCAAAAACATAAAAAAGATCCAAATTGAACTTCTAGAGATGAAAACTACAATGTCTGAGATGAAATACACTGAATTGGATAATGACAGATTAGACATTGCAGAGGAATAATCAACTTGAAGTTACAGCAATAAAAACTATATAAAACAAAATACAAAAAGGGGGGAAAGGGACTGAGAAAAAAATTTAACAAAGCATCAATAGGCTGCAAGGAAATTTCAAGTGGTCTAGTATATGTATAACTGAAGTACCTGAAAGAGTTGATGGAAAAAAGAAACAGAAAAAAAAATCTTTTTTGAAAAAATAATTGCAGAAGTTTTTCCAAATTTGATTAATACTATAAACCCATAGATATAAACACCAACGAACCAATGAACTCCAAAATGAAAGCAAGAATCACAAAGAAAACTAGATACAGGCACGTTGTAATCAAATTATACAAAATCAGTAATACACAGAAAATCTGAAAATCAGCCAGAGGAATAAACATTAAATATAATGATAACAGCAGATTCCTTTTTAGAAACAATGGAGACTGAAAACAATGGAGCAATACTTTTTTTTCTACTTTATTGAGGTATGATTGACATATAAGAAGCTATACATATTTAATATATATAACTTGATAAGTTGAGAATAAGTATACACTCATGAAACTATCACCATCAAGCCACAAACATATTCATCACCTCCCAAAGTTTCCTCCTTCCTCTTTGGAGCAACATCTTTAAAAAAATGAAAACAAAACAAAACAAAAGTACTGTTCACCTACAATTCTATACCCAGAGAAAATATATTCAAAAAAGAAAGTAAAATACAGACTTTTTTAGACATATAAAAGCTAAAAAAATTCATTACTATCAGACATACACTACAAAAAATGTTAAAGTAAGTCTTTCAGGCAGAATAAATTACACTAGAAGGAAATCTGGATCTACATACAGAAATGAATGCCACCGAAAACAGTAACTATGTGGATAAATATATTTTTCTTGTTAACCAAATCCCCTTCTTTAAAGCATAAACAAGCAGATAAATGAATACATGTTTTTTGTGGGGTTTGTAATATATGCAAAAGTAAAATAACAACAATAGCACAAAAGCCAGGAGAAGTGACAATATACTGTTTGTTCTAGGTTCTTATACCTTATGTAAAGTAGTATAACAACTCTTGAATGTAAATGTCATAAGCTAAAGATGTACTCTGTAAGCCCTAAAGCAATCACTGAAATAGCAGAGTTATAGTGAATTAGTCAACAAAGGAAATAAAAAATAAACACAGAATAATGAAAACTACTTGACTAATCACAAAGAAGACAGAAAAAGAAAATGGAACAAAGGAGAGATGGGACAAATAAAAAGCAAACAGCAAGATGACAGACTTAAACTTAACCATATCAGTAATCACATTAAATATAAATCACCTAAAGACTCCAACTAAAAAGAGATTATCAGACTGAATAGAAAAGCCCCAAATCTATGCTACCTACAAGAAAAGTATTTTAAATATAAAGACACAAATAGGTTAAAAATTAAAAGATGAAAAGATATGCCAACACTAATCAGAAGCTAAAATGGCTATATTAATATCAGACAAAAATAAATTTCAGAGCAAAGAAATATTACCAGGTAGAAAGATATTTTCATAGTGATAAAATGGTCAGTGCCTCAAGATGACCTAACAATCCTACATGTTTATGCACCTAATACCAGACCTTCAAAACACATGAAGCATAAAGTGATAGAACTGCATGAAAAAATAAACAAGTCCACAATTACAGTCAGAGATTTCAAACCCCTCTCTCAATAACTGATTAAACAATAGACATAAAATCAGTAATAACACAGAAGACTTGATAACACCATCAACCAACTGGACCTAATTTACACTCGAAACATTCCACCCAACAACAGCAGAATACACATTCTTTCAAATGTACACAAAACATTTACCAAGACAGATCAAAAATTGGGCCATAAAACAAATCTCAATAAACTTAAAAGAATTCAAGTATATTCTGTGAAAGTAAGTTATAAATCTGTACTAGAAATATCTTTGGAACATTCTCACATATCTGGAAATTAATAACATTTATAAATAACCCAAGGGTCAAGAAGAAATCAAAGGAAAATTAGAACGTATTTGAACTCAATAAGAATGCAAACACATCGTATTAAAATCTGTGTAGGGCCACTAAAACAGTGCTTACTGGGAAACATAGCATTACATGCCTTTATTAGAAAAGAAAAAAGGCCTCAAATTAATGACCTGAGCATCTACCTTAAGAAACTAGAAAAAGAAATGCAAATTAAACCCAAAGTAAGCAGAAAGAAAAAGCAGAGTAGAAATCAATAAAATAGAAAAAAGAAAAATGGGGGAGGGGAGAAGAGCTCAATGAAACTGAAAGCTAGTTCTTTGAGAATAACACGGTAAAACTCTAGCCAGACAGATGAGGAAAAAATAAGAGACACAAATTACCAATATTAGGAATTAGAACTTTAACATCATTACAAATGTACACAAGTAAAAAAGATACTAAGAAAATTTATGAACAATTTAGACTAATAAAACTGACAACTTCGGACTTCCTTGGTGGCACAGTGGTTAAGAATCCGCCTGCCAATGCAGGGGACACGGGTTTGAGCCCTGGTCCGGGAAGATCCCACATGCCACGGAGTAACTAAGCCTGTGCACCACAACTACTGAGCCTGTGCTCTAGAGCCCGCAAGCCACAACTACTGAGCCCAGAAGCCACAACTACTGAAGCCAGCACGCCTAGAGACCGTGCTCCACAACAAGAGAAGCCACCTCAAGGAGAAGCCCGTGCACCACAACAAGAGGAACCGCTGCTCGCTGCAACTAGAGAAAGCTCACGCAGCAACAAAGACCCAACGCAGCCATACATACATACATAAGTTTATTTTAAAAAATTGACAACTTAGACAAAACAAATAAATTCCTTAAGAAAGACAGCTACCAACACTCACAGATGAAAAAGAGAACCTGAGTAGCCCAGTATAAATTAAGGAAATTCAATTTTTAAAATTAATTTTTACTGGCGTATAGTTGATTTACAACGTTGTGTTAGTTTCTGCTGCACTTTTTTTTTGGCCACACCGCGAGGTTTTGTGGGATTTTAGTTCCACGACCAGGGACCAAACCTGAGCCCTTGGCTGTGAGAGCACATTGTCGTAACCACTGGGCCGCCAGGGAATTCCCTGAATTTTTAGTTAAAAACCTTCCCACAAAGAAAATTCCAGGCCCAAATGTTTTTACTAGTAAGCTCTGCCAAATATTTAAGAAAGAAGTAATACCAATCCTATACAAACTCAGGAATATGAAGGGGAGGAATACTTCCCAACTCATTCTAGGATCCCAGCACTACCCTGACACTAAAATCAGACAAAAACAAGAAAATAAAACTATAGACCAATATCTCACATGAACTTAGGTACAAAAATTTTAAATAAAAATTGAATCCAACAATATGTAAAAAGGAAAATACTTCATGACCAAGTGGGGTTTACTCTTAGGGTTGGTTTAATATTAAAAAGTCAATCACTGGGCTTCCCTGGTGGCGCAGTGGTTGAGAGTCCGCCTGCCGATGCAGGGGATGCAGGTTCGTGCCCTGGTCTGGGAGGATCCCACATGCCACGGAGCGGTTGGGCCAGTGAGCCATGGCTGCTGGGCCTGCGCGTCCGGAGCCTGTGCTCTGCAGTTGGGAGGCCACAACAGTGAGCAGCCCGTGTACAGCCAAAAAAAAAAAAAAAAAAAAAAAAAAGCCAATCACTATAATTCACCACAATGAAAAATTTTAAAAAGAAAAACCATATACATCATCTCAGAAGATGCAGAAAAAGCATTCAACAAAATCCAACATCTATTTCAGACAAACACTCTCAGCAAATTAGGCATAGAAGGGAAACTTCTTCAGCCTAATAAAGGGCAACTATGAAACACTTAGTACAGCTGACATCATATACTTAAAAGACTGAATGCTTTCTCCTAAGATCAGGAACAAAGTAAGTATGTCCACCCTTACCACTTCTATTCAACACTTTACTTGAGGTTTCAGACACTACAAAAAAGAAGAAATAAATGGCATCTAGATTAGAAAAGAACAAGTAAAACAACTTATTTACAAATGACATGACTTTCTATGTAGAAAAGCCATTGGAATCTACCAAAAAGCTACTAAAACTAAGTGAATTTAGGCTCAGGCAGAGAAAATATACTAGCAAATCATACTGTATATGTCATAAAGGATTTGTATCCAGAAGATAAAAAGAACTCTCAAAACTCAGTGACAAGAAAATGAAGAAAACAATTTATTCAATAAAATAAAGTAGGCAAAAGGTTTGAACAGACACCTCACCAAAGAAAGTATAGGGATAACATAAAATCACATGAAAAGATGCTCAACATCATAAGTCATTAGGGAACTGCAAATTGAAGCCATCTATTAATTTTAAAAACAAACGTGCCAAATGTTTTTTCTGGGGGGTGGGGGGTGGGCACCATGTGGCATACAGTATCTTAGTTCCCCTACCAGGGATTGAACCCACAACCCTGCAGTGGAAGCACTGAGTCTTAACCACTGGACCGCCAGGGAAGTCCCCAACATGCCAAATGCTAACAAAGATGTGGAGCAGCTGGAACTTTCATACACCACCAGTGGGAATGTAAAATGGTACAACTACTTTGGAAAATAGTTTGGCAATTTCTTAAAATCCTAAACATGCAACTAACATTACAATCCAGCTATTCTACTCCTAGATATTTGTCCAAGAAAAGAGAGAGCACATACTCATACAAAGACTTATACATCAATGTTCACAACACCTGTATTTGTAACAGCCAAAAGTGGAAAAAACCCAAATGTCTATCAATGGGTGAATGGATAAACAAATCGTGGTATACCCATACGACAGGATACTACGTGGCAATAAAAAGGAATTAACTAATGATACATGCAGCAACATGAATGAACCTCAAAATAATTATGCTGAATGAAGAAAGTCAGACCAAAAACAGAATACATACCATATAATTTCATTTATATAAAGTTGTAGAAAATGTAAACTAATCTATAGTGACAAAAAGCAGTTCAGTGTTTATCTGTGGACAGGATGAAGGTAGTGATAGATTACAATAACTCATCAGGAGGAGACTCTGAGTGGTAGACATGTCATTATCTTGATTCTGTTGATGGGTTCACAGTGTATATATACATCAAAAGTTAGCACATTATACATGCTATGTGCAACTTACTGTTTGTCAAGTGGCACCTCAATAAAGCTGTATTAAAAAATAACTTACAGGGCTTCCCTGGTGGCGCAGTGGTTGAGAATCCGCCTGCCGATGCAGGGGACACGGGTTCGTGCCCCGGTCCAGGAAGATCCCACATGCCGCGGAGCGGCTGGGCCTATGAGCCATGACCGCTGAGCCTGCGCGTCCGGAGCCTGTGCTCCACAACGGGAGAGGCCACATCAGTGAGAGGCCCGCGTACCACCAAAAAAAAAAAAAAAAAAAAAACCTTACAGGAAAAGTCTATTTTTTAAAACTGCAAAACCCTGTATAAAAGTAAATATGTTATGTAAAGATATTTTACTTAAAAAAAAAAGCAGAAAACCAAGAAAAAGAAGTTGATCCTGCCTCAAAAAAATTTAAAAATCACACCCTATCTGTTTTTCATTGTCCATAGGGAGCAAAAACTATCAAGGACATTCAAACACTTGCCACTTGGTGGTGCTAAGCTAATTATCTAAACTTGAGTCGACAAACTTTTTTTTTTTTTTTTTTTTTTTTTTGGTGGTAAGCGGGCCTTTCACTGTTGTGGCCTCTCCCGTTGCGGAGCACAGGCTTCGGACGCACAGGCTCAGCGGCCATGGCTCACGGGCCCAGCCGCTCCGCGGCATGTGGGATCTTCCTGGACCGGGGCACGAACCCGTGTCCCCTGCATCGGCAGGCGGATTCTCAACCACTGCGCCACCAGGGAAGCCCGACAAACTTTTATTAGGCACTTATTATGTGCCAGACACCATGGAGAACAGAAAAATAAACAAGATAAAGTTCCTTGCCTGTCTGTATCTGGCAATGTTATAAAAAGGATAAAATCTTTACACAAGCTAGAATATTCTAAACTGCTCCCCACCCTCTTGGGAGGAAAAACAAGAACAATGTGTAAAGGTACTAAAGAAAGGAAAAAAGTTCTCCATTTGGAATAAAATTGTCTCAGGCCCTTCAAGTTCTCCTTTATTCTTAAATATTTGCTAAGATGCATAAGCAGGTAATTATATTTATAAAACTTCCAATGACAGCTTGCTGATGGCAATAGAAAATGCAGATTTTTTTTTTTCCAAAGGAACCACGTCGGACATAACTCATTAAAGGTGCTCTGGGGACCACAGCAAATGTTTTAGAATAAACTTACTGGCCTCTTATTTAGCAAAAGTTAGAATGAAGTTGCACAATATAGTAGCAGATAATTTTTTATATTGCTCCTACACTTAAGTGGGATTCGATTTTTATTTGTTATAATTATTATAATATTTTCAAAAACTAAAGATAAATGAAAACATTCAACCCAAATATTTGAAATTTACTCTTAGACTTAGGGATAAAATTCTTGCCTTCAATCTCTGTCCAAACCTGGAAACCCAACACCTACCATACACAACATACATTCTTGAACTTTAGGATCTGTGAATTTTATAAGCTAAATTTAACAAGAAAGTTACAAAAATTCAGTTTCTTTGAAATCATTCAGCATATAAATAATTTAAACTTTGGGTTAGAGACAGTATCACCAGGATATGCCAGTGTAAGCCCTGAAAACTCTAATGAGTTCTACACCCAAATATCTAAGCAGCCACTTGATGTCTCCACTTGAATAATCCACAGGCATCTTATACTCAGTCTGTTTTATCCTAAATCTGCTCTTCTGATATTCCCAACTCTGTCTAAGACATTCCATCCACGCAGTATCCTAAATGCCTCTTTCACCATACCCATCCTACCTCCTAAATCCCTCAAATCTTCTCTGACACTGACCCCTTCATCATATGTAGCCTGGTTACTAAAATAACATTCTGGTCTCTCTTCCCCAATCTAATCACCTTCCAATAATCTGTGTAAACTGTATAATGTATAACCACTGCCAAAAATGATCTTAATAAAATGTACATCTGACCATACCACACCTGAGCTTAAAATCCTTCTGACATGACACTTTACATCTACAGCTATGCAACACCTAACACTCCCCAATACTTCCTGCCTTGGGCCTCTCTGAACTCACGTGTTCCCTCAAAACCCTGTGCCTTTTTGCGTGTGTGCATTCTGTTCCTTCTACCTAGAACACCCTTTTATACTGTCTCTCTGCAAACAACTTCTATGAATTCCTTCAAAAGAACACAAGTAATAAGCCCATCCAAACACTTCCAATCACCTCCATTCCACCTAATCTGATTTAGAAGTTTCTTTACTCGTACACATTTATTAAGCACCAACTAGATGTAGGAAGTAAAAGGTGCTGGTGGAAAAACATACATCGTAAAAAGTGTCTAACTAAACTAGTAATGTCATGTAAATCAATGGTCACATAAGAGTGTGACAGAAGTATGCACAGGATCCTGTATGAGATGTCAATTTCAGTTATTTCTTCAATAGATGTACAGTGAATGCCTAACAATGTGCCAGGCACAGAGTAAGCTTCTAGGTATAAATAAATAAGACTCAGTCACTGCCTTCATAGCAATCTACCTGGGGATTAGGACAAGAAAACAGACAATTACAACATATGACGGAGGGTGAATAGGCTGCCACAGCAGACCCTAATAAATTATAGCTAACCTAGATGTAAGGGGCTCAGGCAGGATGAGAAATCAGGAAGACTTTAACTAGAGTGACATATAGCCTGAGACCTGAAGAATGGCAATTTTAACGAGAAGAGGGTATATGTTCTTGGTATGTTCTATACAGAGAGCAGTAGTTCAGTGCATGGCTGCAACCCAGATCAGACAGTACCAAGAGTTTAGAGACAAGAGTAGAGACCAGATCAGATCATACCGGGTTTTTAAGCCATACTCAGGAATTTGGGAGTTTGGAATTTACCCTGAAGATAATTATTTGCCACTAGAAAGTCATTAGAAAGTTCTAGCACAGGAATGGTATGTCAGACCTGCCTTTTCTAAGCCAACACACCAGCTGCAGAGCCAAGAATGAACAGCTGCAGTAATCCAGGGAGGAAGAGATTCATGGTTGCTGAACCAAGGCAGTGGCAGAGGGGTGAAGGAAGGCAGACAGCTTGTAATGATATTTAGAGGGTCAGAATGATAGGACTTTGTGACTGATTAGACGTGGGAGGTGAAGGAAAGGGAGTCAAGGACAAAACTGAGTGTATGCGGTTATTCACTGAGAGACAGAATACAGGAGGAAGAAAGTAAACAATGAGTCTTCTTTGGGGTGCGTTAATCAGTACTGACTGTGTAACTCAAAGAAATGCAGAACACAGGTAGTTTTAAGGGTAACAAACCACAAAAATTTTGAGAGTGAAGACAGAGAGATATTGAGATACTGAGAATGGTACAATTCTCAATAAAGAGCAGGCAGCAGAACCATTATTGCATCTTAAGGGCATTAGTGTGCCAAACAATGTCAGACAGGAGGGCAGTATGGAAGGTATAACAAGGATTAAACGAATGACTTCTCTTACACCAACGACTACAGACACACCATAGATTGCACAAGAAACAGTAAATAGATTTCATAAGGATTTCCTTCCACCAAAAAGTGAAAATTAAAAGGCTGGGTTACAATTTTTCATTTAGCCTCAGCAGCATTTTTCATTATGTCCCATCAAAGCAAACAATATTTGAATTCTTCCCCCCAAAGTCATGTTTTTATTAAATCACAAATTGAAATGATTTGTTGCAGACTACTGTGCTGTGTCGAGAATAAAGAACTCAGCACACAGAAGGTACTCAAATGTTTGTTAAAGAATGCTAGAGAAATAAAGACATACTCATATTGTATCCTACACGAAGAAGGTTACTACCATGTTACAAGATCTAGTCTAAGACAATTCTCCAGGAAAATCTGCTAGATACTAAGAATATTAATCTTTCTTAAGCAAGGGGTTTCACAGGACTACAAGCATATCTAAAAGGAACTGGAAGGGACCAAATTTAAGCTACAAAATAAATTCTTACTAAAAATACCATTTAAAAAAACTCTAAGAAAAAATAACAGGTGATTTCTCAATTGCTTCAAGTTATTTTCAATAGAACGAAATTCTAACGCAGCCACAGTAAAAACACAGACCTGGAGTGAAATGCAAATATACTAAAACAGGACTTTTCAACTCCAAAACAAGAGTGCTATGAGTGAACACACCTCTCTTCCTCTAGTCTCCCTTCATTTTTTTCTACTTTCTTGCTCTTTTTTCTTCACTGAATACCTACTATATGCCAGAATGTCTGCCAGACACAGGTAAAACATTTCAGGCCCTGCCCTCATGAGGATCAGTCTACAAGTCTCAAGAAAACGAACATTCACTAAAATTAGCACCACTTCAAGGACCTAAAACTCATATTTACTTTCTTATTTAAACAAGGGAGCAGTTTTTAGTGAATGTTTTCCTTCTGAAGAACTGAAGTCTGTAATCTCCAAGGTAAGGGGCTATCTGATATATCCCCAGTGCCTAAAACAGTGCCTGGAAGAAAGCAGATGCTTAATAAATATTTGTTGAATAAATGAATAAAAGTAAACTGCAACCATCAGAGGCTCTGGGTATAAGGCCAAAACCTATTTCAGACTATCTCTTTTCTCCCGCCTTCTCTGCAATGTCAACTCATTCCATTAATTCAACTCATTCCATTAATTATCCTAAAGCAGGATAGCCTTTGCAGTCAGTGTCCCTATTTCTCCCCTAAAAATTCACAGGAGGATCTATATGAGAAGATGAGTGTTAGCTGAACCTACTGTGACAATCATTTCACAATATATATAAATCAAACCAATAGGCTGTACGCCTTAAGCTTATACAGTGATGTACATCAATTATTTCTCAATAAAACTGTGGGAAATAAAGATCACAGCCAGGAAAAAAAAATATTCACAACAGAATGTCAATCTTTCCCACCTATTTGGTTGACTTATATGGTTCTATATATACATAGCAACAAAGAATAGCTTAACTCCAAGAACTAATCAGGGTTTATAATCAAACTCAAACTCACTTTCACAGGCTCAGCTAAGAAAAATATACATATATGAAACATTGAATCCATCCACTCATGTTGACAACAACCTACCCCTGAATTCAGTCAAATCATCAGAGACCTAAATACATCAAATCAGTACCCTGTATTTACTGAACTACTTAGCTAGCCATTGGTATAAAACCATCAGCATACTAATGGGCATTATAGGGTTGTGGGGTTTTTTAACCATAAGGATACAATATGCTATATAATCAAATTCATTATAGTACATAGTATAAAAAATCTACAGAAGATTTTATCCTTGGATCTAATCTTCAGAAACTAGTTTTTTTGGGTTTTGCTCCTAGTTTTATTTTATTGTAGATCCTGTAATTCTTATTATTGATCAAGTTCCCCATTTTGGCAAAACTGTAGCCCACTAAAGCATATAGTTTATTTAATAATTGTACTTCCAGTTCCATTTACCTTTCTTACCCTTATTCACTTTCCTTTTGCGTTTTTTTCCCTCTAATTTATTTTACAGAACTATAGTGCTTTAACATTTGTGAGCGGCCTTAATCTCTCTGTAGAAAGTGGCAGCAAAAATAAACATTCAACTATTTCCAAATCAATAATAACCTTACAACTTTAAGGCCGTCTGAAAGATCTTCCTTAACAATAGTAATAATAACAGCTAAAATTTAAGCACTTACCTGATGCCAGGTACTACTCTAAATGCTTTGCAAATATTAACTCATTTAATCTTCTCTACAACCCCATGATGGAAAAATAATTATTAGCCCCCATTTTACAAATAAGAAAACTGGTGCACAGAAAGTTAAGAAATTTGACCAAAGTAACACAGCTATAAAGCAGTGGAGCTAGGTTCTGAACCCAAGCAATCAGACTCCATTTCCTTAACCAGTGCCCTACTGTGATGATTTTTCATTCATCAAAACTATGTGACTGGGCTTCCCTGGTGGCGCAGTGGTTGAGAGTCCGCCTGCCGATGCAGGGGACATGGGTTCGTGCCCCGGTCCGGGAAGATCCCACATGCTGCGGAGCGGCTAGGCCCATAAGCCATGGCCGCTGAGCCTGTGCATCCGGAGCCTGTGCTCCGCAACGGGAGAGGCCACAACAGTGAGAGGCCCGCGTACCAAAAAAACAAAAGCAAAACAAACAAACAAACAAAAAAAAACTATGTGACTTCTAAAACAAGGTATTTTTCAAATCCTAAAATAACACTGAGAGTTAGAATTGAAGTAATTTCAAAAATGAAGTTCACACCCATACCGAAAACCACATTCTAAACCTTTAAAATTCTGCCATACCCAACCAATGACTTGCAGGGATATTAAGATGATGAATAACACCTACACAGTATCTACTACGTGCCAGGCTTTGTTCTAATACGTTTACTTATTAACCTTAAAAATCCCATAAAGTAGGTACTATTATCATCCCCATATTACAGATAAGGAAACTGAAGCATAGAGAGGTCAAATAATTTGACTGAAGTCACTAGCAAGTGTGAAGTTAGTTTTTGAAACTTGTTTGGCTCCAGAGTCCAAGCTCTTAACTGTTATCTTACACTGCTTCTCCATATGCCAGAGATTAACCTCCTCCCCCCGTCACTTCCTACACTCAAAGTTCAAAGCAAGCAAAGTAGACTTAGTAGAAAAGTTATTCTACATCCTAGATCTCAACACCAAGAGGTTCTAATTCAACAGAGTTGGGTTGTGGCCCAGCACCTATATTCTTTAAAAGTACCACATGTGAGTCTTACGAGTCTTGGTTAACATTCACTGCCCTAGGTTTCTAAATTAGACAGGTCTTAGCTGAACCTTTGAGGTGGGGGGTGAGGAATAAATAAATACAGAGAGACACATACACACATATACACACTCTTTCATAAATGTGTGTGTCTGTGTGTGTGTGTGTGTGTTCTTTGCTATTCCCCTGTCCCAAAGAAACAAGACTGGGAAGTAGGGAAGCATAAGACAAAGCCGGAAAGACAACATGGCTTTTTATGCCATGTTAACCAGGCTTGAGTATTATTTCAATGGGGACAATAACAAAATTAAGATTTTTTTGTTTGTTTTTTAAAGCAAGAGACAATCAGACTTGTGCATTAGAAAATAACTCCAATGGTTGTGTAGAGGGGACGGTGGGCAAAGAGACTGCAGACAAGGAGAAAAATCAGCCAAGAGCTCAAGACTAAATGCCTGAATGAACTAAGCACTGAGAATGAAGAGGATGCAGCAAATTTAAGAAACCTCTTTAAGGTAAAACTGGTAGGACTTGGTTACTGCTTAGATGCTGTTATAGAAATGGACGTCTCCAAGTTTGTTTTACATGCAACCAGGTGAATGATGATGCCATTAAACTAGATCTGAACTTGCTGAGAGAAGAATAAGTGGCTTTTGCTGGTCATCATAGAATTATTTGGGAGAAGGGCAGCTTTGGGCATGGAAAAATAATTTAGATGGAGTGATGAAAATGGGTATAAATTTGCAATGAGTGAGAATAAATGAGGTGATGTGAAGTAGAGCTAAGAAATAAAAGACTAATAAGTCACATTATGAAAGGCAATGACTGGAAGGAAAGGGTGGAAAAAGTCTTATATTTTACAACTCTGCTTCATCTCAAGGGTTCTATCAAAACCAATCCACACCTGAAAGAGCGAAGTGTAGTTCAAACAGAAAGGATCCCTTCTTGGAAAGTCCCAGATAAAAAAATCAAACAAGATAACCTTAAAATATGTAGTGAGCCAAGCAGAAGATCAGCATCCACCCTGAAGACAAAACTGACACGACAACCAAAGACCGTGAAAATCTGAAAACGATGACCAACCCATCATTTAAAATACTCAGTATGGAGAAGTATGTAATTTTTTTATAAAGCTTTTATTATTTCATGTAATATTAGCAACTCCAATACAAGAAATAATGGCTGGCACCACATCCATTCTGGGGATAAAGAAAATGAAGGACGGAGAATTCATGCTTGCTCAATTTCCCAAGGTCACCCTTCAGAGTAACAGTACTGTGTTATTCTGGCTAGTGGTCCATACACTAAAGCACATACGCTGTCAAATAATTCAAAATGGGATGGAGAGGGCAGCATAAAGAAAATGAGTGAAACTCAAGGAACGGAGAAAGCTATCTGCGAAAAGTAAGTAGTCCTTGGTGTTAGATGAGTCACTACCCGACCCAACTGTTTTCGAAATACTCGCGCAACGGCAAATGCTTCCAAGTAGCATGCCGCGATAGTCCGAACCAACAGGCATTAAGATGTGTCCTCGGAACATGAACAGGCACTGTGCCATAAAATATCCTCCGCACCTAATCCTAATTCCTAACGAGCTATCACGAGGGGGGTCAATGACCACCTCCGTAAGACGGTACCACAGAGTCTCCCACAGGAACATCACAGATTTGTCTAGGAAATAAATACCGTAACTAACGCCTTCCCAGACAAGCGTGCGATGTTGTAAATCCCAGCTCCCTGAGGGGAAACACATGCCCTGCTGTTCACCATCACCAACCAACTCGGCAACCTGGTAAAATGGATCCAATACACTCTTCTTCTAAGTGCACAGCTGCAAAGCACCTGTTTTCAGCTCTTCCCGAAGAGGACAAAGATGCCTTCACCAAAGTGAAGCAGAGGAAGGCAGAGGCGAGTTAGATTAGTAAGAGAAAAAATCCTGGAGTCCGAAGAGCAGACATAAAGAGCTACAGTCAGATAAAATCAAGCCAGAAAAAGAAAGCAACGGGGCAACCACCTGTCTCTTAAGAAGGCAATACAAATAAAAGCCCCTCGCCCTGGGACAGAGCCGACCAGAACAGCGCCGAGGCCTAGCTGGCCTTGGAGCAGGAGCCGGGTCTCTTAATTCCCGGACTGAGCCGGCATTCTCGAGAAAACAGCTGACACCACCTAGTCATCTTCTCCTGCATCCTCCACAGGCTGTTCCTGATACAGAAAGGCCCTCGCATCCCTCTCCGGCCGGCCTCCAAGCAGCAAAAACAGCCCCATCCCGAAGAAAAACAGGAATGCTTCCCGGGGCCGTTACCTACCTTCCCGCTCACAACCCCCGCCGCCGCCATGTTTCCTGCGCGTGCCTTTGATGACGTAGCAGCACCTCACGTGTCTCTCAGACTCACAACAACATCCGGCAAAACTAGGCTGATATCCGGTCGGGAAAGGGGCGGGGAGTGGCGGGAATGGCGAGGAGTGAGGGGCGGGGAGTGGCGGGAATGGCGAGGAGTGAGGGGCGGGGCCGGGAGGAGCTGCCAGACGCATGTGCACTGAGTAGGCCTCGGAGGCCTCTCGGGTGGAGTCGCTGGGGCATAGTGCGCATGTGTCAGTTTATTTTCCTAGGAGGGTAAGTAATTTGAAGTGTTTTTGCTTTGGGGATTGGCTGGGGGCGAGACTCCGAGCCACTCGCAGGCCCCTTCATTTTGGTATGATGGAAAGGACAGCATATTGGGACCCAGAAAAAGAAAAACCAATATTCCTTGGCGTTGTGGCCATGGGCAAGTCACTTCCACTTTCAGCCTCAGGGTCTCATCTGTGAAATTGAGATAGAGCTGTGGTGAAGATTAAAGGAGCCCGAGGCGTCTATCCGAGGCGCACACTTCTCGCCTCTATGTGAAGTTTCTGAAGTTGAGTCTGGTAACTGCCACTCACACATGACCAGGAGCGAGCGAGGTATTTTGATAGGAACTGTGATGATACCACACCCCCGTTGCTCCAGAGTCCAACGCGCGTAGCTCACAGTTGCTACAGTTTCTTAATGGCTGTTTGGAAACAGGTTTCTAAATTTATCCGAGCTTCGGGATGGAAAATGAGAATTACCCATGGAGTGGTTGTAAAGATTTCATGGGACAGTGCATTTGTGGTAAGATGATTTGTTGAGATGTTAAAATAATATTTTGTTTTGTTAGTGCTGTAAAAGAATGACTGGATACTACCCCTGATAGCTCTGGCACAAGATTTGGGACTTCCCTTGCCCTAGGGCGGAATAAAAGGCCCCTTTGTACCAAAACACCTGTGCCCATTGAGGTACTTCTCTCTTCACACAGTGGAGAGAGGTTAGAAGCTTTCGAGGTTTGTTGAGTAAGTGGCAACCAAAGGGAATAACAGAGGAGGAGAGTTGCTGGTTCTGTGAATATTGGAGACCTAATGGGTGAAGGAAGTAGCAAGACCTTAGATGGGAATGGATGTGTAGTACTACTAGGAAGGCTGCATCACAGATTTCAACCATAGCCAAGACCCCATGCCCAAGCTTGCCATTCACTTGGCAAAACAGCTCACCTGCAAAGGATAAAACAGCTGGGGAAATGAGCATAGTAGTGGTAACCAACATTGAATGAAGACTTGAGGGCCTTCCCCAAATGTACTGGACTAAGTATGACCCCCTAGAACTTTCATGCAATCTTAGGTGTGATGTGTAGAGCCATGATAATGACCCAGGATAAATTTTCCGCCAACTCGGAGTAACAGAGTGTGGTTACAGAAAAGTTTTAATGACGTTTCTTATGCGCTGTGTTCTGGAGAAGAGTTGAAGCCCTTAGTAGAGTACTAGGAATAAAATACTCAATAAATGGTAGCTATTATTTATATAATAAGCTTGGGAATTAAAGGTTTCTCATTGAAAATTTGGCACCTTGGTTCATCTGCTACTTCTTCATATTCTTAAGCCTCATCCTCCAGCTGCCCCTTAAATTCTGGTGCTACTCATGGGCTATCCTTAGACTTCTTTACTTTTTTCCAAAAGCTATTCCTGGGCTATTATCTTCATATTCTGATATCACCACCTCCGAAATGCTGATGGCTCCCAAATATCTCAAGCCCAAGTCTCTCTTTCTTTCCTAAAATCTAGAGCCTACACCTACTGCCCCTTTTTACTTGAATGACCCACTCACACCTCAAAAAATCCTAAATCTTTACTACTCAAAGTGTAGTCTGCAGACCAGCAACACCATCATCACCTGGGAGCTTCTTGGAAATGCAGAATCCCAGGTCCCACCCCAGAACTACTGCATCAAAATCTGCATTTAAAAAAAAAAAAACCCAGGTGATTTGTGTACACATTAAGGTTTGAGAAACACGGTCTTAAATGAAACTTAAATTTTGCTTTTGTTCTCTGAAAATTACTACCATTTGCTGAACTAGAGATGCAGTCAGACCACAATTTATCCAGGAAAGTGTTGCTATCATGTTACCCCTTTTTTACGTGTCTTCTGGGGAACATCCCTATCATGTCTCTCCTTCCTATCCCCACTGCCACTCCTATGGTTCAGGTGTCTCATTACCTCTGGTTTGGACAACTACTGTACATCTTAATTCATTCTCTTGCTTTCAGCTTCATCTTCCCCCTACCCCATCATTTATATTCCTACCAGATTAATCTTTCTAAAGCATAAACATGATCATGTGAACTCCCTGCTTAAAATCCATGAATGGTTCCCTATCTCTTCAGGAAAGAGTACAGATTCTCCAGAGTAGCATAGAAGGTCCTTCATAAATTGTTGCTGCCTACCATTTTAGCTTTATCTTCCCAACTCAGACCCAGTTCTACAACCATAGCCAAATAACTGCTGTTCCCTGACTGTTCCATACTGTGTCCCAAGACTGCCTCTCACTGTAGTAGATTGGCTTGGCTTGGATCATGGAACCATCCTTGAGCCAATCACAGTGGCCCAAAGTATATGATGTTCTGATTGGCCAGATTTGAATTATATGCTCACAGCTCCAGTCAGAGTACACAGAATGAGAGGAAGGATAATTCCCAGGGGAAAATCCAGGAACCATTCCAGAAAAAAAGGGGGAGTGGCTGCTGAGCAAGCAAGCAGACATCAATTACAGAGGTTCCATTTCTGCACTTCCATGGTGTCACACTGTAAAATACTTAGTGGTTTTCTGAACTGACTTCCTTTCCCTACTAGGCTATGAATTATTGGAAAGCAGGGACTGTGCTTTTTATATGTGCAACTACCGCACCTGGCACAAATGCCTGACCCACAGCAGACATTAAATAAGGGTTGGTTTAACAAATTAATGTCAACTAATTCCCCGTTTAGAAATGGCACAGTTATACTTCACATTCAAGAGGAAAGAGACCATTTTCCTTTTTCAATAATATCCTCTGTCTATAGGGAAAGGGAAGAAAGAAGGTCAGGATTTCAATGTAATTTGTTTCATATTTTAGGTTTTTACTACAATAGAAGGAAAGAAATCATAGTGCACTTACATATAACAATATGACAGCTTTTTAAAAGCCACATGCATATAAATTTAATATAAATAGAGTCAAGTTACCTATAACTTAAAATAATGACTTTTCATGGAAGTGAGTAGTTTTATAGTTCACTCCCATGAACTATAGTTCTCAGTTGACTCCCATGAACTATATGGCCATTCACTAATTATAACTTATCACTCAAAAAGTCATATGATGCAAAAGAATCTTAAGAAGTACCTTAAAGAAACTCTGGACCTGGGCGGGACTTTAGAGATAGTCTCCCGGGTTTTTCAGTTGAAGAAATTGAGGCTATTAGAGATTAATGGTTTGCCAAAGTCATGAGCTGCTTTATGGCTGAATAGAGACTTCATTAGAGATATGTGTCTTAGCCATGCTACACTATCATCTGAAAGTGATCACTCCCCTCTCTAAACTACAGCATTTATTAACTGTTCAGTTTGATTCTCAATTGCCTCAGTTTGACTGACCTGTCTTCAGGGCTTATCCCATGTCACACATCATTTATTAAGATTCCCAGGCTTCCCTGGTGGCGCAGTGGTTGAGAATCTGCCTGCCGATGCAGGGGACATGGGTTCGTGCCCCAGTCCGGGAAGATCCCACATGCCGCGGAGCGGCTGGGCCCGTGAGCCATGGCCGCTGAGCCTGTGCGTCCGGAGCCTGTGCTCCGCAACGGGAGAGGCCACAACAGTGAGAGGCCCGCCTAGCACAAAAGTAAATAAATAAATAAATAACTAAATAAATAAATAAATAAAGATTCCCCCAACATTGCTGCCACTCGTTGATCCCTACCTTGCCTGAACCCTTACAACAGTCAGACTAAAAACTTTGTTTTAGCGCTTAACTATACAAGATAGTGCCATGAAGAAAGCATATACTTTGCTGACAGCCAAGAGAATGCTAGAGTTCTCTCGGGATAAATTGACCAGCTGAAGAAATCAGACCAGTATTGACAGTTGGGAATCTCTATTGAAATGACCCAACCATGTCATTCTACCACGAAGAACAAAGATCAACAAGCCCCACCTATATACCTAAAACTTCCAATCAGCTTTTCATTCCAGTCTCTTAGATATGAACAGAGAACCATGGATCACTCCACATTTGAAGAAAATCTTTAAGCAGAAAGGCAGAGACCAAAACGAACAAACCAACAGCAAGCAATTAAAGACAAACAAACAATGCAGAGAACAGAAGAAAATGTTTTAATTATAATAAATTCCTTTACAGAGATGAGAAAAAACTTTGCATCCATGAAACAATAAAATGTCAGGACTTCCCTGGTGTCGCGGTGGTTAAGAGTCCACCTTCCCATGCAGGGGACACAGGTTTGATTCCTGGTCCGGGAAGATCCCACATGCTGCAGAGCAGCTAAACCCATGTGCCGCAACTACTGAAGCCCATGCACTCTAGGGCCCTTGCTCCGCAACAAGAGAGGCCACCGCAATGAGAAGCCCGTGCACTGCAAGGAAGAGTAGCCCCCGCTCGCCCCAACTAGAGAAAGCCCACACCCAGCACCGAAGACCCAACTCACCCAAAAAACAGGCCATGTAAGGGAATATTTAGAGGACTAAAATGAGCTCTTAGAAATTAAAAACGTGATAACATAAATGAAAAAGTCCATAAGTGGATTGAAATATAAACCAAGGAAATGTCCCAGATAGTAGAACAAAAAGACAAAGCTATGAAAATAAGAGAGAAAAGTAAAGAAAATTAGTGGATTAGAACAGGATATCTAACATCCAAATAAAGGAGAGAGAGCAGAGAATATGGAGGAAAGGAAAATATTAAACAAAATAATCAAAAAATTTTCTCAGAAATGTCAGATGTGCATTTTTAAACTGTATCAGCACACTAAGTGCCCAGCATAGTGGAAAAGAAAGACCAACAGCAAGGGACATAATTGTGACATTTCAGAACAATGGGAATCAAAAGAAGATCGTAAAAACTTGCACGGGGTCGGGGGCAGCAGAGGGGGAACCATGTTACATGAAAAGGACAAGAATAAATATATCTTTGAACTTGCCAGTAAAAGCACTGGAAGCTGTAGGACAATGGAGTAAACAATATGATTTCTTCTTTGGCCCATAATTATTTTACATGTGTTTTTAAAATTTTCATATTGTTGGGTATTTTATTTTTGTTCATACTTTCTTCCAGCATTATTTAGATATAATTGACATATAACATTGTATAAGTTTAAGATGTATGTGTTGATTTGATACATATATATTGCAAAATGATTACGACAGTAGCATTAGTTAATACTTCACATCACGTCATGTAGTAGCCATTTTTTTGTGGTGAGAACATTTAAGATCTGCTTTCTCAGCAACTTTCAATTATATAAAAGTGTTAATTATAGTTAACTGTATTGTTAACTATAATCACCACATTGCATGTTAGATTCCCACAATTTATACATCTTTTAACTGGAAGTTTGAAGCTGCTGACCTAAAATCTCTCCAATTCCCCCAACTTCCAGCCCCTAGAAACAACCATTCTACTCTGTTTCTAAGAGTGTGGCTATTTTAGATTCCACATATAAGTGATATCATATAGTATTTGTCTTTGTCTGGCTTACTTCACTTGGCATAATGTCTTCAAGGTCCATCCATGCTGTCACAAATGGCAGTATTTCCTTCTTTCTCATGGATGTATATTTATATCCCCATATCTTCTTTATCCATTAATCTCTAGACAGACAGTTAGGTTGTTTCCAAATTTTACCTATTGTGAATAATGCTGCATTGACCGTGGAAGGGCAGATATCTCTTCAAGATACTGATTTCATTTCCTTTGGAGATATACCCAGAAGTGGGATTGCTGGATCAAATGTAGTTTATTTTTAATTTTTTGAGGAACCTCTATACTCTTTTCCATAGTAGCTGTACCAATTTACATTCCGACAACAGTGCACAAGGGTTCCCTTTTCTCCACATCCTCACCAACACTTGCTATCTCTTGTCATTTTGATGACAGCCATTCTAACAGATGTGAGGCAATATCTCATTGTGCTTTTGATTTGTATTTTCCTGATGATTGCTGGTGTGGAGGATCTTTTGATCAATGATGTTGTACATCTTTTCATGTACTTGTTGGCTGTTTGTTTTCTTTGGAAAATGTCTGTTTAGTTCCTCAGCCCATTTTTTAATCAGATTGGATTTTTTTCCTATAGAGATGTGAGTTATTTATATATTTTAGATATTAACCCCTTATGAAATATATAATTTACAAATATTTTCTCCCATTCCATAGGTTGGGAATTTTTATTTTATTTTTTTTGCGGTACATGGGCCTCTCACTTCTGTGGCCTCTCCCGTTGCGGAGCACAGGCTCTGGATGCACAGGCTCAGCGGCCATGGCTCACAGGTCCAGCCGCTCCACGGCATGTGGGATCCTCCCAGACCGGGGCATGAACCCATGTCCCCTGCATCGGCAGGCGGACTCCCAACCACTGTACCACCATGAAAGCCCAGGTTGGGAATTTTGTTGATTGTTTCCTTTGCTGTGCAGAAGCTTTTTAGTTTGATGTAGTCCCTATTTGTCTATTTTTGCTTTTGTTGCTTGTACTCATGGAGCCATATCCAAAAAATCCTTGCCAAGACCAATAACAAGGAGATTTTCCCTATGTTTTCTTCTAGGAGTTTTATAGTTTCAGGTCTTATATTTACATATTTAATCCATTTAAAGTTAGTTTTTGTGAGTGGTATAAGATAGGGGCTCAATTTCATTCTTTTGCATATGAATACCCAGTTTTCCCAACATCATTTATTAAATTGACTATCCTCTGCCCATTGAGTATTCTTGGCTTGCTTGTCAAATATTAGTTGACCATATATGTGTGGGTTTATTTCTGGGCTCTCTGATTCTATTCCATTCGTCTACGTGTTGATTTTTATGCCAGTACCACACTGTCTTGGTTTCTATAGCTTTGTATTATAGTTTGTAATCAGATGAGATTGGGCATGTTCAGGGTGGTATGGTCGTAGACTATAGTGTGTAATCAGGAAGTGTGAGGCTTCCAGCTTTGTTTTTCTTTCTCAGAATTGCTTTGGCTATTTGGGATCTTTTGTGGTTCCATAAAAATTTTAGGATTGTTTTTTCTATTTCTGTGAAAAATGCTATTGGGATTTTGATAGGGATTGCATTGAGTCTATAGGTGGCTTTGGGTAGTGTGTACATTTTAACAGTGTTAATTCTTTCAATCTATGAACACAGTATGACTTTCCATTTACTTGTATCTCCTTCAATTTTTTTCATCAAAGTCCTGTAGAAAAACAAATTAAGCCCAAAGTTAGTAGAAGGAAAGAAATAACCTATCAGGGCAAAAATAGATAAAATAGAAAATAGAAAAAATGAGCAAAACTAGGAGATAGTTTTTTGAAAAGACCAACGAAATAGCCAATCCCTTAGCTAGACTAAGAAAAAAGAAAGAAGACTCAAATAAATAAAATCAAAAAGGAAAGAAGAAACATTACAACTGATGCTTCAGAAATAAAATACCATAAAGCAATTATAAATAATTATATACCAAAAAATTGTTTAACATAGAAGAAATCAATAAATTCCTAGAAACATACAACCTACCAAGATTAAATCTTGAAGAAATAGAAAGTCTGAACAAATCTATAACTAGTAAGAAGATTGAATCAAAAACCTCCCAACAAAGAAAAGCTTAGAAACACATGGCTCCAATGGTGAATTCTACCAATAATTAAAGAAGAACAACACCAATCTATCTCAAACAATTCCAAAAAATTGAAGAAGAGGGAGCACTTCCAAACTCATGTTACTAGGCCATGATACCAAAGCCAGACAAAGATACCACAAGAAAAGAAAACTACAGACCAATATCCCTGATGAATATAGACACAGAAATCCTCCACAAAATACTATCCAGTACATGAAAAGAATCATACACCATGATCAAGCACTGGCTCAACATACGAAAATCATTTAATGTGATACACCACTGTAACAGAATAAAGGATAAAAATCACATGATTGTCTAAATTGATGAATAAGAAGCATTTAACAAAATTCAATACTTTCATAATAAAATCTCTCAACAAACTAGAAATAAGGAAATTACATCAACATAATAAAAACCATAAATTAGAAGCCCACAAGATAACATTATACACAATGGTAAAAAATTGAAAGCTTTTCCTCTAAGATCAGGCTCAAGGTATGGATGCCCACTTTTATTCAACATGGTACTGGAAGTTCTAGTCAGAGTAATAGGAAAGAAAAAGAAATAAAAGCTGTCAAAATTGGAAAGGAAAAAGTAAAATTGTCCCTGTTTGCAAACAATATAATCTTATATTTAGAAAACTCTAAGCACTCCATAAAAAACCTTAGAACTATTAAATGAATTAAGTAACATTACAGGATACAAAATGAACACACAAAAATCCGTTGTATTTCTATACACTAACAACAAACTATCTGAAAAAAAATAGGAGACAATCGCATTTACAGTAGCATCAAAATGAATAAAATGCTTAGGAATAAACTAAACTAAGGAAGTGAATGATTTGCATACTGAAAACTACAAAATATTGATGAAAGAAATTAAACAAGACACAAATAAATGGAAAGCTATGCCATGTTCATTAGCTGAAATACTTAATATTGTTAAAATGTTCATACTGCTCAAAGCCATCTGTAGATTCAATGCAATCCTTATCAAAATTCCAATGGCATTTTTTTACAGAAATAGAAAAAAATTCTAAAATTCATATGGAACCACAAAAGACTTCAAATAGCCAAATCAATACTGAGAAAGAAGAATGAAGCTGGAGGCCTCACACTTTCCAGTTTCAAAATATATTACTATACAAAGCTATAGTAATCAAAACAGTATGGTACTGGCAAAAAGATAGACTTATAGACAAATGGAACAAAATAGAGAGCTCAGAAATAAATCCACACATATAAGATCAACTCATCTTCAACAAGGTCCCAAAAATATGTAATGGGGAAAACATAGTTTCTTAAACAAATGGTTATGGGAAAACTGGATATCCACATGCAAAAGAATGAAATTGTAGTCTTATCTTACACCATATACAAAAATTAACTCAAAATGGATTAAAGACTTTAGACATAGACCTGAAACTAACATTTTTAGAAGAATGCTTAGGAGAAGAGCTTCATGACATTGGTCTTGGCAACACTTCCATGGAAACAAAAACAAAAATAAACAAGTGGAACTATATCAAACTAAAAAGCTTCTGAACAGCAATGCAAACAACAGAGTGAAAAGGCAACCAATGGGATGGGAGAAAATATTTGTGAATCATATATCTGAAAAGAGGTTAATCTCCAAAATATATACGTACTAGAACTTAATATTTTTTTAATGACAACAAATTTTTAATGGACTTGAATAGACAATCCTCCAAAGAAGACATACAAAAGTCCAACAGGTATATGAGAAAATGCTCATTGTTATTATTTATCAGGGAAATGCAAATTAAAACCACAATAAGATATCACCTCACATCTGGCACGATGTCTATTATCAATAAAAACCAAAAGACAACAAATGTTGGTGGAGAAATTGGAACTCTTGCACACTGTTTTTGGGAATGCAAAATGGTGCAGCTACTATGGGAAACAGTATGGAGAGTACTCAAAAAATTCAAAACAGAATTATCATATGATCCAGAAATCCCACTACTGGGTATTTATCCAAAGAATTTCAGTCAGCATCTTGAATAGATATTGGCACTCCAGTGTTCATTGCAGTGCTGTTCACAATAGCCAAGACACGGACACAAACTAAATGTCCATCAATAGATAAGTTGATACAGAAAATGTGGCATATACATACAGTGAATACTAGTCAGCCTTAAAAAGGAAAGGAAAAAAGAAGGAAATCTGAAATATGTGACAACATGGATGAGCTTTGAGAACATTATTCTAAGTGAAGTAAGCCAGTCACAGAAAAACAAATGCTTCACAATTCTACTCATATGAGTATCTAAAATACTCAAATTCATAGGATCAAACAGTAGAATAGTGGTTGCCAGGGACTGGTGGGGTGGGGGGTAAACAGGGAGTTATTAATCAATGAGCAAAAAGCTTCAGTCAAGCAAGAGAAATAAGCTCTAGAGATGTGACTGACTGTACAACAATGTACTTATAGTCAACAAAAATATATACTTCAAAATTTGTCAAGAGGGTAGATCTCATGTCAAACGTTGTTAACACACACACACACACACACACACACACACACACACACACACACACAAAGTAAAACAGAGGATATGCATACTCTACAACCCAGAAGTCCCACTTCTAAATATATTCCCTAGTGAATCCTCTACGTGTATGAAGAGTCATGTGCAAGAATGTTCACTGCAGCATAATTTGTAGTAGTAAAAACCTATAAACAACCTGAATGATCACCAGGGAGAGAATGTCTGTGGAATGCTATATGGCAATTCAAATGAATAAACTAGAGCATTTGTATTAGTATTATTTTTTAAATGTTAAAGAATATTTTTGTAATGTTTTGTTTAAAAATGTTTTCCAAAAATCCTTGGCTCATTTATTTTTATGCACTGCTTGAAAATTAGTCATTTTTGTCTTTTTCATCTTTTTTTTTATAGTGAAAACTTCTATATTTAGAATTAGTCAGCTGGACTCAGTTTAGATGATCCCAATTTTGTTGGCAACATCCAAAGTGTCATAGTCAGGAGCCAGTCAAACATATGCCTTCTTCTCTCCATCAGGCCTGATCAGGGTGTTGACCTTAGCCACGTCAATGTCATAGAGCTTCTTCACAGCCTGTTTAATTTGGTGCTTGTTGGCCTTGACATCCACGATGAACACCAGTGTGTTGTTGTCTTCTATTTTCTTCATGGCTGACTCGGTGATGAGGGGGAACTTGGTGATGGCATAGTGGTCAAGCTTCTTTCTCCTAGGGGTGCTCTTCCAAGGATATTGGGCTGCCTCCTGAGCCACAGTGTTTTGGGCTGGCAGAAGGTGGGTGACGTCCAGGACTTCTTTTTTCTGTGGCTGTGTATGCCTTTCAACACTGCTTTCTTGGCCTTCAAAGCCTTTGCTTTGGCTTCGGCTTTGGGAGGGGCAGGGACTTCCTTCTTCGCCTTCAGTGCCATGAAAAGCTCTTTTTCATCTTTAAATGAATCCTCTTTACTTCTTACAATGTCCTTCTCTTTTCATTTGTTAAGATATAATTTTATTGCTGTTATAATAGGAAGAACAATACTTGTTTCCTGCCTTGTTACACGATTGTATTTCCATTCACAAATTTGTCATGATATATTAAAACACAAATGAGGTAGCTATAATCAATGGCAGTGGAACTCTAAAATACAATTACAGTGCTTCACAATTTGACTGGAAATGACAGATTGTAATTTGGATTACAGTGTATTACAATTCATGCTAAATTTCCAACAGCGAATACATTTAACCTCCCTTCACACTTGTAATCAGTCAAGCATGAGATAAAGCATATCAGGGAACACAAATCATTACAAAATAAAAACTACAGGCACTTGAGAAAGAAATAATGTAATATCCATTTCTGTTAAAGTCAACTTTCATTTAATGCTTTTGTTTTGGAATGTAAAAGGCAATTCTTGTGACAAACCATTTCAACAAATATACTCACAAGAACAGGTTAATCTGAAAGAAAAAAAAACTTCTAATATATTTTATGAAAATAGCTTACTCCTTACAAAGGACTAGATATAACTTATCCTTCTTTCTTTATTTATTTTTGCAGTACGCAGGCCTCTCACTGCCGAAGCCCCTCCCACCACGGAGCAAAGACTTCAGATGTGCAGGACCATGGGCCCAGCCGCTCCACGGCACGTGGGATCCTCCCGGACGGGGGCATGAACCCGCATGCCCTGCATCAGCAGGCGGACCCCCAACCACTGCGCCACCAGGGAAGCCCCTTTATTTTTTTTAACATCTTAATTGAAGTATACTTGCTTTACAATGCTGTGTTAGTTTCTGCTTTATAACAAAGTGAATCAGTTATACATATACATATGGCCCCATATCTCTTCCCTCTTCCAGCTCCCTCCCTCCCACCCTCTCTATCCCACCCCTGTAGGTGGTCACAAAGCATGGAGCTGATCTCCCTGTGCTATGCGGCTGCTTCCCACTTGCTATCTATTTTATGTTTGGTAGTGTATATATGTCCATGCCACTCTCTCACTTTGTCCCAGCTTACCCTTCCCGTCCCCCATATCCTCAAGTCCATCCTCTAGTAGGTCTGTGTCTTTATTCGTGTCGTGCCCCTAGGTTCTTCATGACCTTTTTTTTTTTTAGATTCCATATATATGTGTTAGCATACGGTATTTGTTTTTCTCTTTCTGACTTACTTCACTCTGTACGACAGACTCCAGGTCTATCCACCTCATTACAAGTAACTCAGTTTCATTTCTTTTTATGGCTGAGTAATATTCCATTGTATATATGTGCCACATCTTCTTTATCCATTCATCCGTTGATGGACACTTAGCTTGCTTCCATGTCCTGGCTATTGTAAATAGAGCTGCAATGAACATTTTGGTACATGACTCTTTTTGAATTATGGTTTTCTCAGGGTATATGTCCAGTAGTGGGATTGCTGGGTCGTATGGTAGTTCTATTTTTAGTTTTTTAAGGAACCTCTATACTGTTCTCCATAGAGGCTGTACCAATTTACATTCCCACCAACAGTGCAAGAGGATTCCCTTTTCTCCACACCCTCTCTAGCATTTACTGTTTGTAGATTTTTTTATGATGGCCATTCTGACGGGTGTGAGATATCGCATTGTAGTATTTTTGTTGTTTTTTTTTTTCGTTTTTTTTGCAGTACGTGGGCCTCTCACAATGTAAATGGATTAAATGCTCCAACCAAAAGACATAGACTGGCTGAATGGATACAAAAACAAGACCTGTATATATGCTGTCTACAAGAGACCCAGTACAGACCGAGGGACACATACAGACTGAAAGTGAGGGGATGGAAAAGGATATTCCATGCAAATGGAAATCAAAAGAAAGCTGGAGTAGCAATTCTCATATCAGACAAAATAGACTTTAAAATAAAAACTATTATAAGAGACAAAGAAGGACACTACATAATGATCAAGGGATCAATCCAAGGAGAAGATACAAAAATTGTAAATATTTATGCACCCAACATAGGACCACCTCAATACATAAGGCAAATACTAACAGCCATTAAAGGGGAAATTGACAGGAACACAATCATAGTAGGGGATTTTAACACCCCACTTTCACCAATGGACAGTTCATCCAAAATGAAAATAAATAAGGAAACACAAGCTTTACATGATACATTAAACAAGATGGACTTAATTGATATTTATAGGACATTCCATCCAAAAACAACAGAATACACATTCTTCTCAAGTGCTCATGGAACATTCTCCAGTATAGATCATATCTGGGGTCACAAATCGAGCCTTGGTAAATTTAAGAAATTTGAAATCATATCAAGTATCTTTTCCAACCACAACGCTATAAGACTAGATATCAATTACAGGAAAAAAATCTGTAAAAAATACAAACACATGGAGGCTAAACAACACACTACTTAATAACCAAGAGATGACTGAAGAAATCAAAGAGGAAATAAAAAAATACCTAGAAACAAGTGACAATGAAAACACGACGACCCAAAACCTATGGGATGCAGCAAAAGCAGTTCTAAGAGGGATGTTTATAGCAATACAATCTACCTTAAGAAACAAGAAACATCTCAAATAAACAATGTAACCTTACACCTAAAGCAATTAGAGAAAGAAGAACAAAACAACTCCAAAGTTAGCAGAAGGAAAGAAATCATAAAGATCAGGTCAGAAATAAATGAAAAAGAAATGGAGGAAATGATAGCAAAGATCAATAAAACTAAAAGCTGGTTCTTTGAGAAGATAAACAAAATTGATAAACCATTAGCCAGACTCATCAAGAAAAAAAGGGAGAAAACTCAAATCAATAGAATTAGAAAGGAAGAAGTAGCAGTAACAACTGACACTGCAGAAATACAAAGGATCATGAGAGATTCCTACAAGCAACTATATGCCAATAAAATGGACAACCTGGAAGAAATGGACAAATTCTTAGAAATGCACAACCTTTCAAGACTGAACCAGGAAGAAACAGAAAATACAAACAGACCAATCACAAGCACTGAAATTGAACCTGTGATAAAAAATCTTCCAACAAACAAAAGCCCAGGACCAGATGGCTTCACAGGCGAATTCTATCAAACATTTAGAGAAGAGCTAACACCTGTCCTTCTCAAACTCTTCCAAAATGTGGCAGAGGGATGAACACTCCCAAACTCATTCTACAAGGCCACCATCACCCTTATACCAAAACCAGACAAAGACGTCACAAAGAAAGAAAACTATAGGCCAATATCACTGATGAACATAGATGCAAAAATCCTCAACAAAATACTAGCAAACAGAATACAACAGCACATTAAAAGGATCATACACCATGATCAAGTGGGGTTTATCCCAGGAATGCAAGGATTCTTCAATATACACAAATCAATCAATGTGATACATACACCATATTAACAAATTGAAGGAGAAAAACCATATGATCATCTCAATAGATGCAGAGAAAGCTTTCAACAAGATTCAACACCAATTTATGATAAAAACCCTCCAGAAAGTAGGCATAGAGGGAACTTTCCTCAAATAATAAAGGCCATATATGACAAACCCAGAGCCAACATTGTCCTCAGTGGTGAAAAACTGAAACCATTTCCACTAAGATCAAGAATAAGACAAGGTTGCTCACTCTCACCACTATTATTCAACAGTTTTGGAAGTTTTAGCCACAACAATCAGAGAAGAAAAAGAAATAAAAGGAATTCAAATAGGAAAAGAAGTAGTAAAGCTGTCACTGTTCGTAGATGACATGACACTATACACAGAGAATCTAAAGATGCTACCAGAAAACTACTAGAGCTAATCAATGAATTTGGTAAAGTAGCAGGATACAAAATTAATGCACAGAAATCTCTAGCATTCCTATACACTAATGATGAAATATCTGAAAGTGAAATTAAGAAAACACTCCCATTTACCACTGAAACAGAAAGAATAAAATATCTAGGAATAAACCTACCTAAGGAGACAAAAGACCTGTATGCAGGAAATTATAAGACACTGATGAAGGAAATTACAGATGATACAAATAGATGGAGAGATATACCATATTCTTGGATTGGAAGAATCAACATTATGAAAATGACTCTACTACCAAAGCAATCTACAGATTCAATGCAATCCCTATCAAACTACCACTGGCATTTTTCACAGAACTAGAACCAAAAATTTCGCCATTTGTATGGAAACACAAAAGACCCCGAATAGCCAAAGCAATCTTGAGAACAAAAAATGGAGCTGGAGGAATCAGGCTCCCTGACTTCAGACTATACTACAAAGCTACAGTAATCAAGACAGTATGGTACTGGCACAAAAACAGAAATATAGATCAATGGAACAGGATAGAAAGCCCAGAGATAAACCCACGCACATATGGTCACCTTATCTTTGATAGAGGAGGCACGAATATACAGTGGAGAAAAGACAGCCTCTTCAATAAGTGGTGATGGGACAACTGGACAGCTACATGTAAAAAAATGAAATTAGAACGCTCCCTAATGCCACACACAAAAATAAACTCAAAATGGATTAAAGACCTAAATGTAAGGCCAGACACTATCAAACTCTCAGAGGAAAACATAGGCAGAACACTCTATGACAGAAATCACAGCAAGATCCTTTTTGACCCACCTCCTAGAGAAATGGAAATAAAAACAAAAATAAACAAACGGGACCTAGTGAAACTTAAAAGGTTTTGCACAGGAAAGGAAACCGTAAACAAGACGAAAAGACAGCCCTCACAATGGGAGAAAATATTTGCAAATGAAACAACTGACAAAGAATTAATCTCCAAATTTTACAAGCAGCTCAATATCAAGAAAACAAACAACCCAATCCAAAGATGGGTAGAAGACCTAAATAGACATTTCTCCAAAGAAGATATACAGATTGCCAACGAACACATGAAAGAATGCTCAACATCGTTAATCATTAGAGAAGTGCAAATCAAAACTACAATGAGATGTCATCTCACACCCATGAGAATGGCCATCATCAAAAAATCTACAAACAATAAATGCTGGAGAGGGTGTGAAGAAAAGGGAATCCTCTTGCACTGTTGGTGGGAATGTAAATTGGTACAGCCACTATGGCTGTAGAGAAATAAAAGCATCTGTGTTTACAAAGACTTGTATACTAATGTTTACAGGAGCTTTATTTTAATAGTCACAAACAGAAAACAACCCGAATGTCCATCCACAAGTGAATGAATAATCAAAAAGTAGTATGTGCATACAAAAGGATATTACTTAGGAAAAAAACGGAATAAACATAACAACATGGATGAGTCTTAACATAATTATGCAGAGTGAAAGAAGCCAGACTCAAAAGTATACACACTGTATGATTTAATTTATATAAAATTCTAGAAAATTCAAACTAATCTGTTGTAAAGGAAAGCAGGGATTTGGGGAAAAGGATTACAAAGATGCATAAGGGAACTTTGAGGTGGGGGGTGGATATGTTCATTATCTTTGTGATGATGGTTTCGTTGGTCAAATGTATCAAATTACACACTTTAAATATGTACTTTATGTCTATTATACTTCAACAAAGCTAATTATTTTTTTAAAAACAGTATACACAGTTCTGCCCCCTGGCTTTTTTTTCCCCCAGTAATATGGCCTGTTGATTGTTTCTTTCAAATACACAAAGCTTTCTCATTCTTTTTTACAGCTACGTGTAAAATTCTATTATATGCAAGCAATAGAATTGATTTTACAATTCCTCCACTGATGACAGTTTACAAACAATGCATTGAAAAACCTTGTACAAACTCATTTCCTTCATATACAAGCATACCTATAGGATATATTCCTAGACTAGGTCAAAAGGAAATATACTTACAATTCTGATTACTGCTATCAAATTGAGCATTCAGTTTTCAATGCAGCAAACAGAAATCATTCTAGATATTTTAAACAGGAAGGCACTTGTTATAGGGAATTTGGTGCTTACAAAGTCAATGGAAAGGCTGAAGGAGCAAGGTCTGGGAATCTAGGCTGAGTCTCCCAGAATGAATCCCACCATGATACAGAACCAATTCACTAAGGGAGCTACTGTCTCTGGGGCCATACATGGAGCCATAACGGAAGCCAGAGGTCACCCCACAACCTCTCATTCCTGGGAAACTGGCGAAAAAAGATCTAATAGCACAATCCAGGAATTAAAGTGTCAGACTAAGAAGCTGCTGCCACCACTACTACTCCTCCATATCCAGGAAGTTGGGGGATGGACACTTAATTACTGCTGCATGGAAACATGTTTCCCACAACCCTGCAACATACAAAAACCTCAAGAAGATGGCCTTTGCCTCATTTCTCTTTTCATATCATGCAGATAACATTTAACTGAGCAAACCTAATTAGCTTCCAGAATGCTAGCTGCACACAAAAAAATCTGGGAAATGTATTTATTTCCCAACTTCTCTGACTAGGAAGGTAAATTGGTGGTTGAGTGAGTAAATCCAGAATACCATCCTCAGTGGTTGTTCCAATTTACATCTCTACCAGCAAAAATACTTGTTCCTCACTTCTGACCAATGATATCTAGGATATAACAGTGTTTCATAAACATTAAAAAAATCTTGTTCAAATAGGTTAAAAAACTAGTTTCTCTGTATAGTTTTATTTTGTAGTTCTCTTAATAGTGAAGCTGAACTTTTTTTTTTTTTTTTTGCAGTTTGTCATTTGTATCCTTTTCTGTGAAAACTCAGTTTACAGTTTACCGTTTTCCTTTTGGACTGCTGAACTTTTTCTTATTGAATTCTAGGAGTTCCTTAAGCAATGCATGACATGATTTGCAAATATCTTTTCTATGTCATTTTTCTTTACTTTGCTTATAGTGGTTTTTGCCATGAAGAATTTATTTTATACAGTGTATAATTTATCATTATTATAAATTTGTGGTGAAAATCTATCCTTTTTATTGTTTCTGGATTTTATATCAAATTTAGAAAGGCCTTCAGAAAGCCCTTCACCACACTAAAATCTTTAAAGATTCCCCCATGATTTCTTCAAGTACTTTAAACATTTCAGTTTCACATTTAAAACTGGATTTCATTCTGGTATAATATGAGGTATGAATCCAACTTTTTTTTCTTCCAAATAGCTACCAGGTGTCTTACTGCCTTTAATGAGTTAAACCATATTCTCCCCCACTGAAATGAAATGTCATCTTTGCTCTGTGCTAAATTACCACATCTGGGTCTATTTTTGACCTTTCTATTCTTTTCTAATGATCTGACTAGTCATATGCCAGTACCAAATGCTTTTAACTATTGGCGTTCTCTAATATATTTTGTAAGACTAGTCTGCCCTTATTGCTTTTTCAGAGTTTTCTTGGCTAGTCTTGCTTCTTTTTCACAGGAAATTTGGAATCAGCTTTCTAGCTTTAGAAAATCCTGGTAGTTTTCTTGGTGTTGCATTAAGTTTATAGAATAATTTACAAAGAACTGGCATGTATGAGGTTAAGTCTTCCTATCCAAGAATGATATGCCTTTTCATGTGCTTCAACTTCTTTTCAGAAAACAAAATAAAGTTTTCTTTTTGTGGTCTTGCATATTGTTTATTTCTAGGTATTTTCTCTCCTTTGTTCTTACTTTAAAAGGGGCCTTTTCTTCAATTACATCTTTGAACTGACTATTGTATGAACGAAAGCTTTTAATTTCTGTGGCTAATTTTATACCCAGTGATTTTATTAGTTTTGGGATACTACTTTCAGTTGACTCTCTTAAGCCTTGTACTATCTTCTACAATTTTACCTCCTCCTCCATTTTTAATGTCTCTAAATTCCCTCACATCTGTTACATAATTTTGCCCTAGGTTTTTAAGTTCTTTGAGGACATGAATTATAGTAGTGCATTTTGTACACCTTTCGGAGCACCAGTAAAATGCTCTGTGTAGAATGGTTTATGGCTGACCCTTATTATGAAAATAAAACCATGAAGTGCCTGCTATATTCTGAATCTGTCTGATTTCATTCATTCATTCATACCACCTTTTTCAGGTTTCACTCACAAATGAAACCAAAATTGATTTTCTTCTAAAAAGAAATTTATCAATTCTGTTCATTCATAGCATATAATTCCTTTCTCCTACCACAATAACTTTTTTATTAAGTGTCACATATGTATTTTGCAACAAAGCAAGCCTTTCAGCTTGTAAGTTTTTTTCTTGGATTTACATATGAAATTGCAGGCAAAAAATAAAAATTTTAGTCTCAGATTTGCTTAAACATTCTTGATAATATTCATTCATTGTCCATAACAGTTTTCCTAAAGCTATGTATGATTTCATGTAAAAACTATACACACTAGGTATAATGTGAAGGGGGAAATGGCCATTAAAGCTTAAAATCAGATCTAAACCAAAAATGTTTACATGCCTGAAACAGATTAAATTCTATATACAAGAAAATCAGTCTTCTTACTTTATAGTTAGAGATCTTGTTAAAATATTTCCAAACTACACCAGTTACCTAGATATCGCAAGGATAAATCAGTCATGTGTCCATCTTAAAAATACTATATCAAATCAGAAATTCCACTTGATAAAGCAAATGTTTCTTCCCCAGACCATTTTCAAATGTGGTTAAAAATTCTAACTTCCAAATTAAATTTTCATAAGGTGAAGTAAAGCTAGCAACAATTGTGTGATACAGTGAAATAAGTTGAAAATTCAGGAAAGTACAGACAAAAAGCAGTGGGTTTTGTTTTGTTTTTTCATCCATGCCATGAGACTGGCAGGATGTCAGTTGCCCGACGACCAGGGATATAACTTGGGCCACGGCAGTGAAAGCCCAGAATCCTAACCAGGGAGTTCCCCAAAAAGCAGCTTTTAAAACTGCCCGGCCAAAATGAATAAATATTTGTAGATTTTCCTCCCAGGGCCATAAGACACTATCCCTCAGCCTAATTCTAATGTTCTCTTCAAACCTTATGGTGAGGTTCTTTCACTTCTTCAATAACTAACTCTTCCTTGTATCTTATATTGGACCTATATATACCCTGGGAACTTATATTGACTGTGTATATACCACACTCCCAACTCCTAGAAAATAAGGCATACATCGACAGATGAATGGATAAAGAAGATGTGGCACATATATACAATGGAACATTACTCAGCTATAAAAAGAAACAAAACTGAGTTATTTGTAGTGAGGTGGATGGGCCTAGAGTCTGTCATACAGAGTGAAGTAAGTCAGAAAGAGAAAAACAAATACTGTATGCTAACACACATATATAGAATCTAAAAAAAAAAGTTTATGAAGAACCTAGGGGCAGGACAGGATTAAAGACACAGATGTAGAGAAAAGACTTGAGGACATGGAGATGGGGAAGGGTAAGCTGGGACAAAGTGAGAGAGTGGCATGGACATATATGCACTACCAAATGTAAAATCGATAGCTACTGGGAAGCAGCCACATAGCAAAGGGAGATCAGCTCGGTGCTTTGTGACCACCTAGAGGGGTGGGAAAGGGAGAGTGGGAGGGAGACGCAAGAGGGAGGGGATATGGGGTTATATGTATACGTATAGCTGATTCACTTTGTTATAAAGCAGCAGAAACTAACACACCATTGTAACTACACACCTATGGTCATGTAATCTATGACAAAGGAGGCAAGGATAAACAGTGGAGAAAAGACAGTCTCTTCAATAAGTGGTGGTGGGAAAACTGGACAGCTACATGTAAAATAATGAAATGAGAACACTACCTAACACCATACACAAAAATAAACTCAAAATGGATTAGAGACCTAAATGTAAGACCAGACACTATAAAACTCTTAGAGGGGGGCTTCCCTGGTGGCGCAGTGGTTGAGAGTCCGCCTGCCGATGCAGGGGATACGGGTTCGTGCCCCGGTCTGGGAGGATCCCACATGGGAGTGGCTGGGCCCGTGGGCCGCGGGGCCTGTGCGTCCGGAGCGTGTGCTCCACGGTGGGAGAGGCCACAGCAGTGAGAGGCCCACGTACAGCAAAAAACAAACAAACAAACCTCTTAGAGGAAAACATAGGAAGAATACTCTTTGACATAAATCACAGCAAGATCTTTTATGATCTACCTCCTACAGTAATGGAATAAAAAACAAAAATAAACAAATGGGGCTTAATGAAACTTAAAAGCTTTTGCAAAGCAAAGGAAACTACAAACAAGATGAAAAGACAACCCTCAGAATGGGAGAAAATATTTGCAAACGAATCAACTGACAAAGGATTAATCTCCAAAATATATAAACAGCTCATGCAGCTCAATATTAAAGAAACAAACAACCCAAGCCAAAAATGGGCAGAAGACCTAAATAGACATTTCTCCAAAGAAGACATACAGATGGCCAAGAAGCACATGAAAAGCTGCTCAACATCACTAGTTATTAGAGAAATGCAAATCAAAACTACAGTGAGGTATCACCTCATACCACTTAGAATGGGCATCATCAGAAAATCTACAAACAACAAATGCTAGAGAGGGTGTGGAGAAAGGGGAATCCTCTTGCACTGTTGGTGGGAATGTAAACTGATACAGCCACTATGGAGAACAGTATGGAAGTTCCTTAAAAAACTAAAAATATAATTACCATATGATCCAGCAATCCCACTACTGGGCATATACCCAGAGAAAACCGTAATTCAAAAAGACACATGCATCCCAATGTTCATTGCAGCACTATTTACAAAGGCCAGGTCCTGGAAGCAACCTAAATGCCCATCGACAGACGAATGGATAAAGAAGATGTGGTACATATATACAATGGAATATTACTCAGCCATAAAAAGGAACGAAATTGGGTCATTTGCTGAGACGTGGATGGATCTAGAGACTGTCATACAGAGTGAAGTAAGTCAGAAAGAGAAAAACAAATATCATATATTAATGCATATATGTGGAACCTAGAAAAATGGTACAGATGAACCGGTCTGCAGGGCAGAAATTGAGACACAGATGTAGAGAACAAACATATGGACACCAAGGAGGGAAAGCGGCAGGGGGGTGGTGCTGTGATGAATTGGGTGACTGGGATTGACACGTATACACTGATGTGGATAAAACTGATGACTAATAAGAACCTGCTGTCTAAAAAAATAAAATTCAAAATAATAATAATAATAAATAAATAAATAAAAAGAAACAAAATTGAGTTATCTGTAGTGAGGTGGATGGACCTAGTCTGTCACACAGCGTGAAGTAAGTCAGAGAAAAACAAATACCATATGCTAACACATATACAAGGAATCTAAAAAAAAAAAATGGTTCTGACGAACCTAGGGGCAGGACAAGAATAAAGACGCAGACATAGAGGATGGACTTGAGGACACGGGGAGGGGGAAGGGTAAGCTGGGGCGAAGTGAAAGAGTGGCATGGACATATATACACTACCAAATGTAAAATAGATAGCTAGTGGGAAGCAGCCACATAGCACAGGGAGATCAGCTCGGTGCTTTGTGACCACCTACAGGGGCGGGATAGGGAGGGTGGGAGGAAGACACAAGAGGGAGGGGATATGGGGATATATGTATATGTATAGCTGATTCACTTTGTTATACAGCAGAAACTAACACACCATTGTAAAGCAATTAAACTCCAATAAAGATGTTAAAAAGGACTTCCCTGGTGGTGCAGTGGTTAAGAATCCGCCTGCCAATGCAGGGTAGACGGCTTCGATCCCTGGTCTGGGAAGATCCCACATGCTGCAGAGCAGCTAAGCCTGTGCGCCACAACTACTGAGCCTGCGCTCTAGAGCCCACGAGCCACAACTACTGAGCCCGCGTGCCTAGAAGCCCGTGCTCTCCAACAAGAGAAGCCACCGCAATGAGAAGCCCGCACACCGCAACGAAGAGTAGCCCCCGCTCAACCCAACTAGAGAAAGCCCAACGTGCAGCAACGAAGACCCAATGCAACCAAAAAATAAATTAAATTTTTAAAATGTAAAAAAAAAAAAAGGCTTACGTTTTCAAACGTGCTAGTATTTTAAGATTACCATCAAAGACCATTAAAGACAGGTAACTGATATTTGGAGGTCTAACCAATGAGTTCATAAGACCAGGATATGAATTCTGACCACATCACTCAAATAAAATAAGTGCAATTAGTTTTAATTATTTATTTGCCTAAATACAAGCATACCTTGTATTTAGAATGGAACCTGCAGGTTCCATTCCAGACCACCAAAATAAAGCAAATATGGCAATAAAGCAAGTCACACAAATTTTTTGGTTTCCCAGTGTATATGTTATGTTTATAACTTTACTACTATAGTCTATGAAGTGAGCAATAGCATTATGTCGAAAAAAAAAAGTACACACCTTAATTTTAAAATACACCAAACACATATATGTGGAATCTAGAAAAATGGTACAGATGAACTGGTTTGCAAGGCAGAAATAGAGACACAGATGTAAAGAACAAACTTGTGGACACTAATCGGGGAAGCGGGGTATGGTGGTGGTGGTGGAATGAATTGGGAGATTGGGATTGACATATATTTATTAATATGTATTAAATTGATAACTAATAAGAACCTGCTGTATAAAAATAGATAAAATTCAAAAATAAGACACCAAAAATTGTCAATAGTAAAATCAAAGATCACTGATCCTAGATCACCATAACAAATACAATAATAATGAAAAAGCTTGAAATATCATGAGAATCACCAAAATGTGAAACAAGAGACACAAAGTGAGCAAATGCTGTTGGAAAAAAGGCGCTGATAGACTTTGTCACAGGGTTGCCACAAACTCCAATTTGTAAAAAAAAAAAAAAGTCTTTGAAGTACAATAAAGCAAAAACTCACTAAAACAAGGTATGCCTGTACATAAATGTCCATCTACAAGGCTAATCAGTGTTAAGTGACAACCTGAGATTATGACTCAAGTTTATTTTACCTTTTGCCTCTTTTCCTGTCCATTCGCTGTTTAATTCTGAGTTGGGGTGCCCCATCAGACACATGCAAAGTTTCCTTTTAGCATTTCTTGGTATGTACATTAAAATAGCATAAAATTCACTTGACTTAATATAGTAAGTGTAGTGGTTTGCTTTCAATATCCCATTAAATGTACTGAATTAATTATAAATAACTGGCATGTGCAAGTTTTAATTGCAAAGTAACCAGAAAGCAAGAACAGCTAAATTACCTTGAAATACTGAAGAAACTGAAAATATTAAAAAATTTTCTATCAGAAATTAAGAATTTGGGGACACTAACTTCTACCCAGTTTTCAACATTAGGGCAAAAATGGTGGTACATAGATAAAGTTCTCAAGTTCAAGTGTTTCCGAAAGGTAACAGGCAGTGCCATGATCAGCTTCAAAAAAAAACCACCACCACCACAAACACCAACAACAAAAAAGGAGGGCAAAGATGGTAAGAAAATTCAAGGACAGCATTAGCAAAACTTGTAGCATATGAAGAATTGAGAAATCATCACAGAAATGCCAAGTAGCTAGAAGCTTCTGTGTAATTTAATGATCACAGAGAAAGACTGTAATTGGGGGGCAGGGAAGACCTGACTCTGAAAAAAGATATTAGTCTTGGTAACTAAAGGTCGTAGAACCAATCTCAGCCTTCCCTAATAATGTTAAAACTGACTTTGAATATTGTGAGCATAAGTCATTATTAAGCTAAGAACATCCCCAGATGTCTGTATTATTAAATACAAGCTTTAAAAAAAAAAAAAAAACTTAGCTTAGAGCTGCTTCCCCCCCCCCTTTTTTTAAAGCATTGCTACAAATACTGTGATTCTTTGATAGTATGTTTTTAAATAGCTATTTTTGCATTCTTGGTTTTTAATATTCTGAATCACAAATCTTGCCAAATTTTATTTCTCTAATTAAACTCACCCATATTCCTAGCATTCACTGTTTATAGAAAATGACAAATAAAAATCACTTACCAGATTGAATGAAGCTCTCGATCAACACAACTCTTGAACTTTAGCTCTTAGTTCTACATTTAAGGAAATTCCCCTCCCCCACCCCCATATTTTAGAATTATAACCTTGTTAAACATTCCATAGATGAGAACTGCTTATATATGGTGATTATTTTGTAAATAATTATACATCCAGTTAATAATTTTTGATTGGAAGAGGCAGCAGCACAGCTGTAGCTGTGGCAAAGCAGTGAACCAAATGTTGAGGAATTAGGACTGTCAAATGTCAACCTCAAGGCAACATACCAAAGGTAGGTTCTCACTAAATTAACAATGCCATACCTGACAATCTTCAATAAAGTTCATCCAGAATTATGTCCTTAATAAATAAATTTCTTGTGCCACTACTGTTGGCCTTAAGATCTTTGACAAGGAGGAACTACTAAATGCCACTTCTTCAGCTAAAGAACATTTTCAGGTTTAAACAGCAATATGGGATTCAATATGGGGAGGGGGGGAGCTTACATTGTATAGTTTTTGGACAAGAGGAGTAACTTTGTCACCCAGGAGACAGCCAAAAGTCCTCAAAGCATCTTGTTCTTACTATATAGTTTTTCTTTTACAGGCTTTTTACATTTTGAAGAGCTGTCACTAGGTCATTAAAAGTATTCACATTTTCTGAATTAGTGCAGATGAATTAATGCAGATGAACAGAAGTTACTTCTTGATAACTGGTTCATGGAATAATTTTTTTAAAAAATGATTTCCCTCTATTTTCTTCCCAAAAGGACCAAGAAGGGACCTGGATAATTTAACTTTAAAAATACACTGAAGGGCTTCCCAGGTGGCGCAGTGGTTGAGAATCCGCCTGCCGATGCAGGGGACACGGGTTCATGCCCCGGTCTGGGAAGATCCCACATGCCGCGGAGCGGCTGGGCCCGTGAACCATGGCCACTGAGCCTGTGCGTCCGGAGCCTGTGCTCCACAACGGGAGAGGCCACAACAGTGAGAGGCCCGCGTACTGGAAAAAACAAAAAAACAAACAAACAAAAAAAACACTGAAATATCAAAAATATTCTTAAAAGGCACTGGAAAGATTATTAGGAAATCCTGATATTCATTAAGCTATCTTTCTGGCCTGTATCTTCAATTTCAGGTAGGAAAAAGGCGACCCATACTCAAATTGGAAAGTGCCTTTAGAAATACATGTTATATCACGTTATGCTCCCCAAATGAGCCTACTATGACTCAGAAATGGATTGTGTCCTGGGTTACTATCTGGCAACAAGGCAACATCTGTCAAAGGCAAAGAAAACAATACAGTTGCTTTTTAATTTTTATTATTATTTTTTGCAACAGTTGCTTTTTTAAACACATTTTTTTCTAGATTAAAAAAAAGCAGCCATGTAAACAAGCAAAAGGCATCTGTTTCTTCAGTGCTACAACAAAATTTGGAAAAGCAATTTGGACTTGAGGATAATTTAATTGCCACTTGAGGCTAGAAAACAAGTTATTCTATTTTAATCTGGCTTGAAAATGTATTATTTTGCAATATTCAAAATCAGTCTGGTCAGCTTTATGTCAAATTCACTATCAACTTCAACTACTGTCATTCTAATTACTGCACCTGGAAAGTTTCACTGGTATGTATCTATGTGATCAAATACAGAATGTGAACATGTGTGTTTGGCTGACCTCATATCCACAGATAAACTATCTACATCCTAGTCTATGGGCAATGGTAATCGTTCCCCATCTCCAAGCTCTCACTGTAAAGGAAGTCTGGTTCCCCTGTGTATGCTCTGGGCACTCAATTAATGAATGAAATTGATAAAACAGTCATGATGAGCAGAACATCTTTAAATTTTTTAAAAATACCATATGGAAACAATTAACAAAGTCATGTAAACTTGTGCTTAACTTGCTTTCTGAATTATTTTCATTAAAAGTCAAATATGAAAAAAAAAGTCAAATATGAATAAATTTGTTGTTCTGGAGCACATACATTTAACTTTGTGTCACAGCACTCACATGCTAAGCTATAGCCTTGACAGTGCAGAGAAGTACTCATAAAGTAATTGCTGAGGACACTGCAATGCTCCCCAAGCAGGAAAATATGCCAAGAGAATGAGCCAACCCAGAATTACATGAGTATCAAGGACTTTGGACTTCCTCACCCCTTTTTCCCAGCACCATTTCCACAGGGGGCAGAAACCAAAAATTGGATTTGACTTCCCCAGAATGCTAGTTACTCCTTACGCTTTACAATAAACATAAAACATCTTAAGAGTCAGGTAGTTAACTTCTAGTCCAAGAAATGTCACCAATGATTTCTTTCTTTAAAAAGGTATGATTCTGGGCTTCCCTGGTGGCGCAGTGGTTAAGAATCTGCCTGCCAATGCAGGGGACACGGGTTCGGGCCCTGGCCCGGGAAGATCCCACATGCCGCGGAGCAACTAAGCCCGTGTGCCGTTGTGCCATTAACTGCTGAGCCTGAGCTCTAGAGCCCGCAAGCCACAACTACTGAACCCCCGCGTGCCACAACTACTGAAGCCCATGCGCCTAGAGCACATGCTCCACAACGAGAAGCCACTGCAAAGAGAAGCCTGCACACCTCAATGAAGAGTAGCCCCCGCTCACCGCAACTAGAGAAAGCCCGCGTGCAGCAACGAAGACCCAACACAGCCAAAAATAAATAAATTAAATTATTTTTTTAAAAAAAGGTATGATTCAGGTTTGTTCTTAGAAAGTTGGTCAGTTGATTGGGGACAGAATTTGACATAGGGTAGAAATTGCTTTCAGGAAATTGAAATTTTATAAAGGCCAGATATAAATTAAAACATTTATATATGAGCTACAGACACATACCAAATTGTTAACAATCCCTCCAAAGAGGGATGTGAGATGGTGGGGAGACATCTGAAGAGGGACTTTCATTTTTTATTATATATTAAAGGCACAGATCAAACAAGTCTTAATTTTTGGTAGCATGAAGTCTTGTGTTACGTAACTGCTCAAAGTTGTATAAAGACTCATTTTAGTTTGCCCTGTCCTCTCTTCCTATCAACTAGACCTTCCCTGTTTTTCCTTCTTCCCTCAAGTAAAAACCTATTCTGAATAAAGAAAAATCTGCTAAATTCCTGAATTTTATATATTAATCAGTCAACAAGGGGCCAAAAGTAAAATACTTCAAATGAATTGTAGGCAGATGCCTAATATCCTGATTCACATGCTTAAAAGATACCCTGGCTCTGTCTAAGGTAAGCACTGGCTGGCATTTAAATTCTATTCAAGTGAACTCCACCTAATTGACCAGATTCCTTTGGGGAAGCTTTTTTTTTTTTTTCTCCTTTTAGGCCATGTGGCATGCGGGACCCCAGTTCCCCCACCAAGGATCGAACCCATGCCCCCTGCCTTGGGAGAATGGAGTCCTAACCACTAGACAGCCAGGGAAGTCCCTGGGGAAGGTTTTATGGAGAGTCAGAAGTTATATAAAAAGGCAAAATACACCCAAAGAGATTTGGGAGAAATGAAAGTGTACATATTCACATAAGAGCTCCTAGACACACTGATAAGAAAAAAAACAAGTTGCAAAACATATGCATACTAAGACACAATTTATGTAAAAATTTTAAACGCACAAAATTATGTATTTCTATAGGTAAATATATATGTATATAAATGCATAAAGAAAAGGTGATTGAAGAGTATACACTATAGAACAATAGTTACCATTTGGGAGGGGGTACACTAGGGGCACTTCTATAATAATCTGTATTTTTAATTTTTTCCTAGAATATAGTCTTACTTAGGTAATTAAACACAAACTGAGGAACTTTTATACTTCTAGGAAGTACTATATATGATGGTTTCCTTAAAAGAGCTTGCTGCCACTGAAGATACAGTTTAGCAAATACCACTGTTCTGTTTCTCAACATCATACTTTGTCCCTGCTGTCCCTCACCTTTCTCTCATTGCTCTACATAAGTTCAAATTTAAGGAAATCATATTAGCTTTTTCTTGAATATTTGATAATAAAGAAATGATTCAGTTGCCAGGAAGTATCAAAATCAAAGTAAGAACTGATATAGTGGGAATAAAGGTCATTTAAGTAGGCAGGCTCATCCTTTGGCTTTAATGCAATGTACTTGGAAATATGTGCAGTATTCTGGAGAGGACAAGATGCTTTAGGATAAGATTCTTTCTGGGTGGTCCATGTAACATGCCATGTTCATTATCTACTGCAGAAAGATTAACACTCAAAAGCACACTCAGCTTTCTTAGAAAAGAGATGATATATAAATCCCAGATAGCCCAAGCAGTGCTAAAGATCTATCAAAGTGATATTTGTTTAGAAGCAAAGTATTTTTGCTTAAAATTGTAAACTCTTAAGAGTATTTCTAAATTTTTTTCATTACATATGATTAATACTAAAATAATTACATTTAGGAAAGTTTGCTCAGAATTGTAATTAATTTGTTTCCTTGAAAAGGGAAAAGCCATCAAAGTCAAGACGTATGTGTAGCATGAATTTTAGTCCACAACACCAAATATATTCCTCTGTTTGGTTGATAAAAAACTACAGAACAGAAACTTACTAGCATCAATGCCTACTATGAAATCAAATCAATGTGTTATGTTCAATGAATCCCAACTTTTAATTATTAATATCTAGGTAATGCATTTTATAATTTAGAAAAGAATACTTAAGGATCTACTTAGTCTCTGTATCTTTAGAAATTACTGTAAGGCTCTTGCTGGTCATTACTATCTACACCCTTTTCTAGAAGATCTCAACATTTTAAATGGTCACAAATTATGTATTCCCTCTTTGTCACACTGTATCTATATTAAAAAAAAGACTGTGAAAACTATAATGGCAAACAGAAGTCAAAAGATAAATTTCAAAAGTCAAAGGCACAAGTCAAACCCTTCTAGATATAAGTGGTAATTACAAATTTAAGTTATATTATCTGAAAATAATAGAAGATCAATGATCTAGACCCCTGGTAGCATTTATAATATAGAAAATTGCAAATTATGTATTAAAATAAACAGTATAACAATTCATTTTTTTAATGTTCTAAATATTTGGCACAATGCATAACTTGCCTTATTTAGAAACCATCTGATAAAAGTAATGTGGTTTTTAAAATGATTTAAAAAATTGTCAGGTTGGGCTTCCCTGGTGGCGCAGTGGTTGAGAATCCTCCTGCCGATGCAGGGGACATGGGTTCGTGCCCCGGTCCAGGAAGATTCCACATGCCGCGGAGCGGCTGGGCCCGTGAGCCATGGCCGCTGAGCCTGCGCGTCCGGAGCCTGTGCTCCGCAACGGGAGAGGCCACAACAGTGAGAGGCCCGCCTAGCACACACACACAAAAAAACCCAAAAAAACAAAAAAAAAACCAAAAAATTGTCAGGTTGTAGAATTTCCTATCTACTTTTCATTCTTCTTACTACCTTCCTTCTCTATTTCTCAAATTTTACTTTTTCTTACTGAAAATCTAAAAATGAAATATCATTCTTCTGTTATTTTAATGCCAAATAAAAAGTAATCACAATAATATATGGCTAATATTTTTTAAAAGATTTCAATTTAGCTGTAACAGCCATAGCTTTAGGCTATTTTCAGGAGATAACCCCAGAAGAAAAGAAATTCAAACACTCATATTTCATATGGATAACGTGATGCTTGTTTCTTTTCAGATTACTGTTCACCCCAAAATTGTTGCAATATACATTTTAAAAAACAATAATCTTCCTCTATAATCACAATGCAAAACAAGAAGCAGAATACGCATCATTACAGAAACAGTGATTGTATACTTTAAATATTCAGATACCTTTTTAATGACTATCTTAAACCAATTTTTAATTATATATACGAAGAGTACACACTTACTAGTTGAAAAATATATTGGTTCTACCTACCTACTACTTTTAATACACAACACGATAACTTGTGTCTTCTTCCTAATAGCACAATTATAAGGACAGGAACACAAAAGACAGGTATTAGGAAGGTGAAGAAAGTATCAGAAAAACTTCCTCAGCCTTGGTTTATCATTTTTTTATCTTTCCTTTGTATACATGCTGCAATTGATTGGTCCTCTTTCATTACCCTTTCACCCTATTCCTATCTAAAGACCTTCTGGGCTTCAGAGCAAGGTCAGGTATACCATATTATCTATTGTTGCTACTGAATTAGTTTAAATTACAGGTTAAAAAAAGAAGAATGAAATGCTTGAGATTAAGAAAGGTACATAGAAACCAAAGAAGAGTAAAGACAAAAAAAAAAATCAAGAGTGGTTGTACCATATCAATAATTATCTGGCAACTCTGGAGCAGAGGTTTCTATCTGGACTTTATATCATTAATATAGGGTCAAAAATCGAGAGTAAACTCTCCAATTATCAGGCTTTATGATTTTATTTTTTGGAATAAAGCTCAATTTCATGTCTAATTAGTTTTAAAAACACTCCAATGGAGAAGAGCTTCTTTCCCATCTACATGTACAACAGTAGAAATGGCAAGGCTTTCTTTACTACCACTGAAAGAACCAGGAGGGCAAAAACAATTTTTCTTTTATCTGTACTCATGATTTCCCCTGCCTCCCTCCACCTCCTGCATAAACAGTAACTTCACAGGAAACCAAGAGACTACACAGACAATTCTAGCTTATCTTCCTGAAGACTCTTTCCACCCCACCCTCCCTAAACACACACAGTGGAGCAGTGTGTTGAGTTTGACAAGGACAATAATTAAGGAAGGTAAAATGAGGCCTTATAGAATACTTAATACTAAGTTAAAATTCTAATATCATAACATCAAGGTGTCAATTTATTCAACTTTAACCCATCTGGGAAAGTTACTTCTTTAGTAACTATAACCTCATTATATTCTTTTAATTGCTCATGCTAACAACCTTATTGTATACTATTGCATCTGATAAGAAGTAAATCCAGGGACCATTCCATTTTATCTTAGACATAACATTTACTAGTTTTCCAAGCATGACAGAAATGGAAAAATATATATATTAGAGCAAGAACAATTTATGTTAATTTCCACAATTTGTGTTCCTCCTATGAGCAGTGCCTGACTCTATTCTATCAGTCCTATGCTTAAAGAAAAAAAAAAATTAGTGAGAGACTAATTTACAAAGTATACAAGAATATAATTTTATAATAAATCTTTCCAGTGTTCGCTATAACTTCATTACATGAAATATTTCCCTTCAAAGAAACTCAGAAGGATAGCTCTTATAAAATGAAACAAAGCTTTCTGTGTTCATCTCTGGCAAGCAGTGACCAGAAACAGCTTGCTCACAAAGGATCTAAAAGTGCTGCCTGTGGAGGAGAAAATACCACTAACATGCTGTATGAATGAGTCTTGGTGAGTGGCTACTATCTGGGACTTCTTCCTCTTTTCTCATACCAATGAGTCCATCTCACATAAAGTCTAAGAGAAAACTAAAGCCTTGTAGCAGTGAAACTCAGCATGCTCCACTCAAATACTTCTAAGGTAACCATTCTAAATCAAAATCAGCAGAAGTCATCTCTTTTATCCAAACAAAAAAAACAGAAAGCAAAAAACAAACAAAAAAATCCCCCACAAAAGAACAGAAAAAAACCCCAAAAGGCAAATGCTGTTGCTCAATTATTAGATGGATTTACAGAGGCAAAAAATGTGACAACAGCAATAATTCAAGTAAAGTATATGAGAAAATTTAAACACGCCACTTTCAAGTTAAGACAAAAGTGAAGGGGAGCTGTGATCAGAGTCAAAAAGCTTAGACATTATCACCAAATGTTAATTCACTTTACAGTCATCAATGAGACTACTGTATATATTTTTGCACCTTGCGCTTGGTAAAAGCAGGTAAAATATTTAATATGTAATTTACAATGTATTTTATCAGCTCAGCATACAGGATGAATATAGATTATATCAAAGTGTAGTAGACAGTTAGGGGCCTGTGCAAACCCTGCAAAAATAGTACTTCAGGTATCTGCTAATTAAAAAAAAAAACAGTTTGCTGTTTAGAAGTGATACAATTCAAACTACCACAAAATACAAAGGACTGCAAAAACGTATACCATTCCAACAACATATATAAGTTATTAAATAAAGATCTGATTTAAAAGAATATAAATGAAGCCTTTAAGTAGGTCTTTTCTACATGCATATTACTCCTTGTTAAAGAAAAAAAATATGTAAAAAGGCATTGGTAATTGCTTTGTTAACGTGTAGAAAATGCCAATTCTCTGGTCATGAACCCCACTAAGTTTAGCACTTAAGGTCTCTGCAGTGTTATAAACGTAATTTAAAATACTGTTAACTCTCTAATTCCATTGGTAAAATAATGTGACTTGGAATATGGCAGTCTTTGTGTTGAGGGCAAGGATCCACAGTTTATTTGTTTTTTTATTCCTTAGGGGTGAACAGTTATCCAGAAGAACAGCACCCTCCGCCACCACTCTGGGCTTGAGGTTCATCATCAATAATTTGTACACCTCGCCTTGCAGCTCCTGGTTGACTGGAGCCATTGCCTTTTGCCCTTTCATCCACTTGTGCCGTTTCTATCATCCCTAAGAGAGGGAGAAAGCAGAAATTATTTAGGACCACAATCGGCGTTTTCTGTTTCTATAATTTCAGTTTACCACCATGATAGCTATTTCTGACTTTCAACCAACAAGGAAACCAGATAAAATTAATAGCAAGTGTACCTGTCCAGTTGTACAACAGCCACAGTGACATCACCAGAGAAAAAAAGTTTTTCATTTAAACAAATGACTGTATATAAGTGTCATCCTTAAGTTTTTCCAAGTATACTTAGAAATACATCAAAGAAGGTCAAATTGTTCCAAGTACAAGCAATATTTAGGGTACAAGATTTATTCTTCAATAAGTCATGTAAACTTTTAACCAAATAACATTTGAAAGAACAAAAGAGTTTAAGATGAAAGAGGAAGAACAAAGCTGGAGGACTCACACTATCTGATTTAAAGATACAGTAGAAGTTACTCGAATGATGACAGTAGGATACTGGTGAAAGGAGAAATCAATGGAACATATAGTCCAGAAACAGACCCCCATACATATGGTCACTTGATTTTTAATTTATGTGCCAAGTTTATTCAATGAAAACAGCATAATCTTTTCAAGAGACAGTACTGGAAACTGGACATTTACATGTAAAAAATAAAAGTTCAATCTATACCTACCACACCATATGTGAAAATTAACAAAAAATTAATTACAGACTTAAATGTAAAACAAAATTTCTAGAAGAAAACACAGGAGGAAATCTCTGTAGAAGAAAATCTTTATGACTTTGAGTTAGCAAAGGTTTCTCATGTAAGACAAAAAAACATGATTCATACAGAAAACCTGATAAATCAGACCTCATTAAAATTTAGAACTTCAGCTCTTTGAGAGACAATTAAGAAAAATGAGAATATAAGACACAGACTAGGAGTAAAGAGTTGCAAAATACATATCTGAAAAGATGAGGAAAGAAAAGAAAGTCCTTAAAACAGAATAAGGTTTCTTAAACTTGGGTCCAGAGATTGCTCTTGAACAATGGTTTCCAAATTGAGGTATACGGGAAAATCCACTGAGGTAAAATTAGAAAATGTTCAATTTATTTTTCCTTAACCTTTCAAAATTTCTATTTTTTAATGTATATTGTATACATGTATACAAAAACCATGTAATGTATAATGTATATACATAATGTGTATGTATTTAGCAAATACTAATGTATATTATAAAATACGGAAAATCGTAAGTACTTGTACATGTTCTATAATTTTAAAAATAAACGTATAGAGAATATTCAATTCTTTATAAAGATATGATATATAACATTTATAAGCCCCTGATCTAGAACCTCAGTACTCAAAGTATGGTCTGAGGACTAGTGTCATTACTGCTTGGGTGTCTGTTAGTGAAGAGAAGCTCAGGCCCACATCAGACCCACTTTATCAAATTATGCATTTTAACAAGATCTCCTAGTGACTGATATGTACAGCAGTGGTTCTCAAATTTTAGTATGCATCAGAATCATAACGAGGGATTAAAACACAGATTCTGTGCACCACCTCCAGAGTTTCTGATTCAGTAGGTTTGGGGTAAGGCCCAAGAATTTGCACTTCTAACATACTCTCAAGTGATGCTAATGCTGCTGATAACAGGACCACATTTAGAGAATTAATGCTCTAGAAGAATTATGAATGATCTTCAGGCTTACATAAAACTGAAATTTACTTCAAAGTTTGTGTATATGTACATTTTTTAGAGCAAAAAACCATCATTCTGAAGTCTATAACTATATGGAATATAATTTGACAAAATCATTTCAATCCATTATTCTATAGACTAGGGTTTTCCTAAGTATAGTGTGCATTCTATTGGTGATATGAGAAATGACTTTCAGATTGTATATAATAAACATTTTCCTTTCTCTTTTTTTAATATGGAAAAGCTCAAACATATATAAAAGTAGAAAGAAGAGCATAATGAAAATCTGTATGTCCATCACACAATTTCATCCATACTTGGCAATCATCCCTACCACTATTTTAAATCAAATCCCAGATACATAATTTTATTCATAAATTATTTTAATATGATTTCTAAAAGATAGAAATATTTTTAAAAAATAAGAATTCTTTTTTAAGTGTAACCACTACACAATAACCACTCCTAAAAAAATTTACAATAATTTCTTAATGTCATCAATATCCAGTGAGTGTTCATATAGTCCCAACTGTTTCACAAATGTTCTTTTTCACTAGTTTGTCAAATTAGGATCCAAATATGTTCCATCCACTGCAACAGGTTGTTACAACTCTTAAATCTGTTTTATTCTGTCCATTCCCCTTCCATTTTCATTTTTAATAGTAATGCATATATTTTAATATGTATTTAGCAAATACTATACAAAAGATTTCATAGCCATTGATTACTACTTGAAATAGGGCTAAATAAGGTATTTAAGCTTCAAAAAACGAGTTAAAGATATTAAGTAAATATAATACTGGTCGATGCGACAAATCATCAATATGGTCAAAATGGAAACTGTAAAACATCACCCCAGGGGTTTCCCTGGTGGTGCAGTGGTTAAGACTCCACCTGCCAATGCAGGGGACGTGGGTTCGAGCCCTGGTCCCGGAAAATCCCACATGCCGCCTAGCAACTAAGTCAGTGAGCCACAACTACTGAGCCTGTGCTCTAGAGCCCGCGAGCCACAACTACTGAAGCCTGCGGGCCTAGGGCCCGTGCTCCGCAACAACAGAAGCCACCGCAATGAGAAGCCCACGCACTCCAATATGAAGAGTAGCCCCCACTCGACGCAACTAGAGAAAGCCCACACGCAACAATGAGGACCCAGCGCAGCCAAAAATAAATAAATTAAATAAATTAAAAACAAAAAACAAACAAAAAAATCACTCCAGAAATATTATCAATATTTTAAAAAGAGCCATATACCTACTTTTACAAAGGTCAAGAAAGAGTTCCTCAATTCCTTTGTTCTGTTTGGCTGAAGTATGATAATGTTTTGCTCCCACAGATTCTGCATACCTTAAAAAAAAAAGTAACATCAGTAATTGACGTAAAAATATGTTTCATGTTTTTCTCATGATTGCTATTTGAACTTTTATTACAATAGCAATTTTAGCGACTTATTACTAATTAACCCAGGTTTAGTGAAATTAAGATTATATACCATTTGATGTCTCTATATATTGAATCAACTTTTAAATAAGAATAAAACAAGACTTTTATTCTAAGTTAATTTGCAACCCAAATACTTTAGTTTTTGTGACTCACTGACTATTTTGCCATGACGGTTTTCTTTTGTATCACTCATACTTTTTACTGAAACCAGAAAGAGAAGTGAAAGTGGAATAACTTTAAATGTCACCAAAAGCCAGAAATTGCCAGTGAAACATGCTTCATTGAATCCACTAGCTCAATCTATATTAAGAGGTTTGAGTAATAACTAAATGGTAAAGTACATTGTACAAAGAGGAAGACTTCTTACAGAGAGTGACTGAAGGAAGGAAGAGGAGAAGGGATAACACTTACGATTCTGCTTCTTGAATGGAAACATGTCTCTCCTTCTCCAAGTCTATTTTATTACCTAATTTGAAAATGTAAATGCCAGTCTTTAATATTGATTCATTTTTATAATGAAATTAAGCCAATTCTAAATATACAATTGCCATTTTAATCATCTGGAAAAATAATACAAATCCCCACCTGAAACTGTAAGGTTTCAGGACATTTGGATATGAGGATATGAGGGTTGATCATGACTGTCAAGGTGAATGCCTCAACCTCCCTCAAATGGCTCAATGCACATCCCTCCTGAAGCTGCAGCCTCTGTCAAAGAAAATAACTTTTCCAAAGAGATAAACACTATTTTTGATTAAGGGTATAAATGGGACTAAGATTCACTAGGGAATCCTAAGGATAAACCTATGAGTCTTAGCCAAGTGTAAATGGTCCCCAATCAATAATTATGGTTCATGAAAATATATTAGGCTAGCCTCTTGGATCCTAAGAATATTTTGGTTTTCTGGATGATATGAACTGGTTAAAGAAAGCATTAAAATATATGGCTTTTGAAGTACTTCACCACTGCAGGAGAAGAAACTACTGTTTGTTTTAAAAACATGAGACAACTTAGTATATGAACATCATGCAGATTTAAAATTACTGAAAACAAGTTTAGCTCTCCTTAAACAATGGAATAAAACTGAAATTATGCCATAAAGCCACCAGAACAAAAGTGTAGAAACTGCAAAATGCAGATTCCTTATTATATACAGGGTAGAGATTAAGGTAAGTAGGCCGGACAGAGTGCTAAAGGCAATGGAAATAACATACAGGAAAGGGGAAAAATACCCTAAGCACACTTCAAACAAATATTTTCATTTCTTCTATTATGACCTATAGGGGCAAAAAAGGAAACCTTGTAAATAAGGTCATTTTTTTCTCGGGACCTTAGAGAGTCTAGAAGACAATTTCAGATAAAGCATTGAAGTAATAAGCACACAATGAAAGATACGATGCTTAGAACTGAGAGGTACAAGCCGAGAGGTTCTATATATGAAGACCTCAAATAATCTGAGCACCTAATTATGTGCAACTTTTTTTTTTTTCTTTTTTTTTTGCGGTACGCAGGCCTCTCACTGTTGTGGCTTCTCTCGTTGCAGAGCACAGGCTCCGGACGCGCAGGCTCAGCGAGCGGCATGTGGGATCCTCCCAGACCGGGGCACAAACCCATGTCCCCTGCATTGGCAGGCGGACCCTCAACCACTGCGCCACCAGGGAAGCCCTTTGTGCAGCTTTAAGCAATGATCTGATACCATAGCCTAAGGTTGAGGGAGGGAAGCAGACGTACTAAATAAAGCTCAGCAGGTACTAACAAATTCAGTAATAAACTCTTCCTTCTTTGAACAGTTATCAGCCTATCTCAGCAAGAAGACACATATCAGTTCTGATTTCCCACATTATACTTTATCAATAAAATTTGTAATTTGCTAAATATTACAACCAATATATCCAACAGTCACCAGTGGAATAAGTTGTTTCATGCTATGAAGAATGCAAAAAGCACCACCTAGTGGCAGTCAGCTCCAACAAACAGAGGCACAAGATTCTGCCACTGTAAAAAGGTAAAACAGCCTCCTATAGATCAAAGGAGACTTTTGTTGCAATTAACTAAAACCCTATGAGTAGGTTTGTTAGAGCTTTAATGTCTCTTCTTTCAAAATCCACCGTAATTACCAACATCTATTTTTAAAAACTGAGGATAGGGAAAGTAGACAATCACCTTGTTGCCTCAAATGAATATTTGGGGAAAATTATTCAGACACTGCTGTATTATTTAACAGCATTTTAAACTTAGCTAAACTTTAATAAAGCCAGTATTTTTTTTGTTATCTCTTTGTTTTTTAATCTTTTGGCCACGCCACACGGCTTGCAGGATCTTAGTTCCCCAGCCAGGGATTGAACCCAGGCCATGGCAATGAAAGCGCCAAGTCCTAAACAATGGACTGCCAGGGAGTTCCCTAAAACCAGTTATTATTAAAATGGCTAACTATTTTAATAACATAATTAATATTTTAAACAAAAATTCCCTCTACTAAATAACTACTATTTCTTTGAACAATAAGTGCTCATAATGGATTAACAGCACAGACCAAGTCACAAAACTGCCTGTCAGTGACTGACACCCTTCCAAAGTTCAAGACCTTTTTAGCTATGTTCTTTTAAAAGCAAGAAAGCTAAAGCTTGTGGTTGAGGCTCATATCTGTTTCAATACTACTGCGCAGCCACATTGGGAATTTTCTAATAGGCTTACAACACCTGAAAATAAGAATAACCACCAAAGTAAGCACCTACTTGAAAGTATAGCACAATAAAGGCTAGGGGGGAAAACTGACGGAAGCTATTGGAGAGGAAAAGGCTATCCTGCTAAGAATACTAAAAATTTTATCTTCTTTAAAAATACCTCTTTGAATTAAGAACATGGAAGGGATACATCCATTGCTAAGGGCAGACGGCCTAATAGCAATAAAGAGCTAGAACTTTGTTTTGCTTAGATTGGATGGTGTGTGGCCTAGTGGAAAGAAATTTTTAAACCTGATAAAACTTGTTTTTAAGTCCTGGCTCATTTCAAAACTATAAGATTTGGGGCAAATTACTTAACCCCTTAGTCTCACTTTGTACAAATGTAGCTAATAAACTTTGCAAGGTTGATGTGAAAATAAGATATATGTAAAAAGCCTAGCACATAGGATGTGTTCAACAGAGTATTTTTCAGCCATCACAGTGAATGATCAAACAGAAAATGATCACAGTGAATGATCAAATGGAAAATCAATACTGTTATGAGATAATTAAACCCATGATAATTAACACATTTCCTACCACAACCCTGGTTGGCTTCAGAAATCCCTTAACCACCCCTCCCCTAATTTAGTCCAGTTTGCTTCTGTGCTATCACCCCCAACCCCTTGATAGCATGTATCATAATGTACAATAAGAGCCTGTTTTTCTCTCTCACCCTACATGATAAGCTCTGGGCAGACAAGGACCATATCTATTTTTTAACTTATTCACTACATTATTCTCAAAGCCTGGTACATAGCCAGCAATATATATTATTGGTTAAGTATATGGGCTTGAAGTAGCAGACAGACCTAAATTAAAATCTCAGGTCTATCTCTATATACTATGTAGTGTGGGAGGTATCAAGCTCTCTACGTCCATTTTCTCATGTGTAAAATGGAAATGGCAACAATGCCTTCTTGCTGTGTTGTCAGGAGGCTGAAATTAAGTGTGTAGTTCTTAGAATAGTACCTGGTACTCAATAAATGGTAACTATTATTTATAATAAATATTTGTTTAACAAACATACAAATGTTAAGGACAGACTAGAAACAAAATACTCTATTAAACAGAGCAAGCACAGCCAAGAGTGCTGATCAATGGATTAACTAAAACTAAAGGGAAAAGTCTCTGCTAGCGAAGTATGGAGTTCTCTCTTCCTGCTTTACACATTATCAGTGATTTAGATAAGGACCTAGAAGATTCGGCATCTAATTTACACATGAAAAAGCTAGTAGATTATATATCAAACATAAACATTCAGAAACATATGACAAGTTGAAATTCCTACACTTAGGTTTAAATAATTTAGTCATGTAGGAAGATGGGGAAAGCCTGACAGAAGAGCTTTATAAACTTATAAAAAAGGAATTCTGATTTTTGTTAACTATAATCTATGTAAAAGAGAAATTGAGTTGACATGACTGCTAAAAGGTATATGCAATCTTGGGCAATGCTGGTAGAAGGACAGTAAGAGGATTTAAAAAAAGAGAGAGCTATGGTATACATTGACTCAACAATGTTTGGATTCTAGTATTCATTTCAAGTGTAGGAGACACACTGATACACTGAAATAATCAGGATGATGAGGATGTCTGAAAGTTAGCCCAAACAGTAGAAAACCTAGGGAAGATTTTAGGTGAACCATCCAATTAGGCTTCAAATGTTTGAAGGACTGTCTTGTGTAAAGGGAAAGGAACAAATATTTGTCATATGCCTACTCTATGCCAAGTGTTTTCCAAATCATTATTTAGTCTTCATCACAATCCTATGAGGTAGTATTATTTTGAAGTTAGTTTTAAAACAGGAGAGAAAATAAACACTGAACATATACAGAATAAAATGAAAATCAAGATGTAGAAAAAATAATGCAGATGTCCATCAACAGCAAAAGGATAAAACTGTGGAATATTCATAGAATTAAGTATTAGATAGCAAAGAGAGTAAAATGAACTACAACTATATACACGAACATAGAGGAATCTTGTAAACATAATGTAAAGCCAAAAAAACAGACAAAAAAGCTCCCATACTATATGATCCTATTTATCTGAAATTCAGAACAAAACCAGCCCCTGCAGTAAAAAGTCAGGATTATGTCTGGGGGTAGGGGATGGTGAGGGGAAGGCAACTGGGGTAGTGTTGGGATGAGAAATGAGCACAATAAAAAAAAAAAAAAAAGAAAGAAAGGGGGCTTCTAATGTACTGGTGGGGCTTCTAATGTACTGGTTACACAGCTATGGTAACTTCACGAAATTTTCCTTTTGTGGTAAATGGGCTCTCAAAATTCTTCCAACTCTGAATTACAAACAGAATTCCATGTCACACTTGCCAATGGAAAAGGAGAGTGAGAGCTTTTTATACTTTATACCAAACATTAATAAATATTATATAACACGAAATGAGGCATATCCAACCCTACTGGGGGCAGTAAGCTACCAGATTCAATATTATTAAACCTTCTTAGAATATGAACATGAAGAATACAAAGTTTAAGTTAATTATCCTAAGTTTATTCACCCAGCTAATTTTTTTTTTTTGGCCGTGCTGCGAGGCTTGTGGGATCTTAGGTCCCTGTAGCAGAGATTGAATCCGTGCCCCCATACAGTGGAAGTGCATAGCACTAACCACTGGACCACCAAGGAATTCCCACCCAGCTAATTTTTTTTTTTTTTTTTTTTTTTTTGTGTGTGTGGTACATGGGCCTCTCACTGTTGTGGCCTCTCCCGTTGTGGAGCACAGGCTCTGGACGCGCAGGCCCAGCGGCCACGGCTCACGGGCCCAGCCGCTCCGCGGCACGTGGGATCTTCCCGGACCTGGGCACGAACCCGCGTCCCCTGCATCGGCAGGCGGATTCTCAACCACTGGGCCACCAGGGAAGCCCCCACCCAGCTAATTTTTTAAATGTTATTTTGTAACCTTGGTCAAGTAACAAGTTCTTGAGGCTTCTTTGACTTTCCTTTTTTCTTTCTTTTTTTTTTTAAAGATTTTTTTGATGTGGACCATTTTTAAAGCCTTTATTGAATTTGTTACAATATTGCCTCTGTTTTATCTTTTGGTTTTTTGGCCCCAAGGCATGTGGGATCTTAGCTCCCCAACCAGGGAGGAACCCACACCCCCTGCATTGGAAGAAGGTGAAGTCTTCACCACTGGACTGCCAGGGAAATCCTTTCTTTGACTTTCTTAAGAATATGTTAGCTATGTTTCTTAGAATGTGTTAGTTCCTTCCTCTCTTCTGAGAAATAAACAGAATCCCAAATCATCAAATCTTTAGTCATTCACCTACTGTGACCACTTCCACTCCCAGTAAGTCTGATATACCAGACAGACAAAAGCAGGCCAAACTCACTAATGACTAGCTGCATCTTTGGTCCCAAACTCCTATATGGTCTACAACTCCAGTGTTCTTGTTTGAAATATTCCCACCATCTAGCCTAACATCTAGCATCTAGACTAAAAAGCAGGCCAGAGCAGCTCCTGTTCCTCCCAAAACTTGCACCCTGATCTGGACCTGTAAAGTTTACTAATCTAATGGTGACAAAATGTAAGAAATGTAAACTCAGGTTAAAACAAAAAAATTCTTAAGGCTAAAAGCAGAATTTGCCCACGGTGACTACTCCATTCTATGTCCTCCACTAAAACTACCCTGGTTTCTCCCAAGCCATTTATCAGTTATATAAAAAGGAAGAGAGAAAACAGCCTGAGACTATTCATAAGGATTAATAACATAAGCAGAGGAGTCTGAATGACTTCAATTTGAATCCCATCTCTGATAGCTGCACGATATTGAGCAAGTTATTAAGTACGTTATCTCCAGGGCTCAGCTTCCTCTACAAAGCCCTCATAGGGTTGTGAAGATTACATGAGATAATGTCCACTGAGTACACAGCATAGTGTCTGGAACACTTTATTGCCCAATAATTAGCTGTTTTATCATAGAACTAATACTCTAAAGAAAAAGGAAACCAAAGAGAAATGCCAGAAGTCCAAGAGTGTGTTCTAGAGTTGTTTTACTTTACCTCTTAAGATATTTCTCCAGTCTAGTATATCATGATCTACTTGTATCTTTGGAGTCAAATTTGTTCTTAACTCAAAAATGTGTACAGTTAAATATATAGAACAAGAACACAGCTTAAGTCATTGATTTTAATCATATTGTAAAGTAGTTGAACTCTTCTTTTCTAAAATAATCTTATGATGAAAAACCAAAGATCAAGTTGAAGCAAGGCTGGGGGACTTGAAGCCCTACAAGTTTAGGGCTTTCCACTTGCACCCCAAAGGCATTCCTTGAAGTACAGATGTCTGAATCTCCTGAAAGATCACTTCCAAATCCAAAATTATACTAAAATATTAAATACTAAAACATCACTCTTTTCTCATGTAACTTTAAAATGAAAATTACTTATTTACTATTCTTTAATAAAGTGTTAAGGAAACAAAGGACATGTTTAAAAAGTAATGATGCTTACCAACTATACATAAACAGATTTCATTTCCCAACATTTTCCGTAATTCTTTGACCCAGTTTTTAACCTGTGTACACAAAAGAGTAAGTATTAAAACAAATCCTGTAACAATGACTACCATTACAACACCCCAAAACTCAACACTGTCAAAATACCTCAACATCTGTCTAACAGTCCATGTATTTAGTTATTACTAGGAATGATTCACTGCAGGATCATTTATATTGCAAACCACACACACAGACAAACATCCAATGGAAAGATTTCTCTCTATATCTACACGTAAGAATAAACAGAAGCATCTCTAATTACAAACTTTCATAACTGCCCATAAATCCAAACAAAGCTGTTCACCAAAGCAAAAGCATGTAAATTCCAGCCTCTGATAACAGATGCTTATAGAGAATCACTTTGGACTCAAGAAAACATGAGCTTAATTAAAAATCTTTTGTACCCCAACTGGGTCCCAAATAGAGGGCACAGGAGCTTCTGTGTCACACATTTAAAGGAAAAACAAAATGTACATAGGTACCAAAAAGAGTAAAATAAAATTTCATCCTTTGGTGTAGGAAAGGTTTCTTCAAGTTCAGCGCTACTGAACTTGAACTTATTTTGAACTTATTAACTTAACTTGAACTTATTTTGGCTCAAATAGTTCTATGTTGTGAGGGACTGTCCTGTGCAATGTATGATGCTTAGCAGTATCCCTGGCTTCCTACCCACTAGATACCAGTTCCATCCTCCAGGTGTGACAAAGATGTCTCTAGACACTGCTGCCCCCTGGTGGAGAGCCACTGGTGCACAATGACTCCAGTGGCAAACTGATTATTCACTACAGATGGAGCAGAGCAGCAGGCACGGTTGGGAGTAAACTGAAATTAAGTAATTTTTTTTTTTTAAGTGCTGGGCTTCCTTCCTTCCTTCCTTTCTTTCTTTCCCTCTCTCTCTCTTTTGCTGTGTCGGGTCTCAGTTGTGGCACACAGGCTCTTCATTGCAGTGCGTGGGCTGTCTAGTTGTGGTGCGCGGGCTCCAGAGTGCGCGGGTTCAGTAGTTGCGGCACTCGGGCTTAGTTGCCCCGCAGCATGTGGGATCTTAGTTCCCTGAACAGGGACTGAACCCACGTCCCCTGCATTAAAAGGTGGATTCTTAACCACTGGACCACCAGGGAAGTCCCTGAAATTAAGTAATCTTTTGAACTCATGATTTTATATATTGATTACAATAAAACAGGATAAAGAACCAACTTGGGATACCTACTTTCATTTTTGTGTAATGAAATTTAGCACATATGTAATCAAATGGCACAGAACTTATATACCTTCCTAAAAAAAATACACACACATCTACAAATTACAAAAATTACATTAGATATGTGTGGTAAGCATTTACTGTGCATATGTTCCTATGCACAAAGTAACAGTTTCACACGCCTATTCTCTGCAAGAATGCAGAGGAACTGTAGTAAACACAAAATCTTTATAAAAACAAAGGTAATCAAAAATTTATAATAGCACTGAACTACACTTTTCTCAATACAGTCCCGTCTTTTTGTTTCACTCACATATATGTAAAACATGTTCAGAGAAGCATTTAACTTCCACCCTTAGTTGATTTCATATAAGAAAAATCTGACAGTACTGGTATAAAGTGTACATCCTCATCACTTCAGAGGAAACATGCCAGAATCCAATTATGTATTACCCTACTCCCTGTACATACAGTATCACGACCTACTAAATCTAACCAATTTTTAAAAAATTTGTTATTCATCTGCAATCAGATCCCCCTCCACAGGCATCCTATTCATTACCCCCATACACTCTGTGAGGAGTTAAAGATAGTCACCAATTCTTTGCCAAGAATCTATTTCCTCTCTCTTTGACTCTGGGCTAGCCTTGTAACTTGCTTTGACCAAGAGAATGTGGCCGAACTAATGCCATGCCAATTCCAGACTAAAGCCTTAAGAAGGTCAGGCAGCTACACTCTTGGGATCCAGCTGTCACATAAGAAGCTTTGGCTGGAATATGGAATAATGAGAGCATGTGGAGAGAGTATTGGAGAATGAGACATCAAATGGAGTGAGAGGTCATGTGGAGGAAAACCAGGCCCTCTTGGATCCAGGTTCCCACCCAGCCAAACCCCCAGTTCAATGCAGCTGCATGAGTGACTCTACCGACACCACATGGAGCAGAGGACTTGCCCAGTCAACCCTCAAAAAACCACAAGAAATAATAAATCGTTGTTTTAAGTCACCAAATTTTGGGGGGTTTGTTATACAGCCAGAGATAACTGGTCACTTTTCAACCTAATATGCTCCACCTTCTTTTAATCAATAAAATACTTAAACCATTTCTTTTTATGCCAAAAAGGCAGGAAGGGATAACAAACAGCACCCCAAATATTTAACTTTTAAAAATGTCATTAAATCTGAAAGCTACCTATTGCTTCATTTTTCTACTCCTTGGACTAAGTTTTTCCACATGGCATTAATAATCCAAGGGCTAACTTGTACATCTGCTTCATCAGTTAAATACTAGGAAATAAAATAAAAATAAAAAACTAAACAGACAAGTAATTTCAACAAGTACAAACCTATAACTCAAGGCAAGAAAAGTTTCTACCCTGGAAATTACCCCCTTTAGTTAAACATCCTTGACAAAGTTATTCCAAGAAGGGCTTTCAAAGAAAAGGTCAAATAAGTAACTAGTCACAATCCTAATTGTGATGAGAATTCAGAGGTAAGTTTAATGGTCACTCATTTTTGGTCCCAAACAACTATAAAAATTCTTTATTTTTGGTGAATGTTTAAAGAGGGGTTAAAAAAAAATGGAGGAGCTTTAAAATGAACATTACCTAGATTGTCCTTTTAAAATTTATATTATATCCTCCAGGAAATTTAGTGAGAAGAGCGAGCTTAAACTTGATTTAGTTCTTCGTTTTCCTCCCCACAATTATGGAACCTGCCCATGGAGGCATATCAAGTTATCAGGTGGCCAGTGTGTATGAAACCAAAAAAATGTATGTGATTTTTCTTTAATAGGGAGAAAAAAAGCCTCTATATTTTTCTGAAGCTTTACTTCCAATTATTTCCCTTTCCTAATATCTGAAAGAGCCATGTAATAAACTATTAATAAATGATATCCATATTGTTAACATGAATTAAATACTCCATTAAAAAATGAGTGGTCATCATTTATGCACAAACTATACTTTACCTTTAAAGCCAAGGCTAATCACATTAGTAAACAAAAGCATGTTAATGCAAACTTGAAAAAATCAGTGTTGTTCTATTAAGTCATCTACCCATAAGTAAGCAATACCTTCTGAAAAGAATCTTCATCTGTTATATCATAAACTAAAATAGCTCCATTTGAATCTCTGTAGTAAATTGGACCCAATGCATGGAATCTCTCTTGACCTGCTGTATCCTAAATAAAGCAATAAACTCTTATTAGATCAGAAGAAAAAATACACCTGTTATTGTAACTACAGTGAACTTTTGTTTAATTGGAAAGTGGAGTATAAAGTTATAGATAATCCCAAAACACCGTTAAAAGAAACAAAACAGTTTACAAATAAAAATTTTAAGTTATAATCAATATTTAATGGTTTACTGTTAAATAAAGATTACTTCTCCCCTCCCCAACCTTCCTCCTCCTCAGCAATCTTCCCACCCTCACTAAAAAACCATTTCAGTTGCCAAAGGGTCAGAATGGGCCACAACGGCATTATAAGCCAGGAACAGGCCTTGCACTAAATTTAGGTTCTCCCCAGCGAGAGGAGACAAGGAGAAAGAGCATGCACCAGGACCACCTGCCAACAGGTATACTACTGCATTATCCTTGCCCTACTCTCCACTGGCCATTCCCTTGGAGGATTAGAATATGGAGTTGGGGGAAAAAAGGCCAGGCAGGCTGTCCACCCCTTTCTCTGACATGGAATCCCTCTGAGTTGACCCTTCTCCAGCTGAAAAGTTATGATAGAACTATTCATGTATACAATTGTATGCAAGATAAAATTCTTAGCCAGATTTTAGGAAAAAATGTTTATTTAAAAAAGGTTTTGGCTAGACTTCAGTTAACTAAAATAAATCCAGAAATTCTTGAGCCAATTAGTTATGAGAGAACCAGGAATAGGTACTCTAGGCCTTCCTTCACTCATACAGCTGAAAAGGTTAACTTACCCATATGGCAAGATTTACTCTTTTCCCACCAATATTTAACTTCTTTGTTAAGAATGATGCCTAAGAAAAGAGAGACATACATTAAACAATGTTTCACATAAAATAACATTTTTTATTCTCAAAACTACAGATGAATGAATCATATCAGTATGAAATAAGTTATCTGGGAGAAAAAGTCATCACTGAATTTTTATTAATGATTAAACATTATTTCCACTGAAGACAGAACATTATTTTTACTCTAATCTAAGAAAAAGATATTTTGTTTTATGAATACAAGTTATGAAAAGTACAAAAAAATGGGTAAATATGTTTTCTTAGTTTTTTCCTCATTACACCATTTTCTTCAAATTTAATTTGATGCCACCTACCTACTCATTATAGAAAGCGTCTAAGAGACTTCTGAGATAAAAGAAACGTTTACTGATAGTTAACTGTATGAATACCATTATTATTGGATATTTTCCTGCAATTATTTTATAATTCAATTATTTAAACTATATCTAATAATTGCCTTAGGTACTAATGTCGCAGAAATGAAAGGAAATGGTTCCAGCTTTCAAGGAGCTTACAGTCCACTGCAGAAATTAAAATATAAAGAGAATTAAAATACCACGTGATAATCATTAAAATGGACGGTCTTGCCAAGTATACTATAAGGAAAATGCTAAGGAAGGAAGTGTAAAGCCTGCTTGGATAAGTCACAGAAGGTTTCAGAAAAAAGGTAATGATCTCCCCTTTAGGAGTAGTAGGGGTTTTTCCTGACAGATGGGCGAAGCCACCGAAGCCTGAAAAACATAACTCCCCACCCTATGGGAAATTCCAAGTTGGTCTGGTGGATGCTAGAAATGAGACTACAAAGATAGGCAAAGGTTGAATTAATCGAAAAACAAGTCCTGACTCCATATATAAGCCTATGGTCTTTACCTTGTGGGTCTCAATAAAATGTGTTCCAAGACACTAGACAAGTTTTTTGGTTTTTAATGTATACTACAGTCAGGTATATTTGGGGACTGCTGTATATTGCTCTACATCCCCTTTGTGCATTCACAGTACCCACTGGCACACTAAAATTCTGCCAAAAGGAAGGCTGACTAACTGCATTTATACAAGCATTTCCCAAACTCATTTGACTTCTTTTTCCCTAAAGAAACACCTAACTCATCCAAAGGAGTGTCAGGAAATAATACTTTTGACAATGGATAATCAATGAAGGGTTTCTAAGCAGTGAGGACATGTAAGATCTATATTTTAAGAGAATGACTACGAGGGCTTCCCTGGTGGCGCAGTGGTTGAGAGTCCGCCTGCCGATGCAGGGGACACAGGTTCGTGCCCCAGTCCGGGAAGATCCCACATGCCGCGGAGCGGCTGGGCCCGTGAGCCATGGCCACTGGGCCTGTGCGTCTGGAGCCTGTGCTCCGCAACGGGAGAGGCTGCAACGGTGAGAGGCCCGCGTACCAAGAGAGAGAGAGAGAATGACTACGATAGGAAGAAAGAACAGGACTAGACCTGGAAGACAGGAGTCTATTTTAAAGTTGGAAAGAAAAACATAAGGGGCCTGAACTAAGTGCATGAGGATAGAAAAGAGAAAAACGAATCACGTAATTGAAGAGGGAATATAATCAGAAACCAGAGTCAGTTGACCTGTTTAAAAAAGGAACAAAGAGCCAACTTCAAAGCTATGCAGAGACAGTCATATTTAAGTGTATATATATAGAAGAAAGTGCAGAGATGGAAAGTAAAACAAATAAAAGGCTAGGATGGTGAATTATTACTGAAGGAGAAGGAACCTAGATTTCAGGAAGGACTTTCTGCTGTATGTATACCAAGGAAAATTAAAACTAAGAAAAGGCCACTAGATTTAGTGATTAACTAAGGAATCAACAGAGACACAAATGGCAGAGCTGAGATCAAATCCAGGAATATCTGCCTTCAAATCCCAAGCTACACTCAAGATATTTTATTAAATAAAACACAGGTTAGGGGCCTTCCCTGGTGGCGCAGTGGTTAAGAATCCGCCTGCTAATGCAGGGGACACGGGTTCAAGCCCTGGTCCAGGAAAATCCCACATGCCACAGAGCAACTAAGCCCGTGTGCCACAGCTACTGAGCCTGCGCTCTAGAGCCCGTGAGCCACAACTACTGAAGCCCGTGCACCTAAAGCACGTGCTCCACAAAAAGAGAAGCCACCCAATGAGAAGCCCATGCACCGCAACTAAGAGTAGCCCCCGCTCACGGTAACTAGAGAAAGCCCACATGCAATGCAGACCCAACACAGCCAAAAAAAATAAATAGAATAAATACATTTATTTTTTAAAAAAACAACACAGGTTATATAGAAAAGGGTATGAAATAAATTCAATGGCAAAACGACAAAGAAATAACTTGGAATATAAGAAGACCAAATATATGTTATGACAATAAATATGAATAAAGGACTATTTCCCACTCATAGCATAAGGGTGAAGAATATCAACTTTGAAGCAGAACTTTGGATTTGAATCTCGGCTTTGCCACTTATTAGCTGTATACTTTATTTGAACTCTATTTGTTCTGTTTCAATATCAATGTTATATAAAGAAACTCAAAACCTGACTCCTATCCTAATATTTAATAAGTAAGTAAACTTAAATGCCTCCCTCTCTTCTTTCAAACATATTTAAACTGATCTTCCCTCCAAAATCGGCTTTCCATTCCAACATTAGTATTTTGATCACATTCTCCAAGTCACTGAGGTTTAGAATCTTAGAAATATCATCACTGAATATTCTTCCTCCCTTGTCATCCCATATTCTAAAAAAACCTACCAAGCTTGTTTTTATATTTCCTCTGGAGTTCTATGACCACCAGTCTCATATTATGTCATAATATAAATACCTTTGGTCTCACCTCACACTCTGGTTGGTTCTCTGGTCTACATGCTAAATTATCTTCCCAAAGCCTCCATGATTAAAAACAAACAAAAAATCATTATCATATCCATAACTGAGCTCTCTAATAAGTTATCATTTTTAATAAGTATGCCTGAACTACATCCCTGCTGGCAGCTAATACCATAATAGTCTTTTCGTCATGAGTTTTGTGGGGATTTCTCAGCAGAGGGGAGTGAATTATAGCTGGTAAAGCTCCATCATTTCCTTTCTACTATTCCCTCTGAAACTTACCATCACTCTCCCATGGTAAGTTCAGAGACAGTGTTAAGTCTCTCCTAAGGAACTACAGATGTATAAAACAATTTTAAGGGGCTTCCCTGGTGGCGCAGTGGTTGAAAGTCCGGCTGCCAATGCAGGGGATACGGATTTGTGCCCCGGTCCGGGAAGATCCCACATGCCGCAGAGTGGCTGGGCCCGTGAGCCATGGCCACTGAGTCTGCGCGTCCGGAGCCTGTGCTCCACAACGGGAGAGGCCACAACAGTGAGAGGCCCGCGTACCGCAAACAAAACAAAACAAAACAAAAACAATTTCATGGAAAGAATGCTCATTACAGCGATGATTATTTTTAAAAAAGGAAAAAAGGAAAGAAGAAGAAAAAGAAAAGAAATAACCTAAGTGTCCATCAATAGGCTATTTTTAAAACAATATACAAATATAGTCCATCCATACAGTGAGACACTACGCAGTCATTTCCACCACTATTGCTAATACTAGCTAACAGTTATTGAATGCTTACCTTCCACCAAGTACTGTGCTATGCACTTTTTACAAAATCATTCATAAGCTTCTCCTTTATAAAAGTCAGGGAGCCCTAATCTACAAATAAAAGTCTCAAAGTCTATCTTTGTATCCAAGGACCTCCACCATTTGTCCACATCTGTCTTCCCAAGAAAGCTTCCAGTATTTCTCTACTTACTCGGAAACTCAAATAGTCTATTATACATTCCCTCCAATTCTATTTGTTCATAAAATTCCTCTCTAATTTGGGCCTATTCTTTCTCTATCTGGATCTCACCTATCAAGACCAGTTCATGACCTACACTCTTCTTCCTTGAATTTTTAAGCTTTCTCACACCACCCAGACAACCCACAGTGAATTTCTCTATGCAGAAGAACTTTAGGGAACTTAATCTTGTAATATACAGCATATACCACCTTGTATTTTAAGTTAACTTTTCATGGGTATAAGCCTTCTGTTAACTAGAGTACATATTTTTATTTATTTAACACTTTCACAGTGCATTAATGAAATGGGCAGTGTTCTAAAAGCTTTTCCATATTAATTCACTTCTCGTAACACTCTGTGATTAGACATAATTACTACCCAAATATTACAGATGTGGAAACAGAGACAAAGGAATGGTTAAGTATATTGTCCAAGGTCACACAGCAAGTGACAGAGTAGGATTTGAAATGAAGGCAGTCTGGCTCCAGACATGACTCATAACCACTATGATATGGTACCTCCCAGATTGAGATGTGAGCTAACACTCTTCTCTAATAGAGGAGGCAGGGGGAACCATAACGCCACCCACAGCGGACTTGCAAATGTTACTGTAGATAAACATATCCACAATGTGACTGAGCCTAAAAGTTTCCTTATAAACCAAATTATTTTAACTCAAATATCTGATGCATTAGTAAAGCACATTACCATAGGGTCCCCACTGTATCTTTTTTTTTCCTTCATAACAAAAACCTTAAGTCCCACTCTATGGAAAGAGTCCTTCTGTAATACAAATCATCTCATTTTACATACACCCTAAGTTTTTAATATTTTATAGATATTTTCTTAAAGAACATCTGTTTTAAAAACAAAAACAATTATATTTGAGAATAAAGCTGCAAGATTTTATATAACATCAAAACAGCAGCAAACGATCAAATGGCTGAAATCTGTTTTGGTCTTTTTTTCCTACTACCTCTATGACACATACTTAATTTGGCCAGACTATTGAGGTACCATTCATGGTTATATAATACTTACTCTGGGGCAGAGGTTCTTAATTCTGTTACATGGTAGTAAGAGTGGGAGGGAGGCATGATCATAGACTTCTTTGAGAATCTGATGAAAGCTATGAACCCACTCACTCTCAAGAAAACTGCTCATATACACATATACAATTTTTTTTCGGGCTTCCCTGGTGGCGCAGTGGTTGAGAGTCCGCCTGTCGATGCAGGGGACACGGGTTCGTGCCCCGGTCCGGGAAGATCCCACATGCCGTGGAGCGGCTGGGCCCGTGAGCCACGGCCGCTGAGCCTGCGCTCCGCAACGGGAGAGGCCACAACAGCGAGAGGCCCGCGTACCGCAAAAAAAAAAAAAAAAAAAAAAAAATTTTCACTCACTTTCCCAAGGGATTTATAAATCCCTGGCAATATCTCAGTGAAGAACCCCATTTAGAAAGAGCAGGGGAGAGTGGCATAAACAACATCAATTCAAAGGTTCTAGGAATATGGGAAGGAAAAAATAATAGTACATACTGTGTGCCACCATGCTTTGGCTTTCTCATTTATTCTTTGTAAAAACCCTGTGAAGTAGGTAATTAGCCCTATTTACAGTTGTGAACCTGAGATTTAAAGAAATACAGTGACTCACCCAAGGTCAGCCAACTCAGTCAGGTACTGCAGTGGGTGGAAGCCTGTCTGACTCCACAGTACTTTTTCCATTGCATAAAGCTGCCTATTCCAGAACATACACACATTCTTAACTTGGCACTCCTCCAATTGGACATTAAGTGTTCCTGGACACCAACTCATCTCCCAGAATATTCGCAGGGTAGGCACAAAGTAATGAGGATCAAAGTAATGGTACATTTCCCACCTTACTCCTCCAAACCCGGAGTTACAGCACCATTATTTCTTCTAATTCCAATGATTTCATCTTCCAGACTTTAGGAGTACTGACAGACGTAACAATCTTGTTAGATATCTGTCATCTGCACCTGATGCTTATTTACCCAACATCTTATCTGAAATCACAGTGGATATTTTTTTAATCTCTATTAAAAAAATAAAATTATAGGAGAGATAAACTAAGAACAAAGTATATTTGCCAAATGAAAGTCTTTTCATAACTTGTTTCATCAATGTTTTAATGTTTTTTTTGTCTGTTTTTGTTAGCCAGATCACTTGTTCTTGCTAATCACTGGCAAAGCAAAATACCTAATGCAGCACAGTAACTGACTGTGGACAAATACTTTCCTGTCTTTATCTAAGTTCAATAGACTTTCATTAATAATATGTGTGTATAACTCTTAGAGGAAAACATAGGAAGAACACTCTTTGACATAAACCACAGCAAGATCTTTTTTGATCCACCTCCTAGAGTAATGGAAATAACAACAAAAATAAACAAATGGGACCTAATGAAACTTCAAAACTTTTGCACAGCAAAGAAAACCATAAACAAGACGAAAAGACACCCCTCAGAATGGGAGAAAATATTTGCAAACTAATCAACAGACAAAAGATTAATCTCCAAAATATATAAACAGCTCATGCAGCTCAATAATAGAGAAACAAACAACCCAATCCAAAACTGGGCAGAAGACCTAAATAAACATTTCTCCAAAGAAGACATACAAATGGCCAAGAAGCACATGAAAAGCTGCTCAACATCACTAATAATTAGAGAAATGCAAATCAAAACTACAGTGAGGTATCACCTCACACCAGTTAGAATGGGCATCATCAGAAAATCTACAAACAACAAATGCTGGAGAGGGTGTGGAGAAAAGGGAACCCTCCTGCACTGTTGGTGGGAATGTAGATTGATACAGCCACTATGGAGAACAGTATGGAGGTTCCTTAAAAAACTAAAAATAGAACTACCATACGACCCAGCAATCCCACCACTGGGCATATACCCTGAGAAAACCATAATTCAAAAAGACACATGCACCCCAATGTTCATTGCAGCACTATTTACAATAGCCAGGTCCTGGAAGCAACCTAAGTGTCCATCAACAGATGAATGGATAAAAAAGATGTGGCACATATATACAATGGAATATTACTCAGCCATAAAAAGAAATGAAATTGAGTTATTTGTAGTGAGGTAGATGGACTTAGAGTCTGTCATACAGAGTGAAGTAAGTCAGAAAGAGAAAAACAAATACCATATGCTAACACACATATATGGAATCTAAAGGGAAAAAGAAAAAAGGTCATGAAGAACATAGGGGTAAGACGGAAATAAAGACACAGACCTACTAGAGAATAGACCTGAGGATATGAGGAGGGGGAAGGGTAAGCTGGGACAAAGTGAGAGAGTGGCACAGACATATATACACTACCAAACGTAAAATAGATAGCTAGTGGGAAGCAGCCGCATAGCACAGGGAGATCAGCTCGGTGCTTTGTGACCACCTACAGGGGTGGGATAGGGAGGGTGGGAGGGAGACGCAAGAGGAAGGGGATATGGGAACATATGTATATGTATAACTGATTTACTTTGTTATAAAGCACAAACTAACACACCACTGTAAAGCAATTATACTTCAATAAAGATGTTAAAAAAAAACTAAGATGAATTGCTACAATGGCAAAATCACATTACAATATATAAATGTAACAAATTAACATATTGTACACCATAAGTTTATACAATGTTATACTTCAAATATATTTTAATTTAAAAAAAGAAAGAAAGAAAACTAAGCTGGGTGCTTGAATACTTCATTTCTTGTCCTTTGTTTCTAAAAAGAGGTATTATAATCATTTAGAGTATAAGTAATCTAAGTAAATACTTTGAAAAGGAGAGTCAAAAAATCACTTCTAAGGATGAGCTCAAAACACAAAGCAGAAAACAGCAGTCAGATATAGAATATTTATATATTAGGAGTTCAAAGCCATAATTCAGAAAAACTTTTCTTAAAAAAAAAAAATCATCCTCCCTTCTATAGCCCACATACTCTAGTAAAAATACTAAGGGAAAAGGGAAAGATTTCAACTATTGTATTTTATGAAGATATTGTAATCAAACTGGCTGAATCAACACTAAAGTGGCTTCAAGAACTACTTAGAAGATACTTCAGACATTCAAAACATTAATCTCACAAAAATAGGAAATTAAGATTCCTAGACCAGGGGACTGTGACACCAAGTATAAAACCAACTGCTAGAACCTGAATGCCAAGTGTTGCTCAGGAGGTTAAGGTGTATGGAAGAAAAAAAAAGTAGTTGACCTAGCTTAAGAAAAACCGGTACACCATTACTATATGTGGGACCTCAGAAATCTAATCCAAGTCTTAGTTTCCTCATTTGCCAAACTGTTAGCATACTATCTGTATTCCCAGCCAACTTTACAGCACTGCTTTGCTAATCAAATGACAGGCACCCACCCTAGACTTCAGGAGGCAGATAGGTGGAATTCCCGTTAGAATTCTAAAAGGGAAGATGATTTATGGTTCTGATTATAAAGAATGTTACTTTTACACAGGAGACTAGTTGAAAGTGATAGAAGACATTTAAATTAGAGGGCATAATCTTACAATAAGGGGAAAAAGAGGATTCAGCTAAAGAAAAGGAAGTGATCACCCAGGAGCACAAATATAGAGAGATAAACCAAAGACAATTGAAATGGCACACGCATTTAAGAATAAAGCAAAAAGCTAACAGTTGGTTAAAGTACCTTACTCATCTTTATATTCCCCCGTTGGCACTATGTTCGACATGTAACAGGTATGAAATAAACAATTCTTGAATTTGACTGCTTAGGTTCAGCAGCTAATTCCAGAGAAAAAGCAGTAAGCCCCTCACTCCAACTGTCTTTCTTGTCTCTGTCAAGTTTAACATAACCCCAAACCAATGAAAAAAAATCACATAAGAAAGCTTTGAGGACTCTATATAAGATCAAGTTTTCTTTGTAAGCAAGGTAAAGGATCTTGAGTTCTCAGAGAGCTCACCTACAACATTACTTCATAATTATCAGTAACCTAGGAGGACATCTGTAAAAAGGGAGCAGTACTAAAACACCAAAGCATAGCAAATGTCACAATTTTCCAAAAAGAAGTGACTTTCCATAAATGTCAATCCCAGACAAAACTCTAGAATGGATAATAAACAAATACATATGTATGCATTAAAATATAAAATGTAGCAGTCCCTCAGACCACATGCATTCTCAAAATAATTCATGCCAAATTAACCCCATTACCTTTTTGACTGGGTTACTATGAAAGAAACCAACACAAATTAAGCACCATCTATTCATCCAACAGCAAACATTCCTTAAACAAACACTGTGCCAGGAGGTTTAAATACTATGGCTCTCTAATCCACATAAAAATCCTATGAGTGAGAGTCTCCCATTTCATGGATAAAGAGCCAGCTACAAACAGTAGAATAATCTGCCAAAATCATGATGGCTAAAAATCAGGAGCCAAAAATTCAAACTAACTTCAAAGTCCTGTCCCTTTTTACTACATCATATGGCCTCCTAATGCAGAAAAAAACAATGTATCTTGTTCTTCTGCAAGCATTTGACAAAGTATCTCATGATATCCCCTATGGGCAAGATTGATGTAGCTAGGGCAAAAAAAGTTAGGAGATTTGTAATGCTGGAGTAGCCATTTTCATTAAAGGCTTCTTGTCCACTAGGTAGTAGCCCACAGCAGTCAGTCTTGTTTCCTGTTTCCATTACCATTAATATATATAACACTCCATTCATAACTGTTTCTCAGTCAAGAGGAAAGAGGACTGTGGCCTGTGCATGGTCTGGAAAAAGCCCCACCCTAAGATTCTGCATATTTAAAGAGAAATATACCTCTGGTCATGTGTCACTGGACTATAGTGAGACTTGTGAAGACCTTTGTATTTGGCCCTCTCTCTCCCCTTTCTTTCAGAGTCTGTTAATGACTGATGAGAACACTGAAGACATTCTTACCAAATCTTCAGGTGACAAAGTTAAAATGAGTGGCTAATCCAGCAGTAGAGACCGTGCCTTATTTTTCTTTGCATGTCCAGGACCCAACCTAGTGGCTGACCCAAAGGAGCTCCATCAATGTTTCTTGAATTACAAAATCAAAATTCAAAAGGATATTAACAGACACTAACCACTGGAGCAAGTTTATCAAAGCCAACTTTAATGGATCAAATTCATTAGGGAAAAAAAGATTTAACTACAAAATCAAAGGAAAATGAACAAATGTAAAGTCTTTCTTTCTTCTTTCCTCCCTCCCTCCGTCTCTTTTATTCAGCAAATAAGTCTAAGACAGCAGGCCCAATATTAATCAATGGGACAGCTGCCCAAAAGCTCAAAGAATCTTTTCTATAGTACTTCAGTAATAGAAAAGGATTCTCCACCGGGGAGGTGATAGCCTGCACTTCTTTGCACAGTTCGAACCACACTTGGAATCATTTCTACAGCTCAAGGCATCATATTTTAAGAAAAGTGGACAATGATTAATGAGTGTCTAGAAGAGATGTCAAAATAGTGACATGATTTAGAACAATGTTATAGGAGATCCACTAAAAGGAACCAGAGCTGTTTACCCAAAAGAAGACAAGACTCAACGGGATGTGATAGCCATCTTCAACTATCAGAAAGGATGCCATGTGTGACTAAGATTCAGAGAGCAGGGAAAGAGATTTTGTCTCTAGACACAGAAAAATGAATTGGAAGGTAGACCTGTCCAAAAATGAAATGTGCCACCTCAGGACATAGAGTTTTCCACCTTCTGTAACAGTTCATCTCACCTCCAAGATGTTCAGACTAAAGTAGACAATCACTTGACTGAAATATTAAACAAAAGACTGAATTAGTGAACCATAAATTATCTTGGGTTCCTCTCAGTCTTTAAAATAGGAATGCATGACAGTGTACTTTGCAAAGCATAAAATATTTTACAAAGATAGGTAGTAGGTAGTTCCGTTGACACGAAAAAAGGGAAACTCTTCCCCTCATATCTTATGATGCATTAGCTCCTCTCCATCTGGAAATGAAAGGCATACAAGACTGTGTCTTATGGGTCTCATGGAAGTCAAATTTCTCTGAAAACATTATTTAAAAAGATAAAATGAACTGATATCTAAAAGAAGGAGATTGAATATAATGCTGTTTCCATACATTGGTACACAGCAAAATCCTCAATTCTGGAACATAATCCAGATACCGCTTGTGATGACAGTTATATGCTATGCTTTTTTTTTTTTTGACAGTTATATGCTATGCTTTTGATACTAGAGATCTACCATAACTTCATTCTCTCCTATGTATCAACAGATTTCAGTGGTTTCCTCTCAGATATTTAAAATCTTTAGCCAGCTTTTAGCTTCGAGGATGTTTCTGGAATGTATAATGAAAGTGTAATTTTTAGGTTGAAGGGCTAAATTATCTTTAAAAAAATTAAGAGCTCAATTACAATGGTCTTCTCGTTTCTCTAAGGTCTGTAGCACAAAAGAAACCACTAAGGGGTGGTTTACCAATATCCAGAGATAGTGTGACTTATTGCTCAAAATCTGAAGCCATAACTATATTTGAATTTCAGCTTGGGCACCAAGACTTGTGGCAGTAAGATAGCCAGCAAATTACTCAACTTAACCACGCCTGTTTCATCACCTGTAAAATGAGGTTAATAAAACTATCCACCTCAAAGGCTGTCATAAGAACTAAAAGAAGAAAAGTATAAAATACTCATCACAGTAAGAACTCACTAAATGTTAGCAATTGTTATTACTTTACCTAAATGAATTTCTAAATTTCCAACTAAGCATAGGTATTTACCCTAAGAATTTCCTTGACCTCACTAATAACACTCAACTGTAATTATCAAAATTGTGTTGAGTGACCTTGTATAAGAACGTAGGGGAAAAATGCAGGTTCCTGACATGCACTTTTTCAGGTAGTATGCTTTATATAGGCGTAAAAACAGAGGTGTAAAAATAGAACATGGAATCAGAACCAGAGCATCTTTGTAAATTCTAGACTCAGTGGTTTAATAATAGCATCAAACATCAAATGTCACAACAATTAGGAGACTGTGCATTCCATTAAATAGTGTCCATGTACTTACACACTACACAATCACTAATTAAGATCTATTGTGCAATTTAGGGTAATAATAATGATGGAGAGCTTGGACCAGCTCCTAAGTGCTTTTATGTATATTTGTCCTGACAACCCAATGAATGAGATAATATTATTATGGCCATTTTAACAGATGAAGAAACTTAGGCACAGACAGGTTAAGTAACTTGTCCAAGATCACACAGCTAGTTTAAACGGATGGAGGTGCGATATGAACCTAGACAATCAGGCTCAAAAATTCATTAGACTTGACTGCCTCTGACTGAATTGATCAAGGCGGATTCGCTGGATATTCTTCTTCTAATACGTGAAAACTTATTTCTTTGGAAGAGAGGGAGACTCCAACGACCTCAAAGGCCTGACTTCACGCCCAATTAATGATTACATTTTAACACTTTTCTGACTAACAATCACGTATCTGCAGATGAAAGCCGGCCCTACATTACAAGCAAAGAAAACAAATAGCAGCAGCAGCTAAGCTGTTAGTTTGAGGACCAACTGTTGGCTAGTATTCACATGACGTTTCCATGTGAATACGGGTCGACCCACATCGCCGAATATGTGACCCACAAGTCAGACCCACGCAGGCAGCAATGGAACTGCGTAACCCACACGGGCAAGCGGTCATTTCAAAAACCCTCCGGAAAGGAATGTCTTGCCAATCAGCAGGTTACTCGAAGACAGGACAAAATGGAACTTGCACAAACACTTAGTCATCAGTAAGCGCTGAAGTTACAAATCACCTAGTTAGCAAAATCAAATCTGCAGCTAAATTCCTAATTCCGAAAGAAAGAAAAAGGGCTGACACTCGGTTCACTGACTGTAGGGTGAAGGCACCTAGGGCCCAAGCGGAAGTAAATCAAAGGGGAAACACTAGCCCACCGATGGGGATTCCACGACACGCGCAGCCACACTGGGGACTTTTCAGGGCCCTTCCACTCCCCTCCCAACAGCCTGTCCTTACGTCTCCAGGCTGCCCCGACAACGCGTGTTCCCAGGGCGAATTCGGAAAGGCAATCCGAACGCGGAGGTGACAGGCCTGAGATCTGAGAGCCCAGACCCAGCCGACGGTGGCAGCAAAGTCCTCAGAGCCCCGGAGGGGTAGGGGCCCCGAGGCGCCACCTCCCGCTCCCCGGGGCCCGCACCTGCAGAGTGGTGATGTGCTTGTCGTTGAACTTGTTCTCGCAGTAGCGCAGCACCAGCGACGTCTTTCCCACGCAGCCTTCCCCCAGAAGCACCACCTTGAACGAGTAGGCTCGCCCGGCCGCCGCCCCGCCGCCGGCCGCAGCCATCCCGTCGCGTCCCCGCCGCCGGAGCCCTAGAGCCGCGCCGAGCTCTCCACAACCGCCGCAGCGCCTTCACAGCCGCGGCCGGCGCAGCCCCTCCGCACCAGAGCTGCCAGCCCCGGACGCCGTCTCCACTCCCGCCTCCGGACAAGGCCTGGAAAGGCCAAGGGAAAGTCCGAAAATGAAGGGCCTCAGCCACCACGTCAGGAACCCGAAGAAAAGCGAACAGCGATCCCTCTCCGCCTCCTTCTAATGGCGTCTCCTTCCTCCTACGTCATACTTCGGGTCACATGACCGCCGCGGCCCCTGGGACTCGGCCCAGGAGAACGTGCCTGGACGTGGGCGGGGCTTCTGAGCCTCTTCCCGGGGGCGAGCTGGACGCGAGACCATCTCGCCTGGGCTGTCTCCCGCAGAGCTAGGCAGTCTGCGGGCCACCACCACTCTGCAGTTGGTGGGAACCTGCGGGAATAAGGAATGAATAATTAGAGGCAAGCCCAGCCCAGGTGGAATATTGAAGTGCAGAATGTTCTCGTTCTTGCCCAGGGGCTGTCCACAAGGCAAATGACCTCTCCCATCCGGGGTCCCCGTAAACCGAATCTGCCAAGGTGTCCTTCAGTACCTTGACAGTGTTTCTCTGGGGGATCCCAAATCCTAGCTATTGAACTTCTTTCAGTTCCCCAGACCACCTGGACTCCTCCTCATCTTTCAGGTCTCAGCTTAAACAGGAAAGGCTTCCCTGACCATCCAGCCTTCCCCCTTTGTCCTTCCATCACTCTCCCCAGCCAAGTTAGGTATTTCATAACACTGGTATACCTTGTCTAGCGGCGCTTACCACGCTTCGTGGAAATTACTTTGCTGAATATTTGTCTTTCCTTATTAGGCTGTAGATTTGTTAAGGACAAGAACTAGGTGAGACGTGCTTTGACTTTCTGACTCCAAGTGCCAGGCACATAAGAGGCATTCTATAAATATTTGGGAGTGAATGAGTAAACAATACATCTTAAGCCATTATGCCTTGGTTTTCCAGTTTTTCGGTCTTCCATGAAGCTTCCCACTCCTCCACCATTAAACTTCTGACCTTCTATATTGACACCACCTTGACAGACCTGGCTTGTTTGATGATCACTTATATTTCCTCATCTGCCTCCCCTTTCTTTCATGAAATACACTCTTCCAAGAAACCATACTAGTGTTTCTAAAAGTTTGCAACTAGAAATGTGATGTCAGTTAGGTAAACATATTCTTTCTCATGAGACTCCTTTTCCATGTCAAACGAGATAGTCCATTCATTCATTCAACAAATATTTGAAGGTACCCACCATATGCCAGGCACTATGCTGAACAAGATACGATGTCTTTCACTGCAGCACTATTTACAATAGCCAGGACATGGAAGCAACCTAAGTGTCCATGGACAGATGAATGGATAAAGAAGATGTGGCACCTATATACAATGGAATATTACTCAGCCATAAAAAGAAACGAAATTGAGTTATTTGTAGTGAGGTGGATGGACCTAGAGTCTGTCATACAGAGTGAAGTAAGTCAGAAAGAGAAAAACAAATACCGTATGATAACACATATATATGGAATCTAAAAAAAAACGTTCTGAAGAACCTAGGGGCAGGACAGGAATAAAGATGCAGACATAGAGAATGGACATGAGGACATGGGAGGGGGAAGGGTAAGCTGGGACTAAGTGAGAGAGTGGCATTGACATATACACTACCAAATGTAAAATAGATAGCTAGTGGGAAGCAGCTGCATAGCACAGGGAGATCAGCTCGGTGCTTTGTGACCATCTAGAGCCGTGGGATAGGGAGGGTGGGAGGGAGACGCAAGAGGGAGGGGATATGGGGATATATGTATATGTATCGCTGATTCACTTTGTTATACAGCAGAAACTAACACAACATTGTAAATCAATTATACTCCAATAAAGAGGTTAAAAAAAAGATACACTGACTTTGTCATCAAGAACTTACTCTTTAGCAGGAAAGATAGACGCGGTCATTATATGATAGAATGCTTTCATCTTGATAAAGCAGTTCAGGGTATTTTGTAAATGTACATGGGGACCCAACTGGTTCAGCATACTAGGGAAAGCTCCTGGTATGCTACCTTTGATATCCCCAATGCTACATTTGGGTAGGAGTAACCTAGGCAAGAAGGAAGGAGAGCTTTGCCAGCAGAGAGAATAGCATGTCCTACAGCCTTGAGGTAGGAAGGAGCATCTAAAGATGAGAAACAAGTGCGAGAAGAACATGGAGAGCTTCAGATGAGACTGGCATGAAAACCAGGAATGCATATTGAAAGGATCTTTCAGCAAACGAAGTGTTTTAATTAAAGGGGCTGATATAATCAGATTTGACTTTTAAAAGATCGCTCTGGCTGTAATTTGAAAAATGGATTAGAGAAGGATAATACCACTTCAATTTATTTAGAATCAGCCATTAAAGAGACCTTATGTTTTTTAAAAAAATATCCTTTACTTCTTTCTGCATTCCTCCTCTCAGGGTCTTTGCATATTCATGAATTCTTCCAGAATAAGGAAGAAACTTCATTTTGAACGGGGCCCTTTCCATTATCCATCCTGAATTCTTAATATTGGATTGAAATTTGCCTCTCTCTGCCTGCAATTAATTGTTCCTCATTCAACCTACACAACATGTATCCAATCTCTATTCTTTGTGAAACATCTTTATACATATGAAGAAAGCTGTCTGATCTTCCTTTAAGCCTTCTTTTTTCTTCCCTTCTCTTTTCAATATAGCCAATGCTCTCAACCACTGTTCAAATGATATGGATCCTAGATCATTTAATAGCTTGATCATCTTAGAATCTACATGCAGTACTTTGTATTTATCACTGAAAAACAATGCAAATTTTTTATTGTAAAATAAAATAAGTTTAAAGTTAAAATAATTTTCCAGGTTTAGCTTACACTGGGATTTAAGGAATGTGTTGCAAATGTTCACAGATTATAATAAGTCAGTTTGGCATAATTTTGAGCACAGAATGGGTAAATATAGATGTAAGTTGTGGCAGGTTGGTAATGGCCCCTCAAAGACATCAGGTTTGAATACCTTGTGCCTGTAAATGTTACCTTATTTGGAAAATGGGTCTTTTCAGATGTGATTAAATTTAGGATCTTGAGATGGAGAAATTTTTTTGGATTATCTGGGTGGGCCCAAAGGCAATCACAAATATCCTTATAAGAGGAAAGCAGAAGGACATGCTACACACACAAAAGAGAAGGCAATGTGACCATTGAGACAGAGATTAGAGTGATGCATCCACAAGCCAAGGAAAGCTGACAGCCACCAGAAGCTAAAAGAGATAAACAGATTTCTCCCCAGAGTCTCTGGAGGGAGTACAGCCCTGCCAACACATTCGTTTCAACCTAGTGAAACTGATTTTGGACTCCTGAACTCCAGAAGTGGAAGAGACTAAATATATGTTGTTTTATGCCACTAAGTTTGTGATAATTTGTTACAGAAGCCATAGGAAACTAATACATAAGTAAACTGGAGCTACACAAGTGGCTTATATTAGTCTAAGCATTGAAAGAAATTCAGGCTAATTCTGGGATAGCTTGTGTGCTCATAAGAAATTAGATCAGTTTTGGAGTCAACTGTGATTGGTCTGCATAAACTTGATAGAAGATGCCACAAAAAACTGGAACTCTAGTTCCTTCATAGATGGGAGCTACAAAAATGTGAGGACTCCTCAGTCAGTAGATATCTCAAAATAGATTCCTGATTGGTGAGGGCTGAGGCATGATAGGGTGCAAATTCCAAAGCATGTAGCTCCTTTTCACCAAAAACAATCATCTTCCTGCCTCCCTCTCCCACCCACCCAACCCCCCCCCCAAACCCCAGGCACAATTATACAGGTGAAATCTACCTAACCGTGAATGTGTAGCACAGTATCATATGGGAAAAGTTGCCACAGAAAGGTAATGTATGGCTCTAATAGCTTCTGTAAGAGGGGAAGAATTATCCCACCAGTTTTGTGGTGGTTATCAGATTGGGTTCATGGACTACTTTTAAAGTCTGTAAGTCCTAGTTTTTCTAATGGCCCCTTCTTTCTCTTCCTGTTCTTATACTATATTGTGGATTAAGACCAACCTCATGGTCTCTAGTGTGACTACCTGGGGCTCTAAGTTGTTGAATTTTGATGAACTATCCAGTATTGAAGAGTCAGGTAATGCTTATTTGTTCATTTGGGAGGGAGGGTGACTGTCGATGGCCTTTTGTACATCCTTGTTTCATTCATTCATCATTGAACAAGTACTTATTTAGCATTTACTATGTGTCAGATACTGTACTACAAATGTAATCCTATCAGACATGACTTCTGCCCTTATGGAATTTATAGTCTAATGGGCACCACAAATAATTAAAACAGTTACAATAAAGTATGGTAAAGGGTCTATAGGACAGCTACAAGGAGCTATGGAACCACATAGGAATAGCAACTAACCCAGCTGTTCCACAAGATAAAAATCAGATCAAATGGACACATCCCTTTATCTTCAATTTTCTCAGTATTTGGGCAGATTTGACTCAGCTGACCACTCTCTCTTTTGTGGCATGTGTGCCTCTCTTGGCTTCTGGGTCATCACAATCTTCCAGTTTTCCCCTACTTTATTGGCTGCTTCTTTTCCATCTCTTTGCTTGCTTCTCCACCTGTTCCCAACCTCTAAATGTTAGTGGGCTTCCAGACTCAGTTGTCTCCAATAAAACTCTCCCTCTAAGTGATCACACCCAGTCCTTTGGCGTGAAATATCTGTTACCTATTCATTACTCCTAAATGTACATCTCTCACTCCTGCTCACTCCCCTGTGCACCAGATATGTATAGGCAACTCCTATTTAACATCATCACTCAAATGTCAAATAGGCATACCAAACACGATAGTTTAAAATGGATCCCTCGAGGGAAGAGATATGGGAACATATGTATATGTATAACTGATTCAGTTTGTTGTAAAGGAAAAACTAACACACTATTGTAAAACAATTATACTCCAATAAAGATGTTTAAAAAAAAGAGAGAAAAAAGAAAAAAAAAGAAAAGAAAAATAAAGAGATAAACACTGTCAAACAGAAATAAATAAATAAATAAATAAAATGGATAACCAACAAAAAAAATAAAAATAAAAAATAAAATGGATCCCTCAATTTCTCGCCAAAAGTTGTTCCTCCCCTGGTTTTTCCTGTCTTGGTAAAGAGTTCCATTATACATCTATTTGCTAGAGCTAAAACCTAGCTGATATCTTTTTGTTTTCTCTTACTCTTCACATCCAATCCACTACCATATCTAGTCAACTGTACCTCTAAAACAGATCTTGAATCCATCAGTTCTCCATCTCCACCACCCTAGTCCAACCCACAATCAACTTTTTCTTAGGCTACTACAATAGGCTTCTAACATGTCTCCCTGCCTCTGCTTTTGCCCTATTACCCACTGCAATCTATTTTTCAAACAGCTGCCAGAGTAAATTTAAAAATAAACAAACAAACTCAAATTCCTTACCATGACCTATAAAGTCCCTACATAATCAGGATGTTGCCTGACTTTCCACCTTCACCTCATACCATCTTCTCTTCCTATCATTATGTTCCTGTCTTACATGCTTCCATTCTGATCGTCTTACAGGCATAGTCCTTACCTGCCTCTCGGCTCTTGTTTGGAGCAGAGTAAGGTGTATTTCAGGGCCAAGCAAGGAGAATGGCTGGCTCATGCTCAAAAAAACCCAAACTCTCCAATTTCAGGGAAGTTTTTATAGGCAAAATTTGGGGTGAGGGCTGCAGCGTGTGTGTTTCTTCTGATTGGTTGGTGGTGAGGTAACAGGGTGGTGCTCTAGGAATCTTGTCCTCAGCCTGAAGTTGCCATCCTCCACCTGGATGGGGGTCTTAGTTCCTGCAGAAGAACTCAAAGATATTGTTATATATATCCCTTGAGGAAGAACTAGGACCTTGCCCCATCCTGCACTATTTTTTCGTGACTTCTCCTCCCTTGCTTCTGCATTCCCTCACTTCCCTGATTGGTAACTGTTTGAATATGCTCTTTGGAACTCAAGGAAGATGCAGGAGACTGAAGCCTTTTTCCTGCAAACAAGAAACAGGGGACACAGAAAGGATTTGTACCCAGGAGGGCCCCACAGGTCCTGCTCAGTTTCAATACTTTTGTCATACTACTAACATTTATTTGTTTGCATGTTTATAAGCTCCATGAGAACAGATACCTTGATGACTGGCATACCTTTGAGTCTCCAGGGCCTAGCACTGTGCCCAGCATATAATGGTCACTCAATAAACATTTGTTGCATGGATTGAGGTAGGATAATATCTTGATATTTTAACCTATGGGAATTTCCCCCTAGTATTTCCATAAGCCATGAGGTTTCCTATGTACCAAGGAAAGATAGGGACAGCAGAACACAGTACAACAAAGATTTTAATTTTTGTATTTTGATTTTTAGAAGCCCAAGCCACTGGTATTTAAAGTTGTTGTTGTTGTTGTTTTAAATAGAATGTAAAAGGAAGCAGAGTCACTGCTTGATTAATGAGAATTAGAGGAAAAGCAAGGGAGTTAGACATTGGTGAGTATTCCTGCGGCAGATACTGATGTTTCTCCAACATTCCAACCCCTTCTGCCTTGTCTTCCTCTACTACAGAGATAAGAAGAGAAACACTCGAATTAATAGTCTTTGAGTTATGAGTTATATTACAACTCTGAGCATCAAAATCATGTACTAAAAATAGCAGAGCAGTAAGTTAGAAATATATAGTCTTGAATAGACATCCTAAGCCACAAATACCTAATTTATATAATCCACTGTAGTATGATTATCTGTTATTTGCAGCCCAATATATTCATAATGATAGCATCCCAGATAGTTTTGGGGAATCCATGACCAAAGGAAACAAATTTCTCTCTTTCTCAACAAAGCCCGAGAAGGTAACAAGGTTTGTAAAGTTCACCTGTATCTAAGATGGACATGGAGCTATAGAGTAGCGGTGGCTGCATCGAGTGTCTAGAGAGAAAGCCTGAAATAAACTTATAGAGTTTCCTCAATGCCAGTATTAAGAGAGTCTTCAAATGTTTCTACAAGCTACAGAGTAAAACTGATAGAGTTGGACTTGGAGATAGGGTAATCTATCATCCCAGTTTGCCTAAGACTGTCCTGATTTGAGCACTGAGAGTCCCACATCCTGGGAAACCCCTCATTACTGGACAAACCAGAATTCTTGGTCACCCTACTTGAAGAGATTTTGTGGCTAAGACAGGGAGGACACAGCAGTACTTGAGGGCCAAGTGTTTATGAGAATGCAATAGATGACAGATGCCAGCATGTTTGGATGATGATAACTGAGACCCAGATGCCCAGCATCTCCAAATTTCATAGTGTTACCAAGTCTGTTGCCCCAGAATCGTACCCCTCCCCCTCCCTTGAATGGAAACCAATTACTCTTGTCTAAATTTCAGGAGGAAGTTGCAAAGAGAAAAACAAGAACTGGTTAGAACCAAGTAGGCTCAAGAAATCAGAAGATTTGACTTCCAGTAGACCTTGAGTTTCACTATACGCTCACTGTAATACATTAGCATGCTAAATGACACACCCACCAGCACCATGACAGTTGACAATTGTCATGACAGCAACTGGAAAAGCCCATACAAGGACTGAAAAGGAGTGTTGCATCAGTTTTGGGTCCAAATCACACCCCTGTTCTTGGATAAGTTATGAATATTTCTCTCTCTTTTCCAATTCCCTCCCTTTTACCTCAAACCTCCTACATAAATGGTGTCTCTGCCCAAATCGGGTTGAGAAGTTGATTTGCGAACGAAGTTCCTGCTTCTCCATTCTTTGGCTATTGAATAAAGCTTGTGCTGTTCCAGCCTCAGCATCAATTTCTTTATTGGCTGTACAAATCTGAGCAGAAAAAGAAGCCGAGACAATGGGTCTCAGCCGGGGCTAGGACGCCGGCGTAGGTACAGTCAACCGATTTAGTAACAGTAGGTCAAATACTGATACAACCTGGGCAAGATGTGACGGACACTCTGAACTAAGATTACCCACAGTGAGGTTTAGTTTCTATTATCTAGTAGAAGTCAAATAAGTTCAGTTTTAGAAAAATTAAATTTCTTGTTTGTGGACAAAGATCATGTACGTTCTATAGAATAAATAAATGATCTGAACATTGGAGGAAGAGTAGGAATCAGCCAGGCAAACAGATAAACATTGAGATTTCAGGACACAGCATGCTATTAAACAAGCACCAGGAATGAGATGAGCATGGTGAGAAATGAATGTAAGGAAGTAAATGAAATCATGTAGAACCTTGAAAGTCATGCTAAAAATTTGGGGCTTTATCATAAAAACAGTGAGAAGTCCATTAGGATAGTGTGACACAAAGTGTGGTCTGCAGACCACCAGCATCAGCTGGAAGCTTGTTAGAAATGCAGATTTTCAGTGCCCACTCTTACCCTCCCCCTTGAATCAGAATGGGGGCAGGATCCAGGAATCCGAGTTTTAACAAATCCTCCTTGTGATTCTTATTCACACTAACGTTTGTAAAGCACTGATTTAGGAGACATGGTTAAGCAAAGCAAGAGAGACAAAGAAGAACTGGAGCCCTGAATTTCTGGCTTAGGCAACTGGTAAATGGTGATGCCTTTCACTGAAATAAGAAACACAGTAGAAGAGAAAAAAAATTGGTTCTGTTCTTTTGGTTTGGGGCATTTTTATTTTGAAGCCCTGAGAAATTCCCAAATAGAAATACCTGGTATTTATACCTGGCTATATGGGCTGACAGCATAGGAGAGAGATCTGGGCTTGAGGCAAGGATGAGAGAGTCATCAATATAGACAGGGACGTCGACTCCACGGGAGTGGATGACATCACACAGAGAAAGTGTGCAAAAGTAAGTGGCCCCAGGGCCTAGGACAGAACCCTGAAAGTACTGACTTTTAAGCGATGGGCAAAGAAAGAGGAACTGCAAGGGCTACCCAAAGAAGTAAAGGGAAAACTAGGAGAAGTCAATGTTAAGGAGAAGAGAATGTCTTAAAAAAGAAGGAATCATGGGGCTTCCCTGGTGGTGCAGTGGTTGAGACTCCACCTGGCCATGCGGGGGACGCCGGTTCATGCCCCGGTCCGGGAGGATCCCACATGCCGCGGAGCGGCTGGGCCCGTGAGCCATGGCAGCTCAGCCTGCGTGTCCGAAGCCTGTGCTCCGCAACGGGAGAGGCCACAACAGTGAGAGGCCCGCCTACCGCAAATAAATAAATAAATAAAATTTAAAAAAAGAAGGAATCATGAAATGCTTTGGAGAAATCAAGTTAAATAAGGACCTGTGAGTGCCTACTGGTTTAGCTACAATGTAGTAATTAGAGATCTTGGTTTAACAGTTTTAATAGGTAGGGGTTGAATTAAACTTGTAATGCTTAGGAACTAACTGAAAATAGTTGATTTAGTTCAGTGGTTCTCAACCAGAGCTAATTATGCTCTCCAGGGGACATCTGGCGACATCTGGTGACATTTTAGCTACTGGCATTTAGTGGGAAGAGGCTAGAAATGAGGCTAAACATTCTATAATAACACACAGGACAACTCCCCTCCCCGCCCCAACGAAGAATTATCCTGCCCCAAATATCAAAATGCCAAGGTTGAGAAACACTGCTTTAGCCTAATAAAGTATGTATACTTTTGCAGCCCATCATAATTATAAATCCCCTAGGTGTATTATATTATTGAGGCCAACAGAAAGCATGGTTGAACAAGTAGTAAAAGAATGAGAAACCCAAGAGCTCAGGAAACTATTTCCAACTTTGCCACTATTATCTATGTATATCTTTTAAACAATCATTTAAGTGTTTTCTCAGCTCCATTTCTTCATGTAGAATCATCTTGTATCCCCAAGGCATTTATAATCCTCCATGAACATTCCTTCCTTTAGCAACTGTTACAGGGAATACATTCTTATTCTAATTAGGCTTCTCCTTAGGGACTAAAAAGGAATTCAAAAATACCACTATAACTACTTATATCAATAGAAAATTCTAGTATAGAGGCACTGTTTCAGTATAGCTTTTCTACAAATACAAAAAGTTTGGGTTTGAGCTTCCCTGGTGGTGCAGTAGTTGGGAATATGCCTGCCAGTGCAGGAGACATGGGTTCGAGCCCTGGTCCTGGAGGATCCCACATGCCGCGGAACAGCTGAGCCCGTGCGCCACAACTACTGAGCCTGCGCTCTAGAGCCCGTGAGCCACATCTACCGAGCCCACGTGCCACAACTACTGAAGCCTGTGCACCTAGAACCCGTGCTCTACAAAAAGAGAGGCCACCGCAATGAGAAGCCTGTGCACTGCAATGAAGAGTAACCCCTGCTAGCCGCAACTAGAAAAAGCCCGCGAGCAGAAACGAAGACCCAACACAGCCAAAAATAAATAAATTAAATAAATAAATTTATTTTTAAAAACTTTAAAAAAAAGTTTGGGTTTAATATACTATAATATGCAATCATTTGAAAAAGAATATATTGAGTATTAGGAGATAAAGTGGAGGAAAAAACAGGGATACAATAAGAGAGATAAAGGAAAGAGAGGAAACAAAACTAAAGATATTATTCCTGCAGCTGCCAGAGCACAGGGAGCTGAAATTTGGTGCTTGGCAGCAAGACAGGGATTTTCAATATAATAGTCTGATGTACTTTCCACTGGGGGCTAGAACTGTGTCTGTCACATTTTTGTATCTCCGGATCCTGGAATGCTCAATTCATATTTATTAATTAAAAACAAGTGAATAAATAAAGCTAAGCCTATAAAATACTGAGGTGTGAGAAATGCTCTTGGACATAGGGGGTTTTGTTAAATAAAATCATCAAAGTATTTTCCATCTTAAGCATCTAATAAGAATAATTAAAAATAGAAAGAAAAATAGCTATCATCTACCGTGAAACTTCTGTGAACTAAACCCATTCGTTCCTTTATTTGCTCAGTTGTTCGGCAACCTTTGTTGAATGCCAGGCAAGATATTTCTGCCTTCACGGAGCTCATATTCTAGTGTGGGAGGCAACACAGAAACAATTACAATGAGGTGTAGTGGCCATCCCAGCATCCACAATTCCTTCTCCTTTCAATCAGAATCTGGTCCTTGCCCACCTACTCTCTGCTGTGCAGCCATGTGCCCCTAGCTTCCTGTTGGTTCTGATCTCATTTCCCTGCGGTTCTTTCTAGCTTTTAGAGGCCACTGTTCATGCATGTGAAGCAGCAATTCAAATGCTTCTCCCTGGCAAACAAAACCGAGCTGTAATTGTAAGCGCTGGCCACAAAGGGGCACAAGCAGCTCGATGAAATTTACCAGGTTGGCCAGAGTACATTCAAAATTATGACTTAGAAGTAGATTTTCTTCTGAGTTGTAGAAAACAAGAATATTCCAAGGGACATATAGGCTAGGGAGGGGAGCCATTTATCCTTAAGGCGTCAATGTTAACTAAAAGTGTCTCAAGACAGGAATAAATACGCAGATGTAGAGAACGGACTTGAGGACACGGGGTGGGGGAAGGGTAAGCTGGGACAAAGTGAGAGAGTGGCATGGACATATATACACTACCAAATGTAAAATAGATAGCTAGTGGGAAGCAGCCGCATAGCACAGGGAGATCAGCTCGGTGCTTTGTGACCACCTAGAGGGGTGGGATAGGGAGAGTGGGAGGGACGGAGATGCAAGAGGGAAGAGATATGGGGATATATGTATAAGTATAGCTGATTCATTTTGTTATAAAGCAGAAACTAACACACCATTGTAAAGCAATTATACTCCAATAAATATGTTTAAAAAAAAAAAGGAAAAGTAAAGAAACCAACCTGGAGCTTTCCCTCCTATTCTCAGCCCAAGACTTGTTAGATGTCTTTTAATACCCTGTACCTGATCTTTATTAAACATGTATCTTACTGTATAAAAAAAAAAGTGTCTCAAGAAACTTTACATATTCTTGTCAAAGAAGGAATTTAAGCCAAACTTGCAGATTCTCAGAACTTTCCAATTTATACTAAAAATATACAACCTCAAGAGTTAAAAAGGGGGCTTCCCTGGTGGCGCAGTGGTTGAGAATCCGCCTGCCGATGCAGGAGACACGGGTTCGTGCCCTGGTCCGGGAAGATCCCACATGCCGCGGAGCAACTAAGCCCGTGAGCCATGGCCGCTAGGCCTGCGTGTCCGGAGCCTGTGCTCCGCAACGGGAGAGGCCACAACAGTGAGAGGCCCGCATACCGAAAAAAAAAAAAAAAAAAGAGTTAAAAAGGGAAGGCAAACAAAGAAGCCAAAGAGTTTAAATGTAATGTGCATTTTATATTACTATTTATAAGTTGTACGTGGATTTTGAAATAACCAGAGCATGAGGTTGTATCAGATGGAAGTGTAAGTTTGACATACTTGGCAATAGAATTGTGTACCAGCAATTTGTACCAAAGTACCCTACTAAAAAGTTCCGTTCAGAAAGGTAGCAAGCAGTCTGAGTCAGCCTCACTTTTTAAAACTAGATGTCAGTAGTTAAATGGAACTGGAAATTCTGAGGAGATTTGTCTGCTTAAACTAGGTCTGAATGACAGTCCTTTTCCATCTTCTTGAGAAATAAATCAGTGTAAAGATGGAAAAGCCTCTTAGAAAAATTGTTTTGCCCTGGTGAAATAATTTGGCTGAGGGTTCTAATGGGAGATTTGTGACTTCTACTTTTAATCTATGTCTATGGGTTTCTTATAGAGTGAATAATTAAGTCTTGCTTTTTAAGAAAAATCTAGTCTGACAATCTTTGTCTTTTAATTGGCATTCCTGATTCTAATGCCAATGTACAACTCTCAGTAAATGACTTTGCCTTCTAGATCACTAAAAACTAGGTCAACGTGTATGTTCTTCCTCAACTTCCAACACTCCTACTTAATAATAATGGGAATGGCTACAATTATTCAGTACTTTCTATGTACCAGAGTTCAATTTACACTTATTAACTGATTTAATCCCAATAACAATGCTATGAGGTGGCTACTATTAGTATTATACTCAATGTACAGAGAAGAAAAACCAAGGTACAGAGAGGTTAAGTAACTAGACCAAGATTACACAAAGAAAATTAGAGCCTGCTTCCAAATGCAAGCAGTATGGCTCCAGATATTAATCTCACAGTATATTGCCTTTCTACCTTTAAACGAGTCTTCTATTTCAAATCCACATTTTCAGTAAGATGTCTTCATGTATTGTCTCTACTTTTTCAGTACTCAAACCAGTCCAGCTGCTTCTTTAGCACTCCTTGCGTATAACTGACAGTGATCTCCATGTTGCAAAATCCCGTAGACATTTCTCAATTAGCTGTCTGGACTTCTCTGCTGCATTTGACTTTATTAACCACTCCCCTCTACACTGGATTAGGTATCTCTTCTCTGTGCCCCTGTGATGCCCTGTATACAGCCTCATTTTTGTGGTTAAATAATGAACCATAATTAAATGTTCAGGAGTTTGTCTACACACTATCTCATAAGCCCCCTGACATCAAAGACGGTTTCTTATTTATCTTTGTACGCCCAGTGTCTACTGTAGTGCCTGGCACATTGTAGGCATTTAAAAATATTTTGTCAAATCAATGAATAATTGAAAACCATTTCCTGATAATGAGTATGTTATTTGTTGTCACCTCTACACAGGCAAATGAAAAACTCTCAAAGGCACAGATTTTTATGAGCTACATTAGTTATCATGATTGATTAAGAAGGAGGTGAAGCTTGGCATTCTTCTCTTCCCCAATGGGATCCCTTAGAATGCTCTGTAGAAAAAGAAATGAAAAAGATTTGTCTTCTTTATGTACCTATATATACCTATAATAGCCCCCAGAGTGGTTTTCATTAGAAAACACCTTGCCGTAAACTATGGACTTGACGGCATTAATAGCATCTTTACTGCTTCCATCCTCATGTGCTTTTTCCACATTTAGAAGCAAAGGAAATTCCATCCACCATTTTCAGATGTTGTAACTGTTAAGTTTGAAGAACATAGGGACTGTTACAAAGAGTCTGATTATTAAGTCAAGGTTAGTTTTCTGCTGCTCTGGGACTCCCCTTCCCCTAACTGTAAACAACTAGAAAAGTAGGGATTAAAAAAGTAGGGGGGAAATATGAAACAACTGGACAACAGGCAGCACAGGACTGTGATCCTTCAGCACAGGGAAACAAAGTAGGGGAGCACTAGGAATGCCCTGGCTTTCTCCCTAAGGACAATTTTTATCACAGTGCAGGAAAGTCTCATTAAGATGAGAAGATAGAGATTAAAGTTCAGGGATGCCAAGACAGCTAACATTTGTGGGACACTGAATAGGAGAGAAAGGTACTAGAAAAAGAACTCCAGAACTTTTTCACAGATGTCCCTCCTTGATTCTTTCAGGCTAAATTCCAGTCTTGTGTGTGAAAGGCAAAACTCCATGAGGTGGGGCAAAGAACAACTGCTGAGGAGGGAATATTTACAGAGGAGCTGTGATGCAAGAAAATTCCTAGAGCTCACACAAGACTTGGGATCACTCTAGTGCCTATCAGACAGAGTGAACACACCTCGCTGAATAAATGGGTCATTCAGGACTTCCCAGGGCTTCCCTGGTGGCGCAGTGGTTGAGAATCTGCCTGCCGATGCAGGGGACACCGGTTCGTGCCCCGGTCCAGGAAGATCCCACATGTCGCGGAGCGGCTGGGCCCCTGAGCCATGGCCGCTGAGCCTGCGCGTCCGGAGCCTGTGCTCCATAACGGGAGAGGCCACAACAGCGAGAGGCCCGCGTATCGCAAAAAAAAATAATAATAAATAAATAAAGGGTCATTCAGTAGACATCTCAGACGTTCCATCTTAGCAGTGGAGCTAAATTGGTTCTCTGTTTCTCCTCTACTTCTCTTTACCAGTATGTGAAGGTCTTTAGAGTAATTTCACTCTCCTCCATCTTCCCCCTGTCCATGAGTTCTTAGACGTTTTTAATTCCTCTCTTCTTCCACTAACCCTCTTAGATTTTGAGAGTTGCATATTTTTACTTCTAGATTCTTAGAGTTTCCTTTCAAGGTTTTCTATTTCTACTACAAATTTGCTTTACACATGCCCAATCTGTCCTTATCTAGTTACATGTAACTGTGCATATACGTAGCAATGTGTATTGCTCATTCTTTTTCTCACTATTTTGAAGCATTTGTGCACATTAATTGGTTGTCTTTTCTTTAATATTTTTCTAGATGAGGCATGGGCATGATCTACTCTCTGAGTTATTGCACATTCTCAAAGATTGTGCTTTCACTTGACAGGTTAATTGTATCATAGCTAGGTAAAGAATCTTGCTCTTTCTCTCTTTAAAGATGCTAATCTACTGCCTTGAAGCTACTAGCGTTACAGATAAGAAGTCCAATGCAAAGGTGATTCTTTTCTTCAGCAGCTTGCTCTTTCTAAATGGTAGCAAATAATATTTGTTCTTTAGAGTTCAGGAATTTTACCAGACTGTGCATGTCTTTTCTATCAATTCAGCCTGCCCTGGAATTCTGGGAGCCTTTTTAATTCACAAAATTAGGTCTTTTTCTCACTGGAATGTGTTTCTTTTCCTCTATCTAGAACGTGATAGTTCTTTGTGATTAGCAGTAATCTTATTATGTGTAACCACATATATTTCCCAGCCCAAAAAATTCATATATATATACACACACACACATATATATATGTATATTATGTGTATATATATATTCCCCTACCTCTTTGGAGTAATTCCTCAGAGATACTGTGAGACTATTTCCCAGTCTATAGTCCTCAGTGAGGCCCTGAATAAAACTTAACCTACAACTTTTAAGTTGTGTGTTTTTTCTTTCAGTTGACTCTGGAGGTGTAGAAAGCAGGCAGGTTGTCACCTCTCTTACTCCAGAGGTCTTACAACAAAGCAGATAAGAATGTGTACTTTTTGTTTTTGCGGTACGCGGGCCTCTCACTGTTGTGGCCTCTCCCTTTGCGGAGCACAGGCTCCGACACGCAGGCCCAGCGGCCGTGGCTCACTGGGCCCAGCCTCTCTGCAGCATGTGGGATCTTCCCGGACCGGGGCACAAACCTGTGTCCCCTGCATTGGCAGGCGGATTCTCAACCACTGTGCCACCAGGGAAGCCCAAGAATGTGTACTTTGAAGCCAGACTGCCTCAGCTCAAATACCAGCTCTGCTGTTTACTAGTGATGTGGTCTTGGGCAAATTATTCACTCTCTATGTTTCAATTTCTTTATTATCCAATGGGGAAAATTATGAGTATTCTTATGGGTTTATTGTGAGAATCATGAGTCTACTTTTGTGAAGTACTGAGAACAGTTCCTGGCAAGCATATGGGTTGTTTTTAAAAATTCCTTCTGAAAATAGATACATATGTGGTGAACAAGAACTGTTAAAACTTTGAGCTTTCTAGCTTTCCCTTTCAATTGTTCTCAGTTTTGGCTGCACATTTGAATCACAGAGAATCTTTTAGAAACTCTCTTGCTGTACCCCAGGCCAGTTAGATCAAATCTCTCCATAGGAGAAACAAGGCAATAGGAGTTTTCAAAACTTCCCAGGTGATTTCACTCTGCAGCCAACACTGAAAACATTGTCTTAACTCCTACACCAAAGAAAATTCAGTGTTTGTAGATTGATCTCCTCATGTATTAGTCATTGCAAATGAGTTTCCTCAGATTCTTTTGCTCTGCAGAATACAGATATTAGAGAGAGGACTACAGAGTAAGGCTAAATTTCAGAATCATGGAAATTTGGAAAAACTTTGCAGTCATTTTCCGTTGCATTGAGATAGAATCCAAAGTCTGACAAGGCAAGGCTCTATGGAGGTCCAGTCCCTGTCTGCTGGGCGCTTGACCCATCCTCCTTGAATCATTCTCCCCACTGTTCACTATGTTCCAGCCTGGCCAGACACCTTTGTCCTCCTTTAACAGGCCAAGCTCTTTTCTGCTTCAGGGCTTTTCGGCTGGCTGTTTCTTGTTCCAGGAATGCTCTCTACTCCCCACCCTGTCCCCCCTTTTTCTTTAACCTGGCCATTGCCTAATATCATTTCCTCAGAAAAATATTTCTTGACTTTCCAATACAATCAGTCTTTCTAGGTCCCGTGTTGTAATCATTCACCAACATTATAATTTCCTTCATAACACCTATCACAATGTGTAATTACATGTTTACTGGTGGGATTATCGGCTTAATGCCTAAACTCCTAGCTAGACTATAAGCTTTTTAATTTTGTCCTACTTCCTTGTCTCAATGCTTTATGCTTAATACTGTACAATACAGACGGCCCCTGATTTACAATGGTTCAACTTACAATTTTTCTACTCTATGATGGTGCAAAAGTGATACACATTCTGTAGAAATCATACTTCGAATCTTGAATTTTGATCTTTTCCCAGGTTAGCAATATGAAGTAGGATACTCTTTCGTGTTGCTGGGCAGTGGTAGTGAGCTGAAGCTCCCAGTCAGCTACACAACTGTGAGGGTAGACAAACGACACAGCCGTTCTGTACCCAGATAACCATTCTGTTTTTTCACTTTCAGTACAGTATGCAATAAATTACATGAGCTATTCAACACTTTATTATAAAATAGGCTTTGTGTTAGATGATTTTGCCCAACTGTAGGTTGATGTCAGTGTTCTGAGCATGTTTAAGGTAAGCCAGGCTAAGCTATGATGTTTGGTAGGTTAGGTGTATTAAATGCATTTTAACTTATGATATTTTCAGTATTCATTGGGTATATCAGGATGTAACCCCATCATAAGTCAAGGAAGATCTGTACAACCAATAGCTCATGAATAAATATTTAATAAATGAATAAATGAAATTTAGTCCTGAAAGGAGTTTTTGATCATCCATTTTGAATAGGTTGTGGTTTGGATAAAGAAATTGACACTCAAGTATTTAAGGGACTTGCCCCAAATCATTCAGCTAATTAGTGCTAGAATTAGGATTTGGTCTCATTTCTCCCATTTCTCAGTCCAGTGAACTTTCTAGCCTTAAGTGATTCACTGTTGCAGATATAAAACAAGAGGATCAAGAAAGTAATTTAGATATATGGAATGAATGAAAGTTTAATTCAGTCATCATTCAGAAAAACAATTTTTACTGTACAATAATGTAAAGTGAGTACTAGAAGATACTGGAAACTGAACTGAGTTTCAGTTTTCAAGTGAAAGCAGAAGTGACTAAAGGCTTAATTGTTTTGAAAGTTTGTTAATCTTTAGTTCAGACTGGATTACTATTTGGAACGTGCCCAGTTCCTCAGAAAAGTGTACCATCAATCAATAATAAAGCTACCAGTCATTAAATTCCTCTAGAAGTGATGTGCATACATGAACTCCAAATCTCTTTGCAACTTTGCAAAGTAACTATTCACAGATAAGAAAATTAGGCTTGGGCTTCCTTGGTCGCATAGTGGTTAAGAATCCGCCTGCCAACTTAGGGGACACGGGTCCGAGCCCTGGTCTGGGAAGATCCCACATGCCGCGGAGCAACTGAGCCTGTGCTCTAGAGCCCGTAAGCCACAACTACTGAGCCCACGTGCCATAATTACTGAAGCCCATGAGCCTAGAGCCTATGCTCTGCAACAAGAGAAGCCACCGCAATGAGAAGCCCACGCACCACAACGAAGAGTAGCCCCTGCTCGCCACAACCAGAGAGAGCCCGCACGCAGCAAGAGAGACCCAATGCTGCCAAAAATAAATAAATAAATTTATTAAAAAAGAAAATTAGGTTTATTGCACAGTTTGTGGTTTGTTTTTTTTTTTTTTTTTTTTTTTTTTTTTTGCGGTATGCGGGCCTCTCACTGTTGTGGCCTCTCCCGTTGCAGAGCACAGGCTCCGGACGCGCAGGCCTAGCGGCCATGGCTCACGGGCTTACTTGCTCCGCGGCATGTGGGATCTTCCCGGACCGGGGCACGAACCCGTGTCTCCTGCATCGGCAGGCGGATTCTCAACCACTGTGCCACCAGGGAAGCCCGATTGCACAGTTTGTAAATGGTTAACATAAGAGTTAAAACCACATTGGTGGAATCCAGTTTCTCATCTGACAACAAGGAAAAAGCTGAACAAACAGAATTTACAACTCTCCTTTGATTTATCAAAGAACCAAGGGCACAGGGCAAACTGCTTCCCCCAAAACTGGAGAGACAGACAGGTGGATACAGAGAATCACAGCTAACAGGGAGCAGCAGACCAGAAGCAAAAGCCAGCAGCTGGAGCCAATATAAATAGAAAAACTTTAAACTGAAATTAAGAAAATGCTGGAAGCTCAGTGTAGACTGCCTTGAGAGTTAAAAACTCTGAGGGGGCCCCGGATTAGGAAAGTCCCCTACTTTCCTGAATTTTACCTCCAAGAGCCATACCAAATTCTCACTGTAGAGATCAGAGAAGATCCCTCCAGGGGGGAGGAGAAAAGTAACCATTTAAAATATGCCCAGAGCTTTCAGTTCTCCTTACCAAGGTTGTCCCTCAAGGAAAACTATTTTACTAGAGCCTAAGTGACTGTGATTTCACCAAGCCTAACCCTCCTGGGGATGGGGAAATACCCAACTCCAACTTCCTCTGGCTTTTGACATGGAGAAAGACTTTTACTAATAACAGAAAGGAAAGAGGTGCCATCACTACCAATCTCATAGACACTAAAAGGATAATAGAGGAATATTATAAACAACTCTTATTTCCACAAATTTAATAACTTAGATGAAATGGACCAATTCCTTGTAAGACACAATCTACTAAAACTCACCCAAGGAGAAATAATCTGAATAGGTCATCTATTTAGGAAATTGAATCAATAATTAATAATCTTCCAAAATAGAAAGCACCAGGCCCAGACAGTTTCACTGGTGAACTTTACCAAGCATTTAAGGAACAAAAGATACCAGTTCTTTATAATCTGTTACAGAAAAATAGAAGCAGAGGGAACACTTCCTAGCTTACTCGATGAGGGTAGCATTACCCTAACACCAAAACAGAAAGGAAAACTACAGACTAACGTCTCTCAAGAACATAGTTTCTGTGGGTCAGGAATTCAGGAGCATCTTAGGTGGAGTACCTATGAAATTTTGGCCAGGTTGAAGGCTTGAAGAGCACTGGAGGATTTACTTCACATGGTGCTGGTTGATGACAAGAGCTCTCAATTTCTCTCCATGTGGGCTTCTCCACTGCTTGCTTAAGTGTTTTTGTGACATGAAGGCTGGCTTTCCCCAGAAATGAGTGATCCAAAAGAAAGCAAGGTAGAAGCTGTGATGTCTTTTATGAACTAGCCTCAGAAGTCACATACTGTCATTTCTTCCATATCCTATTGATAATACAGGCCAACTCTATTCAATATGAAAGGGGACTAAACCAGGGGCCATCTTAGAGGTTGTTTATGACATCATACAATGGAATACTTTTTAACGATGAGAAGAAATTACATACACATGTAACCATATAGATAAACCTCAGACATTATAATAAAAAAAAAAAGCCAGACACAAGAGTACACACTGTATGCGATTTGTATAATGTTCTAGAACAGGCAAAACTACTTTATGGTTATTACCACTGGGAAGAGGAAGAATTGACAGGAAATGACACAAGGGAATTTCTGGGGTGATGGAAATGTTCTATATCTTGGAAGGGTGTGCTTCACATGGGTGTATCATTTGTCAAAGTTATACAGTTAAAAATATTTGTGTTCCAATGTAGAAAGACTTACTTCAAAAAATAGAACCATAAGAAAAAAATCAGGTGAAGACTGGGAGTGAGTGGCAGTATAGATGAAACAAGAATTGTAGAATGTCAATAATTGTTGAAGGTGGGAGATGGATATACCAGGGCTCATAATATTATTCTGTTTACTTTGTATGTGTTTGAAAATCCCAAACTTAGAAGTTGAAAAACTAAAACCAAACTGTTTCGCGTAATAAGCTTCCAATTCCTTTGTGTAAAAGTTTATCGCTTCTTTTGTTTTACAGTGATAATTATAAGAGCATTTGTGTCGTGTGAAGGCTGCATTATGAATTGCACACTAAGTCATCTTAGCAACCCTGATTATAACTGGGAACACAAAAATCTGGTGGTGGGAGGTGGGCAGTGAGAAAAATCTTCCAGGAGCACATTTTAGCCTGTCATGTAAAAATTGGTGACAGCCATCCAGTTCTTAAGGAAAGTGGGACAGCAAGTATGACATAAAGATGGTTCAAAGACATTTCCTCTCAAGCCAGTTGATTTTTCTCTTCTACCAGATGGAAGCCCAGCAGGGACCATGGTGATCTGGATATTTAGACAGCACTTCCTACTTTTTGTAATAGCTCTTGTTTCTTCCCTCAAAGACTCTAAAGGTAGGAATGTGGGGGTGGGGATATGAGTTGGAAATTAAGTAAAAGAGTAAAGGAACTTGGAAAGTGGACACAGAGGTTATTTTCCATAATCCTATCACTCAAGGATCTAATTTATCATGTGGAAGTACATATGTCTTCTCGCAGATGCCAGTGAACTTCCTGCCAGAACAGAAGCAAGAACCCTCTAGTAAGAATGTGTGGAATAAAATGGAGATATCGAAAAGCATAGGATATATTCTGGGACTATTAATAGTCCAGATGGCCTGGATGCATGAAGCATGAGTAGGGAAATAACCGTTAATAAGTCTAAACAGCATAGGGAGACTTGTACTTACTATTAGGCACCCATTATCTCATTAGGAGAAAAATCATCCCAAAAGTTTAAGAATGAGGTTTTGGTTAATATATTTTGATGTAAAAAAATATACTTTTCTTCTCTCTTGCAAAATGAACCCAGTTCATTCATATAATATTGGGCGTTATCTTTTTCATAGAATAATAATAATACCAAATATAAAAGTAGAAGCAACTTGCATTTGCATGGCACTTTAGATGTGTCAAATAGTAATGATAACATTTACGGACTGCATATTATATGCTAGAGACTGTGCTAGGTATGTCAGAAGACTGAACTCATTTGATCCTAACAGCAACAATAGCCCCATTTTATGGATGAAGAATCTGAGACAGAGAGAGGTTAAGTAAACAGGGCCATGCAGCTAGTAAGTGGCAGAGCTAGGATTTGAACCCAGGCAGTCTAGCTCCGAGCCTGTGCTGCATTATGCTGTCTTTCAAAGCTGACATGGTCTATTAGTTCTGTGGCTGCTGGAAAAATTACCACAAACTTAGTGACTTAAAACAACACAGATTTATTACCTTCCGGTTCCGAAGGTCAGGAGTCCTAAAATCAAGGCATCAGCAGGGCTACCTTCCTTTCTGGAGGCTCTAGGGAAGAACACGTTTCCTTGCCTTTTCCAGCTTCTAGAGGCTGCCCCCATTCCTTGGCTTGTGGCCCCCTTCATCCATCTTCAAAACCGGCATCCCTCTGACCCTCCTTTTGTTGTCACATCTCTTTCTCTGATCACAGCCAGGAAAGGTTTTCCACTTTTGAGGACGCATGTGAGGAGACTGGATCCACCTGGATAATCCAGGATAATCTCCTGACCTCAAGGCTCTTAAGCTTAATCATGTCTGCAAGCCTCCTTTGCCAGGTATGGTTGTCACAAGTTCCAAAGATTGGGACATGGACATCTTCTGGGCACCATTATTCTGCCTACAACACATGGTTTCTTCAAAGGCTTTTCACTCACATTGACTGATTTGATATCAACAATATGTGAAACTGAAGTATGCCTATTAACCCCATTTTCCATGCAGAAAGACTATGTTTTGCCCCAGGGTCATATAGCTAGTGTTAGGGCCCTCTACAAATGGATCTCAAACTACCTCTCTAGTCTCATTTCATGCAACTTCCCTCTACCTAATCTCTAGTCACAGTGAACTTTTTTTTCCCCCTCAAAAATGTCACACCCTTTGCAATTCAGTATTTGGATGTGTTGTCATACCCTCTGGGAGGGAGTCCCCAACCAACATCTTGACTTGGCAAGCTTTTACTCTTCTTGTAATGTCCCACTTAATGTTCTCTGCCAGTTGTTCCCACATCACCCAAGCAGCTAGTGGCAGGGTTCTCACTGCCTTTGTCATACTCTTGCTATACACTAGCCACACATCATATGTGAACACATGGGGTTAGGATGCAAATGATTCTAACTGCCTGGTTTTGATGGAGATGCTTCTATGATTGACATCAGGAGACTAAAGTGAGGATAACACACACACCCTTCCATAGAGAACCTGACACCTGTTGCATAACTCCTAGACTCCTCAGCCGGACCAGAGTTATAAAATGGAGCCAGAGAAGAGAAAGCTTCTGTGAGGAGAGTAGTAAACAGTTTCTTTAAAGGGAGTGGTAGCTGGGCTGTGAGTCCCCAACCTGGGGATGAAACATCAAGTGCACCTTTGGAGAGTGTTTCCTTTAGTTGAGAGAGAGAGGGAGATGACCCGTGCCTGACTCATGCCTGAGAAAGTTAAAGCCAACATTAATCCTGGGGGCTGACTCCTGCCTGGGACTCCAGGCGGCAAGACAGTGCCTGACTCCTGTTTGATGGTAAAGCCAGAGATTGCACTGAGATTGGCTAGCACTTTCAGGGGTTGTCAAAGCAAGGGATTTTCCCCATGGAGCACACGAAGTTCACCTGGTGAAACCTTATCATGACGTTGTCTTGAATCCTATCCAATACAGTTACCTGAGAGGTGAGAACACCACAGCGGAAAGAGGCTAGATTCCCAGGAGCTGAGAAGTAACAGTGGTAGTTTGTTAGAATAATGGCCGCCAATGCATCACATCTGTCACCTTTCTCCTTTACAATGTGGCTCTACTACTCTTTCCATGATGAGGTGGAGTACATTTCCCCACCCCTTGAATGTAAGTAGCCTTTTAACTCTTTGGAGCAATAATTGCAGCAGAAATGATATCATGAGACTTCTAAGTCTAGGCCCTGAGAGAACTTGCAGCTCCTACTTTATCCTTCTTGGAACTCCTGTGTCATCAAGTAAAGAAGCCTACTGGAGGATGACAGATGGGTCACGTAAGCCAAGCCAAGAGTCAGTGTCAGGGTGCCAGTCATACAATTGAGGCCATCAACACTAGCCTCCCAGCTGACCTGTCAACTGACTGCAAACATGGGTGAGTGAGCCCAGCTGACATCACTTAAAATCGAATTGCCCAGCTGAGCCCAACCCAAACAGCCAGCCACAAACTGAGAAAATGAATGGTTTTTGCTGCAAGCCACTAAGTTTTGGGGTGGTCTGCATTAATAGATAACTGATGCAAGCAACCATTTGAACTAGAGATGCATCTGCTGGTGTAAGAACTGTAAAAGAGGGGCTCAGCAGGAAACTTCCAAATAGCCCACAAAAGCACCCCCCAAGCTAATGCCAATTTTAACCTTCTATACCAGACTCATCCAATAACACCAGCTTTTGCCATCTGCCATGCCTGGACAGGCAAAAGTATCATTACAGATTTATCTTCTTCCTGCCTCTATCTCCCTTCCCACTTCTACAGCAGTGTCTTAGTCTGTTCTCAACGCTATAACAAAAATACCAGAGACTGGGTGACTTATAATCAACAGAAATTTATTTCTCACAGTTCTGGAGGCTAGAAGTCCAAGATCAGGGTGCTAGCAAGGTCAGATTCTGTGAGGGCCCTCTTCTGGGTTGCAGATGGCCATTTTCTCAAGTGTCCTCTCGTGGTGGAGAGGACAAGAGAGCTCTCTGGGGTTTCTTTTATAAGGCACTGATCCCATTCATGAGGGCTCCACCTCATGACCTGATCACCTCCCAAAGGCCCCCATCTCCTAACACCATCACGTTGGGGGAGTTAGGATTTCAACATATGAATTTTGGGGGCAAACAGTCAACCAGCAACCGCAAAATTTTAGTTTATTGAGAGTCTCAATTCAGCATTTAGAATAGCCAAACCTGGGTTAAAAAACAAAAGCCAAAAAAACCTCAAACCCCAAACCAAAGAAACCCAAATCCCAACCCTCACCTTGGACCTGCTTTAGCTGGAAGCCTGCAGTGGGAAAGCAGAACACGGTTCTCTGCTCTTTCACAGTTCACCTGTTCTCCTACCTGTTTCTAAGAATACGAAGAAATGTTCACGGCTTGCTGGAGTTTTTATATAAGGTTATGGGAAGTTTAAAGGGCCAGTAGAAGACAAAAATAAAGTCACTTTGAAAAATCACAGACCACATGTCATATTTGTTCAACATACTAGTTACACACATTTGTCTTCCCCACTCTTATCGCACATGGATGGCACAGCCCTTGTCTCATTCATCTTTGATTCACCAGCTTCAGACACAGTGCCTAAGGCATAGAGACACCAAGAGAACGTTGCACTGGATTTATGTTGTGCTAAACTCCATTTTACTTTTAAATTCATTGCTAATAAGGTCTTTTATAAAGAGAAGGAATACCATTTAAAATAACAATGGGGAAAGGTAGTGGGGAAGAGGGGTTATTCCCAGAGATTATTTTGTTTACGTTGAGGATTTTTTGATTTGTAGAAGAAACATATTTGACTGTAGACTTTTTAGGAAAGTATTTAAAATAATTTTTGTATAAGTATTTTAATAGCTTTATTGAGCTATAATTCATATACAATAAACTTAAAATTATTTACTTTAACAAAAATTAAAAATCATCTGTAATCTTAACAGATAACACATTAATGTTTTGGTATACATCCTTCTAATCTTTTTTCCTAAACAGGTTTTTCTTGGGTGTAAGTACCTGACTTGAAGCAGCAAAATGATAGTACAAATTATAAATTATAAATTTCACTGATTAAGAAAAATATATGTTAAAGTTCACTCAAAACAAATGTTATGTGGAAAATATCTCACATTTCTAGCAGTAGTTATCTTGGGGAAGGTGGGAGAAAGCTAGGTTTGCTGAGGAGTGGAGGCAAAGAATTTTTAGTTTTACCTCTAATGTTGTAATTTTGTAAAAAGGATAGATTCTGGGTATTAACTACGCAGTAAAAAAAAAAGAGAAAAAAATCCAAACATTAAAAAAAGAGTTGCCACGTGTATAAAATAAGTTTTGAAGGGGGTGGTTATGATAAACGAAAAAGAATTAACATGTCTAGTCTTGGCAGGGAAAATAATTTCAGGAGCCTTGCCCTGCTAACCCGGCCTCACCCTCACTCCTTCTACAATCATTTCCTGACTCCTTAGTTCCAAAGCCATTAAAACTGCATCACATGATTGAGAAATGTCGGCGTCATCCCAGTCCTCTGAAATTCAGGTAGCTAAACTGTTTTTTTAATTTTTAATTTTCTTCCAGAAATATGTTCCTGATTATCAACTTTCAGTGATTCTTTTTTTTTTTTTTTTTTTTTTTTTTTTTTTTTTTTTTTTTTTTTGCGTTACGCGGGCCTCTCACTGTTGTGGCCTCTCCCGTTGCGGAGCACAGGCTCCGGACGCGCAGGCTCAGCGGCCATGGCTCACGGGCCCAGCCTCTCCGCGGCATGTGGGATCTTCCCGGACCGGGGCACGAACCCGTGTCCCCTGCATCGGCAGGCGGACTCTCAACCACTGCGCCACCGGGGAAGCCCTTCAGTGATTCTTAAAGGGAGAACTGATTAGTGTCGAACAACTTAACAAACAAACATATATTAAACACTTACATATTTTAAAAATTTTCAGTTCAGTTTCCAAATGTTCCGTGGAGTTATAGCAACAGTACTCCATAGTTAAGCTGCATAATTGTGTTTTCATGTTTAAACCACGTGCAAGCCACCTCAGATTTGGTAGCTAAGTACAGTCTTTTCTCGTTGCGATGGCATCAGGAACGTGAAATGATGGGGGCTCCAGGTCACCCACTGTGCAAACATGCGGCAGCTGTTCATATTGCAGGCACATATGTGGCAAACTTTACAATATGTCACTGCACATGATTTTTCTCCATACTCGGCCTATACCTAATTGGGATGAGGTTGGCATTTCTGAAGCCAGCATCCTACATGTAAAGCAGCTAGAAATAAGAAAGAGACATATGCCCCTAGGCTGAGGCATAGATAACTCAAGTAATGAGAAAAGCTAGGAATGGGATGACCTGTTGTAGCAGTTCACTGTTCTGTTGGCTCCATTCGACAAGTCTTCGAATAACACTCCTTAAAGTCTTCAGGTCTCCTTCGGGAGCTGCCCCAAGCCACATACACTTTGCTCTTTTCTACTGTGTGACAGTACGGCAAGAAGTAGTATATATGCCTGTAAGCTGCCTAGGTAGGCAGTAGTACCTATTATTTTATCATATGGCTACATGAAGCTTTTTCCATGAAAAGTGTTTTTTACACAAACTGTTCACTATTTCAGTAAGATACATATAAGTCTTCTTAAAGAGTGCTTCATTTAAAAAAATCTACAATTATCATATCCAAAAATGCTCTGAAAACAGAAAGTTTCTTCCTGAATTCTGCGACAAAAACTGATCTGACCTGATCTGAGGCTCTCATAGTCTTTAGTAAACACACTTATTGGTGGTATTCATATACTCACCACAGAAATATTAGAGTATTTGACAATGGGTGCCATCCTAGACTCTTTTGGGATTTTTTAAACAACTTTATTAGAGTATAATTGCTTTACAATGGTGCATTAGCTTCTGCTTCACAGCAAAGTGAATCAGTTATACATATACATATGTTCCCATATCTCTTCCCTCTCGCATCTCCCTCCCTCCCACCCTCCCTATCCCACCCCTCTAGGTGGTCACAAACCACCTAGCTGATCTCCCTGTGCTATGCAGCTGCTTCCAACTAGCTATCCACCCTACGTTTTGTAGTGTATATATGGCCATGCCACTCTCTCACTTCGTCACAGCTTACCCTTCCCCCTCCCCATATCCTCAAGTCCATGCTCTAGTAGGTCTGTGTTTTATTCCCATCCTACCACTAATCTCTTCATGACATTCCGTTTTTCTTAGATTCCATATATATGTGTTAGCATACAGTATTTGTTTTTCTCCTTCTGACTTACTTCACTCTGTATGACTGACTCCAGGTGATCCACCTCATTACAAATAACTCAGTTTCATTTCTTTTTATGGCTGAGTAATATTCCATTGTATATATGTGCCACATCTTCTTTATCCATTCATCTGTTGATGGACACTTAGGTTGCTTCCATGTCCTGGCTATCGTAAATAGGGCTTCAATAAACATTTTGGTACATGACTCTTTTTGAATTATGGTTTTCTCAGGGTATATGCCCAGTAGTGGGATTGCTGGGTCATATGGTAGTTCTATTTGTAGTTTTTTAAGGAACCTCCATACTGTTCTCCATAGTGGCTGTATCATTTTACATTCCCACCAACAGTGCAAGAGTGTTCCCTTTTCTCCACACTCTCTCCAGCATTTATTGTTTCTAGAGTTTTTGATGATGGCCAATCTGGCCGCTGTGAGATGATATCTCATTGTAGTTTTGATTTGCATTTCTCTAATGATTAATGATGTTGAGCATTCTTTCATGTGTTTGTTGGCAATCTGTGTATCTTCTTTGGAGAAATGTCTATTTAGGTCTTCTGCCCATTTTCGGATAGGTTTGTTTGTTTTTTTGTTATTGAGCTGCATGAGTTGCTTATAAATTTTGGATATTAATCCTTTGTCAGTTGCTTCATTTGCAAATATTTTCTCCCATTCTGAGGGTTGTCTTTTGGTCTTGTTTATGGTATCCTTTGCTGTGCAAAAGCTTTTAAGTTTCATTAGATCCCATTTGTTTATTTTTGTTTTTATTTCCATTTCTCTAGGAGGTGGGTCAAAAAGGATCTTGCTGTGATTGATGTCATAGAGTGTTCTGCCTATGTTTTCCTCTAAGAGTTTGATAGTGTCTGGCCTTACATTTAGGTCTTTAACCCATTTTGAGTTTATTTTTGTGTATGGTGTTAGGGAGTGTTCTAATTTCATACTTCTACAGGTAGCTGTCCAGTTTTCCCAGCACCACTTACTGAAGAGGCTGTCTTTTCTCCACTGTATATTCTTGCCTCCTTTATCAAAGATAAGGTGACCATATGTGTGTGGGTTTATCTCTGGGCTTTCTATCCTGTTCCATTGATCTATATTTCTGTTTTTGTGCCAGTACCGTACTGTCTTGATTACTGTGGCCTTGTAGTATAGTCTGAAGTCAGGGAGCCTGATTCCTCCAGCTCCATTTTTCGTTCTCAAGATTGCTTTGGCTATTCGGGGTCTTTTGTGTTTCCATACAAATTGTGAAATTCTTTGTTCTAGTTCTGTAAAAAATGCCAGTGGTAATTTGATAGGGATTGCATTGAATCTGTAGATTGCTTTGGGTAGTAGAGTCAGTTTCACAATGTTGATTCTTCCAATCCAAGAACATGGTATATCTCTCCACCTATTTGTATCATCTTTAATTTCTTTCATCAGTGTCTTATAGCTTTCTGCATACAGGTCTTTTGTCTCCTAGATATGTTATTCTTTTTGTTGCAATGGTAAATGGGAGTGTTTTCTTAATTTCACTCTCAGATTTTTCATCATTAGTGTATAAGAATGCCAGAGATTTCTGTGCATTAATTTTGTATCCTGCTACTTTACCAAATTCATTGATTAGTTCTAGTAGTTTTCTGGCAGCATCCTTAGTATTCTCTATGTATAGTATCATGTCATCTGCAAACAGTGACAGCTTTACTTCTTCTTTTCCTATTTGGATTCCTTTTATTTCTTTTTCTTCTCTGATTGAGTTTCTTCCAAAACTATGTTGAATAAGAGTGGTGAGAGTGGGCAACCTTGTCTTGTTTCTGATCTTAGTGGAAATGGTTTCAGTTTTTCACCATTGAGAACGATGCTGGCTGTGGGTTTGTCATATATTGCCTTTATTATATTGAGGAAAGTTCCCTCTATGCCTATTTTCTGCAGGGTTTTTATCATAAATGGGTGTTGAATTTTGTCAAAAGCTTTCTCTGCATCTATTGAGATGATCATATGGTTTTTCTCCTTCAGTTTGTTGATATGGTGTATCACGTTGATTGATTTGCGTATATTGAAGAATCCTTGCATTCCTGGAATAAACCCTACTTGATCTTGTTATATGATCCTTTTAATGTGCTGTTGGATTCTGTTTGCTAGTATTTTGTTGAGGATTTTTGCATCTATGTTCATCAGTGATATTGGCCTATAGTTTTCTTTCTTTGTGACGTCTTTGTCTGGTTTTGGTATCAGGGTGATGGTGGCCTCAGAGAATGAGTTTGGGAGTGTTCCTCCCTCTATCTTTTGGAAGAGTTTGAGAAGGATAGGTGTTAGCTCTTCTCTAAATGTTTGATAGAATTCGCCTGTGAAGCCATCTGGTCCTGGGCTTTTGTTTGTTGGAAGATTTTTAATCACAGTTTCAATTTCAGTGCTTGTGATTGGTCTGTTCATATTTTCTATTTCTTCCTGGTTCAGTCTCGGCAGGTTGTGCATTTCTAAGAATTTGTCCATTTCTTCCAGGTTGTCCATTTTATTGGCATACAGTTGCTTGTAGTAATCTCTAATAAACTTTTGTATTTCTGCAGTGTCAGTGGGTACGTCTCCTTTTTCATTTCTAATTCTATTGATTTGAGTCTTCCTTTTTTTCTCAATGAGTCTGGCTAATGGTTTATCAATTTTGTTTATCTTCTCAAAGAACCAGCTTTTAGTTTTATTGATCTTTGCTATCATTTCCTTCATTTCTTTTTCATTTATTTCTGATCTGATCTTTATGATTTCTTTCCTTCTGCTAAATTTGGGGTTTTTTTGTTCTTCTTTCTCTAATTGCTTTAGGTGCAAAGTTAGCTTGTTTATTCGAGATGTTTCCTGTTTCTTAAGGTAGAATTGTATTTCTATAAACTTCCCTCTTAGAACTGCTTTTGCTGCATCCCATAGGTGTTCGGTCGTCGTGTCTCCATTGTCATTTGTTTCTAAGTATTTTTTGATTTTCTCTTTGATTTCTTCAGTGATCACTTCGTTATTAAGTAGTGTATTGTTTAGCCTCCATGTGTTTGTATTTTTTACAGATCTTTTCTTGTAATTGATATCTAGTCTCATAGCATTGTGATGGGAAAAGATACTTGATACGATTTCAATTTTCTTAAATTTACCAAGGCTAGATTTGTGACCCAAGATATGATCTATCCTGGAGAATGTTCCATGAGCACTTGAGAAAAATGTGTATTCTGTTGTTTTTGGATGGAATGTCCTATAAATATCAATTAATTCCATCCTGTTTAATGTATCATGTAAAGCTTGTGTTTCCTTACTTATTTTCATTTTGGATGATCTGTCCATTGGTGAAAGTGGGGTGTTAAAGTCCCCTACTATGATTGTGTTACTGTCGATTTCCCCTTTTATGGCTGTTAGTATTTGCCTTATGTATTGAGATGGTCCTATGTTGGGTGCATAAATATTTACAATTTTTGTATCTTCTTCTTGGATCAATCCCTTGATTATTACGTAGTGTCCTTCTTTGTCTCTTGTAATAGTCTTTATTTTAAAATCTATTTTGTCTAACATGAGAATTGCTACTCAAGCTTTCTTCTGATTTCCATTTGCATGGCATATCTTTTTCCATCCCCTCACTTTCAGTCTGTATGTGTCCCTAGGTCTGAAGTGGGTCTCTTGTAGACAGCATATATATGGGTCTTGTTTTTGTATCCATTCAGCCACTCTGTGTCTTTTGGTGGGAGCATTTAATCCATTTACATTGAAGGTAATTATCGATATGTATATTCCTATTACCATTTACTTACTTGTTTTGAGTTTGTTCTTGTAGGTCTTTTCCTTCTCTTGTGTTTCTTGCCTAGAGAAGTTCCTTTAGCATTTGTTGTAAAGCTGGTTTGGTGGTGCTGAACTCTCTCAGCTTTTGCTTGTCTGTAAAGGTTTTAATTTCTCCATCAAATCTGAATGAGATCCTTGCTGGGTAGATTAATCTTGGTTGTAGGTTTTTCTCCTTCATCACTTTAAATATGTCCTGCCACGCCCTTCTGGCTTGCAGAGTTTCTGCTGAAAGATCAGCTGTTAACCTTATGGGGATTCCCTTGTGTGTTATTTGTTGTTTTTCCCTTGCTGCTTTTAATATGTTTTCTTTGTATTTAATTTTTGATAGTTTGATTAATATGTGTCTTGGTGTGTTTCTCCTTGGATTTATCCTGTATGGGACTCTCTGTGCTTCCTGGACTTGATTGACTATTTCCTTTCCCATATTAGGGAAGTTTTCAACCATAATCTCTTCAAATATTTTCTCAGTCCCTTTCTTTTTCTCTTCTTCTTCTGGAACCCCTATAATTCGAATGTTGGTGTGTTTAATGTTGTCCTAGAGGTCTCTAAGACTGTCCTCAGTTCTTTTCATTCTTTTTTCTTTATTCTGCTCTGCAATAGTTATTTCCACTATTTTATCTTCCAGGTCACTTATCCGTTCTTCTGCCTCAGCTTTCTGCTAATGATCCCATCTAGAGTATTTTTCATTTCATTTATTGTGTTGCTCATCATTGCTTGCTTCCTCTTTATTTCTTCTAGGTCTTTGTTAAATGTTTCTTGCATTTTGTCTATTCTATTTCCAAGATTTTGGATCATCTTTACTATCAATATTCTGAATTCTTTTTCAGTTAGACTGCCTATTTCCTCTTCATTTGTTAGGTCTGGTGGGTTTTTACCTTGCTCCTTCATCTGCTGTGTGTTTTTCTGTCTTCTCATTTTGCTTACTGTGTTTGGGGTCTCCTTTTTGAAGGCTGCAGGTTCGTAGTTCCCATTGTTTTTGGTGTCTGTCCCCAGTGGCTAAGGTTGGTTCAGTGGGTTGAGTAGGTTTCCTGGTTGGGGGGACTAGTGCCTGTGTTCTGGTGGATGAGGCTGGATCTTGTCTTTATGGTGGGCAGGTCCACGTCTGGTGGTGTGTTTTGGGGTGTTGGTAGCCTTATTATAATTTTAGGCAGCCTCTCTGCTAATGGATGGGGCTGTAGTCCTGTCTTGCTAGTTGTTGGGCATAGGGTGTCCAGCACTGTAGCTTGCCGGTCATTGAGTGAAGCTGGGTCTTGGTGTTGAGATGGAGATCTCTGGGAGAGTTTCACTGTTTGATATTACATGGAGCTGGGAGGTCTCTTGTGGACCAGTGTCCTGAATTTGGTTCTCCCACCTCAGAGACACAGCCCTGACGCCTGGCTGGAGCACCAAGAGCCTTTAGTCCACACGGTTCAGAATAAAAGGGAGAAAAAATAGAAAGGAAAGAAAGGAAGGAAGGAAGAAAGGAAGGAAGGAAGGAAGAGAGAAAAGAAGAAAGGCAGAAAGAAAGGAAGAAAGAAAGAAAGAAGATAAAGTAGGGTAAAACAAAGTTATTAAAATAAAAAATAATTAAGAAGAAAAATGGTAAAAAGTAAAAAAAAAACAAAAAACAAAAAACAAAAACAAAAAAACAGGACGGTTAGAACCCTGGGACAAATGGTGAAAGCAAAGCTATACAGACAAAATCTCACACAGCAGCACACACATACACACTCATAGAAAGAGGAAAAGGGGAAAAAATAATTTATGTTGCTCCTAAAGTCCACCTCCTCAACTTGGGATATTTCGCTGTCTATTCAGGTTTTCCACAGATGCAGGGCACTTTAAGTTGACTGTGGAGCTTTAATCCGCTGCTTTTGAGGCTGCTAGGAGAGACTTCCCCCTTTCCTCTTTGTTTGCACAGCTCCTGGGGTTCACCTTTGGACTTGGCCCCGCCTCTGCATGTAGGTCATCCGAGGGCATCTGCTCTTCGCTCAGACAGTACGGGGTTAAAGGAGCAGCTGATTCAGGGGCTCTGGCACAGGCCAGGGGTAGGGAGGTGCATGGATGCGGGGTGAGCCTGCGGCGGCAGAGGCCAGCGTGATGTTGCACCAGCCTGAGGCGCACTGTGCGTTCTCCCGGGGAAGTTGTCCCTGGATCACGGGACCCTGGCAGTGGCGGGCTGCACAGGCTCCCGGGAGGGGAGGTGTGGAAAGTGACCTGTGCTTGCACACAGGCTTCTTGGTGCGCTAGCAGCAGCCTTAGTGTCTTATGCCTGTCTCTGGGGTCCGCACTGATAGCCGCGGCTCGTGCCCATTTCTGGAGCTCCTTTAAGCGGCACGCTGAATCCCCTCTCCTCGCACATCAGGAAATAAAGAAGCAAGAAAATGTCTCTTGTCTCTTTGGCAGCTCCGCGCCCATCTCTAGAGCTCCTTTAGCGGTGCGCTTAATCCCCTCTCCTCACGCCTCAGGAAGCAAAGAGGGAAGAAAAAAGGTCTCTTGCCTCTTCCGGCAGCTCCAGACTTCTCCCGGACTCCCTCCCGGCTAGCCGTGGTGCGCTCCAAAGTCTCATTTCCTTCTATGTCTGAAGTTTTGCCTCTTGCTGCCACTCTTTGCTCATGAGCTGTATCTCAGGTTGGACACCAGGGCCGACTGCAGGATGATGGGGATGTTGGAAGTGTAAAAGAGCTTGGGGTAGCTGCTGTACTGCCCTTGGTACTGGGCCAACTTAATGGGCAGATCCACACGAAATCCCTAAAAGGACAAATCCGTCTGCTTCTGTCTCTGGTACCAAGGGCTTTTTAGATTCTGGAGGCTTTCTGAAGAAGTGAAACAGTGCTGCTTCCTCTGTTACCTGAAGCTCGCGCCACAGTCTTCCGCCGCACCAGCACAGGAGCCCGCCACCCTGCTTCCGGGGTTAAGTCGTGGTGGGGAATCTTTTGGGATTTTTAAGTAAAATATTTTATAGGTACCCTATCACTTTTCTAAAATCTGAAAAATTTTGATTCCAAAACACAACTAGCCCTAGGTTTTCAAACAAAGGATTGTGAAGCAGTATGTCCCCAAACTGTTACTGATGTGGTGATTCTACCAAACCCCAAATGGCTCCAATGAGTATTTTTGCCCCAAAGTATGTCATGAGGATGAATCTCCAGGAAAAGAGAAAAGAGGCATGTTAGAACAGCTATAGGAATAAAGAGGCTGCACAAAAAACTGCCACAGGAATGATTTGGTAAGTGATGTAGCTGTAAATTTGTATAATTACCAGAAGCTATCCATCCATAAACATAGCACACGGCACTGCTGCTAATAGTTGTCTGCATAAAAATGAAAATTCCTACTCTTTTGAGACTTTTAGGTATAGGATATTCTTTTCTTTTTTATCTTTTTTTACTGACATACAACATTAGTTTCAGGTGTACAACACAATGATTTGACATTTGTGTACGGATATTATTTAGTAGTTCTCAACCTGTTTAAACATTAGACTATCCCAGGGAGGGAGCTTTCTAAAAATGACCCATGCATGGGTCTCACTTTCAGACATTTCGATTTACTTGGTCTAGAAAGGAGCCTTGACAACAGTGTTTTAAAAAAACTCCCTACATGACTCTAACGGGCAGCCAGAGCTTAAAAAGTCCCAGTACCCAGGCTGTACCCCAGACCAGACACAATCTTTGGGTGAAGCCCAGACACAAGTATTTTTTTAAAAGATGCTCAGGTGATGCCAATGTATACACAAAGCAGATGGGTTGCGACCCACTGAGTTTCTTGGCTTAAGGCTTAAGTGTGTCAACTGTTTTTTAAAAAATTCTTCCTGGACCAAGTCATTTCTAGATAATCACTGTAGCAGGGTCACCAACAAAGAAAATAAAGCTTTCTCCACTCTGATTGTGGCTTATTCAAGGAATCGCTCCTCAATTTTTCTATGAATGCAAAAGGGGAAGGGGAAGTAAGGTATGGAAATCACATGAGAAATATTTCAAAATACTTTAGCACAATAATCCATACTATGTTAAACCCCTTTAGTACGTACATCAAAGTGAAGAACAAAAGTGAAAAGTAGGGCTTCCCTGGTGGCGCAGTGGTTGAGAATCCGCCTGCCGATGCAGGGGATATGGGTTCGTGCCCCGGTACGGGAAGATCCCACATGCCGCGGAGCGGCTGGGCCCGTGAGCCATGGCCGCTGAGCCTGCACGTCCGGAGCCTGTGCCCCGCAACGGGAGAGGCCACAACAGTGAGAGGCCCGCGTACCACAAAAAAAAAAAAAAAAAAAAAAAAAAAAAAAAAGTGAAAAGTAGAATTCACTTTGGTTGAGGCTATATGTAAAGGAGAGCACAACTTAGAAGGTACATAATAGGAAATCATAGCATTTTCCAGTGAATTCTAGGACAGCAAATGAAATAATAATTGCAATAATTTTCCAGTGACTCTTTAAGTGGTCAAGATGCCAACGTAAATCAGTTTCCTAGGCAAATTTCAACGAAAGCTAGAAAATACATTAAAAATATTAAATTCAAGATAATTTCTGCTCAGAAATGAACTAAAACATATACTAAGGTGCATATTTTTTAGACATAAGATATACCTCTTTTCCTTTACCTAAAAATAAGTTTTTTCATGCATTCTAATGGTCACATGAAAAAGACATTTACTTTTTTTTCATCACTAACCCTGAGCAAGGAAGAGCAAACATGGAGTAGGCCTCGCAGCTCACCAGGAACCAAACTCCACACTTTTTACAATAATAAATGGCAAGTAATGGGAGAAGTCCAGGATACTACACTTATTCAGGCTTCCATACACATCGGTTTAAATACTTAAAACAGATACAACATTCGGATAATTGGCATGGTGACATTTCTCTGCCACAACTGAGCCATTTAAAAATTTTATCACTTTTAGTCCCTTTACTGATTTAAACAAACAAAACAAAATTTATATCTACCATGCAGGAACTTTCAGTTCAATATACAGGGACATTATAGTTTCATTGCTTAAGTTCCATTCAGCAGAAGAAAAATATGCATAAATTCTATGAGCCTTGTCTTTCAACAAAAAGATATTAGTTGTTACAATGGAGTCAGAGAGAGGAAAAATGTGGAGTTCCACTGTAATGGAATAGAGGAGAAGCTGGCATTTCTGCTTTTTCATTACAATTACTCTTCTTGGGATGAAACTTGGAATTGCAAATTTAGCTGAATTTACCGAAGTTTTAATTTTTGTAAATGAAATAAAATTCACTGTCTGGGCCAAAAACCCCAAGCAGCTGCTGTTGGGAGCAAGAGGGCGACAAGGACAGAAGAAAACAGATTCACGGCATTGTTATCAAGAATGGGTTTCCCTGCTATGTACTTCACCTCATTCGCTGGGCTGCTGACCACCATGCCAGTGCTTTCATCCAAACCTGGAATGAAAAAGAAGCAAGTGAGGTGGAAAATCCAAATGACTTGAAAAAAAAAAAATTAGCTTTCTCCTCCAAAGGAGATAATCTTTCAAAGATTCTCAGCCATTCGTAAAATGACTTTAGAGGATAATGTATATGGTGAGTGATACGGAACCCATGATTACAAAAGGTCTCTTTGAATAAATGGGTTTCAATACACCTCAATACTGCTCTCTCAACAATGCTGGAGTTCTTTCCAAAGTATAAGGGAGAAACTGAAAAGCAGAGATGGCATGAAACCGGCAGACAGGGCTTGCCTTCCCAGTGGCTCCCCCCCCAAGACCAACCCGTGAGACTCCTGAGAATAGGAGCCTCTACAATGGATACCCAGGAATAGCAAGGTGCTTACACAAAGGCGGCATACAAAGATGAATCTAATCTGCTCCCAGCCCACATTTTTTTCCCCAACCCACTCAATATGATCAGAAACTTCCCAGTTAGAGCCCAGTTTAGAATAAAACCTAGGCTCTTTAAAAAAACGTGTAATGGGGGTGTGTGTGTGTGTGTGCATATATGGTTACTAACCCTTTAGTATAAATTAAAATCAGATTACTTCCTCCTCAGCATCTAGATAAGACTAATGAACCTGAGAGAACAAATGTTCTGGTGGTGGAAAGGGGAGTGGAAGGACAAGTCGATTATCTTGGGACATAAAGGGAACTGGGGGCATTGTATTCAGGGAACCATCCTCCAGATGTCTAGCCTCTTCACTGTATGAATCAAAGGAGAAAACGTGGTTGGTTAGAGGGTGGAGCAGATACACACCTAACAGAACATGTCAGTACACTGACATGACAGGAGAGCCTTAGATGCAAAGCACAGAAAATTCTGGAGAAAACTGACTCTCCCATATATCTTGAGTGGGACTAAAAACTCACTGGGGAGGATAGCAAACATGATGTCACAGTAGAAAAGTACATCATATGTGTATAGTCAGATTATTAGAATAATTATTTCTCAAATGGACTTGGAAAATAAATGGAAGGAGGGGCATTATAATGATCTGACTCCAAACTTCTGCTTCTGTGGGATTAGGTAAAGTCCCATAAGCAAAAGCATCTGTCTCCTGCACCATCCTATCTCCCTGCATAGCTTCTACTCATTGTTCTGTAGGAGTAATTCTCTTTCAATCAATTTAACACAAAGGAATGAGAAATTCAAAATGGTAGAGGAGACTTTGCTCTTTCATTCTGGGTCCCCCAACAACCTGTGTCTTGGCAATTGTTTTTATTATCACATATCTTTTTTTCCCTTTTCCATATCTCTTCCCCATTTCTTTCTTTTTTTAAAAGATTTATTTATTTTTGGCTGCGTAGGGACTTAGTTGCAGCACGCGGGCTCTTCGTTGTGGTGCGCGGGCTTCTCTCTAGCTGTGGTGTGTGGGTTTTCTCTTCTCTAGTTGTGGCATGCAGGCTCCAGGGCGCTAGGGCTCTGTAGTTTGTGGCACGCAGCCTCTCGAGTTGAGGCGTGCGAGCTCAGTAGTCATGGCACGTGGGCTTAGTTGCCCCGCGGCATGTGGGATCTTAGTTCCCTGACCAGGGATTGAACATGCATCCCCTGCACTGTAAGGCAGATTCTTTACCACTGGACCACCAGGGAAGTTCCCCCCCTTTTTTTAAGGACACATTTATTCAGTGTCATGATCAGACTACTGCATTTAACAATCAAAAGCATGGGTGAAAAAAACAACCCTACATTAAAAATCCTTTTGTTGTAATGCTCTACACTTTCCACAGAAAAGAAACTAAAATAACTTGTTATACAATCAGTCAAAAATACAGCCCTCGAATTTTTTGCCCATAAACATGAGTGTTGTCTAAGACATATCTTCTTTGTAGCAGCTAGGCCCTGACACCACTGAGTTCCCATTTCTTTAATACACCAGTAAGTTACAACAATAAGGTAATGTTCTTACCACTAAATTGCATGGTAGCTCCTAAATACGAATCCACAATTGATCCTAGTAATCCAGCCAGACCTCCAAATGCAATAATTGGCCACTGAGGAGCAGAAATGTCTAAATCATTAACAAAAACCAACTGCGTGAGGAAGTATGCAATGCCCACAAAGGTCCCACCAAGGAGACTGGAGGCAAGGCCCACCATCGTAACTCCTCCGTTGGTCCCTAAAGAAGAACATGGATAAAATCATCTGGTTAACAATCAGCAAACACATAAAGTCAAAAAATCAAAACATTTTGGTACCTATCTAATCAAGACTAATTTAAAGAAAGGGTTCACTTTGATGCAATCCAAAGACCATCCTACTTAGAAAACAGGCTTTTCTCCTCAGTAACTCCTGACATTCTAAGCAGTGATGTGGAATAGTTTAGTAGAGCTAGACTGCCTGGTTTCAATCTTAGTCCTGTCATTTCCAAGTCTGGTTACTGTGGTGAAGTTACCTAACTTCTCTATGCCTTAGTTTACTCATTTGTAAGATGTAAACAATAAAAGGACCAATTCACATGATTATTAAGAATAAACAGTAATCCATGGAGAGCAGTTAGAACACTGTTTTGCACATAGTAGGTACTCAAATATGTTAACTGTTATGATGATGACGATGATGATGAAGGGGAAAAGAAGAAGGAAAATGAGAGGAAGGAGGAGGAGACAATGATAAAGTACTAGTAGCAGTACTTGTAGTAGTAGTTGATAATGATAATGGGGAAATGAGATATACATTGAAGCACTAATCACATAACAGGCCCCCAAGAAATACTGTATCAGTTCCTTCCTTTTCCTTTTCCACTGATAAGCCTGTGGGCCAATCTCTATGTTTGTATATTGTTTATCTAGGAATTACTAACACTTCCTGCAATTATTATTTATTATCACCAATTTAGTATCCTATAGCCATTTTCCAATTAAGGAGACAAACTGAAATTCTTAAAAGGCTTTTAAATAAGAAACACAATAAATCAAGAGGCTTTTTGTTCATTTTTGTTTTGTAAAGAAACTTAAATACTCACCTACTGGAACTTTCTCCCAGGTTGTTATCAGCCTCGGTGGACTTTTACTCAGAACAGTGCCAACTTCTGAAGCCCATGTGTCTCCAGCAGAGCAGGCCAGTGCAGCCAAGAGAGACAAACACATCCAAGAAGCAGTGTGCTGCTTGGAAAAATCTATTGGGATTTCCCCAGGGCCATTTTCTATCATGTATAGCAGGGCCAGCTCTGTGGGCACAGCTCCATTACAGAATACCTGAATCCAATTCCTCTGCCCACCTAGGAACAAACAAGGGAGTGAAAAGGACAAAAAAATGTTTTCTCCTCAGGAGGAAAATCATGCATTTATAGGAACTTACATTTCAAAACTTAAGAAAAGAAAAATGACTAAAATTTCAAAAGTGACTAAAAGTGGGATGGTAACTTTGCCCACATCCTATATTGTTTTAGAATAATTAATGATAGACTTCAGTATTTCTAAAATTCTGCCGTTATTTGCTATTGTGATAAAGTAATGATAAACGATATCAAGCTACTACTAAAGTAATTCTCATTAAATTTATGTTTTGATAGTCTAAACATGTTCTGATTAAAAGCTTTGATATGTTAAGATGAAATAGGGTTACTATTTTAAGTAACATTAAACATAATTCGTTCTACCTTCCTTGTATTCTGAATCTAGACGTTTCTTTGTTTCTCCCTTCCATTTAGTAAGTCTTGAGGAAGAAAGAAAAAACATCAGCAAAGAGGTGAAAAAGCTGAAATTTGCAACGGTTAGGATAAATCCGACCACGAGCCCTGAAAGAAACACATATATACACAAAATTACACTTAGTCCATACATTTATGCTGTGAAAAAAAAGAATGATTTTTTTCCCGTTATTTTCATATTATAACTGGAAATGTTCATTTCCCATACATTTACATTTTTACCAACTAAGATATTACCAAACAGTATAGGGTCTTTCAAGTTTCTATTTTTTACATTTTCCCCACATAGCCTGCGATTTTTTTCTACTTTACAAGGAAAATTCAATAAACAGAGCATCCAAGAATAAATCTGGGAGAGAGAGGCATATAGAAAACAAATTCCAACATGGCAGAAGTAAGTCTCTCCTTATTAGTAATTATTTTAAATGTAAATGGGTTAAATGATCCAATCAAAAGACGGAGATTGGCAAAATGGATAAAAATACGTGGTCCAACTAATGCTGTCTACAAGAGACTCACTTTAAATCCAAAGACACAAATAGTTCGAAAGTAAAAGGATTGAAAAAGATAATCCATGCAAATAAGTGACCAAAAGACAGCAGCGGTGGCTATACTAATATCAGACAAAATAGACAAGCTCAATACAGTATTCATGTGACATGACCTCCCTCTCTCCCTCTTTTTTTTTTTTTTTTTTTTAGCATTTCTTTTCTTTTGGGCATAACAAAATGCTCGAGGCTCATCTTAGACCTATCTTGCCCCAGTCCTGGAAGCAGCCATTTCTCTGAGGAGCTCTGGTTCATTATAGTGGGGAACGGACAGTAGAGGTCAAAATCTAGGCTCATGGTATGTTCATTGCTACTGGGGTATATTTGCTTTTTGTGGACAAAGCAAGTGAATACACACACATACAAATATACACACATGCATATATATGCATGCTTATATATGGGCAAATATACATGTGTATACACATACACATAAATATTTTGGAAATCACAAGATCACACCAGTAACTCCAATTCCAATCTATCTCCACAGGTTCTCTCTTGCTTTTCCCCATTCCATATTTGTATGCCATTTTCCTTAGTTAGAACTCTGGCCTCAAACAACAATGACAATTTCACTCATCTGCTCAATCCTCTATTACATCTAAAAAACTGTTTTAGAATTGCTTCACCCATACTACAACAAAAACAAACCTACTTAAAATAGTTTAAGATTTCTTTGTAATTCTCCCCTTCCTGTAACGTCAGACTGAAGGAATAAATAATATGGTTAAATACTGGATCCATAAGTTACACTTTTTCTTTTTCTCCCTTCAGTGTGCTTATAGTATTCATTTAAAATACAGTTGGGTTCATCTGTTTTAGTTTGCTTTCAGTTTTAGATCCCCCCCCAACTTCACTGATATTCTTTTTTTTTTTTTTTTCCTTGGTACGCGGGCCTCTCACTGCTGTGGCCTCTCCCGCTGCGGAGCACAGGCTCCAGACACGCAGGCTCAGCGGCCATGGGTCCCGGGCCCAGCCGCTCCGCGGCATGTGGGATCCTCCCAGACCGGGGCACGAACCCGCGTCCCCTGCACCGGCAGGCGGGCTCTCAACCACTGCGCCACCAGGGAAGTCCCATCACTGATATTCTTAAACATGCTTTTAAAAGTCACACTTACACAAAAAGGTATATTTAGACAGGTGTCACTTCCTCCCATGTCCCTTCTGCCCCTCCCTCTATATTTTGCTCTCTTTCCATTCTTTGTATGTATTCAACATCACTGTTCTCCAGTTTATCATTCCTGTGTTTTCTTTTATGAAGATAAGCAGATATATGCATGTTTTCTTATTTTTCCTTCTTCCTTACACAAAAGGTAGCATTCTCTGTATGTGATTTTGAACTTTCAAGCACTCTTTTGACAATTTTATCTTCCTTCTTTCAGGGAGAGAATGTGCTAGTCTGCCACTGAGTACTCAGATCAGTGGCACCCAAGAGTGGCAACCATGGGGTTCATGGTTGACAATTTCTGCTCTCTGTAACTCTTAAGATAAATAGATTGAGTTTTGCTATATGAAGATTTTCATTAAATAACACAATAAGCAAAGTTCTACTAGGTAACAAAATAGATATTAAATAATTATTAAATAGGTTACCATGTATTTAATAAATAAGTATTAAATAACAGAACAAGGGACCAGGTTCCTATTTCTGTAGCAATAGGAAATTTTCTTTTGGTTAGCTCCATCCTGACTGATTGATCCATCCAGAGATACTCAGTTATTGGCATTTTACTTATGTTTAGTACTTCTTTACTGAGAGTGCAAGAAATCGCTATAATGCTGTACAAAGTAAAATAAAGTGCTTCAGCTCTGGAGTTGAACAGTCTCGAGTTAAAATCTTGACTCTTCCACTTACTTCTGCATGACTAGATGTTACCTAACTTTAAGGCTCAATTTCTCATTGGTGTATTAAGAAGAAGAATTCCTATCTCACTGGCTTGACGTGAAAAGTTAAATGAGATAATTTTTATAATATGCTTATTATAAACCCAGCATGTAAGAGGCCTGTAATAAATGTTAACTAATATCATTGGCAATAATGGCAGTTACAGTGGCAAAACCTCAACAAGAACATCATTATTATTGCAATTATGTGTTATTATTATAATAATAAGGATGAATATTATTATGTTACCCAACCTTTAATTTTTTTCAATTGTTTTTAAATATATTACAAAATTACTACATGGGTATTGGAGGGGAAAGCCGAAACATACAGAAGTCAAAGTGTCTCTTTCCCTCACCACCGCCACTCCCATCCCTTTTCCATGGACAGTCACTGTTAACAATTTGTTCCATAGTCTTAAGCACACCCAAAGTGAGATGGCCCGAAAAAAAACCTACACTGATATGCTACAAAAAGGCATCTACATCCTTTTCACTTCAAACACCTCAAAATATCACATGAAGTGATCAGTGTTCAAGGTGATGACGGGTTCGGAATGAGGAAATAAATTGAAGTTAATGTGCTTTGAAGGAATGATTTCTTTTATGTAGTCTAAAAAATATCTTAGAACTTTTTGCATCTCCCAGTTTTGACAATTTTTAGATTAGTAACTGCTAACGTCACTTGGTGCCTTTTCCACCTCTTCAACCCACCTCTATCATCTTTAATTGTCCGTGCTAAGGAGTTAATTTGCATAACAATAGGATGCTCCCAAAGACTGTGAAGACTCAAGAATTATGGCTGCCTTCTGAGCTTAAAACAGGTAAATTCTATAACTGGCAGATGCCATCTAGGGAAGTAAAACAACACTGTCTACAGATGTCTTTGATAGTGGGAGTAGAGTTACCCAAAATTCCAACCAAGGGGACCTGGGAATAATATCTGGGAGACAGGAAAGGGAAAGGTAGGACTGGAATTTTATAACTTACTAAACTCAAACGTAATCAATTATATCGTAAGTAATTTGCCTAGAGAAAGACTATGGGAATAAAAAGAAGGCTGGTTAGTCCAAAATATAGAATATGAAGGCCAAGAGAACCAGAGGTTGGCAGACTTAAATACTATATAAGGGACAGGACTGTTTGACCTGTAGATTTGCATTACTGACTGTTTCTCAGACTCTGTACTCTGCCAAAGCAACCTTCTCATTACAATCTGACTTCTCAAGTGGTCTGACTGCAAGAGAATCGGACATGTCTGAACAGTGATGTTTGTATTCCAGTTGGGCCAGTAGTTCTATATTTTATCAGATTAATAAAGTAGCATTCTGGCTCATATATTAGTCTCTTATAACAATGGCAACATTAACCAGTTTTCTTGGCTCCAATAAACTCCGGGTACCTGATAGAATGAGGTTTCTATTTCAAAAGACTGAACGCCAGATCCGAATTATGATAACCAAAGAGGTAAGGCCATCCTTGTGAGACCACACAGAGCACAACCACTGGCCCTTCCTGACAACACCTCATTGGCTGTGCACTTCCATTACACTTACAGCATCTCTTTCTGGGGATTAAATGCCTCAAACCCATCTTACTTATCACCTGTCTCCTCTGACAGTGGGATTTTTATCTATTTTGTTCATTACTAAGTCTTCAGTGCCCAGAACAATGTCTGGCATACAGGGGATCCTTACTAAATATTTGTTGAATGAATGAATTAAAAAAATGGGAAACCATTAAGCCTAAGCGTCTTGACAAGTGAAATTAAATTTAAACTTGTCAAGCCAAGAGACTGATGACAAACTGTCCACACAGGCATGTTCAAAGGAACACACTGAATAACTAGACTAGACAACACTTTCTTGGAGCAAATCACCTGCACAGTGCTTTACAGTTTACAAGTACATTCTCACATAACCCCTCATGTGATCCTCTCCTTATTCTAGAAGCATTCTTTCTCTCAAGGAGACAAGAGCCCTTCACTTCAGTGTCCACCCTAAGCCCTGCCTCAACCCCTCCCCTCTTCCTTCAACACTGAGGTATATGTTCCTGTGTCATGGAGGACTCTAAATACCCAGATCCTGAGGAAGTTCTGGAACTCTTCTCAATCCCTAGCACACTAAAGACATGATATGGCAAACCTTAGTAAAATTCCTATGACTGTAATAGTAGTTGTGGAAGGAAAACAATACTAACATTTATAAAATACATGTTATTATTTTATGAGTGCCAGGTCCTGTGCTAAGCATTTTACATGTATGACTCCTCATGATAAGTCAATGCTATAGATAATATTATTCCCTCTAATTTTATGGGTGGGAAAATTATAACACAAAGTTTAAGTGACTTGCAGTCATACTTCAGGGCAGTATTCCCAAGTACTATGATATACCTTGAGTCAACATTACAGTTTTTTGTCCTTAAGGGAAAAAAAAAGCTCCAAACTAAAAAGATACCAAAATTCCACAGAATGCAATGATTAGGAAAAGGGTAGTGGTTTTAAAATCAGTCTACATATATTTCCTAAGCACTATTATAAGAGCATGTAGCACTATTCAAAAAAGCTTAGGACACAGAAGCATATGATACACTCTGTGTCTTTGGGGAGTTTATTGTATAATACTTTAGAGTTTAAAAAGATATGTTGTCCCACACATTACCTTGTTTGAACCTCACCAATAAGCCCATAAGGACCCATTTCATAGGAGATGAAGAAAGTGAGTCTCTGAGGAGTTACGTGACATGGACAAGTTCACAAAGATAGCAGGTGGCAATGCTACAATTCAAATATATATCTTTTAATTCTTTATTTTTAAAGTGTTTACTGAATTTGTTATAATATTGCTTCTGTTTTATGTTTTGATTTTTTGGCCACAAGGCATGTGGGATCTTAGCTCTCAGACCAGAGATCCAACCCACTCCCCCTGCACTGGAAGGTGAAGTCTTAATCACTGGAACACCAGGGAAGTCCCTATATCTTCTAATTCTAAATCAAGCCAGGTAGGAGAGGAGTAGAGGCCCAAGGGCTAGGAGGCAGAAAAGGAAATGGTAGTAGGAAAGAAAAAAAAGTGGAGATCAGAAAAGTAAGAGGAGAAACAGTATCATATACAGCATGGAAGCCAAAGGAAGACAGTACTTCAAGAAGAACTTGACGCTTCTTCCCACAGGTCAAGAATAATGAAAACCAAGGCAAGGCTACCTGAGAAAGGACATTTTTAGCAAAGCATAACTCTAAATTATTATATTCAAGCAGAGATTGCTCAGATTATTTGCTATCTGCTAAAGTGCTAACAACAGATTTCTCAATTTCTCAACAGAACTTGAACAGTGTATCTCAATTATGAAGAAGGAAAATGAGCATGATTCTGAAGAACTGTGCCTATTAATAACAAGCACCCTATACATGTTGGCTATGTGCTAGGCTCTGAGCTAAAAACTTTATAGTAATTATCTCATTTAATTCTTACTGCAATCCTAAGAATGAAATCAGGGGTGGATCAAGATTTTGTGGGTCCTGAAGCTTATAAATTCGGGGCCCTCTTTTTTTAAAAAAAGCACAAAAATATCTTTTACCTCTGTAAAATTTACAAAACAAGAAGACCATGAGAGCACATTGCTAGGGCTCTTCCTAGAACCTTGAAAGGTACCATTGCAAATGAAATGCCATGAAGTTTAAGCTTTATTACTTTCATGATTTGTCCTTCTCTAGGTTAGATTTTTTTAATGCACAGGAAGCATTTATTTATTTTTTGAAATTTTTAAAAATTGAAGTATAGTTGATTTACAATGCTGCATTAATTTCTAGGTTAGATATTAAAAACTCATTTCTCTGAAGAGAAAACTGAGGTACAGAGAGGTTACGTGACTTTTCCAAAACTATAACTATTACTCAAACTCAACCTGCCTGATTCTAGTGCTTGTTCTTTTGCCTATCAGGCTATCTTGGCTCCGTGAAGGCCTGCTCTAGTTTATAAAACTTTATGAAACATCTGCTTTATGTGAACACAGAGGGGATAGGGTGTCTCTACAGTGCATTAGGGCTAATGATCATCAGCATTTTGAAGGCTGGGTAGGCAGCTTCAAGACCTGCCAGTTCTAACTAATCCTTATCCTGTAGTGATCTCAGCCTAAAGGAAGTATTTGGTGGTGGGCGGGGGTGATGGAAATCCTCATGTCTTGGGGCTTATAACACTGGTAGGATATGAAAATCCCAAAGTCAGATCAGATCCCATCAATCCCCTGGTTCAAGGCAGGGGGGAATCTAGTTTGGGATAAAATCGTTACTGTGTCCTGATAAGCCCTGTATTATCTGGCCCTTACCTATTTCTTCAACTTTATCTTACTCTACTTTTCCTTTTCTTCCTATTTTCCAGTCATATGAGCCTTATTCTCACCCCTGAACAAGCCAGGCTTGAACATGTCAGGGCCTTTCTACTTGTTCTGTCAGCGGAACATGGTTCTCTCAGATCTTCTCATTTCTGACTTCTTCAGGTCCCAGTTCAAAACTACCTCTTTAGAAGAAAGGTTAATCCAGACCCTATCCACAGAAGAACGCCCCACATTCCCCAATATACACAGTTTATTATCTTTAATTTTTTTCTCATAAACTTTATAGTTATATTAAGTTTTATGTATTTTACTTGTTTATTATCTATCTGTACTAAAGAATAAAAGTTCCATAAAGTCTGAAATCAGCTATATCCCCAGTTTCTAGAAGAGTGGCACACAGTAACTGCTCAACAAATATTTGCTAGAAGAATAAATGGCCTGTCCCCATCTCAATTCTGAAAAATGAATCAAGAATACTCAGTTCGGACTACTCTGCCTGAGGCTACAAATAGCAATTTCCAAGTGCTATTCTTCTCAATGGCTCCTCTATTTTACCTCGTGGAAAAATGTTCCAATGTTTCTGCTAGCAAGAAATTTAATCCAACTCAGGAGCAGAATAACCGAGGTCCTCAAAAGTCTATCCTACTGGGCTTCCCTGGTGGCGCAGTGGTTGAGAGTCCGCCTGCCGATGCAGGGGACACGGGTTCGTGCCCCGGTCCGGGAAGATACCACGTGCGGCGGAGCGGCTGGGCCCGTGAGCCATGGCCGCTGAGCCTGCGCGTCCGGAGCCTGTGCTCCTCAACGGGAGAGGCCACAACAGGAGAGGCCACAACAGTGATAGGCCCGCGTACCGCAAAAAAAAAAAAAAAAAAAAAAAGTCTATCCTACTAATATAGTTGTTATCAATTACAAGGTTCAATTTGTACATCACACTAAAAGGGTATGTTAGTATCTGAAATTTTGACAGAATAGTAAAGTTGAGTAATGCATAATTTTAGCATTGTCTAAAATATGCAACATTGTGATTTATAGGTTCATATATTCAGAATTTAGAAAACATGAGTTTAAATTATATAAGCAAGCACTTATTATATGGTTAAACATTCAAAAGAAAAACATACCTCCTAAAGCCCCAGTATGATTTAGACTTTTCTTTTTAAAGCCATTAGAGACGATCAAAACAGGAACAACAAGAGAAAACAGCCAACGCCAAGGAGAAATAGGCTGTAAGTTACCTGAAAAATTATAAAGGTAGAGCATAAATTGTATGAAGCCTACACAGGTTAGCCTTGGCTGCAAGCTTTGATAACTGCATTCTGGATTAAAATACTGTGGTAAGTAGAGAAAATGAGATAAAGCCACCAAAGTAAAATATTCATGTTGAGAATTACATATTTTCAGAGAGACAATCCTAGCGGGGAATGACCAAATAAGTCCTGTCCAAGTTTAGAGAACCATTTACAACTATTTATAATAATGGGTATTTGATAGATATTTGGAGATTTGAAATGAAGCTCTGGTTCTTTATTTTTTTGGAAAGGAGGCATGTATTCATTCTCAAGAACTGTATAGAACAAACACCTATCTTAACAGGATCCAATTAATCCTCTCTCTACCTTTCACAGAGATTTTTTTTAAAAAGTTAACATTCCCACAGGCTACACACCTCAGGACTCAAAGGTTAGCAACTGATTTTTCCAAAGGTTGCATCCAGCTCACAGATGTTTTATTTAGCTAGCATAATTTTTTCAATTTGAATCAATATTTAAAGATTAGGAAATTTTGTATAAAAATCCAGATTCTTCTTTTCTGTTTTAAAAACTGAAGTTCAGGCCCACGTGGCAGAATTGACTACAGGTGAAGAGAAGCCACCTCCTTTAGACAGGTCATGGCTTTCCCATTTAAAGTTCCCGCCATTCCTGACAGACTTCTAAACACCAAGGCTGAGTGATTATAGTAAAGAAAAGTGTGAACTATTGCTTGTGCTCAGGTTTCTATCAAGAATTGGAAAATGCAAGACAAAGAGGGTGAAATGTTAAAAAAAAAAATTGGGAAAATCCTATTTCTAGAAGTGTAAACTGTTCCCATGTGTTTAATACACAAAGTAAAGCCTTGGACGGCTTCACTTATCTGCATCAGGTGCCTGGCCCCAAGGGGTCACTTCAATTTACAAATCCTGATTTTTTTCTATGTAGTTCAAATCATAGTTAATACTGGCATTAAGGAGAATCTTCTCACATACCTCTCCTCCCCGAGCCCTCATCCCCTACTGGGAATCATGAATGAACAGCCCTGAAAGCACGTGTACCCTGGAGAACACGCACTCGATTATTCACATGTTTCTTTGCAAAAGGACTAAGGTCTAAAAAGGTAATCATTTATGATAAAACCATTTATAAGAGTTTACTTTCTCACTCTGTTTTTCACTTTTCCTTTGAACTGAACGGTATTCTGTTTTTATAAAGGGGTACCAAGGAAGTTTGTATAAAGACATACTTATGCTCTAAGGCAGTTTCAAAATCTTAAAGATTTGAGTTCAGAGTACCTCATATTTATGCAAATTGGCTTCAGCCTTTAAAACAAGGCTGTTCTTTTGCAGTGACCAAACAGCACACATATCTTCCAAATCTCCAAATGTAAACATTGTATCATCATTTACTTTTACTTTTTTTTTACAGGACACATGAAACTGATAAACTACCTTACTAATATTCTTATTAAAAGCATCACTGCAATTGCTTTGCAAAATTATGTTTAACCTCACTTATTTTTCACCAAGCTAGATGTAATAATTACATGAAATATAAGACATATTTTGGAACCGGTATAACTAGTATTATGACAAGCATTATTTACTAAAAGTTTTAAAACGTTCAAGGCACTGCATATTTCCATGTTAGTAAATGCAAATCAGGCCGTGGAAATTAAATAAACACAACAGTTTATAAGCAGAGGATATGAGTTTTGGCTTCCACAATGGTACTTTCTAAATTTCACCGATTAGATTATAGAAAGACAATTTAGAACATTCATACTCACCATAATAGGTGCTTGCAGTCATAGACATAATCCAGAAAGCTAAAGAAATGCAAATGATCAGACTCAATATAACTATATTAGTTATCATCTCTATGTATTTTTTGTATGTATTGTGGTCAAGATCTGTCATGAAAAATACGAGTATTAACACTTGCGGGAGAAAATATCTCGCGTTTCTGAGAAAAATAGTCATTTAAGTTGCCAGCAAAACATTCGTGTAGAGGCGAACATAAATGCCAACATCTTCCACCGTCCGATAAAATAATATAAACCCAAACTATTTCCGGAACCTGGGCTGGTGGGGCGCTGCCGCAGAAGCCTGGGCGAGGTTAACCCCTCCCTGGGAGAGCAAACCGCAACCTATCAGACAGTGTCGGCCTCACAGACCGCGGTCCCTTCACACCTGAACTTCGCAGCAGGGAAGGTGAAAGGGAAGCGGAGACAGCCAATCAGCGGCCCGGGAGGGCGAGCTCCGCCCCCACCGCCCGCCCACGCGCCGACGCTAGGGGCCAACGAAGCAGAGAGGCGAGGCGCGGGGTCGGAATTTGGGGTGTCCCGGCGGCAAGCCCCGAGTGACGGAGTGCGGTCACTCTCGACGGCCGCCCGCGCGGCCCTAGAAGGCGGGTCCAGGGGCCCAGGGCTGAGGACCCTGGAGCTCAGCTCGCTCCTCTCCGCTTGTCAGCGACCCGTGGCTCGCCTCCTGCGCGCCTGCGCCGCAGCCACCCGTGGGCGTCGCCTCGCTCACGTGAGCGTTTAAAGGGCGGCTCCGAGGGCTAGAGGACCAAGCAAGGACTGCCGTCGGCAGGGCCCTGTACGTTTGTGATGCTCCTTAGAGTCTGGACCCTTGGAACACCTATAAAGGTTTTGTGTTTGAGGACATACCCAAACGCTGAAAAGTGAAACCACCACCAAGGCAGTAACAGAATAGAGGAATGAAAGCAAGTGAACTTAGACCCAGTGGACCATGTCAAGCATCAGATTCTAATGCTTTTTCATCTGTGAACAGTTCATGGCATACAATATTATGGACTTTTTAGGGGTGGGGGATATATTGGGCTAGAAAGGGAATTTTATAACTGAGAAGATCACTTAAAAACAGCACCTGTAAGGTGCCGGACACTGTTAGACGCTGGAGATGTAAAGATAGCTCGACATAGTTCCTGCTATTGAATTCTCATGTAATTATTACGTGGAACATTGTGGAAATTGTTCCCGCACCTCTCCTATTTAAAGTCTGTGCACTCAGTCAATTCACTTAGAAAGCAGAACGGCTTGTCACCTTAAACATCTGAATCTTGTGGCTGATTTCACGTTTTAATTAATTTTTGTTTGCTGGGTTAACAGTAACTAATTGATAATTACATTATATTCTGAACTTTTTCAGTTAATTGCTGACAGTGTAAAAAGAGGAAGCAACTCACTTTCAGACATAGTACCCAAATGTGTTTTAACCTGCTAAAAGTAATTACTTTTTGAAAACTCACACTGTATTATATGCCAAGACTATTTGAAGCCCTTTCCTTTGGTAAGGCATCCGATTAATTACCTGAGAACCAAATTTGTGAAGTAGGACTAAATAGTAGTGGACTTCTCTTACTGTATGCATATGTAGTCTTTATGCAGAAATTATGTGCCCACTTAAGTTTTGTCTGGGTTTGTTCAGCACAGGTAAGTAATTGGATTACCTTAGAAAGCTTACTGGCCAATATTAGTGATACTAGACAATTAGGCATAGTTATTATTAATAAAAGCTAATGTTTTTGTGGTTTGCATAGTGACCTTGTTTTTGTCTTTGCTTAGACAAAATTATGAATTGGTATTGCTTTTTTCCCCCCTTCACTTTAGTACAGTTACAGGGTTATCTTGCCTGATTTTGGTGTTCTATGAGATTTTTATGTCTAATAGGAAACCATGGCCTGTGCAGGCCATCTTCTAACAACAATGAAGGCTAGTTCCTGAATGTCACGGATGATTTTCTCTCTCATGAATATGTACCTAAAATTGCATATTAAATAATAACAGTGTTGGTGACTGACTCTTCAAATGAATATTTCTCTTCCATTTTTTTCCCGGTGTCCAATTATTGCTGTTGTTCTTCATAAAACAAGTTATTCGAGCTTAAGGCTGAAACAATCTGGGGGAATTAATGTAGTTAAAATAGTCTTTAAAAAGAAATAATGATTTTACAATCTGATAATGTTTAGAGACTAAATCTGAAAACATTTCAACAAAGTCTTTTTCTATTTGCTTTAAAAGCCACTTTTAGCAACAGAGAATTTTATGGTTAAGCATTTTCTGAACTATATTCCTCAAGATATTAGTAGGTATGCTACCCTCCACCACCACCTCCCCTCCAAAATACCTCTGATCAAATTTAAGGTTCAGAAATTTTGTTTCCTCATAGGACTGTGAGAGTGCACTAAAGTCTCTGAGAAGTTAAGAAACTTTGAACACTTTTGTTAAATCTTTCCAAGATTTAATTGTTTTACCACAGATTACTTTCCCTCAGAAAACATTACACTTTGAGAATTGTTATTGTAATCAGAGCAACAGACTGAAAGTTCATTGTTGGAGTAATGATCTTTAAATTTCACAATATAAATACCTATTTATGTTTAAGTGTTCTTTGACATAAAATTTTCTGGGATAGACATCTGATACATAATACCAATTGTACAAATCATCCCAATGGCAAAAAGCACTTACTGATGCTAGGAAAATATCAGTGGGTTCTATGTACAGTCACTTTGAATCTAAGCCAAAGGAGTGATTTAGATTTTGTGAAATCTAAAGAGAAATGTGCTAATATTAGAATGGCTAATATATACATGCCAGACCCCTCAGTCCCAAAAAGAAAAAAACATACACGCAAACACACACTGCCTTGAAGGAACACAGAAAATGAAGACAGATGTGTAGACAATAACATTATAATGAGATGATGACTTTATTCAAGTTATGTATAAAGCAGGACTCAAGGAGAGAAGCACTTATGTCACTTTGGTACGTTAAGGAAAAGTGTCACAGAGACAGAGGGAGTAAAAGATGACAGAGAGATTGCTAAATGACCAAGCTAAAGTAAGGGCAATATGTAAAGGTGTGGTTAAGAGAGTGAAAATAGAAATTCATGAGAATGGAGGATTTAGACATAAAAAGGTCTGAAATACTAGCTAAATAATTAAACTGAAAATTCATCTGAGAGATAGGCACGTATCTGCTTTCTTGGCATTGAACCCAAAGTTTTTATTTTTTTTAAGCTTTTGGAGCACATTTTAAAAGCCTAGGCAGCAATTTGAAGACTGGTATGTTGTTTTAGATTCAACTTATTCTGAAAGGGCATCAGAAAGACGGTAGGGGGCAGTGAGGGCAGGAATAAACAAATGGAATTTTTGTTTTTCCCGGTAGACTTGAGGACAGGAACCATTTCCATCTGGTTCATTCTAGTTAGCTCAGTGTCTCTTAGTGAATGTTAAAAGTGTTTTTAAAATTAAAGTACTAGGGCTTCCCTGGTGGCGCAGTGGTTGAGAGTCCGCCTGCCGGTGCAGGGGACACGGGTTCGTGCCCCGGTCCGGGAGGATCCCACAGGCTGCAGAGCGGCTGGGCCCGTGAGCCATGGCCGCTGAGCCTGCACGTCTGGAGCCTGTGCCCCGCAACGGGAGAGGCCACAACAGTGAGAGGCCCACGTACCACAAAAAAACAAACAAACAAAAAAATTAAAGTACTAAATAATATTTTAATACTTAGAAAAAGTTAATAAGAAAAAATCGTATCTTATTTCCTTGCTATTAAAATAATGCTTTGGTAAGCATATCTACAAATAAATCTTTGTGTGAGCCTCAAATTATTGTCAGGGTAGACAGAACATTTTTTTTTTTTTTTTTTTTTGCGGTACGTGGGCCTCTCACTGTTGTTGCCTCTCCCGTTGCGGAGCACAGGCTCCGGACGCGCAGGCTCAGCAGCTATGGCTCACGGGCCTAGCCACTCCGCGGCATGTGGGATCTTCCCGGACTGGGGCATGAACCCGTGTCCTCTGCATAAGCAGGCGGACTCTCAACCACTGCGCCACCAGGGAAGCCCAACAGAACATTTTTATAGCCCTTCATATATCTGGTGTAGATTGTATAACAAGTATTTAAAACAGTGCAAATAAACTATAATGTATGTTTAGATTTAATTTGAGCCATAAAATGACAATGATAATTCCTCTTCTAGGCTTTACATATCTTTATTTTGCTTACAGTTTGCTTCACTTTAAGGAGGTGGACTTCTACAGAAGTATTTTAGGGGATCAATTTAGGGGATGGATTTCCACAGAAATGTTTATGTACATATTTTAGAAATAATAGGCATGACAGTAATTCCCTTGGAAAAGTTTTTAATATCAACATACTCAGAATACATTTTTTGTGAAAACAATATGCAATTGTTTAATATACATTATAAAATCATTAATTTTATGAAGTTTCCAACTGTCTAAATGCTAAAAGAATCCCATATTCTGACATAAAGAGGAAACACTTTCTATATTATACAAAAATTAAAATTTACCCATATTCTAACATTGAGAAATGAGATTAGAAAAACCCAACATTATAAAGTCTACCTAGAAGAGATCAACAATGACTTCACAGACTGTCTTTACTGTATATATAACACAATATTTTTTAGTTTTTTGAGACACATAACCTGTCCTATTTAAATGATTCATGTACTTAACAGAAGGTTATAATGTAGAGGTCAGAGAAGAGGATTTGGAGGCTGAAGACCCGTGTTCAATCTAGAACTTCCTAGATTACTGCATTTCTATCCCTTGTGCCAGCTGACACATTATAAATGTCTGAATGAATAAATAAATTACATTAACAGGATTTCTTCATCTATAAATTGAGATAATACCAGCTACCACACAGAATATATGTGAAGAACAAGTAAGTGAACTAATTGGTGCCATAGTGCTTTGTTCACTTTAAGACTCTGAGTTAAAATTATTTTAAAAAATTCATGATAGTAGGGTTTGTTGTTTAGTAAAAATATCAAATGTCAAACTCCAGTCTTTGATATAATATTTTACTTACTTATGTTTTCCTTTTAACAAGACATCATTAACAACAAATTTGTTCAGTGTTCATTTCAACAGGAAAAAAAAGTCTTACAATTCATTAAATAAACACTGTATGTGATTCAGGTCAACACCCATGTCCTTCTACAAAATCTCCTTTGGTAAGTCATTATAAGAAGAAAATCTGTTTGTTTCAAAAGAAAACTGGTTCATTGTAAAAAGGTCTAAAGTTTCCACGTTCTCATTAAATTCCAATTCAACAGCATTTACCAAAGCGCTTCACACATACTTCTTCCACAGAATTTATCATATTGTATTATGAATAATATTTGTTTCTCGCAAGAGACTTTGAGCAACGTAAGGGCAGAAAATCATGTCATATTCATCTTTATATCAAATTCTAGCCTTTGGCTGGTCCTTTGTAGGGGTTAGTGCCTGGTAGACATAGAATGAATGACAGGCATAGAACAGAGGATATGTGTTGTGTCAAAGCAGAGGACAAAGAACTGTTATAATTTTGATTAGTGTTATGGTCTACGAGCTAAGTGATAAGTTTATCAACAGACTGAAAACAGGATTTTAAAAGATTCCTTTTACGTTTTTCTCTATGAATGAAAGTTTTAAGGTAGACAGATGTATGTTAAAGTAATTTGATGCAGGGAGAGTTTGGAGCATGTTATTGGAACAGTAACATGAAAATGACATGGAAAAACCAGCAAAAATTTTTACTTTAGAATTACTGAGTGGTAGTTTATTCAGTGCTCTCAAATATTAATAAATTAAGTCTAAGTAACTTTGCCAAAAGCTTGTTGTATTTTATAATGCTTTATTTTTGTGATTTTAAAAATGTTATATTACGATATCAGGGTATTATTGTAGATGGGAATCAGCCTGCATTAGTGTTTTGTTTTGTATTGGGGAAGGGTGGTGAACCACGTGAGAGTTTATACTTGGGAAACATAGTTTATGTTTAAATGATTATTTGCCCAACTTATTGTGAGGTATAAAATAGAAATGGTCAGTAAGTGTTTGCTGATGCTTATGTTTGAAACCATACAAAGATAGATGAAAACATGTAATGACAATTCCAAGGAGCTACATCCAATATTAAAGATAACATGACTTTAAAAAAAAAAGATAACATGACTAACAAGGTTTACATTATACACAAAAGAATTTTCATAAATATTTATTTTAAGTGCCTGATGATAACTAAAAGAGACGTTTCCTACTAGATGCCTTTGTGCATCTAGTTGCTTGGGAGGCATTCCTTATTAAAAGAAAGGGTGCTAATAATGTAAAAAGACTTTTGCTAGGATCTCAGCAAATGATATAAAAAAAAATTTTATCACCAAGTAGCCATTACCTTATGGGAAGGATTTACAGTAATATGTGATTATGTATATGCTACTTTCATATGGCGGTGTCAGAAGCTCAAATCAAGCCTGGGTAACCTGATTGTACATTAATAAATTTTTACATGATTTGACCAAAGCTGTTTGAAGGAAAGCGTTCTTATTAAACATTTATCTGGTAAAATAAGGCAAACCCTTTAATTGTTCAAATGGAAACTATAAGAATAGTTCTGATATTCTGTTTTGTAAAATAATTAGCACTTGCATAGCTTTATCAGAGACACATGTATTTTTAAAGAGATCTACATTCCATTTCCGTTATGCAGTATGGTTGCTCTATTTGACTCTCACTAAAAGAGGAGATAAAAAGCAAGCTGATGTGTAAGATAAATTGACTTCATTTTAGGTTATAAGTTGTAAAGATATAATATGGTAAGTACTTTTCTATAATTCAATTCTATTGTGGGTTTATGGAAAAAAAAAAAGCTTAAGAATTTTGGTATCAACACACATGGGGACAGAGGGAGTATTCCTAACATGGAACTGTGTAGCATGTTTGCCTATTAACGTATCAGTTTTGAAATTGAAAATGTAATATTTTTATTATGAGAATAAATGTGGTATACATTTATCTTTTTGTTTAAAGTAAAAGGTAGATCTCAATCTCTGTTATTTCATAATGTATTTTCTTAGAAGGTGAATATAATCAGCTACCTGTTTTTAGTAGTCTGAGTTACTTGGATGATGCAAGGGTACTTCACATTTGAAAATACTGTTTTCAAAATATTTTACAAGCTATTGCAAAAGCTAATTTTGTTATGAGGGAGGCCATGATTAGCTCAGTTTTACTGATAAAAAGATATGAAAAGTTTAAATAAAAGAACTTGCCCTGTACTTCAGGTCTTTTCCTAAAATTTTTCCCAATCACAGTGCCAATAATAATAATTTAATTAATACAAAATCCAGCAGTTTTAAAGTTTTATTTCATGTTGGTTAACTCCTACTAGGCAAATTACTTAGAATGTAATATCCCAACTTTGGTACAGGAAAAAAATTTTTTATAATATAATTTAAAAACATTACTTGTCATAGACTGTTCTTTAAAAGAAGTTTAAAAAGACAAAAACACAAAACACTTTACATACAATTTCCTAGAAAAAATTTTAAGTACATAATTCTCACATAAGGCACTTCCATCCTCGTTCAAATAAGTTTCATAAGAAGTTCTCCATTTTTTTTTTGTAACCAAGTCTTCATAAATAAATTATGTAGTAATGTTGTTACTTCAGGTAAAACTTTATTAAATACCTTGGAATAATTTCCTTAAATATCTTTACCTTTGAACAGAATGAAGTTCAAGCATCAAATCCTAATTGCAGGTACTTTTAGTCTTTTTTGGAGTTAGAGAATTGGTAACGTTTTACCTTGTTGATCTTGTTCAAGAATCTTGAAATCTTCCAAAGGAAGACTGTTTAAGGCAGTTGGTAAAATGTGTTCTGATGTGCCCTTAAGTAATATATTATTTGCTTCTAGATTCTTCACCAAGCACATGGCTTTGATCCATCTTCGAGTTGCTCTGCGTTCTTTCTGTAGGCAAGTTTTCATTTTCCTTCTTAAACTTGCTATTTCCTTTTCCAGTTTAATTATCCTCTTTTTTGCTTCCATAGGGTTCCTAAAGGCATAACTGTGTTCAAGTAGTACTTGCTGACTACTGTTTGATTTTAAATTAGATGGTCCATTTGGAGTACAACTGTTGTTTTTCTTCAGAAGATTCCTTGACTTGAGTTTCTGAGCAGAATAAAATTAGAGGGTTGAACATAAATTATGGAATATCGCAAATAAGTAAATTTTGTTTTGGATAACAGTATTTAAACTGCTCTTTTAAAAACTGATTTTCAAAATTTGATAGGAAACATCAGCAGCCCATCTCATGTAGTCATGGATTCAAGTTTCTCAACTGGTTGAATTAACTCCAGCCACCTATTTCTTTTTGTCTTTTCTCTCCAGAGAGATAAAAGCATTGGTCTGGAAATAGAGAATGGACTTCCTAGGTCTCTTCCAAATTATTGAATATGATTCTGTAGAGACTTTAAAAAAATTCTTTGCAATATTCTAAGGCCAATATAGAATGCATTTAGACATTTGGTTTATTTGTGATACTGATTTGATCTCTTTTTTAGGTAAATACTATCCTCTCAATTTGATTAATATTTCAGACCTGTGGTCCTACTTAATACAAACATATTCCAAAGTATCAAGCTCCTGAATAGATTTACCTATTAATTATGCACAGTTATATCTTATTGATACATTCCAGGCTTTAAAATCTGGCTAGAAACTTTCTTTCCAAATCAGAAACCTGAGGACCCTTTTTTCCCTTTATCTCTTTCATTCAATTAGTCATCAAGTCCTATTAATTCTATCTCCTAAATATCTGTATCACAAATCCTCTCCTCTCCATCATTTTTTTTCACTCTCTTCATTTCTTTTTTTTTTAAGGTTTTAATTTTTATTTATTTATTTTGCAACACTGTGTGGCTTGTGGGATCTTGCCCGACCTGGGATCAAATCCACGCCCCCTGCAGTGGAATCACGGCGTCTTAACCACTGAACCACCAGGGAAGTCCCTCCTCTCCATCATTCTTAATACTACTACCCATATCAGGCCCATATCATTCATGTCTGGCTTGAATATATTAAAAACTTCTGTATTGATCTCTGGCTCATTTCGATCCTCACTAGGCTATTTTCTGCCACACAATAATTTTCTAACAGATTTGATGATTTAATACTGGCTAAATTCTTCTTTGCCTCCCTATTATCTAAAGAAAAAAAATTATCTTTACAGGGCATACTGTACCATTAGGATCTCACCCCATTCTGCCATTCACCATCTTTTAAAAAATTAATTAATTAATTAATTACTTTTTGGCTGACTTGGGTCTTCATTGCTGTGTATGGGCTTTCTCTAGTTGCGGCAAGCGGGGGCTACTCTTCGTTGCGGTGCGCGGGCTTCTCATTGTGGTGGCTTCTCTTGTTGCGGAGCACGGGCTCTAGGCGTGGGGGCTTCAGTTATTGTGGTGCGTGGGCTCTAAAGCACAGGCTCAGTAGTTGTGGCACACGGGCTTAGTTGCTCCACCGCATGTGGGATCTTCCCAGACCAGGGCTCGAACCCATGTCCTCTGCATTGGCAGGCAGGCGGATTCTTAACCACTGCACCACCAGGGAAGTGCTGCCATTCACCATCTTAATTTTTACCAATAATATTAAACCACTTATAGTTCCCAGATTATTTGATTAATTTCATAGCTTTGTGTCTTTCATTCATTCAACAAACATTTATTGAAACACAGGAATTCATTTATGAATTCCTGGGGACACAACAGTGAACAAGTAAGATTAATATGGTTCCTGTCTTCATGAAACCTACAAGTGGCATTCCTTCTTTCTAGGGGAATTGGCAGGGACTCTTTTTTGATCTGTATATTCCCAGCATCTAACTTGGATTTTGACATAATGTAAAGTTTAGTAAACATCTGTTGAATGAATAAATGATCAAAATGTCAAAAACAAGGTATACTTCAAATTCAATAAATATATGAGTGTGTACTATGTACCAGGCACTATTTGAGGTTCTGAGGATTCAGAAATGAAATGCTTGCCCTCCTGGAGCTTTTCTAATATCTGTGATAATTGGTTTACCACAATCTCCTCTCCCTTCTCTTCCATTCAGATAGTAACTCATGTAGATTTACAAATTTAACTGTCAAAAATAACTCAAGAAAAGCAGTGATTTTTCCTCTCTGAGAGGAAAAGATGTCTATCCTCCTTTTCAAAGCTAAACTCTTTTTGTTCATTCCACCCCTTCTGAACCTTTCAGTGACCGTCTTTCTCAGCTAGCTTTTTCCCCTCTGATCAGATCTTCCCTAACTAGATAAAACATTGTTTTAATACATTCATACTATACCTTAAATTTATCCTTCCTTTTAAAATCACTTGCTAACACTTATTTTCCATTCACTCCTCAACTCATTATCTTTTGTTCTCATCATGCTATTGCAGCTGCACTGTGCAAAGTCAAGTACCCTCTCCTACGTTCCAAACTCCAAGCTCAAGCCCAGCCGAAATGCCTGAGCTCTATGAGGTTTTCTGTTATGCCTCCCTCTGAACTTATATTCTTCGGTGTAAGTCTGGCATTCTTTGGGTGTGCTGCCCTGAAAGCACTTAACACACATTATTTGCATATCATCTTAAAATCAGAGCAGAGCGATGCTGGAGGTTTCATTACGATTTCTCAGTTTTACCAATGGGTCAATTATTGATAATAATTAACAATGAGGTAAAATTCCAATATGATAAAACAGTTTAGGTTGGGGAAAGAATATTGGAGTCAGGAGCGCTGAGCACTAATTTTAGCCTGCATCTTTACTGCAGTTTTTCAGTTTTCTTGAGGCACAGAGAATATATGAATTTCAATATAGTCTTAACTGTTCCATGTTAACAAACAAAAAGGGAGGGATTCTAAAAATGATTAAAATGGCGTAAAAGTAGTATTACTTACCATGGACTTTATGTGGGTACAAAAATCAAAAATGGTTGGAACAGCATCCATTTTAAGTCGTCTAGTTTGTCCTGTTAGGTCAAAACAGGAGGCTTCAAAGTGCTTTGAACAAAGAAAAGTATGTTTTCCTGGCACAAAATTTTTGCGCCTAACCAGGCGAACCCATTCTTTTCTTCTTTTAGGATCCAAAGGAAACCTTTAAAAAAAAAAAAAAAAGGCAACTCAAATTCCAACTATCACACTTCTGGTTGTACCTAAATGGTTAAAAGAAATTTTGAAAGGTAACAATTTAAAATGTCTTCCATTTACATAAAAATTTAAAAATTTCCAGTATCCAGATACTGGAACAGAAACCAATTCATGCTCATTTTTATAAGTTGTAAAAAAGTTAATAAAAAACTAACAAGTGGTTTAATTTTTCAGGGTTTTAAAAAGAGACCTTTCTTCCCAAACTAGTCTTTAACAGGGCAGTAAAATAAACAAGACTAAACTGATCTAGATCAAATTTATGTAGATCCATTATAAGCAGGAATAATTTCACAGTGCTTTGATCTGCTGCTCATGTACATGGTCAAGACAAATCAGATCATCCACAGATTAAATTTTATCAAGACAGATTCTGGTATTCCTTCCTCTGTGTTCATTATGATGCTTACTACATTGCTTTGTAATTTTCCATTTTAATAAATTTCCAGTGAAATCAAAGAAGATTATAAGTTTCTTTAGGACATGGATCATTTTATCTTTTTATCTATCTTTAACACTTACGTAGTGCCTTGCAAACAGTTGGGACTCAACAAAAATTTGCTTAATTAATATAAATACAGAATATATTAATTTGTAATTCACTATATTACTTCCATGAAGTTAAACTGCATATATTTGTAAAAAATGACCTCTTAAGTTATGTTGTACAGTAGAAGGCATAATTAATTACTACAAAAAGTAAAATGCTGATGACAAGCCCAGCAGGAATGTTTTTCCTTTTATATTTATTTCAGATATAAACTATACTGATATGCACCCAGTGTACACCTGATAAGGAAGAGAAAAATATAAGGGACTGTCTAAAAATTCGAATGGTAACTGTGTTGACTGACTTGCAAATAGAGGAATCAACATTCACATGTAATAAGTTTGAACTGAACTCTTCTTTAGTTTGACTACCTTATCCTTGAAGTATTAATTATGAACTCACTAGTACCTAAAAAGAACCATTAAATTTGTTAGATCATGTGGCTCAAAAGCCCCCAACTGAAGCTTCATTAGGTCACAGCTTTGGCTGTGTCAGATATACTAGACTTGCTCAAATTACCAGCAGGGAGGGCCACAGAGGAGAAGTCCTGGACTTACTTAGACACCCTGCCATCTCATGTCCCCACCCCCACTGCCCCCAAACACACCCTCACCTGAGGATAACATTCGTGTGTCACTCTGCAGTTCACAGGTTTTCATATATGTACGTTGTTTTGCATTTCACTAGAAATACAAGTGTCTCTAATGGAGACTTTATCTACTTGGCCTAGCCCTCACCTCTTAATAGTAATGTATTCTCATCTCAAAGCTCTCTATTCCGTGTTTCCCTGGTGGCGCATTGGTTGAGAGTCTGCCTGCCAATGCAGGGGACACGGATTCGTGCCCCGGTCCGCAAAGATCCCACATGCCGCGAAGCGGCTAGGCCCGTGAGCCATGGCCGCTGAGCCTGCGCGTCCGGAGCCTATGCCCCGCAACGCGTGAGGCCACAACAGTGAGAGGCCCGCGTATCACACACACACACACAAGAAAAAAGCTCTCTGTTCCAATATTTAGTGATCTGAAAATGTTTCCTGAGGACTAAGCTAAAAATTAAGCTTTAGTTTATAAGCACACTTCTTTTTGGGACCTCAAGCACAAATAAGTACTATCAGTACTATTGTATTAGCATTTTGTATAATACTCTTCAGATATATGAAGACTTTCTTTCAAATATTATCTTTCACCCCCTCCCCTTTTAGCTCGTTTTTAAACTAAAAAAAAGTTTTAAATTATGAAACCAACGTCTCCAATTGGACCTTAACGTGATCAAATTCTACTTTTTTCTTTTAAGACTCAGTTTAGGAATCCCATGTTCCTAACAAGTTTTTTATGATCAGAAGACTTGGTCAGATGTTCCTATATCATACAGCACTAATATAACTGTATTCTAATTGTTTACTTTTCTATCTCCACCGCTAGATCACAGGTTTCTTCTGGTTAGGAGCTGTTTTTTCACTACTTTTTCCTGTTAGTAAGCATTCAATGAACTTTTTGAGTGAATCAATGAATATACAAAGTAATGAAGTTAGTTTGGCATTACTAAATAATCTTTAGATTATCTGTGTTGAAATAAAATAATAATAATCAACAATTTTATATTTGATTTTAGATAATGTTTTATACAGTATTAACCTTAATCATGTTTTTGCACTTGTTGTTTGGATTTTTCTCAGCAAATTCAAAGGGTGGGAGAAGCAGCCCACAAACTGAATTTAAGTAATAATAAATCATGTAAATATTAATTTAAAAAAGTTAACATGGTGTTAATAGATGGATATATTCTTGTTTACACAATAATAGAACCAGCTTTCAGAAACATTAGATGTTTTGGAAAATCACTCCGTATTTTAACAATGCTATTTTGCTTGGGTCTTTAATAGCTCAATGCCTCTTACATTCCAAGCACTGTCCTAGGCACTGAAGACATAGTGGTAAACAAAATTGATCTACCTTTATGATATCTACCTTCTATGTGGGTATACTGTAATGGGGAAGGCAGAGAATCAAATAGCTTGATGTAGTAGAAAAGAGTGGCTGAGAATAGTCTCTGTAATCAAACCAGGTATCAATCCCAGCTCCTTCACGTAATAGCTGGGTGACTTTAAGAATGTTGTTTAACCTTTTTAGGCCTCAGTTTCATCATCCATAAAGTGGAGTAATAACGGTACCTAGTGTGGTTCTAGGGATTAAATGAGATTGTGAGTAAATGCTTAGCCCAATGCATAGTATGTGGTAAATACTAAATAAATGCTGTTTTTTATTATTATTATAAAAGTAATTACAAGTGTCATGAGTTTATAAAAGGGTAAGTACAGGATTACGTGGAACCATAAAACAGGAAGAGCTAACTCGTCAAGAGGCCTTAAGACAGTACGAATTAGCTAGGGAAATTAGGATGGTAGTAGTGAAGAGTGTTAAAGAGTATCTTGGGGACAGGAAGAGTGTTATGACATGAAACAAAGAGGGAGGACTTTCCAAGTTAAAGAGTAATTTTGAACTTTATCCAAAATGGCATTGGTAAGCCATTAAGAGGCCTAGTTTAGAGCTGTCAACAGAAAATGTTTTAACTGGTTGTTAAACACAGCCATTATTAAAAATTAAATTATGTAAGTTTGCATTTAAATAAATTAAAAACAAAGGTAAGAAGTACTAAAAACCCATCACTTCCTAATTATTTTACTGTTGTCTATACTCTTCAGGTTACTTATGTCTGTTACACCTGTATGGAATAAATGCTATAGAATAGGTTAGTATTGCACATTTCTTCCCAACTCCATGATCAGTAATGTCATATTGGTAGCTTATTTGGGACTATTTATATCATGGAAATTGGACAAACACTACAAATCGGGCTTTCCCACTTTCCTGGAAATCCTGTTGTTAAAAATTTAGCAACACACTATTGATTGATTACAGAAGAGCGGGTTAGGAGTGCATGAATGGAAGCAGTGAACAAGTTAAAAGGTTGTTGTAATAATCTGAGAGGGAATGGTGAGAAGTCAAGGGAGGATGACCTCCTAGTTTCTGGGTGGATGGTGTTTCCATTTACTGAGAAAGGGAATATGGGAAGTGATGTAGGTTTGGGGGAAGGGCAAGTTCAGTAGTACAGTTTTAGTATGCTGAACGTGAGGAACTGAAGAGACCAGGGAAATAACTGAGACACTTTACCAAAAGATCTAAAACTCATTAGAGAGAGTTGGACCAGAGGTATTGATTTGGGAGGCATTAACACGTAAATGTTAACCAAGACCACAGGAACCATTGCAATCCTTTTGATAAGAGTGGGAAGACCTTGGTCAGGGGGTGGAATGGAAGAGGAGACTGAAGTTAGGCCAAAAAAGTAAGACGAAAATCACAAAATTAGTGTCGAATAATTCAAAGTAGAGAGTATTTCAAGGAGGAAATTATCACATGCCATGAAAACAGGATGCTGGAGTGACAATTTATGTTAGCAAGAACAGTTTCAAAAGATTATTATTGGCAACACTTAGACTGGAATGGGCTGAGTAAGAGATAAGAAAAATGGTGACAGTAAGTTTAGGCAATATAAGCTGTACATGGGGATGAAGAAGTCTACCAATGTCCTAGGAAAGGAGTGAATAGTGTTAATTATGAAATAGGGATTAATTTTATTATAAATAATGTTATTTTAACACCTAAGCTTCTGGGGTTACACATGAAAATGTCAATTTCATAGCAAGCAAACAGTCAAACACGGAGAGGAGGTATGTATGTTAGTGTACCACCATGCATCTCCTAAACATTCATTACTGGTACCTTGAATCCTCCCTCCCCTTCATCTTCCAAATCAAATGACCATATATGGTAGTTTCTCCTCAAACATTTCTCAAGTCTGTCCACTTCTTTCCATCTCTACTGTCAGTACCACTGTAGTCTAGGCCACTGGGTGGACTCTCCATTGTTTTACTACAGGTTCCCAACTTTTTTCTCTATCAATGCTCACCTTTTCTAATCTAGTGCTGATTGTGCCAGCAACAGAAGTACATTTAGTTCAGTTGACGCTGTAGCAGGATACCTGCTACTGTGAAATAGCAGGTGCATTAACATTCTGTAATAAGCTCCTTTCTGTCAAATTCATCTCTTGATGATGCTTGACCAGCACTTTAAGTAACACTGTAATTCTCTGCACTGCAGCCTGAGGGCTTTTTAATATACAAATCTAATCACGCCATTCTTTTTAAGCCCTCCATAGCTTCTCAAGTACTCACTGGATAAAAAAGAAAATCCTTAAAGTATCGTACAGGACCAAATCTATGTCATCTTTTGGTCTCATTTGAAATTTCACATCCTTTGAGAAGTGTTCTTTGACTTTCCAAGGCTAAGTTAGAGACCCTGAAGGTCTCTTCTTTGGCACTTGACCACAATTATTTACGTTGGTCTTTCTCATTCCAACTCCAGGAAGGTTAAGAATTTTCTGGATCCCTAGCACCATGTGGGGGGGTGGGGAAGAGCTTGGTACACATTTGATGGATGAATGAATAAAGCACTACATTTGCATGAAGTAGATGAAAAACAGAAACACCACAAGGATATTTTTTTAAGTGGAAACTTTTAATAAGTGGGTACATTTTGTCATAATGAAGTAGGAAGAAAGGTCAAGGATATCATTTTCTACATTCTAAGATCTTATTAAGTTGTGAGGTATATAAAATCAGAACTGTTTGTACTTAACTTTTTGAATGCTTCTTTTCTTCAGGCACATGACAGGCACTTGCAGAGAAGGTAAACATTTACCAAGTACTTATTATGTTTCAGGTAGGGTTCAAAGCGCTTTCCAGAGTTCTGATTTGACAGAAATAAAGAATTTTGATTGCTCTTCCAGCAAACGAAGGCAAAACATAACCTGGGTTCTTTTTATACTACTCTGTTCTAGCAAGAATAGAAAGCTTATCTTTTCCACTTTAACATCGCTTAATTCCACGGCTACTAATGATGTCTCAATTCCTCCGCAAAGTTACTGTGCGTGACTATTTGACATTTAAATGCTTCCCGTGTCAATCCAGCTAGTGAGAATTGACTAATTATACGGGAACACAGCAGGCTTTTTAGGTGATTGCTGACTTGAAAAGGCAGATCTCGCTTCCTCTTGTGGCGTCATTAATATCAAAACCTGGTCTAATACACAGGGAGTAAAAGAGTAGAAAATTAAGGTATCCTCCTGTCACTTTTTAGAGAAGGAATAATTACGGAGTGAACTTGGCTCTCTTTTACAAAGTGAGTAAACCTTCCCCGAAGGGAGCGAAAAATTGAACAGATTTGAGAAACACACACAAAGGGCAAAAATGATGCGTCCCTGCTACTAGCTACCTAGCTAGCGAAATTAGAATCAGTAGAATCCTTTCTTTCCACACAAGCGTTACCCAGTCTAGGAACTCCCGTTTCCGTCACCCCCACTCCCTGCCCAGGTTACCTGTGGAAGCTGATGTTAATGTGCTTGTTGTAGGTAGTAGCACAACCCGCCGCGGCGCAATTGGTCGGCATTTCCCTTTCGCCCTCATTCGGCGCTGTCTTAAGCCTAATCTGAGGCGCGGGCTGCTACGCTTCCTTCGGGAAGAGACTGGGCAAGCGAGGCCGGGGAAGGGCCCACCCAGCTAAGCTGCGGGAGCTAGGTGGGAAGAAAGGGTGTACGTATGTGTACGGGGAGGGGGGGGTGTCAGCCTTCCCTTTCTCTTTATTAATATGGCGGACTTGAGCCACAGGAGCCGACAGTCCTGGAGCTCTAGTTCCCTTCGTTTGCCTTCACCAACATGGCGGACGCACCCCGTCCTCTCCCTGGCTCCCAAAAGGGAGAGGGACTACTGTTTCTCTTCAGCAGCTGTCCTCCGAGCAATTAAAAACAAGGCGTGTGTCCCTCCCATCCTCCTATTACTCTGAAATTCTCGCGGCCGAGATTAAGAACTGGCCCGCCTACACCGCCACGCACCCAAACACCCCAGAGCAGCGTCTGGAGTGCGTATGGGCCTCAGACTGGAAAGACAAACCCTAAGCGACAGGCAAAAGAAAAGACTACAACTCCCGGTGAGAATCGCGTTGTCCTAATTATTATCGCGTGAACTGGGAGCCTTGTTTCCTGCGTGCTGTAGGAAGTGACGTCACGAGCAGAGCCACTTCTAGAGGTCTTTTCTCGCGAGGCGGAAGAGCCCTGATCGCGGAGGAGCAAGGGGGCGCTAGGGCAGGGAAGTGGGTTGCGACGGTCCGGCGAGAAAGAGCTGGGGTGCGGGGAAGTTGAGGAGCAGAGCCCGCTAGGTGAGCAAGTAGGGTAAGGCCGCACCGACCGGGTCCGTTGAGAAAGAAGGAAACTGAGCAGGAAGGCATTTGACGGGCGGATCCCCGGACAGAGCGCTAAGGTTGTGTGGAAGGCGCTGCTCCCGGGATGGCGACTGCAGATACTCCGGCCCCGGCCTCCAGTGGCCTCTCGCCCAAGGAAGAAGGGGAGCTCGAAGATGGGGAGATCAGCGACGACGATAATAACAGCCAGGTACGGAGCCGGAGCAGCAGCAGCAGCAGTGGCGGCGGGCTGTTACCGTACCCGCGGCGAAGGCCGCCTCACCCGGCCCGGGGCGGTGGATCCGGCGGAGGCGGTGGCTCCTCCTCGTCATCGTCCTCTTCTCAGCAGCAGCTGAGGAATTTTTCACGCTCGCGGCACGCGTCGGAGCGGGGCCACCTCAGGGGACACAGCAGCTACCGACCCAAAGAGCCATTCCGGTCTCACCCGCCTTCCGTGCGTATGCCTTCGAGCTCACTGTCCGAAAGCAGCCCTCGGCCGTCCTTTTGGGAACGGAGCCACATCGCCTTGGACCGTTTCCGTTTTCGAGGCAGGCCTTACCGGGGTGGGAGTCGCTGGAGTCGGGGGCGAGGAGGGGGTGAGCGAGGCGGCAAGCCGGGGGGCAGACCTCCTCTGGGAGGAGGAGCGGGATCCGGATTCGGCAGCAGTCAGAGCTGGCGAGAGCCCTCTCCACCTCGGAAGAGTTGTATCCTTAACGTGGCGGTCTGCCCTGGGTGTGTCACTGAAGTTCCCTTTAGCGTCTTCTCAGGTCTATGAGATGAGTAACTTTTCGGAACCGTCGGAACCGCTTATTTTCACTGTGTCAATATACTAAACGTAGGCGGTTCTTTGGTAATCCCCACCCATGTGTCAAACTAGTGTTATTTCTTAGAATTGCTTTATTGAGTGTATTGCTTTTTAACATGAACGTGTTATGGATGGGGGCCAAACTAGTGGAATCTAGGACAGTGTAAAATCAGAATTGCAGTATTACATCAGAAGCCCAAGTTTCATTAGCCTTTGTTTTTGCCAGTACAGGAACTTTGTTATGTGAAGTTGCCTTAGATTGCTGGAGGGAGAAAAAAAATATTGGCCATAAAAAGTTTGGGGAATACTGTTGCTTATTTCATATTGCAGTGTCACATTGAAAATTGTGAAGTTTCATTGTTCATAATCCTACTGGTTTTTATTTGTGATTCTATTTTTAACTTTCTTGATTTATTCTTACACATTGCTGTTTTTTTAAAGTTAAAAAAAAAAGACCTGGTGTCTTCCTCGCCAACTCAAATTCAGAGGTTTGAAATTCACATATCTTTGGGGGAAACTTTACCTCCTTAACTTTTCTATTTCTTCATGTTCACATTTTGAACATTTTATAACTCTTATTGCTGACAAGTGTGGGCTAGATAATGAAACTTAACAGCATTTTTATTTTAATATATTGGAAACCATGGGGAAACATGGGAAGGTGGAGTCTATGGAGAGGTTAAGAAGGAAAATAGCAAAATAATCTGGTTTTTGTCCCCTCTAATCTTATTCATAGTTATCGTAAACATTCCTGAGTTTACTCATCCGAGGGTTTGCTATTTTAAGACGTGTTTGTAGAACTATGTCTTTAAAAATTTTTTTTAAATTGAAATATAGTTAATTTACACTGTGTTTCAAGTGTACAGAAAAGTGATTCAGTTATATATATAATACTATAATTTATTGTAGTAATGTAATATATACTTTTTCAGATTTTTTTGTGGAACTGTGTCTTGACATATTCCATGATAATTGCATAAAAATAGTTTACTAAGAACATTTATTACTGGTTGTAATTTCCATGGTGTAATGATTTTTTAACATATTCATTATATATGAAACTTACATATAAAGACATTTGTTTGGGAGACACTCAACATTTTTTTCACAGAATACTTAGGACCAAACAGTCTTTCCCAGATGTCAGGATAGGAAGGGGACCGGAAATGTAGGTTAGGTAAGAAGTAGGAGCTTCCGGTGCTAGCTCTCTGAAAAAACTTCTACAGTCGAAAGCTGGGTTAGGAGCATTCCAGGATTGTTTAAGAAAAACATCACGTAGGTATTTAACTTTTAAAAAGAGGGATGCTCTTTCAATAAAGTTAGAAAACCTCTGCCCAAGATATTTTTTTAATCAAGGATTTGTTAGTTGTCAATTCTGAGCCTAAAAACAGAAAGGCTAGTACAAATATGTAAATTTTTTAAGAATACGAAGATGTAACTTCTAATTTGTGTTGGAGAGGCAAATGTAAATAATTATAGTTCAGTGTAAAAAGTTCAAATTGAGGTATGTAAAAAGTACTACGGGGGTTTCCCTGGTGGCGCATTGGTTGAGAGTCCACCTGCCGATGCAGGGGATACGGGTTCGTGCCCCGGTCCGGGGGTTCGTGCCCCAGTCCGGGAGGATCCCACATGCCGCGGAGCGGCTGGCCCGTGAGCCATGGCCGCTGGGCCTGCGCGTCCGGAGCCTGTGCTCCGCAACGGGAGAGGCCACAGCAGTGAGCGGCCCGCGTACCGGAAAAAAAAAAAAAAGTACTCTGGGAGCTTAAAGTTTTTTCTTAGTTTATTTTATATTAGAGAAGGAAGTGGTACGTGGACTTGCCTACCTCCTGCCTTTGCCTTCTTTCTGTCCATTCATTCAGTACCTCTACCACATACCTCTTTATTAATTAATCTTATATGTTCTTATTAATGAGCAGGCACATGATGTTGTGAAACAAGTATGGGAAAATATCCAGTCTTATTTCTGTAGTAACTTATCAGAAATGAGCTCTCTTGCTGTTTTTCTTTTCAAGATGCTGCACTTAAGGATGATTGTTTTGATCTTCTGTTCATTGTTTTCCTTGTGAAGTATCACTAATCCATCCTAGAGGTGGTATTCTTTATAAGAATTTGTGAAGGAAAAATAGCTCCCAGCCACTTTTGTGTAATGTGAGCAAACAAAATTTGTAATACAAAATTTTGTTAATTCAAATTCCTTTAATACCATGATTGTACTAAGTTTAATTCATATTTCCACTGTATGATTGTAATAATGACATTTTACAAATATTTCATTAAGAAAGAATAAGGGTTATTCTGTGACTCACCTCCATAATCTAGAAGTGAAGTAGCCTGAGTGCAGGTGGATTTTTGTTTTTTAAGACTTTTTTTCCTGTAGTAATTAAGGTATGCCAGATGCAGCTTTAAAGAAATAGAATAAACCATTATTCTATTTATATTCTATTTAGATTCTATTCTATTTAGATTCATATTCTATTTAGATATTAGATTCTATCAGAATCTAATAAACCAAATAGATTCTATTGCAGTAGTTATTTTAATTCTCATTCATTTTTAATTTTCCTTAGTGAGAGACACTTTGTCAATCAATCTTAGCATATGTCTCCTTTGGATGGCTGCTGTTTTATTAAACTTTCAAATCTGATCAGAGCTAACATAATGAGACCAGTGTGTCATCAGTAGAAAGTCATTCCATTTTCACCTGCAGTTGTAAAGGTTGAATGGCAGTTCTTTTTTTAAACCAGGTTTCAGTTAGAAATTGCATCTTGACCAATTTCAAATTAAATCTTTTAAGTGCTGGTTTCATCCTAGCTGTTCTGTATAGACAGAAGTAGGAGATTTCATTTAGCCTTGAAGGAGATTAATTAGTCATAACTCAGTTGCTTCTCATTTTTCTGTCCTTTAGTTATTTTTTTGTTAGCGTATTGAATCTTTTCCCTTTATGAATGTTTCCAAGGACTCTAGTCATATATATTTTTTAAGTTACTGTAGCTGCATTGGAAAAGTGAGATGTAAATGGCAGATAATTACATTGTTTATGTACAGAGAATATGTAATGGTGGGGTGGGGGAGCAAGTAATTACCCGACTTCACGTAGTGGGTGGCATTTGAATTGGGGTCAGTTTGAAGAACGGAAGAACCTAGACACAAAGCTATGCATAAATTGTGATAAACATGGAAGAGGTGAGATTGGAAAGGAATCATGAAAGTGAGGTGGAACAGTTCTCATTCATATGAATTAATTTGAATAAAAATTGTAGTTTGGAACTTTGTAGCCATTTCCAACTGAGAAGTTAATTTTTATGTATCACTATGTTAGAGAAGAAAAAAAAAACAAAAGTAGTTGGTTTTAGATACCCTTTTCTTCAGGAGAAAATTAGTTTAGAAGATACATTTTGAATACAACTTAAGTTTTTTTAAAATTTAACTGCCTTCATTGTCTTGGATGTTAGTATACTTGATGAGCACTACAATTGTTATCAGTTAGGTTTTTCATAGTGTTTCTTATTCATAACTTAGTCTTAACTATTAATTGTCAGTGTTCATTTTTTATCTCTCTAAAAATTTGAAACATGACAAGAAACTAATTAAAAAGAAGAAATATTTTCTTCTGATTATCTGAAGTGTAAAGTATCCACATCTGTGACAAACTGTTCAGTTTCTCCCCTCTTCCTTCAGAAAGGAATCTCAAACATCCAGCTCATTATGGGCTCTCATGATAACCTGCAGAAGGAAGGATGCTATAACATACCTAGGTGTAATACCTGTGGATACAACAGGTAATAAGTGACACTAGTGATTTTGTAAGTGGACTGTTTATATGCATACTTGTTAATTTTAAAGTATGGGCACATAATGAAAGTGGGCATTAGCAGCACAATGTTAAATGGCATTTAGTAATTTAAAAGTATCAATTCATCTTCCTTGAAAAACATGAAAAATGGAGACAGTTCATCTATAGCCTAATGTGTTTTTGTTAAATTAACTGGAAAATTTTTGGAAACTGGTTTCCTTAATATGCTGTTCAGCTAAAAGTTTTGGAAGATCTCCATCAAGAAAACAGAATTATTCATCAAAAAGTGAAAACTGTGGGGAAGAAACTTTTGAAGATTTACTTTTGAAGTATAAGCAAATACAGTTGGAACTAGAGTGCATCAATAAGGATGAAAAGCTAGCTTTGAGTAGCAAAGAGGAGAATGTACAAGAAGACCCTAAAACACTGAACTTTGAGGACCAAACAAGCACTGATAATGTCAGTATTATAAAGGACTCAAGTAAAGAAGTAGCTCCTGAGGAGAAAACACAGGTCAAAACTTTTCAGGCGTTTGAATTAAAACCACTCAGGCAAAAATTGACTTTACCAGGAGATAAGAACCGGTTGAAAAAAGTTAAAGATGGAACAAAACAGCTTTCCCTGAAATCTGACACTACTGAATCTAGTCAAGGTAATGGAATTTAAAATTTCAATTAGTGATGATATTCTTCTTCCTCTGAAGGGGTAACTAGTTATTTTGGTAGCGTACTTCATTGAAATGATTCTGGTGTTTTATCTGTGAATTATTTTTGCACTTTCTATGTAGATAGTCGTATTGTTGGGTGACGACAAGTTTTGTTTCATTCTGATCTTTCACCACTTTTGGCCTTAAGTGCTGGTCAGGACTAATACAGTTAACATAAGTGGTAGTGGGCACCTGTGTTCCCTAACTTATGGGGGATACTTTTGTCGTTTACTTTTATGATGTTGGCTAAGTTTTTTGTAGGAGTCCTTTATTGGGAAAAGGAGGTGTTCACCCCCACCCCAGCCTCCATTCCTTGTTTGAAATTTTCAGCATGAATGGATGTTGAAGTTTATCAAATATTTTTTCATTTATGGAGAAGAGCATCTAATTTTTCTCCTTTAATTTATTAGTGTAATGGATTATATTAATTGATTTTTGTAGTGTTAAACCACCCTTGTATGATTGGGGTAAATCCAGTTAGTTCATGATATATCATTTTTATACATCATGGATTTGGTTTGTTAACTTTTTCTCTTTTTTATGAACATATGATTTATATACAGTAAAAATTTACCCATTTAACTGTATAGTTCTTTGAGTTTTGACAAATGCAAGCAGTTGGGTAACCATTGCCAGCCATCACTATTATAGAAGTTTCATTAACTCCCACCAATTCCCTCATGCCACCAACCCTACTTGGTAACCACTGGTCTGTTTTCTGAACCTATAATACTTTTGCCTTTTCCAGAATGTCATATAAATGGAGTCTTGTAGAACATTGCCTTTTAACCCTAGCTTCTTTCCCTTAGCATAGTGTATTTGAGATTGATCCATGTGGTTGCATATGTCAGTAGTTCATTCTGTTTTATTGCTGAATGTCCCATTGTATGGCTATGCTACAGTTTGTTTATCCATTTCCCACTTCAGGGACATTTGGTTCTTCCAGTTTGGGGCAGTTACAAAACCTTCATAGATAAAGGTTTGCTAATGTTTTGTTTAGGATTTTTCATGTAGGTTCATAGTCTGTAGTTTTGTTCCTTCTTTTTCCTTACAGATTTTAGTATAAGGTTATGATGCTTAGAATGAGTTGGGGAGTGGTTTCCTATTTGTTCTCTGGGATAGTTTTAAGGTTGGAATCATTCCTGTGATATTTGGTAGATCTTGCTGGTAAAATTATCTGGGCCAGGATGGCTATTTTTCTGGGAAGGTTTTAAACTACTGACTATTTATGTTTTTTATTTCTGGTTAAGGCAGTTTAGGTAAGCTATGTTTCTTGTAATGTGCTCGTTTCCTGTAAGTTGTACAGTTTATACTAAGTTATTCTGAAGAATCTTACATTTTTATTATCCGCAGCAGTTATTAATGGTGTCTCCCATCATCTTTTAAAAATTTCCCTAGAAATAAGTCCACAGCTTTTAAAACATTAATTTTTAGCCTCTCTACTATTAACATCATTTGGGGCTATGAAACTTCTACTTTAGCTGCATCTCAGTTTGTCATTTGCAAATTTTTTTCATTCAGTTCTAAGTATTTTCTAATTTTTGTTATTCTTTGGCCTGTAGGCTGTTTAGAAGTGTTTCTTAACTTCCAAAACACGTAGGTTTTTTAGGTGTGTTTTTTTTCATTGAATTCTAAGTCAATCACATTGTCAGGGAATGAGATCTATATAGTAGCAATCTTTTGAAATATTTGTAGAGACTTTATTGTCTAGTATGTGATTGATTTTTGTAACTGTTCTTTGTGTGTTTGAAAGGAATGTTTGGATTGTTAGATCAAGCTTTTATGTTCACATCTTCCTTCTAAGATATGAACATTTTTTGATCTGCTTGATCTGTCAATTGCTGAGAGGCTTGCTAAAATCTGCCAGTATGGTAGTGGATTCCTACTTTTCAGTTTTTGCTTTAAATACTTTGAGGCTGGGGAATTGACTTATTTTCATTATTATGTAGTGATCTCTATCTCTAGTAATGTTTTTGCCTGAAAGACTATTTTGTCTCATGTTAACAGCCACACCATCTTTCTCTTGATAAGTATATATGCTTTGTATATCACTTTCCATCCTTTCAGTCTTTCTGTATCTTCATGTCCCAAATGTTACTTGTACATTGTATGGAGCTGGATTTCATTTGTAGTTTAACCTGACAATCTTTGTCTTTTAACAAGAACATATAGTTTGTTCACATTTTTTCATGATTACTGATATTTGTATTTATTTCCTTTTCTTTTTTTTCTGTCTTGCCTCTTTTGACTATTTTTTTTTTTAATACAACTTTTTTTTTTCTTTTACTCGTTTGGAAGTTAGATACAAAGTTTTTGGTCTCATTGATTCCTTTAGGAATTGTAACATGAATGCTTGTCAATGTTTAAATTTAATCAAGTTATTTACCTTCTCCCTGATATACAAGGACCAGTATTTGCCTACCTTTGCCCATGTATTTAACACTTTCTTGGCTCACTCTTCCTTCTATGTCTAGAATCACATATGCTTAAAATACATTTTTAAGAATTTCCTTTAGTTTGTATCTGCTATTTGAAAAACTTATTTCCTTTTACCCTATTTTTTTTGGGGGGGGGGGTACGCGGGCCTCTCACTGTTGTGGCCTCTCGCGTTGTGGAGCACAGGCTCCGAACGCGCAGGCTCAGCGGCCATGGCTCACGGGCGCAGCCGCTCTGCGGCATGTGGGATCCTCCCGGACCAGGGCACGAACCCGCATCCACTGCATTGGCAGGCAGACTCTCAACCACTGCACCACCAGGGAAGCCCCCTTTTACCCTATTTTAAAGACAATTTTCCTAGGTTTAGAATTCTAGATCAGTTAATTATATTCTCAGTATATTGAAGATATTTTCTGGCTTCCATTATTGATTTTGAAAAGTCAGCTATCAGTCTTTTTTTTAATAAAACATTTTAAAAAATCTTTATTGGAGTATAATTTCTTTACAATGGTGTGTTAGTTTCTGCTTTACAACAAAGTGAATCAGTTATACATATACATATGTTCCCATATCTCTTCCCCTCTTGTGTCTCCCTCCTCCCTCCCACCCCTCTAGGTGGCCACAAGCCACCTAGCTGATCTCCGTGTGCCATGCGGCTGCTTCCCACTAGGTATCCACCCTACATTTGGTAGTGTATATATGTCCATGCCACTCTCTCACTTCGTCACAGCTTACCCTTCCCCCTCCCCATATCCTCAAGTCCATGCTCTAGTAGGTCTGTGTTTTATTCCCGTCCTATCACTAATATCTTCATGACATTTTGTTTTTCTTAAGATTCCATATATATGTGTTAGCATACGGTATTTGTTTTTCTCCTTCTGACTTACTTCACTCTGTATGACAGACTCCAGGTCTATCCACCTCATTACAAATAACTCAGTTTCATTTCTTTTTATGGCTGAGTAATATTCCATTGTATATATGTGCCACATCTTCTTTATCCATTCATCTGTTGATGGACACTTAGGTTGCTTCCATGTCCTGGCTATTGTAAATAGAGCTGCAGTGAACATTTTGGTACATGATTCTTTGAATTATGGTTTTCTCAGGGTATATGCCCAGTAGTGGGATTGCAGGGTCGTATGGTAGTTCTATTTGTAGTTTTTTAAGGAACCTCCATACTGTTCTCCATAGTGGCTGTATCAATTTACATTCCCACCAGCAGTGCAAGAGGGTTCCCTTTTCTCCACACTCTCTCCAGCATTTATTGTTTCTAGATTTTTTGATGATGGCCATTCTGACTGGTGTGAGATGATATCTCATTGTAGTTTTGATTTGTATTTCTCTAATGATTAATGATGTTGAGCATTCTTTCATGTGTTTGTTGGCAATCTGTATATCTTCTTTGGAGAAATGTCTATTTAGGTCTTCTGCCCATTTTTGGATTGGGTTGTTTGTTTTTTTTGTTATTGAGCTGCATGAGTTGCTTATAAATTTTGGAGATTAATCCTTTGTCAGTTGCTTTATTTGCAACTATTTTCTCCATTGTGAGGGTTGTCTTTTGGTCTTGTTTATGATATCCTTTGCTGTGCAAAAGCTTTTAAGTTTCATTAGGTCCCATTTATTTATTTTTGTTTTTATTTCCATTTCTCTAGGAGGTGGGTCAAAAAGGATCTTGCTGTGATTTCTGTCATAGAGTGTTTTGCCTGTGTTTCCTCTAAGAGTTTGATAGTGTCTGGCCTTACATTTAGGTCTTTAACCCATTTTGAGTTTATTTTTGTGTATGGTGTTAGGGAGTGTTCTAATTTCATACTTTCACATGTAGCTGTCCAGTTTTCCCAGCACCACTTATTGAAGAGGCTGTCTTTTCTCCATTGTATATTCTTGCCTCCTTTATCAAAGATAAGGTGACCGTATGTGTGTGGGTTTATCTCTGGGCTTTCTATCCTGCTCCATTGATCTATATTTCTGTTTTTGTGCCAGTAGCATACTGTCTTGATTACTGTAGCTTTGTAGTATAGTCTGAAGTCAGGAAGCCTGATTCCTCCAGCTCTGTTTTTCTTTCTCAAGATTGCTTTGGCTCTTTGGTGTCTTTCGTGTTTCCATACAAATTGTCAATTTTTTTGTTCTCGTTCTGTGAAAATGCCATTGGTAGTTTGATAGGGATTGCATTGAATCTGTGTAGATTACTTTGGGTAGTATAGTCATTTTCACAATGTTGATTCTTGTCAATGTTTAAAGTTAATCAAGTTATTTACCCTCTCCCTGATATACAAGGACTAGTATTTGCCTACCTTTGCCCATGTATTTAACACTTTCTTGTCTCACTCTTCCTTCTATGTCTAGAATCACTTATGCTTAAAATACATTTTTAAGAAATTCCTTTAGTTTGTGTCTGCTATATGAAAAACTTATTTCTGTTTACCATATTTTAAAGACAATTTACCTAGGTTTAGAATTCTAGATTAGTTAATTATATTCTCAGTATATTGAAGATATTTTCTAGCTTCCATTGTTGATTTTGAAAAGTCAGCTATCAGTGTTTTTTTTTAATAGAACACTTTTTAAAAATAAAATTATTTATTTATTTTTGGCTGCGTTGGGTGTTTGTTGCTGCGCTCAAGATTTCTCTAGTTGGAGAGAGGGGGCTACTCGTTGTTGCAGTGTCTGGGCTTCTCCTTGCAATGGCTTCTCTTGTTGCAGAACACGGGTTCTAGGCACGCGGCTTCGGTAGTTGCAGCACATGGGCTCAGTAGTTGTGGCTTGTGAGCTCTAGAGCGCAGGCTCAGTAGTTGTGGCGCATGGGCTTAGTTGCTCTGTGGCATGTGGGATCTTCCCAGACCAGGGATTGAACCTGTGTCCCCTGCATTGGCAGAGGATTCTTAACCACTGTGCCACCAGGGAAGCCCAACTTCTGTCTTTTCAACCAGACTTCCAGAAAGGCTAATCTACGCTGACTCCTTTCACTTCACCTCTCATTCCTTCTTAACTCAATGTAGTTTGCTTTTCTGACCCTACCAGAATTCTGAAACTACTCATGGCACAGTTACTTTGACCTAATTGCAAATTTCATTTTTCATTTTCATTCATTTTTTATTTCATTCTTCCATTTATTCAAAATTTAGTTGAGCACTTTATTCCAGCCTCTTTGAAGTACATCAGTGGAAAATAAACAGTCATTTATGCCTTCATGGGCTTATATTTTAAGAAGAGGAGACAGTAAATCTGATGAGTAAATAACAGTAGTAGAGAGAGAAAAAGCGTAGCAGTAAGTTAGGATGAAGATAGTGGGTACAGGCTGCAGTATTAATGGGTGATCAGGAGGGGCCTGAATTTGAAGGTGAGATTTAAACAAAGGCTTTGAAGATGGTGGGGGAATAGCCAAATGGGGGAAAGCGGTTTCTAGGCAAAGAGAATAAATAGCTTAGAGCATTGATTTTCTAACTGTGGTCCTTGGACCTTCTTTACCTGGGAACTTGATAGAAATGCAAATTCTTAGGCCCTACCCCAGATCTACTAAATTGGAAACTCTGGAAATGGGGCCCAGGAATCTGTATTTAAGAAGCCCTCTTGTTGATTCTGATACCTGATGAAGTTTGAGAATCACTGAACTAGAGTAATGACCCTTAGGCAGAAGGGTACTGGCATATTTGTGGAGTAACAGGGAAACCAGTGCCACTGAAGAAGAGAGAGTGATGGGGAATGAGTAGTGGGAGAGAAGAGGTCAGAGATAATGGGTTGCGACAGATCATGTAGTATTTTGTAAGATGGTTTTTATTCTGAGTGAAATAGGAGCTGTTGCAGGGTTTTGAGCAAAGGATTGGCATAATTTGTTTTAAATTCTCAAAGGATCACTGCTGCTATGTTGAGAGTATCCTGTAGGGAGTAGACACATCTGTTATATTCAGTGATGTTTTTCTCACTAATCCTGAAATTTTGGGATTTCTGTGCTACTGTACACATCAGTAGTTTCTTAAAACTTTCTGATTTTCCTTTTTTTTAAAAAAAATACTTTTCCTTTGTAACTTCTAAACTGTTGATGTCCTCACTGTTCTCCTTGGGTGTTCTTAGTTATTATGGTTTTAGCTACCACCTATATCCTGAATGTCTCTAGCTCAGTTTAGAATTTCAGCTAATAATTTTAAAAATACTGCATGACTGCACAAGACCAATTTTCATTTTGGAAGTATTGAGTAAGAATTGAAATAGAAATATTTTTATAGAGATCCATGACAGTGGTAGGACAGAAGGACCAAGCTACATGTTTGATCAGTTAAATCATAATGTGCTTTTATTAATGTTTGTGTAAAGTTAGATTTATGGTCTGAAATTTACGGTTTGTGCTTGTTTTTCAGGTGACATTGTGCTAATTAGGTATCTGCCAGCTTAGTGGATAGTTGCCTCTATGCTCCCTTAAAGGGAGGTGCTGCCACCTTTTATAGACGAAAGAGAGCATCATCAACTGATAGACTCACATGACTAATGACTCATAGTATAGGAGAAAAGTTCTTTCTACATTTATTGTGGAAAGTCTGTCTTTATTTTTTTTCCTTGTTCATTTTTGTCTAATAGTTATTACTGTTCTCTTTGAAGTATGGTCAGTTTTGTTATAAGGTGACATATGCATTCCTGCAAATCACTACACTGCAGTATTGCACGATAAAACGCACCGGGCTTGGGGCAAATGGTGTTAGGGAAAACAACACTCAGAAACCTTGTCTGTGCTTTGATGTGGCACATGAAAAAAGATTGGAATCTAATAAAAATGTTAGTGTAGGTTTACACATTAAATGGGTAAAAATGCTTGAAGTACTACAATAAATATGTTACTTTACCTTGGAAAAGACTTAAAATGTGCTTGTGGAAGTAGATCTGCAGCTTATGAGTTACTGTGAAGTAGAGCGAAGAAGGTTTTTTGAAATTGGACAGTAAGTTGAAACACCAGATGGAGATGGGTGTGCATACACAGTGAACTGAAGTAGCTGGTAAATTGATCACCATGTGTGGGATTTGTATATTCTTACATGGATCACCTGGGTGCAGCTTTCTGCATTCTCTTAGTGTTTCTTGGATGCAAATTGTATGTAAGCAAATGTGAAATTTGTGTTGTCCTCAGATTATTTTCTAATATATCAATCATGTTGCAACAAATTCATATTTCCAAAATAAGCATTATGGCAGAACTGACCTAACTCAAAGTTTGGTGATTGCCTTCCATTTACTTTTTCTAGGGTACTTGATACAATAATTTTTCTATGTATTGAATAAGTTGCCTATTCTTTTACCAGTAGGTCTTCTTGAGCATTCAAATTAGGATATTTGGAATACTGGTAGTGGTATTATGGGAAAAAAAAAACTAGGCTTGGAGTTTAGACTTAGTTTGAATCCTAGCTTTGCAAATTCATTTTGTGTCATCCTGAGGGAAGATATTCTTAGTTTTTAACTTAATCTGTTTTAGCTATGAAAGTGCCTCTCTGAGTACTATTATATATGTACTGTAACTTTATTGTGTAATTTGTAGAGCTGTCATAGATTAGATAATATATAAATAAGATTTTGTAATAGCTTAATCAGAAATCTGGGCCCAAGGCTAGAATTCTGGAAAATGTGTGGAAGGACTTAATTTGGTTGATACTTCACCTACTTCTGCTGATGCTTTTCTGCATAAATAGAGGACATTTTTTTTTTTTTTCTACTTTTTGGCCAAGTCCCGAAGACATTTCTTAAATGAATAAATCCAATACAGTCTCTAAATGTTGAATTCATTTCAACTGAATTAATCATCACATATTCTTTTCTGTGTATTATCTCTTCAGTAATGAAGCTTTGTTTCTTGTCTATCTACTCTATAAATTGTTCTTATTTGAAATAATTATTTTTAGTTCAGAAGTCATTCTTACCATAGTGCAGTTCTAATTTATAATTTAATATTTTGAATTGTTTTTGCATTATAACTTTCAGAAATGAGGCTGATGTGAAAAGTTTGTTCAGATTTTCATTCTAACAACATTCTTTCCTTTTGGTTGAGAGATTGAGAAAATGAGACCCTTTAATGAGACCGTTTAAAATAAATACTAGTAAATATCATGTAGCATTTTATTTTAAATTGATTGTGGCAATCTTTTAAAGCATTCAAAGTATGCTGTTTTATTTTAAAGGATTAGAAGATAAGGAACAAAATTTAACGAGAAGAATTAGTGCCTCAGATATTCTATCTGAAAAGGTAAGATATTGCTTTGTGAGATTGGATATCTCTGTAAGACTGATTCTTGCACTGCTTTACTCTGTTCTTTTGAAAGGGAAATTCTGTCTTGTTTTTCACTTTTTTTTTTTTTTTCATCATTGCTATACCTTCATTTGGATATAAGCCTTAAAGATAAGAAAATCTGGAGAGACATCTTGGAGTATCTCCACTGGGTTCAATTAGATTACATTTAATTGAAATGTTATATGTATCTATAGATAATGTTTTTGCTTTTTTGGTTTTTGAAACTTCTAATTTTCCTCCACAGATTTTCTTTTCCTAATTTTGGGGGATTATGCTGTGTGAGAAAGCTTTGGAGTTAGACAAACCTTGACCTGGTATCCAATTCTAGCTCCTCTTGTTAGCTGAGTGATCCTTGTGTAAGCTGTTTAGCCTTTGCTTGCCTCTGTTTTCTTTTCTACAAAATGAGTTTAATGTCATCTGTTCTCTGGGTTGTTGTGAGGTTCAGCAGGATAAAGTACAAGAGCATCAAGCACTGTGTTCAACATGTTATAGGTACTCACTGTCCCAAGCCTTTTGTTTGTTGAACTAGAGATCTGAAATATCTGCAGTTTCTTCTGCTAAGATTTCAGTTGCTTTTTATGGGTAAACTGAAATGATGCAAAGAGCCTAGAAGCTTTAGGAAAGAGAGGGTCCTGAATTTAAGGGTGATAATATAATAGATACACATGCATGTGCACACACACGTGCATGCGTTTATATGTGTATGGTTTTGAATATCATAACCATAACTAAGGTAGGTTGACATCTCTTTTACAGATGAACTAAGATTCATGTGCATAGGTAAAGTGACTTGCCTAAAGTTACATAGGACTTAGGTGTCAGAACAAGGAGTTTGAATGAGGCTCAGTGCTCTTGCCGATCAAGTAGCTGCTTTAAGTAGCATATAGTTGAATAACAGAATCAGTGGTCTCTTTCATTCCAAAAGGGTTAGTAGCAAAAGATAATCAAAGACTTTTAAGTCTCAGTGGAACAGTAATGATAGCTTTATTTTACTTAAGCTCTGGATCAGCACTGTCCAATAGAATTTTCTACAATAATGGAAATGTTCTATACCTGCACTCTCCAATATGGTAGCTATTAGCCACATGTGGCTGTTAAGCACTTGGAATGTGACTAGTGTGACTGAGGAAATAAAGTTGTTATTCAATTTTAGCTAAATACATGGCTTGTTGGTCCCATTTTTGGATAGCATGGCTATAGGTCTTCAGTACCAAGCAGTAGAATTTGATATGTTTAAGTGACTTGGAGTAAAAAAGACTCATGATAATTTTTAAGCTCATTTGTTACATATATTTCCCAAAAAAGGAAAGAGTAACTATATTCTGGCTTGGGTAAACTGAAGTACTGAAATATGTGTTGGTAGTTTAATTAGAGATTTTTATAATAGTCTATATAAGGTTAAACTACTAGGTAGGATCCACTGGTGGGTTTTTTTTTTTTATGTTTAAGAATTAAATAATTTATTGGATTTAAAAAATGTAATTACAGTTCACCTATAAGGGAAAGTTACTCGGTAAGTGGGCCTTAACCTTCTTGAGTCTTAGCCTCCTTTGAGTCGCCCCTCCTTTTCCATGTGTACACATAAAGGAAAAACATATACAGCTTTGTGTTTAACTTCAAAGAGTGGGGATGCCAAAGGACCCCTTATCTCCCTCCCACTAAAGTCTCATGGACTCCAATTTAGAACCTCTGCTTAGGTTGCCTGACATTTTCAGTTATATTTTAGCTAAAAGTACAGAATAGAATAATTTTTAAAATTAACTCAAAAAAGGTAGAGTGAAAAAATTAAGAAGTTACTTCAATTGGAAAAAAGTTCTCAAACATTTGTTCCTAACCTGTTTTCCTGTTTTAGCTTCCCTGAAGAAGTCTTGGGTGTTCATAATATTTTCCATATTCAGATAAATATCTGTAGCTTTAGAACATGGAATGCTCAAATATAAGCAAGTCTTTACATATTTTTTCTTTTAAAACTGATTTAAAGACTTATAAAATATATTTTTTTAAAAGTTTGCAAATTTGAATCTTGACATTCACTGTACCTGTTGTGTGTAGTACTTGTAAGGCTAGTAACCTCACATGATTATGGAACCACTTCGTTCTTCATTCCTTACCTCCCCTGGGTTGATTTCTCCTTGCATTCACTGCCATCAGATTTCTACTCCTGTTTGGGAGGCAGTTAAATGCCAATCTTTAACCCTTAACTTTTTTTTTTCATCATCAGTTGTACCCTCCCCTTCTAACCCTTCACACTTACATATACACACATACCCTCTACAGATTGTTCTTCTGTTTGTTTTACAGGGACTGAATTAGAGTATAGGGCTATGGTCAGTTATTCAGTTTCCTTATTTTATTTGTATTAATATTTACCATTTAAGTATTTGCCTTAAAACTAACTAATTGATCTTATAAAAGATTTGACTTGGTGATATGTTTAAAGTCAAATAATAGAGTTTTTAAATGGCAACTGTTTCTTTTTTTAAAGAAGCTTGGTGAAGATGAAGAGGAGCTATCTGAATTGCAGCTTCGTCTTTTGGCTCTTCAGTCAGCCAGTAAAAAATGGCAACAAAAAGAACAGCAGGTGATGAAAGAAAGCAAAGAAAAGCTGACTAAGACGAAAACTGTACAGCAAAAAGTTAAAACCAGTACAAAAACACATTCGGCCAAAAAAGTTAGCACTACAGGTGATCATTTCTGTTAAATTCTTTTAATTGATTTCCTATATCAGTGTGGTTTTTAGATTTTAATTCAGAAAGTTTTGAGCTGAGAATTATATCCTGACTAAAGGATAATCCTATATAAATGAACTTAGAGGAGCAGCTGTATATATGACTTAATAATGAAAAAAATTGTTAAAGCTCTTATTTTCTTTTATCTTCTAGAAAATTCTAACTCTAATAGATACTGATGTTTCTGTATTTTTTATTTAAAGCTAAACAAGCATTGAGGAAGCAGCAAACAAAGGCATGGAAGAAACTACAACAACAAAAAGAACAGGAAAGACAGAAAGAAGAGGATCAACGGAAACAAGCTGAAGAAGAAGAGAGGAGGAAAAGAGAAGAAGAAATCAGAAAAATTCGAGATCTCTCAAATCAGGAAGAGCAATACAATCGATTCATGAAATTGGTTGGTGGAAAGAGGAGATCAAGAAGTAAAGTAAGGAGTTCAAAAATACAAAATCAAAATATTACTCAAATTTAACTGTCCTTATAGTCTTATTTCATAAATTCAGTCAACTAAGAAAAAGTATTAAGTTCTTTTGTTTGATAGAGCTCATTATATAAATAACTCTTGGGAAGAAGGGAAGGTAGGTTATAATTGAGAATGAGTCATTTTTATAGTTATAGATATTAGAAATAGAAGAAATGAAAGGCTAATATAATATTATGGTTAGAAAAGCTTCCTTTTGACTTTTTTGTTATTTTCTGTTTAAGAAGAAAGTAGCATTACTGAGTTGTAGTGAGGATTTATTCTTAAAATGACTGTTCCCTATTAGTTTTACATTTTTTAGTAATGTAGAATTAGAAATGTGTCATGATTAATTGATATGGACTATTTTAAAGAAAGTTAAATTGTCATATATTAATAGTGTTAGTGCATGTGACTTTAGTTATCAAGCATTTGTGAGCCTTTATTATGTATAAGTCATTGATAATGACTGAATCATTGTCTTTTTCGTCATATAGTAATAGTGTTAGTGCATGTGACTTTATTTATCAAGCATTTGTGAGCCTTTATTAGGTATAAGTCATTGATAATGACTGAATCATTGTCTTTTATGGATGGTGTTAGGAAGTAAACTGGAGATTTAATACTGATTTAGTGCTATTAGCACTGACAAATTTCAGAATTCTGAGCTTTAATAATACACTCACGAGTGTAGTCTCATACACTCGTGAGTGTATTATTAAAGAATAGAGGGATATTAAAGAATAAGAGCTCTTTAATTGTAGGAAGTCAAGAGTTAGGTTTGCTTAAGTAAAGAATATATAAGTATTCATACTTTGAACTTCCAGAAAGCACTTTGATAGAATCTTTTTTTAGAGAAGTATTAATAATTGTATGTTACTCTTATATCCATCTGGATAGTTTTTGCTAGTTTTCAATTTGTTATAAACTGTCTCTGAGTGGAACATTGTAAGAAGTAAAAAAATAAATAAATAAATAAAAGAAAACAAAACAAACGAGCATATGACAAGAGTTTTTAGTTTTCAGTTATCATTAGTTTATTTGTAACTAAAATGTTAATGGATTATTTGGGTAATATTCTAATATAGTTTTGATTACATAAAACTTGAATTCATTTATCTGATTTCTTAGCTTACAGAGAGAGGCCTTTAGTATTTATGAGCTTGGGGTCATCTTATTTTCTAGAGGAATAGCTGATTATTTAGTGGCTCAGCTCACTCTGGGAGATTTCATCTGTATATATAGTACTTGCTAGTTTCATTTTCTGACAGTTGTAAAATGTCAACCACAGTGTTCCTGTCATGTATATTGAATTTCCCCAATCACATGTGATAGGCAGTTCTAACTGGATCATCATGATTTTTGATACTGTTCTATATAAAAGATAACTATTAATTGTTTTGTAACTTATAGCCTAAGGATAGATTAAGACAGAAAATGTTGTGAAACTAAAAAAAAAATCTTGTGTAATTAGTCTTCAGATCCTGACCTGAGACGATCCTTAGATAAGCAACCTACTGATAGTGGAGGAGGCATTTATCAATATGATAACTATGAAGAAGTTGCTATGGATACAGATAGTGAAACCAATTCTCCAGGTATGAGCTAAACCTTAAAACATTTGCATATTCACAATTATTAAGTAGAAAATCATCACAAGCTACCCAAAACCTTGAAAGAAATGTGTAATGAAAGTGAGATTTGCTGGTGGGTTGTACAACCATAGACATTATTAGGTGTTATAAATACTTCAAGAGCAAACCTCAAATGTGTACTATTAACCTTTATTTCTAAGTATTTCTTTCTATATAGCATTTTAATAAGAAGGCAGTGTTCTACTGTTAACTATGTGATCTAAAAAGTGAAGATTGTGGGAAAGGTGAGAACACTGTTTTAAAAAACAAATAAACAGGGGCTTCCCTGGTGGCGCAGCGGTTGAGAGTCCGCCTGCCGATGCAGGGGACACGGGTTCGTGCCCTGGTCCGGGGGGATCCCACGTGCCGCGGAGCGGCTGGGCCCGTGGGCCACGGCCGCTGAGCCTGTGCGTCCAGAGCCTGTGCTCCGTGGCGGGAGAGGCCACAGCAGTGAGAGGCCCGCGTACCGCAAAAAAACAAAAACAAACAAACAAAAAAAACCAAAAAAACAAAAAAACCACAAATAAACAGATCTTTGCTTTCTTAAGTATCTTTGTATCTAAGGCATTCTTCGCTTTAGTTAAAAAAGCAGGGGGGATCTTTCTTGGTTTTAGGCTCCTTAGGCCTCCTTCCACTGATGATACTCTGTAGGAATAAGGAGATAGAAAGTGAAACTAGTGGTGTTTTAGGATTAGCTGGTTAGAACTGTTAGGGCTGTACCTCAGTTAGATTGCACATTTTAGGGTATGACCATCCTTGTGGGCCAGAGGCTCACTTTAGTTGATATTCAGTGGTGATCAGCTGTGAGAGACCTGTTCTCTTACTAATTAACACACATAAGACTGAGGCAGACAACCAAATGCAGTTGGTGTTCTAGGAACTAGAATACTTACCTGCAAGGCCACATGATCAGTGTTTTCTTCCAGTGGTCATATTATGAGACCAAAATAAACTAGAATTCTACTTTAGTGTTCCTAGAGAGAAGGCAAAATCTGTATGATTTGGTAATGTTAATAAAAGTGCTCCTTTTCAGGTTACTATGTTTCGGTTCATATTTAATAATCTTTTTTTTTTTTGGTTGCGGTACGCGGGCCTCTCACTGTGGCCTCTCCTGTTGCAGAGCACAGGCTCAGCGGCCATGGCTCACGGGCCTAGCTGCTCCGCGGCATGTGGGATCTTCCCAGACCGGGGCACGAACCCGTGTCCCCTGCATCGGCAGGCGGACTCTCAACCACTGCACCACCAGGGAAGCCCAATAATCTTATATTTTGATTTCATAGTTTAATTCTCTTTGGTCAGTCTTTAATTTTCATATTTCCAGGTTCTTGGAGATGATTCATTGTAGTTCCCAAGTATTGACAATATTATTATTACTCTTCGTATAAAATAATTTTATGATCTACCTTCTTAAAAGAATTTTGTAAAAATTTATTATACAGAGAATGTACTCTACTCAGTTTTGTAAATTTTAACTTTTTGCCATATTCATTACAAATATTTCCATTTTTAAGAAGTAAAGTGTTCTAAAGGTCAGTGTATAGTCAAATGGCATCATTTGGGCCACAAGTCAACCCCATGTAAAGCATGTGCTTAATATCCATATTGACTTGAGAGACAACGGGGGCAAAGAAGAAATGTTAGTTTTCCCTAAGGTTGTATGGTTATTGAGTAGCAAGAGTAGTCTTTGAATCTGCCAGATTTCAGTGAGTCTAAAGAAACCACTGACAGTAAAATGTGCAATTATCAATATTTTTCGGTGCTGCCAAGGAAGAAATGCTAACAGTTTAACTGAGATGCATCAGTAACTATTTCAGAATTATTATTAATTAATTAATTTATTTATTTGGCTGTGTCGGGTCTTAGTTGTGGCATGTGGGATCTTCTAGTTGTGGCATGCAAACTCTTAGTTGTGGCATGTGGGATCTAGTTCCCTGACCAGGGATCAAACCCAGGCCCCCTGCATTGGGAGTCTTAGCTGCTGGACCACCAGCGAAGTCCCCAGAATTATTAAAATGTGAAAAAGTGTACACTTTAATAATTAAATACAATGGGTAATTCTTTTCATTTCTGGTCCTGTTTGCTTTCTATCCAATTTAAATAGTCCATTTCTTCACTTTTCTCAACATGAAGGGAGGACTGGAGTCACCACATCACTGTTTTCCTTTGGTTAGGACACTTTGGCAGATTCAGGGGAATTTTTTGTTTTATTATTTCTTAAAAAGTATGTTTATCACCCCCCCCCCTCCAAAAAAGTGTGTTTCTAGCCTTTCCTGCTCTATTCCCTGTTACCACCACTAGGTGAAAAGTAGAACAAAGTAGAGAGTTTTGAGGGACTAAATATCAGCTTAAGTGGATGGCTGATTTTGTAATGATATAAAGACAGTTTTAAATAGGTAGAGGTGGTCTCATGGAGGTTAAATATTTTATTGGAGATTAATAAAATCTCACTTGTACTCTACTTAGATGCAATTGTATTTCTTCAAAAATATCACAAATTTAATTTATTCCAGTTGAAATATATATATGATTAAACTCTTGTAAAAATTTTTTTTACAGCTCCTTCACCAGTGCAACCACCATTCTTTTCTGAATGTTCATTGGGATATTTTTCTCCAGCACCGTCTGTTTCTTTGCCTCCACCACCTCAGGTTTCTGTAAGTGAGAATTGATATGATTTCTACGAAAATTTTGTGGCCTAATGTCTTTTCTAATTTGTTTTGAAAAGCTGGCCTGTAATTAATTGTTAGATTTGAAGAGAGTGTAAAATCAAAATTGCTTATCAGAATTAATAGCTATGAAATCTATGGAATAAACAGTTGATTAGTTATTGGCAGGCTAGCCATGTGGTAGATTATTTTCATAGCTAATTTTTAATCTCATGTTGACTTTCTTTCAGTACTTAGTATGTTTCCTTCTTTCTTCTCTTTGTTCCTCAGAAAATATATTCCGAAGCAGAGTAAGAATTATCTATTGTTTTGGACTTTTTTAGGGGGAATTGGGATTTAAGTGCATTAAGGTGCTTCTAGAAACTTTTTTCCTTTCTCCTCTTTTGATTAGTTACTTTTAATTTGAAAATTCAGTAAAAGAAAAGCATTGTCTATGCAAGTTAATTTCTTTTCCCTACCTTTTGAAAGGACTGCCAGTCCCCTGTGAAAAAAAAGGGAAGAAAAAAAAAGGAAGTGGGGGATCACAAAGTAAAATTTCTGAAGTTATTTCACATGAGACAACCTAGAGGTCACACTAGATCTCTCTCTTAATAGATTAGTGGGGACCTTGCCATTTCACAGTTCCTAGGTAGATATCTGGTGTCCTCCTAGGAAGTTGAAGATGAGGGGAATATTAGAGCAGAGAGTGAGAAAGAAACATTTTTTCTTTCTTCCTTGAATTGTTTTATATGCCAAGGGAAATACTGGAAGGTCTTTGAAGCAAAAATATGTGCAAATTCAGGGATTTGGGTAAAATTGTCTTTATAGGTAATCTCGAAGAAGCCATTTCACAAGGATTTTATGAGGGTAGTGGTGACTCTTCTTTACAATTAATTCTTGAGATACTCTAGACTACTCCCACCCAGAATCCCTTTGGTTCCTAAGTTTTGATTTTTACTTAAGTGTAGTATGTATCTGATTTTTTGTTATCTGTTTGTTTTCAGGTAATTATCCAGGGAGATAGACACTGTAAAGTTTGATTTCTCTATCTTGAAGTTTATAAATTAAATGTTTCAAATATTGTTGATTTTTATATTTTTGTAAAAATTATACTTTTTCATGGCTGAATATTGAATTTGGTTAGTTTTGAGATTTTCAGTATTCTTAGTTCACTTATGCTTACAGTAAAGTAATAACCTGTTTACCTTTTTCTAATTTAATGTTACTCTAAAGATAAACACTTGGAATGGGTAAAATTTGCATAGTAATTATTATTTCTTCTTTTTTAAAAACAACTAGTCAATACCACCTTTGAGCCAGCCTTATGTGGAAGGCTTGTGTGTTTCTCTTGAACCTCTACCTCCTCTACCACCTTTACCACCTCTTCCACCTGAAGATCCAGAACAGCCTCCAAAACCACCTTTTGCAGATGAGGAAGAAGAGGAAGAAATGCTGCTTCGAGAAGAGCTACTTAAATCTCTAGCGAATAAAAGAGCTTTCAAGCCAGAGGTAATTTCGGTACCTGAACCTCTAGGTGGTGCTATTGAGCTTAGTTTTAGGTAGCCCTAGTTTTCTCTGCTAGTTTGAGATTCATTGGGCTTTTCAGTAAAGTGGGGATAAGTCTGATACTACTTTGCTCAAGACCTTTAAAGGCGACAGAAATTTCTTTTCATTTAAAATTGCTTCATATCTGTCTCTTTCTTCTTTAGGAAACATCCAGTAATAGTGACCCTCCTTCACCTACAGTTCTGAACAATTCACAGCCTGTGCCAAGAAGCAATCTATCGATAGTCAGTATTAATACAGTATCTCAGCCTAGGATACAGAATCCAAAGTTTCACAGAGGACCTCGTCTTCCACGAACTGTGATCTCGGTAAAAACAAACAAAATAATTAGTCTTATTGTTATTTAAACAGATTGTGAGAAATTTGTCTGCAGTTTTGCTATCCTATTCCCTAACTCCTAGTTTATTATATACAAACATATATGTATTATTTTTTATTTATTAATAGTGAAATGGGGGCAGCTTCTTCACTTGAAAACTGGTAGAGTTCATGATAATATTTTTTGGGAAGCATTATTTTCCTCATAGTGGTATTTTTTGCCATGTCCTCAGTTTTTGTTCCATATAAATTGGTCCGTTTAGATATTCTGTCTAGTCAGTTTTAGCAAATTATATATATTTTTTATTTCTTCCATCTTTGCTCATAATTTTTCAATTAATGGCTATACTATAATGGAAGAACTTATGATGTTTTTCAGTGTTTATTAAGGAGATTGAAATGACAATTTATTTCTACCTTGTTTTCTAATGGCTTTAAAGTAAAATAAATGGAGCAAAGCCAAGTTGAAATCTTGCCTCTGTTAGGTAAAATTATCCTCCATATATAAGCACAAAAGCCAAAAACTTTTGTTAATAATGTAGAATTATTAATTTTTTCTTTGGCTTTAAAAGGTTAATTTAGATTGCATTATGGTTTTTTATAGAAAGTTGGAGAAAATAAGACTTAATGAAGAAAATGATGATAGTAGTATCTAGAAAGACTGACAATATAATCAATAGAATATTTTTATGTTTTTGGATATAACCAGTATCTGTGGAATGGGACAAAATAAGTCAATTAATACAATATAAACAGGAGGAACCATAGACTGTCTGCTTGAAACCCATTATTTTTATGAATTTAAATTCATACAGATAAAGTGACTTGTTCAAGGTCATGAAGCTAATTGTGGTAGAGCCAAGAAAAGGATAGAGATACTTTTTTTTTTTTTCTTTTGTGGTATGCGGGCCTCTCACTGCTGTGGCCTCTCCCGTTGCGGAGCACAGGCTACGGACGCACAGGCCCAGCGACCATGGCTCACAGGCCCAGCCGCTCCGCGGCACGTGGGATCTTCCCGGACCGGGACACGAACCCGTGTCCCCTGCATGGGCAGGCGGGCTCTCAACCACTGCGCCACCAGGGAAGCCCGGATAGAGATACTTTTGTCATCAAGAGTAACAAATATATTGTCTTTGCAGCTTCCAAAGCATAAATCAGTGGTTGTAACCCTAAATGATTCCGATGATAGTGAATCTGATGGAGAGGCATCCAAGTCAACCAATAATAGTGTTTTTGGTGGATTGGAGTCCATGATTAAAGAAGCAAGACGAACTGCTGAGGTAAGTGCAGTAATGAAAGATGAAAAGAAGATTTATTGACAATCATTAAAGTTTGTTTTTCCTGGAAATTTAGACCTTAAAGGTTTAGATTTTTAATATATCAAATTATGGAAATATAAATAAGAATTACGGAAATTATAAATAATAGAAATAAGTATTTGTATTATTAGGAGTTTATATAATGAAGCATGTATAAATTTAGATAGGTTTAACTATTAAAAAACCCCTTTTATTTTTATTCCCAGTTGACTGTCCCTTTTTTCAAAATAGTAAAATTTTGTGGATAGTTGTCCTCTGTACTAAGGAAATTTATTGTTTTGGAATTTTGTTATATTACCAGAAAATAGTTTTTTTATCAAAGTGTATCACCTAAATACAACTTTTATCCCTATTCCTAATTGCAACAGTTGCTTAGATATGAAGTAGTTCAGTTATTTTCAAACCATAAGTCTTGACTACTTACTGGGATTGTACAATTAATTTGGTGGTTAACGGCCAGCATTGTGTTGTTTTAAACGGAATAGAAAATAATGATGAAGATATTTATTTATTTCTAAATATATAAATGTGCACTGGATAATGTAAAATATAGATCTTAGTGTGGGATTATAAAAGCTTTGATTTGGTTGACTTCAAATGTTTTCTAGCAAGCTTCAAAACCGAAAGTACCTCCAAAATCTGAAAAAGAAAATGATCCCATGCGAACACCTGAAGCTTTGCCTGAAGAAAAGAAGATTGAATATAGATTGTTAAAGGAAGAGATTGCCAAGTAAGTGGCATTTTATGTAATTAGCTTTAATCTGTATACAGTTTATTGGCATTGGGAAATGAAGATGATGATTTTTATCCAAGATGAAGAGTTAATGTTTTTAGAACTTGCACAGGAGGGGGAGCCAGATGATCATCTATAAGCTTGAAGGCAGTGATGCACCGAGGTATAAACAGCTTAGAAAAAGATAAAAACTGTTACAAAGGAGAACTACACTATCAGCTTTGAATGCCAACTTGGGTCATGCATATTGGTCATCATTGTTATTAGTCAATATGTTAGTCACTTAGTTAATATTTTTACTTTATTTTATGAAATAGAATACATCTTTAAAAAATAATTTCAGTTTATCTCTTGGTATAATTTATTAATCTTTATTGATTATTTTAGTCGTGAGAAACAGCGTTTGATTAAATCAGATCAGCTGAAGACAAGTTCATCATCCCCAGCAAACTCTGATGTAGAAATTGATGGGATTGGCAGGATAGCAATGGTTACTAAGCAGGTTACAGATGCAGAAGCAAAACTTAAAAAACATAGGTGAGTCTCATTATCTGATTAAATACTGCATGTATCTAAGTGTTCCTATATTAGAGGGATATATTTTTGTGGTGTATGTCAATAATAAGTATACTGTGTGATTACTAATTCTTTCATACTTGATAGGCCTAGAGAAGGCTATCATTTTGTTGAATTGTACATTTACGTGAAGTAATAGTATTAATGTTTAAAAATATCAAGACTTCAAAAGAAAGTTTTCCCCTTCAGATTTATGTATGGCTTAAACCTCTGGCATGTTTTTTAAAGACCTTTATTGGAAGCACATTTTTATTGTTAAAATTGGTAGATTTGATTGTTGGAAATAGTCATTACTTAGTCTGTTCAGTAAGACACATGGTTAAATATTGTGTTATTACAAAAACTATGATATGCAGTAACATTAAGATATACCCTGATAATAGAGATCTAAAAAATGTTACTCATAGATGAAATATTGTGGTGACCATAAATCTCCAAAATTATCAACGAGAAATGGTACTGTGTATGTTTTAAAAGAAATTAAAATAAATTCATTTAGATTCCATTTCTTTAATAACTTTTATAACAAATGAAAAGATTTTAAAAAATTCTTTGTCTTTCTATTCCCCATTCTCTTTATCACATATTCTCTGTTTTTATGATTCATTCTAGATGTCATGTGTTGTGACTGTTTGAAATGCGGTATCTTTCTGGGAAAGATGCTTCATTTTTTTTTATCATAATATTCAGTAGTTGAAAAGATGAAAATCTGTATCTGTAAATTTGTCTTTTTGTCCTGATTTTTACTTCTCAGTTCCAGACTTTACATCTGTCTATTATTTAAAAATTAGACTTCTTTTTCTCTCCTTTGCTTTACTTTAGAAAAAATGAGTTAGAGGTTTGTAAATTAATTAAATGTTCTTGATTATGTTTATTAGATGTTTATTTGTGTGTTTATTAGGAGCATTATAAATGAAACTAAACAGCGATTTTCTGTCTTAAGTCCTCATTTTTCTTTTTTTATTTGAGGTTTTTTAAATGTTTTTAATTGTTGGGGGGGATGTTGGGTCTTCGTTGCTGCACGCGGGCTTTCTTTAGTTGTGGTGAGCGGGGCTACTCTTCATTGTGGCATGTGGGCTTCAGTAGTTGTGGCGCGTGGGCTTCAGTAGTTGCGGCGCACGGGCTTTAGTAGTTGTGGCTCGTGGGCTCTATAGCGCAGGCTCGGTAGTTGTGGTGCACGGGCTTGGTTGCTTCACGGCTTTTGGGATCTTCCTGGACCAGAGCTTGAACCTGTGACCCCTGCATTGGCAGGTGGATTCTTAACCACTGCACCACCAGGGAAGCCCTCTTAAGTCCTCATTTTTCAGGAGTTATTTAGGGCTACATTGAAATTTACTATTAATAGCTTTTCAACTGTAATTCACATTACTCAGATGCATGTGGTTTTTTTTTTTAAAGATCAGACCCAGGGAATTCTCTGGTGGTCCATTGGTTAGGACTCTGCGCTTTCATTGCTGAGGGCCTGGGTTCAGTATCTGGTCAGGGAACTAAGATCCCACAAGCTGCGTGGTGCTGCCAAAAAAAAAAAAAAAAAGGCAACCAACCCATATTTGCTTTTATAAAATGTAACAGTGTCTATCTGAATACTTACTTTATTCTTCTAAATATTCACCTCTGTGTATCATAAACATATTTTTAAAAATGAGCTATTAGTTTGTAAGTTTTTTATTCTGATGGTATCAGTCCACTAGTTTAGAAAAATGTTCATAAGACTTTTGTTATTTCCCAATTAGGATTCTCTTGATGAAAGATGAATCTGTTTTAAAGAATCTAGTACAGCAAGAAGCTAAGAAGAAAGAATCTGTTCGAAATGCTGAAACAAAAATTACAAAACTTACAGAGCAGCTTCAGGCAACAGAGAAAATTCTCAATGTCAACAGAATGTTTTTGAAGAAGCTTCAGGAACAAGTAATGTTCTTTTCTTAAATTCAAATATTGTAGTCCCATGTTTACTACACATTTTTATGGGCCAAATTTTTAATAAAACCATAAACCAAAGCCATCAAAATGTGTAACCTATACATTGTTCTCCATTGAGATGTAATATTAGCATATTTTTAATTTTCAGTTGCATACCCTAAAGAAATTATGTTTAAGAAGGTATTTCCTCTCCTAAGATTTACATATTCAGAATTACCCTATATTTCAGATTCACAAAGTTCAACAACGTGTTACAGTTAAGAAAGCTTTGACTCTGAAGTATGGAGAAGAACTTGCTCGTGCAAAAGCAGTGGCTAGTAAAGAAATAGGAAAACGTAAACTGGAACAAGATCGCCTTGGAGTAAGTTGTTTGTAGAAATATTTAATGTTTGAAAAGGAGAAGGTTTTAATTATTCTTTTGAGGGTAAGAGATGCATAAAAAGTTCAAGCTTTTCCCTGCAGATTCAAAGAGAATAAGATTAAAGTTTTGTTTTTAAATGGCACCCACATATTTGGAAACTTATTTTTTAAATTTATTTTGACTTTTTTTGTTTGTTTTTTGTACCTCATAGATTAGCAAATCTGTTGGAGTCTTTTGTAAAACTTTTATTCTCGTTATTGACTTAGTTTTATAATGTTGGCATTGTATTGTAGGGATAGCACAATTATCTTACCAAAAATTGTTTATAAGGTCATAGCAGTATAAAATATATCATTTTTCCCCCCAGCCTAACAAAATGATGAGACTGGACAATTCTCCAATATCAAGTCCAAGAAAGCATTCAGCAGAACTAATTGCTATGGAAAAAAGACGATTGCAAAAGCTAGAATATGAATATGCCCTGAAAATTCAGAAACTAAAAGAAGCCAGGGCACTTAAAGCAAAGGAACAGCAAAATATTGGTCCACTTGTGGAAGAGGAACCTGAATTTTCTTTGCCTCAACCCTCACTTCACGATCTGACTCAAGATAAATTAAGTCTGGACACTGAGGAAAATGATGTTGATGATGAGATTTTGTCTGGGTCAAACAGAGAAAGAAGAAGATCCTTCTTAGAATCCAATTCTTTTACTAAACCTAACCTTAAGCACACTGATACACCTAACAAAGAATGTATAAACAAACCTACTAAGAATACAGTAGAAAAACCAGAACTTTTTCTAGGGTTAAAAATTGGTGAATTGCAGAAATTATATTCAAAAGCTGATAGCTTAAAACAACTGATTTTAAAAACTACCACAGGCATTACAGACAAGGTTTTGCATGGTCAGGTAACTGAACATTTCATATTCTTTATAAAATCTAGAATTCACCCCAGCCTTTATTACCATATGAAATTTCTCTTTTCTTTTGCAGGAGATTTCTGTGGATGTGGATTTCGTGACAGGACAGAGTAAAACAACAGAAGTGAAGCCATGTCCGTTTAGACCCTACCATAGTCCCCTTCTAGTTTTTAAGTCTTACAGGTATAGAAGAAAGATTCAGTAAACTTGAGGTTCAGGATTGCTCCTTGTTCTTAATGATATCTTAATCTAGAATGTGTGATGACCATGAAAAAAAATTGAATCATGGCTGCTCAGAAATGAACTTGTCCTTTTAGGGAATATAAAAATTTAAGTGCCTTGTTATACTTGAACCAAACAGGAAGTAAGATTTAACTCACACTTGGGTTTACTAATTCTTATCAAATCCTAATTTCTGGCTACTGGTGAAATTGTGGAGAATTCTGAATTACTATATCTGTTAAGGATAAGACTGTTAAGACTCTTTAGAAGCTGTGAGACTATTAAATTGGTATGATTTACTCATAAAATCGTACAACACCTACCAGGTAGTATAGACTTTTTCTCTAGTTTTTTGGTTGGCTGGTAATGTGTGGAAGAAATACCAGTGTTATACAGCATTTTATTATGTGGTAGGAAAACACTACATTTAGAATACAGGATATTTTTGTTCTTTTTTTTCTATTTCAGATATTTTATGTCTGGGTATAAAAGTAGTTTGCCCCTATGACTTGATATTCTGGTTGTTTTCTAGAGTTAATTTTGGTATTAAGTAATTAGATAAATAGTAAGCTCAAAGTATAGAAACTTTAATTGAGAAAGAAAAAATGAAAAAATTTAAAAATTTCTGAGGAATGTTTATGGAGCATCGTAATGTGCCTCTCTACCTCTTTTCTTAGATTTAGTCCATACTATCGAACCAAGGAAAAACTTCCCCTAAGCTCAGTATCATATAGTAATATGATCGAACCAGATCAGTGTTTCTGCCGTTTCGATTTAACAGGAACATGTAATGATGATGATTGTCAGTGGTGAGTAGTTTTTATTTGTTAACATTTTATAATTTAAAAGGCAGTCTTGGTTATGTAGCTTTGATATATACATGATTATCTTTTCTGTGTTGTTATTTTATTTTAGGCAGCATACACAAGACTATACGCTTAGCCGAAAACAGCTATTCCAGGACATTCTGTCATATAATCTGTCTTTGATTGGTTGTTCAGAGACAAGCACTGATGAAGAAATTGCTGCTGCAGCAGGTTTTAAAGACCTCTTATTTCCCAAGTGAAAATTGAATTTAGGCAATTTAAAAGTTTTATATTCAGTTGTTGACATCTTTAAATAGCCATAATAATTCAATACATTCATCTATGACACTTTATCTGGATCTGCTCTGTCCAGTACAGTAGTCACTAACCATGTGTTGCTATTTAAATCTAAGTTAATTAAAATAAAAATTTGCTTCCTCAGTCACACTAGCCACATTTCAGGTGCTCAGTAGGCACTATTGAGCTCAGTGTTGGTAAGTGGTTACCAGTAAGACAGTGCAGATGTAAGACATATCCATTATTGCAGACAGTTCTTTTGATGGCGGTCATCTAAATATTTCACTTTATTTAGAAGAATATGTTTTAACATAGTATAGATATATTACCAATGATTTTAAAATAGACCCTATTTTTATTTACTATTTTCAAAAATAGAGGGGGATTAGAAGTTGAGGTGACTACAGTTTCAGATTCTACAATGAAATATAAAAGGACTTTATACACTTTGACACTGTAGAAAGCCTAGATTACTGCCAGACATTGTGAATAAATGTTAAGCTTTTCCCCAGATTTAGTGCCAAATATTAAACCTTAAACTACAAGTCTTTTCCAAGTAGGAGAATTAGTGTTTGTTAAATTCAGTATTATCACAACTCAGAGTGATTGTAACATCACTGAATCTATTCAGTCATTCCTAATTAGGGACTTTAATTTTCACTTGCTTAGGTTGTTTTAGGAAATACTTTTTTTCAGTCCAAATTGGGGTGCATGATATGGTAGGATTTGCTGTAGTAGTTAAGATAATGTGTAGACCCTGCCCTTTAGAAGGGCATAGGTGTTTTTGACTAGTACCTTTAATTTTTAAACTATTCTTTACTTCATACTCTGTAATTAGCCTCATCTCTGTAATCCATGGTTTTTATACTTTTTATGAAGATAGCATGGCTCTAATTTCAGAAAAATATGTTGAGAAACTTTTTGGAGTAAACAAAGATCGAATGTCAATGGACCAGATGGCTGTTCTCCTTGTGAGCAATATCAATGAAAGTAAAGGCCATAGTGAGTATGTGTATTTTTCTCTCGCACAAAAGGACCTTAGAGTTTATGAGAACAAATTTTTTGGCATTATGTAAAAATATATATATATCATGTCTGAGTAACATGATAGAATAAATTTAGCTCTTTTTGAGTACTATTTGGGTATCCTTCACAACTATAAAAGACTAGTTCTGTTAACCAGCAGTCTTCTCCTGTCTACTTTAGCACCTCCATTTACAACCTACAAAGATAAAAGAAAGTGGAAGCCAAAGTTTTGGAGAAAACCTATTTCAGAGAATAATTTCAGCAGTGATGAGGAACAGTCTACAGGACCTATTAAGTATGGTAAGAAGTAATTTAAGATCCAGAATCATTAAATTGTGGTGTTACACTTTGCTAACACTTTGCTAATCTTTTGGTGTAATCTACTAGCCTTTTAAAAGTTTCTGTTTTTAAAAAAGTGATGCTGCTTGGCATTTAAGGCAGTTAGTTCTTGGGTACAGGATGTTTTGTTTTCATGACCCCTGCCCAGTAAATGCATGGATCACCCTTTAGTAAATGTGACAACTTTAAATATTACTTGAGTGGAGAGAGGGGAGCAGTGCTGTTCCCATTTGAGAACTACTGCCTGGCCTGTGTCCTTCTTGAGAGCAGGAGTTCTGTTTTGTTTTATCTTTGAGTCTGTGTTTTCTGACATGCAGTAGGCTCACAGAATGAATGAATTAAATGAGTGAACAAAGTAATGTATAAATGAGTGCGTTATTGTCGAGTACATCTTACATTATATTCTCAAGTTTGCATAATTTAATTGCCTACTATTTGTGTATTAGCAAATATGCTCTCCTGTACTTATTTACATTAACACTTTTCTCTAATTTAGATGTAGTGGAATATGGAATAAATCATCTTCATAAATTATTATAACTTTCTCTTAAAACTTAATGAATGTGATTATCAGTTGATGTCATTTACGCTTAGAGAGGTCATACTTCTGGTTTGCCCAGCACAGTCCTAGTTTATACCTGTCATCCTGGTGTAATTTTTATTAACATCCCTTTTTTCTCTTAGAAGTGTCCTGGTTTGGACAATAAACTATATGATTGCTCTACCTTAAAGCTATGAGCTTTAGATTTTTAGATTATTTTAAAGATAAGACCAATCGTTTTTTCTTGGGTTTGTGGATTTAGAGAAATTGTGAAGCTAATAGTGCTTTTTCTTATAGCCTTCCAGCCAGAGAACCGAATAAATGTTCCAGCTTTGGATACAGTTGTCACTCCAGATGATGTCAGATACTTTACAAATGAGACTGATGACATTGCTAATTTAGAAGCAAGTGTGCTTGAAAATCCTTCTCATGTACAACTTTGGCTCAAGCTTGCATACAAGTACTTGAATCAAAATGAGGGGTACGTCCCCTTCTATCTTTGTGTAAACTGTTGCACATTTATATTTTTATGTTTGAAGTTTATTTCATCTCTGGTAATCAGGTTTCCTTTCTACTATCAATGGAGTCTGTTTTTTGACAAAGACAAAAGTACTTAATTGTTTAAAAGCTATTAGAAAAAGTTTAAGATTAGATCTTGAGTTATGTGCATGGCTTAGTGTGTAGGTAATAAATTAGCTACAGTTTTTAACTTAAGTAGGCTCTTATTTCAAAGTAATGTCAGTTAAAACAGTAAATTCAGAGTGGTCCAAGAATTAATCATTGGGTTTTTTAATAAGTCAGGTAGTCATGGTCTCAATAAAATAGTGATAAAGTCACAGTGGAACAGGTTAAATTTTATGTTAATTTTAATTTGGAGATTTAAAACTTGTCTAAGAACCTCTAAATTCTGGTGAATTGACTTTTTTCTGTGTGTGGTGTTATGTATATTCAAATAAGATAAATAGTAATTTATCTCAAAAATGACAGCTCCTATTACATAATTGTGTTTTTTGACTCCTACTTGTTGATAAGATTGCCAGGAATAATCTCTTATTACCAGGAGTAATATATATTACGGTAATTTTAGAATTACAATAGTCAGGTTTTTTTTTTTTAAAACAGGCTGCTCTGTCTTAAAACTTGGTATAAAAACTTTTTTAAGGTAGCACTGCAGAATGCTAATACATCACATATACCTGAATATGGTGCTTATTTAACTTGCCTTGTGTGTCATTTTCATGTTAATAGGGTAAGTTACAGTGTTTTATTTTCTGACTCATTTACTGAGTGAAGGCCAAAAAACTGTACATTATTTTATGAATAGGATCATAAGAGACAGTTTTCTTCTCCAAGAGATAGCAAGCCCTTGACTGTTGAAAAGAACTATTATATTGAAAGCTTTGATTATTTTGTGCTGGTAGTAGCTGGCCTTGATGGAGAATTGTTTAACTTTTCCCATTCCCAGACCAGTGTAAATCATAAAAGGTATTGCTGAATATGGATATAAAGCACATTTGAAGTTGATAATCTAGTGGTTTTATAACACTGTGTTTTTATCTGGTAAATGCACATTGAACATCCACTTAAAAGGGAATTGTTGGGTCAGTGGGAAATCGGGACCTGTTTTAGATGGATGTGATTTAAAATCTTAATCTACCTCCCTTTGTCATTGGTGATTCTAGCTTCTTGGTAGGTTCTAATAGAAAATGGAATTTAAAAGTTGATGTATTAGAACTAAACTGATTTTAAAAGTATTTTCAAACGTTAAAAAAAATGGTCCTGCTTTTTCTTTCAAACATGTAGGCTATGTTCTGAGTCCTTGGATTCTGCTTTAAATGTTCTGGCTCGAGCTTTGGAAAACAACAAAGACAATCCAGAAATTTGGTGTCATTACCTCAGATTGTTCTCAAAAAGAGGAACCAAGGAGGAGGTGCAGGAAATGTGTGAAACAGCTGTTGAATATGCTCCTGATTATCAAAGTTTTTGGACTGTGAGTAGAAAAGATAAATTTGTGTGTATGTGTGTTATCAATAATTCTTTAGTTCATCTTAAATATTGATGTGTAGGTTAATAGATCATATGTTTTGTCTGCATACAGATACAATAATAACCTTACTTTCACTGTCCAGCAACCCCAAAACCACTTCTCTGGATCAGGATTAATTTAGACTAAACAAGACAGTATTTCGTGAAGAGGTGATTTTTGTTGTTGTTGTTTACTTTATTGGTAATGAGGAAACATAAACATTTTAAAACATTTTATACTAACCTATTCTTAAGCAGTTTTGGTTTGGGCAAAGTTAAATGAATTTTTTGCTAAACACCTGAAAGTAATTTAAATTTTTTTTTTTTGCGGTACGTGGGCCTGTCACTGTTGTGGCCTCTCCCGCTGCGGAGCACAGGCTCCGGACGCGCAGGCTCAGCGGCCATGGCTCATGGGCCCAGCCGCTCCGCAGCACGTGGGATCTTCCCGGACCGGGGCACGAACCCGTGTCCCCTGCATCGGCAGGCGGACTCTCAACCACTGCGCCACCAGGGAAGCCCTAAAGAAAATTTTTTTATGCTTATATAACATTTTCATGAAAGCCAGGAAATAATTTGGTCTTTTTATTATATGCCCTCGTTACTTATGGAAAATACTTTATCTGTAAATCATACTAATATCGAGCCTTGCTAAGTTTAAAAGATTTGGTGAAAAAGTGGGTTTTTCCTCATTCTCTGAGAAAATGGGGTGTTTCTTACCCAGGCTTAAACTTAAAATTATGATTAATTCACTTAGTGAATTAATAAAATAAATATTCATTAATATGTGAACTTTTACCAGCTGAACTCAGGAATTATTAGATTCAGATAAACTTTCATATAAACTGTTTCTATCAGATCTGTCATTTACTTGCTAACTGAAATTCAGAACAGATAGATTTGGATAACATGGTATCCCTTAATGAATGAACTTGCCACTTTCTTACTCTCCTAACTCACTGAATAGATTTAGACACTGAAAAATGCTTGACTTTTAACCTGCAGCCTTGCTATTAATGCAGTTAATGCTATTGATCACCACAAATTATAAGGTGTAATGTTTTCCCTTAAGTTGGTCTTTAAAGGACCTCTTAATTTCTTTAAAAGATTAAATCTTTTGGGCTTCCCTGGTGGCGCAGTGGTTTAGAATCCGCCTGCCGATGCAGGGGACACGGGTTCGTGCCCCGGTCCGGGAAGATCCCACATGCCACGGAGCGGCTGGGCCCGTGAGCCATGGCCGCTGAGCCTGTGCGTCCGGAGCCTGTGCTCCGCAACGGGAGGGGCCACGACAGTGAGAGGCCCGCGTACCGCAAAAAAGGAAAAAAAAAAAAAAAAAAAAAGATTAAATCTTTTAATTATTTTGTCACATATTTCTTATATGAATGCTATTGTCAAAATTTTTATACAGTCACACACCTGAGCAATTCAGATTGTATGTGATCATAAACGTGAGCTTTTGGAGATCCATCGTGGTCTTGCTGCCATTTATTGATTCAAGGAAAGGACACGTGAAATTGCTTTACTGATAATCCTGAGAGTATATCTGTATTGTTTTAGTTTTCATCTGATTCCACTTTCCAACTTGTGGTAGAAGGGGAAATCTAGGTTATAATATTGTATGATGGGTTTATACATATTTGTAATTGTCCTTTTTATAGAAATTGAATTTTTAATATGTGATAGTTTCTTAATGAAATGTGAAAAATCTGTAGTTTTAGATTATTCTTATGAAGCAGGAGTAATCATATGAAATCCCTTTGGGCAGTTTCTGCACCTAGAAAGCACCTTTGAAGAAAAGGATTACGTATGTGAGAGAATGGTGGAGTTCCTGATGGGAGCAGCCAAGCGGGAAACATCAGATATTCTGTCCTTTCAGCTTTTAGAGGCTCTTTTGTTTAGAGTTCAGCTACACATATTTACTGGAAGATGCCAAAGTGCACTTGCAGTTTTACAGGTAAACATTTATTACAGCATTTAATGACATTCTGTAGAGAATTTTTTAAAGGTTTAAAACAGTACAGGTAGCATTGTTGAAAGGTAAGGACACAGGCTTTAGATTTGAATCTTTGTTTGCCACTTACTGGTAAGTTGTGTGAATTTGTATAAGTTTACAGCTGTTTCCTCTTTTGCTTATTTAGTAGGGATAATACCTTATTTAGAGTGTTTATCAGGTTTAAATGAAAATAATAATTGCTGAGTACCCACCAGAATAAACTTCAATATTCAAACCATAAGGGGAAAAAATTAGTCCATAGTGAAAATCTTCTATATGGGTGTGGTGAGGTTTTTTGTTTATTTTTACTCTTTTCTCTTTATCTTACTAGATTTTGAATATCAAGATACTTCAAATGTACAAATGAATTTAACCTTTTCATTAATTATGTCATAAACCTTAGCATAGTAAAAATTATGTTAATCTGGTACTGATATCTCTAAAGAGTTTTTCCATTAAAAAAATTGGTGAGTATCAGAATTTTGACTTAGGTATTTAAGAACCATGCCAAAGAAATAAAACACTTTTAATCTTCTTTGCCTTCACAGTTGAATCTTATTAGGAATATTTTTTAAAACACCTTCAGATTATTTTTCCATTTTACCTAGAATGCATTGAAATTGGCTAATGATGGAATAGTAGCTGAATACCTTAAAACAAGTGATCGATGTTTGGCATGGCTGGCCTACATACATCTTATTGAATTCAATGTTCTCCCTTCAAAATTTTATGATCCATCTAATGCCAATCCTTCAAGAATTGTTAATATAGAACCATTTGTAATGCCATGGCAAGCAGTTCAAGATGTAAAGACTAATCCTGACATGTTGTTAGCAGTATTTGAAGGTAAGTATAAATGTTTATAAATTATTTAGAACATCAACTTATCGCTTATTATGATTCTTCAAAATTAAATGAAACAAATTTATGTATTGCAAGTTATGGTTTTACACTTTATTATATAAATGCTTAAAATTAAGGATTGAGTCAGTTAAGATGGGCATTGGCATCTATGGAAGCCACATTTTTCTGATTATGGCAAAGGATATCAGCTAAATATGTAGATAATATAGCATATTTACATAGGTTTAATGAGTTGATTGAATCATAGAACCAGGTAAGTTTTTGTACAGCAATCTATCAAGGTAAAAGTTAAAAGATAATATCTTTTTTTTTTAACATCTTTATTGGAGTATAACTGTTTTACAATAGTGTGTTAGTTTCTCCTTTACAACAAAGTGAATCAGTTATACATATACATATGTTCCCATATCTCTTCCCTCTTGCGTCACCCTCCCTCCTACCCTCCCTATCCAACCCCTCTAGGTGGTCACAGAGCACAGAGGTGATCTCCCTGTGCTATACGGCAGCTTCCCACTAGCTATCTAATTTACATTTGGTAGTGTATATATGTCCCTGCCACTCTCTCACTTAGTCACATCTTACCCTTCCCCCTCCCCATATCCTCAAGTCCATGCTCTAGTAGGTCTGTGTTTTATTCCCGTCCTATCACTAATCTCTTCATGACATTTTGTTTTTCTTAAGATTCCATATATATGTGTTAGCATACGGTATTTGTTTTTCTCCTTCTGACTTACTTCACTCTGTATGACAGACTCCAGGTCTATCCACCTCATTACAAACAACTCAGTTTCATTTCTTTTTATGGCTGAGTAATATTCCATTGTATATATGTGCCACATCTTCTTTATCCATTCATCTGTTGATGGACACTTAGGTTGCTTCCATGTCCTGGCTATCGTAAATAGAGCTGCAATGAACATTTTGGTACATGACTCTTTTTGAATTATGGTTTTCTCGGGGTATATGCCTAGTAGTGGGATTGCAGGGTCGTATGGTAGTTCTATTTGTAGCTTCTTAAGGAACCTCCATACTGTTCTCCATAGTGGCTGTATCAATTTACATTCCCACCAGCATTGCAAGAGGGTTCCCTTTTCTCCACACCCTCTCCAGCATTTATTGTTTCTAGAGTTTTTGATGATGGCCAATCTGACCAGTGTGAGATGATATCTCATTGTAGTTTTGATTTGCATTTCTCTAATGATTAATGATGTTGAGCATTTTTCATGTGTTTGTTGGCAATCTGTATATCTTCTTTGGAGAAATGTCTATTTAGTTCTTCTGCCCATTTTCGGATTGGGTTTTTTGTTTTTTTGTTATTGAGCTGCATGAGTTGCTTATAAATTTTGGATATTAATCCTTTGTCAGTTGCTTCATTTGCAACTATTTTCTCCCATTCTGCGGTTGTCTTTTTGTCTTATTTATGGTATCCTTTGCTGTGCAAAAGCTTTTAAGTTTCATTAGGTCCCATTTGTTTATTTTTGTTTTTATTTCCATTTCTCTAGGAGATGGGTCAAAAAGGATCTTGCTGTGATTTATATCATAGAGTGTTCTGCCTATGTTTTCCTCTAAGAGTTTGATAGTGTCTGGTTTTACATTTAGGTCTTTAACCCATTTTGAGTTTATTTTTGTGTATGGTGTTAGGGAGTGTTCTAATTTCATTCATTTACATGTAGCTGTCCAGTTTTCCCAGCACCACTTATTGAAGAGACTGTCTTTTCTCCACTGTATATCCTTGCCTCCTTTGTCATGATTATTTTTATTTTATTTTATTTATTTTATTTTTTCAAGTAATTAATATTTTCTCCATCAGTCAGTGAGTTTGATTCCTCTATGTACTAACCGAGGTATCTGCTTTGGAACATATATAAGATATAAAGCCTGTTCCCTTCTAATAAGAAGTATATAGCCTAGTCAGAAGATAAAATCTATACATCTGACATAATTAATAAACATATGAGGCCACATAACTAACTGTCTATTAGTATATAGTCTAAATTCTGTACTTAGAGAAGAGACTGGGATATGTGATTTAGAGAATTACATGGTACAGGCCATAAACCTGAAGGGAAGAGATTATTGCAGGTTGGCATGATCAAGTATGTCTTCATAGGCGAATTAGGACTTAGAGCTGGACTTTGAAGCTTTCCTATAATGTGACTGACATGGTGGGCCTCCTCAAAGATGGGACTCTTGTATTATTTTTATATTTCTCAAGGGCCTATAATGTCTGGCAGTGTACTGAGCGCTTAGTAAATGTTCATTGAATAAACTAGGGAAGAAAGGAGGTAAAAGGACATTCCTATTAGGGGAGCTAAGTAAACAAAAAGCAACAAGTAGATAGGAATTGGTACAATGGATTTAAAAGGAGATTAGAAGAAGGGAGAGTCCTTATCAAAGTGAGACTTTTTGTGCTGGAGAACAGTAGGAATTAAGCTTGATAAGTGGAAATGATACCAGATTTTCAAGAACTTTTAAGTATGGTAGGCTTGATGGCAATAGAGATTCTTTAAGAAAGAAAGAATATGCTGGAGAGAAATGATACCAAAGGTAGGAAAACGGACCAGAAGCTGACAGCCATAACTGAGGCATTAAAAAAAGTAACCTGGGAAAGAGAGGGGTTTTTTTTCTTTTTTTTTTTGTGGTACGTGGGGCTCTCACTGTTGTGGCCTCTCCCGTTGCGGAGCACAGGCTCTAGACGCGCAGGCTCAGCGGCCATGGCTCACGGGCCCAGCCACTCCGCGGCATGTGGGATCTTCCCAGACTGGGGCACCAACCCATGTCCCCTGCATCGGCAGGCGGACTCTCAACCACTGCGCTGCCAGGGAAGCCCAAGAGAGAGTATTTATTGGAGACATTTTAAGTTACCATATAGAGATTAGGGACAGATTAAATGTCAGGGAAGAAGAGAAAAAATAGTCAAAGATAATTTCAGGGTTTTGAGACCAGGAAAAGGAAAAAGGGTACTAATAGAAAACTGGTGAATTGGGAAGACTGATTTTGGTAGTAGGAGTGGTATTTGTGAATGATAATTGGTCACCCAAGTGGAAATGCTTGTTGGCAGAAGGAAATAAGGAAGTGCACCTTAAATGGACAATTCTGGGTAGAGAAATGGATTTGAAAGTTATCAACATAGGAATTATTGTATTATATAGTGCTTTACAGTTTTTAATGTGCACTCCCAGTAAGTTATTCACCAGCTGAAGCTATGAGATACTTTCTTTGAGGAAATGGAGATTTAAAAATATAGCAGTAAGGGGTACAAGGGAGAATTGAGTCAGTGAATGAGACCAAGAGAAAATATAAACAATCTCTTGGAAGCAGAGGCAGGAAGAAATTAAAAAGAAGAGGAAGAACATTATCAAATGCTAATCAGATAAAATGAATGTGGAGCTAGATTTGTTTAGATAGGATCCTTATAAGTGAACTTCAGAAGTGCTGTTTCAGAATGACATTCATTTTTAAACTCAGCAGTTCTGTGAAGTTATACCACCTTGGGCAAGGAGGGAAAATGGTGACAGTTGTGCAAAGTGAAACAGTGGAGGACTTTTCTCTAAGAAGTAGCAAGATCGAGTAAAGGACTCTACAAAGGGAAAAGTGTTTTGAAGGAGTAAAGAAAAGATCTAGTTTAGGGGGAGATATTTAAATGGCTGTAGATCAACAGAGCAAGGCCTCTTGAAGTGGTTCGGAGAAAGATGAAAAGATAATTCATTCTCTAATTTCTTTGACATTTTTCAGGAATTTAGTATAAATGCAAAGATGCAAGAGCTCATATTGGGTGTTTTATTCTTAACAGGAAAGTGAGGGTGAAAGATTCAATTTTAGGAGTTTGGAGATATCTGAAATACTTCCTTTGGGTGAAAGCCAGGAGTTTAGTAAAGGTGAATAAGATATAGTCAAACAAAAGAATAGATGAGTTTAAATAACACAGTCACATAATTCATTTTATGTTTGATTCATGTTATTGTGGTATTTTTGGATAGATGCGGTGAAAGCTTGCACAGATGAGAGCCTTACTGTTGAGGAAAGAGTAGAGGCTTGTGTTCCACTTTACACAAACATGATTGTTCTGCACCAGCTTCTTGAGAGGTAAAACTTAATTGACAAGCAGTTAACCTGATATTAAAAATTGATTTTTTCATGTGTTTAAATGTGTGTTTTTCTTGTGAAGGTATGAGGCTGCAGTGAAGCTTTGTAAATATTTATTGGAATCATGTCCCATGAACTGCCAGTTGTTGGAATCCCTTGTTGCTTTATATTTGGAAACAAATCAGCACGACAAAGCTAGGGCAGTGTGGCTTACTGCATTTGAAAAAAATCTTCAGAATGCAGAGGTTTTTTATCATACATGCAAGTTCTTCATCTCGCAGGTAAAAAAAAAAAAAAGACTCATAATTCTTTTTTTCATAATTCTTAAATATGATATTTTTATGTTTCACGTTTATTCATCCTTTAAGATGTTTCAGGCATCAGTCTCTCCAGGATGCTTTTACTGATCTTTTGCCCTTTGCAATACTGTTAGGTATTCCTTCTCTTTCTGCCATAATACCTCATTCATAGTTCTCCCATTGCACTTGATTACATTACATTGTAATTTTGCTTATAGCTACTTTGTCTACTATTCCAAGAACTCCTAAAGGGCAGGGACCATGTCTTATTCTGATTTAGAGCTCCCCTACTCCCAACATCTAGCACAGTGCCAAACATGTAAATAGAGCTTAATGGCTAATTGGTGAAATTGGTGAGTGAAACTTGAGCTTGTGGTATGTTGGGTGTTAAAGTGTTTAATGTTTAGTTCAATTTGGAGATCAGAATACAAAAGTCATCTCCACCTACTCAAAAAACCTAATCTAATCAGTGGGGGGGGACAGGGGGGTGCTTTTCCTCCCTTGAAAGATTTTAATTAAACATTGTAAACCTAATGTGTCTCCCTCCTCTCTTAAAAATAGAATCGAGGAGATAATCTTCTTCCATTTTTGCGGAAATTTATTGCATCCTTCTTTAAACCTGGGTTTGAGAAGTATAGTAACTTGGATCTGTTTCGGTAAGTTTGTAGAACTCTTGATTTGTAGAGGAATGAAAAATAGTGTAGCTCAGTGGAATGATTACCAATTTCTTGGTGGATTGATTATATTTTAGACTGATTTTTTTTTAAGACACTTGAATACCCTCTTACAGAATTGTTATAAGGGCAGTAGAATTTAATAAAAATGGACACAAGATGTAAAATGTTTTGCATTCTTTGGAAAACACTAAATTTAACACTAAATTTATGTTAACACCATGGTGATCCATGCTGCTTTTAATTACTGTTATTGTTAATTTTAGCAATTAATTCTGTAGCAACAAATTATCCTGAGACAATCTCAGTGATTTTCGAAAAAATGAGTTTTAATTTATTGGATTGGTGATTTTAAAGTGAATGTAAACAAATGCCTTTTTAAAAAAAAAAAAAATCTAAAGAGAACCGCTTTAACTTCTGAAAAGTTATTGAGTAAGAAACTTTGGAGAATTCTTTTCTCAATCATCACTTTCTCAGTAGCTTATATAGAGTTCTGTATTTACTACCTTTATTTGCTTCCCTGTGATTTCTTATTTTAACAACAATAGGAGGCCACAGATGATCGTAAAGAGTGGGGGTTTTTTGGAGGCTTTTAAAGTTCTCTTTCCTTCTTCCTCCTCATCTCTCTGTAGGCATCAGCGAACTTTTTACCTTAAGGGCCAGATAGTAAATATCTTAGGCTTGCAAGCCATATGGCCTGTCACTACTAGTCAACCTTGCTTTTGTAGCAAGAAAGCAGCCATAGACAGTATATAAATGAATAGGCATGGCTGTGTTCCAATAAAAGTTTATTTATGAAGATAGGTGTAGTTTGCTGATCCTAAGCAAAACAGCATCAAAAGGAAAATATTTGTCATGACATACTTTTTTATTGTATGTTAGGAAGAACTGAGAGAAGAAAGGTCTAAGCTGGATATCTCCTAAAAAAATATTCTTGTGGAAAATACTAAGTGAAGATAGAGTCTTAGATTTATATATGCAAGTCTAATGCTTGCATATATTTTTCTTTTCTTAGGTACTCCCTCCCTGCACTCACCCACAGTATAGCAGTGTTATATAAAAAAATATTTTCAAAAATAACCCACATGGGCTTCCCTGGTGGTGCAGCGGTTGAGAATCCGCCTGCCGATGCAGGAGACACGGGTTCGTGCCCTGGTCCGGGAAGATCCCACATGCCGCGGAGCAACTAAGCCCGTGAGCCATGGCCGCTAGGCCTGGGCGTCCGGAGCCTGTGCTCCGCAATGGGAGAGGCCACAACAGTGAGAGGCCCGCATACCGCAAAAAAAAAAAAAAAAAATAACCCACGTTTTGTTAAGTTAGTGGTCTATCCACCCTAGAATATTTTGTGAACATGGCAGTTTTATTTGAGATTTGGCAAAAAGTTTGGAGTCACCATTCTTTGCCAGACTTGAGTCTTCACATCTGTCCTCTTATGGTAGGTAGCCAGTTTATTGACATAGTGATTTTAGTACTCTTCCTGAAAGTCTTTCTGCTTTGCTACATATAGATTAACATCTTATAATTAATTACAAAAGAATAATTTGAAATGCAAATTAATAGAGAAAAATTAAACTATTGTATGAGAAATTTAGAGATTGTTTAGCTTCCCCATGCTGACTTTCTCCCTGTTTAAATTAGATTGCTTTAACATCTCAGACTTAAGCACAGGATAAATTCAAGGCTGAACCAGACTTTTAAAGACTTGCTGGTTCTGATCTTCCCTTTAGCATGGAGGTAATTGTTTCAGCTTTGAAAAAGATGCTGCCAGTTTGTGCCATGGTCAAAGATCTTCAGATCTTCTTGATGTCAGCTTAATGAAGCAGAATAAATAAGTGACAATAAAAATGTGAAAGCGGGCTACCTCCAAATAATCTTCTCATTATTTGCTAAGTCATCTTGCTTTATTAATTTTTTTGTGTAAAGTTATAATTCATAATTCACCAAGAATTATGAGGAAAAGGTATCCTATGCTTAGTTTATTTAGACAATTTGAAGTTCTTATTTACAGAGTATGCATTTCTATTAACTTAGGAAAGCTTTGAGTCAAATATTAAGAGAATGGCAGTAAGTGAGAGAGTTTTCAGCATTGCCATACTTACTTGGTATTGATAGAAATTTTTTTTTTTTTTTTTTTTTTTGCGGTACGCGGGCTTCTCACTGTTGTGGCCTCTCCTGTTGCAGAGCACAGGCTCAGGACGCGCAGGCTCAGTGGCCATGGCTCACGGGCCCAGCCGCTCCACGGCATGCGGGATCTTCCCAGACCGGGGCATGAAACCGTGTCCCCTGCATCGGCAGGCGGACTCGCAACCACTGTGCCACCAGGGGAGCCCTGATAGAAATTTTTAAAATTTATAAAAGAGCCGAAGCTAATTAATAGGAGAAGTCAAGTGCTCTTAATAAGTTCAAAATACTTTTTTGTTTCATGAGTAGAAATTGTAAAGCACAGTATGTAGAACTGTAATATTTATTTAGAATTAGAGTCTGTCATTTCTCTTTCTATATAACATTTAGTATAAATTTTTTTTGCGGTACGCGGGCTTCTCACCGTTGTGGGCTCTCCGGTTGCGGAGCACATGCTCCGAACGCGCAGGCTCAGCGGCCATGGCTCACGGGCCTAGCCACTCCGCGGCATGTGGGATCTTCCCGGACCAGGGCACAAACCCGTGTCCCCTGCATCGGCAGGCGGACTCACAACCACTGCGCCACCAGGGAAGCCCTATCTCTTCTTACTTACTGCAGTTTTCAGTTGAGAAAAGTCAATATTCTTAGAGGTTAAGTGATTAACTCATGGTAATACAGCTAGTTACGGCCAAGTCGGGATGATAATCTGCCTTCTAGAAGTACCATTTCTTCCCTTTCTTACGGCCCCCAGCACACAACCTCTCCTACCCCAGCCACCATATAGCCTCTCTAATCCATTAAAACTTAGTTCCTTGAAATAATTGCTAAATTCACTGTGAACTGTTATACTAGGCAGTCATTGTCGAAATCAACGTATTTCCTTTAAAAACATTGTTCCTGAAGATGCTGGTAATGTTATACACACAGATTCAAATATATTGGGGGGAAACCTGAATTACCAAAGTAAAATAGATTTTTTTACTGACTGGCTTCTTAGAGCCTTTAATATCCTAATATGTGTTGTGGCTTTTTAAGAGGGGCCTTTAATTTGCAGTATTTCTCAATCTTATTTGATCATAGACATCTTTTTGACAAGTGCCTTATGGGCTAATATGTTATAGAATATGCTTTTATATCATGTCTGAAATTAAATGTAGAGTGGTATTTTTGTGTATGTGTGTATGTGAGGGAGAAATTGTTTTCAGATATCAAGTTTTATAACTCAAAAGAATTTTTTTTTCCAAAAAGTACAGATTTTATGGGAAAATTTTAGATACTTCATAGTCTCATTTGTTCTCTGTTTTTAATTAGGTTTAATTAGATTATTATGGTGATTTGTTTAATTTGGGCTATAAAATTTAAAAGTATCACTTTAGAAGAAGAGTTATTCAAGTAGGTGTAAGATAAATATATGATGCTAGAGATGTGACCAAAGCGGTATGGTATACACATGAAAATAAAGTCTCATTACCGTATAAAAATATTTCAAGGAAGTTTTAGTTGAAACAGAATTTTTGTTTTAAAAAAGCGTTAGCAATCCATGTGTACATAGGCATAATTTCAAACATGATTTTTTTCCTCAGGTATCTCTTAAATATCCCAGGACCACTTGATATTCCAGCCCGTTTATGTAAAGGAAATTTTGATGATGAAATGTTTAACCACCAAGTTCCTTATTTGTGGCTGATATACTGGTAAGACATTATCTATTGTGGAGAGAAATGTTTCATACTAGGCTTGCATTTGTTATTACTGAATTACACTGTGTTAAAATTAACCTGTTGCCAAAGTCATTGAAGCAAAATTTAAGGGATGCTAAGGTTTATATGTTATTTAAAATAGAAAGATCAAAAGAAGGATTCTCTTGTAATAATATCTGTAATGTTTATACTTTGTCATTCCTTTACCTGATTGAATTGAGCTGAGACATACAATGTTTTCCTTCATTTTTTAAACAGCCTTTGTCATCCTCTTCAATCAAATATTAAAGAGACAGTGGAGGCATATGAGGCAGCGTTAGGGGTGGCCATGAAGTCTGATATAGTGCAGAAGATTTGGATGGAGTAAGTTTAATTCCTCTTAATAAGAATGGGATTTGAAATAAGGGGATATGGTTGGGGAAGGGGTGATGAGCTTTCTTGTTAGAGAATTACTGGCTTAATTATTCTGAATTATGATGTTTTTCTTTTGGCAGTTATCTTGTCTTTGCCAATAATAGAGCTGCTGGATCCAGAAACAAAGTCCAGGAATTCAGATTTTTTACTGATTTAGTGAATAGATGTTTGGTTACAGTCCCTGCCCGATACCCCATTCCTTTTAGCAGTGCTGATTACTGGTCCAACTATGAATTTCATAATAGGGTAAGAATTTAAAACTTATTTTCTTTAGATATTTAAACAAAAGTAGGGGACTTAAATGATAACAAAACTCCTGTTTAATATCGAGAGATTTTCCTAGGACCACTTTACTAGCATTTACTGTTGTTCTTGACCATGTTTTCTATTTATCTCTTCAAAATCTAGGCACAGAGCCCTTTAAAGTTCAGTTAAGATAAAATGTGCATATTGATTATCTTCTATTTAAGAACATTTAACATTGAAGCAGAAGTGAAGAGATGTTAAGGTTTAATACGTATTAAAGAAGAGAGATCAAAAGAAGTAATTGTAATAATGTCAGTAATGTTTTGCTTGAGTAATTGGAAATTTTACTGAATGAAAAATTCCATAACTTCAAAATAAGTAAGAATGTGCTTACACGTTGTAGCTGCTCTTTTTATCAGTATTTTGTTAAGCAGATATAGCTATACATAGGACATAAGAAAGCTGAAATCAGATGCTGTTTGGAATTTTAAGAGGAGAATCTGGATATTGATATATTTATAAGGTCATCTTCTTATAGGCCGTGAAGCAAAGGGTTTTTAAAAAGTTGGTTTATTTTCAAAGACCCCTTTTATTCAGTGTGTGTAAGCTAAAAGCTCCTACTGAAGCTCAGTATAGACTAAAACATCTGTGTTTTATTTATTTATTTTTTTGGTGGGGTGGTTTTGTTGTTACCAGGATAACCAATTATTATGCTTTGTACTTCTATGCCATTCTTTATCCCAGGATCTCAAACCACTTTATGGACATTAAGTCATTTACACACGGGCATTCCATGAGCAAGATGTGGCAGGTATTATTAGCCCTATGACTTGCCCAGCTATACAGCAAGTAAAGGTAGACTCAGGAATGAAAACCCGGACTCCTGGCTTCTTGTCAGTGTTTTCAGTCCATGGCTCTCATCACTAGACCATATTTCCTAATTCATATTTGGAAAGTCACTAATATAATTAATGGTAGGAACTGTAACTCACAGCATCATACATTGTTATAATTTATACATTCATGTCTTAAAGACCATTTTGGTTTTCTCATTAAAACACATAAGTAACTGGATTTCACATTTTGTTGTATTCCTTTCCCCACCTCCCCAACCTTCACAGGTTATTTTCTTTTATTTGAGCTGTATTCCAAAGATCCAGCATTCCAAAACCTTGGAACGGTTTTGCTCAATTATGCCAACTAATTCTGGACTTGCACTGAGGTAAGAAAAAATAAAATTCTCAGCTCAATTATATAGGCTCTTCATATAAAATTATTCTTGAAAACTCGCTAATAGTCTGCTCTTTGGCTATTGCCTCATTTCCGCTTTAATTTCAGAGTTGTTAAGCAATATGTAATTATTCATGTAAAAGTCAATGTGGAGATCTAGTCACTTCAGAAAACTGCAGATTATAAGAGGGCATATAGTTCAAGTAAAGTTCACCTGTGTCCCCTAAGCACAAACCATCTGTCCGTAGTACGTGCATTATAAGCACAAAGCATGTTTCCTGCAGCAAAGGAGTATTACTTAAGAGGTTTTTAAGTGTTAAAGAGATAAGCAGCCACCCATGTATATTTTGGTTACTATGACTTTTTTTTTTTTTTTTTTTGGCTGCGTTGGGTCTTTGCTGCTGCACACGGGCTTTCCTAGTTGTGGTGAGCGGGGACTACTCTTTGTTTCGGTGCGCAGGCTTCTCATTGTGGTGACTTCTCTTGTTTCGGAGTACAGGCTCTAGGCACGTGGGCTTTAGTAGTTGCGGCACGCGGGCTCAGTAGTTGTGGCTTGCGGGCTCTTGAGTGCAGGCTCAACAGTTGTGGCACATGGGCTTAGTTGCTCCGCCGCATGTGGGATCTTCCTGGACCAGGGCTCAAACCCATGTCCCCTGCATTGGCAGGCGGATTCTTAACCACTGTGCCACCAGGGAAGTCCTGACTATTTTATTTTAATTAATTTATTTTATTTTTTATTTATTCTTGGCTGCATTGGGTCGTCATTGCTGTGCGTGGGGTTTCTCTAGTTGCGGCAATTGGGGGCTACTCTTCTTTGTGGTGTGTGGGCTTCTCATTGCGGTGGCTTCTCTTGTTGCAGAGCATGGGCTCTAGGCGCGCGGGCTTCAGTAGTTGTGGCATGCAGGCTCAGTAGTTGTGCCTCGCGGGCTCTAGAGCACAGGTTCAGTAGCTGTGGTGCATGGGCTTAGTTGTTCCACGGCATGTGGGATCTTCCCGGACCAGGGCTCGAACCCATTTCCCCTGCATTGGCAGGCACCACCAGGGAAGTCCTACTATGACTTCTTTTCATATATGTCAGTCATTCTCAAATATTAGCATGCATCAGAATCTCCTGGGATGGTTATTTTAAATGTAGATTCCTGAGCTAGAGCCCTCAAACCACATTTGAGAAACACTTATCCAGGGATTTCATGCATTCAATTAGAAGATTTTTTTAGAGCATTTCTTTGTAGTTTTTCTGCTCTGATAGAGTAAAACCCATTTCAACCCTCAGGAATTGTGCTTTTTGATTCAAAAAGGTACACTGCATACTAAAGCTTTGGCTTCTACTTGTGCTGTCATTTCCACTGCATCAGTTGTGTCTTATGTTTCTAAGCTTGTTTTATGGATTATAAGGTACCTAAAATAGTTATCATATATTCCTTTATGTTCTAGAGCATTTACATTCCACTTAGCATGTATGTAGGGAAATGATATGAGATTGAAAAAAATTCAAAGGCCTAAGACTGTGATAAGAGTAACAAAATAACGCCATAGCGTTTTATAATAAAAATTCTTAGTAAGCATGCTAATCTGCCAAAGTTAATTACAGAAATTTGTATTATAAAACATCACCTTTGATAAAACATGTGAAATAGACAATGTACTGATGTTTTGAGTAGTTTCTATAATGATAGGCATTTTGGAATATAGGTAGTTTAATTGTTGGTTTTGTTGGTAAAGTTCCACTTTTGATACTTCTTATTTCCTTAAGGTCATCCTTGTCCTTTTTTCAGAATAGAGAACTTAATAATTAGTCACTGTACTTACTACATTTTAGCTCAAGAAACATTCACAATTAAGTATACTGTGTTTAATTTTTAAAAAATACCAAGAAATTGCACTAATATGTCAATTCATTATTTTAGAAAATTTACGGGGAGGGAGAATGTGGAGAGCAATTTGGAGAGAATGCTTTAGTATCCTATAGGAATACATCAGCCTTATTTTAGTTTGTTGAAGATGGTATGGGTCTTGACTGGACCTTCTGCTAGTTTGCATGTTTCTTTCCCAGGTTAATTTTTGTAAGAGGCATTCTACAAATACTTGCTGAATAGCCTTGATAGAATTTAACTGACCAAAAATTATGCTTCATCAAACATTCTGCTCATAGAGCTCGTTTGGAGTTCCCTATACTTGCAATGCTTTTGTTCATTTTCCTGAATGTACTTTACAGGCTACTTCAACATGAATGGGAAGAAAGCAATGTTCAGATTCTGAAACTTCAAGCCAAGATGTTTACATATAATATCCCAACATGCCTGGCCACCTGGAAAATGTAATGCAACAATCATGTACATGTTTTTATAGCTATTGCTTTTATTTATAAGGTTTGCTCCAGACAGGTAAATCTGAAATGACATCTATTTTTTTCCCCCTGGAGAGATCTCTCTTCTAATTTAGATTTGTTTTTGGCACTTGCTGAGGTTTTATACCAAGAGTGAAGGAGTGCTCATTAACAATTGCCTCTAAAAAGCAAAACAGATAGTTTTAATTTTCCTTAAAGGGGAACATATAGATAACAATACTGTTATCAAACAAACAGATCTGCTATACACATATTAAGACTATCTCTTTTGAAATGCGGGGTTTCCCCCTATTATAATCTGATGTCTTCCTTCTTTTAAAGGTGTTAGTGCCAAGTGTTTTTTTTTTACTAGTAATTATGAGTATTTTTCATGAACGTTACTTATGTTCAAAACACTGGTCTGCTTTATTATTGTAAAGTTGATAAAAATTGTTGAATTTTTCTTTTCACTATAGGTTACCCTCCTTGGAAATTTAGCCTGTTACTTTCAGGAAGTTTTGTACTCAGATTCCCACAGTCAGTATTCTGCCAGTGGTAGTATCTCATTTTGTTCAAAGATATATAAATTTTTCTTTTCCCTTTTCTATATTCCTTTTTTTTTTCTTAGAGCCATTGCTGCTGAGATTGTTCTAAAGGGACAAAGAGAGGTAAGCCGTGATTGACTATCAGATGGGTTGCTTTTTTTTTTTTTTAATAGCTATTCTGCCCTTTTTGTTGACTTCTCAATTTAAAAGGATTAAAGCATAGAAGTTAACATCCTAAGAACTCTAAATGTTTGGAAACTCCAAAGTCCAGCATAACCATGTTGTCTTGAATGTTGTTATATTATGAAGTACCATTCAAATAGTTAGGATTATGAAAGTGTTTTCCACCACATTTCCTGATGGAATTGTATATATATCTATCTTATAGGTCCACCGTTTATATCAGAGAGCCTTACAGAAGTTACCTCTTTGTGCATCACTGTGGAAAGATGTAATGCTTTTTATATTTTATTTCATCTTGAAGTTTTCCTATAAATTTTCTGCATGTGCCATATCCATTGATGTGGTAATGCTCAAAATCTAGCTAAGTCTTACTTCTATGCTTCCCTGTCTTTTACAGCAACTCTTGTTTGAAGCATCAGAAGGAGGTAAAACTGATAACCTGAGAAAACTAGTTTCCAAGTGCCAAGAGATTGGAGTCAGCCTAAATGAGCTCTTAAATTTAAACAGTTACAAAACAGAAAGCAAGAATCACTGAACACTGGGTGCAGTCAGTTCTAAGTCCTTATAATAATTGCCAAAAATTATTTGAATGATCCTTCAAGATTAGGCTGATCCCTGGCTAAGGTCTGTGTAAGGCAGACAAGCATTACTGATCATATCAAGTCCCCTACAATATCCTATCCTCAAAACCGGAAGCAATGAACATGATCCTCTTCGCTTGGATAAATGAACTTCCTGTTTGGCCTGCTTCTAGGCCCTGCCAGATTCTCATAACATCATGTACGTAAGTATAGTTCCTCAAAGTGACTGACATTTATTTTCATTTTGCTTTGTTTTTGTTTTTATTTTTTACTTTTCCCCCTTCCTTTATGTTGTGCTATTCCTGATTCACTTGACACTCTCTGATGCCTGAGAGATTCTTGTTTGGGTTTAATTTCCAGGGCTGTGTTTACAGTAAAAAGCCGGCAGTCCCTTTTAGTTTTTCCTCTTTAAACCTTTTGAGATTCTTCATTTCAGGATTTAAAACTTAAGCAGTCCATCTTAAGGAAAGTGTAACTGCCATGGCCACAAGTCTGCTAGTTGCACTTGAATGCTCTAACAGGGTTGTTTATTGCCCTTTCTACGTTCTGGACTCCTTGCCGAGACTGTTTAACTTGAAGATTAAAGAAACTATTGCAAATGCCAGTGCATCAGAACCTAAGAGTGGTCAAATATTATGTGCAATTTTTTTTGTAAAGAAATTTTAATTTATAATAAAGTTTAACAGTTTAAAGAACAGTTAATATTTGAACTGCTTTGTATTGCAATACTACTTTGTAGTATTAAAATTGTTTATAAAAATATTTTTAATATAAGTTAACTTTTTGAAAAATGTTGCTGTCTTTATTCACTTTTCACATTCTGGTGGGAAAGGGTTGAAGTAGGAGATATGGATATTCACTATAACTATATCAGTACTTCTTATTTTGAACCTGCTTTCCCATAAAAACATTCCAGTGTCTTTTTAAATTCACGAGAAGATGGGTCCTGTTCTATTTTGAGGGCAATGAACAGATAGGCTTGCACTACCATTAAATTCCTTGTTCTTACGACCACAGTGTTTAGAAAGTATCTCCCAACTATAGTTTGAATGATTTGCTTAGTGACATGCGGTCTTACGTTGAATATCAATATGACCAACTGTAAAGGTGACTTTGTTTTTGTTTTGCTTTGTTTTGTTTTGTTTTCAGTCTGTAGTGGGTTATTTGCGCTTGGTAGAAAAATTGTTAATGACACACACTGCCACAAATGTGGTCTTACAGCAATCTAATTGTTGAAGGCAGAGCAACAGCCCCATGAAATACTAGGCAATTTGTACATCTGTACATTTTTATAATGCTTAGTTAAAATAAAGCCATGTTTTGATGCTCTACTAATGTGCCTACCAGACAGTGCATATTTGGCTAGTAAGAGCTGTTTGGTGAGGTCAGGAACAAAACCCATTTGTCTAGGGTCTTTCATTAAACCAAAAAGAGGCTATACGGTTTTTATCTAAAACCAAAGGAACTTGGGTGGAAGATAGTAATCCCAGAAGGGTATTCCTCCATTGTATGCATTTAAGTATTCAACCTTGAAAGCTTTTCCTTCCCTGATTATTTGAAAACCACTGTTAGGTGCTTGGAAAAATATTTCCAGTCTGTCTCCCCATAGTGTAATATTTTTGGTATTAATTGAAATGTCTCAGTAGTTTTTTGGAGACTGCTGAATTTTGAACTTCTGTAAATTCCAAAACGTACCATTTGTTGCATTAATAATTCCATCAGCAGTAACGTTCGTCTCTTTTTTAAAAAAAAGAATGCAACTGCAAGATCTAGCCATGCAGGCTGCACATTGTAACACCTCCAGAGGCCCCAGTTCACATGCTCACAGTCACTCAGGCAGAGGCCTTAGCAGATGTTAAGCAGCTGTTTCCTTTTTGATCAGTTGTCATATTGCTACTTAAAATCATGAAGCTATCTTACAGAAATTATATTGCCTTAAAGATAATGTCACCTTTTCTTCCTGTCATTTTACAGACTCATTTTAACCTCTACAAAAGAATAGCAAGCACTGCTTACGAGTGAGTGAGGTATATGTTCCTGTCATCCTTCCATATTCACTTTTACTTTCTTTTTAATGAAGTGCTTTGAACAAGTAATAATTAGAATATTAAACAAACCTTGGGGTGAAAGTTGATAGTTATTGTAGTAACATGAATATAATATTTAACATTATGACTAAAGTCTTTCTTTGGGCAAAGAAATGTTATACAGTGAGAAAAGATTAGTCACTGAGAACTGCAGTTTCTTACACTCTCCCACTCCTGTCGGGGGGGAAAAACACAAAAGAGGCATTTTAGGCTGTGGGGTTTTATCTCCAATACAGGAAGTGGTGTCGCAGATTGCAGTGTATTTTTATGTGTTTTTCTTCATTTTAGAGAACAGCCTAATATTTCTATTTGCCTTTTAACGGAAAGTGGACCTTGTAACATTGTTGTCACTGGCTTATCTAAGGCGGTTTGCTTTCAATTAAAGGGCATATAAACCTACATCATAAAGCAAGCAAGAATCTCCAGGTGCAACATCTAAGAACTAAAGGCACTAAGCAGACAAGCAAAGGCTGACAACAAATGTAGAGGGACTTTATTGAAGATTGGAGTTTAAATATTTATTTTTCAAGGTTGTTGAAAAAGTAGGAACATGTGGCTATAATACAAAGCAGGACCAATATTCTTGCTTAAAGCTGTCATGTTTTCACAGATAGGTCATAATTTCCTTAAGTCTGCTTTCATTTCTCTGTTAATATTTGTGTGAGGGAAGAATGGGGAAGTATGATTTTAGTGACCTTGCAGGTTTGGGGATTATGCCTGCAAATGTATCATTGCCCATCAGTACAAATTAACAGTCATCATACAGAGCATTTTGGAACAAGAGCTTTTCAAGAAACGGTAGGCTTGTAAGCAACATTTTTTATATTCTTTTTTGTCCTTCACAATTTCACAATTGGGTCTCTATCTTTATCTTTCCAAGTCATGGTACTTTTTTTTTTTTTTGCGGTACGCGGGCCTCTCACTGTTGTGGCCCCTCCTGTTGCGGAGCACAGGCTCTGGACGTGCAGGCTCAGTGGCCATGGCTCACGGGCCCAGCCGCTCCGCGGCATGTGGGATCTTCCCGGACCAGGGCATAAACCCACATCCCCCGCATCGGCAGGCGGGCTCTCAACCACTGCGCCACCAGGGAAGCCCCCATGGTACTTTTTAATGTAGGTCATAGAGCTGAGCTGAAAAAGAGGTGTTTTTTTGTTTTTTTTTTTAATTAAAAGAAATTTTTTTAGGACTCTATTCCATATACCATCAAAAAATGCCCTCACTTTCTGCAGGTGTTCTTCAGTTGTGTGCTGTTTCAGGGGCCAGTGAACAGCCACCTAAGGGTGTGTGGCCCCACCCTACTCTCATTCCCATCTTCCACCACCACTCACATAGCCTTCCTCAGTAATCGGTAGGAGATACTTTTTGATTACTACTTGATTGAGATACCTGCATTAAATGTGAAAAGAGCTTTTCATTTTTTTTCTCTCTGACATCTTTGAGGTAGATAATAGAAAGCTGTGTCTGTCTTTCATAGATGGTGAAACGACTATTGAATTTGTCTCCACTTTTTATTCAGTGACCTTGACAAGAGGGACTCAACAGCATGTTTTCAGAGGCCCCATAGTGGAGAGTCAGGCATTTTTTTCATTCCAGAATCAATTTGAGCACTGTGCTAAGACACTCAACACAAGTCTAACAGAACAGAAGATTATATGCCAAGGAAGCATTTCCAAGAGGGCTCCAAATTTGGGGTTGGAGGTTGGGAAAGTCTTCCCAGATAGAAGTGGATTATTGGCTAAGTCATAAAATAGAACGATGAAAACTTGAGGCAGGTAATACTATTTTCAAAAATTATGGGGCACACCTAAATTTGTAGGATGATTTGCACTGTTTAAAAACCTGTGGAATTTTTAAAACCTTCTAATGTATTTGTGGGGAGGAAGGTGATCTTGACATCTTACTCTTCCACCATCTTGAAGTTCCTCTCCTAAAAACCTTCTAATAAAGCTTCTCTGGCTTTGTGCTAATTCATGCACAACTGACAGTTTGTTAGACATGATGACATTGTAAGACATGTGAAACTCCATAGCAGCCACACGGGTCCAGAAGAGAGACCTCTTGACGCATATTGTGCTTCTAAATCTATATGAGCATGATTGAGTAGGAGTCAGTCTTATCAGGCCCAATTTAAAAAGCCTTGACATAGAAAGTCAAATTGGAGTTACAACTGCTGCTACTAGTTTTTTCCTTTCTTTTTTCCCTAACTTTGGGTCATGTATGAATAAAATGCGACTTTGAACATTTACTAGTATCTGCAACTTGCAGAGCCCTGTTTCCTTCCCAGCCAAGGCTATAAGGTATATTCTGTGACTCTGTTACGAATCATGGTTATTTTTCTATTTATATAGAAGAACTACCTGGAGATGGCCCAGTCTTCAGTGCTTTAAATTGATTTTTCCAAATGACATATTTTAGCCCAATTCCAAAAATGTTTCAATTGATGTGGAACTCAGTAATGCCAGGAATAAAATAATTCACTTGGGGAGCAAAAAAATTTGCATGAACCTAGAAGGAATATATGCTTCTTGTTTTCAACAAGAAAGCAGAAGATCTGAAATATTCAAGGCCAATTTGATTGGTCTTAAGTGATGTGACTTTATGGCGAGTGCTGGTGGGTGTGAATTTTTTCCTCCAGTTTAAAGACACAACTGCATAGAAGACAGTGAATAGACTGTTAAGAATATAAGTCTGTTGTATCACAGCTACCACATAGAATTACAAATATTTTGCTTTTATGCAAAGCTTTTTAGTAAGTTTTGGAGCCCACCCAAAACAGAAACAAATATGATTCTTCAAGGGCATCGTCAATGAATTAAGTAAAAGCCTGAATCCAAGCATGAAAGCTATTTGCACAGCTGTTCTAAAAGAGAATATACTGCATTTGTCCTTTACATTTTAAAGCTTCAAGATTGAACATCAATTCAGCCAAAATCAAAGGTGGATTTACAATGTTGTTGGGTCTATCAAGCAAATTAAATCTTGCAAGTGTTCTTACCTAGTGATGTAAGACTTATGAAAGAGAATAATAGCCAGCAGCCTAAGGGAGCTGAACCAATTAGGAAGGGTGATGGAGGAGTTGGTGAGCTGTTTGCATTAATGGAGGTAATCAGGACATCTGCCAAGGCCAAAACAAACACTCTGCTTGGCACATCCTACAGTCAAAATTATGAGACTGCCTGTGGATATATTTGGCACTTTATGCTGGTTGAAATGGAGCTACAAAGAAATAGAGGAGTGTGAACCATTGTGAGTAATGAAAAAAAGCATATCTAAAAGATCTGGATATTAGATTTAGCTCCCACTAACTATGTAATCATGACAGGACATTTCATTGCTTCTTGTCTGTTTCTACATGTACAAAATATGGAAATGAGTACTTACCTCAGGGATGTTGAGAGATCATATAATTGAAATTATCTTTAAAAAATAAATAATATTTTGAGTTTGGGATCATTTTCCAAAATTTTGAGGGCAAAGAGATGCTATAAAATAACAATTTGCTTTTTTTGGACATAATTTCATTGCCATCAGTTGGAGCATATGACTCTACCAATAGTCAAGCATGAGTTAATTGCTGTCTAATTAAAAAACACAACAGAGCTCACTGCTATCTAAATTCAGTGGTTCATTTCTGGTGTTATTGCCTAAAATGACAGGTAAGACGATCCATTAGCAGATGGTCTTAACTTTTAAGTCAAAAGGGTCAGTATGAAGACTATTTTTCAATTCTGAGGATTCTCAGCATGTTGGGTGGGCTCTTTTTATGGTGTAATGGAGGATAAAGACCACTCCTTAATTGGGGACTCAGTGTTCACTTGTTGATGGGTCTAGAAAGAGCATTCACTGCTCGTTTAAGTGCAAAGAGTAGCCAGTAATCCAAGCCACTTTCCATACTTTTTATTGGAATTGCTTATGAAGGGCATGGCAGTATTGACCAATTTAAGCTTACTTATGCTTCCAGGCAGAAGTAATAAAATGACCTAATCAGGCAAGAGAAATTGTATAAAGTTTGCATGATCCCCAAGCTGGAAGACAGCCCTCCAGGAACATAATCTTAAGAGTAGAGAATTGCCTTATTTTTAACTATGATTTTACTTTTTATAGTAATGAGGCCAAATCTGGTGGGAGCTCTGGTCCCAGTGGTGGAAAGAGATAAAAATCACAGAACGTAAAGCAGGAGGTAATTGGCAGCATTGACTTTTGGTGACTGATTAATGCAGTACTGAATAAAAGCAATGTGATCTGGTGGGGGGTGGGAGAGGAGAGTTTGAGTAGAAATAGCCAAGAGTAAAAGAGTAAAATCCAGGGCTTCCAGTATATTGTAAATGAGCCGCCTGTGTTAGGACTGGCAAATGAAAATAGCAGTGCCTTAGATAACCAACAAGGACCTACTGGCTTAGATAACCAATAAGGACCTACTGTATAATATAGGGAACTGTACTCAATATTTTGTAATAACCTATAAGGGAAAAGAATCTAAAAAATATGTATATGTATAGATATTTAACTGGATCACTGTGCTACACACCTGAAACTAACACAACATTGTAAATCAACTATTAAAAAAATAATAAAATTATGCAAAAAATTAAAAATAAAATTAAAAATTGGCTATAAATGCAAAAAGAAAAAAAGGAAGGAAGAAAGAAATGAGGAAGGGAAGGGAGAAAGGAAGAGAAAAGGAAGGAAGGAAGAAAATATCTCAAGTAAAAATCTAGGCGATGTGGTAGGAAGGAAGGGAGGGAGGAAGGAAGGAAGAAAGAAAAGTTTCTTAAGTAAAAATCCAGGCAATGTGGCACTCCCTGGTGATAGAGGGCCTAGGCACCTTCTGTCTTGTTGCTGTCTTGTGTGATCACCACTCCCAAGAGAGCTGCCACATATGGTTCTGCTTGTCACATCCTGCACATAGTCAAAGCCCATGATCAGATAGCTTATCAAGCATCCTAGGGCACTGGTTGAGTCGGTCTGGAGGAAGGAGGGTCTTTTTCTAATTCACAAAAAGGGACCACCTGGACCCCAAGTTCTATGGGGAGGGTGGGCCTTTTTCTGAATTGCACACAGCAGTGTCGTGGTCCTGATGGTTCAAGATGGCTTTTCCAGTCCCAGGCCTTTTGTTCACATTCCGTTTAGCAGGAAGGAAAAACAAGGAGAAACACAAACCTCCTCTCTTAAGAGTACTTTATGGAAGTTAAATATAACCATATCTACTTTTGTCCTGTTCTTCAGACATTTGGCCACTGCAAGGCAGGCTGGGGAATGTAGTCTTTATTTAGGTGGCTCTGTGGACAGCAAAAATTCAAGGATGAAGCATAAAATACATATTTGCGGACAGCTAAACATCTCTCCCACACCATCAAATTAGAGTAAACAGGCTATAGAATGAGGTTAGTGGCTTGAACCTAGTTCTGATCTCTAAATAAAACTAATGGTGAACCACTAAAATCCCTTCCAGTTTTGTAATCCTACTCTATAAATCTTTAGTTTGGAATAGGAAAACAGAAAGCACATTTCCCAGACTTAGCTGATTAAAGTAGGTTCAGGGATGGGCATTTAATAACTAATGCTTAGTTGGGGCCTTAGTCTATATCAGACACTGTTCTAAGTGCTTGAGGTTGATTAACTTATTTAAATTCTTATATCAGCCCTATGAGATATTGTTAAAATCCCCATTTTATAGATGATAAACCGAGTCACAAGAGGTTAAGTAACTCAACTGAGACAGTAAATGACAGACCTGGGAAGTTGAGTTCTGAGTGCATGCCCTTAGTTGGAAACCTACAACCTCTAAAGTGACTTAAGTTGGTTCAGTGAGAAGCAATCCTGGGGCCTTTGGGGGAATTATTGAGAAGGAGGCTCTTTTTTGTTGTTGTTGTTACTAAACTAGTAGAACGTAAGCCTGGAACTGTGGCAGCCTAGAACTATTTCAGAAGGAATGTGAAAGCCCATTGGGAATGAGGTCCAGGAGGAACACGGAACTGAGATGGGGAAAGAGATATTCTGGTGCGTGTCTGAAATCAGATACCTCTAGATTTTTCAGGTATTTTAAATGTTTTCTTCTCATCACTACCTCCACCTGCCCCACATACCTTTTTTTAAATTGAGCTTTTGAGATTGAGTAGACTTGTCTTCCGACAACACAGTAAGTTAACCAAATTCAGTTAACATTTGTGGACCTATGTCTGAAGATCATTAAGTTGCATCACTGATTAAGACACTAAAGACAGAAGATGGAGTATGTTCTTAGAGCTACATGAATTAAGCAACTTAAGTAGTAACTTGTTGAGAGGTATGGAAGAATGGAAAGCGAGAAAGTTGCATATTTAGATATGTAGGGGATGGGGCTGAGAAGAGAAGACTGAAAATTCAGAGACAACTATCGCAATAATGCTTCAAGTCTCTAATTTGCGTTCAACGCCTGGCTACATAACCTTGGGAAAGTTCACTCCTCTAAGCCAACATTTCTTGTGTAAGAGGAGATTAAAAGTAGCATTTATATATCTTATTTGAGGTTGTGAGGATGATATGATCATACAGGTTAAGGCCTTAGGCCAGTGCCTGGAACACTAAATAATCAATAGCATTAGCCTTCCATAGCAGATGTGAGATTATAGAAGCAGTTTGAGGGAAGAAGCCTCAGAAATGTGGGTTAGGGCAGCATTTCATTGTAACTAGAGAAGGCTTGCGGTTGGGGGGTCTAATTACTTTCAATTCCCGAGAGTAATTAAGACCTGAAGAACAAGTTGGGACAAAGAAAGTAAGAAAGTGGAGTAATCAAGTAAGTTATTTTATATATATATAATATCAAGCTAGTTTGGACCTATATTTATTTGGCAAATAAAGTTCCATTGAAGGTTTGGAAACAAAAGGGTGCTGACGGACGGGGAATAGCACTTGCAAAGAGATGAAAGGAAACTGGCTTTTAAAAAAGTTGGAAATTCCCTACTGTGGGAAATGTACTAAAGAGATTACAATGATCTAGGCCTTTTCTCCTCAATGTGATTCTAGATCTACAGCATCAGGAACATCTGGAAGCTAGTTAGACATGCAGAATCTCAGGCCCCACTCCAGACCTACTGAACTGGAGTCTACGTTTTGATAAGATCCCTGTATGATTTTACGCACATTAAAATTTGGGCGGGCTTCCCTGGTGGCGCAGTGGTTGAGAGTCCACCTGCCGATGCAGGGGCCACGGGTTCGTGCCCCGGTCCGGGAGGATCCCACATGCAGCGGAGCGGCTGGGCCCGTGGGCCATGGCCGCTGGGCCTGCGCGTCCGGAGCCTGTGCTCCGCAGCGGGAGAGGCCACAGCAGTGAGAGGCCCGCGTACCGCAAAAAAAAAAAAAAAAAAAAAATTTGGGAAGCACTGGTCAAAGCTAGAGAAAAATGCATGGATTTCATTGTTTGAAATACAAAAGAATGCAGGAATGTGGTCCCAAATCACTGGAACATCTAAATGTTGGGAATACAGTGGCTACACGTTGCATAGTTTTCTTCAGGCTCTGTCTCATTTGAGGTGTGTGCCTACCAGGCACAGAAATGTGGCACTAACCATTGATCTACATCCTATCAGTGTTCTTTACACTAAAACTGATGCTAAGGAGTAATTCTGGCTCCCCAAGTTTTAAATCTTTAAGTGGTTTGAAATTTTAGTGAATGATAACTCCTTGTTTATTGTGAATAAAGGAGAGTTAGATTAGTTATGTATTGCTGTATAACACGTTACCCCAAAACTAAGCAGCTTAAAGCAACAAACTATTCTATCACTGTCTCTGTGGGTCAAGAATCCAGGAGTGGCTTAGCTGGATGGTTTGGCTCAGAATTTCTTATGAAGCTGTATCAAGCTATTGACAGGGGCTGCAGTCAGTCATCTGAGGCTTAACTAGGGCTGAAGGATCTACTTTCAAGCTTGCTCACATAGTTGTTTGCAGGCCTCAGGTTCTCACCACATGTATGTATCCATAGACTGCATGAGTGGCTTCATGGAATGGCAGCTGGCTTTCCCAGAGCAAGTGAGCCAGAGGAGAGAGACAGAGACAGGTGGAAAGAGACAGAGAGGGGGCACTAAAAATGGAAGTTGCAGCCTTTTATAATCTAACAATGGAAATGACACACCATCACTTTTGCCATATGTTGGTCTCACAGACCAACCTTGGTACAATATGGTAAGGGATTACACAAGGGTGTGAATATCAGCAGGTGGAGGTCATTGATAGGCCATCTTGGAACCTGGCTACTCCAGGTGCAGCTTGTATAGCTGGGAGTGTCTTCAGTCTCTATGGAGAAGAGGGTACTGAAACAATGGATGGCTTGCAGATCTCATACCCATATTTAAACTTCAAGAGCTACTGATCCAAGCAGAAATGGATTTTAGTCCTAACTGGTGGGGAAAAGAGGGGAATATGGAAGCAAAGAACACTTATTCACTTGAGATTGCCTTTATATTCCAAAAAATTGGATGCAGAACACTCAGCACTTTTAAAATTCATAATTGCATCAAAAGTGGGGAAGGGAAGTTTTACTTGAAAATAGTCAAACCTACTCCTCTAAACAGGCCATACTTGCCCGCATACTAACCTTCCTACATCAAAGGTTGGCCACAATGAATGATGAATATAACCAAATGCTGGGAAAACTTTTGCAACTCCTCTTATCAACAGGCCTGCAGATTCTGCTTCAGGTGGTGCCATATGCTTCTTTATCAGCTCTGTGCATCTTTATGCAATCTCTCACACTGAACCAGGCATATGATGAACCCAACCCACTTTACATCCCATTGTCTACATAAACTATTAAAACTGAAAAAAATTGTATAGAAGAGCTATTGTTGCCCATCTCCATGGAATTTTGGCTGGGATAGATACCTTCAGTTCCTATATAAAAAATATTTAGGGACTTCCCTGGCAGTCCAGTGGTTAAGACTTTGTGACTCCACTGCAAGGGGTGCGGGTTCGACTAGGGATCTAAGATCCTGCATACCGTGTGGCATGGCCAAAAAAAAAAAATTTTTTTTTAAATTTTTCTTCATTACAGAGGTATTCAGAGGAAAAACTCTGAATACATCACTAATCATCAACATCACTAATCATCAGGGAAATGCAAATTAAAACCACAATGAGATATCACCGCACACCTTTAGAATAAACAAGAAATAAGTGTTGGCGAGGATGTGGACAAAAGGGAACCCTCATGCGCTGTTAGTGGGAATAAAAATTGGTGCAGCCACTATGAAAGTTCCTCAAAATATTAAAAATAGAACTACTATATAATCCAATTCCACTTCTGGGTATTTATTCAAAGAAAACAAAAACACTAATTTGAAAAGATACATACACCCTTATGTTCATTGCAGCATTAATTACAATAGCCAAGATATGGAGACAATCTAAGAGCCCATCAACAGATGAATGGATAAAGAAGATGTGGTAGGGCTTCCCTGGTGGCTCAGTGTTTGAGAATCCGCCTGCCGATGCAGGGGACGCGGGTTCGAGCCCCGGTCCGGGAAGATCCCACATGCTGCGGAGCGGCTAGGCCCGTGAGCCATGGCCGCTGAGCCTGCGCGTCCGGAGCCTGTGCTCCGCAATGGGAGAGGCCAAAACAGTGAGAGGCCCGCGTACCACGAAAAAAAAAAAAAAAGATGTGGTACATATGCAAGTTGTTACCTGTGCTTCTGACAAATTGGTTATGGGTGGAATATTCCAAAGACGCCCTCCTGTAGTTCAATACATTTGCTAGAGTGACTAACAGAACCCAGAGAAACATTTTGCTTACTAGATGACTGGTTTATTATAAAAGGATATAACTCAGAAACAGCCAGGTGGAAGAGATGCATAGGGCAAGGTATGTGGAAAGGGCTCTGAGCTTGCATGCCCTCTCCAGACCCTCTCCCCAGATCTCCACATGTTCACCAACCTGGAAGCTCTCTGAACCCCACCCTTTTGGATTTTTATGGAAGCTTCATTACACAGGCTGATTGATTAAATCACTGGCCATTGGTGACTGAACTCTCTCTAGCCTCTCTCCCTTCCACTTCCCAGGAGGTTGGGGACAGGGTAAAGGGGTGACTGGGGGTGGGGTGGGAGTGGGACTGAAAGTTCCAACCCTCTAATCTCAGGGTTGGTTCCCAGAGCAGCTGGCCCCCATCCTTAGATCAGTAGGGACTTCCCCAAAGTCACTTCATTAACATAACAAAAGACACCTTCAGGGCTCTCCTCACTTAGGAAATTCCAAGAGTTTTAGGAGCTATGTGCCAGGAATGGGGAACAAGACCAACTATATACTTCTTATTATGAATCACAATATCACACCTTCTAGGAAGACTAACACAAGAATTCAGCTAAAACATTGAGAATTGAAAAGTTAGCCATTATTTGATCTAACTTCTCCTTCAATATAATGGATTTTCTTTGGTATCCAAGACATCTGATAAATGAATCTTACTTAGATTAAACCCAACTCTGTCTCCCTGAATTATTCACCAATTGGTTCTTGTTCTCTGAAAGAGTAGTTCAGCTTGCTCTATGACTGCCTTTCAAGTGCTATTAAATAAAAATGCAAGTTTTAATACTAGGTCCTCATCTTTGACTTTAGGGAGTCACTTAAATACTTTGACTCACTGTTTCTTCAACTGCAAAATGGCAAGTCCTACTTTGTTCGTGTCATAGGGTTGTTGGTAAAGTAACAGTAACCATTTATTAAATATTTACTATGTTCTAGGTACTAATGAGAACTTTATACACTGAGTTATTAATACTCCTAATCCTATGAGGCTGGTGGTATTATTCCCATTTTACTGAGGAGAAAGTTGAGGCTGAGAAAAATTAAATAACTTGCCCAACTACTACAGAGTCATAGGACTAGGATTTGAACACAGTTCTGTCTGGCAGAAAATTCCTGGACTTAATCATTTTACTCTTTGGCCTGCTATGAAAGAAAGTACTTCATAAATTTCAATTATTCAAATATTTCAAATGATTTCCTTTAGCCTTTTCTCCGGGTGAAACATTCTCATTTTTTTCAGTTATTCCTTGAAGAACTATCATTTCCCCAGCCCATATCGTTAGATTCATTGTCCTCATGGAGTAGCATGTTTTTAAGGTTCCCACTTAATATATCCTAACTAGAATGGGAAGTGATGTCCTAACATGGCTAGAGTCAGGAACAATATTCCACAATGCTTATCCAGCTCATAACATGTATGTTCTACCTGTTTCTGAACCCAGACAAGCTAAAGCTTTGTTATCATCGTCCTCAATAGGCTGCAAGGGTCAAACATGCTAGAACTTGTGTCTGAAATGAATGAATCAGTGTAGAATCTGAGTTCAACACCTTAAGAAATGTCCATAAGGAGGATATTGAAATAGGGGTGTCGTTACAGAGCCCCTGACCACTTCACTTGCAAGGAAAACCTACCATAACCTTAGTTTATTTTAGGGCCTCTGTCCTGAGAGAGAAAGTAGTCAGTGTTTAGTGAATTGGAAGAACATAGACCCTCTTAACTACATAGTTAAACTGTAAAATAAAATTTCCAAATGCTGAAGAGCAAGAATGGAGGAGCCCCATTTATTTATCTAGGGCTTATTCTCTTGTTGGCCAGTGGGCCCCTGAGCTAAATGCAATGATAAGATTAATTTTAAAAAGCAAGACATTGTTATTTTTTCAAATGTTAGAGTTTTCTGGTTCAAAATGAACAAGGTGTTGTGAATTTTATTACCTTTTACTACCTGGCCTTTCTACTTCTTGCCAAAACAAAATGAAAAGATGTTTTCTATTTCATGTAAGAATGATTTTCTCCAGTAACAGTTGTGAGAAAAAGTTATGTGCAATAACAACCACCTAATATATTTTTATATTAAAGTGTCATTCAAAACAGTTTGTAGTAGATGGCATATGAATAGAGGAGCTGAAAATGAGTTTTATTGATGTAAATTGTTGAACGCTAAAGCAAAGGTAGCTCCTCTCTTGAGTAAGATCTTTAAGATGTTTCTTTCCAGAGAGTTTCCTTGGGCTCTGCGTCTAAAGTAACTTGCCAGTCACTCCTGTCATGCTGTTCAGCTTCATTTCCTTCATTCATGTTCCTATCATATATTTCCTTGTTTATATTTGCTCGTTGTCTATCTCTCCTCTACTGAAATGTAAACTCCAGACCATATTTTGTTATCCCCGTGCATAGAACACTGCACATAGTAAGCACATGATACTTGCTGAATGAATGAATCCGTTTTGAAATCATAAAATTGTTAACCATTTACTCTAGGCTAGCCCACCAGTTTGTGTTCTTTTGTTTTCTTTTTGTTTTCGCTGTTGTTCAGCCTGTCAACAGTTTATTATATCTTCTCTGTCCACTGTGGATTTATTTATTTGGATGTGATTCCAGTCATTCTGATTTAGTGTATTATAGCGGAGAGCATTTATCAGATACTTAACAGAGCAGTGTTTGGTGTGAGGTGTATTATAACTAGGTTTTGCTAATAAAGTAATAGAGTTCGTGGATTTTTAAAGAAATAAGTCAGAGTGGGGTTTTTTTCCCTTTAAAAAAGTCACACCACTGACTTGCGTTTTCTTGAGTGGGAGAGAAAGGGAGGGGTGGGCTGCCGGGACGTTCCTAACTTTGGGCACCCAAAAGCAAGTATGTGGAGAAGAGAGACTGAGATCCACCGCTTCGGAGGCAACTTTCATATCAGCTGCCTGGGCTAAGAGGTATGAGATTAAGAGCAGTGAGATTATGTTATGGCCCTTGTTTCATCTGAAGACAAACAAAGTGTAGACTGCATAGTAGGATCCCACTGGATGCCTGTTAAGTAGGTTAGGTTGAAGCACGTTATCATATTATATCTGATGGATGGGTGGGAAACTCAGTGCCAGATACCCTGGAGGTGCTCAGTCGATATGGGTTCATCTTAGCAATAATGCTGAGGCTCCAACTACTACTTGATGGTTTCATTTTACAATTTGTATGGGCAGAGCAGGAATCATCATCGAAGCTGGGAGGGTCTAGCACTAGGTGTTTAGAAAAATAATTTCATTTCTTATGTTTTAGGGGATGAGAACTAAAGGGGAATAGTGTATTTCTTTGTGCCCCGAGAATCACATGTATTTATCTTTCGGCCTTGACATGGTCATAAAATATGTTTTCTTTAAAGGAAAAATTTATGGAAAACTCATGTTCCTGTTGAATGATTTTAGGGTTGATTTGTTATTTATACATTTCTTTCTAATTGTGTTTTTTTCTTTTTACATTGCAAAAGAAGTAGATTCTGGCTATGAACTCCAAACTATCACTGGGGAAAATGAACTTCACCAAGTCATTTGTCATGACAAAAATGGCTTATCAGTCATAGTTAAAACAACCTAGCAGTTGGTAAAGATATTTTGATTTGTTCTTGTGAAAGATTTACTTCTTAAGACAAGTCTAAAATACTTAAAATACTGAAGTGCAAATACTTAGATAGCAAATGTATTTAAACATCAAAACTCAAAAACATTTAGGAGACCATGTATTTGCCTATGGGCTCAAAAAAACACTTGAAAATATTTTGTTCTGTAGTCACACATTTTATTACAAATTTCTTTTATTTTGTACCTAATAGAAAAGCAAGTTTGGAGTCTATTTACAAGTACTATATACATTTACATATATTACATACAGTTAATGAATTTAAAGAAAATGGGCCGAGAAACACAATATATATGGAAGAATATGCCACTGTACATGGTTTATTATCAAGGTCCTTAGTATTACTGAATCTTTACTATAGTAATAAATACAGTTCTATATTTACACATCTTATAAAACATCTCATAAATGTATTTTTTTTCAATTCCAAGTTAAAACATCTGATCAAAATAAACATGCTTATATAAAAATAAATCTACCTAACAGTCTTTTGGTTTGGATGTATTGAAGCTAATGTAGTATAATAGAAATTATGAGTTAATCCTTTGACCTTTAGTATTTAATAATTTTGCCTTGTACAATACCTAACACATGTATTAAATATGGAATAAGCAGATAAGTCATGTTCTTGACATCAGGTAGGTTGATCCAAAGGCAACATAGCTAACTAAAACCAAGCTAAATAAACGGATAATATATTACCAAGTTCCTGTTGAGTCAAAAGTGGTTTCAGACATTGTTGCTAAAGCTACTAGAGGTACATATGAGAAGTTATGTCAGTGGATTTAGTTTATGCTCTGTCTGCATTTGATTGTTACCTTATGATGCACATCAGTTTGAATCAAGTGATTAAACCTCCTGTGAAAAACGTGCACTCACCCAGGGGGAAAATAATCCCAGGCTGCTTACCGTCTTTTCTGCCTATGTCCATTGCCGGCAATGGAGTTTTCTTCGAACCTCTGGGCACCAAGGAGTTAAAAATGAATTAGACAAGAAAACCTCATCTGTATATCATTGCCTTCATGGCAATTTATGAACTTAAGTTCATTTTCCTTTCAAAATATTTGTAAGCAGTTTTATTCCACTGAGGGTGGAACCATCTAGTGCTGATACATAAAATCTAGCATCTCTAAAAATGATGTGACTATGAATGAATTAATAGTGCCTTATGTTATCCATTCACAGGGGTATTGGTGACCTGGAAGGATCCTTTCTGAGGAAAGGTGAAGCAGTACTAAAACGTCTCCACGTGGTCATGAAAATGAAATCCTATTGGTCACAACCATTACTTAGTAATGTAGGCCATTTAAAAACTCTTATTTTTCTGGTTTAAAACCCCTTCTGTAAGCAAGTGAGTTGAAAAAGAATTCAATTGAAATCATGGAGAATTTTTTTGAACATTTCAATCTGTTTTTTAAATATTTATATATATTTTAGGCTTACCTGAAGAGTGTGACTGAGTTATATAGCTGAACGAGTTATATAAGCAGCATTTAGACTTATTTTTCACTCTCTTGTATCAATATTTATCAGCTTTTTGACACTGAGAGGTTTTTTTTTAAAATCACGTTTCAACTCAGCTCTTTTTAGTTACTGCTCTGATATACTCAACCTCACATTTTTGGGTTTTCAATTTTTGAAAACTTTCTCTCACATATTAATTAGAGACATGGGACAAATGCCACAGATGAAAGATGACAGCTTTCGGTCATCGGACAAGCTGGTGGTGACCCAGAATTGGAAGGCAGGTCATAGGCTCTGCTGGCACTGGTGAAGGTTACCAAGGCCTGGGTTGAGTCACAGGACTGTTTCTCAACATCATCAGAGTTAATAGACATCAGGCTTGTGTGTTTCGATCTTGTCCAGAAGTGGGTTTGCTTTCCCAGGCTCCCCAGATCCTCCTTAAAATGGGGATTGAAAAGGATGTAGAGAAGGGGATTGAGACATGCAGGAAGGGGGACAATCACCAGAAGGATAAACTTAATTACTTCAGGGCTGATGAATGTGAGGTTCAGTAAAGAGGAGAAGGACAAGAAAGCCACCGGGCAGTAAAGGATACAGTTGGTGAAGAGCAACAGAGCAATGTGCTTCACCATAGAACAGTCCCAAATATTCTCCAGGTCTCCCTTTTCCAAATTGCAGTAGAGCTTGGTGTAGGCAATGGTCATCACGAGAAAGCAAAGGGAATTGAGCAAGACCAGGGCCACCATGTAGCCTGTGGCGCTAGGCTCCCCAAAGGGCAGCGGTAGGCAGAGCGGGGAGGCGCTGTACTCGCTGCCGCCCAGCAGGGGAACCGCGGCGATGGTCACGGCCAGCAGGGCGCAGAGCGCAACGATTGCTTTCAGACTGGAAAAAGGAGCTTTCGTTTCGAATTTTGCAGAGCATTTCGCAGAGAACCCACGCTCCAGGGCTGCCAGGGTAAGCAGGAAAACCGAGGATTCCGAAGCAAAAATGGACAAAAACCCGACGACCTGGCAGCCGACCCCCTGCTCCCACCACGCACCGTGCTGAGCAAAGCTGCCAAAAGTAAAGGCATCCACGCCGGCCAGCACAGCACTGGAGACCCCCGTGAGCATGTTCACCACGGCTATTAACCCAATTAACAGTTTTACGGAGGAAATGTACAGAGGGGCTCTGAACACGGTTGAGGTCACCAGGGCATTACACGTCAGCGCCAAAACTGCTATGGTCCACACTCCAATGCGGATCAGCCAGCTACCGAACAGGTATTCGCAGAGTTTGAAAGGGCCTAGAAGTCCAAGGAAGAAAAAGACTGGGTATCAAATTAGGGTTCACAACTTTTGCCAAATTACCTCTTTGTTTCTCTTATTAGGACACCGAGAGATAGAGACCAGTAACAGCCATGGTAACACACAGTTAGTTCCCTTATGGCCTCCACTTTATTAAACCACTATTTAATGTAAAGGTGAGTATACCGGGTGCCCAGATTTTCAAGCTATGCCCAGAGGAATGGAGCCAGGGAGTTTAAATCACTGGATTCAGGTCCCCCAAATATAGCAGTGTGAGGGCCAGGTAACAAGTCAGATCTCTGGTTTTTGTTTTTGTTTTTTAATAAAGGTTTTTTTTTTTTGATGTGGACCATATTTAAAGTCTTTATTGAATTTGTTACAATATTGCTTCTTTTTTTTTTTTTTTTTATGTTTTGTTTTTGTGGTCTGAAGGCATGTGGGATCTTTTCTCCCCACAGGGAGGCCAGGGATTGAACCCACACCCCCTGCATTGGAAGACAAAGTCTTAACCACTGGACCACCAGGGAAGTCCCTCCTGGGCTTTTTATGGTATTTCTCCAGAATGCTTCAAAAAAGGTTCTGTAAACAGGGAAGGAGAATCCTAGGGAAATACTCAGTGATGTTAGAAGAGGAAGTATGAAGGTGCATTTCATGAGAATGTTGTCTTAGGTTTAGATTGACATTTGATGTTTAGGAGCAAGGAACCATCAAATTGTTGGAAATAAAATATCAACACTCCCCAGCTGTCTTTTTTTTTTTTTTTTTTTTCCAACTGGTCTATCCTATTTCAGGGAATGGGACAAACAATTAAGTGAATAATATATATAGTTTTTACTTATCTCTAAAACTATTATTTGCTTTAACCAAATAGCTATTTAGAGAAGGCTTACAAGAAATCACTGTCAAAAATCAGTGATTACATGAAGCAAGACTGTTGCATACCAGACTAAATAGCTAATATTATTTTTTAAATTACATATACTTCTAAGATTGGTTCTTTAATTTCCATTAATCTGAATCAAAAGTCTCCTACAAAAATCCTATTTATGAATGGAGACCAACTCCAGGGAACAAACATTTGTATTTTAAAGGTCCCCATGGGGTGGGATTTTTTTTTTTTTTTTTTTTTTTTTTGCGGTATGCGGGCCTCTCACTGTTGTGGCCTCTCCCGTTGCGGAGCACAGGCTCCGGACGCGCAGGCCTGGCGGCCATGGCTCACGGGCTTAGTTGCTCCGCGGCATGTGGGATCTTCCCGGACCAGGGCACGAACCCGTGTCTCCTGCATCGGCAGGCGGATTCTCAACCACTGCGCCACCAGGGAAGCCCTGGGGTGGGATATTGATGAGCTGCAAAGGTGGCACAGATTTTGCCTTGAAGTGTAGCCAAATGTCCCTGATGACCTCAGAGTTAAGGGTGAGTACTGCTGCTGAGTAGTTCTGATGCCTTTCTCACCTGGGGAAGGTGAGCATTGCACCGAATGAAGGGCTTTCAGGTCTTCCTCAAAATCAAGCAGGAAATCTTCAAGATCACGCTCATCTGCAGGAATGAGAAGTTCTGCAATGATTAGTTCTGTCTCTCTTTTCAGTGACCAACTTCCAGGGAGGAGAGTCCTGGATTGCCCTGGAGACATGAAATGTCACAAAGGGAACTGAGGGTCAGACATCCCACTTTTCCCTGGGCTTTCCTGCAAGTCTATTATAAAATTGCTTTGGGATGTTCTACTCAAGCTACTATATGACAGTATTTCAGCAGAACTGGGGGCAAGGTACAGTAACCCTGGACTCCCTGTCATAACGTCGAAGCTCTCTCATTCTGTTCTTGTTCCCTGGAGCTCACGATGGCCCCATATTGCACTGACCTAAATTAGTGAGAGAGCGTGGGCCTCTCCATTCAGTGGAAGAACCACTTTATCCAGTTTTCTAACACTTAGATGGCTATAGTGCAAATGTTCTGAGCTGTGTTCTCTGAGTACAAGAGGGAGAATTAGTAAGTTTCAATCATTCTGGGGAATTCTGCTTAACAGAGGACAAATCAAGTAACTGCTTGGTGCTTGGATTAGCTATCCATGAAACAGCAGTTTTGTGATCTAACACACTTACTGATTTAATTGGTCTGGTGTGAGGTTTGGGCACCAGTGTTTTTTAAAAGCTTCGAATTGGTGTGGTTACAATATATGGACCAGGGTTGTGAATCATTGTCCTTGAAAATAAACTCCACGAAGAACCTTGTCTCTCTTGTTCATTGTGTGCCTCTAGGGCATAGAACAGTGCCTGGCACACACTAGACACTCTATTTTTTTTGGGGGGGGGGGTTAATAAATATAGTAGAAATTAGGGTGGGTGAGGCAGAAAAAGCAAAAATGAAAGCGAGAACAAGAGCAAGACGTATGCTGTAGCCTAAAATAAAAAAGCCAAGGGCTATAATATCAGCTTCTTAATCAGATCTGTGTGCAGGAAGAAAAGTTAAGATAATGTGCAGACAGACTGAATCATACTTGCTTGGGAATCAACATATCATTAAGACCCAAAGGAAGAAAAGCCAGTCTATTTAGACTCTGTGCAAACTTGCAAGGTTGGCAGGGAAAGGAAATTGGGGGCTGCCCAGAGCACTGCCTCATTGCCACAGGTGTGGTTTGAGGTACATTGTTGTCTATTTAAGTCAGGTCTTGCTTGCTTCAAGGAAAGCCAAGTGCTTTACAGACATTATCTCATTTCACTTTCCTGACAGCTAGCCTTGTAGGGGGTATGTGGGGAGAATGTTTTAGGATTAGTTGGATAAGAAGTTGGATTCTTAAGCCCTTCTGCTGAAATATGGAGGCATCTAAAATGTCTATATACTCCACTCCCCACTGGGGTTTAAGAATAAAAATAGATTGTATTTTCTGGAGAAAAAAGCGCAGAAGCATGTTTGAAAAAGTTATCCACAGGGATAAGGCCCTCATAAAAGTTTATGAAAATATTGATAATCAGTTTTAATATTTACCCCTGAGGACAATATGTGCTAAAAGGGATCTAATTGTAAATATAAGTATTAAGAAATCCTTAGAGAAAAGATGGCTTTTTAGAATGAATCCTAAAGGAGTTTTCTCTTTCTCTAAGAATCTTTAAAAAGTGGGATTGATTCTCAACTTGCTGGGGTGATTACACAGGGACTCGTTTGGAGTTCAGATGATCTGCTCGATGACTTTTCAAGCCCCGTTCAGACACAATTTCATCACAGTGACATAGCAGCTCTTACCTTGAACTTGAAACATTCCAGCATCTTTCTTATGAAGGTCATCTGCACTGCTGTTGTCGCCTTTATTCCATTGATTAGAAATTTTATAGACATTTTCACATACTCCAAATGCACAGCACTGATATGCATAAGGCATTTCTATAACCCTTTGAATGAACAAAATCAAACAAAACACACACTTAAAGAAATAGATTGTTAAATACAGTGCTCATCTTTCACTTAATAATTCTGCCTGTGGATTTTAGCCTTAATAAATAATCTAAAATATTAACTATGTGCATAAAGATGTTGATTACAGTGCTATTCATAACAACGGAGTTATTAAAAATTATTGCCATGAAATGTTGACAGTTGCTGAGGTTGAGTGATGGATATATTATTTTCTCTACTTTTGTGTTTGAAAATTTCCATAATAAAAACATTAAAAAATGACTGTTAGGAAAATTGTAACACCATTAAAAAGTGCTTATAGTATGACATAACGTAAAGTGACACAAAGGTGATATAAGTTTGTATACGTACTGTGATTCTAACAATTAAAAATACATTGGAAACAAAATCTGGAAGGAAATAACATAAAACTTTGTTTAAGGGTATTTGTAGACATTTTTTCCTCTCTTTTATTTTCTAAACTCTCTTTTGGGGTTATGGTTTTAAAGTATGTAAAAAGTACTGTGGTTTAATACATATACAGAATATAGATATGTGTATATACATGTATATATAAAATCTTTCAAGGGACTTTATCGCTAATAAGTATAACAGGTTTTAGAGAGCATTACTTCCTCAAAGAAATATTAATTTAGTACATTTTATTAGAACATATACATAAGCAAGACGAATTTAAACATGTCAACAGGAGTACAATTATGTTATAATGTTATTTAATTACATGTCCTAGTTTGTATCTCACGGATCAATGGTTTTCAAACTCTTTCCATGAACTCTGTGGTTCCAGGAGGCATCTTTGAAGAAGGAAGGAAGTGTGGTCAGGAAGACACATTCTCCCACTCCAGGGCTTGTCCTAACAATGCCCCAGGGGTGGGGGACTTGAAGGCATGAAATGCAATTCAAAAGAGTCCCATAAATTTCAAAAACCACTATAACACGTCTATTGTTTCACATGACCACAAATGTATCTTATTAGTTTTAATGACAAACTCACTTGAGTTCTGGAAAGTTTTCAGATGATATCAAGCTCTGTAAGGCATGATTTCCTGTTAATTTTAAGTGAGTTAAACCATGTAACCCAGTTACAGGAAAAGACGACAGGCGGTTGGATGATAGGTCCCTGCAAAACATCAAACAACAATTGGCTTTTAGTCTGTGTTAGCATAAAATGATTATGTTAAAAAAGCAACCTAAAGATGATTAAACTGCTCCATAAAAACTTCTAAGCAGGGTCCTTCCTCTTAATGGTAAAAAGAACCATTTTGGTTTTAGCTCCTGACAACTCTTCTATTTACAATCAGAATTGCAGGAGGAAAAATGTTTTAATCACACCCAAATTGTAATTTCTACATTCAGCTTAATTTTGCCAGATGGGGACATCAAAAATCAAGTGGAGGGTGCTACATGTAATTTGAAAAGTGGTGCTGACTAGATCAAGTTAGGGGTGAGGGGGAAAATATTGTTGGGGGTTTATTTTCTTCCATCTCGCCATAACTTCTGTCTGACCAGTTCCTTCTTTCTCTCTGAGACACGGGAGAGGGGGAGAGGAAGGAGCAAGAGGTGGAAAAGGAGGGAAAAAATGGACAGGAAGATGGCAAACTGTACTTTGTTAGTCAAGATGGCAAACTGTAAAATGAAAGACCTTTAGAACTGAGCTGATGTCTTAGTCCATTCCACCTGATGGCTCAGCAAAAATGGAAAATTTCACCTCAATAGCCAGAACCAGCTGTCACCCAGACTGTCATTTATCCACATAAGGACGCACATGGCCTTGGAGGGGCGGGGGATGGGAAGTGAGGTGCTCTATTCTGGTGTGATCCAGCTCCAGTACAAGAGACACTGAGGGCTGGGCATTCTGTGCACTGCAGCCTTTTTCAGCAAAACCAACATTTTTGATTAATCACATGGGGCCCAATTATTAAAAGACATGCCATAAACAAGTCATGAAATACTCACAGCTTTCTTAGAGATGGCAGAGTGGAAAATGCATTGGGGTGGATAATGGCAATTTTGTTCCAAGCTAAATTCCTATTTTTAAAAAAAAGGCAAGTGAGAGGATTATATAAAAGAAGACTGTGTGAAGTTTTACCATATATATTCATTCTTCTAACAAAATGTAATTTCCATTCAGGACAGGAGCAGTTAACTTATCAAATCATCTTTCAGATGCAGATATTAATAGTATAAAATGATGAAAGAGAGAATTTTAAAGCAACCTTGTTTAAATCAATCCAGGAAAATCCTTCAGGTGGATACTTTAGATTTTACTCTCTTCTTGCTAAAAAGTTGACTTTAAAATGGTTGTAAAATTTTATTAGGGCATTTCTAAGATGAGTGGGGGTCAGGGAGTTGGAAGAGACAGGAACTTCTGAGGCTCTTCCTCTGACAGGCAAGTAAATTTTAAGTTATAAAATGCCCCCGGATATGTAATGAAACTCAACAAAAATTTGTGTACATTGTCCATGTATGTCAGGCCTTAAGAGAAACATAGAGATACTTTCCAAAAAAATGGCCAGTAAAGAGAATGGACATTTAATTCTTAACTGGGAAATGAAGAAGAGAGGGGCTAGCATATGTTGGAAATAAAAGCCTTTGATAACAAAATCTACAATTTATTGAGAAATAAAATTCACTCACCCCTTCCCTCCACAGACATATATGTAATGAAATGTAGATAATTTTACAGGAATAAGAACTTCCACATTTTCAAAAAAGAGCAATGAACTTAAAATTTGTATTTTTAAAATTCATAACTCATAAGGGAACTGAAGTGTAGACATTTGAGGAAACTGAAAGCGATCACCGTCAACTTTTCTCTAGCACAGATAAGTAATTTATTCATGGTGTTGGGCCCCCTGAGTTTCCTAGGATAAATGGTATTCACAGAACATTTACATTCTCATTTGAAAGGCCCCTGAACTGGGGAAAACTGGAAGGCTTTTTAATTTGCTCCTTTCATCGATGGATCACAGAACAAAAGAAAATTCCAGCTAATGAGGGGAAGGAATGGCATGGAAGGAGTGGGAAATCTACAAATGGGAATTGAGTAGGAGACTGTATTCTGTTGAGCTGCTCATCAAATACCTGTCCAGTGAGGGCTGCAAGCCCTGCCATCTGCACTAGATGCTGGGGATAAGAAGATGAAAAAATTCCTGTGGTTTTCAGGTAGGGCGTGGTGTACCTGATGGCGGTGCTGAGTGCTGAGTCCTGTAGCAGAGAATGTGCAAAGCACATCAGAGTGGAGAGGGCTCAGAGACAGGAGATGTTGTTCTTATGGGATGGACAGGGGCAAGTTAAGAGTGGGGAGGAATCCAACGGGCAACAGGACCAGGAGAAACAATGGTCCATGTGTCAAGGGACTGGAAACTGGTGGGTGAGAGATAAAGGTGTTCCAGGGGGTTGGAATCAGATTCTGAAGGATGGTGCTTGGAAGTTTGGTTTTGGAATTGAAGACAATAGGGGAATAACAGAAGATTTTTGAAGCAGGGAAGTAACATGATTCAATTTCTACTTAAGAAAGATTCTCTTTGGAGAATGAGATAAATGGGTAAAGACTGATGGTGGAAAGTCTGTAAGGAGGGTGATGACAGTGATCTAGGAGAGTGATTCCATAGGTCTTTGGTGAAGAATATTTAAGTTCTACTCTCTTAGCAAATTTCAATTGTACAACACAGTGTTATCAAATATATCAACCTCTGATATATATGAAAAAGAACTAACTTTTGGAAACAGCCAGAACTCCAACCTGGTGAATAAGGCAGGTAATAAAAGTAGGTAATGTACGATATCTTTGTTTCACATTTATTTAAAAAAGTTTAAGAACTTCACAAGCCGATTTTAGACCAAAAGTAAGGAAAGCGCAACACAATTAAATTCAGAGCAATGGGCTTCCCTGGTGGCGCAGTGGTTGAGAATCTGCCTGCCCATGCAAGGGACACGGGTTCGTGCCCCGGTCCGGGAAGATCCCACATGCCGCGGAGCCGCTGGGCCCGTGAGCCATGGCCGCTGAGCCTGCGCGTCCGGAGCCTGTGCTCCGCATCGGGAGAGGCCACAACAGTGAAAGGCCCGCGTACCACAAAAAAAAAAAAAAAAAAAAAAAAAAAAAAAAAAAATCCAGAGCAAGATGGTTTTCAAAGTGAATTTTTTGGAGAAAGTGATTCTCCAAGGTGAATTTAAAATGTTTTGAGGAATGGTATTATTTTATGAAGGTATAGTCTCTTAAATGTTAAGAAAAACTTTAGGAAAGAAAGGGTTTTTAACAACATCCTGCAGTTTAAACATTACATATTGTCATCGTTCACCAAAATTACACTGAAATCCAGTTTCGGGATGGAAAAAAATCTGTCACGCACAAAAAAATCTGTTACCGGTTTTTTTAAACTTATGGTTAATATATAGTATTTTCAGGTAGCGTGTGGTCTACCTGATGACAGTGCTGTGTTGAGTCCTGTAGCACAGAATGTGCAAAGCACATCAGAGTGGAGCGGTATTTATGGTATTTTCAATATATATTAATATATATAATAATCTATTAAAGTATATATTAATATATATTATACATTTATATATTACTATCTATAATATATGTCAAATATATGGTATTTTCAATCATAAAATGGAATTTAATATTTACAAATCTTTGTCATCTGAGCGACAGAAGCATTTTCCAGGACAGCTGTGCTTAAACCTTAGTGTACGTGTTAAAATACCGATTCTCAGGCCCTACTCCAGAGGGTCTAACTCATGAGGCAGGTGAGATCCTGGACTCTGCATTTTTTACAGTCACCTCCAGGTGATTCTTAAGCACTTAGAGAGAGTCACATTGAAAAAGTGTTTGACCAGGAAAGAAAAACAGGCAGGAAGAACTGTGTGGTCACCCCAGTTTTGCAAGCAGAACAATCTCCGCCAGTTCCCAGCTAGGAACAGAAACACATTTTGTAGGCTGTTCAATAGCTTGACCTCCTTCTTCTTTATCAGAGTTTCATGTCTGCCGACTGGCAGAGAGCAGATTGCAAATTTACTGCTTTTGAACCTGTTCCTGGAAATGACCATGAGCAAAATATTTGCCTTCTCCTAGCAGATGCATGCAAAAAGGCCCAACAATACAAGTATACAGTGAAAAGAAAATATTAGGGGAAGACCCGAAAGAGATAAAAAGTGCTCGATGTTGGGGAAGCTGCTGAGAGACAGTACTCACAGAGAGCGGAGGCTAAACAACTGCTGGAAGGTGTTGGCTCGAATTTCACACATTTCATTATGTCGCAGGTCTCTGAAATGACAGGTTCCAAAGATTCATTTCGGAGCCACAGGTTTCAAAGATTAGTCTTCAGAGAACTTTTACAGAGGGGTTACCTGCCCTCAGTCACAGGAACACATGAACTACAACTACCAAGTGACACTGAGAAAAATTTCTTTTTGTTTAAAAAAGAACACTGCAATTTATCCACATAAAAAAGTGTTGCCTCTCTTTCAAAGCAGCTGTTCCCTTTGGGTGAATCTGAAGCTATATTCCAAATGCCAACATCATTCAAACACCTTGAGGATGCCTCTCTCTGCCTTCTGAGCCTTTCTTACATTCTTGGAGGGTCTTCAGGAGTGTCAAGTCTTTACCTTTCCAAGTGGATTTTTTCCCCCTCCTTTACTCACCCAAAGGCATTAGGAGAAAAATTAAGCAGAAAAGGATAGATGGTTAATATTGTTTTGACCAAAACCAAAGCATGACTATAAAGCAACAATGCTGATGTTTTATGGAGAAGGCAATTTCAAGAGAGCAATTCTAAAATGTTTCATGCATAAGTAGCATCAATGGCACCTGAAATATGACTAATATGGCACCTCTTCTGAAGGTTACTACTGTGGTTTAGAATAGAAATTTTTTTTTTTTGGCTGCACGCACGGCTTGCCGGATCTTAGTTCCCAGACCAGGGATCAAACCTGGGCCCCCGCAGTGAAAGGGCCAAGTCCTAACCACTAGACTGCCAGGGAATTCCCATGAAGGTTACTATTGTGAAGCAAACATGCCAACAAACTCAAGTACCGCCATATTAAAACATAATGCTATGCATATGAGCTTCACTTGTGTTCAGGAAAAAAACAAAACAAAACAAAAATAATGCCACTCATTGGAGGTGTAAGTTTAAAAAAGTTCCAAAGCTCAAATAAACCCAGTTCATTACTATACCAGTAAAAAACAACACAACATAATAAATGCCTTACTTATAGTATAATGCATGGTAAAATAATATCGTCTATGTCTCCCAACTTTACAGACATCCTATACAGTCACAGCTCCTGTGTGTAAGAAGGGAAAGCATCACATGTCTCCCCAGTGAACCACAGGGTAAGCAAACCAATGACCCCTGGAAATGTGAGTTTTGGCTCTTGGTTTTCGCTAGGTGACTTAGAGACTACTACAGACATACATTTTCTGAAGCTTTTGGCAGACTGAAAAACTGGGTAAATCTTCTAGCAGGTTATAAGATAGATCTCTGAAAAACAAAAAGTACAAAAGGGAAAAATCTGTTACATGTTAATTGTAAGGAAACATGCTTTGCCCTCTTTTCCCCTCCGCGATGATCTAGCTCCCAAAGGCAGACTATGAACTTTTCCCCAGCCCTGATGTGCAACAGGTAGTCATAGGCATTATTAGATTAAGCAGTCAGATTCAGATGTCAACTGAAATGTAACTGTTATACTTCTTTAATTGATTTAAATAATTTACTTAATGAATTTATTTATTTTTTGTTAGTGATGATCTACAATGTTCTAGCTATTATCTTACAGAAATGAGTACAAATTAAATTAAATAATTGTGCCTCTGTTTCTAAGAGCTGCTATATCTCTGCAGCTAACAGAATCATTGTTGGTTCTTTTCTAATCAACAGAAAAAGAATCCCAACAACAATTCAAAACATAGCACTAACTTTGAAATCAATCATTACAAGGGGGGAAAAAGAATCTAAGAAAGTCTTCAGCCAAAACTCAACAAATTACAGAATAACAAAAACATCTGGACATATTTATAGTATAATATAACTAATCTAAAACAAGCCATGGTAATTTGCAGAAAGCTTAAAAAAAGAAATCTGGTAGATAAAGTTTTATATATATATATATATATATATATATACATATATATATAAAATCTTGCCTCATGTTTTAAAAGTTATCAGCTAATCAACTAACTCACTTTCATGCCTGATTCTACTTCTTAAAACCAGATCACCACTATGCAACTGAAAAATCCATAGTTTTCTGAGAGGATTTTAAATTACTTTATTTTTGAAATTGATCACTTTATCTTACATTTATTGAATAAATAGAACTTAAGTAGAAATACAGTTCAATTTACTACACATGAATAATTCAGATAAAGCTGTGTGCAAACACAAATTTGTAGTCTACACTAGAGATTTGAAAGACCAAACCAAACCAAACCAAAACAAAACAAAAATGCCCCACACCTATGCACAAATACAGCTGATTAACAATATGGTGTGTATTTTTGGAAAGTAGTGAATGTGATAAAATGGACACACATGTTATCAAAGCTGATAATAATTTGGTTCATTCATTTCCACAGACGGTAAGGGGAACAATCCTTCCTGTGTAGTTCTTAGTAGAGGGTACATGAAACCTTCTTCTGCATAAAGACACAGTGTCACCACCTTCCTACCTATTACCTAATGATTTTAATGGCTAACATTGATCAAGCACTTCTTACATATAGACACTATGTTTACAGCTTGACCTGAATTATTTCATTTAATCCTTTTGGTCACCTTATGAAGGAAACATTTGTGTTGATTCCCATACAAAGCAAAGACTAAGATCACCAGCTAGTAAGTGGGGAAAGCCACACACAGTCAAGTCATTCCCATGGAGAAGAAGCAACTTGGAGGCAAAATCACTCGTGTACAGTGACATCGCCTCATGTAACAGCTACTCAGCGGATGACGCAGCCAAAGGAAGAGAGCTAGCTCTCAGACCTGTACTTCCAGAACATAAAGCAGAGTGGAGTAAAGGTCACGACCCGGGGTTCTACACTCAACTTTAATTCTACTTCGTTGACATGCTGGACGAAGCATTGATGTCTTTTTCAATTCTCTTCTTTAATGAGAAGATACTTGCTTTGCTGATCTTGCAGGGCTGTTGTGAAGAACAAATCAACGCTACAGGTTGACGTGCTTTGAAAATGGCCGGATACTGCTATGAATGTAGTTTCCGTCTTTCGGGCCTTTCTAGGTTTCCACTCCAGGAAAGAATAATGGTGTAAAGGAAGTGAGAAAGACGATGATAAGAGCGAACATGGTCGAAGAGTTTACAGTGCTCCAGGTGCTGGTATAAGTGTTTGACGTGTAGTAACTTACTGAATCCTCAAGACGATCCCCTGAAGGAAGTGGCTACATCTCCTATTTTATAGGTTGGGAAATGGAGCCCCGAAAGGGATAAATAACTCGCTCAAGATACTATGATAGCATAGAGGCTGGATTTGAACCAGAAAAATAGACCCCAGAGCTTTTGCTCTTAATCAGTTTGCCAGTCAGCTTTAGACCCGGGTGGTTTACCATTCGCTGTGTGACATACTGGAGACAGATGCGATTTAAATACTGCCTCCCTACTTATTAGTTACAGTATGTGAAATCCTGGTCATGTTACTGAGCCAGCTTCCTGAAGAAATGAGGATAATTATACTTATTCTGGGTGTGGTGGGCAGAATTCGAAGACGGCTCCTGAGATTTCCACCACCTGGTGTCTATACTTGTTCTCCCAGTTCTTCAATCAAACCATCTGCATTTGAATTCGAACTCTGCTACTTTCTTGCAGTGTGATTTTGACAGGTGTACTTTATTTCCCTAATTCTCTCTTTCCTCACCTGTATCTATGCCTTCTAGGGAGATATGAGGTGAAGAAGAGACTTGCTCTTGACCCCCTTCCTTTATACATGAATGACTGACTTTAAGGCTATTATGTGGTTTATTGCAACTCCTGTCACTGAGCACATGCGGCCTGAAAGTGGCATAGTGGGCTGGGGATAGGGGAAGGCAGAATCACTGAAGAATGTTCCCATTCTTCCACTTAACATTTGTAGAGCTGCTTGTAGCTCTGCTACCCCGGAAAGCTTGTGGTGGAATCACAGGTGTTTGACTGCCGCAGAGGTCTGCCATGTGAGAACAGAGCCATGTGAGAGACTAAGGGTGCTTTCACTACATCCCAGCAGTGCTGGAGAAGATGATCACAGGGAGTTGAGGGGGGAGGCTGAACATGGAAGGTCAGAACAAGGCTCTTCCAATTCCTATAAACTACTTCTTGTAAAATGTGGGAAGGGCAGAGGAAAAAAGCCCCAAGTCAACAGAAATAACATAGGCAAGCTGTTTAGCCATTAGATGAAACATTAGAACGTGGCACCAGCAACTATACCGGAAGAATGTTTGGTTGCCTTTATCAAGGTCTGTTGGGTCTGATAATTTTATTTTGGCATCCATATTGGGTTTTTGATCCATGATTTTCTTTTTATTTCCTGCTCTGCAGAGGATTTGGGGCTGGGGGCAATGAAGTTATTTTGGCTTGTTCATATCCTTTTTCCGAAGGGAAATGTGTGCTAGTTGAAACTCGAATGGGAGACTGTTTGGGACTTGGAAACAAGGGGTACGTTGCCATTATTACCAGGGTCACATCCGAGAGCCACTTCCCTGGCCCCAAGCAGGCAAAGGAGGCCTGACCTCCTGAAAACCTGCAAGGAAAGAACTTTCTCCTCTATTAAAGGATTATTGAAATAATGTATGTCATTTTACCCCCTTTTACACAACATTATTGCTTTACTGACACGCACAGCACTTGGAGATTCGGTAACTGATCGCAGACAGTTTGAGGAAGAGATGAGATCTGTGCTCCAGTTAAAGTCCTGTTGAAACACAAACCAGACATCATTCTTGTATTTAGGCATCACACAGTGACATATTTTGATTCACTGATGTTAAGACTGGTCAGGCTTGAAGGGTAGTGCAAGTTCTGGGTGAAGTCAAGAGCCTACTCAAGTACTTACAGACTCTCCAGGCTCGCGGTACCAGTTAAATCAGGAAATTCAGTTATTTGTGAGGCACCATTCAAAGTCCTAGAAGGAGGAGTACATGAGTATTACTGGGAGAAGATTCTAGGAAGGGGTCATTTTTATGGCCATTTCAAAGCACTTGAAATGTTCATTTGGTCTTCACAGGAACCTTGCAAAGGGAAAATTATCTGTAAGAGAAATAAACACTTACAGTGTTCTTAGTTCCGGTAAATGTTGAAAAGCAGATCTCCCAACAACCTGGATAGGGTTGTCATAGAAATGTCTGGAAAAATCCAAAGACCAACGTCTTAGTATAAAACTTGAATGACAAATGAATACCTGTTCACAATTTCAACAAATGCCTTCAATGTACTTATGTAATTTTGATTACTTGGTTTCAGGTAAACCTCAAAAGTATTTTCATTCATATTATGAGACTTTTGGTGAGAAATTCATACTACATAAAATTGAAAATTTCTGACAGCAAGGCAGATATGAATGTCAGCTCCTATGGAGAAAAGCTAGTGAACTGACTACAGTTATACTTAAAGCTCTTCCTCTGCCTCCAATATCTGTGGACTATCCATTGAGTGGCAAAAGATAGTTCAAGGTGCTAGCAGTTATATCATTAGCTAAAGAAAGATGAAGTTCTATATAGTTACGTGAGGGTCATATCCTCTGGTCAAATCTTACAACACACACACAAAGGATCCTTCAAATTATCTGAGAGGAAATTTGCTACTCTGGGTTTTTGTAACATTAGATTTTAAAAAATCAATGATTGCTCTAAAAGGTAAGACATTATTAGAACTTCAAAAATATTTTGTTTTACAGATGTTTTCAGTGTAATTGTATTTGAACTGCCTGGTCAGTGGAGTCCCACAAACAGTTCTTAGTTGAGACATCCTTCCAGGTCAATTAAATTCGACAAATATTTATTGGTGTCTCTTATGCTCAAAGGATGAGGGTAGGTACTGCTTGCATTTAAAGACTGATTTATTAAGGAGGCTGTCATTGGCTATCTACTATGTGCCTGGCATTATGCTATATGCTGGGGATGTGAATAAAAATGATAAGGTGTCCCTGCCCTAAAGAAGCTTGGAATCAGTTGGGATAAAACAAATAAATAAGGGGATATGACTCTCTGGTTGACAAAGCATTTTCACATCTAGAGCTCAATTAATCCACCTGCCAACTTTATAAGATCCATGGCATAGACACTTAGGTACTATTTCCCTCATTTTTGGAGGAAGAAGCTGAGGCTCAGATACTTTGGTAAGTTCATTATCTCCCAGAGCTTCAACTTTCTAATCTGTTAAACTAATGTAATAATACTTAGTAGTAGGGTTTGTGTACACATTAAAAGAGCTAATGCACATGTAACATCTGGCACAGGACCTGGGATATATGTGTCACTCAACACGCCAAATCCCCTTCCGCACTCCCAACCCTCTGACTTCTTCTTTTCCCTTCGATTAGACAACTGGTAAGAGAAAGGGCTAGAGCTGGACTATAGGTCTTTTTTGTTTGTTTTGTCTTCTACATCTTTTTATTATAAATCTTTTTCTAAATATTTTTATTGAAATATAGTTGATTTACAATGTCGTGTTAGTTTCAGGTGTACAGCAAAGTGGTTCAAGCATATCTATATATACACATATATTATTTTTTTACATTCTCTTCAATTATAGGAGGACTATACATCTTACAATTTAAAAATGGACTTGCCCTCAGAATATTACATTATCCCTTATCTACACTATATGCTTGTTTTTATGTAATTATGTTCATATACCTGCACGCATGTAATTACAATGGGTAGCTATGAATACACATGCTTATGTACATAAGGCATAAGTATCACAAACACAAGGCAGAGCTATAGGGTTCTCAGGAGGGAGTTCTCTCATGAGGTCAAGAAAAACTTCATGAAAATGCCATTTGAAATAGACCCTGCAAAACAGAATTTCGACAAGCACAGTGAGGGGATGGAATCATAGGAGCAAAGGAAATAAAGGAAGGGATTTGTTCTGTGAATGTAGCTTAGTGGGTCTGGGTTATGGCCATAAGGTAATGGTTGAGGAATGGGTCAGGAGGGTTGGCTTGGGCCATGTGGAAAGCTGAGACTGTCAGGGAAAGGAGTTGGCATTTGATGTAAACAGACAACACTGACTGTATGTTTCACAGCAAGAGAATGACAACATAGATGCTGTGCTTCCAGGGTGAGCACTCTGCTAGTGGTAGAGGCAGGGGGGTGAGCCTTAGACTGGTAGAAATCTAGAGGTAATGGCCAGCGGAGGGGCTGGTGGCAGAGGGGAATGGAAAGAAGTTATGGATAGGATGGGGACTACAGAGGTAGAAATGAGGCCTGGGTAGCCAATGGACAAGGAAAGCAAAGAAATCTGAGTTGGAGGGAGTAGGGGCGGGGGCGGTAGTACAGATATAGACATGGAGGCAGAAGCAAGGAGAGAAGAGCTTCTGGGAGAAAACAGTCAAGGCCAGCAAAGAGTGGAGAGAAGTGCTAATAAATATTGGGGGCTGTTAGTCCTCTTCAAGGGGTATTAACATATCAAAAGGGTGATTAAGAAAATCAGTCCTGTGGCTTCAAGGAAAGAAGGGGCAAAGAAAGGCAATGCAATCTGCCAATTTCTCAGTCCGTAAATACTCTCTAATGAGAACTAATGTTTACTGGCAACAAACTTTAACCCCCATAGTTTGCCAACATACTGTCAGAACGTTTCAGAAATGATGAATGGTATTTCTTTTTCTCAGTTGTCAGGGCTAATTGGGATTCCAGCTCATTTGTGACAAATGCTACACGGCTCCAGAAAGCCTCTCAATCAAGTTGGCACAGGATGCTGAATATCTGCCAAGAAGTGCCCTCGAGTCCTTTTCAGAAGTCGTCCTTAGTCTCCTCCTCCATATTTCAGACCCCTCACCCATGACCTTAGGCCAATACTATGTCCCAAACCTGCCAGTTGTCTTTTAATTAAGAGCCAGCCTATTACTTACATATTTTCACCTTCCTATATGTACCTACACAGGATCCATTTTCTGTTTGTGCTAAATATGAAACATAGAATTAATCCTACTTTGAAGTTGTAACTCTATCTTATGCCATTATGGCATATAAATCCTCATATACACCTTTCTAGAACATATGCACCTTTCTAGAATTACATCCTAATTTGTATAAATGTAACTCAGTGTTTGGACTCGAGAATGAATGGGTATAGAGACTTAGCATAAAACAGTAGTTTCCTGGGCTTCCCTGGTGGCGCAGTGGTTGAGAGTCCGCCTGACAATTCAGGGGACGTGGGTTCGTGCCCCGGTCCGGGAAGATCCCACATGCCGCGGAGCGGCTGGGCCCGTGAGCCATGGCCGCTGAGCCTGCGCGTCCGGAGCCTGTGCTCCGCAACCGGAGAGGCCACAGCAGTGAGAGGCCCGCGTACAGAGAAAAAAACAAACAAACAAAACAAAACAGTAGTTTCCTCGTCTCCCCCTCCTTGCAGTAAAGGACCTCTATCATATATAATAATGTATGTATGTATGTATTTATATTTCAGCTTTATTGAGGTATAACTAACACATAAAATTGTACATTTAAAGTTACATTGTGGTGATTTGATATACGTATACATTGTGAATGGATTCCCCCAACCTAGATAATTAACTATTTATCACATATTTATCTTTTTGGGGGTGAGAACATAATAATTTATGTTTCTACTATACTTGGGTTCAAGCTCTGAATGACTAGGTGACCTTGATATTGATGCTCTAAAAATCAGTTTTATTCCTTAGAAAATAGAGATAAGCCAAAAAGCGTTTCATAAGATTATTGTGAAGTGAGACAAGGCATTTGAAGATACCAAGCATAAGGCAATGCACATTGTAGGTCCTCAGAAAAAGAATCTCTAATATTGCTTCAGCATTTGGCTAAAACTTAGCAAAACATCTCCATATACACTACAGTGACCGAGACAAAACTTGGGCAAATATAGAACACTTATTGTATTATGTTTAAAAGTACAATGCATGCTATATTGCAGGATAGAAAAATCGAAAAGAACTATGGCTACTTACATTGTAATAAGAGAAGGGTTGCCTACAAAGGCTTTCTCAGGTATTGACTTGATATTGTTGCTATGAAATCCTCTAGAAAGAGAAGAAAAGATAATTTATAGAAAATAACCTGTGGGGTAAAATCATTTAATAGTTCCCTCACCAAACCTGTGGCAATAATCAACAATTTTAGTAACTAGAGGATAAGGTTAAATTCCTCTATGCATTTTGAAATGTTTGTGCCCTCACTTACTCTGTAGGAGAAAAAGATATCACAAGCTGTCATCTTGAAAGAGGAACAAAGAATCTGAAAAGAATAACTGTGCTTTATGGAAATTTACAACCTAATGCTATAAAAAGAAAATCCATCTGTTAATATCTAATAGAGCATCATGGTATAACAACTTGAGACAGAGAAAACCATCTTTGGAGAGAGGATTAAGATCACTCCTCCTTACCCCATTTAAAGCCAGGAGAAGAGAAAATTGACTTAAGCTGCAGTGAAGTAGAGATTTAAGTAATCTCCTTATGAGGACAAAATTTCCTGAGCTGAAGAAAGGTGCCCCAGCTCAGTGAGTCTGTAATAACAAATTGATTCTCATCTGTCGGTGCTAATGTTGTCTGGCTGGCAGAGGGGCAGAGTCAATGGTCTTTGGTCTATGTGGGTCTGTGGCTGAATGAGGTGAACGGCAGTCTTGGGGCTGCCGGACCCAGACAACGATGACTTCCCAGCTAAGCCCCGTGTGGCGTTTCCTGAGGCAGAACCACACAGAGGCTTTTTCTTATAAACAAGGCCTGCTGTCTACCTCCTTTAGCTGTGTGTCTTATTTCTCTCTTCCAAGAGAATAGGCTCTGTGTTTATTTTCCTCTCCAAGTGTTAGAACATTACATAGGTTATTCATATTTTTAGGTACTAAGAAAAGTCATTAAATTATAATATATAAAAGACAATATATGCAACCTAATAGCTGAACATAAAGTAAAATGGTGAGTTTCTTTAAAAGTTAAATAAGATTTATGAAACATTAAAAAATATGAAATAATGTATATGAAGGCATCTAGCACTATACTAGGCACATATATTGTGTTCATCCAGTCCGATGCAACCTAGGAAAGTTTGTCTTTCGAAATGCTCAGCAAATAACTGAATTCCAGTAGAGTTCTCTACAAACCTATAATGTATATAAATGTTGGGAAAATGAGGCTTAGGGAAAGAGTATGGCTTAAAGAAATATGTATCCTGTTTTCTAATATATATATAGGAGAAATCCATTACAAATTTAAAAAAGATTATCTGCCGTTTGTTGGTGATAGAAGCAAATTAAAATATATTTTGGATGTAGTTAATCATTATTTACATGACCTTTTAAATTTTTCTAGTAAGTCGTATTAGGTGCAATAGTCAAACATATTTTAATATAAATTCACAAAGAATAGTTCTCCCACTAAATTTGTCCTACTTACAGTTCTTTAAGGTTGGACAGTGTCCTGATTGCAGTGGGGAATTCATCAAGATTATTATAATTTAAATCTCTGAAAATAAGTAAATAATATGTTCAGTTTGTCACTTAAAAATTCATATATATTACATTTACAAGGAACGTTAACATGCTCTTTCCATGGACCAGGATCACTGATAACAATTCTCATTCCTTTTCTGAATGAAGAGAGATTTTGTTGGTTGGCTGACCACCATCATTCCACAAGTATCTGCATTAAAATGGTCATTAGACTGGTCATGAGAAATTTCAAAGAGTCACGGCTCAATGGCACTGGGCATTAAAAGAAGGGAGGGGACATACAGCAGTGTGAATGTCCAAGCGGGAGGGACACTCGGCCAGGTGTTGGCGGCTGGCCGCTGTAGCTCTTCACCCGAACCCCGCTCACCAAGCTGCTAGCTAGTCTGTGCCCTCCTCGGGGCTCCTGAACCACATCCACTTTCCGGTCCCCTCCTCCATTCTCTGACTTTGTTCCACTGCTTTTCCGAGTCTCTCCTGAGAGGACATCTAGGAGAGTGGCTTTGTTCCTGACTCCGGTACCGTTCCTGTCTTTCTCCCAGCCTGAGGTCCAGGATGATAGCCTGCTTTTGGAGAGGCTTACGTGGTACAGGGTACTCTCAGGAAGGACCTCAGGTCTAGAATTTCCCCACGGTCACAAATAAAGATTCAGATCCGAAGGGTGACGTTTTCCTTGGTCTGTGAGGCAAAGCTCTCTATCATCCTTCCTGCATAGAGACGGAATGGCCAAACAATCTCAAATCATTCGCTTCTCTAACTGTTATGACACAAATGGCTTTTCAGTTCCATTACTCACAAGCGCTTTATAGACTTAACTCCACCGTTTATCTACATCTCCATATGAAAAAGTAATTGCCTCCTTGTCTCTGGGAACCGCAGATTTCCCAGATGACGCAGAAAAACCTTTTGGTCAGGCAATCAGATGTGGTTAGATCTTCCTCTGTGGGGAAGAACTGCTATTTAATTTTAAGAGAGAGATAATTTGACCAAGTTAAACATGAATCAAGATTCCTACTTGTCTGGCACAAACCATCCTTAAGCTATACAGCAGGCAGGAAACTTGTGTCTTTTGTGGACATAAATTTTCTTCCTGTTTGTAAATCTCTCCAGATGCTCTGTTTTGATTAAACGAGGATTGGGTCCTTATAAATTACTTAGATTTCTAGTGAGGGAAAGGAAGAGATTGGGAATAACCAATCTACTGAGCCTCTGTAGCCCTGGGCAAGGCGAGGGAAGAGGGGACATTGATACTCACATGAATTTGCCCTGAATGCATGTATTGCCTGAATTTGCAATCCTGGGTCCTTACCTCAAGCGCCCCTGGTCGGTTGGTGGGGAAGACCATTTATGGAAATACCTATCAAAGCCCATCTTGTTTTTTTGTTCCTGTTGTGTTGAAAAGGACTGGAAGGTGCTATCCATTGCTAATATTCCCCAGCCCAGCCTTTGTGTAAATAAGGGAGACCTTCTAATTTTTCCAAGCTGCTGATGGGAACAGCTTGCCTGTGCCTTAAGTTGACTTCAAAGTCCTGCCTGGACAAGTTCACCTCTGGCGTCTCCTTATGAGGATGATTCCTCCTTTCTAAGAGGAAGCACAGAGTGACTTAAGTAACCCCGGAAGGACAGCTGCTAGGTCCCGCAGGAAATGAGTGGACCCAGATCTGGTTAGAAGCTAACTTGACCAGGTACAACGTGCTAAGCTCTGTACGCGAGTGAACAAGGGCTCCAAAGCCATAGGAGATGTGGTCTTTGGTCATGTCCTTTTGCAGTCCCGGTCAGAGCCAGTGTTGTAGATTCAGCGGCGTTGTGTGGCTTATTACACTTGAGTGTTAAAAACATGGAGGTGAGGAGGGCGCAGCTGGAACCACTTCCTCTCCCAGCACACACAGTGTCCTCACTGCCTGTCACGGCACCCTCATTAGGCCTCTTACTCAACAGGGCGATGAAGAGCAGCTCCTCCCCTAGGAAACAGCTCAGCCCTGGGGAGGCCCGTAAGAACTGTTTGCACCGTGGCTCTGGGTGGTCAGCTGGCTGGATTCTATGTACTTTTATTACAGATACCGACTCAGAACTGAGGTTTTGACCCACTCTTTGGAAGTAGGGTATAGTGGTAAGCATGGATTTTGGAGTCAAACTAGAGAAGGAAGCAAATCCCAGTTATGCTGCTATGTCGTGTTGATAAAGTAACTTAACCTTACTGGAGCCTAAAATGGTATGGGAGCACCTGCTCTCATGGGATGCTTGTAGGAGTGACTGAAACAATGTATGCTGAGTGCTCGGTACAATATTGGTTAGAGATACACTCAATAAATGTACTACTGTTACTACTTTGTAGACTTCTGAGTTGCTTCAGCAGGAAGCATCACCATTTGCTAATGAGACGCCTGTTCCTTTTGGATTGGACAGAGTTTGGCATTTGCTACTCTGCATCCTCTCATGCGGGGGGGTTGGACCAGACTCATGAATAGTGAGCCTGAGTGACAATATGGAACTGATCCTTGACAGAGTACACATTCCTAAGCAAACAGGCACTGCTCAGTAGAGGACATCTCATTTAGCTTATAATGATTCTAACTAATTTATCACTCTTGACAGATTAAAATAAAATCTCAGTTTTACTGTTCAGCTCTGTAGGGTATGTGTGTGTGTGGGGGGTAAGATGAAGCCACTGTAAATATCTGTTTAAAGCTCAGGCAATTAACCAAACCAAATAGCAAGTCTGACTTTAAGGCTATTTTGATTCCTTCAGAATAGTCATAAAAACACTGAAAAAAGGGAAACAAATAAAAGGTCAACTCACAGAGTCTCCAGGCTGTGGAGCCCATCAAAGCATTTCTTTCCCAGGGAGTGGATTCTATTGTTATGGAGATGCCTGCAGGAGAACATTACTGACAGTCATGAAGCCACACTGCACATGGAAACTTACGCACAACATTTTGATTGCTGAAATCCAAAGAAACTTATGCTAAAGAATGCACTGATTATATATAAGAAATGCTTTGTTTAACGTTTTCGTTTGTTTGTTTTAAAGGCTATCTGCCCCGTTCACTCTTACCACAGATGATTCTATACCCCAGAATTTAATAGGCAGTCACAGTTTCACCTTTTGGGTTTGAGATGGCATGGAGTGTATAATAATCACGGAGTGAGCAACGAGACTGATAAAAGTAAATTCAGGTTGTTCAGTATGGCTTTGGGATGTAGGATGCTAAAGAGAGATTCTGACCAACACTGACAAATGGAGGATGGAAGGAAGGTCCTAGGTGTACTAAGCACATTTTCTATTAAAGCTGATGGCTTATCATGGCTACATTCCCAGGGTGGGGCTACAGGTTAAGAGGAAACAACAATTTCAGCCACAGAGAATGGGGATCCGATTTTTTTTGGCTGCCAAAGGAGAGTAGTTATCTTGACATAGTATAAATGGTTCTAATTATCATCTTTGGCTCAATGGTTAAGTCGGTTAGGTCAGGGCCAGTGAGAACAGCTGTGTGCATAACTGAAAACCGGACCAAGTCCCAAAGGGGTTTTTGGAAAATGGGCTTAAGGACGGCGGGGGGGTGGGGTGGGGGTGGGGGCGGGGAAGAATAGCTGGATCTCTGTAAATCCATTCCCTCTAGTGGAGGGAAAAATTAAAGCACCTACCCAGATTCTGGTGGGATAGAAGCATCACCTTTGTATGTGAAATTCAGTATAGAGATTTTTTACTATCACCCCACATGTCCTATCCTTTCAGACTAAGGTTTTCATTCTAATAAATATATGTTGGTTTCATGTGAGATCTTTGTGACATTTACTGAGGATCTTTTACATGCGACACATGAGGAAAGAGGGTTGAGGGGAGCCTAAAATGATGGATGAGATGCTGGCCAGCCCTCAAAGGAGTATATACTGCAGTGCAAGGGACTGACATGTCATCAGGAAAAGTGGAATGATTGAAGACAGCAATGGGCTGGTGTGGGGCATGGAGCAAAGCCAGAAATAGTGCAGAAGATGCCTTCCACGAAGTCACCACGCAAACCGCTCTTAGAGGCTGTCAAGCAGCTACTGTGGTCCTATATCAGGATTGATTGACTATTATGTTATACACGTGGGGCATCCTTCTACACTCTTTTTTTTTTTTTTTTTTTTTTTTTTTTTTTTTTTTTTGCGGTATGCGGGCCTCTCACTGTTGTGGCCTCTCCCGTTGTGGAGCACAGGCTCCGGACGCGCAGGCTCAGCGGCCATGGCTCACGGGCCCAGCTGCTCCGCGGCATGTGGGATTTTCCCGGACCGGGGCACGAACTCGTGTCCCCTGCATCGGCAGGCAGACTCTCAACCACTGTGCCACCAGGGAAGCCCCCTTCTACACTCTTGAACTGACTATTTTTCAAACTATTACTTGGGAATCTTTTTGATTTACCTGAAATAGTGAAATCTGGATCTCAAAGGAAAAAAGCCATACAAATGCATAGCTCGCTGTCAAGGGTTCATTCCTTGCTTCTGTTCCCTTGGAAGGGGTTCAAGAACGAAGTTCTTATTAAATAATAAGAAGGGCATATTTCAATTTGACCTGCATTATAAATTATTATCAGAAATAAGGGATTTTTTTTATTAACTTCGGTCACAGGACTAACCATACAGTGTGGTGATTACCTGTACAATACACAATGGCTTCCCTAAGACAGAAGTCATATTTTGTTATCTTTGAATGCCTAGCAGTGCTTGGCCCTTGGCAGCTGCTCGATAAATGCTGTTTAATTCTTTTACACAATTAGAACATTTATGAGTCACTTTGGGGAGTTTTCCCTCCTTTAAAATGTCCCTATTCAAAGTCTGAAGGGCTATCTGTTTAAGGTCAAGGTCTTACAGTGAATTACAAGGTGTTACAGTGAATTTAGAAACTGTTAAAAGAGAGAGGAAAAGAAATCAATAAAACTTACAGAACCACCAAGCTGGAGAGGTTTCTAAAGGCGTAGTCTGGTATGTGGTGTATTTTGTTCAGGGCCAAGGTCATGGCCTGCAGTGCTGGTAAACTTCTGAAAGCCTGGACAGGGATTTCTGTCAGAGCGTTGTCATCCAGCCACAGGTGCCTCAGGGAATACAGGCCACTGAAACAGCTGGGGGGCACGGAGCTGATGTGGTTGGCATCCAGACGCCTGGGGAAGAAAGCAAGCAAGAGCAAAAGAGGAGCGCGAAGCCCAGGCATAGGTGCACCTTGCAGGAAAACCTCAATATGCTGATTAATAGGAGTGAAACAGGGCTTGGGGCCCTCGGGACCCGCTGACATCTGGAGCTTTCTGCTCTCCTGGTAGCCTCTTCTCACTCATGAGTAGAACCATTGCGGTAAAATTCCACGGTGCCGTGATTCTCTTCCAGCCTTGTGGCTAACATGCTTTCCGGCAAGGAAGTGGTCTCCCCTGGGGTATAACGTTTCAGCGTGATCTTTTAGCTTCCCTTTCTGACACCAGGAGAAAGACACCTTCTCTCCTCCTTCCCACCCCAAGACAAACAAATGCTGTTACTTTCCTGGACTGTTTTGAACATACAAAACATACTTATTGACTAGCTCTGGGAAAAGATTATTTCAGTATTTGAAAGGGACGAAGTCATTTTTACAAGGCTGTCAGAGGCATGCCTCAGGGAGAAGGGAGGTGCCCCGCCCCCCTTTTTCTTACTACTGTGCTGGAAAGCCTAAACCTGCAGGCTTTCTTGCTCATCGAACCAAAGGCACTGAGCAGATGTTTGTTTTCCTTGACATTTTAAATGAATAATAAAATTAACAGCTTTCCCAGTTTTTGCTTGCTTTTTTCTACACACCATTTTTTTTTTTTTAAATGGGGAAATACATCTAAAAGTAGGTCTAGTTAATAAGCTGTTGCAGCTTCAGAGCCACAGCAGAGGGAGTGCAATACATTTATTTCACCCTAAATCCAACATAAACAATGGCTGTAATGACAGTGCCTTAACTTTTCATATTGAAGTGACCAGAGAGACACAAATTGAAATTTCCTGTAAGGTGCATGAACAACGGAACCATCAACATTCAGCTATGCATCCAACAGCCCTCATTCATTTTTTCCAGTCTGTTCTCAAGGCTCACGCATTTGTTTGCATTTTCAAAGCTAGGGTTAAAAGAAAGAGAAGAGTTGCATTTTAAGCAGCGCATGTATTAGGAAGGATTAGAAAATCACGAGTGGATTTTTGAAAAATGTTTTAGGAAGCACTTAAGACTAAACAGATGCAGGAAGCACACGAGGATCACAAAATAATCCCCTGCAGACTACATTTAAACAGTTTAGAAATAGAGTTCTCTGTGGTAGGGAGCTAATCTCAATGGAAAGCAGCTTCCTCACTTTGGGTCACACATTTCACTCCACTCATGCTCTGGTTCCTGCTTCTCCTGATTGAATGGAGAGGGATGCCCTCAAGGCCCTGGGCCAAGTTTTGATACTGAGATAAGGTCACTTGGAACAAACAAGTCCAGTGTCACAGCCCACTCACAATTAAATTTCCAGTAGAACAACTATCATTGCAGGCAGCAGAAACGCAGCTTCCAAATATCTCAAGGTTCTGTCTACAAATGGAACTGGAAATGTTTAGACGAACTCAACAACCTCTCTTCCCCTTATTCCAGCAACAACATGCTCGGCCCATGTTCAAATAAGGTATAATGTCATCAGGGCATGAGGAGGTGCTTGTTTTTGTTTGACTAAGAGTAAAGCACATATGTAAACTCTCCTTAATGACTGCACTGATTAAAGCATGAAGATTTTATTTAAATAATATGAATTTCCGAGTTTTAGTTGACGTACTGATGATTGCTAGTTGCTTATGCGTTGAAACTACAAGTGCTTCTAAGTCCTGAAAAGGACTGACATTCAGCTTCAATGTAGCCTTCAGGTTACACGTACAGAAAAGGCTTTCTCTGCATTGAGTCACAGGCTTGTCTTTTTCGCTATTTAAGTTACTACCAAAGTTTCTGCTGGATCTTGAAGTGACCCTGGTATCAGTTTCCAATGTTAAAAGGTCCATTCCTCTGGATAGATGCCTTTTATGAATCATCTCCCACCTCCAGTAAAAAGGATGTAATCTGGCTTCTACACCGTGATCTTAGAGCAATTTGCTATCTAAAATGAGTAGGACAGGGCAATTCTTCACAGTCCTAATGCTCTAAATACTAATACACCCTGACCCAGTACTCAGGTATCCTGAGTGTAGCATTAAACGTTTCTCTTTCTCAACAGTTTCTTCATCCAAGAAGCTCCCCATAAATGGTATTCCTTCTCAATGCGGTGTTTTGAAGTCCCTGTCCACCTGGCTGCAGTGGTCCAAACCTATTTCAGAAAGTGGTATATTGTTCACGCTCAGAGGTATTATCTGAGTCAATCTTAACAGAAGATCCCAAGGCAAACCAGAGTATAGAATGCATCATCCAGCCATTCATACCGGTGGTTCTTACAGAGCAAGGTTAAGACTGTGGACAAAGCAGGTGGCAGGGCACGAGTTGTGCCTATTCAGTGAGTAAACAGAAAGCTCATATTATGTCAACCTGATCTGGTGGGGCAGCTGGGCGTTTTCTATTCATATGCTTGAAAATGCAATCGCTCAGCACTGGCATGTAAGTAAAACGCGAGAACACAGTACGTGAAAACACACGTAGAAATGTGGTTCTATAATATTATCAGGAGCAAAAAGAATAACTACATTATATGGCTGCACTTTTTTTTTTTTTGGCTGCACTTTTTAAGGGTTTTTTGGTTTTCATTTCTATTTCCTGCAAGTCACAAAGGTGTGTGTGTGTGTGTGTGTGTGTGTGTGTGTGTGTGCACAGTCAGCTCAGAATCTATGAATCAGTGCAGAGGTTTGGGATGAGAAATATTGGGTCCAAGTCAGATAGCAGCTATATGACCATGGCCAAGTCAACAGACTTCAGCTTTCACATCTGTAAATTGGGGGTAACTCTATCTTACTAAAGAAAATAATACAACAAGACTTTGTAAACTATAAAGCACCTTAATGATTTTTAAATTATTACTGCTTGAAGTGGGTTAACAGTTTGCATTTTTGTCTTTTGACCCTAAAGCCAGTCAGAAAAAAAGAAATCAATTAAAATTTTCCCTTAGTCAAAAGTTGATTAACATGAGTGCCAGCTTGTCAGTGAATTTCAGTTCTGAGACATGCAGACTACTTCTTTCATCCCTCATAACAGAAATGATGAAGAGGTGTCTGCGATTAGACACCCTTACTTTTCAGCCTTCAGTATTATCATTACACGTACATGTGTGTGTATCTATATCTATATCTATCTACCTACTTATCTATCTATCTATCTATCTATCTATCTATCTATCTATCTATCTGTCTATCTATATCTCAGTATCACAAAGGGCAAATAGTTGTGTTCCTGATACATTACTGAAAAGTACATCTTCACTCTGAAGGCAAAGAAGAAGTGGTGACATGTGATAGATGGCACATTCTCAGAGAAAGTTCCTAGCAGTGATCTTGGCATTTAAATATCCATCGATAATGGGGCAGAGGCAGCATAAAGCCTGTGGTGCAGTTAGGTGCAGCAAAATGAAACACTTTAACAAAGGGAGTGGCCTCTCCTTCTTCTGGATAAACAAACCTCTTAATTATGATCTTGAAATGCAATCTGAAAAGTAATCACTATATAGGAAATGGCACCCATTTTATGCTCTGTATGTTACTTATAACTTACAGAAAATGATAGATAAAATAAAATGTTACCCTACTTCCTATGTCACATGCAACCACCTACATAATGAGCATATGGTAGAGTTAGGAGAATTAAGACACAAATTTAAGTCAAGACTCTGTCACTTATTAAATTCTGAGATTAGGGGCATTCTGATTAATTTCTCTGAAGGTCAATTCTCATACCTGTAAAGCAGAATCACAACATGTCACACAATTGCCATGGGAATTCAATGAGAAAAATATATGCAGAAGGGTTTTTGCAAACAGTAAAGCACTTTACAAATGATAGGCTTATTACTGGAGAAAAATCTTCACATTGAAGAAGTAGTTTCATTCCCCCTGCCCTGAACTTTCTTTTGTTTGCTCTGAAGCATCTTAATCCTTTGTAATTTCAAATCTCTCTATCAGAGATTGCCATTTTTTTTTTTTTTTGGTCATATGGACTGGCAGGATGGCTGATTTTCTACTCACTGTACATCCATAACACATATGTCCAGTACTGCATGTTTTTTTTTTTTTTTTTTTTTTTTTTTTTTTTTGCGGTATGCGGGCCTCTCCCTGTTGTGGAGCACAGGCTCCGGACGCGCAGGCCCAGCAGCCATGGCTCACGGGCCCAGCCGCTCTGCGGCACGTGGGATCTTCCCGGACCGGGGCACGAACCCGTGTCCCCTGCATCGGCAGGCGGACTCTCAACCACTGCGCCACCAGGGAAGCCCCAGTACTGCATGTTTTGATTGGTGTTATAGGAAGGCTTCCTTCACAGAGAAAAGGAGATGCACACATCTTTTGTGTTTCTCCAGCAAAGGTCCAAAAAGTCCCCAAAGGCAAAAATGGCTGAGGAAAAATATGATATCATCTAGTGCAAGAACAGAATTTTTATTAACTAGGAGCCTCTGCAGTGTCACTTAGAGGACCACAAGTGATGAGAAATGGATTCGTCATGGTTTTGGGGCATACGTTGAAACTCCTTCTCTGGAGGGAAGCCTGGAGGTCGGAGGGCTCTACCATTGCCAAAAGGGATTCAACTGCACAAACTGCTGGGCCAAGGGGGCTGTTTCTCAGGGTCTCTGGGTTGTCTCTCCTCACCACTGGCACCTGGTCCGGACCACCCATTTCACCCTGACAGGCTTCAAAACTTTGCGTATCCAAGGTAAGAGTTTGGAGTCTGAATAACTTCACTCCCAGAAAGTTTCTGGATTACTAAACCTATGAGAAACGTCTCACCTTCCCCCAAGTGATCTTCAAGATCTGCATAAAACTATTTCTCTGGGATGGGGGTGTCGTGCTGTCTCCAGAGTGAACATCTTAATAATGGGTGTGCTGTGGAGAGGTCCCTCTGATAGCTGTGTGCAAGAGGGGCTGGGGGGACAGGAAGTGATCAAGGCAGTTGCAGTCATCAGGGTGAGAAAGGAGGAGAGCTTTAAAGAAGTATGGAGGGCTTCCCTGGTGGCGCAGTGGTTGAGAGTCCGCCTGCCGATGCAGGGGTCGCGGGTTCGTGCCCCGGTCCGGGAAGATCCCACATGCCGCGGAGCAGCTGGGCCCGTGAGCCATGGCCACTGAGCCTGCGCGTCCGGAGCCTGTGCTCCACGACGGAGAGGCCACAACAATGAGAGGCCCGCGTACTGCAAAAAAAAAAAAAAGAAGTATGGAAATGTGGAGGAAGGCCTGGTATGAAGGATGTTAAATAAGTGGGTCTGACCAAACATGGTGATTTGCTAGATGTGACCAGAAGGGAAGACAAAGAAGCTATGGTGGCTTAGTGTTCTGGGCAACTGGGTGGAGGGAACCATGCAGGGATGAACGTTACCCAGTATTATACAAAATAAAACAGAACTGCATGTTCACTGTGAATACAGTTGTGTAATATCAGTGTATCTTATGTGAGGAAGAGCTGGAAGGTAACAAGAAAAAAAAAATCAATTTTTTACGTCAGGAAATGGCAAAAAAAAAGTGCTTGTTTTCTTAACTTTTCTCTCTGAAGTTTTCCCCTAATGTTATCTTGCCTAAAAGCTTAATTTTACAAATTTTCTCTTTTAAAAGAAACATTTTGCCAATCTGCTCCACACTCCTGAAAGGAATTTTTGCTTTATAGATGGCATTATAGTAGGGATTAGAGAATCTATGAGGTCATTCTTGCTATTGTTTCTCCAGAAAATAGCCCTTTACATATATCTTGTATATGCTGCCTTGCCAATGTATCACACAAACGTATATCTTTGAGAACGTCTTTGATGAGCCATTAACTACAAAGAAGAAAGCGTTAGTCAAAAGATAACCCATTGATATTGGCTAATTCCCATCTGAGATGACTGTAATATTGTCAATTATTAACATGGATGACTGGAGAAGAAAAAAAGCCAAGGTGTGAAGAATGCTGCAGCTGCAGGTATAATACAACTTATGGGGACTCTTACAATAAACAGAACTGTGAAACACACCATTTGACACAGCTATTTTATATTTGGATGAGCATTTTTCTTCATAAGTTTTAAACAAATGATCAACTCTCTTGTACACACATTTGTACATTTTATGAGACCATTTTGAACAATTCCTGAAGAGTCAAATGAACACAGTGATTTAGTTCATTTATAAAATTTTAAGAAATGAAAAGTTTCCATTATTATCTAACTTTTACTATGAAATGAAAAGCATGTAGTTCCAAGCTTGTATATAACACAATTTGACCAATTCCCTAAAGTCTTTGTTATGGTGAAATTTTACTGAATTTTATTGCACTGAAACCAGTGGATCATTGGAATTGAATTTGTCAGATCATTATAATAATACTATCTGGATAGAATTTTATCTATATGAACTCTTACAGATTGAATTTGTGTTGATTTATATGAATTCTTCCTAATAATATGAGTCATTTTTATTGTTAGTATTGTTTTTTAATATTTATGAAATCATGACAATGTGGGATTCCACCTTCTAATGAAATTTCCCGTCTATATAACCTAGGAAGATACTAAGCATATGAATTCATATAAACACCATGATTGCTTATATGGGAATTTCTTCTTCCATCTTTCTATTCTCCATCTTATTTACTGGTAAGCTTAATGTAAAACCAGGAAGAAAAGTTATTGCTTTAGACTTGTCTCTGAAAAGGTAAAAATGTTTTTTTCCATCTTTGCAGCTTGGGGACAGGGAAACTCTATAGGTTCATTGAAGTGTAGTAGCTTAGAGACTAGTCCCAACTCTAGTTTCTCTAATTACCTACAGATGGACAAAGCCACTAATGGTGATTGAGGTCAACTTCTTTCACCAAAAAACAAACCCTGGAGTTCTAATTATAACTTTTCTTGGGAAGGGTCAGATATGCTCCTGTCAGAACTAATAGTCATATCATTTATTCTTTCTCTCAGATGATTACCAGGAGTTTTTTCAGGATTAAAAAATATATTTAGTTACAAAAAAATAATAATTTAGAGACTAGTCAGCTGGCTCGACTAGTAGCCAGATGAAGTGTCTAATAGAACCAAACCTCTGCCTCTCTGGCATCACTGGGAAGTACAAGACTCCAATGAGAAATATATTTTAAAGTCAATTTACATGGAGTTGCTCAGTTTCTCCGAGGTCACCATGGCTGCGAATTTTTTAACAGGGAGATGATCTACAGCCAAAGTAACATGAGCATTGACTTTTTTAGCTTCATTTTTCTCCATAGAAAACAAAGACCTCCTTTTTGTCAGGAGCACCGTTAGTCTCCCAGCTACCACCAGGGTTTGAAATCCGGGGGTCATTTTTGCATCTTCCATTGCTGTCCAGACTAACATTCACCAAGGTCTCTCCATTTATCTTCATCTCCAAGAGTGTCGACTTCCACTGCCTATTAAGTCTCTTATCTCTTCACACCTGCGTCACTGCAACAGCCTCTAGCTGGTCCTTTTGCTTTTGATCTCTTATCTCTTCACTTAATCCTGCAGGCTGCTGCCAGAGAGTCTCTCTACAACTGGGCTCTGTGTCACACCCGTTAGGAATCCACAGTTCTCCCATGTTACCATTCCTTTCAAACCCAAATTTTCCATTCTTATATTCAAAGCTCATCCACCTTATCTAGCTAAACATTTCTTATTTCTGTGTCCCAGGCAAGTCCCTTTTGTAGCTTCTTCCCACAGTACCTCTGAGCCTTGTGTTCAGGAACATCCTCTCACTCTTGCCTAATCTGAATCTCATCAACCTGAGACAATATTATGGTTCCTCCCTCAACCCTATTCTTGAAGTGGGGAGTCCTCAGCTAAGCCAATGGGAAAGCTAAATCTTGTAGACAGATCAACTTCAAAATCCCTCAAGGAAACACTGGGACCCAACTCTCAGCTCAGGGAGGGCAGGGAGGAAAAACCGGGGTACAGAGATAAGAGTTGGGGGCCAGGGAGGTCAGTGAATGCAGGCTACAGTCAAGGTGGGGGAGATTAGCTGGTCTTGAGCAGCTGTTTAGAACATCATTTAGAGTTTGATGCTTTGGTTCAGTTCAACAAGTATTTCTTGGGTGCTTTCTTTGCAGGGTTAGTACCTGGGGCTGGAGATCTAGCAGTAAACCAGGCAGACACGGTTTATAGAGCATGTTTTCTAAAGGGTAGTCAGTCAGACCATTACAATGCAGTGTTAGGTAACAGGAAATGCATGGTAGAAGGACCTAACCTAAGTTTCACTTTTCTTTGAGATCTAGACCTGGATTTCAAGCTGCCTATGTGACATCTCTACTGAGTTGTTCTTCCTTAAACAAGACATTTGGTTTTGAAAATGTTCAAGACGAACCTCATTATCTCCCCAAATGTCATGCTCTACCAGCGTTTCTTATCTCAGTGATGGGCTTCAGTAAATATGTGATTATATAAACCAGGAATTTAGGAATCATCCTCCACACCCCTTTCTCCTTCATTCTTTGTAGCCAATTCATTACCAAATACTGCTAATTTCATCTAAAAATTTCTCAAATCCATTTCCCTTTCTCCATCTCCACTGCTCCCATCCTGACAAAGCTCCTTTCTCTCCTAGACCGTTTCAGTAACACAGATCCAATCATGCCCTTTCCTATTCAAAATCTTCCAGTGAATTCTCACTGCTTTTACAATAAAGACTAAAATTCGTAACATGTCCCAAAGAGCTTTCAAGGGGTCTGGACCCCACCCGCCTCACTAGGCTCTTCTTGTGCTTTTCCCGCCTCATGCTTCCTGCTTTGGCCACACTGATCTTGTTTCTGACCCTTGATGTACCAGCTCCCCTCTCCCCCAACCATCACTACAAGGTTTTGCACATGTAGTTCCCTTTGTCTGGAAAGTTCTTCCCTCTTCTCTTTGTCTAATCAACTCTTACCTTTGCCATATGAACAAGGTACCCTTTTCTCACCTATAGTTTCCTCATCAGGAAAGTGGAGACAAGTTCCATCTCCCAGGTAATGAGGGAATAGACAACCAAATGCATAGGGAAACACTAAAAAAGTCTGACTGGTCCACACATGAATAAATATTGTTCTCTTCCCTTCCTCAATTTTTAAATTTCTGTCCTGAAGCATTACTACTTCTCCTTTTTGTAAACCTCCGTAATCAGATACCTAGAGGTACTATTTGTTTCTGTCAGGCCCCTTCCCCTCACGTTAGTGCATTCTGTTACGTGCCCATTCTCTGTAGTGGATTCACTCAGGGAAGCACGATAGCATAGTGGTAAAATTGGCAGATTTTGGAGCCAGAAGGACCAGAATTTTTATCCCAGACTTACCTCTAGCCTGACTCTATTAAAGCCAAATGACCTTGAGAAGGTCAATTAACCTCTCTGAGTTTTCTCCTTCCTCATCACTAAGGAAGGGATAATCTTGGCTCCCACCTCATGAGGTTTCTTCAAGGGTGAAGTGAGGTGATGCAGCTAAGAGTTTTAATAAATATCAACGGCTCCTGCTTTTATAACCGTGGGTGTTTTTGATTTTGTCCTTGTTCTGTTCCTATACTTTGCTGCTTCTTTTTTCTTAAAATAAATTTATTTATTTTTGGCTGTGTTGGGTCTTTGCTGCTGCGCGCGGGCTTTCGCTAGCTGCCGAGCAGGGGCTCTAGGTGCGCGGGCTTCAGTGGTTGTGGCTCGTGGGCTTAGCGGCTCCGCGGCATGTGGGATCTTCCCGGACCAGGGATCGAACCTGCGTCCCCTGAAATGGCAGGCGGACTCTCAACCACTGCGCCACAAGGGAAGCCCCTTTACTGCTTCTTTATGTGCCTTTTCACAAGTCATCAAGACTCCATCTATCTCCTGAAGAGGGGGAAACACTTTGCCCCGTTCACAATGTGCCTTCCCATAGCCGTCATTCTTTTAGCTTCTCCCGAGTTCAACCTACTTTCCAAAGTTAACCTTTATTTCACACTACAAGACTAAAAAAAGTTCATTTTACTTCTCATTCCATAACTTCCATGTTCTCTTTTGGTTATCTATCTGATATGACTGTCATGTCTGTGATTTATCATAGCACGAGCAGATAACCTGATGTTACAATATTTCATGTCTGGGTCCTGCTTTTTTTTTTTTTTTTTTTTTTTTTTTTTTTTGTGGTACGCGGGCCTCTCACTGTTGCGGCCTCTCCCGTTGCGGAGCACAGGCTCCGGACACGCAGGCTCAGCGGCCATGGCTCACGGGCCCAGCCGCTCCGCGGCATGTGGGATCTTCCCGGACCGGGGCACGAACCCGCGTCCCCTGCATCGGCAGGCGGAATCTCAACCACTGCGCCACCAGTGAAGCCCAGCCCTTTTGAGCTTTTAATCTTATCCTCTTGGTTGCCTCCCTTTGCTTTCTTTTCTTCTGCTCCTTGTCTTCTGTTAACTTCCTTCCCATTCTTTATCCTGGGTCTGAAACCCAATAGGCTCCTGGACATTAATAGTGGAGAACTGCTGCTGGTTCCAGGCTTGCCTTACTTTCTGCTCGGCACTGAGAGCCCTGCCTCTTCCTCCTCGCCTCTTCCTCCTCGCCTCCTCCTCCTGCTTATTCTCTTTCGGGATTATTAGTAGCAAAACCCTATTATGAAGAGTTGAGGTGAAGTTACTGACATTTCACAGGGTCCAAGGAGGGGGCTATCTGTAGCCCTTAAGCTGATGTCACAATAAGATGCTCAGGCAGATCTTGTTCCAGGCAGGAGTTATATATTCTTCTCGGCCTTTAAAATAATGTCTTGTACTCTAAAGAAGATTATTAGCTAATTGGAGAATAGAGCGAATGCTAAAGACATGTCTATTTCTCCCTTCATTTTCTATTCACCAACTCATTATTTTTGTGATTGTGCATTTTCCACAATTAGTTTCGCTAGTGCAGACTTGGCATGAAAATCAACATGTTTTAAGTAATATCCTGGTTAACTGGACAAACATGAATGTGTCATTCTCTTTGATCACCTTGAACTTCCACTAATGACAGTGAGGTGCTTGAATATCACTAATGACAATCAACAAGTGAAGCAACGATTTTTTTTCATAGATCGATTTCTTACCTATTAATACAAAGGTGTGAGGTTATGGGAGGGTTAAGTTTTGAGTTTCCATCAAATCACTGTAATCTGATCCTAGTCCTCAAATGACTATAATGCCAAAAGTTTTTTGGTGAAATCCAATTCATTGTGAATTCTGATTACATTTCCTATTCCTTTCCAAAAAACAGAAAGGAAATTAAGTTATATTTGATTACATTACAAAAGGCCAACTGGTGTCTGGGCTGTCATTGCCTTGTCAGAAACCTAACATACATATTGTACAGGGGCAGGCTCTGGGCTACTGGGCTCTGGCAGATGGACAAGCCCTCTTATTCTTTTTTTTTTTTTTTTTTTTTTTTTTGCGGTATGCGGGCCTCTCACTGTTGTGGCCTCTCCCCTTGCGGAGCACAGGCTCCGGACGCGCAGGCTCAGCGGCCATGGCTCACGGACCCAGCCGCTCCGCGGCATGTGGGATCTTCCCGGACCAGGGCACGAACCCGTGTCTCCTGCATCGGCAGGCGGATTCTCAACCACTGCACCACCAGGGAAGCCCAGCCCTCTTATTCTTTAGCTGAGCAGTTAAGCATCAGCAGAGAGTTCAAAGGACACAAATGTACCTACGTGTTTTCATTGTGAACAAAGCAAAATATTTGTTGTTTACATGAAATCAATGACAATTACACCCCTTGAAATATAAGTACCATTTGTTTCTTACTCAGAGCAAGGTTACCAATTTCAATATACATCAATTTTCTTAAAGTTTATTCAATGAAGCCAAGTCTGTATGGGTGGGGCAAAGTATACCCATGATCTATTTCAGTAGTTCTCAACCATTTTTGGTTTGTAGACTGCTTTGTTCGTGTCATAGACACTAAAAATTTTAATTCTCAAATGCACCATGTATATAAATCCCCTGAGGATTTTGTTAAAATGAAGCTTTTGATCAAGCTAGACAGAGATGGGGCCCAAGATTCTGCATGTCTCGGGAGGTGCTGATATTGCCGGTCCATGGACACATTCGAAGAGCAGGATAATACAGCATGTGGCCTCCTAACTTTATCTGCCCCAGATTGTCAGTAGAACTAATAGGTAGATGTGAGCTATTTCAATGAAGCACAAACAAGGCAACTTTTTGAATAAAAGCCCCATTACTTTTATTTCATATTAGTTTATACTGGAATGCAAAATATGGACTTTGTTATTATTTCAAGTTTGAAAAGAGTTCAGGAGGATATTTGCAAATGACCTTAGGACACTCATTTTCCCAATCTTCATTTAAGAAGCACTTATCTATATCAGTAAACCAGTTAGAAAACACTGATGTTTGGGTCTCCTACTCAGAGGTTCTGATTTTCATTGGTCTGGGGTGCAGCCTAGGCTTCCGGATTCTCCAGATGATTCTTCTTTGCAGACGGAATTGAGAAGCCCCCTTTAGAAGTTGCAAAGCCAGGCATGCATATGGGTGATGCACTCCCAGCCCCTGGGGAATGCAGAGTGCTTTCTTAGAGAGTGAATGGATAATAGAAGGAAAAGAATAGAGTGGAGAAAAATGGAGTGAATTCAAGAAAGAGAAAAGAGGAACCATTAGAAAAAGGGCTAAGTGGAGGTGTAAGGGTTGACTGTAGTCCAAGGAGAGCTGGATAGGTAGCTGAACGGAAGCCTCCCAGGTGTCATGGATGAGACAGGTTTCACCATTTTTGTTATTTGTATTGATATGAAAGTAGCATGGAGGCTGAAGTACGCATGCAGAATGAATGGACAATGGATAAGGAATGCACGTTTGCAATGACCATTAGACTCAAAACTGTTTTTCTTTTTGGAACTGCTTGAAGGAAGTGGGAGAAATACTATTAAACACCTTGCATCTGGGACAACAGTAAAACTTTAAAAGGGCTCACAGTAGCCCAAACGTCCAAAGTGGGTAGGGGACTCCTTTGGTTGGTACAATACAGTTTCTGTGTGGTTGGTGGTTAAGTATATGTTTTTTTGAGTCATATCTTAATGCTTGTATCAAAGTCGCACAAAAAATGTAAGTGAGACAAAGTGTCATAGCTGCACACACTGCCAACATTTAGCACCTCACATGGTCTGCCATGCTCTGGGCAAAGGGACCCCGGACAAACATTACATAACTGGCCGATACAATCCAGTGTGCACTGGGGGCTGAAGATCTATCTCGATGCCTCAGTTTGGATGCGATAAGCATCCTGCTAGAAAGTTAACCCTTGGCTTTTTCACAGGGAACACATATTTATAAGGTTTCAAAAGTCATTGTTTTTGTGAACCAGACACCAAATGCAAGAGACACCTGGTGAACAGTAAATATCTAGACGGTAAGAAACTAAATCTGAACACCTTGATCAGAGAGGCACCACCCAGTTCGAGTGAACAAAAGATTCATGGTTTTCACTTTCTCAAAGGGTTCACTTCTGTGGGTGTTCTGTTTGTGATCTTCTTTCAGCTGATAGTGGCTTTTGGTTACACACTCTTATCCTTCTATCTTCCGCCTGCCTCACAGCTGTTTAAAGATCCTATTGGCCACTGCTATTATCTCGTTTTTCAATTCGGCCATTAGACCCCGTGCCCTGCCACAGACAACCCAACTCCAGAGTGTTTTGCTGCTCGGCTGGTTCTTTCCTTCAGGAAAAGGCTTGTGCCACAAAGGGGGAGTGATACTGTGATGTCATTACAGAGCTCCTGAAAATGCAGCAGACCCATCCCCTGCCACAAAGGGGCTCTTGTGGGCTTGTTTATCTCTAGGCTGGTGAGAACCTAGGAAGTCACTTTGTTCGACTGGAATAAAAAGCTTAAAATGGTCTCAAGCACAGATTTACTTTCATTAAAAAGAAGAAAAAAGATCAAAGGAAGAAAGTAGCATCTCCAGATCTCATGTTCCTCCTTCTCTTGTATCACCTCAGTAAAAGACATTAAGCAAACTATGGGTAATTGTTAACCGATGTATTCTTTACAATGATGTTCAACTAGAGTCTGTAATATTTATTTGCCTTTTTAATGCATTTATCTCCCTCATCATTCTAGACCAGAAACCAGTATTTTGTTTGACAGATGAGGACCTCCAGTGTAAGTAAGATGAAAACATATATCACACATTTGGATATTGGAAATCATGCAACATTTCCAGTACACTTATACATTCTGATGAGATGCAGATACTGATCAAGAACTCATGGCATAGTGTTGCCAAATAATCACTGTGAACCACTGCTTACAACACAAGCTCCAAAACATCTAGCTGGTAAGAAAGTTCTTTGTGTGAGGAATAACTAATTTTTATTCATTCAGAGGTTTTAAATCAGAGGAGGGTGGAAACTCCTGATGGAAAAGTTGTGGATTCAGAGTAAGGAACACCAACACCACTGCTGTGTGTGTTTGTGTGTCTGTGTGTGGTGTGTGAATCTGAGGTATGTGTGTGTATATCTGTGGGACTGTTTGTGAATATGTTTGTACGTCTGTTCGTGGCGGTGAGGAAGCTCCTGGTTAGTAGACCTGCCCAGTATGACTTTAAGAGATACCATTAGATCTTAGCTTCCTGAATTGAGGACCCCTGGTGTGCATACAGAACTCAAAAAAATTAAGCCTTTATTTGACTTAGCAAAATTGCATTACAGGGCAGCTCAGATAATCTAAAAACAGAAGAAACTGAAGATGCCAAGAGGTCTAGATTTTGACTCTCATTTTTCTAGATAAAAGGAGAAAGTATTATTCCTGATTTGAATTCAGGAGCTAAAATACTGTATACAGGGGTATAGGACAAGATCCTGGATTTTTGTCCTGTGATACCAACATATACAAGAGGCTTTTCATTGCATGTTTTCTGATTAAGTCTCTGCCCTGAAACCTCAAACTCCAACACTGGTCTCTCTCATACATATTGTTTAATGAGGATGCAAAGAATTGTTGCTCTAATGGAAACTCTCACTGGCAACTTATTTAGGTATGGTGCCCACCCAAGGAACTTACTAAAATGGTCATTTGGACATTTCAATGCTCCTTCCCAAACTGATGCTGAGAACATGTTGCAATTTCAACTATACTTACAGTGATTGAAGGCTTCGCAAATTCTGTAGAGCTTCTGTGGGTACCTGTCTTAGGTGATTATTCTGCAGCATACTGTGCATTGAAACAAATGAAAAAACGACGTTAAAGACAGCAATAATTAACAATAACTGGCATAGCAGTGTCAGGCACTGTTCTAGGTGTCAGGGAAACAGCTGAACATCAGGCACAACCTTGGCCTGTGAGGAGTGACAGATAATTTAAAATTAACAAATGAGTATATAACTTGAGACAAGTGATAGGTACTATGAACAGAAAACAAAACATGGATTTGGGATAGATGGTAACAAGGGGTGAGAATTTTATTCTAAAGGTGGTCAGAGAAGATCTCTCTTAGGAGGTGATATTTGAGTAGAGACCAGAATGGTGTCATGGAACAAAACATGGGAATATCTGGAAAGTTACTGAGGAAGAGGGAAGAGCAAGTGCAAAGGCCCTGAGGCCGGAGCTTGCTTGACTTGTTAAAGGAGGAGCAAAGGGTCATTGTGACTGAGGAGGAGTAACTGAGAGCAAGAGATTGGGAGACAACCTAAGGACATCTCACAAAGGACTTGCAGGCTTTATTTTAAATGTGGTGATAAACTCTTGTTGAAGGGTTTAAGTGGGGGGGAATGATGTGATTATTTATGTTTTAAAAGGATCACTGTGATGACAATTAGATTAGACAAAATGGAAATAAGGATACGGGTGGATATTAAAGATCTTCTCCCTTCTTGTGCATGATTATATTTTGATATAAATTAATGCTTCTTGTGAACAATTGCACTTTTGCTCACCTAGGTTCAACAGTTCTGATCAGAACATAGGGACTACAGAATGGAGACACCTGGCAATGGTGAAATAAAATATATCATTGCTATTGGGAAATAGTATGGAAAAATTCCCACTAGATTTCTTATATTTTGCTTCCTCATTCATAAATGTTTATAGTGCAATAATTTCGCAGGCACTCCCCCCAACCCCCAGCCAGTATTTCATGGTCTATGTAAGCCAGAGGAAGGAAACGATATTAGAAAAGCATTTTTAAAAGACATTTTAAAGAAATATTTCTACTTATTAGGTCACAAATTTATACTTGGATTTTCAGAAACAATTTGCCTGGTTCTCTCATCTCCACAATTGAAGTCTCTTTTCATTAGATGACTACCTAGGATTCAATGCCAGGTATGTCTGACTCCAAAGCTTGATGTACTTTCCACTGCCCCTTGCAGCATTCTCTTGAGGAATAATCGTACAAATTCTCAGGTTGTACGCCTTTCACAGTATGATTAAGAGCATGGGTTCTCGGATCTGACTACCTCTTCCCTGCCAGTAGCCCCGTGGCCTCAGGGAAATCATTCAATCTCTCCACGTCTCAGTGATCAGTAATAATATCCACCCCCAGGGCTTATTGTGGTGATCTAATGAGAGAAAGTACATAGAACAATACCTACTGCCTGGTAAGCATTCAATAAAGGTTGGCCCTTTCTGCATAAATTGATAAGTCCTCTTCTCAAAACTAATGATATAGTGACATTTTAATTAATGAGAAAATAAAATCGGCCAAAAAAACCCAAACTCTATGCCTGTGGTTCTCAAACTTTAGGGGTCATCAGAATTCATTGGAAGGCTTGTTAGAACACCCTTTGCTGGGTTCCACCCTCAAAGTTCCTGGTTCAGTAGATCTGGGTATGGGCCAGAGAATTTGCATTTTTAACAGACTCTCAGGTGATCTTGGTGCTGCTGGGCAAGGCACCACACACTGAGAACCACCCTATGCTCTGCTAAGTATTTCCTTTTTTTTTTTTTTTTTTTTCCCCGGTACGCGGGCCTCTCACTGCTGTGGCCTCTCCCATTGCGGAGCACAGGCTCTGGACGCGCAGGCTCAGCGGCCACGGCTCATGGGCCCAGCCGCTCCGCGGCATGTGGGATCTTCCCGGACCGGGGCACGAACCCGTGTCCCCTGCATCGGCAGGCGGACTCTCAACCACTGCGCCACCAGGGAAACCCGCTGCTAAGTATTTCTAAGAATATTTACACCTGAACTTGAGGCTACATTGAGATTGGAGATAAGGTCTAAGTTTTGAGTCTTGGCAAGCAAACCATTTACTCTTCTTGACCGTTGGTCTTTTATCTATGTGATGGGAATAGAATAATATCATCTGATTGATAAGTTGTTTGCGGATTACAATATGAAGGCATTTATTATACTTTCATATATGCAAATATGAGCTCATATCAAATAGGACGTGAAAAATATTTGGAGATCATAAAATTTATGCTCTTCTCACCATGGCTGAGATTCTGTTTTCTAAGGATCATAATTCTGTCACTTGTAATCCAACAGCTTTAAACAAGTAATTTCATTATTTTAAACTTGGATTCAATTAACATTTCATAAATCAAAAGTCTCAAAATATATTGGTTCCTTATGAACAAAGTCAAGGTTTAGAGAGACTTCACACTTCAATTACCGGTTAGGTAATTGGGAAAATTGTAGCTTGAATGCCATATTTTGCATAATTTACCTAAATATTAAAAGTTTACATTTATATGTTATTTTATACCTTTCCAAGCAGTTTTAATATATGATATAATTTTAACTTGACAGAAATGTTTTCAAAGTCACTAATTGTGTGATAAATTTAAATGATAAGGTACAGATAATAGACTTAATTGATGTGTAAACTTTGTAGGTAATATATTACTGGCTCAAAGTGTGTACCGAATTGTCCTCCTATGCTTTGCTAACCAGACAGTGAAACTCTTATAACGTGGTCTTTCTAGAATATTGGAAAACTGGAGTAGAGGATAAGAGATATTTAAATGGCTTTTCTTCATTGAATAGTTGCAAAGTTTCTCTGTAGTTCTATATATCTACCTTCAGAAAATGGAACTTAAACAAGCTTTACTAATGATACCTTTTAAAGCTACCCCTGAGCTACCTCCCAGCAATTTAATTTTCAACCACTTCTACCAGTTAAATACCAAAAATATAATTAAAGAAAATCACTTAAGTCCTGATCTCTCCTTAAATAAAGAACTTTTGTTTAATTACTTTCAAATGACAAAACAAGAGCAAATTATCTCCATTATAACCTTATAGGTCTTCAGTGAGTTAATTAGAAAATTCTGTTTTTGTTTAAGATATTCCAGTGGGAAACAAAACAATTAAAGGATTTATAGCACTATGGAGTGCAATTAAAACAGAGCATTCACAACATGGTTGCAGATTTCTTTTATAAATAATCCTTTATTCAATGCAGCAAATAAAAGCAGAATGTACCACGAACTGAATATGGGTTTAGGCACTTACAACTTCATTGTTATCTTTCACATATGGGTGAGAAAAGAAAATGAAACACTATCTCTAGAGGCAAAGGATGACTTCATATTTTCTTAATTTCTTTCCCTGAGGAGCTTTAAAACTGTAAAATATTCACAATTACATACAGTGTCCCTAGGCTACTTTAACAATAAATTTTTTGGTTATCTTTTTTTTTTTTTGGCCAACAGGATTAAGTAAGGTCAAGTACAGGTACAGTAAAGCAGGTGAGAGGAAATTATATGTTGAAAGAGGACTCTGTAACAATGGCTTGATCCTTAGGTATTTCCTCTGCCTACTTGTCCTATGTTTAGATATCAAGTAGCTATCCAGGCTCTTTTCTGGGAAGGAGAGAATTTTAGTTGTGACTTTACTATAGTTAGTTTTTATCCATCATCTCCATGTGGCTTTGGTTCTGGTGGCAAGAGGATAAGCCATTCCTCGACTGAATGGCCTACACAAGAAAATGAACCTTTGTTGAGGATAGCCTGGTTCAGAATTCCATGAGACTGGGTATTTTGCAATACTAAGCCAGTAACTAATTTTTATGAAGGCCAATATTTACAGGGATAATCATCTTACATTTTAGTGATCTTCCAGAGCTCACAGTAACAAGATTTCTGATATAAAACAGTCCTCACCAAGGAGGGCTGTTGCTATCTTCATTTCCCATCTTCTAGGACTGGATTACTCTTATCTTTCTCTTCTTTTCCAGATCCTTTCTTACCCTCCTTATATGATCAGGGCCCCAGATGAATATTACTTGTATATTATCTTTCTCACCAGTTATTTCTTTCTTCCAATGACTTTTGGACTTTATAAAACATTTGAGTCACTTTCCACAATGGTAGGACCAGGCCTCTCTTGTTCAGCATTTTACCTCTAGCACTGTGGTTCTCAACCCTATTGGACCCAACTCTCCCTTTAATACCAAATATTTTGTAATGCTTCATCCATTATATTAGGATAAAATTCATAAGAATATAGCCATTTACACACATCATTTTAAAGAAAAAAAATCAACATAATGTACTGCCCTAACTGTATGATAAAGGAGAAATAAAAGTAATTTATAATAAAGGGATATATGTATTATATATGTGATGCTCAGATATGACTATCCTAGGAGGTATTTCTATAAAAGAGTCAAATGTTTGCCTCCACTTTTAGTGGTATGCGGGCCTCTCACTGTTGTGGCCTCTCCCTTTGTGAAGCACAGGCTCCGGACACGCAGGCTCAGCGGCCATGGCTCACGGGCCCAGCCGCTCCGCGGCATGTGGGTTCTTCCCAGACCAGGGCACAAACCCGTGTCCCCTGCATCCGCAGGCGGACTCTCAACCACTGCACCACCAGGGAAGCCCCTGCCTCCACTTTTAATCAATAAGGTTGAGTATGTGAAAAGTAACATGATCAGAAGTTATTCTGTACAATAACAGGGAAATGAGAGTAGAGGTCTAAATGGATACTAGAATAAGATCTACAGTTAAGACATATAACAGATTATACTTATTTTATGTAGTGTTTTATGGGAAAGAAGGAAATAACTTTTATTAAAACAAAGATAACATACCAAGACATATTATAGATGTTGCAGTGGAGAAAATAAGAAAGTGTTACATCTTCACAAATGAGTGTTCCTTATAGATAAGAGTGATATCAAAATAATTCTCTCTCTTTTACGAGATAGGACTGAAATACCACAGAGAACATCCATCCTATCTCAAAGTTCCATCTCATGCTGAGGTGAGCATCTGTTCTCCAGTACTTCAAGAGGCCCTTGGGAGCACATCCCGGCATAGGTAAGAGGGAATTGAGGCTAAACTGGGAAAAGAAATAGTCATGAAACCACCTGCATAGAAGTTGGGTGGTAGAACCTGCCGGATAGTGGAAGAGTAATATTAAAAATGCAACAGGCTACCCCCAAATAAATAAATCATTATATAGTCATCTCAGCACAGATTTTGTATGATTGTGCTTCCACCATTTTAAAAGGCCATATACGAAATATTTATAAAGCAGACTTTGTTAATGAGATTCAATGAGAGCCCTGTGTTTCATGTTTCTCTGCTAATTTAATGATAGTTATTTTTAAGAAGACGTTTTACAACTTCACAGTTACATAGCTTTAATTTGTTTCGTGGTTTCTGAGGTAATTCTTCTACTGCACTAATATCATTTTCAAATAAATATGTGGGTAGAAATCACAGAATGTACAATCTGTGTTAACTAGTCAATGATTTTGAGAGACTATATTTATACCATTTAATTTTTCCTGTACAGATTATTAGGCTTATGCAGAACTTCATGTAAAACCTTTCAGTATGATTACGCATGAAAGTATTATTGATTGAAGTTTGGTGTAGAGGGACAGTCAGAAGTCAAAAGGGATGCAGGGGGGGCTTCCCTGGTGGCGCAGTGGTTGAGAATCCGCCTGACGATGCAGGGGACGCGGGTTCGTGCCCCGGTCCGGGAAGATCCCACATGCCGCGGAGCAGCTGGGCCCGTGAGCCATGGCCGCTGAGCCTGCGCGTCCGGAGCCTGTGCTCCGCAACGGGAGAGGCCACAACAGTGAGAGGCCCGCGTACCACAAAAAAAAAAAAAAAAAAAAAGGGATGCAGGGGGATTCTTTATGCTGGGCTGAGCAGCTCATCAGCTCATCACAGGACAAGTTACTACATGCCAATCACCTGGAAAACCAAAGATGCCTCCACAAATTTCCAGAACATTCTGTGGCAGGCATGATGACCATCGTTGAGAAGCATTGCTCTAACACTAAATACTTTCCAAATATTTGGCAATTGGATTTGCTCATTGAATACTAGTATTTAAGTTAGCAAAATAAAGAGAAGAGTGAATACTATTGCTGGCAGGGGTCTTGCTCCTTTTGAATCCCCCTCACATGGATAATGATCCAGCTGAAATGCAAAGTCTGAAAGTGTCATTTTCTTGCTTACATCTTTTTCTTGGCTTCTCATCATGCTTAGGACAGAATAATGTCTATGCTTTTTTGACATGACATACAGGATCCCGGTGACCAGGACCTTTTCTCTCTCTCCAGGCTCTTCTCCAGATACTCTCCACCTTCTCCTGAATGCTCAAGTACCAGCTGCGTAGGGCTGTCTGTTCATCCCAGGTTCCTCCTGCCTCTGTGTCTCTATGTATAGTGTCCCCTCAGTTGGCTGCTTTATGTGGATGGTTGGTTCAAGGTTTGGCTTCTAGGTCAACTCTTTGGAGAAACATCTCTCCTAGGAAGTCGAATTTGAACCATCAGACTGGACAGAGTCCTTCCCAACCTCTGTAGTTCCACAGAATCAGAGTGATCTGTTCATCTGTCTTGGTCACATTATCTTGATCCCACAATCTACCACTAGATTATAAACTCTTCAAGGGCATGGCCATACTTATTGATCTTTGCCTTTCCAGCAATAATTTGTTCAATGCCACTTTGAGTGGTGTGTGTGTATACATGCACACACACACACAGAGTCTAGTTCAGTATATCCAATATACATTTTGTCAATGAATTAAAATAATTCATTCCAATATAATTTATTTAACAAGTTTCCAAAATACTTAGTGGTACCTATCTCGACACAGGAAAAACATCTTAGATGTCTCATCTAAACTTGATTTACGTGATGCATTTTGAATGGTTCCAAATATTTTGCTGGATTCGTGGAAATATAGGCACATTAGAATTGGTGCTACAGCCTAGAATTTCACCACATGATGGATTAACATTAGGATTTGGAAGTATGACAACTTAAAGATATTGCTACCTAATAGTAAAAATAACTCAAGGGTAGGGAGATCAAACCCAATCACCTAAGTAGACCAAGACCAAATAACAGTTCTGCTTTTGAATTTACCTTTTAACAAAATATTAAATTTAAATAAAACTGCTTTTTAAAATAGCCTATGTATCCATCCCTAAGGTCCATGAAATGCAATTTCTATTAAGCAGAAATACATCAAATGCCTTTTTAGAGTTTATAACTTTTATCTCAAAGGAGATAAAATCAGGTGGTTTTCCCTGAGATAAAACTTCCCTGGTATGAATTTCAACTTGTGTTATCTAGTTTCTCTACCAAGGTCCCTTTCTTTTCTACAAAGAATAAAATGAAAGAAAATTAAACAATAGGTACTAGAAAAAGGAGGTATCAGTAATAATGAGTTTTCTGATAGAAAATTAGGAAGTTGGACATTAAATAGGAAGAAAGCCCATTTTTTACAAGTCTCAATGAATTAACATTTCTCAATTAAACAACTACTCATTGTATCTACTATGCACTAGGCTTTTCTACATCTATTCACAAGTGGAACATAAACTTGTTTTTTTTTTTTTTTTTTACCTGATCCTTATTCAGTGCATAACAAGGAAACACATTCTGCAAATGGTTTGAGGCTGTGGTCTCATTATGTCAGCATAATAGTGATTTATTCACTTGAATCAAAATGACTCAAAAAACTCCCCCCAACTTTATAGCACAAAAGGAAAGGGAAATACGCTTTCACAAGTTTGAGTTGATAAGTTGGTTATTTAGGGGCAAACAAAGTTTCGACATTAAGGTTAGAAAAGGAGAGATGAAGTTTTTTCACACACAAATCCAGCCAGGTATCACATGTTTCTATGGTATCAAGGAAGGCAGACTGGAATTTAGATGAATTATCCCATGACTCTAAATAGTTTATTGTAGGAACTCAATCTTTACAAGTTAATTAGCATCCAGTTGACACTAAAATCAGAATTATAACAAACAATACCCGGTTTACTTACAGAACTTTAAGACTGTAAAGGCCAGCAAATGCTCCCTTGGGAATGTATGTCAAAGCGTTTCCGGCAAGACGTCTGCGGGTTTCAAGGGAGAGGAGAGAGAGTAAGCATAGCTCTCTTCATGTGGAATTCATTTAGTTGTTAAAAATGCAGTACAATTATGTGCAGACCACGAATGCCAAAAGCAACTCTAAAGAACCTTGTTTTGTTATATTTTGCAAAAAATTTCTTTAAATCTCTAATCAAAAAGCTGGCAAAAGAAGGGCCTAAGAAGAAATATAATAAATTACCTATTTTACAATAAATCACTTAATACCTTACACTACGTATATAAAACTCTCTATCCGTTCATCTGTTGATGGACATTTAGGTTGCTTTCATGTCTTGGCTATTGTATATAGTGCTGCAATGAACACTGGGGTGCATGTATCTTTTCGAATTAAGGTTTTCTCCGGATATATGCCAAGGAATAGAATTGCTCGATTATATGGTAGTTCTCTTTTTAGTTTTTTAAGGAAACTCCATACTGTTCAAAACAGAAACAGACTCACAGACATAGAAAACAAACTTATGGTTACCAAAGGGGAAAGGTGTGTGGGGGGGAGGGATAAATGAGTAATTTGGGATTAACACATACACACTACTATATATAAAATAGATAACCAGCACGGATCTACTATATAGCACAGGGAACTCTACTCAATATCCTGTAATAACCTATAGGGGAAAAGAATCTGAAAAAGAATGGATATACGTATATGTATAACTGAATCATTTTGCTGTACACCTGAAACTAACACAACATTGTAAATCAGCTATACTCCAATATTTAAAAAAATTTAAAAAAGAAAACTCTCCTTTAAAAATTATTTTTTATACAAAAAGTAGGCAAGGGAATAGAGAGGGAGCCATGGGCGGTGGTTGTGAGGGCGAAATGGGCTATTATTTACAGGTACGACGGTTGATGGTTGGGGAAACCCCTCTGCTGAGAGGGCATTTCAGCAGAGGACTGAGCCATGCAGGGACCTATGTGAAAGGATCAGTGGTACAAAAGGCCTGAGGAGGGAGTGTGCCTGGCGTGGTCCAGAAACTGCAAGAAGACCAGCATGGCTGGAGTGGAATGACCAGGGGGAGAGTGACAGCAGGTGAGGTTGGAGCAGTGTCCAGAGTCACTCCACACAGGGCTCTGGAGGCCACAGTAGGGACTTCGAGTAGGGGAGTGATGTGATCAGTTCCGTGTTATAAAAGGGTCCTTCTGACAGGACCCTTTTTTTAAAAAAAATAAATTTATTTATTTTTGGCTGCGTTGGGTCTTCATTGCTGTGCGTGGGCCTTCTTTAGTTGCGGTGAGCAGGGGATACTCTTCGTTGTGGTGCGTGGGCTTCTCATTGTGGTGGCTTCTCTTGTTGCGGAGCACGGGCTCTAGGCACGCGGGCTTCAGTAGCTGTGGCTCGCGGCCTCAGTAGTTGTGGCACACAAGCTTCATTGCTCCACAGCATGTGGGATCTTCCCGGACCAGGGCTCAAACCTGTGTCCCCTGAGTTGGCAGGTGGATTCTTAACCACTGTGCCACCAGGGAAGTCCCTGACAGGACCCTTTGAAAGGGGGAATAGACTTTGGGGGCAAAAGTGGAAGCACAGGAGGCGACTAGAGCAGTTCAAACAGGAGCTGCTGGTGTAACACAGCTGTGGTGGAGGAGGTAAGCGGTGGAATACGGTGGAGAAGAAAGAAAAATCCCACATGGCAAACCATTTGTGTCAAGGTGAAACGTAGGTAGCCAACATTTCATATTTATGGTTATATTCTATATAACCCACATGCATCTGATTAGTTATCCAAAGTACTATATGTAAACTGAAGGACATGGTTTGCATAGGACTGTGCTATAAAAGAGCTGTTCATTGAATTAAGACAGACTCAGACTTGGTTGACGATCACAGGTGGCTTAACTGGTCAGACTAAACTGACCAGGAACTGTTATTTCAGCCAAAATGTCTTTAACTATCCTATTCATAGTCATGACTTCAACAGTACATTTTTTGAGTTCTAGAAACTAGCCTGAAAATGGGGGCTTATGGACTCTTACTGCTGCTATGTGATCAAGTAGCTTGATGGTTTCTGACTCATTGACTTTGGAAATGAAAAGGAGAAAGTAAAAACGTTCTGTTTATTTATTTTATTAGTTTAAATTATTGTTAGGGTAAATACCTTTCTGTTACATTTCTTGAATCATAGCTCACTTCACAAGAATTGTTCTTCTTTTCTGGGCAAGGACTTTCAGAGCTGTAGACTATATTCAGAACTAATCTGTATAACCACTGACCTGTGTTATCAGGGGAATTTGTCTTAAAACAAAGGAATTTATGACGGGCTATTAGTTATTTGTTGTGCTGGTGGAAGATATATCTCATTGTCCAAAACCACAATTTGAGGAAATCATTGCACCCTTCCCCTCATTTCTTTACCACGTGGGATGGTTTTAGCAGTTAAAAAATTAAATACATATAAACTATAGGGAAAAAAAGACTTTTATATAAATGAGTACACAAATAGTGAGAACTGCACACAAATCTTTCCTGTGAAGATTTGAACTAACAAATCTCTGGGCAACTATGTTCCAACCCTTGAGACCCACATACCATTTGGCTGGAAGGTTTTTGTTTTTGTTTTTCTCTCTGTTTCTAAAATTATTTCACAGAAATGTCTCTTTCATCATCTTCATTTCTATAATAAGATACAACTTAATAGGAAAAACTTTTATATTTTTTATATCATATAAAATTTTTTTTATCCTTAAAGATACCTCTCCATATAGAAGACTCAAATTGTCCTATCATTGTTAGTTTTACTGACTTAACTGCCATAAAAAGTAAAAAAAAAAAAAAAAAAAAAATCAGTAAGTTACAGTAGACACATTCCTCTTCAGATAAATCAAATAAGCAGAGGTTTGGGTGTTGTAACAACCAACGAAAATATTTTTGAGAATGTATGTTTCTTTGAATCTCTACAGTAATTTGAATCTCTAAAGGAATCCAAGGTTATTTTTGTTTGTTTTTTTGTTTGTTTTTGGTAGCTTCGTTTTGTAAAATGGTGGGATGAGAGCAAAGCACTCAGGTGAGGGCCCTGATTTCTCCTCTCCGGACATTGGTCTGGAGGGAGAGAGGTGAGAGAACAAAATGGGATGAGCATTGAGAGTTGAAGAGGTACTTGACCCTGTTCTCTGATTGGGACCCTCGGGAAGATTACTGTGCAGACAACCACGGTCCAACATCGGTCCCCTTGGCTGAATAGTATTTCCAGAGGTAAGTGAAAGGGCCTGGTGAGTTTTAATAGGCTTTCCAGGTCATGTCTTCCAAGAACCCATTTGTCTTTTAACTCTTAGTTTTTGTGTTTTTTTTTTCCTTTCCCTTTTTGGCTTACTTTTTTCTCACTATTAACTTGCTGCAAGACTTCACACAAGTCATTTAACTTCTCTGGACCTTATTTCACTTATTATTATTATTTTTGGCCACACTGTGCAGCTTGCGGGATCTTAGTTCCCCAACCAGGGATTGAACCCGGGCCACCACAGTGAAGGTGCTGAGTCCTAACCACTGGACTGCCAGGGAATTCCCTTATTTCACTTATTTTTAAAAAATGATAGGGTTCTTCCACTAAAGTCTTTTTCTGCCCTACAGTTATTTTTGTTACACATGCATTTCCTCCTTACCTTCATTTTTTCTCCCGTATCCTCCCTCCACCCATATTTTTCTTGTTTATTAAGATTTCTTTATTACATGTCACCAACATTTAAAAATCACTTTCTCATACTTTATATCAGGAGGTAGATCAGAGGTTATTATGCCCATATTTTGAAGATACACACACCAAAGTTCAGAAAAGCTTTATGTAAAATGAAAAACATCATCTCTTTCCTGATTTCATGTAAGTGTAATCTAGTCTTTCCTTATGGAGAGCATGGAAGCTATCTAACAGCAGTGCTACTTAAATAATCAGAGCAAAATGAACTTGAATATGACAGCCCCTATAATTTAAAAGAAGGCATTTCAGACTACTTAGCAATTTCATGCTGGCCTCTAGTAATTACTGCTTTATTTTCCAACTTTTACAAAGTACATGAGATCTAGAGGGCACACATTCTATACATGCTAAATTAATTTGTATCAGAAACTTGGTAAGGGCTAACATCAGGCTTAATGGTAGTAGTTTTCCCCCTTTTCCCATTCTTAAGATCTGCCTGTTTCCAGTTTTCTGGTACTATTTTCTGTCTCATGATTTCCAATATTAACTTCAGTGGCTCTGTTCCTATTTCTGAATTTCTTTTTACTCTTCTGATTTATAATTACCTGAATAATTGTTGTTAAACTATCACTTAAACATAAAATTTCTGAAATGTCAAAATGTTCCCACTTGAAGAAAAACTCTCCTAAAATAAAGTTAGCATAAACTATACTAATATTGTAATTAGTGACTTTCAAAAGACAAACTGATGAGAGCAAATATACTAGTCCATTCAAATTGACTATTCATAATTCAATTCGATTGACTAAAGCTTGGCTCTGGGTTCCTGCATACAGAAGCCAAGAGTCTGGGTCATTGAAGTGTTAGACACAAATAGGATGAAACTCATAGTCTGATGTAATCTCTTAATCTTGCCTCCACTGGCAGTAATGCATCATCACTGTAACTGACTCAGTTCACCACGGTAGGTTTTCTTTCATAAGATGCCTGTGCTAGTTGGAAGGGCCCAGATACTTAGCGTTTAACCCTCTGACATTCATCTTTGGTAAGGTTTGCTGAAGCCTATTCAGCAGGCTTGTATACAAGGATTATGACAATCCACAGATCTTCTCAGTGTAGAAAAAAAGTGTCTTTCTTAATATGCAAGAAATTGCGATTTAAAAAAACCCTTTCTTCCCCAATAAGTTAAGTATATCTAATTGGTCAAATCCAGCCCCAAATCACTCCTTCTTAAACTGTGTATTTATGAACTGTCCATTTTGTTTTCGTTATTACATAAGATCAAAAACATCAGATTTCAATGTTTAAGGGCTAAGACCACTGCCCTGAATAAGTGAACTCTTCAGGTCAACAGGGAGATCCTTTAGTGGTTATACGGCCCCATGGTTTCTTTAACCACAGACTAATGAAGTTCAATTTTCAACTCCTTTGTGAAGTATTCTTAATTACCTCAGTCCACAGGCAACTTTCCTACAGGTTATATTCTATACAATGCTGTCTATAAAGGTTCATTTTCTACCATTTTATATGGAGTCTAGTTGATTTGATTATAGGCTCTTAAGGTCAAGAATCTTATTGCCTGCCTAGAGCAGGGAGCTGAATTAATATGTACTGATGGATCATTTGATCTTGCTTCCAAAGACAGTTGGCCAGAGTGCTAGAGTTACTTCAGGTCTGGCCTAACTATTGCAAGATCGCTGGCTAGCCACTACATAAACAGATCAGAAACAGCTGAAAAATATTCCTTCTTCATTATGCATCAAATTTAAACTCAGCAATTTATTTGAGCACTTTCAATATGCCATGTACGGTCCTTTGGGTCACAAAAATAGTATGTATTTTTTGTAAAACAACTTACAAGTTCTAGGCACAATGTAAAGTACTTTATATACATTGTGTTATCTAGTGATTTTAAAAATCACATTAAACAAGTGACATGATTATTCATTCCCCTTTTACAAGGAAACTGGGACTACTTGCTCATGCTTACGTAGAAAAGTTTACACAAGAGAATTTGGTTCAACCATAGCATTTGGGCTCCAATATTTGAGGTTTTAAACATAACTTTGGTCAAAAGTAGGTTGGTCTGGAGCTTGGGTTGATCAGGAACAACCAATCTGAAACAGGAAAAACCCAGGGACGCAAATGAGTGCATCACTTGAGGTACTGGCCATAAGAAAACCGTTGCTCACTGCCTCTTTTTTGTTTTTTTAACATTATTTTACAATCTACTTTTTATTTTTAAATTTTTATTCATTTGTTTATTTTTATTTTTGGCTGCATTGGGTCTTTGTTGCTGCACATGGGCTTTCTCTAGTTGCGGCATGCGGGGGCTACTCTTCGTTGCGATGTGCAGGCTCTAGGCGCACAGGCTTCAGTAGCTGTGGCACCTGGGCTCAGTAGTGTGGCTTGTGGGCCCTAGAGCGCAGGCTCAGTAGTTGCGGTGCACGGGCTTAGTTGCTCCGCGGCATGTGGGATCTTCCCGGACCAGGGATTGAACCCGTGTCCCCTGCATTGGCAGGTGGATCCTTAACCACTGTGCCGTCAGCGAAGCCCTGCTCACTGCCTCTTATTCAAAGTCCTCCCATTGCCTTCCAGATCCTGTATAATCTTTCTGCTCTCATGACTATGGCTGGTTGTTTCCCTCTCTTCTTTTCTAGCCCCTCTTTTTTTTGGAGTATAGTTGATTTACAATATTGTGTTAGTTTCAGATGTACAGCAAAGTGATTCAGTTATACGTATACATGCATATATATCACATATACATTCTTTTCAGGTTCTTTTCCCTTATAGGTTATTACAAAATATTGACTATAGTTCCCTGTGCTATACAGTAGGTCCTTATTGGTTATCTATTTTATATATAGTAGTGTGTATCTGTTAATCCCAAACTCCTAATTTATCCCTCTCTACCCCCTTTCCCCTGTGGTAACCATAAGTTTGTTTTCTATGTCTGTGAGTCTATTTCTGTTTTGTATATAAGTTCGTTTGTATCATTTTTTTAAGGTTCCACATATAAGTGATACTATATATTTTTCTTTCTCTGTGTTCACCCCTCTTTTAATGCTCATCCTCCAAACATAGATGTTCTTCAAGTTTCTGTCCTCACACCTGTCTTTTTTCCTTCATCTAGTGGCACTCAAAGTTTAGTGTGCATTGCCATTGTCTTAGGAGTCATCAAAAATTCAGATCCCCAGGCAGGCCCCAACTCAGATTTAGTGACTTAGAGTTTCTGGGGGAAACGACTCAGGAATCTGCATTTTAATAAGCAGCCCAGGTGATTTTAATATGGATAGAGACCCATACTGGGAAACAGAGCCTCTACCCTCTCTCAAAGTCCTCATCTGCTCCAGCACCTTCCGTAATCACCTCTTTGTAAACAACTTTCCAATCATTATCTCTAGAACAGAATCATCACACTCCAGACTCACATTCCAACTTTGTTCGTGACATTCCCATTTGGATGTCCTGCTGGCACCTTGCACTTAGTAAACCCAGAACCAGACATCCTCTTGCCTCCAAACTATCAGTTATTCCCCTTGAATTTCCTGTTTCTATTGACAGTGCCTCACTCGTCTCCTAGCACCTAATGTTATAACCTTACTCAGAGTCATCTTGCACCTTCAGACTTCCTTTCAGTCCCTAGATCCAGTCAATGATGAGTGCCTGACTCTCTTCCTCTGCTGTAAAGCTTCCATATATCCCAGTGGGTCTCGGCCCCCAGTAGAGCTTTGAAAGAATGATGTCTGGTTCTCCACTGAGACCCATTAAATCAGAATCTCTGGAAATAGGCCGTGGTAATTAGTAGTTTTAAAAATTCTCTGGGTGATTCTAATGCCTATGCAAGGTGGGAAACTCTGAAATAGTCCTCAGGGTTTCATGCTGATAAGATCACCTAGAGACCTTCATGGTCTCCATCCCCTGGAGACAATGATTCAATTGTTAATGATTGGGAGAATCAGGAGAGGTGATTAGTCAACAAATTTGAACAGTTATCCAGAGGAGACAGTAAGAACCTGAACTAGGTGGTGATGAAATAGAGTGAACAAATGGGAAAGACAATGCGGAATTATGAGCTTTAAGACTTGGAAACTGGCTGATACAGGAGATGAGAAAGAATGACAGATGCAAAAGCAGTGACAGACACAGTGATCATAAGTTTGGATAATAAGAATGCTGATGGTGAGAAGCAAAGGCAGGAGAAAAATCTTGTTGTGGAGGATGGTTTGTGTGTTCATGAATGAATCTGGTTCTGCACTTTGCTGAGTTTTAAAGTATTGGTGGGGTAGGTGGAGGTGTCATCGGGTAGTGGAGGATTCTCAAAGTGTGGTCCCTAGATTTGCAGTATTGGTATCACCAGAGAATTTGTTATAAGTGCAAATTCTTGACATCCTCCCCTTCCACCTTCAACCTGCTGAAGAAACTCTGTGGTGGGGTCCAGCAATGTGCGGTTTCACAAGCACTTTAGGTGATTCTGATGTCACTAAAATTCGAGAACAATTGGCCTAGAGTAGCAGTCCTTAAACTTCATCATGCATCAGAATCACCAGGAGAGCTTGCTAAAGGCAGTGTCCTGAGTTCAGAGTTTCTGATTCATTAGGCTGGCGTGGGGCACATGGGTTGGGGTTTGCATTTCTCACAAGTTCACGTGTGGTGCCAATGCTGCTGGTCCAGGGACCACACTTTGAGAACCACTGGTCTAGCAGTCAAAGACAGAAGAGATCTCAACTAGAAATATGGATTTGGGCGTCATCTACATAACAGAGGTAGTTCAAATCTTGACTTTCTTTCCCAGACAACAGTAGTTGTCTCCTAATGAGTTCGTAGCCTCCTAACAGGTCTCTCTGCTTCCGTAATACCCCAATCTATTTTGCATATAAAAATCAGAGAAATCTTTATAAACCATAAACCCTATTTATTGCACTAGCTGTATACAATCCTCCACGGCTTACCATTGCTCTTATTTGAATTCTATACATAGCCTGATTGTTCCTGCATGATCTGGCCTCTGCCTTTCTCTCCAGCCCCATCCCCTGTCACCTGCCCTCCCTCTCACTCTGCTCTGGCCACCCTGATCTTCTTTCAGATCCACAAACATATCACTTTCTTTCCTACCTAAGGGCCTCTGCTCACACTATTCCCCTACCAGACACGCTCTACGCTAGCTCTGCAGACCACCAACCCCCTCATCCTCCTGATCTCAGTTCAGATGTCACCTTCTTTGAGACACTTTTCCTCCTTGTCATCCCTTGTTATTTATTCTCTACTTAACCATGTTTGTGTTCTTTATCACTCTTGTCATAATCAGCAAATATCATCCATGTTTGTTTCCTTGCTTATCATCTGTCTCCGCCTCTAGATTGTAAGTTCCTCTGGAGTGGGGACTTGTTGACTGAAGGAATGAAACGTAGCAAGTCATATTCATTCTTATGTCCCCACTGGCTAAATATATATACGTTGAATGAATGAACTGAAGAGAACTGAGAAAGGAGGCAATCTAGGGAATGTCTATATGTTACAGGAGTTAGGGGTAGAGGAGAAAAGAAGGCTAAGGAGAAAAAGAAGAGGAGGCAGAGAGGTAGGGCACTTTAAGAACAGTGCCCCTATCGCCATTACAATTGTATATATTATATGTATATATATATATATATATATATATATATATATACACATATAATATACACACACACATGCACACACATGCACACACAAACACACGCACACACACATATACACACATATATACACACATATATGTAGATACACACACATATATATACATACACACATATATGTAGATACACATACATACACAAGGACAGATATCTAAATCTCTATATCGAGCTGTATGAATAGACATTTGGAAGAGAACATAAAATAACACTAGAGAAAAAAATGTTTCAAAGAGGCAGCATTTTTTCTTTTCATATATATATATATATATATATATATATATATATATATATTTTTTTTTTTTTTTTTTTTTTTTTTTTGCGGTACGCGGGCCTCTCACTGTTGTGGCCTCTCTCGTTGCGGAGCACAGACTCCGGACGCGCAGGCTCAGTGGCCATGGCTCACGGGCCCAGCCGCTCCGCGGCACGTGGGATCTTCCCGGACCAGGGCACGAACCCGTGTCCCCTGCATCGGCAGGCGGACTCTCAACCACTGTGCCGCCAGGGAACCCCTCTTTTCTTATATTTTAAATTAATTCTTTAAAAAATTTTAATACAGATTTTAAAGGTAAAGAGGCAGCATTTATAATCAATTACCAGATCTATGAAAAGGAGAGACTGAGCACTCTGACAAGGCCAAGGGTCAGGAAGATTATTTATGGGCAATAAGGTGTTTTCATTTCACTAACACAATCCAATAGGTGAATTAGAGTTTACCAAAGTCCTTTCATCATCAATTCATCTGATCCTCAAACAAAAATCTCAAAAGACAGGCAGGACAGCTCTCACTATTTTTAGCAACATGATGAGGAAGTAGAAGTAACAAGCATAGACTGTACTTTCAGGAAGTTTGGTGGTATTTCTTATTACTAATTTCATCTGAAATAATAGATATCTACTATTTAAATAGAAATTCTTTAAGGCCAACCATAATATGAGCAAACAGTTCCAGGGAATAATAGTAACTTAAAAACAAACCTCCCTAGAGCATCTCAGGTTTCCTTCCTAAATCCTTCCTAAATTTGATTCCAATAGCATTAGAATCTGGGAAGATTTTAAAATAGTACTGGGAAACAAAGACCTTTAACTTAGACTGTTTAAAATGGTAACAATTCATTTTTCCCTCTGGTTTAATCAAGCTACCAATCTAAGTTTAAAGGAACTTGTACATGTCAGCATTAGGCACGATCTTTTAGTTCCTAACACCTGAACCACACTCTGATGGACCAAATGTGGGATTTATTATTTGTCCAAATAGCAAACATCAACGTGAAGTCCTTAGTAGGACTGAAGAAATAGGACTGGGAGAGATACTGTTGGAGCGAAATGCACTTATTGCTCAGGATGTTCAAACGTGGTAAAAACTATCTGCATTGGTTGCCTATATCCGCCAAAACTCATGGTTGGAAACAGTTTTTCGTTCACAAATCCTGGATCCCTGGGATTACTCCAATATCAAGCTCATGAGATAGGAAGGAAGGAAGTGAGAATCCTCTTGAAAGTGTTTTCATTTCGCTAACACAACTCAATATGTAAATTAGAGTTTACCAAAGTTCTTTCATCATCATTTCATTTGATCCTCAGAATCTCAAAACAGGCAAGTGGGCTTTCACCATCATGCCCTGAGGCCCAGGGAGGTCAAGTGGATTATCAGCTACTAAGTGGCAGAGTCCGGACAGGAGTCCTGGGCTTGCTTCCGCTTCTAGGTACGGTGTTCTCCGCCCTACACAGCACACAGCCTAACCACACTCGGAATTTTTTTTTTTTTTAGGAAAAAGGCTCTCTCTCTTCCTTGTGTTGCACCAGCACGGTGTTTGGCCTGTGCGTGCCTGGTCACCTTGGGGAGTCACAAAACAAAAGTAACAAATAACAAACAAGACTTGAACGTACCAAGACATGTGACACAGGTAGGAAGTGTTCCAGAAGGTCAGGAGGAAGAGAAGAGGACCATTAATCGTGATGGCTTTAATTCTTCTTAAATATTTGCTCCACATAGCCACTTTCTCCAGGGTTACAATATATTTAAAAAATACCTTAGGGATACCTCTAGGGCTTTATTGATTCTTAGAGGATTTTGAAACACGGCACCAGTGATGGATGAGAGATGAATCATGACTGTCTACACAGCTTATGACATAGATGGATTAAACTAGGGAGAGGATAATTGGGCAATTAGAGCTAAGGGGAAGAGTGGTAACTTGGCTTTATTAGTAGTGTTTTATAAAAATTGAGTTTTGTGGGGCTTCCCTGGTGGCGCAGTGGTTGAGAATCCGCCTGCCGATGCAGGGGACACGGGTTCGTGCCCCGGTCCGGGAAGATCCCACATGCCGCGGAGCAGCTGGGCCCTTGAGCCACGGCCGCTGAGCCTGCTCATCCGGAGCCTGTGCTCCGCAATGGGAGAGGCCACAACAGTGAGAGGCCCGCCTAGCACCAAAAAAAAAAAAAAAAATTGAGTTTTGTGGTGGGAATTTTTTTTAATATCATTGAGAATATCAGTACCAGTTTCTGAATGAATGGATAAAGAATAAAGCATAGAGATGAGCTGAGTAAACTGAACAAAAGAATACTTTCAGAACAGTTTAACATTTTAACAGTTTGTCATAACAAAAGATACACACACACAATCACAGATGTAACACATACAATAACAGATATCTAAATGTCTGTTTCTAGCTGTATGGATGGTCATCTATTAGTTCATTTATTTATTATTAAGTCATTTATTTATTATAAGGTCTTATGGAAAGAGCAGGACGAATTTTTTGGCCAGCCCAGTCGAAACCTATATAAAACATGCTGCTTAAGTATATTTATGCATATGTAAAAATAAAAACTAAGGTTTTGTTCCTGTTGAGTAATGTGAAATTGGTGAAATTCTGCACCTGAAAATTATGATAATACTTTTCTCAGAGCCAATATATGAGGGTAGTGAATGAATAACCTGAATATCCAATCTCTCCCTGCTGGGTAGACAGCTCTTTCTTGCTTTCTGTCTCACTCTTTTTCATTCCCTCACATATACCCAGACACAGACAGATGAACACACCTATCATACGAAGCTCAGTTTAACAAGAGTTTAAAGCGTTCAGCTGTGCAAACCACTACACTAGGTACTATTGGGGAAAAGAAAAGCACAGATGAATGAAGTACAATTCCGAAGCCTCCTTCTGCTTTCTGAGTATGGCTTTGAAAGTGAATTTCAATCTTAGTTCTGACACTTATGTACTCCATTATCTTGGGTAAGTTCTTTGTTTTCTCTGTACTTTTTTTTTTTTTATAATCTTTAAGTGAGAATAATAATAATATCTACTTTTATGGGGTTGTTAAGAGGGTTCAGTGGGATAATGTGTGCAAAACATTTTGCACAGTACCTGTCACAGAGTAAGCTATTACTGTTGTCATTATAATTATATTATTATTTTGAAGATCTTATACTCCAGAAGAGAATACAGACTTAAACATAGCTGAGTCTAATGGAAACAATCAGCACATAACAAAGGCGTGATCAAAATGCTCTGCTAAATGGGTGTGTGTGTTTAAACCCACAACACAAGACCAAGCAGAGTTGATCATTTTTCCAGGTTCTATAAATATTATCCACTTTTGCCACTAAATGAATAATGATGTCTTCAAAACATCAGTTAGATGCAGCACAGAATTATATACGGGAAAGTGGTCTTGCTTTTAAATTCAGCAAGTTGGCTAGCTCAGCAAAGGGAATTTCAGAATAGAAGGAGGAAATGGAATGAATAGTCTTTAAAGGGTCCCATCTACTTCTGAAATCTATGATTCCATGGTCAAGATACTTGATGGAGTTTCCAGAGACATAAAAATAAGGTAATTTGTAAAAATAGGCTTTTCAAATGGTAGTTCCCTCCCCTTCTTTCGCCCTGTTTTTTTTTTTTTTTTTTTTTTCCCATTTTTTCTCTCGATTATCTTTTGAAGAACTGGTCTTGGATGAAAATTAACACTCACCTCATGAAGAAAGAGGAGTTATTCTGAATGAATTGGGTCACCAAGGGAGGAACGCGATTAAACAAAGTCCTTGGGGAAGTGAATTATTTATTGATTTGGTTTGTAGTCTAAAGCTGAGGTGTATGTTGAAGGAGAATGGAAGCCTTTTGCCATTGCATAGTATAAGGAATTTAAAGAGAAACGCACTGGGAATGCATATTTTAGAAATATGGGGGTAAACAAGACTAAGTATTGTATATTAACTATGGTGAGAGAGGGCAGGTGAGAAGAATGTAAACAAAAAAATGCTGATGTTTGAAATTTACTAGAAATAATCTAAAAATATTGGCTAATGTCAACTAATCTGTTACTTGTTTTCTAAGGTGGTGAACCAGTTTAAGAAGCTCCTTTTACATGTTTTGCTTTCTCATTAGTTCATTCATTCATTCATCAGAAATGTATTGATTATTCATTACATACCAGCCAAGACTAGGACAGACCTGGTCCCAGTCCTGATGAGGGTTAATTTTTTGGCAACAGAAATGGCCAGAGAGAAAAGAGAAGAGGAAAAAGAGGAGCCTGGACAACCCAATATGAAAATCCATTTTTTGAATAATAAAAACTTGCTGTATAATCTAGTAATCTAAGCTTTTTCACCATACTCCTCGATAACAATCTGGGCATGTTCAGCTGATTTCAGTAGTAAAATAATAACATTTGTGAGAAAGCTAACGCCATCAAAAATAAATATAGATCCAACTCTAAAGGGGAGAAATTTGAGAATATTATCCTCTTGAAAAAGAATGATCAATGTAGCGTAATTTGGTTGTGATGGATGGTTCTTTCCACCTCCCAAGGTGGATCGTGTGGTGCATCAACAATTTAAATTGCCCCCCAAATTGGACCCTTACTCTAGGAATTATAAAGGGGTATTTTCAAAAGAGGTCATTGCCTAAACAATTCCTTTAATCAACAGTCAGAGGATTTATTTAGCTGATGGTGCCAAACCTTCTTCATGAAGACTATGATGACGGTGCATCCCTCCCCTAACTCCCCGTCCCTCAAAAAAATAAGAGGATCAAATGAATTTTTAAATGCAGATTTTGGTTTATAGAGTTCTTTTTCATCTTCTGGAAGGTGATTACCAGACTTAATCAAGATTCCTCTGTGTATCATTAGCTAATTTTAGCTTCCTCCTTTTTAAAAAACTCAAATTTTATTTTCTGACAGTGAGTTTGGGAGAGACCAGTTTTAAGTCCTCTGTGGATTTCATGGTTTTCAGTTCAAGCCTTCAGGGAAGCTCAATTTAAAAGTAGGAAAACAGTAATTAAAAGTGATTAGGACAAGAAGTTTTGGTGCTATGAAATGAGGACTCAATTCTCCCTGTCATAAGCCAAACCAAGCGGCAATTTTTGTTTTTGATTATGGCTTTACTTGCAATTTTAATAAACACGAACCCGTATTCAAACTTCTAATATCCTGCTGCTTAACTATTTCCAAAGAGCTATCCAGCTCTTTTAAACAGCTTTTTGTTTTAAACTTTTAATTTGTTTGGCTTAGTCTCACCTTAGAAAGTTGTAGCTTCGTGGTAAACCCTTTTATAAGTTGATTTCCAGAATCCTAAGAGATTCTTTCTTTCCCCCTCCCAGCTAAGTGTTTCCTCATGTGCCCAAATCGTTGGTGCTGACAGCTTTCCTGCCTTGTTTTATCTGGTTCCCACAGTAAGGACGAGAGACAAATACAAGAACGTGTCCAGTGTTGACTGGATGCGGCACGACTCCGCTGATACTTACAGCTCCTCCAGGAAGCGGAGACCGTGCAGAGGGTTCGGGGGAAGCTGACTGATGTTGTTCATACTCAGGTCTCTGGAGAGGAAGAGAGGCAGTGCGTGAGGAGCGGCGTCTGCCACCACAAGGCAGTCCAGCTGTTCAGTTCACACATTTGCAAGCAATACAGCCAAAGGAACTCGTTCTGTTGCTTGACAAATGAATCGCTCTTTTGCACGTTAACTATATTCCTTTCCTCCCATGTCCCCCCAACATCGTGGGCTCTCAATCAAATCAGAGACCCTAGGAGGAGCTGATACGGAATTCAAAATGATTTAGACCATTCATGGGCATGGTTGTAATTCTTCATGTTTAAAATGACCTGAGTAGACCAGCAAAGGGAACAGACATAACTCAACCACCCTAGACATAACTCAGCATCGGGTCCTGCTTTAAATCTTGTGGCAAAGAGAAATGTCTTCACCATGCAACTCTGGAAGCCCTGTTTCTCTGGGACTATAAGCACCTTGTAAAAACAAATGTTTTGATTCAAAGAAACTTAAGAAAACAAAACAAAACAAGACAAAAAGCCTATTCCCTCCTTCGAACATGTTCCTTTTGCAGGTTCTCGGATTGCATTAAATAAGTGAAATGAACCATAAAACAAGGGTGTAATGCGATCCTGCTCTGTAGCACACTTCCTGCTGGGCCTGCACAGTAGTTCCTGGCACAGGAAACAACAAGCCACTTTGGGCAGAACTCAATCAATTTTTGCTTTAAGCGAAACTCCGTGTAATTAGATTTTATTGTTTTTACTTTTCTCTTTCTTTACTGTCTCCCACATAATCCTACAGCATCACTGGTATATGCTGTCTGTATCTCAGAGGCCAAAAGACCAACCGATAGGCAGAGTCTACTCAAGACCAACTAAGACCACACAACAGTCAGCTGAAGGTTGACTTAAAAAATGACGTGCTCAAACGCCAAGACTCAGAACTAACGCCATTATAATCTCAGAGAGCGTCTACATACTTAAAATTTATCTTGAGATAAGATAAGGAGCTTATTTTTATTTATTATTTTAAAAAAAATGATTCAATTGACATATAACACGGTATGAGTTTTAGGTGTACAACATAATGATATATGTATATATTGTGAAATGATTACCACAGTAAGTTTAGTTGACATTCATCACCACAGAGTTACAAAATTTGTTTTCTTTTGATGAGAATTTTTAGTATTTACTCTCTTTAGCAACTTTCAAATATACAATACTGTGCTATAACTGCAGTCACTATGCTGTACATTACATCCCCAGGACTTATTTCTCGCATAACTGGAAATTTGTGTCTTTTGACCACCTATGCCAATTTCACCCAGGAGCTTTTATTTTATTTTTTTAACATCTTTATTGGAGTATAATTGCTTTACATTCTTGTGTTAGTTTCTGCTGTATAACAAAGTGTATCAGCCATACATATACATATATCCCTTATCCCCTCCCTCTTGTGTCTCCCTAACCCACCCCTCTAGGTGGTCACAAAGCACTGAGCTGATCTCCCTGTGCTATGCGGCTGCTTCCCACTAGCTATCTATTTTACATTTGGTATTGTATATATGTCAATGCTACTCTCTCACTTCGTCCCAGCTTACCCTTCCCCCTCCCCGTGTCCTCAAGTCCATTCTCTACGTCTGCATCTTTATTCCTGTCCTGCCCCTAGCTTCCTCAGAACCATTTTCTTTCTTTCTTTTTTTTTTAGATTCCATATATATGTGTTAGCATATGGTATTTGTTTTTCTCTTTCTGACTTACTTCACTCTGTATGACAGACTCTAGGTCCATCCACCTCAATACAAATAACTCAATTGCGTTTCTTTTTATGGCTGAGTAATATTCCATTGTATATATGTGCCGCATCTTCTTTATCCATTCATCTGTCAATGGACACTTAGGTTGCTTCCATGTCCTGGCTATTGTAAATAGAGCTGCAATGAACATTGTGGTACATGACTCTTTTTGAATTATGATTTTCTCAGTGTATATGCCAAGTAGTGTCACCCAGGAGCTTTTAAAAAAATCCGGATTATTCTTGTTATCGAAATGGCCACAACCATTGCACCTAACCAGCAGATTTCAGTATTGGTAGCTTGATACCTTTATCATATATTAACTTTTAATCAGTGGTGCTAAGAACTAAAGGATCATTCACTCTGTGCCTTTAAAAAGTCATGAGCATGTACAGGGAAGATAAAATATTTTGCTAAATGTTTTAGAGTATGGCACCCCCCCAGAGTTATTAATTTTAATATTTATTAATTTTAATTATTAATTTTAATAACATTGTTGGTAAACAATGACGTAACTAGGTAAAATGCTATATTCTCAAGCTAAAACTAAACAATGCTAAAAATATAGACTAAAAAAGTTTCTATTGTCCATATATTCAAAATCTGATTTTTTTTTCCTGGCACTGTTTAGATAAGAGAGCCAGATTAATTGATTCGCAATTTTAGTTCCCTGTGCAGATAATTATCTGAAGTAGCAAAGTTGTTTAGTTCACTGAACAGGCATATATTAAACTAAACAATACAGTCTCTGGATTCCTTACAGTGTCTATATAATCCCTGCAAAGACTTGATATTTCTAACGCATATACACTGACTTTTAACTGATATCCCACTTATTTCCTAAAAGGACCGAGTGGTATGCTTCTGGAGCATGTTTATTAGTAACTTAGATCAAACCAGTCTCAAGACAGCTGGTGTGGATAGCCCTGACATTCCGCTCCTCTCGTATTTCCCTGTGTGATGTGCAAATCAGTCTGGGACAAACACTGATCTTGTCTACTGCAGAAAGCTCTAAATAGAATAAGGAAATTTATGTTTAAGGAGATTCATAAGTACTCCACATTATTTTTACTATTTATTACCTTTTGCATTGATGTTCAAATGTAACACTGGTCTAGCTCAGTGCTTCCCAAGCTGTCCATGGTAAAAGACCAATGAAAAAAAAGCACTACTTTGCCGTGGACTTACATTTTTATAAAATTAATTAATAGAAAAGTGAAATAACACAAAGATATACAAAATACAAGCCTCAATATTTTGTTATGTGACTTGACAGATTATTCAATTTCTGTGCAAGTTTCTAAACCTTTACTCTCAAATCCTTATCTGTCGTGGATTAGTAAAAAATAACCCTGGCCTGGGAGGGGTCCTCAGACCATGCCTTTCGGTGAGCAATGCTGTTCTTTCCTTCGTGTCAAGAAGGGCAAGACTTGAATTACTTTTAGCCAGTTCAACTTTGAGTAAAATATGACAGAATGAGAATGTTTGGCTGCTCGAGAGGGCTGGCGCTCACCAGGGTGAGGTTGCCCACTTAAAAAGGAAGAAAATGAGGTTCACAGAGTTGAGAGGTCTCCAAGTCACCGTGCAGAATTTAGTGGGAAAGCCCTTGGGCTGGAGCCTAGAGCTCGACTTGCCCTTAGTTTTTTGCTTTTCCTTTTTTCCAACACATTTTCCACTCTGTATAAAAACATCATCAGGGCTTCCCTGGTGGCGCAGTGGTTGAGAGCCTGCCTGCCCATGCAGGGGACACAGGTTCATGCCCCGGTCCGGGAAGATCCCATGTGCCGTGGAGCGGCTAGGCCTGTGAGCCATGGCTGCTGAGCCTGCGCGTCCGGAGCCTGTGCTCCGCAACGGGAGAGGCCACGACAGTGAGAGGCCCGCGTACCGCAAAAAAAAAAAACAAAAACAAACAAACAAACAAAAAAAAAACCATCATCATTCTCACTCTTAAATTATTTTTTAAACTTTTCCACTTTTTCTTCTATAGCATTTGGTCTTTCTGACCCCTGGAACACATATAACCTTAGCAGAATGAAGGGATCTTAAAATAGGTTCCAAGTCTGCGCATTACTTACTTTTTAAACTATCATTTTTTAAAAGTCCCTATTTTGCACCACATCTGGCCCACGGTTCAGTTTCCTAAAATCAGTGAAGCAATGTAATGCATTTCTTTCATTTTTTTCATCTTTTGCCAAGATGTTGAAATTAATTTTGAAGAACTGCTCACTAGGTAAAAGGATTTCATCAGAAATGGAGGATTCATTGTGACAACATGGTCAAATATGTTAAACTATTTTTCCCTGTCTCTGACCCAGCTCTTGTCTACACTGTGTTAATGACCACATCTAGAAATCTGGAATAGGATTTGCAAAGTTCCATGGGAGCAGCTGACTATTGGAATCATTGCAGGAGCTTTAAAAAATATAGATGCCTGGGTCCCATCTCCAGAGTTTCTGAGTCAGTTGGTCCAGTATAGGCATTGGGATTTTAAAAAACTTCTCAGGTTATTTGAATGTTCAGCCAAGGCTGTGAACAGTGCTTAGGAATAACTCTTTCTAAATTTCTGGATGGGTTCTCTGAGTTCTACAACTCACTCAAAATTTAGGAGGCTAACTAAAGATATTGTTTCCTCTGGGTAGAGAGTTCCACCCAAGCAGATAGTATCTTTCTCTTGAAAGTGTCTTTGCTGCTTGCAACTCTATTATTTTTTTTTCTTCATTTGACAAAATATTAATTGAGCATGAATTGTGGTCAGGTCTAGAAAGACAGTGGAGAAGAAATCTGAGTCATCTTCAACTTTTCCCTTTCCTGCTGTCCCTCTGTCCCTAAGGCACCCAGTGTTAATTCTGCTACAAAGCTTGCTTCTGGATCTGGCCTCACTTCTTCCTCTCGGCTGCTACTTTTGGTCAGGTCCTTGCTCTGTTGACAACTGTTCTACTCTCCTGTTTACTGTGCCTCCTCATTCTAGGTCATCTTCTACACCACGGCCAGAGAGGTCACCCTGAAAAGTCCATCCGATTATGTCACTCCTCTCAGAGACATTGCTGGCCAATAAGAAAGGCATCCCCTCAGATGATTTGGGGAAGCGCTTCCCCTCTGGGAGGGGAGGGTGGCAAGTTAAGGAAAAGGTCATTTGCCTTCTGCAGAAGCAGCCAGGGAGCAGAGTGAGTGGGGTGGCAAAGAGAGCTTGGCTTGGAGTTCAGCCCCCCATGGAGAGCTCCAGTGCCAGGCACCGCCTGTACAACCACACCCAGCTGGGACTCCCCTGCCTGAGAACTTGGGTGGACTTCAGGCCTCTTAGAGGAACCAAGGTCCCTACCTTCGTAGGCTCTTCACAACCTGGCCTAAAGCATGTTTCCACCTTGATCTTACACCACCTTCCTCTCTGCAACATGTGTTCCAGTTACACCAAAATTCTTTCTGTTCCTCTTTGCAGCTGTCTTTACCCATGTGATTCTCTTTCCCTAGAATGCATTATCCTCTCTATTTCCAAATGACTACTCCAGTGCTTGACAGACCCCCGTGTTTCAGACACAAACTCTTCCCTTTCCAGCTTAGTTGTTCTCTATTTCCACCTCTAATCCTTGGATACTTCCAGGATCAAAGCCTTGTTTTAGCCTAAGATCATACATTGATCTCCTGGATCACTATCTCACCATCACCCCAAACTGTCTTTTGTTTCCCTCTACTGGCAAAACCCCAGCTCTGGGAGAAAACCGTAATTCATCCTCTCTTTTACTATCTCAGTGGACTGAGTGCCACTAGGAAAGAAAAACTCACAAATGTGCAGACTATTTACTATAAATTCATGGTCTTCGTGGGCTCTCTATGCTGCTGCACAGTCCTGTTATTTGTTATGGCTCAGTTTACTCCTGCAGGGACAGCTACCAACCTTCACCACTTGCCTCAGACCTCTTAATGGACAGTCACTCCCATCATGGGCACCTTCCCTCTGACTTCGGGGAAATAACTGGGATTCTTTAGATCAAACACGACATAGGTCAAATTTTTGCTCTCTTTTGTCCCTTGCTTAAGATACCCACAGTTTTCTCTTGCTCGTGAGTCCCATCTCCCCACCCCCAGGATGCTACAGCACATGATTTCATGAAAAATTCCTTCTATTTCCTGCATTTTCAATGTCTTTCTCTTCCCTTTCAATGTATAAAGGTAGTCAGGTCTTTTCCATGAGTAAAACAAAAAAAACCCCAGATCTTTCGATCTCATGTCTTCCTCTACCTGCTACCTAATCTTTCTCATTCCCTTTGGGGTTGTTTCTAGTCTCCAGTTGTAGTCTCCACCTCCTATTCCCTTCTCAGCCCACAACACACAGGCTTCCAGCCTTACACTCCAATGAAACTGCTCTTGCCATAGAAACAATGACCTCCATGTTGTCAAATCTAATGAACACATGACTTACTGGACCTCTCTCCTACACCAGACTCTCTCTTTCTGGAAGCTCTATACTTTATAGTTTCCAAGGCATCATTCTCTCAGGATTCTTTCCCAACTTTCCGTAGACTCTTTGTGGGATCGTCTTCTATCTACCCCTTATATGGCAGTATTCTCTGGAGCTCTACCCTTGGCCTAGTGTTCTGCAATCTCTGCCCTTTCTTCTTGATGACTGTTACTTACTCTCACGGGTTTAAGTATCACTTAGATGCCCATTACCCCCCAAAGCCATATTCCTAATCTTAATGTTTCTCCTTCAGAATCATTTATCTAATTTCCTTCTGGATATGTCCATTTACCAATCTTGCAGGAATGCACTGTGTCCAAAATGGAAATAATTATTTTCTATTCCGAACTCACTTCTTTTTCTGTGGGGCCAGTTTCTAGTTAATGCCACCATCATCTTCCCGTCAAAAAGCCCAAATCTTAGCTACTATTCAACTCTTCCTATTTTTCTTTTTTTATCCTCTCTGTCTATCCTTTTTCCTCTCTCCTAACTCTGCCCTCACTATCTCTGACCCAGTCATCCGAAACTGCCTCCCAAATCTGTGGCTGCCTGCTTCCAGAAGCTTCCTGCTTCTTATCCTTTGAGGCCCACCCTCCGAATGGCAACTAGAGTGATCTCTCCAAAAATGCAGAATTAGCCACCCTACTTAAAACTTTTCAATTCCTATCACCTTTCAGATGAAATCCCCATTTGTTAGTATTGCATACAAGCTCCACTGGGTAGCACACCAACCCTTTGTCACTCTGGCATATTGATTCTAATTCGTCCTTCAAGACTCAGGTTGGGTGGGTGTCATCTCCTCCAGGAAGCCTTATCACATTTGTGTAAGTGATTTGCTCTCTGTCCTCCTGTATCACCCCATACATTTAATGACATCATATTGAAATGATGTGTTCATGTGTCTGTCTGTATTCCTCATGATCAGTGGCCATTTTTTCATCATAGTACTCCTAGTGTCAAGCCGCATGTTTGCATATAGAAGATACTCAGTGAATGTTGGATTGAACCCTCTTCTACTGCCTCTGTCCTATGAGCGAGTAGATGATCTTACCCAATCCATTAAAAAAACTCAGGTTTCTCATCAAATGGCTACATAATCCTAATGAGGCATGTAATCCTTTTGGTATAAAACACTTTTGGGAACAAAACACACTTTGTGCTGTGCCCACCTTCCATAATGACTTTTTTTTTTTTTTTTGGCGGTATGCGGGCCTCTCACTGCTGTGGCCTCTCCCGTTGCGGAGCACAGGCTCTGGACGCGCAGGCTCAGCGGCCATGGCTCACGGGCCCAGCCACTCCAAGGCATGTGGGATCTTCCCGGACCGGGGCACGGACCCGTGTCTCCTGCATCGGCAGGCGGACTCTCAACCACTGCGCCACCAGGGAAGCCCCACAAGGACTTTTGCTCACAATTAGGGTTGTGGTTTCTCTTTGCAGTCAATCCTATTTGTTTTCTGTCCTAGGGATTCCTCAGAGATTCTCATCCATTGCAAGTCCCCTTCTACCCCCATGCTCAAGTACCTTTACTCTGATGCTTCCCCTCCTCTCCCCTCCCCGACTCCTTCTACCCTTCTGCTCCTGCCTATCCCCCCTCCTGTTCTTCCTCCTTCTTTTCATTCCTCTTCCTCTTTCCCCCTTCTTCTTCTTTTTTTAAAAAGTTTTACTGCAGTGTAGTTGATTTACAATGTTGTGTTACTTTCTGCTGTACAGCAAAGTGAATCAGTTATACATATACATATATCCACTCTTTTTAAGGTTCTTTTCCCATATAGGCCATTACAGAGTATTGAGTAGAACTCCCTGTGCTATACAGTAGGGCCTTATCAGTTATCTCTTTTATATATAGTAGTGTGTATATGTCAATCCCAAGCTCCCAATTTTCCCTCTTCTTCTTTCCTTCTACTTTTCCTTTTCTCCTCCTCTCCTGCAAAAATATTTACCTTTCTTATCATTTCTATGGATTTGTTGTGGGAGAGGCATGACTGCAGTAAGTATTTAGTCCACTGTCTTCAAATCCGGCCATACTGTCTCTATTTGAGACTTGATACGTGCATCAGTGAACAGAGAGGCCATTCTTTATAGCGTGATTATTAAACAAAGAAAGCAACAACAACAAAGGTTCTTTAACCTCCGTGACAGTTGAAGACAAATATTTTATTATTTAGCGGCACCATGCAATTCCTATTTCTTCTAAGTACAATCATGTTAAATTTGTCTTGGGAGATCCAATAGCATTTAGCTTTGTGCCAGACACCTTTGTTAACAATGAATGGATACAGGATGGAGACATTCCAGCACTTTTTCATTGATCACTTTTTAAATACATTTCTAGAGATAAGCCCTCCTGTGAAGTTCAAAGGGAAAGGTGCAGGCTTGAGTAGCATTTTATGACAGGATGAATAATGTATGTCCGGATACTTTTCTCATGTTATTGTTTTTAATTCCAAAACAATGTATCTTTGAAAAATACTTTTTACTGAAGTATAACATATATGGGAAAAGGAATAAATCCTAACTGTCCAACCCACTGAATTTTCACAATGTGAACTCACCCTTGTAAACCAGCACAAATCACTGCTACCATCTCAGAAGCTCCTTAACTCACTACTCGCCCCAAAAGGAACCAATCTGCTGACTTCTAACATTTTATATTAATTTTGCTTGATTTCGATCTTTCTATAAATGGAATCATAAAGCGCATGTGTTTTTAAAGACTATTTTTAAGAGCATTTTTAGGTTCACAGCAAAATTGAGAGGGAAGTACAGATAGTCCCTATATACCCCTTCCCCCTCCCCACATGTATAGTCTCCCGCCTTATCATCATTCCTTACCAGAGTGGTACATTTGTTACAACTGATGAACCTACTGATACACCATAATCACCCAAAGTCTGTAGTTTACATTAGGGTTCACTCTTGGTGTTGTACATTCTATAGGTTTGGACAAATGTATAATGACATGTATCCACCATTATAGTATCATACAGAGTATTTTCACAGCCCTAAAACCCCTCTGCGCTCCGTCTATTCCTCCCTCCACCCCCGGCCTGCACAATCACTGATCTTTTTACTGTCTCCATAGTTTTGCATTTTCCAGAATGTCATATAGTTAGACTCATACAGTATGTAACCTTTTCAGATTGGCTTCTTTCACTTAGTAGTACAGAGAATAGCTTTTTGTGTTTTTCTAGCTTCTTTCCCTCATTTATGAGATTTATCCATGTGTTGCACGTAGCAATAGTTAATTCCTTCTCAACGCAATATGTGTCTCATTTTGTTGTTATACTACAATTTATTTATCTGCTGAACTATTGATGAACATTTGAGTTCTTTTCAGTTTGGGGCTATTATGAATGATGCTGCTATCAACATTCTTAAATATGCCTTTCCTTGAACGTATATATAAGTGCATGTCTGTTGGGTATATATCTAGGAGTGGAATGGCTGGGTCTAGGTATATATGTATCGTATGTTCAGCTTTAATAAATCCTGCCAAATAGTTTGCTAAAGTGGCTATATTGATTCATACTCCCACCAGTAGTGTATTAGAATTCTACTGGTTTCCATTTGTTGTAGCCAAAATTGGTATTATTTTCCTTTAAATCTTAGTTGTTTTGGCTAAATGTACACACAATGGTATTTCACTATGGTTTTAATTTGCATTTCCCTCATGTCTAAGAGAGTTGAGTGCCTTTTCATATGACTTTGACCAGCAGGATACCCTTTTTCGTGAAGTGCCAGAAGAATATTTTATTTGATGACCTTCAAATTAAAACTTACTTGTTGTAAAAAGTGAAGCTATACATTGATATGTAAAGAAAAAGCTAATAATCTCTTTATGCCTCTTCTAATAGTATTATTCTTTCTGAGGTTTCAAAGTTGTTCTTTGAGATAGTTGAGGTGTAATAGGAGCATGTATTCTGGAGCTATTTTGCCTTAGTTCAAGTCCTGGCTTTGCTATTGCTAAACTGAGTAACCTTGAGCAAGTTATTTAATATCTATGTGCCTCAGTTACCTAATCTTTGAAATGGACTTAATAGTAGTATCTGCTTTATAGAATTGTTGTGAGAAAAAATTGAGCTAATGTATGTAAAGTACTTAAAACAGTATCTGACACGTTATAAGCACTACATATTTGCTATCATTATTATTATAAAATAGAATCTCTTTTATGATTTTACAAATTAAAACTCTTACCTATACAGATGTATCAAGAGCAGAGAAATGTTAGCTTACTAATATTTATGGTTATCCTGAAAAAAAATCTCTTTAAAGTTACAGAATAATTTTTTTTTTTTTTTTTCGTTATGCGGGCCTCTCACTGTTGTGGCCTCTCCCGTTGCGGAGCACAGGCTCCGGACGCACAGGCTCAGCGGCCATGGCTCACGGGCTTAGTTGCTCCGCGGCATGTGGGATCTTCCCGGACCAGGGCACGAACCCGTGTCTCCTGCATCGGCAGGCGGATTCTCAACCACTGCGCCACCAGGGAAGCCAAGTTACAGAATAATTTAAAAAATGTTTAGAGACAGTAGGCTTATGTTCTACTGGTCCCTTTGCTTTATTAATATTAATTTTTAATGGAAGCTTTGAAAAGACAGAGTCTCAAAGCTCTGTCAATAACAAGAGAAGAGATAGATACAGTTTTTGTGAGGAGATCACTTATCTAAAAACCTCATGTACTCAGAACACACCCCAAAATAGAAAAATAAGCAAGCAGACAACAAAATAAAACAAAACAAATGAACAAAGGAAAAAATAGCAATAGCAAACCAAACCTTTTTTGAACAGTCAGAATAAGAAGCCCACAGAGCCAGTCGTGAATGTTTATGTACTTTTCTCAGAGGTCCCAATCAGAAAGGAAGTATTCTTTATTTGGGCAATCTTGTTGTTTGTTTGGTTTGGTTTTGAAATCCATGGTAGCAAATTACTCATGGGAGGCAGACTCAACAAAGTTGGCATTGATGTGGGAAAGCAGATTTAAGAACTAAAATCATCATCATCATTATCATCAAACACATAGATCTTTATTCATCTAGTGTAATAGTTCTAGATATTCCAAAAGCTTCCCACCCAATTTGGAACCAATTTCCCTGCACCTCCCACAAGATAGTGTAGAGCTTTATCTGTTCTAAAGGATGGAAAAATCATCAAAAATCGTCAGAAAAGTTTAAGAGTCTAAGAATACACTAAGAAAAAAAAAAAAAAAGAATACACTAAGGTTCTATCTTTTCTACTTTTCTCTATTCTCTGTGAACAATTTCTAGACTTGAACTTGCACCTGCACTACAGATCTTTATTTCTAACAACTTTATATTTGGACTTCTCCATGTGGTTAATTGACCAGTCACCTACAGCCCAACACATTTCAAACTGGACTCATTGTTTTCTCTCTTTTTCCCAGACCAGCTTTTCTCCTTGTGTTTCCTCATCTTGAGTAATGCAGCACTGTTCTCTCAAGCAACCAAGCTGGAAACCTCAGGTTTATTTATTTTTTTTACGTCATTCTATCATTCATCGTCCAAATGGTCATTAACCCTATTGATTATATCTCTGAAATGTTTCTGGAATAATAACTAACATTTATCTGACACATACACACACATACAGTCTAATGAATCTTCAGATAACAACCCATTTTATAGATGAAGAAACAGGGACACACAGAACTTTAGCTTTCCCAAGATGACACTGGCAGTAAGTGGCAGAGCCACGGTCTGAACCTGATCTGTCTGACTCCAGAGCTTTTGGGATCAGCCCTTTTCAGCTACACTATCTACTAGAATCCAAGTTCTCATTTCAATTTTTGGCTGCCATAGCTTAAGTTCTGGTCCTAATATTTGCATCACCTTTCTCACTCTTAAGAATTACCACGCATGTAAGGAGATAGCTCAGGAAAAGTTTGCTCCTCACTTTTCTGAACCTGGTCACAGGTTGGTGGCATTTCTGGCTGCTTTTACCTCTTGGCCAGCACTTTTGGAGTGACTATTCACACCTCTCTGTACTACCGACTCTGCTTTCACTTAGCCTTTGGAAACCATCTTTTGGGTCCTTCTTGGCTTCCTGGTCTGTAGCCCCTGGTCCCTCTCTCTTCAATCCCCAGATCCCAGAATTCCAGTCATAACTCTGGGTTTCACACTCATCTGGTGGCGGGGGGAGGTCAAGCAATTTCAGTGGGATCTTAATGGTCCTCCCTATCTTCATTCTTCTCTCCTTCCCAGTCCATCTGGAATTATCTTTTTTTTTTTTTTTTTTTTTTTCGGTACGCGGGCCTCTCACTGCCGTGGACTCTCCCGTTGCAGAGCACAGGCTCCGGACGCGCAGGCTCAGCGGCCATGGCTCACGGGGGCAGCCGCTCCGCGGCCTGTGGGATCTTCCCGGACCGGGGCACGAACCCGCGTCCCCTGCATCGGCAGGCGGACTCTCAACCACTGCGCCACCAGGGAAGCCCTATCTTAATTTTTTTCCTGAAGGATAAAGGAGCTAATATTTTATATTGTGCTTCATTTTTTCTTTTAACAATAACTCCATTTATTTGTCTAGAACTGTACAGTTTACAAAGCTCTTTCATGCCCACAAATTTGTCTTTGTATGAGGTATTTGAACATGAATAGTTGCAGAGTCCAAACTAAGACTGTACTATAATTCACAATACTAATGTTCACTTGAGGAATATATTGATTTTCTTTATGCTTGAAAAAAAAAATCAAGCAACTGGCTTTGGAACTAGAACAGGGTTTCTCAGTCTTGATTCTATTGACATTTGGGGCTTGATAATACTTTGTAGTGGGGGGCTGTCCTGTGCATTGGAGGGTGTTGAGTAGCATTCCTGGCTCTACCCGCTAGATACCAGGAGTACCCCTCCCCCAGTGGTGACAACCACGAACTTGACTGTTATGGGCTAAATTATATTCTCCCCTCTCCCCAAATTCTTATGTTGAAGTCCTAACCCTCAGTAACTCAGAATATGACTGCATTTGGAAATAGGGATTTTAAAGAGGTAATTGAGTTAAAATGAGGTCATTAGGGTGGACCCTATTCTGATATGATTGGTGTTACTATCAGAAGAGGAAATTTGGACGTAGGCAGATACAGAGGGAAACCCATGTGAAGATGGTCTTCTCTCTGTATCTGGGAGGGAAGAAGATGGGAGAAGATGGCCATCAACAAGCCAAGGAGAGAGGCCTCAGAAGAAACCAACCCTGCTTACACCTGGGTCTTGGGACTTCCAACCTCCAGAACCATGAGAAAATAAATTGCTGTTTTTTAAGCCACAGCCTGTGGTACCTTGTTACGGCAGCCCTAGGAAACGAATGCACAGACATTGCCAAATAAATGTCCCCTAAGGTCAAATTGCCCCTGGTTGAGAATCAGTTAACCAGTACACATGAATTACACACAAGAAAAAACTATTAATTTTGCCTTTTGCGATGACAGAAAAAGTACGTTTCCAATGACCTTTTTTCTTTGAAAGAGGGAATTTAGAAAAACCTTCCCTCCCTACTCCTCTTTCACATCATAAATTCCTTATAGCAGAAAATTTCGTTACTTTATTATTGGACAACGAAAATAGAAAACAAAGGGCAGAGCCAAAGACTGTAAGATATGGTTCACGTTTAACCCAAGGAGTGACTCAGGCTGTGTCATTGAGTCTTTTAAACAATTCTGGAGCTGTGGCTGCACCGAATGTTTCCATAATAATTACCCAGAAAGGACCCCCAAGGCAATATTTCAAAGAAAATCTTCCAAAAGCTTTCATGAAGGGAGCTAGACATATTTTATTTCACCCAGGCAGAAATGCCTATTTGTTTTCCCTGCCCTGTGCAATAAGGAAGACACTGAAATATCTTCCAGTTAACATGGTGTGACCATGGGACCCTTCCATGCCAACAGGATGAATTCTTTCTCTCCCATCCACATTCCTTCTAATATCCTGAAGCACACACAAAGGCTCTGTGTTATTATTAAAAAAGGCAGATCTGACCCATCATCCTACCTCATCCCATGGGTTCAAAAGGCCTTTACTGGTGGCCCATCATCTGCAAAATGGATCCCATGTTGTTCTCTAGCTGTGGTATGAGGATAGCAGAATGGGTTACAGTTTTGAAAAAGAGGTCAGGGTCTCAAAAGATGGTCCTGCCACCAACTCGCTTATTGTCAGTTTTATGCTTTTCTGGTCTTAACTTCCTAGTAGGTATTGTAACACCTATTTCATGCTGCCATGGTGAGGATTAAATGAGATAATGTAGGTGCATGCCCTTAGCTCAGCATCTGGCACTTGAAAGGGCTTTACTGGTTGTTGGCTGAAGTCTCCATGGTCCAGTCCTGATCCATTGGATTAGGTTTACCTCCGTCTAAACTCTTCCAAACAGTCTATATTCCAGTCACACCAGATTGCCTTTTATTCTCCCAAGGTGTCCTGAGGTTTTACCCTTTAGAGGGACACAAGATATATTTCCTGTGAACCTTGTGTTCAAGGGAAAGGATTTGGAGCATCTTATCCTGTGGCTTTCTGTGTCCAGGCTCTGCTGGAGTCACACAGACTAGAGAAGCTGCATGTCAAGCGCCTGGCACAAGGCTCCATCCTGAGGGAGCAGCCGTCATCTCCTTTAGTCACATCTGCCCGCCTGTCTCCCACTCAGTCTTCATTCCTAAGTGCTCTTGCACTTCCTGCTTCTACTCCTGGCTCCTCTGCAAATGCTCCACGTGGCGGCCAAACGTAGCCCTTCAAAACAGAATTAGCTCATTCTCTGGCATGGCCTGAAATTCCCCCCGTGGATTCCTGTTCGCTCTTAGGTTAAATCCCAATGCCTTAGCATGGCATTTTGTGTGTGTGTGTGAACAATAAAGTGGGTTTATTTAAAAAGAAGATGACAAAATTTGACATTGAGAGAGATATAAAAGACCCACAGGATTTAGAATTATTAAATACAAAAATGATTGGCTATAAACCATGTAAAAATACATTTCCCAGTCCCCAAACAGAAGTATGGCAATTATAAAATTTTTGTACTGTATGTGCATTTCCCTTATAATTTTTAAGAACCATTCTAAACAGTCTATTTGTGTACAATATAAATTTACCATAACTGTTAATAAAAAGTTATTTTACATTTGAGTTTACTGAGTGTGCCTTTTTCTGTAAGTAACAGTATGTTTGGTTTCAAGTTCACCTTGAAATTTTTATTTACCACAAAGATCTTTTTACCCCTAACTCCTTCTACCATAGAAGACAGAGGCTAATCAGTCATGGGTCTTGTAAAAAACAATGTGAAGAAAGGTTCTAGAGTGACCCCAAATACCAATGAAGATATGACCTTTTGGTGGCCAGCTAAGAGGTCCATTCTGCGCCAATGAAACAAATGGAAGTGAAACCTCAGAACAAGCAGAGTGTAAGTTCCATGCCAACATACTGTGGATGTGAGGCCAGCAGAGGACATTCCATCAAACTCAGCTGAGCCCAGTGCATGAGTGGGGACCCTAAGGTAGCCCAGATGGTCTGCTGTGAATCCCAGCTGGGTGCAGATGATACTTAAAAGGACAACGGTATAGCTGGATGTGAAATTTGAGAACCTGCCTACCACAAGCTGCTTATCTTTGAACCCAAGACCTTAGACCTAAGACCCAGGCTCTTTCTCCTCTCTCAGACAGCACACCCAGTAAAAACAGCACCCGAGATTGGTTTCATTGTCTCCCAAGCAGGTAGTGGTGACATCACCACTAGCACTAGCATCCAAGCTCTGATACAAATGAATAAAGTTCTGAGTCAGTAAGAGCAGAAGCTGTGTCTGGCCATCTGCGTCTGAAAACCATGCACAGCACACAATTGGCAGATGAGAAATTAAAAAAAGGATGAGGTCGTTAAACTGTCTCACTGCAAACATGATTCCACTCTTTCAGACAGAAAACCTACTAGCCTGGGAGACTTTCACCAAAGTACTGAAGGATCTGATTCATGGGCTCATTGCCTGAGCCCTACAGTCTTGAGTCAAAAGATCTACCAGGAGGACAAGAAAGGTCTAGTCTGTGAACTACTTGGTCAGAAAGGTCCCTTTTTTTTTTAAAAAAAAAGACCCACTGTAAGAAAGGTCTCGTTCAAAGTGCCCTGGCTGGTTGGCTCTAAGACAGCCTGCCAGCAACAGACAGTTCTTCCAAATTATCAGAACTGGGTGTGAAGTGTCTTCTGAGAATAGTTTGACTACTCCCTTACACCATCAACAGTATTAAACTGGGCAGGAATCTCTGGATATTCACTTTCTTAAGAAGGTCTCCTCATCTTCATCCCGACTCACCGTCCCTTCACTCACCCACTCAGGTGATACCTGCCCCTGGGTGGTTCCTCTTAGACCCCGAGTGCCTTCCCTTCTCAGGTCTTCTCCATGTGCTGACCCAGGTCCATGACACTCATCTGCACCTCACCCTCCCTTCCAAAGGCTGCTCCTCTTTGTACTTAAATATCGCTTTTTCAGATAAGTCTTCTTGACCTTCTTATCTAGAATAGGTCCTTTCCCGTATCGCCTTGCTCTACTTCCTGCCTCCCTCTACTCCCCTCTCACCTACCCCGCCACTTCCTACCACCATTCTTTTCCCTTAAGAATAGTTTTTGGTCACATCTTTATTTTTTATTTTTTTTAACATCTTTATTGGAGTATAATTGCTTTACAATGATGTGTTAGTTTCGGTTTTATAACAAAGTGAATCAGCTATACATACACATATATCTCCTCCCTCTTGCGTCTCCCTCCCACCCTCCCTATCCCACCCTTCTAGGTGGTCACAAAGCACCGAGCTGATCTACCTGTGTATGTGGCTGCTTCCCACTAGCTATCTATTTTACATTTGGTAGTGTATTTACTTTCCTGTCCTCCTTTCTTGAATGCCATGAGGGCAGGGGGCTGCTAAATCACCAGCTTTTAGCGCAGCATCTGGCACATGGTTGACAATCAATAAACACGCTTGTTGAGTGACTGACGAGCTGAATGCATGTCACATTCTCTGGCATTATTCCCTTCCTTTCTTATTTCTAGGAGGATTATTTTTACTAAGGATGTTTTGAGTCTCAGAGGATAGCATAGCATGCAGATTAAAGAATACTCTACCTTGTTTTTCCTTTAGACAGCTGGCTAAAGTGTACTTTAAAAAAATAGCTCTACTCTAAGTGCTAATCTATTTATCAAAAAGGTATTGATGAAAAATAGATTAAACAAAGAAAAAGAAACCCAATAAATCTCACTAATTTTTGAGTTGGTTTCTGGTTGAATATGAAAGATGTAGAAACATAATTGTATTTCAAAATCAAATAGGGCATACATTCTATACCTATTTTGCTTTTGAACAGTTTATGAGCCTGCATAGACACATACACTTTTCTCTAAAACGAATTTTTTTCTCCCATTAAACGGAACAGTCTTTACTGTTCTTACCTCAGCGGTATGGAGAATGTGAATTCAATGTTTATAAAACGTATTCTGAGATCCTTTGAAGTGCCAACCATATACTTAATGAACTCTTGTTATTTTTGCAATGCTTTAAGGCATTTAAAACTCAAAACAAATTAGTAAAAACAGAAATGTAATTCCCCCAAAAGCCAGAATGCTACAATATTTGAATTAAATTAAACTACCCAAGAGTTCGATTTAAACATTCCTTTTCTAAGGTGTTCCTAAACACTGACTTGCATCAGAAAGATGAGAGACAAAAGTTTCTCCGTGTTGCAGTGGAACTTTTCAATTATGCTATGGGAATAATATCCTAGCTTAATGTTTGTCTTCATTTCAATCTGGGGCTGATAGACCAACTCTAAAGAGACACTATTCACTTTCAGATAAACTGTTTTTCCATTTAATTTAACCAAGATTCCAGTAGAGGGAGCAGAGTCAACAATTAAAGAAGAGAAACTTTCAAAGTTCAGACACTCAACAAGGAAAAGACCAAGGGCTGAATTAATTTGAGAAATACATAAGACAATTTTAGCTACCAGTAACTTGGCATATCTATCTACCTTCCAAAGTATTGCGGTCATAAAAAGCAATTGTCTGCCTTTCCTTAACTACTGCCATGGAACATTCATTTATATGCTTCTAAGTGCCTCAAGAGCCAATAAGTCACTGATGAACTTTTGAAAACAACCAAAGGTGTAATCATTCATTGTTATTGGTTAATGAGTTGCAGAGCTTGAGAAAATGTAAAAATAAGTGTAACATTTAGAGCCTTTTAGACCAAGTCTGACTACATATACAATCAGACATTCAAAATGTCAGTGTAAGCTATATCAAATGTACAGTTATTAACTGAGAAAACAAATGGAAGCGAAAAAAACAGGGAAACCTTAAAAAGGTAAAATCTGTGCTTGTATTTTTACAATGAATCTTGTTAAGGGAACTGAGTCAGATGTGGGAACTCAATGATTGATGACGAAGCTAAAAGAGCAACACAGGTAAGGAATTGTACTAACCATGAGGAAGTGAGTTTACAAATCTCACCACAAATTAAACAGTAAGAAGTAGAGTTCTAACACTCATGGAAACTTACCATTAGTTGTCACACTGCCAATTCCAGTTGCACTGGAGTTGGGGCATATGCAGCTTGTGTGACTGTGTGTGGCAGGCCTACTTACTAGGTCCCTGGCAGTTCAGTGTCATGAAAGGAGGCCATTATTAAAAAGAAAAATCCCCAGGGCTGCCTGTGGAATAAATGATCAGTAACAAGATAAGGATTTCAAGAATTAATACAATAGTGTGTAGTTTTAAATGTGTTTTCATGAATATGAAACTTTTTAAACTTTTTATTCTTTTATTTTACTTCTTTAAATTATAATTAAATTTAAATTTTATTTTAGGTCAAAGTGATTATACACACACACACACACACACACACACATTTGTACCTACCTACGTACACACACATATATATATATATATATATATATCAAACAACTACAAGCCTTATGATGAAAAAAACACAAAAACAAAGTCACCAGCCCCCTGTGGCCCTTTCCATCCCTGATTCCCACTTCTCAGAGGCAACCATTTGCACCTCATACTCCAGAATGTCTCAAGGGTCACTCTCTTCAGACTGTAACTTTCCAGCCTTCTATCAGGGTTATTGTTTGTGGTGGGAGTTTGGATGGTGAGGAGACAGTTGTCTGACTGTGTGAGCTACGGAGATGTTTAGCTGCTTATGAAACTTTTTAATGAATCTCCCTATTTTCAATAATCCTTGACCTTCAAAAGAATCCTTTTCTAGGATTTTACACAAGAATTGGCTTGCTTCTTGACTTAGTCCATGCCATTTCTCTGCTAAGTCATTTCACGAATTTGTTAACACATCCTGCCTATTATAATGTTCTCTCCTGTTCTCTTAGTGTTTGTAGGTTTATGCTTTTTAAATTACTTTTCTGCCACTGAGATAAACATCTATTTCATCTGCTTTGTGTTTCTGACATTTTTCTTAAGCTGAAACCACATACCAATTATTCAAATGTGACTTGTTTCAGGTATAATGTTTTACTTTTCCAATCCATAACAGCCTGATTAAAAATAGTCACGATATACATGGCTTTTCTCCTAGTCATACTAAGCAACTTTAGTCCCCAACACATTTTCTTCCCAAATCATTCTGGAAGTTCCAGTCTTGGCTGCGATGACAAGAACTAGTTCTTTTGACCACAGCGTGGTATCTATGTTTACCCCTTCTTCTGTGCTGACTTGCTATGGTGATGTGTGAAAATGCTGTCAATGATCAGTCAACTGGGCTCCAGATGCTCAACCCAGGTACTTTCTACCTGAGACTAAACAGTATCCAGGGCGCTATTGGTACCATCATCACCAATGCCACCACCACTTGCTCTTGACTTTTGCAGGTGGGCACAACTCCTTTTATATCCTTCCTACAAGGGTCTTGGGTCCTCCATGTAAATAAACCCTTCCTCAGTTATTCTTGAATCCCAGAGTAGATACAGCTTGAGCGCAAGTTCAGTAACCTTCCCAGAGTGATCCCACTTAAAAGTCCGTATGCCTCTAAAGAACATGTCTTTAATTACTGCCTGTCCAGAAAGCTGTCAACACATTTTCCATTAGTTGGGAGGGCTTCTTGAAGGAGATGAGGTTTCAGTAGCTTTTTTTAGTGTTAAAAGAATAGTAAGGTAAGGTGGGCGTTCAGAGGGAGTGGTTGGAGTTCCAATGGGTGGGGGGTTTGTGTAACTTTGCTGTCCACCTACTGATCTGGTTGGCTGGACAGTGTCCTATTCTTCTCTCATTTATATGTGAGTCCCATCTGACTGCTCAAAGAAAACAACCTTCCTAAATAGAGGAATCCTATGTTTCAATCAATGACATATTGGTGATTTTTTTCTATCCTATAAGCATCTCCAAGCTAACTCTCAAAGTCCCAAGGTAGGAGTAAAATGACCAAGGGGGACATGAGATGTACAGAATAAAAGCCTTTTTTTAAAAGTAAAATAAAAATGGTAAAAGTTTCATAGTCCTATGAATCTAAGACCAATCTCCCCATAAAATCCCTCCCAGATCTTAACTGGTTGGGAATTAATCTCTTCCTTCACCAAACGCTCAAAGAATTTTCTTTTTACTTACATTAAACAGGTAATTATGTTTCTACTATCACAGTCCTAAGAGGTATCCTACACTTAAACTGAGTCTTAGAGACATGTATTGGCTGAGATAAAGGAAGTGTGAGAGGGGAGAGCGTTCTCAGGGAGGACAACATGCACACAAGTACCAGGGGATAAGAGAGCAGGCTGCTCTCCAGAAATTACAAATAGGCTGGCATAGTTGAGTGGAAGTGCTTGTGTTGCAACATGACTCAACATAAGACCCGAAAAGCGTCAAGGGCCAGAACCAGACCACGCTGGCCGCCTATGTCATGTTGAGAAGCTCAGAGCATCCTGGAGGCTGTGAGAGCCACTGCAGGATTTTAAGCAGAGAAATGACATCATCTTTGGATTTAGTAATTCTTTTGGGTGGTAGTTCTTTTTCTTTTATTTAAAGACTTTAAAGGGGAGTGATGTTTTGTTTTCAGAGATTGTGTAGTATATTTTCTCTATCTCTTGATAGCGAGCATTGAATATTTTGTCATTTTTTGTGCATATTCCATATTAATTTCGAATTAGACACACTAACAGGCTTCAATTAGAACAATTCTTCACACGTTCTTTCTTTTGTGGTCAAGAAATCTTCCTAGATGCATTTTTAAAAGCCTTACATGTCTGCTAGCCTCAGACAGGCTGTAAGAATCTTCTTGAACGTTAATTGCAATTCCAATTAGTCATAGATCAAAACATTAACGTGGACAGATTAAAGCAGAAGCCCTCATGCTTTATTTCCTAATATCATCTGTCTTTGCTTTGAAAATCACACCAACGGAATCTTCTGCATCTGCACACCCCAAAGGCAATTTAATCTCCCTTGGCCAACATTAAAGCTTTAAAGTAACTCTATGCTATGATGTATTTTTCCTCCTTTTCCAAGTTCAAGTATTATATAATGTACTTTTTATCAGCCTTATTCTTGTAGATGGTCAGTTGCCACATTGTTTATAGTTTTAACATCATCTGAAAGAAAAGCTTAAAGTTAAGTAAACTGATTTTCCCACACATTGTCATGTAGAACTGATCATAGTCAAGGACATAATCTAGAGTGTATTAACGTATGTTGCTTTGTAATATTTTTATTAATTCACTATTTTAAAAGGTCTTGGAAGTAAACCACTCATTTATAAGCCTTCAATGCAAAAGCAAGCAATTTCTCCCCACTTACTGGTTGTGTTTTAGAATATCTATTTCATAGATGTGAGTTTCTCACCTAAATTGAATCTTACCCTTTAAAATGCCTCACTTTTTTAAATGTTAAAATTTCACACATAAATCTTGAATTTTTAAAATTCTGTAATGCTTTCTTAAGAAGAATTAAAATTTTTCTTGATATTCATGGTTGCCATCTTAATGGCAGTACCTGCACTGGAATATCTTTTGACTATTGAGTGAGGTCTGTAGGATTCCTTGTCTGGATACCAAATGATGGCAGATAGGTTGGTTTTATTTTGGGGGTCTAATATGGGCCGAATTTAGGAGTCTACTTTCTGCTCTTGATTGGATTATCAGTTGATATGTCTTGCAGTTACCAGTGAAAAGCGGAAAATGTCTTGGTGTTTAGCTTTTATGTAATTGTAATTTATACTCAGCATGCATTCAGAAGCTAAATAATCAAGCTTATCAAGATTATATGTAAAAGAAAACAAATAGGAAGATGAAAGGGAGTCAAAGTCTCCTTTTTAAAAGAGGCTTTAGTGTATGGGATTTATACAGTAATATTTGACACTCAGAGTCCAGTTACATTTCTTGGCTCTGTTTTAAGAGGCTGAACTTGCTAGAAGGCTGACCTCTGGGAAAGGGAGGCCTTATTCATCCGGCTGGTATGACTCCAATTTCTTTAATGGGTGCAGATGAACACAAAGTGTATCACTTTGGGGTCTGAAGACATACATAACTATTTTATAATTCATTTGTTGCATACAATAACACCAGTAATCTGATAAAGTGAATAATCATTATACTCTGAAAATTAAGGGTGACTTAGGTTATTATCCTAAATTTACTCTTCTTTTTAATCATATCTTAAAAACATTTTAAAGTGAATTAGACAGGACAGTGGAAATTAATGGAAACATTATTGACTTTTCTGAAAACTCAGCTTGTCATATTAATTCATTTAAAGTTCATTCATTTATCATTCACCAAATTAATAACGAACATTAAAAAAAAGTGTTGAATAAATGTTAATTTATAAACACATTATGTAATTTCCCCCCAAGTCATAATTCATTCACTCATGCATTCATTTATTGACTCAACCAGCATTTACTGAGAACCTTTTATGTGCCAGGCCCATGAAAAGTGCTGGGAGTGCAGTAAGACAGGGACACTGTTAACATTTTCCCGCCTGGATTGTTAATCTCTTTGAAGGCAGCGATTTAGTGAGAATTAAATACTAAAATATGATTATGCTCACACATGAATTGTTTCTAATATAGTATATTTGGGCTGAAGCCTCGACCAATGGATTCATTGAATACTCAGTGAGACAGAAAATTTAACCCGAAGTCATAAAGTTTGCTCCCAGATGTTCCAAGTGAATTCTGCTCTCCACTTAAGATTAGTTTTGCATTGTCCTTTTTGATCATAGGATGTGCTTCATACAATCAACTCATGCTGTGGTATGCATATACCATGTGTAACACATTTTTTGCTACTGACTACAATGATTGAAGTCAGATGTTATAAGCACTCGTTTAGCCAGTATTCTTAATAGTGTCATAATGCTGGTGTTGAGAGACAAGGATCTCGCCTGTGTGGTACAGACCCCCCAGGCCTATCCTTTCTCAGGTTATATTTGTTTAGCAGCATTCTTGAGACAAAAGCTCTGCCTATTTTCCATTTCAAAAGAATATTTCTTATTGTAAAATCTCAGACAAGACAGGAGGGCTTGTTGTGGCAGTTTGATGTGGGAGATGTGTTTAAATAAGGAAAGCATTGTGGAGCCTGTCATATCCATTCAGGCAGTTCTGTCTATGGCCCATTACCCTACTTGTGGGGTATGTATATGCGGGCACACTTGCAGGAGAGCCTGGCATACCATAAAGGGCACTGACCTGGGGGTCAGATGCCTCCCATTCTCCACTTATAAGCAAGTTACCCTCAGCCATAAAAAAGAACAAAATAATGCCATTTGCAGCAACATGGATGGACCTAGAGATTGTCATACTGAGCGAAGTAAGTCAGACAGAGAAAGACAAATATCATATGATATCGCTTATATGTGGACTCTACAAAAAGGGTACAAATGAACTTATCTACAAAACAGAGAGTCACAGATGTAGCAAACAAACTTATTGCTACCAGGGGGTAAGTGGGGAGAGGTAAATTGGAAGATGGGGATTGACATATACACACTACTATATATAAAACAGATAACTAATAAGGACATACTGTATAGCACAGGGAACTCTACTCAATACTCTGTAATGCCTATATGGGAAAAGAATCAAAAAAAGAGTGGATATATGGATATATATAACTGATTCACTTTGCTGTACACCTGAAACCAACAAAACATTGTAGATCAACTATACTCTAATAAAAATTAAATTTAAAAAAGCAATTTACCCTCTGTCTGTATCCCTTTCTTTGTCTATAAAATGGGGATAATAACGGTTATCTCATAGGGTTGTTCTGTGGATTAAACTGCAACATAATGTGTGTATATGCATGCATTTTATTATGAATTGTTCGTAATATACATAGGATGGCTTATCAACCAAGAATATTATATATGTTATAGGCATATCACCATTTGTGAAAGAACTAAGACAGTTAATATTACAAGTACGTTAACATATGTCATATTTTCCCCCCTGATTCAGAATGCACTAAGTAATCCTTCAGCAATAATGGTAGCTATGGACTTCCCTGGTGGGCCAATAGTTAAGACTCTGCACTTCCACTGCAGGGGGCACAGGTTCAATCCCTGGTCAGGGAACTAAGATCCCGCATGTGGCATGGCCAAAAAATAAATACATAAATACATAAATTTCCTTTAAAAAAGTAATGGTAGCTAATATTTATTGAGTGCTACTATTTCACAGACACTGGGCTAGGCATATGCAGTCTTCACAATGATCTTTTGTGGTACACACTGTTGATAGAAAAGAGACTGGGTTACAGAGAAACTAAATACCTTGCCCGTGATCACTAGCTGGTGAATTGTGAAGGATTCAAAGCTAGGCAATCTGATTTAGAGCTCTCACTTAAAAAAACCCACAACTGTGTTGAGATATAATACCATACAATTCTCCCATCTAAAATACACAATTCAGTGAGTTTTATTATATCCAGAGAGTTGTGCAATCATCACCAAAATCTAATTTTAGAACGTTTTCCTCACCTAGAAAAGAAATTCTATATCCACTAGCAGTCACTAACCATTCTATTTTCCATCTCTATAGATTTGCCTATTCTGGACGTTTCCTGTAAATGGAATCATACACAAGGTTTATTCATGCTATGTCATTTATCACTACTTCATTCCTGTTTATTGTTGGATAATGTTCCATTGTATGGATATACCACATTGTATTTATCCATCCATCAGTTGAGGGACATTTGGGTTGTCCCTAATTTTTGGTAAAGCCCACATTCTTACCAGTTAAGGTAGGCTCCATTACTTAGAAATTGTTTACTGTACTATTATTAAAGTTTTGGTTATTAGATATTCTGCTTGTTTGCCTTCCAGGTAAAAAGAATTTGTTAATTCATAAAACATTTATTAAACAAATATTTTATTCCAGTTGGGTATGTCAGGGACTGAAACAAAATTGCTGTCCTCATGGGGTTTACAGGAGGAGAGATAAATAATTAAAGAGTTACAGAAGTGATAAGTGTTTTAATGAAGATGTAACCAAGATGCTGTGGGACTCAGTGGAAGGGACCTGTTCAGCCAAGGGGTGGGTGAGATCATGGTGCAGGAAGCCTTCCTGGAGGGTAGCCTAGTGCTGAGTCTTGAGGGGTGAGTAGCGATTATCTAGGTGGAGAAGAGCGTGAAAGACCATCTAGGCAACAGGGACAGCACATGTTCTACAGGAAGCCCAGCGCATACCACACATGCTTATTATGGTTTGTTACTAGGTGTACATAAGGCTGTGGAGGGAGCTAAGCCCGCCTGGAAATAGGGGTGGGAGTAAGACTGTATTGGGACTTATAGGTCATACAAGGAGTTTGGGCTTTATTTCGTAACTGCGTTTCTCCCAAACTACGCAGGCATTATTTTGCCATATAAGGGCAGTAACTGAACTATTATTTTATTTTTTTCTAATATTCTTGTATATAGCTATATATTGTGTATATATATGTATATAGAGATGTACCTATAGACGTATAGATATATATTGACTCAGATTACCTAGGTAAATTTAATAAAAATTAAAAATTTCTATTACTACCTATAAATAGAAAACCAGTATCACCTGTCATAAATAGAAGGACATTGTTAAAGTATACACAGTGAAAACCAAATGATGTTATTAAATCCTAGATAGATTCTTGGTTAGATTTGCCAAGTCAAGCTAAGCCTGAAGCCTGTCTTCCCCGTGATAAGAAGGGAGTTTAGTGGGTGTAAGAGAGGAGTTGAAGACAAACTAGCCCTCACTGAGACTTTCTTGTTGATGAAGCCAGAAGGGTTGAAAGGGAATGAAAAGGGAGAAACTCTCCCACTATAGGATGAGACCAAGTACCACTACTCAGGTACTGCTGGTGGTATGGATGCCCCTGGGAAGACACTGGAGGATTTTTGGCAGAAACACTTATGGTATTAAGATGACATTTCTGGAAAGATTGCTCTGGTGGTGGCCTACAGAATGAACTGGAGGACGATCAGGTCAGAGGGGGCCATTCCAAAGAGTCCAGGTAAGAAAAGCTTGTATGTGTGTCCTGAGATGCTACCCTGGTTATGGGTGAGCCTTTATTAGGTTCTAGCTTTTAAAAGAAAGAGCAGGAAGCTGACTGCTAGGCTTTCTGGCTATTGCAGGGAGGGAGTTGAGGCTCATGTGTCCAAACCCATCCTTCACGGCACTCGGCCTTTAATTGTTGCCAAGGCAGTTAAGTGGCAGCGTTTCTCCCTGGGCTGGGGGCGGGTGGGGCCCACCGAAGTGAGCCGAGAAGCCGCTCTGAGCCTTCATGTGTTTATCCTTTCAGCTTCTACTTCACTGGATTTTCTGTTTCTCCGCTTTGACCTCCCCCCCATCTCCTGCCCCTCTCAGCTTCTTTGTGTCACTGTCGCTTTCTGTCAGATCACTGTCAGCGACCTGGGGAAATGGGCAAACAAGGCCAGAGCGCGCTGCTCCTGAACCCGCAGGCGCCCGGGCCAGCACCAGAGCGACCGACCGACCGGAGTCTGCCCGGCCGCACCCCGCCGTAAAGTGACTCATCTAGCTCTCTGGGGATCCGTCAAAAGATAGGAGGAGCCTTCCTGCCTGTGAAATCGCCTCAAGATCTCACTGAAGTGAGTACAAGAAGCAGGACAAAGTATAAAGTGGGGCTCGTTCTCATCTACATTGTGACTGGCTAATACTTTAAAACTGCACGCAGGTTTTTACCCTATAGAGAAACGTTTTGAATATAATCTCCTTGGCAATGGGTTACTCTTTCGGCTGAATAAATTTTACCTGGGCCATAAAACCAATGGCAAGATGCAACGAAGAATGAAGGTGGAAAAACAATGATGCCCATATTCGTTAAAATCTGATTTGTAATATGTATGAGTCTGTGACATTCTAGAAGTCTTAAGTAATCTGTATATTGACATAAAAACTAAAAAAAATCTAAACACCTTTCAAAACCTTTAATTGTGTATTTGAACAATGTTGCACTAAACTTTCAATACTGGGGTGCTATTCACAGCCCTATATTAATAGAAAGGTAACTGAGAAAGATACTCTATATGAACAATTGCCTGGTAAGAGTTTGTCTAATGCTCACTGGCAAAATATATATATATAGGTATCTTCTGAACACAGGAATATATTAGAGGAAGGCTTACTGTCTTCTTTTTCTGGGCCACATGTAGGAATTCAGCAAAGATGTAGAAAAAAAAAAAAAAGGCAGGAAAGAGAAAACTCAACGGCATGTCCACACACCTAAAAACCAGAGGCTACCACAGAGATCCTTCAAGGTCGTCTTCTATAGTGGGAGGATTTCCTTTAAATCCTTTTCAAAAGCATATGGCTGGCTTTGAAAGCTTAAATGGCATTTGTCAACCATCAGTAAATCTTTAAAATTGTTTCTGCAAATAGGCCAACTCAGTTTCGGCTTTTCCCATTAATCTTTAGGTGGGACCGCTGAAGACTTTTTCAGAGCCTAGATAATGCCTTGATTAAAAGGCTCATTCAGGACGGAAGGCTTCAGCATTCACCTTGGGTACATAGTCATTTCTCCAGGGTATTCATGCGTTGTTATTGCAACTCTGCAATTGTGCCCCAAACAAGACGTTTTTGCCACAAAGCTTTGAGTAGAGACATTCTTTAGTGAATTACTGAAATCTTGCCCTTCTGTTTATCACAGCTTGTTATTTTTTTATCAAGTGCAATGAGTTCAAATAGAAGCCTTAGACTGACAACTTTACAATTGTTACTATTTAAAACAGACAACGTTTTGTTCTTTTTTGCCACCGGCACCCGTGGTCCTGCCTCGGTACTGCCTTACTTACCAGCTCATCATTTATAGCACAGTTTCTGGCAAGCAAACATAGAAACAAATTAAAATAGATGAAGGCTAAAGCATGAACGATATTTATCATTTTAAAAAATTAATAATGTCTAGTGAAAATTAATCTGCTTATCACACATTACTATTACATAATGTCCCTTAGTCTATATAATATTTTTACAAGTATCTCAGCTTTACAGAAATACTGTGAGAATTAATAAGAATTCAGATAAGGCTCTGGGAGATCTTTGGATGCAGTGGTGCTATACAAGTTTAAACAATAAAATACTTATTTGGGGGCTTCCCTGGTGGCGCAGTGGTTGAGAATCCGCCTGCCGATGCAGGAGACACGGGTTCGTGCCCTGGTCCGGGAAGATCCCACATGCCGCGGAGCAGCTAAGCCCATGAGCCATGGCCGCTGGGCCTGTGCGTCCGGAGCCTGTGCTCCGCAACGGGAGAGGCCACAACAGTGAGAGGCCCGCATACCGCAAAAAAAAAATACTTCTTTGGATTTTCATGAGGTTAAAGTGCACCTAATTAGGGATTTCACCTTAGGTTCATCTCTAGAACTTACAGCATTGTCGTGGAAATGGCATGAACAGAATAAGCAGTTTGTAGGCACAATATTCAGAATTATGGCAACTAAAATTGCTGTCCACATCATTTTCACACAACCTGCCAAATTAGTGTCAATTATTCTATTCTTTCAGGTCCAACAGAAAATATCAGCTTTGATCTCTATCGTCATACCAAATATATATATATATATTTTTTCAGTATGCGGGCCTCTCACTGTTGTGGCCTCTCCCATTGCGGAGCACAGGCTCCGGACGCGCAGGCTCAGCGGCCATGGCTCACGGGCCCAGCCGCTCTGCGGCACGTGGGATCCTCCCAGACCGGGGCACGAACCCGCGTCCCCTGCATCGGCAGGCGGACTCTCAACCACTGCGCCACCGGGGAAGCCCCCCCAAATATTTTTTGATATTACTAATTACACTGAAGTTACATGCAGATAACACTCTCCTTAGGAAACAGCACCATTAGCTGGCAAACAAACAAACAAAACCACTTTGATTACCTCAGGAAAGATCACGATAATTGGAGACACAGTTGAAATGACAACTAGCCATTCCTAATGCAGATGTTAAAAATGACAGCAAATGGGGAGTGTACAGTATCTTCCGTACTGAGTCCCCTGGCATTTTATTGTGCCACCATTTCTTCAGGCCAAATTCACTCCAAAGGTACTGCCACACCAGTGAAACCGTGAACAATTCCCTCTCAAATATACAATTACCTTCACCACCTTTTAAAGTAACTTTTGTTAATGAAAACTTCAGCCTTCTGAAAGCAAGTTAAAATCTTCATCACAGATGATCTCACTAAGGCAAAATTCATATTCGGAAATTCTTCTTGGAGTCCTGGGGAAGCATAGGCTTTGGAATCATACAGGCCTCTTTTCAAGTTCCCTCTCTCCGCTATTTATTAGGCTTGTGACCTCAGAAAATTCTTTAACTATTTTGATTTCTTTACTTATGGAGTAGGAATAACAAATCTCACTGGTCTAATATCACGAGTAATTAAGATAACATATGGGCAGTCTGGCACATCATAAATGTGGCTATTTTTGTTAAAAAAAAATCTGGTCTACATTATTTTCCTTTTCTCTTTCCTCATCCTCCAAGTATTCAGACCCTGCCTCAAATAACTATTTTGGTGACTCTCATTATCACTCAAGATTCACTGCAATGTTAAACTCAGTTGCATTCTCCTTAATTCCAAGGAGGACATATTTCCAATTTCACTAAATAATAGCTCCCCAAAGAGCCATAGTTATGTTCCTATCTCCTCAGTTTCCTTAAATTTGGAAAATCTGAAAATGACAACCAGATCTTAGATACCCAAGAAAGTCTTTTAATTTTCCAATTCCTTATAATTTGCCAGATCTTCCTCAGATACTACCCATAAAAGGCCAGGGCCGAGAGAGGAAACTATTAATCATATGTAGAATCTATTTTGTTTTTTCTTGGCAGGTAACCCCAATGCAAAATAGTATCATGATGAAGAATCATAGATGCAGAACATCTTTTGTATTACTTTCTTTTTATCCCCCCAAAAAATGGATGATTTAAAATTTTAATCTTCTACATTTACTTTCCATTTCTTCATCATCTTTACTTTATTTTTTAATTTTTGTTTTAATTTAATTTATTTTTTTATACAGCAGGTTCTACATCTTCCCTTTTACTTTAAAGGTGTCGGTGCAAGATGATTTTTCTTTGCATGATACCCTCAATTCCACACCATCTAATATTTTACCAAGCAAGAAGTCCTGAATTACTGCAAGCTTAGTAAGAACACTTAAACTTTTAAAAACTCCATTTCATAAAAGAAAAATGTTGCTAAAATGAAATAAACGAATGTTAAGCCCTTTCAGGGTTGATGATACAGAAGCAACATAATTTCATAATCCTCCTTGCTCCTTCAATTCTCCCCTTGATTCCTAAAGAAGGATTATACCAGTATATTTTGTTCTCATTAAAAAAATACAAACAAAAAACTGTTCTGTTCAATGGATAATCCTTATAGCAGTCTGTCTAGGTGCTGTAATTCATGACTATCTACTTCTACATAAAGGCGCAGGAATGACTCAAGTACACCAGCCATCTAGTTGGTGGCAGCCTGCCAGTGTTCCCAGGTGCAGTGTTGGATAAAAAATTATCTCATTCTATTGAGTTCTAACAGTGTGCTAGACATTGTGCGATGAAAAGGAGCACGGAACAGGTGTAATTACTGCCTTTCAAGAGTTCAGAGTTGAAGACCAACAAAACATCTTTGCTGCTGTTGTTTCACTGAATTATTTTTATTTAGATTTTTCTGAGAGGTTAGGAAGTGGCCATTTGATAACCTCTGTGCTGTGGATTATCAGAGACTGCTTGTTTTCTCATTTTCAGTTAATCAGTTCACGTTACCTGCAAAGGGGGTTCCGAGGTAAGTTTCTAATAGAGGAACTGAGAAACATACTTTTGTCATGCGTTAAGTGGCAGGAGGCTTACCCAATGGACCAGGAGAATATAAATGTAGGAAGAGAGGAAGTTTATGCAGCTGGTTGGGAGATGAAGTTGGGCTAGTCTGGTAGTATTTTGAGACTCTTTTGTAACTCTCCGAGGAATCCTAGGAGACAGCGTTTTGTTTAAAAGACAGGTGGAGAAAAGCCAAAGAGCATAAACATTCTTTGGGACAGGAGAAATGCACAAACATATATACACGTGATTAAGACAGGAAAGGAACTCGCTAGAAAGTTAAAGGAATCTGTGGAAGAGAAGAGAAAGGAAATGGAGAAGGAGGAGGAGAATTAAAGTCTGAAATAATTTCCAAGATCCTGTTGAGGTCTGGTCACTCTCAGAGTGGCACTGCCTCACTGTGGTAAGTCAACTCTGATTACTTTCCTAAGAAACATGGCACACTGGCTGGTTCCCTCCCTCTTCCAGACTAAATCTTTCTTGACCAGTTGTAGCGGATGTTATGGTATGCCTCTCAGATGCCCCACTTCAGGACTGAGTTGCTCCTCCAGCCAGCTAGAGCTCCAGCTGAGTCGCCCTGCTGAGCAATTAAAGTGAGCCTCCTTGCTCAAGGTCACAGTCTGGGTGGGGGGGTGGGGGGGCAGGGAGGGTGTGGAAGGGAGAAACCTACATCTGATAACTGGTCAGTGTGAGGTATGAAGGGACACTTCAGAAGGGCCACCCCAATGGTAGAGCTCCCTGGAGGCTTGGCTGAGGACTTTGCTGCAACCTCATCCCAGTTCAGCTTCCTCCTCTGCCCAGTCCTGCCTCCTTCACTTCCCTCTCTCCCTACAGGTGTGATCCTGAGGGCATGCCCCAGGAAACTTTCTGTACTCAAATCTCCAACTCTGAGCCTGCTTCCCAGGAAGTCTTTTCTTTTCTAACCTACACTCCTGTTTTCTGAACATGAAAGTCTCATGCCGGGCTTCCCTGGTGGCACAGTGGTTAAGAATCTGCCTGCCAACGCAGGGGGACACGGGTTCGAGCCCTGGTCCGGGAAGATCCCGCATGCCACGGAGCAACGAAGCCCGTGCACCTCAACTACTGAGCCTGCACTCTAGAGCCCACAAGCCATAACTACTGAAGCCCGTGAGCCACAACTACTGAAGCCCACGCAGTTAGAGCCTGTGCTCTGGAGAAGCCATTGCAATGAGAAACCCGCATACCACAATGAAGAGTAGCCCTTGCTCGACACACTAGAGAAAGCCGCGTGCAGTAAAGAAGACACAATGCAGCCAAAAAAAAACAAACAAAAATAAACCAAAACTCATGCCAATTTTTCATGCTCAGAGAATTTCAAATTAAATATCACTACTAGAATAAATCAAAACAATTATGATATTGAATGTACTTAAACAACATACATATCCTCACGCTGTCTAGCCTGTTGAAACTCACTTTAATAGGACTTAGGACAATTTCCTGCCCATCTACTTGAGGGCTGCAATTGTAGCTTATGTGATATAATTCTGATTTTTCTTAATTTGGTTGTTCATTTTTCTGTCTCTTTCACTCCGGAGTCCTATCTCTCCTCTATTTATGTTAACCCTTCCGGACATTCATCATCTTCTTCCTAAAACATTAAGAGTACTGGATGGTACATATTTCTGAATATGTCAGATGCCCCTAGCTAGACTGTAAACTTTGGTGGGAGGTTGTCTTAGTGTTTTTTGTACTTCACAAGCGTTCAAAGTTTATTCTGTGCACTGCTCCTGGTTCTGTAATAACCACTCTATGCGGGAGTATATAGATTCACCTCTCCCTTTCTCCCATCTTCCTTTCTTCCTCTTACTTAACAAGTCCGTACTGGCACTTTCTATGTGGCAGGTACTGTGCTACGCTCACAGGATTATACAGTAAACAACGCAGACATAGTTCCTGTCTTTCTAGAGTCTGACATTGAGATATTTGTCATGGAAACAGACATTAAACTAATCATAATGCAAATAATATTTAATCACAATTGTAAATGTGAAGCAGAATAAGATATTTTGACATAAAACCATGATATGAATAATCTTTTTAAAACTAGTATTTAAGTTCACTATGTAGTAATATATTCTGGCAGAGGCTTCTATATCACTTTGGCCAAAGATTCACACATCAAAGGGCCATCAAGTAACCCCTGACACAGTGCTTTGTTTTTACCTATGCCAACAAAGGCCTCCAAACGCTTTTGGCTTAAAAGCCAGACAAGGCCCCAAATTTTATATGGTTACATGATATACTGGAGATTACACACACACACACACACACACACATACACATGCACACACACACGCGTGTATACTACATACACAAAATACAATTCATATATGCTAAAATGTATTCTAATAACCTACAGAGAAATAATAAGAAATGCAAGAAAGATAGTAATCTTTTCAAGTTGAGTAATCAATTAACTTGTGTTAATATTTCCTTCAGTACTATGTGAATTAGTCTTGAAGCTACTCAGCCAATTAGAGATTTGAAGAGACTTAAAAATCATCGTCATCATTACAGTTGACATTTATTGACTGCTTTCCATAAGTTAGGTGATGTCCTGAGTGCTTTGTTGACTCAGTCTATTTTTATCTTCCTCTAGAGTGACAACCAGCATTGTATACAGATGTAGAAACTGAGGTTTTGAGATAAAGTAATTTGCTCAGGCGCACATCTAAGTGACAAAGCTAAGATCTTAACCGAAAATTTTTTCTCTATTTCTTTTAGTTGAAGTATAGTTGATTTACAATGGTTTGTGTGTGTGTGTAATATATATGTATATTCTTTTTCAGATTCTTTTCCATTATAGTTTATTACAAGATATTGAATATGGTTCCCTGTGCTATACAGTAGGTCCTTGTTGTTTATCTATTTTATATACAGTAGTATGTGTCTGTTAATCCCAAACTCCTAATTTATCCCTAACCTAAATGTTTTTGATGTTAAAGTCTGGATAAAACTCTTGATTGAGGCTAAGAGAATATGCAGTCAGAACCACTCTAGGTTGCTGCCTAGCGCTGTGTAGCTGTGCACTGCACAATTCCTGGAGTTGTGTGATCCGGTGATTTTGATCACCTGTGGCACTGTTCAAAAAAGATGCCCAGGTTCATTTCCAGATCTACCAAATCACAGTCTCTGGGGTGGTACCAGGAATGTGGACTTAAAAAAATCTCCGTGAGTGATTCTAATTTTTGCCCCAGATATGAACTATTGAACTAGAGTATAAACGTATTCAAATATTTATGGAATTTTATCTCATCTGTTGTTAAGTGGCTAAATTAAGTGCACTACCACCATAAAAGTGTGCCCAGATTTTTAATAAAATATCACCCCAGTTGATGTCTTTTTAAGTACAATTTTGTTTATTTGCTGATTTTATACTAATGTGTAAATGCATAATCCTAGTCCATGACACAATTAATATTAAAAATTCAAGCCCCTTACAGCACATTGGCCTCCACCTACGACCTCAGCTACATTGGCTTAAGTTTGCCCTGAAGAGTGGTTGACAGATGAGAGAATTAAAGTTATCTGGGACATTTCAGTGAAGTGTTTTGAAGCCTTGGGTAAAGATTTTGGGTTTGAGGCACTGGACAATGTTAAGGTAAGGTGGATCTTTAAAGTAAGGAGTGGCTACAGCCAAAGCTGGGAAGAGGAAGACAGGATTAGCCAAAGTGCAAAGGTGAGCCGGTGGGGCAGGGGAAAGTGTGAGGAGAAAACTGCAGCGGTCCAAACGGGACTTAACATGAATGCATCATAAAAGAGAATGACTGGCATCCATAGTGTGGGACAAGTACTCCTGGCCATGGAACTGGACGTGGCACTTAAGAAGAGCCTGAAGGAAGGATTTTCACACATGGAGATGGAAACACAGCCAGTCCAGCCAGAGAGAGTGGTATGAACAGAGGTACAGAGGCAGGAAAGCAAAGGAGCAAGTTAGGAAAACGGGGTCTGGTCCAATTTGCCTGGAAATGATGGGAAAGTGGGGAAAATCAAGGCCCAAAAGGTAAAATCATAGAATTATAGAGCTAAGAGGAGGTTTAGCTTTAAATTCATCTAATATCTCAATTTGCTAATGAAGACACCAGTGACAAAGAAATAAATGACAGCTAGAAGGAGGCCAGTCTGACACCAGGGAACCCTCTCCAGCTGCTCGGTCCTGCAGGGTCCCCGCTGTTGCTGGAGCACAGCTGGGCATGATTTGAGCTGGTCGTGGAGACCTTGTGTTGGGGGTGATGGAATTGGAGCTTTCCAGTCTCTGGGTGTGGCTGGAGCTCTCTGAACAGGGAAGTTTAGAAAGATGAATTTGGCAGCAGTGCATGTGTGAGATGAGAGGAAGTAAGAAGAACAATTAGGAGGCTGTCCGTGTGTGGGCCAGACATAGATAATAGGCTTTATTAGCCCCATTTCACAGATAAGGAAACTGAGCTTTGGACTGTGGCCAAACCCAGGCCTGGCGGATTCTAAAATGTGTGTGTGCGTTCGGAGGCTGGAACTGTGGACTCACCCCCCTGAGCGAGGGAGCAGGGTATGGTTGGCAGAGTCCACTCCAGCAGAGTAGTTGGAAAAATGGAGGGCTGAGAAAAGACCATTTGGATCTGGCAGTAGGAGGTCCGTGGTGGTGTCTAAGAGGGTGATTTCAGTTGAATGGTGGGGGTAGCAGGCTGATTTCAAAGGAATGAAAGGGTGAGTGTGGGTGGTAATGAAATGGTGGCAGTGAATATAGCCTCCTCATTCAAGAATTCTGGCAGTGAGAGGAAGCACAAAGAAGGGAAAATAATTTGAGGAAATAGCAGAACAGAGGAAGGAACCCCTCATTCCACCCACAGAAAATATTTATATAACAAGTATAGGTGTCAGGCACTGTGCTAGGCTATGGGGAACATGATAATAAATAGCTTATAGAGGGAGCAATAGAGGATGCCATCATAATAACTACCTTTAAGTGGAAATCCTATGGGGTAACATGCCAGGTTACCCAACTTAATATAGTATGGGATAAGACCAACCTTTTCGATTTCAAGCTTCCAGAAGAAAATGACCTGATATTGTCTTTATCTTTGTGTCCTCCCAAAGCACCTTGCATAGCACACTCAATAAATGTCTGCTCAATAAATAACCCATGGGTCCCAGGAGATAAGAGGGAAATCCAAGTTGGGCGTAGCTTTGGAAAAGAGACAGGACATGTCCCTTCTGAGACATGAGGGAGAGGGAGGTGGGGTGCAGAGGACTCATAGGTCACCAGAAGCCTGGTGGTCTAGATAAAGCTAAACTGTGGATTCCAGCTGCAGCGTTCACAGCCAGAAAAGCTGCATGAGTTGAGATTACAGCCCCCAAATGAGAACTGATGAGGAGCAGGTCCTGGGGCAGATCTGTCATCATCCTGTTTACAGCAGAGGCCACAGTGGCCTCAGAAGTGGGTGGGATTGAGTTTCAAGATACAGCAGAGTTGAGAACGCTATCCAGAAATCATTCATTCCTCTCTTCTTATTTCAGAGGGTGGGAAAAGATGTGGAGAAGGAAGAAAAATTAACCTTCTTTTACAGTTGGAAATGGAAGTGGGATCTAAGGCAGCTTCGAATGAAAACCACTATGTAAGGGAGGAGAATGACTCCTGAGAAAAGAAGCTGGTGTGGAGAAAGCCCCCAGTCTTATTTCACTTCTACTTTTCCACGGGTCTGTGGACTTGCAATGCCTGTGCATGTGGATGGGGGCATTAATTTGCAAGTCAAGCATTCCGGGCTGTACATAAAGTTAATCCAGGGTAATATTTGCACTAAAATGGACACTGGATGGATTCTCTCATTTAGCAGATGACACAGAGATCAGAAAGGGTAAAGGGGAGCCCTCAGTCATATGATTAATCAATTGTAGGGCAAGATCACAACCCCAGGCCTTAGAGGGTTGGTCTCCTGTGGAGGGCCCAGTCATGTGTAGACCCAAGACTTTATTTGGCAGGCATCAGTCATGATTAGAACTGTACTTTGCCAAGTTTCTCTATGCTAAACGCAGTCTCTTCTGGAGACTTCTTGGGGACACTCAGATACTTTCTGTACTCTCTCTTCAAAGCTCTTCTCACTCCCAGTTGCTGTTGCCTCACGTCCAGCAAACCGGAAAATTTCCTTCCGTGAGCTTTCCCACTCCTGTGCCTCTGCTGGTGGGGTTCTCACATTCTGAAGGACATGCCCCATCCATGTCCCATCCTTTAAGGGCAGGGCAAACGTGACCCTCTCTGTGAAGTATTTTCAACTCCTAGTGGAATGAGTGGTTTCCTTCTCTCTGTTTCCATGGGACTTTATACTGACTTCTGTGATATTTATTGATAACTAACCTTACCTTGTATTTACTACCTGCCAGGCACTGTTCTAAGTGCTCTGCAAATAATAACCCTCATGAACAACCCTAGGAGAAATGTTCTGTTTCACAGATGAGGAAACTGAAGCCGCAGGAGTTGAATGATTTGCTCAAGGTAATACGCGGCAGTGCCAGGATTCCAACAAAGAGCCTCTGACCCCAGAATGAGGCTTTTAACTACTCTACTGCTTTGGTTTACTTGTCTGTCTTCCTCAAGCAAATTGTAAACTCCTGCGAGCAGAGGCTGCTCCCTAATTCATCTCATCTCTGTTTCTTAGGCTTAGTTTAGAACTGCCTGACAGTAAGTGCCCAGTAAACGTTCGATGAATAATTGAAAGAACGAATAAATGTGCACACTTAGGTCTGACCAGTTCCCCCTTGTGAACAAAAATTGGAAGAGTTTACTGCAAATGAGAGAAGGACAGAGGACAAACCTTGCCTTCTACTTCTTGGCTTCCCATTGAATCCAGGAAAAACATACAGGTTACCACCTGCATACAACACATATATGGTAACATTCAACATGTTACCACCTCCTCTCTTCAGGTTATTATTAGGGATGCAAATAAATGAGTTCATAATTGTGTTTCAGCAGGACTGAAAATGAATTTGTATGCCCAGTAAACTAAACGCTAGTAAAGCAGAAAGTATACTTATGAAACCAGAGTACAACTATAGAGCCCCTCGCCATACAGCTCTTTGTAATATATTCCTAGGAGAGGGTTCCTAGTAATGATAGGTCAGGTCTCACAGGAGGATCCTGCTCCCTAGGAATACCTGTGTGAAGACCTCCCCGAAGTACAAGGTACTTACTGGTCCTTGGCATCATACTTCGTGTTACAATTGCAGAAGGCATAGAGAAGAACTCAGCCAGTGCTCAGACTTAAACAGGAAAGCCTGTCTAGATGGTCTTTCCCTCTCTTTCTTCTGGCCAACTCCAACTCGTCCTCCAAGTCTCAGATTAAACGTCACTTCCGAATGGAAATCTTCCCTGACCACAAGACCAGCAGGTTCTCTTTTTGTGCACTCGCGCTCTCCATCAGAGCTATTTCATAATCTTAATAATATACATTTAAATAAGCATTTTCTTAATGACTGTTTCCTCTGCAAAGGCAGGGATTGTGTCCATCTTGGGCACTGCAATACTCTTATCATCTAGCACAAAATAGGCAATCGATGAACATAAATTTTGTGAACGGATGAATGAATGTGGAGAACATGAAGCTGAACACTATTAAGATCTCCTCCACAGCCATAGATTGACTTCTTGGTCCTTATAGTTGGCATATTTTCTAGACCTTATGATACTTAGCCACAAAGTGAAAACAGACTTATTTGCATTTTTAAACACTTCTATTACTAAGAACTTTTAAGAGTTAAAATGTTTGTTGACTGTAGTTGTCCAAACTAAGGGGAAGATATGAGAAAAAGTAAATCAAATGATTTTGAGTAATTTTAAAAACAAGGTAGAATAGCGCTCTTATTTTCTAGTTTCCTTTGGAATTACCGTATTCTGCAACAATACTCTCTATATAACTTTGAAACTTGGTGAGCTCCAACCTCACGGAGAGATCCTTTTAAAAGATCTACTTATTTTATAAGACACAATGAGTCTGACATGAAATGCACACTTTGGTAACTAAGAACCCTAGCAAAGGAGATTAGTAGTCAAAAAAGCAATTAAGTTTACAGTAGGGTTACAGATACCATATCTAGTACAACAGCTTGGAAAAGGAAGTAATGCAAAGGTCATATCAACAAGAAAAAAAGGTACACTAAATAGTGAACTTTTTAAAGAAACAAAATCCTATATTCCAAAATCTTTCCTTCTCATCTAATAACTACATGTGTTTGGGTGTTTAGAAAAAAAAACAGGCGAGGAGGACGTGGCTTTAGTGAAGCTGGTAACTGGCACAAAAGCCGGTGAACCAGCCTGTGAAATTTAAGCATCTGGGGAGTCAGGTTCCTGATTAGCTTTTTCAGTTTGATCTCAGATCTCACTCTAGTATATCTAAGATTGTAGAATCCCAAGCTGGCTGTGCCTGTGTGCTTTAGAGGAGTAGTGCTTTAGGATTCAAAAAAACACATACAACTACTCCAACCACTTAAACAACTTAAATGCAGAGCTTTTGGAAAAACCAACAGTGTTTTTAGGACGAGGCAATAATCATACCTTTTCACATGAAGGTAAAGGTCTCCCCACAAAAGGACAGGGCTATATGACAGATACCAATTATAAATCACCCTTTGTAATTCTATTTAGTTACATAGCATTGTAGGTCCCAGGATTTACAATGGCTGTGCAGCCCAGGAAACTATCTTTAGCTGGAGCTCCTCTTCTGTGTCAGTATTCTATTTTGAACTAACAATGCTCTCAGATGAGCCGAAAAGATGTATTTAGCTCCCACCATTACAATTTCTGATCCTCTTTACTTTAGCTCTTTTGAAATAACATGAAAGCTTTGGCTTGCTAATTACTTTTATCCAGCCCATAGAAAAATTAGTTTATCTTCCTGATCAAAGCAAATTAGGCAGATCATGGCTGATTAGAATGCAACAGTAAAATCGCCATACTTTCTCTCCCATCCCCTTTCTCTCAGAAATAAGGCCTGTGTCAAATATGTAGGTATTTCCCACGGCCAGGCCGGACTCTGTTTCCAACAGGGACTGCAGCTTGGACAATGGTTCTTACACACACACTAAAGTTCTTTAGTTCAGTCATTGTGTTGGAAAAGAACTAGTCACCCCTTAGCTAGCATTTGATGAAACATCTAGATTTACATATTTCCTTAATTGCATTTTTGAATGTGAGTGAGATTTATCTGACCAGAGTTAAATGCCTTCTTTATTCCCCTACTCAAGGCAAAATTCAACTCCATGCTCTTAAAAAAAGTGAGGTGGGGCTGTGTGTGTAGGGAATCTTACTCAATTCTGATCTGAATGAATTTTAGGGTTTCAATAAAGTGGGATGAGGGAGTTATATTACCAAAGCCCAGAAAGATAGACCTTTACCTCTCAAAGTGGAAATGTCAATTTCTAAAGCTTTGGCTTACTCAGCTCTTTCCAAAAGCCTATTTTGATTTTAATAATGAATATGATTCCTTGCTGCCAAATTCCTCCAATCAGTAGCTAAAAGGCTCCCAAATTATTGTCCTTCATAATTTCTCACTAAAATTTCTATGTGACCATAAAAACTTGAAAGTTAGGTTTTATTTTCTTTGTTTATTTACTATAAATTAACAGTAAATCTTGTATTTAGCTCCATTTAAACCTCCCTCTGCAGCTGCCCATTTGAAAATTAAAATGGTTGCCTTCTTTCACTTCAGTGGGCACAATACAAAACATCCATTGAGCTTTCTCTTTATTGCAGCTGCCAATGCCCAGCCGACTTTTAGCAAACCAACCAAGCGGAATCACAATGCAGCTGCAACATTTTATGGTATTTCTGTTGGTTCTCTTTTGAGACTGAAGGTGTTAATTAGGAATCAAAGAACACAACCCTGCCAGCTTTCTTTCACAAACCATACCCTGGTCACTGCCGTTTTCAGAAGAAAATAAATCTAATAAAGGGATAAAAATGTTGTTTGTCACACCAGTAAAGTGTACTTAAGACCCTTTGATCAAAAGCTTTTTATGTAGTCTTGTCAGATGGGCTGGAAATATTGTATTTTTCCCTTTTCTCTCTCTCTTCTTCATGCAGACTTCTCTGAATTTTGAATTTAATTTAAGACTGTCTGGAAGAAAAAAGGGTTAGCATGGTGATATGGAGGATTCTTTGTAGGTGTTAACTGGTCTCAGAGAGTAGAATCATTTTGCTTTTTAGAAAATTATTCATATTCAACAGCCCATCATGTTACAGCTTCACACAACACTGGGCCTCCTATTAGCATATTTACAATATTCAGACTATAGGTTCTCATGCTTACACTTTATATATGCATCTGTCAATACCATATTTAGTGTAATGATTACTTATTAGGTGAATCTCAGTGTTTTAGAGGATCCATTTCTTACATCACAAAATTGAGTATTTTCATAAGCATATAAACCATATATTTATGCATATACACACGCATGCAAACATATATAATGTTAATTTATCAAATAGTTTGTCATGTTGTATAGTTTCTTTAATGCATCTTGAGTATCATGCATTCAAATGTAACAGCGTGAAGTCATTACCTTTAATCTTCAGTCAAAGTTAAAAGCTTAAAGTAAGTTTATGAAGTTAGCACTGCTGGGAATTAGTCAAGCCTGCTAGCTTTCTCAGCACGAGGTTTTGCTGCTAGATGCACAAATCATGCCAAAATCCATTAATCCTGCTTGAGAGAGGCAGAAAGAAGGTCTGCTTGTTGATTTAATGTTAATGAAATGAATGGGCTCCTGAGGCTACCTACAGAGGCCCTCTAAACTGTAAAACAAATAAAGTCATTTTAAGTAACGCTCACTGCAGGAGGGTAAACAATGCTCCCAGAATTGCTGCACAAAATGGGTTTGACTGTGGGTGTGTGGAAACCTCCCATTTTCTACAATCCTGCCACACCTGCCCTAGGACAATACCCACACATGTCAAGCTGATGGATTCATAGAATGATCCATTTAGGAACTATCTCAGAGCATGTGCTCACCTCTCTTACTTTACAGATGTGAAATTGAGGCAGGGAGGCTCTGCATCTACGGAGAGTCTACGGCTGATATCAGTGGGATAGCTAGCTAGACCTAGTTCAGGGGTTCTCAAAACTTGACTGCACATTGCATTTGCCTTGGGGAGTGAAAAACCATTCTGATGCCTAGCTTCTTCTCCCAGAGGTTCTGATTTAGTTGGTTTGGTGTGTGATCTGGGCCTGGAGATGGTTCACAGTAGGTCTCAAATGGACCTGAGATTCTGACAAGCTTGAGAACCGTGGATCTAGACTTCTAATCTAGAGCACTGCTCCTTTGCATGTTTTGGTTTTCTTTGGTTTTGCTGCACCAGAATAGTAATGATTTCCCAGCTCCTAGCAGTGTGCCAGTTGCCTTGTAGATATAGTAGATACATGTATTTCGGAATTTTGAGGTTGTTTCCAAAAGGAGTTTCCATTGTGCAAATGCAGAGATGTGTGTGTGTGTGTGTGTGTGTGTGTGTGTGTGTGTGTGTGTGTGTAGATCTTTGAAGGACTGAACTCTATCCTTTGGGTGAGCCAAGCCCACAGCAGAGATGGTAGCCAGGGTCTGTGCCACACTTGACAGCTTGTCCCCTAGCCTCACTTTGCTTTTGATCCTTCCGTTCACCTCACCTTCGAGTCTCTCTTGACACTTTTGAAATCCCTTCCTTATATGTCACAGTCTCCTCGGGACAGTCACTTTCCTTTGACTCTCCTTCCACCTAAAGAACTTTGCTTTGCCTGAGAGACAGACCCTTCTGACTCTTCATTTGAAGTTGTTCAACTTTTGCTGCCTTCGATCTCCCTTGGTTTAGTGATTATTTAGACTGCTTTCTTTTTTTTTTTTTTTTTTTTTTTTTTTTCGGTACGCGGGCCTCTCACCGTCGTGGCCTCTCCCGTTGCGGAGCACAGGCTCCGGACGCACAGGCTCAGCGGCCATGGCTCACGGGCCCAGCTGCTCCGCTGCACGTGGGATCCTCCCGGACCGGGGCACGAACCCGCGTCCTCTGCATCGGCAGGCGGACTCTCAACCACTGCGCCACCAGGGAAGCACCTAGACTGCTTTCTAAAGCCAGGCTGATAGATCCCATTTCTCCAGTCTGTGCTGCTGGATAACACAGAATGTCTGTCTGAAAGTTTCTTTAATTCTGGCTTTAGGGCTGCAAAATAGATCAGCTTCCTACTTTAGTAATTCAGTAGGCACTTGAGAATTCCAGAATCATCTTTTCACATTCAGTAAGAGAGAAAAGTGTTCCTATGGGGGAGATTTCCCTTGTCCTTTTCAGACCTGCTCTCTTGATTTTGTTGGTCATGGGTAAAGCAGCTTGCTTCTTCTGCAGAGGGGTGCCGACAATCTGTAGAGATGGTTGACACGGGCTTTTCCAGCAGAGTTAAAAGACTGTCCAGTCCAATAACCACCCACGCATCTCCCCTCTCTGCTGGGGGTCCACTGGACCTAATTCCAGAGGCCTCGTGCTTAAATATAAGCCTAGTGGTACTCTGACCTCCTATTTAACTTTGAATCCCACGCCCACTCCCAGATTCAAGTCACTGGCATCTGTGATTCCCCAGGAAATAATCTTAGCCTCAATGTCATCACTGACTGCAAACATCCTTCCTGTAATTGCATAGAACCAACTGCTTATTTACTGAAAACAGCTACTGAAATTCCTCATGAAAGTTCAACTCCTTTGAATGCATTTTCAGATAGACATAAGCCTATTCCTTAAATCATTTCTTTTCCTTAGAGTATAATTATTTTTTCAGTGGTTAATATTAAAAAAACACCACATTTTTATTTTGTTGAAATTTTCTTTTTTTTTTTTCCCCGAGTGCATCTTTGGCTCTGAGGAAAGGTTGGGTTCCCTATCTCCCTCTTAGTCCCCCTAAATCCATCATTTCTCGCCTGCTGCTATAGCAAGTCAACTGCTGAGATGGAAGCTTCTAAGAGCCCAAGAAGTTACCAAACTGAATTTCCCCCACGTACTCAGGAAAAATCGTGGGGATGGGTAAGATGGAAAATGAGAGGATAAAAACAATTCAAGCCCAGGACCACAGATTGTGGGCCATTCATGAGATCATGTCTGAGGAGTGTGTACTCCTGACATTGGACCACCAGCCCACAATCTGTGACCAAAGCCCTCACGCAGTGTCAGCCACCCTGGAGATGTGTGCAGTGTCTACACAATGCGATACACACGCGGGAAAATGTGGAACTTCATTCAATACACAGAACCTTTTATCTGTTTGCTACTGAGGATCAGAGATGAAGGCTAAACTTGTTTTACTTGAACAGGTACTGGGTGATGCCTTACTCACTTCAAACTTCCCCTTCTTCCCTCCCCTACTCTTGTACCTAGTAGGCATCTTGTTCTCCCCTCATTTTTAACATTAAAAAATCTTGTTTAATGAAAATTGCATCTACACTTGTAAACTTTTTTTTTTTTTTTTTTTTTTTTTTTTTTTTGCAGTACGCGGGCCTCTCATTGTTGTGGCCTCTCCGTCATGGAGCACAGGCTCCGGACGCGCAGGCTCAGTGGCCATGGCTCACGGGCCTAGCTGCTCCGCGGCATGTGGGATCTTCCCGGACTGGGGCACGAACCCGCGACCCCTGCATCGGCAGGCGGACTCTCAACCACTGCGCCACCAGGGAAGCCCTACACTTGTTAACTTTTAAGGCAATTGATTTAACTCTTTTGGGGGGATAACAAGAGGCAATGCTGTGTATTTGAAAAACATGGGTTTAGTGTTGTAACAACTGTAACACCATGGCTGACAAAACCAATAACATTTAACATTTCATGCATGCTCCATATATGAGGTACTATGCAAAGTTCTTTACATACGTTATCTTACCAATCTCCACAACAATCCAGTGAGGTAAATGTCATTATTATTGCCATTTTACTGATGAGAAAACTGAGATGTGGAGTAACCTGCTAAGGTTTTTCAAGACTGGGTTGTGAGCTTGTCAAAAGATGTTCTCATTTCTGAAATAGGGGTACTCATAACTATGTTATGAGACTCAAGTGAGAAATTAGGGGTAGAACTGTTAAAAAGCACCTTTTGATTTTTTTTTTTTTTCTTCTGTTTCGGGAGTTTACAAACAATGCAGTCTGCCAAGTTCAGAGGGAAGGGCCTCTTGGTCACCACATTATAAGATTATACCGGAGATTCTATCAGCTTATCTCACTCTCTGTTATACATTTGGTGGCACCTTGTATCTTAGGCGTGGATGATGTGCGGGTCTTATGTAGAGTTTAGGGGAACAGGGAGTGTCCCCTAGAGAGGGAAAATGGTGTTGACTGTCCCTTAAGTGTGCCCTGGCCATAACGGCTTTTGAAGTTGCCCGGGCACAGGCGTGCAGGGGCAAAGGGTGTTTGAAGATGTAGGTGTTAAAGTTATTCAGGTATAGTATTGCCTATAGAGCACAAGATGACTGCTAGTGAAAAGATGGTTTGTCATTCACAGTTGCCAACAGCAGGGGGGCACATCCAGCCATGCAGGACCACATGGTGGGTAGGAGAAGGAGAGGGAAGAAAACAGGCTCAAGAGCCTTTACTGTGGTTTCCATGGGAAGGAATGGGCGTGACAAGCAGACTTAGAATTGGCTAGTTCGAATAATGTCATCAGGCTCCGGGTGTAGGTGTTGCCCCGAGATATCTGGTACCTGGCCCTGGGGTGATTAGGGCAGGAAATATTGACCTAGCAGTGTAAGAGTCCTGCAAGAGCCCGATAAAGAAGGAGGTTGGGGGTGTGGGTTTTGGGTTGCTTGGTTTGCACATGAAAGGGGCACTTGCAGGGGGGAGTCGTTGCTATCTCCAGGGATAGCCCTGGGCGAGGCAGTCCCTCCTGGGTAAGCAAGGCCCCAAGATAGCAAAGCATCATAAAGTACAGAAAATGAAAACCATGATTGGTACCTAGGGATTTTGTGTTCTAATCCAGTGAGACTCCTTTCTTCTTTGGTCCAGGAAAATCTACAATTCAAGGGGAGTATAGAGTCCAGTAGTGAAAACAGACAAGCAGATCAAGTATGGTGATCACAGGTGGTGAGTGCTGGGTCAGTCTGGGCTCAGGACGATGTGGGAGCATCCGACAGGTTTCGAAAATGGTGGGTCACAGAAAGCTTTCTGGAGGAGGTGATGTCTGAACTGAGTATGGAAAGACTCATAGAAGTTGGAAAGATGAAAAAGAAGAAAGGCATTCCAGGCAGAGACCAACACATGTGAACACCCGGGGAGGCCTGAGACATGGAAACTGCAGGATGTGGTTTGATATGACTAGAGAGGAGAGAACGTGGGGGGTTGGGGAGGGGGGATTGGCAACAGGGTTTGCGAGTGAGGGATAAGGCAAGACAAGTTGATTTTGTGGGTTAAACTAAGGAGTTAAACTCTACCGTGAAAGCCACAGGAAACCACTGAAGGATTGAATGTAGGGGAGACGTGAGCAGAATTTCATCCTGGACAAACTCATGGGGTGGCAGGGAGTGTGTGTGTCTTGGGGGTCTATGCAAACCAAGATAGGAGACTGCCACAGTTATCCAGGCAAAAAGGGAGGAGAGCCAGAATTAATGCAATTTCAGTGCTAGGGGAGAAAGGGAACAGACACAAGAGACAAGAAGGCTACCTGAATTTGGTCAAATTAAAGTCCCAAGTGAAATTTAAATTACAGTAAAGACATGTTTAAAGACTATGAACTGAAATTTGGGAAGTTAATTATTCATTCCTCAAATGAAATCTGATTGCTTCTTTCTGCCTTACAGATTTTTTTTAGGTGATACAGAGACACTTTGTCTGTATCTACAGTGGGCCAAAATCTTATCAGGTTGAGATTCAGGCACATACTTAGATATGAACATATAATATGCATAAGCAACAGGATACTTGGTAACATCTAGGAAAGTAACTGGGAGTTTTAGAATTCACTTGAGTATCTGGCATTGGAGCAAAAAGGTGGAAAGGAGTGTTCAACCGGGGTTTTGGGGAGACTTGGGTTCCAATTCCATCCTTGCCAGTTATGTGATTTTGGGGTATGTTGTTTACCTCTTATAAGCATGAATTTCATCGTCTGTGAAAATGAAGGTGTTGGATTAGGTCATCTCCAAGGTCTTTTCTATTCTAAAGCCTATGGGTAGACAGAGCTTTTGACTCATCAAAAACCTCTGCAACCCATCTAAGTGATTTTAATTCCACTTATTTGCACAATTAGGGTAATGCTCTAGCAATCATGATTAAATTTCAGTTTTGCACTGTGTAATGTGACCTTAGGTATACAGCTTAGTCATTCTGGTAATTTGTGGATAAAAGATTATCCTTTTAGTTCTTTACAGTAGAGCTTATTCTACATGTAGTTAGCTATTAGTGCGAGCTCTGAATTGGTTTTACTGTAATTAACATAAATCTACCAAAATTAGCCTTTCTCTTCCCATTATAAAATTCACTATGTTCTGAGGAGTTTCTAGAGCTAAGGCAAAGGGGGCTTCAAATTACTCTGTAATAGTCATTCAGGACCAGACCATATCCACCTAACACTTCTCACGATTACAAGACCCTGGGGCAGCGGACTTTATGCTCAAGCCAACAGCTGTTAAGTTGGAAGGTGGATCCTTGCTCTCAGTTAATCATGCTGCTAAAACTTCTGAGATCTTCAAATGAGATAGGCTTACACCCTGGGAGAATCTGGTTTAACTAGGATTTCCTTTTGCTACCCGAGCTTGAAGACTCAATGAAAAAAGATCTTGAACTTCCTCCTGTACTCCACTGCACTGAGCCCCGGAGAATAACAGCTGCTGGAGGATGGGGGCTTCAGTGAGTTCAGGTCTCCCACCACAGGGATGGTGGCTTCCCCAAGTTAAAATCAAAGACCCCGATTTCAGTGCACTTAAGAGTTGATAACTTTAATCCCCAAGACTCTTCTTTCTAAACTTCCCTTCGTCTTGTAGATTGAAGCCCTGGGGGGGTAGAGTGTCTGAGATAAGGAAAATGCTTCCTTCCAGTCCTCCTCTGATACCATCTGGAAGAGAGGGATGGAGAAGGATAAGGAGAGACTCAGGAGAAATGTGCCAACCGGGGCTGAATGCCTAGCGGAGGTCTCACCGTCTCTCTGTTCTGCCTGTGCTATTTCCTGGGTGGCAGATTTCCACACACCCTTTCCATCTCTCTTGCCATATTTTTCTAGGCTTTACTCTATTGGGCAGACAACACTACTAATTGTAGAGTACATCTATGGCTAAATGCAAGCAGGTCTCCTAAGGGTCCCTTCAGGACAAGAAGTATGAAGAGAAAATAAAGAGGAAGATTTCTTATTTCAGACTTTACTAGGAGACTCCAAACTCATTCTGTAGATTCATTCAACAGACATTGTGAAGTAAATGTTTATTGTGATCATCTTAATATATACACATAATAGATGATTAAGGAATGTAGCTCCTTCCATGGAAATTTTTATAATCAAATAATCTTCACCATATATGTATACAAAAAGTGAAAGGTTATTTTTGTGCTGATAGATTTAAAGACCAATTGATTATGTAACAAGAGTTCCTTCAAATAACTGCCTCACAAGAAAATTTATAACCTAAAAACTTCAAGCGCCATGTGGTATTTTGTGTGTCGAACCAATAAGCTCATTAAAATAACACTGGGTAAACCCAAACACAACACAAATGAAAGCTCTAACACAGCCCACATTAACCAACCAACTTTAAAATAATAACTTTGTTACGTGCTAAGGTTAAAAATTCAGCAAATTCTTTATATTTTTTCCACTTGAGATCATGTGTGGTTTTCTACTTTCCCGAGAAGTACAGTTCTGTGGCTTTTTTGATCAAAGCAAGGTTATTTTTGCAAAGAGACATCTTTTGTAGAGGTCCCTGTTCTACTTGATCAAGGTTTCAAGAAAAAAAGGAGCACAAGAGTGTTTACTAGTTTTTTAGCGAAACACAAAAATTCTTAGATTCTCTTCTTAGTGTGGACTTTGGAAAGGAAGGCGTGCATGTAAGGTTAGTAATCACTGTGTGTGTGTGGTGTGTGTGTGTGTGTGTGTGTGAGAGAGAGAGAGAGAGAGAGAGAGACAGAGAGAGAGACAGAGAGACAGACAGACAGAGATAGAGAGAGAGAGGCAGAAAAGGAGGTGGAAGGAGGAAATAAAGGAATTTGGCTGCAAAATTGAGTAACAGTTTGAAACACTTGGCTTCCAGTTGTGAAAGATGAGCAACACTGGGGAAAAGGCTAGGCTAACAAGGGACCACTTGAGGAAAGCTTAATCTCAGCTGGCAGGCTGATGAGGAAGGTCAGCTCGGTGCACGCGTTCCCAGCTGGAGCTGGGCTCCCATTTTGCCAGAACAATTGTCTTCTGCATTTCAGCTTCTGAAGCTAACTGAAGGTGCCTTCACAGCCAGTGAAGTGTCTTCAGTGTCTCTCCTTAAAAGGGTTGGCTCTCCACTGCCATGCCATGTCAATGTTATGTATCATTTCCACCGAGCAAGTGGCACAAAGGAAACTGTTTCTTATTCGTGTGCTGCTGTGTGTGTGCCAGTGTGTGCATGAGAGATGGCTTTCTTTCCCCTGGACCATCACAAGTCTTCGTTAGGAGATGAAATCAAACTCCTTCTGAAGCCAAGAAGGGCAAAATGAAAATGGAAAAAAATGTGCATATGTTAAAAATGAGACACTTGAAAATTACGGATTGCTGAAAAATTTTTTTACATATATATTCCTTTTCATATTCTTTTCCATTATGGTTTATTACAAGATACTGAATATAATTCCCTGTGCTATACAGTAGGACCTTGTTGTTTATCTATTTTATATGTAGTATTGAATAGTTTGTATCTGCTATAATTTTAAATTATTAATGTTCACAGAAAACTACAGTTGAGTGTACTGTTGTAAGAGCTTTTAGAGATTATACCCCAATGTAACCTAAATTTTCTAAACATCAGTTCTTCCTTGAGGAGGCGTTCTTCACATTGAATATGCTTTATAATTAATTGGTCAGCTATTGATTTCTCATGTCGACTTTGTAATACAATAAACGACTAACATAGGTTTACAGCAGCAAATGAACTGAAGGACTGAAGAAACTAAATGGATAGTTCAGGAAAAGTTCTTCTTTGTTTGAAGGAAGGGACTTTTCTCTGACTTATCCAGATTTCTTATTTACACAGAAGTCTGTATCACTGGCTTAATTGTTAAACTGTGCAGAGCTCACAGAGTGATCGATAAGTAGATAAAACTTTGAAATAATTCTCCATTCTGAATCAAATAAATGATGTGTCAATTCATCTTATCTCATCAGTTTTAAAGGTAAATACAAACTTAAATAAAATTGGCCTATTAAGAAAGTTCATGTCTCTCTGAATTGACAAATAGTTCCAAAGAATTCAGCTACTTTATTTGACACCTAGATCTGGTCATAGAAAAAAAAAGAAGTTTCATTTTTAACTTGAAAGTTATTAGCCAACTGATCACTCTTTATAATACTTGGGCACTACCACAATTTATCTTCGACTTGTAGACAAGAGAAATAGTTTTTGTGGTACTAAGAAAATGGATATATTAAAAGGTATCTACTAAACTTAAAAGACTGGCCCTAAGCTATATAATATTATTCTCATTTTACTGAAAACTAAAAATTGCATTTCCCAGGATTCCTTGAAGAAATATTTGTGGTATTAGGGCTTCATAAACTGTGTTCCTAAGAAGAAGTATTTCAGCACCAATTACAATCACTGAGGCATAGCTACACATTAGAAGGCTGGTTTTCTTGTGTTTCTGGTAAACTGGCCCTGAAGATAATTTCAAAGAGGCCCCCCCCAAACATTTTGAGCAATGGAAATAGACTTGCAATAAGCTAACAGGCCCCCCAAGATAGGGATGATAATAGTACCTGTGTCAAAAGGTTGTTGTGGGACGTGGGGTTGAGTAAAGTAGCAGCATAATGCCTGGCACTCAGCAAGAACAGTATAAACGTCAGCTGTTATAATTAGTGTCATTACAATAATAAAGGAATTTAGACATGTAAATTCTGGTGTGTTTGTTAAACAACTCACGCATCATTTAAGCACAATACAATTTAATTGCATTTCCAATGGGGATGAGCCATAATTGTGGGATACCAGTAGCCTTGTGTTCTCTTACTTGCAGACAAGTAGTTCGCATCTGTCTTTCTCTGGGCTCTTTTAGCCACTGGGATTTCAGCAGCTGGTTTAGCCAATTCTATTCAATTCAACATTACAAGTATTTACTGAATATCTCTTAAGTGCCAGACACTGGTGTGGGCACTTGGGAAATAAAGTTGAAAATTTCCTAGCCTGGAGGAGCTCACATTCTAGTGAGGAAGATAAACCCTGAAGGAAAGACAGCCCATCATTACCTCCTGAAGAATTATTCCATCTGATTTTTAAGGAAGATGGTTTCATGGACAATGGTTGGTTCTTTTGCATACTTTTAAAGTAAATTCCAGCTTTTCTAATCCCAGATTTAAACACTGAGAATGAGGGTATGAGGAAGGACTCCTGCTTACGAAGCATTTTAAAAATAGTTAACCCAATGTGTGGTTAATGGATGTTAACTAGACTTATCGTGGCTATCATTTCCGATACAAATATTGTATCTTTATGCGTACACCTGACACTAATGTTATACGTCAATTATAGCTCAATTAAAATTAAAGACTTTTTTAATCAAAAAAAGGAAAAAAAAGTTAACCTAATAATTTGAACACCCTGTTAACCGTCTTTAAGCATTACTACTAGATAACATTATTCCATATTGTGAAATCAAATGATCAACGTTCTTCTACCTACCACTTTCAAATAAGGCATTTCCACTGGGCTCAATCAGTGTAAAAAAAAAAAAAATTAACTTGAAGAGGTGGGAGAAAATGCCAGAGATTTCAAGAATGAACCTGCTTCCTACCATGTCACCTATGGAGAACCAAATTAATTTTGAATTATGAAAATTTTTATAAAAAATTCCACCACACATCCTATGCAATGTCTCCTTTTCCCATAGCTAAGGAGTTCCATGGGTGAAACTGAGCATGTAGTTGGCGTCTATAATGACTGAATAAAACTGTATATCGAAGCTGACAGATCTGGGAATAAAAGAGTTGTAGTAGGTTGGAACTCATGGGTAGTTTAACAAATGAAATCCTAAGATACATCAAAAATAGCAATAGGACTAAATTATCAGCTTGGTAAGTAATATGTCAGTGGTGGCTCTAACGCCAGTCTGATTCATTTTTCTACTACAAAATGAGACTGTATAAAGGCAAACACTGCACCAGGAGTGAGGAGGTTGAATCTCATAGGAAGGAATTTGCCTTCTCATGAAGAATTCAATTTACCAGAAATATCCACTTGCGGGTGTTTACAAGGAAATGTGCCATTTAGCATTATTCTAAATTTATATAAATAACTGAACAAAACCAAAAGAATTACTTCACAAAATTGCTTAGTGCAGCACTCACTACTGTTTTGCATTTCTATATTATGGCATATGATTTGGTTTAAGTGGAAACATACTTAAATTTATAGCTAAAATGACTTAAATGTATACATTCAATAGAAGAAATATAAAAAATGCTTTATTAAGGTAAGTAGATATTAGGTATCCGTTGTAAACCTATAAATATTCCACAATGTCTTTAATTTTATGATAGTTAATTGTTTACTTGGTTATTATGTCTATGCTTTTGACAATTACATGTTTTGGAAATTAAAAACAAACAGTTCAGTTAAAAACTTGACTTTGAGAAATTATAGACTAGTTTTGTGCTTCTGAACTTTTTAAAGCAGATCCAAGTGGGAATGGTTTCATTATTAAAGTATAATTTTATTTAATTACAAAGGTTATTTTTTTATTCCAATCTTCTAACTCATTTGTGACTGCCACCTTTCGTTGCAGATCAGAACTCTGCCTTTACTTCAAAGAAAATGTGTAAAGGGAAAAAAGATGGACGATCTGATTGAGGACCATGCTTACTATATGTAAAAATGCATTAATGTCACAAAAACTTTGCCATGCACATGCTGAACATATTCAGTAAAATATTTATTCTAAATCTACACCACAAAATTGTTTGAATCAGAGCCACTACTTAAACAAGAAATCACTCAGACTAACTCAGTCAATTAGTTTCAATAATGGCCCCCATAACAAAAACACTACTAAGAAAACCTGGGCATCCTGAAGAAGAAGAAAGAACTTCATTAAAACGCAGAAAAGTCACTGATATCATTATATTTTTAACGAATTTTGCAAGTAGGTTGTAGAGCAAACTATGAATTTTGCAACTGACCTAAATTTCAAGACTGTTGTAACAATGAAGGCTTTTGTAACCATCTCTAAAGTAAAAAATTTTCCTTCATTTAAAATAGTTTTCTTTGCTTGAAGGGAAGTAGAAATATATTAAATAATTTTCAAGGAAGAGTCTGAAAAGTTTCTTTAATTTTGAAAGCGTATCTTAAATGCTTAGAACACATGTATGACACCAGGGCATACTTAATTAGTTATAATTGAGATTTTTGATTGGTTTTTCTAAATTCAAACTAGTTTTACCAGTTATGTGTAAAATTAAATTTTGTTATAAAGCTACATATGGAAAAGTAACCAAGCTACATTAAAAACAAATCTTTCTCTTGGTTCCTTTAGTTTATGTGACATAAGTTTGCCTGTGGATGAAGTGTTCATGTCTTTAAGCAATAGCAGGGAAAAACTCAGTTTTCATTTAAAAATAAAATGGCTGTTCTAGATCAATAAAGAAAAGTATATTTACTATATTAAGATGTTCATTAGGATTTAGTTTTCTATTTGCATGCCACACTAACTGGATGAAAGATACATCAAAGTAGTATAGGGAGCTTACTTTTAAGACCCTATTAGCAAAAATGTCCACATTTGATGCATTAAAATAACTTACCTATAATAAGATTAGATGCTAGCACTACTTTATTTCTGACAGATCACTACTGCTAGGTTGAGATGTACTAAACGTTGGAAATAATTATTGTCTGCTCTTATGTCTTAACCCTGGTGTGTTCCTTGTTTTCTGCTGAGTGAGCTTTAACAGCACCTGTTGTAAAATCAGAGCCCATAATCACTGGAAGAGAGAAACAGAGAGAGAGAGAGAGAGAGAGAGAGAGAGAGAGCGGTAGATAGAGAGAAAGATTAAGATTGAAAATGTCCAGTGTTTATATCACGTTTGTTCAGTGGTCCAATTACAGATCCACTGGAGAATGCAGTTCAGTAAGAAAAGAGAGTTAATGCTTGGACTGGCTTAAGACTTAGCTTTTCTGGGGAAGAAAGATTCTAAAGCTGTACATAAACAGCTCTAACCTTCTATGAAGAGATTGAAGAAACTTTCTTTACCTACAAGTTGGACTAGCCAGTTATCAGATTGTGGCAAATCTATTTGTCAAACGTGTACAGCTGGAACTTGCCACCATCAATCTGAAGAAAATGAAATGCTTGTTCTTTTCTGGGGAGAGGAGGAAGATTAAGAGATAACATTTTCACTCAAAGAAATGGTGGTAACTTATTACAAACAATAAAAGATAGTAGTAGTCTGGTCTTTCACCCACATCAGTCTTTGCACACGACAACTTTCTCATCAAAGCTTCATTACCACTGGGCCCCAGTGGAGCGGGGCTGTAACTTCATGTTCCCATTTAAGGGCAAAAAGAAGTTATCTCTTAAAATAATACAACCAGTAAAACACATGCTTATTTATTTGAATACGAGTAAATAAAGATTTCTCTTTCAGGTTGTGAGTGCACAAGTGAAGGAGAAATGGTCACTTAATTCTAGGTGTAACCAAAAGAGGGCACCATCTACCCTTAAAGTCGGCACAGAGTTCCTGAGGTTGTCAAAACAAACCCCCCAACCTCAAACCCTTCAACCCACCAAGGTAGGGCAACCGATGGCCTCTGGCATTTTGTACTCTATAAGGAGACCAATTCTGAAATTGCCCATCACGAAGAACATCAGTTTGGTTATTTACTTCAGGACTGATTTCTACATTTAGCACTCATATTCCCTGAAAAGTTAACCATTAGATGCAAGTATTTGACATTTCACTGTGACACTTTTCACAGACACTCTGAGTTTAATATTTTATAGGACAATGAGAAAATGTCCCCTTAGGCCAGGATACAGGCTGTCATCAAACAGCACGAGAAAAAGCTGACAATTAACTTCGTAATGGCATCTTAACTCCAAGGGGCTATCCATAATGATAGATAGGGAACAGTGGCAGTCAGATCTCCCCAGCACATGGAGGATGCAGTTAACTGCATTTGAGGTATGTGGGAAATGATTTGAAGCAGTATTTTATGCCAACTTTTAGTAACAGAAGCCTAACGAGTGAGAGAAAAAAAGTCGTGACATTTATTTTCTGTATCCTTAAACAAGTTTGCTAACAAGTGTATTATTTAAATAGGTAAATGTTTGGGGGGATTGCACAACTCCCTTGTATATGGCCAGTTTCTTCAGGGTGATGGGGAAAAATAGTTCTAGGCTCTTAAGTGCAACTGCCAACCGCTCTCAGAAATTCACGATACAGGAGAATACGTGATTCTTGAAACACTGAGTTTAGCAGTTAAACCCAGAGACTGGAGATGAATAGTACAGACAATTTCGTAGTACAGATAGTTGTTTAGGAGGAGGAAATGTGAATTCTTAGAGAATGATCACTTAGGGGAGCAGATTTCCATCACTGTAAAAATATCACTACACCATGCAATTAAGTGCCACTGAAGGGAAACCTGGTGGGGAAATAGATTAATTTTATAAACTTTTCAGATAGGGAAAGCAGCCAAAATAGTTTTACGGTAGGTAAGGAAGGGACTGCCATCTACTAACACTAAAATCTAGTAGGATAATCCCTCCCTTTCAACGCAAAATCAAAGCAAGTAAAAAAGAATTTTTTTTTCTTCCTCACTCTGTCTCTAGAAAAAGAATCACTATCTAGTGTAAAGCGTTGTGCAAGCCTCTTCATGTTTCTTCCCTCCAGAAAACAACTAAACAGAGGAAAGACCGAGTTCACAAACATCCCAACTCGCTCCTGCCAAGGTACATCAGAGAAGCCGAAACTGGGATTGCCAGGGTTTGGGGTGGGCTCACCGCAGTGCCTCGAGTTCAAACCTAAACGTGTAACCTTGTGACCACAAGTGCCCCTTTTCCCGAGTAGTCCCGACCCCTGGTCTCTCTGCACGAAGGAAGCGAGCCCCAAATTCTCCACAGGGCGATGGAGAGTTGTCGCCTTGGTTCCCAAGAATCGGGTTCCTCCTGGGTCACCACATCCACCCGACCACCTGTTACCCTCCGGGCCTGGATTTTCCAGAGACCAGATTATGAAATGAGCCGCTACCTCGTCTCCGCAGTTGGGGTTTGGAGTCTGTGGTGGGGGGATGACGGGCTGGGAGGATCCCCAAGGGGTGACAGAGAGCTTCAGGTCTCCACTTGGGTGTCTGCGCCGCTGTTTACCCGCCCCGCCGCCTTCAGCCCACTTCCCTTTCCTCCCCGGGAGGAGGAGATGGTTAAAGATTACACCGTGGCCGCGGGCACTTCAAAGGGCGGCTCGGGCAGCCAAAGGTAAAGATAACGTTCTGGCAGCTCTTATCGGGTTTGTGGTTGCCACATTATAATCACTTCATTTAAAAAAGGGGGGGGGGGGGTGGGAGAGAAAGAAAAGAAAAGAAAAGAAAAGAAAAAGGTAACATCACGCGGCTGTGCAAGGGATGTAGAGTAAATTCCTTTGGAGCTGGACGAGTTGGAGTTGTCTTTTGGGGAAATTTTTACATCCCATCTCTTCGTGGAACGCGACAGGACAAGGAGGGGAGGTTGGGGCAGGGAACAACTGGGCAGCCTGCCCTTGGGTTCCAGGCTCAGAGGCACAAATGTCCACTCTGCAGGCAAATGCCTCCAGTCGGAGGAATTCGCGCGGCGACCTGCCTAGAGCTGGACCGCAAAGCTGCAGCGCACCAGCGCTTTCCCGGGTTGCACTTGAAGACGCTTCTCTGCGGGCCCAGAAAGTGCGGGCGTGCTACCCCGAGACACGTGCATTTCCCAGGGGCCCAAACACGCCTGGCCAAGACGCCCTTTGCAAACTCCACCGCCCCCTCCAGAGCAGGCGGGAGCCGAGGAGCCCCCAGCCTGGCCTAGGGCCCGCCTCCTTTCCTCCCTCTGCACCCTTTCCGGAGCGGAGTGGAGGCGCACTTACAGGTAGGAGGTGAAGACACTGAGGTTGGAGGGCAGCTCCGAAAGCCCCATGTCGGAGCAGTCCACCCTGAGCAGCATCCTGCCGTCCGGCTCGCACTGACAGTGCGCGGGGCACCCCCGCAGCAGCGCGCCCGGCCTCGGCGAGCCGCCCCCGGCCGCCAGCTGGAGCAGGACGGGCAAGGCCAGGAGCAAGCCGACCGAGGAGGTGTCCATGGTGCCCGGGCAGGGGGCCGCGAGCGGGGCGCGGCGGGAGGGCGGCGTCGGGCTTGCGGCGGATGGTGGCGCGCCAGGCGCAGCTCGGCGGGCTTCTGCGGCTCCGCGGGCGCCTACAGCGCGGGGCGCAGCGCTCCTGGCCCCCGGCGGGGGCGCCGAGGAGAAGCGCTGCGGGGCCCGGCCGTGCCCCTGCCGCCACGCGGGCCTCGGGAGCGGCCCTGGCTGCAGCCGCTGCGGGGGCCGTGCGCGCTGCTGCTGCAGGCGGCCTGCTCGGTGTGGAGCAGCATCTCCGCTCGCACGCTCGTTTTTTAAAGCGCTCCAGCCCGAATCGCGCGCCCAGTGACGTCAGCGCAGCCCGGCTTCCCAGGCACCCCCCGCCTGGCCCCACTTTCCCTCCTCCGACCCCCTCCCTCCTTTCCCGACTCCGCGGCTTGGAGGAGGCTGGCGGCGCGAGGTGCAGGCGAGTTCTCAGCGCTCGAGCTTTGCCTCCAGGGCGCGGATTTCGGCGCTCAGCACCTCAGGAGGGGCAGGGGACCCCCCCATCCCCACCCCCACTCCCTCCCGCGTCCTGGCGACCCAGATCAGAGAGCCGAAAGGGACCTGCTTCAGAGGGACGCAGACAGACGCGCATGGGCCGAGGGATGCGGCACGCTTCCTCTAAGAACACTTCAAATAATGGAGGGACTACATGGAGTGCTTAAAAAAAAAAAAAAAAAGACTACAATTCAATCCAGAAAAACAGTTACACTAACAGGGTAAGGAGGCAGGCGTCCCCAGGCGAAGGATGGGTGGCCTTTTTGATCCTTACCTCAAGCCGCCCTGTCTGGCTCGCTTTTGCCCTAAAATCGAAACGCTGGGCTAATCGCTAAGTAAATACAGCTCGTGAGCAAGCACTTCAATTCTGTCTAATCCACGGGGTAAGAAGTCGAAGTGACTGGTTTTTTTTTAAGTGACTTAGGATCCTCTGGAAGTCAGTCACCTTTAGTAAAGCAATGCAGGACAGACAGATAGATGGGTGTTTGCTTGCTTTTGTTCGGCGGCCTTTTCATCCGAAGTGTCCCAGGTTTTCTAAGTGCCTCAGATTTTCTAAGTGCAGTCCCACCCAGGTGTGAGAACCATTGCCAGTGCAAAATGCGTGTTCTCACACTCTTCAAAAGTGTCCTGCAGGGAACCCGCAGGAGGAAGGAGGAAAAGGACTCAGGGCTTTCTTGGAGAAAAGGCCTTGGTGAGGAGCAAGTCGACGTCTGCAGACCTGAGTGAGTGGCTGAAAGAAGTTAAGGCCCAATCTTGCCACTTCAACTCACAAAAATGTACAGTTTTCACTCCAGGCACAATGTCTCCTTATTTCATGAAGGTGGAGAACCCTTATGGCTTTTAAGGCCTCTCTTAATCTTCTTCCATCCTGCTGAGTTTCCCATATAAATTTCTGAATTTTACAGTTGGGAAGATTTTTTTCTTTGTGTGTATTTACTCTCCTTCATTTAAGAAGTGATCCCCAAACCTGGCTAACCACCTGTGGAACTTTAAAAAATATATAGATTCCTGGACCTAAATCAGTATTCTGAACATGCTCCTTTCTATGGTGAATTCCATCATTAGCAAGCTTGTGATTCTTTGGACTGGATGGAAGGAGAAAGTGCCTAAGCTTTATATACTCCATCCTCTTCATTTTGCAAATAAAGATCCTGCAGCCCAGAGATTTTGGAAAATTTGACAGTGGCTTCTGAAAACTGTGAGTTAACCCTGATTTCTGGATATCAGTGCAGTGCCTAATTCTGTCCTGGTCCTTCACTTGTGCCTTTGCACATCGCATCCACTACCATCCCTTTGCTTATTCTCACGTTATTCTTGCTTCTCCCAGCCATTCCTTCCACATTTATAGAATGCCTACCGATTACCTATTTTCCTTCCCTTTTTTAAAAAAACGTTTCCCCGTATTACTTATTTTGTAAGTAAGCAGTTCAAGTCTTACTCTTTCTGTAAAACCTCCTGTAACTATAGTCTAATTAATCACAAGCAACACATCTTTGTAGGATAGCTACAATCATGATACAGCAGTGACCTAGGGAAGGAAGTTACCTCTCTTCATGGAGCTTGCAATCTAAGAGGAGCACAGACTCTGCACAGGAATCCCAGGAATCTCACTGAAAGTGTATGTTATAAATACCACATAATTGAGCCCTAAAGTTTTCTTGAATGCTGATATGTTTTGTTTTCCCAACTTTATTGTGATAGCTTTGGAGACAGGGAGTAGGCCACTTGTCTTTACCTGTAGGACTCATACAATGGATTCATGGTAGTGGAAACTTAACAAATATTTATTGACTGACTGATTTATCAACACAGGCATCCAAATATGGTTGTGTCCGTCATCTTACTGAGGGCTTTTGTCAACAGTTTCTATGATTTCAGGGTTCCAAAAGAGCATAGCACTTTGGTTGTGGAATGAATCAGGCAGAACTGGATTTGAATCTAGGTTCTGACAGTTTTAGGCATTTGATCAGAAGCACAGAATGAGCCTATCTAAGTCTCTGTAAAGGAGGATTATTATTTACCTAGGTAGTTCTAAATGTGAAAATCTCTGGAACTTGGCTTAGAGCAGAGTAAATTTTCAACCTGTGTTAGTGCCTTTCCTCTTCTGTTCAGGAATTGAAGCTTGTTAACAAATTCATGTAAAGCAGAGGGATTTCTGATTCAATTACAAGGAAGAAAGACAGCTATGCTGGATGAAGCCAGGTGTAATGAACATCTGTTACTTATTTTTCTTTTCACATGCCCAACATTTCTCCTCTTTCTTTTTGGTAAGACCACTCCACACTTTTCCTTTGGGAAACTACCTCCCAAACCTTAGGTGACTCTGGTAGAGCTGTCAATCATGTAGCCCCACTTTCCTGCCTCTGGGGTAAGTATATGACCCAAGCAGAGCAATTGGAATCCATCTGGGGGATTGTCATGGACTCTGAGGTGAGAGGCTCTTTTCTGGCTTCATGAGTTCTAAGGACAAGGAAGCCTGGAGCTCAAGGGAGCTGTCATTCTCCCTTGTGGAGAGAGCTCACCAGGAACTGAACATAAGCATTAGTGAGGAGAAAAGCAAAATCCTAAGGTCCTCTTTTAAACATCTGGATCTAAAGCTGTTTCTACTCCATCACTTCCCAACTGGGTGAACCAATCAATTTTGTTTTGTCTTGTTGCTTAGGGTAATGAGTAAGGATTTAATTGTGATCACTTGCAATCAAGGATGCTCAGTAAAAACCTGTAAGTCCAGGAAGCATGAATACGTGAGTGAGACTTGATGAAATTCAAGGTCTTGTAGACCTTAAAACAGAAAATCATATGGGTTGAAAATAAGAATGGTTCTTCTAATAGTGATTTTATTGTCTGAATGCATATATGTTAGTTACTTTATCTTAGCTAATAAAGAAGAAAATACAGCAAACCAGATTCCTTGTGTACTACAAAGAAAAAAAAAAAGAAAAAAGGAAAGCAAGCAAGCTCTAGTAAGGGCTCTGAGTAGTGGTCTCTCTGTATTATGGCAAACAACATTTAATTTATAAGATCAAGTTATCAAATTGCATGATAAGGACCATAAACATTGACTCAGCCCTTTATACATTTACATGTTCCCACTCAGTCCTCACCTCATACCAACCTTATGAGGTCAGCATTATTCTTACCCCAAATTTAAGGATAAGAAGTGCAAGTCATTTTCCTAATGGTGACTGACAAGTCAGTGATGCAACCAAATTCTAACCTGAGTCTTTTGACTTTAAGTTCTTTACCCTTTCCCAATCCTTGGGAATTCTAGACATACAGAGAGTTAAACTGGATAGTATCTTGGGTTTACTATTGTTTTATTGAGAAAGAAATTCACATATTTTGGTAAAGAAAAAAAAAGTGTAGTCTTTTTGGACTGCAGTGGAACCATTTGGAGCAGAGAATGGTGGTTTTTTCCTGTGACAGAAAGGACAAGTATATATTCAACGTTTTCCCCCTTAAATATATATATTTCTAGTTTCTTTCGACAACCAGTTACCCACAGGAATACATAGCAGTGAGATGTCAGAGAAAAACAACTCCACCCCTTACAATGTGATAGTAAGGTTAGTAGGCTAAAGTAGATTCATTTGGTATTATGTCTGGGTGAGATGTTCATATTATTTATGGTTTTGGAAGGTATCTGCCTGTTAATAAGCTGACTGTTAATGGGAATATCTCATGCCAGGATTGAAATCCCTTTTTACTTCTTAGACTCTTTGCAAGTTCCTAAAATCAGTTCTGGTAAAGTACAGTCTAGTTTGTGTTTCTGGGCTTGCTAAACGGATGCTTTCCTAATTCTTTAATCTTTGATAAAAGTCCACAACTAAAAACATTTGTGTACACCGCATGAATTACTAATAAGCTTAGTTGAAGCATGCCAGGATAATTTAAGTTAACAGGTAAGTCAATAGTTCTTTTACAAGTATAGTGAAATAGTGTTTACACAACTGGTGGGCTATTACGGACTTATTTAACTTGTTTGAAAGAGTATAGAGCCCATTATTTGCCCTGCTCATTTTACATTCATGATATAATCAGGCTTATGCTGAATTTCTTAACTTCCTTTTACCAACAAAGTCTAATTAATTGAGAAAGGAGGAGGATTTAAGAATAAAGATCTATTTTCTTTCAGAATTATTTATTTAGCAAGAAAGCATTAGTTCAGAGAATTCATTACTTTGAAATAGCTTATTATATAATATCAATAGGATCTGTCTTTGATATTATCCAACACAAAGGAAACCTTTAAATATATCCACATGTTCACAACATGCTAAAAGAAAGGGCAGTGGTACATGATATTAATTCTTTAGCTCATTTTGATCTCCTTGTTTTATTTCATGTATGATAATGAACATGATTCTACTGGTATGCAGCCTGCTTCCTGGGAACATGTGTCCAATCAAATTCACATGTAAACCAGGGAGAGGTTTTCTTTTCAAACTAAGAATAAGATTAATGAGAAAAAAAATAATAAAACACTTAAAATTAAATGATCTTCCTGCTCATTCCCATGTTTTAAAAATTCTGCCAAATATCACCTTAGTATCCAGACAAACTGTTCCATGTGCCCATTGTGGTGGATCTTTTTTTTTTTTTTTTTGGCGGTACGCGGTCCTCTCACTGTTGTGGCTTCTCCCGTTGCGGAGCACAGGCTTTGGACGCGCAGGCTCAGCGGCCATGGCTCACGGGCCCGCCGCTCCGTGGCATGTGGGATCTTCCCAGACCGGGGCATGAACCCGTGTCCCCTGCATCGGCAGGTGGACTCTCAACCACTGCACCACCGGGGAAGCCCAGACCTTGACATTTTTGACAAAGGGATTATGAACCTATAAACATTAGCAAACTTTGGAATATTCATCTCATAAACAATTTTCAGAAGCAAGATAGAAAAAAAAGGAGCGTTAGAACTTGTTGGATGAGGAAAGAGAGGGAAGTGCCCTCGAAAGCACAACCCAGAGAGAGGAGAAAGGAAGTGGTCAGCTCAGGTGAGTGAATGGCCATCACTGGACACATTCTCCTTTGCAGAGTACAGGGCAGAACTTCCTGTCTCTCCTCCTGGGTACGTATCTGTAGAGTAGCTAGTAGAAACCATTCTATATGTTAGGAATGAGCTCTATCTCAAACACTAGAGAATAAATAACCATTGATAAGCATATTTCAGGAAAGAAAAACCAGAGGTATTGAGCAGATAGTAATAGTAAAAGTAAGGGGAAGGAATTGTACAGCTCACTTAGAAGAACAAATTTATGGATTTTATTCCATGGACATGCAGGATTTATAAAGGAAAGTAAACAAATACAGAGCACGCTATTTCCCCAAATGCTTTATTTTGATAAGTCTGGTGTATTTTAATTGAATATGCATAGTAGCATTTCACTGCAAGTGCAGTCTCATAAAGTAGGGCAAAATATATTGCACAAACATTGTGGCTCAAGTCAATGAGTCATAATAAAACATTGTCCAGATTGCTGCAATTAAAATTTACAGAAGCTTTTTGTTGAGTGTTGTTAGGTTTGTGGATTAATAAAATGAGCCTGTTTGTTTTAATTTTTCTTTAACAAGGACTAACATTTTGATTTTAAGTTTCATAGATTTTTCTTCTTTTGCATAGATTTTAGATTGTATTTAGTAGGAAGAAATCTCATTGCAGCTTTAAAAATATATAGCTATTCTAAATACATTTTCTAAGAGGTGATCCCTCTCCTTTTCTTCCCATCCTTCACTCTCCTTTGTTCACATTCTCTCTGTTTTTCCCCCTCCCATTTTCTCTCTAACTTCCCATGGGGATGGCTGGGAGAGGGTGGAGTGGTGTGAGGGTCATTGGCTTGGTCACCTGTGAGAAGGCAGCATGACATAGCAGCACAGTACAGGTTTGGGGTTCTCACAGACCAGGGTTCAAATCTCTGCTCTGTCATTTACAAGTTGTGGGACTTGGAGGAACTTCATCTGTGAGGCCCAATTTCCTCATGTGCGTGATGAGAACAATTGTACCAACTTTGTACAGCCATCAGCAGAACAACACCTAATGTGTTACAGGGACTTCCATGCAGTAAGCACTTAATATATGGTAGTAATAAAGGACCTTCCATTTTTTCTTGGATTTTTTCCTTGAGAAAGTCTATTCAACTCTATAGAGACTTTCACTTTTTTCTTTCGCTAATGACATGGTACTTTGAACATTTACTGTGGTTTCACGTGAAAGTAGAGTGTTTCACAAAATTTTGAGATCACCTTGGTCAGAAACATTTGCTAGTGAAACAGTCTGAGTTACATTTATCAGGCCTGGATTTCCAGTTTTAGTAAAGCCTCAATTCCCAGTTTTACTTAAAATGTATCTATCCAAAGACATATATTGCACATTCAATAGATGCCAAGCACTGGAAACGTGGGGATAAATATATATGGCGCCTGCCTTCAAGTAATTCACCACTGAGTTGAGAAGACAGACATGAAAAACAAAATTAAAATGCAGGAAAATAACAGGGATAAAACAAATGCTGCTAGGGTAAAAAGGAGGGAGGAACTAACTCTTCCTCAGAGAAAGGCTTCACAGAAAAGGTGATATGTGGAGCAAGTTCTTGAAGGCTCAGCATGAGTTTGTTAAATGAAGAGAAGTGGAAGGCCATCCCTGGGAGTATGATGAGGACAAAGATAATTTTTAGACAATGATTTCCATGGTGCTAGCTCAGGGTGAACATGTGTGAGTCTTGGGAAACTGGCAAGGAGAAGCTGGAGAGATACACTAAGGCAGAAGGATTGTGAAAAGGGTGTTATATGCCATCTTATTGAGCTTGGGCTTGATCCTGGGTGCAATGGGGGCCAGGGCATCTTTAAGCAGGGGAATGATGTCACATTTTATCTTTGGGAAAAGAGAACTTTGGTGTCAGCATGGGGCATTGTGGGAGCAGGAGTCAGGAATTATCACTGATTTCAGTATATGCATATTTGGGCAAGAGGTGAGAAACATTACAATCAGTATGTAGCACTGGACATTGCGAGGTAGTAGGTGTTAGATTCCTGAGATACTTCAGGGGTGGAATTGGCACAGCTTCGTGCCTATGATACCTACAAGGGACAGAATGGTTGTAATGTCTTTGTTGCCTTTAGCCTGGGAGGCTGGGTAGATGATGATTATTTACTGAAAAATGTTGTTACCATTTTTGAGTCCTTATTTGTGCCAGGTGCTGTGCTAGGTGACTTAAATGCATCTTTTAAAAAATTTATCCCTGTCAACAACTTGTAGGGGAAATATAATTATCCTCTTTTAAATGAATAAGGAAAGTGAGGCTCAGAGAAATTAAATAACTTTCCAAAGTTTCTTTTCCAATAAGTGGCAAAGTTGACATTGAATCTGTGGTCCAATAGGACTCCAAAACCACACTTTTAAGCCCCGGAAGAGGATCAGGCTTTGAAAAACAGATAGTAAATTTAACTTTGGACACGTCAAGTTTGCAGCTGAAAAAAGTTTTCAAAAATCACTTAGGGTGCTGACTATAACGTGGAATTTACAGCTTCAAATCTTTCTTGTGGACTCTTTGATTTAAGCCAGACATAAATTCTTGATCGCAGGCTTGATGCAATGGCCTCTGTGTTTGTGTTGCTGTCTCCCAATGGTAGATCACATGCAGGGCTCAGAAAACGCAAAATTCAGGAGCTGTGACAATGTCCTAACCAATTATGATGGCAGATATTTTGGGCAAGTGATTTCTAAGGTTCTTTATTCTACTTGAGCTTTTCCCAGTCACATAATGGCTGAAATGTAATGCATTTTGAAGACATAAAAGACTTTTCCCCCTTTCCTGAATGATATTACCCAAGTCATTAAAACTTTTTTCCTCTTATAAACTGTCATTTTTCTTCATCTTTCTGTTTCAGCAGGCCATAATGTAGTTTCTGAAGGCATTTTATAAATGTTTCTTTGATAAGTCAGTTACAAGAGGAATGAATGCAAGCTAGTTGTAGAAATATTGAAAATAAACAATTATGGAACACAATTAAAATCATGTGCAACCCCTCCACTTGAACATAAGTGCTGTTAACATTTTACCTATTTCATTTCAGTGTTCTTAGTACATATATATATTTTACCCAATTATGGTAGTTTTCCACTCATAATGGGAAAATATTATCCCTCATTAATAATATTTGTAAATACCAGTTTTTAAAAATGTCTTCATGATGGTTTATTCTTCCTATCACACAGATGAGGAAATTGGTGCTCAAAGAACTTGAAAAACTTCCCTAAGTATGAAGCAGATTTGACGCCGTTCTATACACTATGTGACCCTCTCAATTCAGCAAGGAGGAGTCACGATTTAGAGAAATGACCATACTAGCATGCAGGGTATGGGAAATTCGTTAGGAGAAGTTCAGAGGTTATAGGAGTTTGGAGGCAGAAGGGAGTATGTCCTGCTGGTAGAATTAGGGAAGGCTTTATGGAGCAGATTGCATCTGAGATGCATCTTAAAGCAAGGGCAGTAATTTGACATTGGAGAAAGATATTTAAGAGCAGGGAACAGTATGAACAAAAGGATGATGGCAGGAAAGCTTGGAACCTATTTGGGAAATTGTGTTTAATTCAAACTTGGTTGACTTTTGGGCTTTTAAAAAGTTTTGTGTGCAAAGCTATAAAATTGAAAGTTAAGAGAAGATTGAATTAATTTCAGATAGATGGATGGGTAGGAAAGGAATTATGCCTTAGGAGCCTAACTTTGGCATCGGGGCCTGGGGCTGACTGAAGGGAGAAGGTGGCAGAAAGACTACTGATTCAGTGTATACTTATTGAGCACTATTATATTCTGGGTATACCAGCTAGAACAATACAACAGACAAAGTTTCCAAGCTGGCTGGTTGAGAGAAAGGTGGTGCTGTTAAAAAATGAGCAGATGTGGGAAAGAAAAGTCCAGATTTGGGTATGTTGAGTTTGGGTGGCCCAGGACTCAACTGGATATTCAGGCTGGTTCTTCAGAGAGAGGGGAGGAATAGACGTCCATATGTTTGGGAATTCTAGCTGATGAGGTGGTCATGGTTGATACTGATATTGAGAGGTGATGGATGTAAGTGTGGGAAGTGGTGGAATTGTGGAGGAAGGGATTGTAGAAAAATATCTTACATTTACGTATGACTTCATCAGGCACTGTTGTAAGCATTTTACAGGTATTATCTCATTTAATCCTCAAAACAACCCCATGAAGTAGTTACTATTTACTTCCCCACTTTGTAGATACCCCCATTTTACCTAGAGATATGGGTTTGCTTCCAGACGACTGCAATAAAGCAAGCCACACAAATTTTTTGGTTTCCCACTATGTAACAATTATGTTTATACTATGCTGTAGTCTATTAAGTGTGCAATAGCAGTATGTCTAAGAAGCTGATGTACATATCTTAAAAAATACTTTGTTGCTAAAAAATGGTACCCATCATTTGAAACTTCAGTGATTCATAATCCTTTTGCTAGTGGAGGGTCTTGGCTTGATGCTGATGGCTGCTGACTTTTCGGGGTGGTGGTTGCTAAAGGTTGGAATGGCTGTGGACGTTTCTTAAATTAAGACAACAATGAAGTTTGCTGCATTGATTGACTTTTCCTGTCACGAACAATTTCTCTGTAGCATGTAATGCTGTTTGAGAGCACTTACCTACAAGCAGAACTTCTTTCAAAATTGGATTCAGTCTTCTCAAATCTTGCTGCTGCTTCGACACCTAGACTTATGTCATCTTCTAAATCCTTTGTTAACAATCGATTAAATTCACCTTCTCATATGGGTACAGTTCATGCACCCCAAACAATTAGAGTAGTAACATCAAAGATCTCTAATTAAAGATCGCCGTAACAAATATAATAATAATGAGAAAGCTTGAAATGTTGCAAGAATTACCCAAGTGTGACACAGAGACACAAAGTGAGCAAATGCCGTTGGAAAAATGGCGCTGATAGACTTGCTTGACACGGGGTTGCCACAAACCTTCAGTTGTAAGAAATGCAGTATCTGCGAAGTGCAATACAACGAGATATGACTGTATAGAAGAGGAGACTGAGGCCCAGGATCACACAGCTGGAGAATGTTAGATCTGAGATTTGACCTCAAGCAGGCTGACTCTAAACCTATATTGTCAGGCTCTCCTTTCTGCTTCCCAAGGAGAAGAGAGAGAGAAGACAAATCTGAAAAATCCCAACACTTCGAGGAGAAATCAGGAAGAGGAGTCAGCAGAGACCAGAAAGGAACAGTTACAAAAGGGCATTGGAAGGAAGCCCAGAGAGGCTGTCACCAGGAGGATGGGTAGGCACAGTGTCAAACACTATAGGCACATCTGTTGAAAGGCACATCATTGTGAGTATGAAGCAGGTGTCAGTGAAACACTAAGGCTGCGTCTTTGTGGTTTGAAACAAGGTTTTGTTCAGTTACTTAGCCAGGAAGAATATTCAGAAGAAGTATGGTTATTAAGCAACTGGTATCTGGTTGGTTGATCATGGTCTATATCTACATTTACATATTCTTAGTTTTCAATACCAGGACTAATCACTTATTAATGGAAATCTGATGTAACCTCACCCACTAATAATTTTGAATAGCTGGGGGAATAACTCATTTGAGGGAGAGAAAAGTCTGACTCATATGCTTTTTGCTGAAAAGAAATATGTTTACTAATTTAGAGTACGAACAAAAAAGAAAAACTACTCCTGGAATTGGTTTTAACAAAATTGCATCAAATTAAGCACATGCCTGAAGGAAAGTTACAAATGACTTACAATTTTTATTTCAGTGGTTTTATGAGTAAATTTGTAGTTCCAGAACCACCTTCCTTAAGGCTATCCTCTTAATTTAATTCAATAAGAATTTATTGACCACTATTACAGATTTAAGCTGTGCCAGGCATGAAGAGTGCTGTAAAAGGGATATTTACTTATTTATGGAATAAATATTTACTGAGAACTTACTTGGTTTGGCACTGTGTTTGGTACTGGATAGAATGGTGAGTAAAATGGAAATGGTCCCTGAACTCCTGGAGCTTCTGGTCTAATGGGAGTGATAGACATTGATTAAAAACAGACACACCACAAATAAGTACTTGTTTACAAACTGATCTGAGTGCCATGAATGGTCTTTTTGGAAAACAAGATTTACCAATAAAATAAAATGACATGCAAAAATGAGTGGCATTGCCTAGAACGATGTTTATACCATTAATTTGTTTAGTAATCTCTCTTTTAATAGATAGATGAAGTAAACACTATTCCAAACACTAATAAAATTATTATCCTTCTCAATTAGTGCAAGTAATTGAGTTTTACTCAATTGAGTTTTACACTTTTACTTTCATTCACCCTTTTCCTTTAGGCATTGTTTATCTCTATTTTTCCTTTGCTTGTAAAACTGTATAATTGTGGGGGCAGCTCATTGGTCTGCAGGTTCATGCTAGTGGCAGGCAAATGAAGACAATGGAGGAGGAATCATATTAATAAGAGTTTTAACACTTCAATTTTGAGGCTGCTTTGAGTGTTGTAAAGGTGTGTGTGTCATCTCCAGCAAGGAGACAGGTGGCTATACTAAGTAGCTGAACTTCCTCAGATACTTACTCGGTTGAAATCTCTTAAAAGAGAGATCAATGTTTTCTACGGTGTTAAAAAATTTCTTGCGTGACCACTTCAGTGCCAAGTCACTGTGGACAGTCAATTGTTGATCGACATTAATGTTGACTTCCAATGTTGGCTTGAGCCGTTGGTTTGTCTGTATATGAAATGTCAGAAGAGGTGTTGTTTTTCCAGGAAATTCAAAACCTTTGAGAATGTGCTTTTCATTTCATTTCCAAATGCTTTTCAACCTTCACACTGAGCTTGTACTCATAGCCCAGGACAGAACATGTGGCAAAAATCTGGCAAATCTTTTTCAGAGGAAGAGTTGTATTAGTTACAAAGAAAGAAAAAGTGAATATCACAGACTTTGGAAATGGATAAAAGCTAAAAGAAGAGGCCATCTTGAAAAGAAAAGAAAAATAAAAAAAAAGAACAGCTTATTCTGAGGTACAAATGGAAAATATAATATGATTTCTAAAATTAACTTGTCTTTCTTTAGAAACTGTCAAGATAGGTAACTCTTTTTCACTAAAAGTCCTTTAAAAGTAAAGTTTTTGTTTATTTTACATAATGTGGGTAAGACAAAGGGAATTTTTAAAAAGGTATAAAAAGTCTATGGTGGAAGAGTATTAAAAAGAGTAATTCCTTAGATGGTAAATTTAGAATAGTAAAGGAAAACATGTATTCTAATAATAATATTTAGTTACTAACTCTGGCTGGTAGAACTTCAGTTCTTATGTCAATTTACTGGCCATAGCTCTAGGATGGCTTTTTATAAGAATCAGGATTTCTTGACATACTAGGGGATAGTAAAAACAAAAACCAAACTAAAACCCCAAAAATGTGGTTAACAAAAAACCTGTGATGGAATTTAACATATCCTGTGATTTCTTCCCCTGTTGGCTGTTTCAGTTAAGGTTCCAGGTACTAGGATGAAGAAATGGATTCTTTTCATGTTATTGAAAACTCTTAGGAAAAAGGCGAACTGCTTCCTGACTTCTAATTTAAATTCTTATGTATATTAACTATAATTCCCCCAAAGTGCTGTTTTGCAAAACACGTATTATGTAGTTACTCCCAAAGAGAAACAAGAATGGAAATCCTTAGAGGAAAAAGCAGCATATGACTAAGGTTTAAGTTCTGGTTTGATGTATAAACTAAACTTAGTATGGTGCTATAAAAGGAATGTGTTTGCCTGTAGTTTATATTTATCTATGAGTAAATATACATATATATATAAAAATACATACACAGAGTATATACACAAACAGAGGATGTTAAGGGACCAACTATTTTACATGCTATAAAATAGAATTTGTTTCATAAGCAAGTTAAAATTTAAAATTGATCAACTTAAATGCCAAAAGCCTTAAGGCTTTAATTATATTTAGGAGGTGAATTAACATTCTATTCTTGGCCTAGGAAAACTAACTCTTCATCATTTTCACTTGTTCAACAAATATTTATTGAGTACTTGCTATGGCAATATGGTGTTCTTGGTTCTGGAGACACAACAACCAAACAAAATAGGCACAGATTCTTGCCCTTTACATTCCAGAACGAGTGTACATTCTAGACAGGCACACAATGAACAAACTGATAATTAAAATACATAGAATGTCAGGTGGTAATTAGCAAAAGTAAAGCAGGAATGGGGACGTAGGGAGTGTGAGGGCAGGGAGGGTGAATTGCAGTTTTAAGTAGAAGGACCAGGGTAGGGTTCAATGAGAGGTGACATCTGGATAAGACCTGAAGGAAGTAAGAGAGTGGGTCCTGCAGGCTTCGGTGCAGAGGACCTTTCTGGGAAGAAGAAATAGCAAATGCAAGGCCTCTGAGTGGCAGGGGCAGGACTGCCATGTTTGAAGGACAGAGAGGAGACCAGTGCAACTTGAGTGCCCTGAAGACAGAAGGCAAGGCTACTGTAATGTGGGTAATGGTTTGGGCCAGGGTAGTAGCAGTGGAAGTGATAAGAAGTGGCTGGTTTAGGGGTTAGATTCTGGAGATGTTCTGAAAACAGAGCTGACAGAATTTGCTGATGGATTGGATGTGGGATTTGTGAGAGGGAGGGAGGAATAAAGGAAGAATTCAAGGTTTTTGTCCTGAGCAACTGGAAGGATTGAAGTTGCCATTAGTTGAGATGGGGAAGACTGTAGGAAGGAAAGGTCTGGGGGAAAGAAAAGAAGGTTGGAATTGGACATGTTCATTCTGAGAGCATATTGTATGTCTGAATGGAAACACTGAATTTGTAGTTGCATACGTATGTCTGGCATTCACAGGAGAACACCAGGCTGGCAATTTAAAGTTGATAATTGTCGGAACACAGGAGGCATTAAAAATGAGCTTTTCTTTTTTTAACGATAATATCCTTTCAGAAATTTATAACTACTTTGTAACTGCATGACTTAACCTGGTGACAAAAGCAGTTATTAAAAAGACTACCTTTTCTAAAAAAAGAATAGATAAATAAAATAAAATAAAAGCAACAAGACTTTTTGAGATCATTAAGGGAGTGAGTGCAGATAGAAAAGAGAAGAGATCTGAAGACCAAGCCTGAAATACTCTGAAACTACCCTATAAAAAATCTACAGTAGAGGTTGGGACACTGAAGCATTACCAGCAAAGGTTAGGAAGGAGAATGGCCAGTGTGGGAGGAGGAAAATCAGGAGAAAACAGTGTTCTGGAGGCCATGGGAAGAAAATACTTCAAGTGGGAATGAGTGATCAACAGTGAAATATGCTCCTAACAGATTTAAGATGAAGAGGGAGAATTGTCTATTGGGTTTAGCGTAGTGCAGGTCATTAATAAATCTTAGCAATAGCAATTCTGATGGAGTGATGGGAACAGTCAGTCTACTTGGAGTGCATTCATTTAACCTATTTGAAACAGAAATAGAAGTTACCTAATCTATTGGAGAACGTCTGAGATAAATAAAACAGTCGAAAATATTCTATGTTCAAAAGATCTAAAACAGGCTTTCAGATATTGAAACAAAAAACAGCCACTGACATTTATTCAGCACCTACTTGTGCCAGGTACTATGCAGAAGTGCTTTAGAGGCACGATTTTATCTTTCACAATAAATCTATGAATTAGGTGCTATTATCTTTATTTTATAAGTGAGGAAATTCAAGTTTGCCAAGTTTAAGGGGCTTTTCTAAAGTCATGAAACAAATAAGTGATAGAGCTGAGGTGTTGGAAGTATTTTCATAATACCCTTAAACTGACCAATGATTTTGTTTCTAAGTTATATCTATTGATTTTGGAAATTTACAACCTCATTCTTTAGAAACTATTATTCTTTCATTTTTTTCATTCCATTTATTTCATGTATCTTTATTTTCCCAATATCTAGCACTTCTGCAATATTGCAAATTTATAACCAGTTTCTTTGATAGTTGATTTTTTTTTGATGCAGAGAATTGAACCTCAAAATGTTTCAATTTATTGAATTTGATTGACCTGGTCAATCATGTTAAAATGTTATCAAAGACCTATATGGGAAAAGAATCTAAAAAAAGAGTGGATATGTGTATAAGTATAACTGATTCACTTTGCTGTACACCTGAAATTAACACAACATGGTAAATAACTATACTCCAATAAAAACTTAAAAAAAATAAGTAAAACAAACCAAAAAAATGTTATTGAAGAGAATGTAATTTTCTAGAATGATTTCTATTTTTTTGTACAGAAGTTTTATTTTGAGGAACTTGATTGAATTTTTGGAAGTACATTCTTTTTTTGATTGAAGGATAGTTGATATACAATATTATATAAGCTACAGGTGTACAATATAATGATTCACAATGTTAAAGGTTATATTCCATTTACAGTTATTATAAAATATTTCCTATATTACCTGTGTTGTACAGTATATCCTTGTAGCTTATTTTACACCGAATAGTTTATACATTCTTAAAATAATGATATGGAAAGCCACTGAGCATTGAACATGCTCATTTCATGTTCACAACCTCTCCATGAGGTGGACGTTATTATTATCTACATTTTACACTCACGGAACCAGATGTTTGGGGAAGTCAAGTAAATTGCCCAAAGATACGACTTGTAAGTGGTGGAGTAAGGATTGACCCCACGTCCTCTGAAATTATAGTCCATGCTCTTTCCACTACAACATGCATGTAAATTTAGTTAATTCCAAAGCTTGGCTTGAAATATTATATCTTTCCTCATCTGTGTAAAATTGATTACCCTCATTTGATGCACCAATGTAATTCTAACAGCTGGTGCAACAAAGGGTCGCAATTTTAGGAAGCATGTATACATTTTTAAATTAGACGTGTTTTCTCTGGGAAACATGTGTGTACATTGATTTTTTTTCCCCCTGTATTAAGCATGGCTCTACATAACTTCAGAGAGGGAAAAGCAGCGTTACTGTTTGCTTGGGTATGCTTTTCATAGTTGCTAATTATTTTTGAAGATGTGGCTAGGATTGGTGTTGGTAGAGAACTAGGGTAAACACAGATTATGCCATGGATTCTGGAGCCTGCCATGATATGGGCCTGGGAGTATGTAATTGTTTTTCTAGAATGACTCTTATAACTTCCCACCACCCCTGAACCTCACATTTCATTCACAACAAAATGGATGGTTTCTTTCAACTAATATGCCCTTCCCACTTCTGCTTTTGAGACTCTTTAATCAAGTTTCCACTTTATGACCAGAGTGGTCTAATAAAAATGCAACTCTGACAGCCCACTTGTGTGCTTACAGTTCTTCAGTGGCTCCCCGTTACATTTAAAGTAAAATACAACCCCCTTCTTAGAGCCCACAGGGCCTTATATGACCTGGCACTTAACCTACTCTCTAACCTCTTCTAGCACCATGTTCCCTATGCTCTTTAGGCTCCAGCCCAAGCCTTCTTGAAGCTCCTTCAAGTCTTTTCCTGACTCCAGATGCACACAGTACTATTTCCTCCACCTAGAACATTCTGTCTTCCATTGTCAGTGTAATTGCTAACTCTTCAGAGACTTTCCCTGACCGCCCAATCTAAATTAGACACTCCTGTTATCATTTCTCTAATTACCTTGTGCTTTTCCTTCAATGTGCTTATTATAATTTAGGATTACATCTTATTTATATGTTTGTTTAATATCACCTTTCCCCCACCTGAGTATAAGCCATGAGGACAGTTTCTATACCTGCTTTTTCCCCACCACTGACTAGCTTATAGTAGATATTCAATAAAATGTCTTGAATAAATACATGCCCTTTCAAAAGCTGTTTCTCAGCCTGGAATGCAACAAAAGTAGCTAACGTTTATTTTGCACTAAAATCCTAAGCACTGTGATAATATTACAAATCAGTTGATCCCAGAGCTGGAGCAAAGATGGGAGGTGCAACTAGGTAGCGTGTAATGATAGACATTCTATGCATAGGATGCTAACTTTTTGTTCTTCTGCTGGATTTCATTGACTGTTTTAAAAGCAATTTATAGGGAAAGAGCACAGAAGTATTCGGTCAAACATCATATTCTATCCTATTATAATCTAGATATTCTTGTGTTATGGAGAGTACAATGTAATTGAAAAGCTGAGATGTGTAAGAGGATCGATGTGGGTTTGTTTTAAAGAGATGAATGCTCATATCAACTTTTCAATCCTTTTGGTGGGGATAAGTAAGGATAAAACTCAACTATCTTTCATTTTCTCTAAATTTGAAGCTATTCTTTTTCTGTCCTCACAGCTGTTTGTGATTGGGAGCAGAGACCGATAAAGCTATCGTTTGAGTTCCCCCTACTGGTCGTGAGTGATGCTTTTACCAGAAGACAGATGAAGAGAGTGCAAGCAGTATGGCTGAAAGGTGGGGATGAAACACCTTTACCGTTGCTGTTACACTCCCCACGGTAAAGGTAGGAAGCACACATGCTAATTTTTTTTTTTTTAAAGAACTTGAGGCCTTCCTTATTTTATTTATTTATTTATTTTTGGCTGTGTTGGGTCTTCGTTTCTGTGCGAGGGCTTTCTCTAGTTGCGGCGAGCGGGGGCCACTCTTCATCGCGGTGCGCGGGCCTCTCACTGTCGCGGCCTCTCTTGTCACGGAGCACAGGCTCCAGACGCGCAGGCTCAGTATCTGTGGCTCACGGGCCTAGTTGCTCCGCGGTATGTGGGATCTTCCCGGACCGGGGCGCGAACCCGTGTCCCCTGCATCGGCAGGCAGATTCTCAACCGCTGCGCCACCAGGGAAGCCCCACACATGCTAATTTTAAAACAACTTTTAACAGCCATGTTGAGATATAATTTACACGCCATAAAGTTCACCCGCTTAAAATTTACAGTTCAATAGTTTTTAGTATATTTACAGAGCTGTGCAGCCATCACCATAATCTAATTTTAGAACATTTTCATCACCCTCCAAATAAAACTTCTATCCATTAGCTATTATTCCTTATTTCTCACTCCATTCTCCCCTGCCCTTAGCACCTGGCAACCGCTAACTAATCTTTCTGTCTCTGTCACTTACCTATTTTGGACATTTTGTGTAAATGGGATCATACAATATGTGGTCTTTTGTGATTGCCTTACTTCACTTAGCATAATGTTTTTGAGGTTCACCCATATTGTAGCATGTACCAATGTTTCATTGCTTTTTATTGGCAGATAGTCTCCCATCGCATAGATATACCACACTTCATTTATCTATTTATTAATTGCTGGACATATGGATTGTTTCTATTTTTTGGCATATGAACAATGCTGCTATGAACATTAAACATGAGTGTACACGTTTTTATGTGGACATGTGGTTTCAATTCTCTTGGGTGTATACTTGAGTAGAATTGTTGGGTCATATCTGTTTAACATTTTGAGGGACTGTCAAATTGTTTTCCAAAATGGGTGTACCTTTTTACCTTCTTACACAATGCTCTCTTGGATAGATTTTAAAAGTAGTACTTCAGATGAAGATAACTTCAATTTAATAAATGCGCTTTATCAATTACACATTCTTCTATTATACTTGTATATTTTTGCATTGTCCCCATTTGCTTTTTTATTGTTGCTCCATCTATCTCTTCTTCATTAGTACTGTGAAATCTCTCTAGTTTTCTCCCCTGTAAAGATGGGTGATGAGATGATGTCCAAGTTCTTGCTCAGCTCAGAAATATTAGGTCAGGATGAAAAATGAAAGTGCTGTCTTGATTGCCTGCTTCCTCAATGATATTCCTGGAAGACTTCTGGAGAAGCATATCACAATGGCTTAGACTGTTGATTCTGGAGTCAGACCATCTGGGTTTAGATTTTTGGTCTTACCACTTTCTCATTGCATAACCTTGGGCAAAGACTTAATTTTCTAACTATCATGCATGAAATGGGAATACTAGCAGTAGTAATCTAATGGGATTGTTATGGAGGCCGAGTGAGAAAAAATGCTTCACAGAGTGCCTGGTACATATATCCGGAGCTCTCAGTAAATACTGGCTATTATTGAGTCTATCTTACTCTCAGCTCTCTGAACCTGGCACTTGAACTACAAATAGGTCTGTAGGTGTAGAGATTGCTCCTGGAATGGGTATTTCATTAATTTGGGGCTCCTGTAGAAAGCAGGAAGAGAACAGGATAAACAGTCAAGACGGCTGCTGTTTTATCAATGTCTTCAATCAGCAGAATCTTCAATCTATACCTCTATCTTCAGATGCAAAGTGCTCAATCATGGCGAAAATTTTGTGGCATTGAAGGGCTGAAAAATAGTATGAAATAGAAAATTTGCACTTCTTGTTAATTTAACTCCTCTAAAACTTGTTTTGGGGGGCCATCTACCATATTTAAAATTTTATAAAAACAATGAGCCCTGTCTACATAAAATACTAAAATGTGTATGCACCCTAAATTTGCATAAACTTTCCAGGTAGTCGTGTACTGAAGCATTGAAGGCCATAGGAGTCCATGTTAATAAGTGCTGCATTAGACATAAAAGATTATTTATTTATGTAGCTTCCTTTAGGCATTCTGAGATTCTTTTTTACTTTGAAAAATTTTTATTCCCATTCTTCTCAGAAAACTTGGAAAAATGCATGTAAATCCCGTGCTTACACCATTAAAATGGTCAATCTGTTTCCCACCCATACTTTAAAAAATTATACTCATGGGATTTAGGGAAAGATACTATGAATCTTAAGTTCTTGGTGCAATAGAGACAAAAATGATACTCAGAGAAAAATGCAGGGCTTCCATGTATGTAAAGATGTTTGAGCTCAACTCTGGGATACTAAGCCTGTGTTATGAGAGCCTTGAGCATTTTGTACATGAAGGTAAGAGGGTAGAATGGAGAATGTGATGCCTTTTCTCCACATTGGGATGGACGGGAAGGTAGCACTGAGTGGGACTCTGTGGTCCCTTCTGAGGTTTCCAGAGGCCTGGAGATCTGGGAATAGTCCAAAATCATCTCCCAGATCTTGGAGCTCTGTCAGCTTCTCAGAGACTATGAGGACAGGGAGGTGGAGAGTGCCTAGTGCTTTGGGATTCGTTCCTTGATGGCTGAGAAGTTCCCACTTTATCTCTAGAACTTGCAATATAGGGTTGAGATTAGATATGGAATGAGGTACTTTTTTCATCTTTACATAGATGCTGGTAGATGAAGATGGTACCTCAAGATTTCTCCTGTGTTCCACCCTCCTCTTGGACTGCCATTCTATTACCTCCTCAATTCTTCTCTGCTTGCTTTTCTCCTGCCCAGTTCCCAGCCCTGTGTGCACAATGCAAGACTTACCCTTCCTATACCCAGGAGCTCTCGTTGGATCCACTGTCTAGTGTCTAGTGTCCGGAGATGTGGCCAAGTTTTCACTCTTCACTCTTTTACCCATAAATTTAAAATAAAACTCTGAATTCTAAATCAAGAAGCTGAGTCTCCAATATGGGAGCTGATAGAAAAAGTTGTATGATCATTTATAAATTGGAATTTTTTTGGCTAAATATCTTACATTTACTTTCAGGAAACTGAAAGTTATAAACTGCAACTCCAATCTGCTACTGTGAATAAGTTGATAACCAAAGGTTTTATTTTATTTTTTCATGAGGGCTCTTTGGACCTGTAATGCAAGAGGCATTTCAAAGTTTGGATCGCCCTTAAAAAAGAAAATGCCAAGTATGTTAAATTGTGCACTTAGCTTTCAGTGTGGAGGAACAAATCCCAGATTCAATGAACTAACACAATTTTTCAGAGCTTGAAAGAGCATTTGCAATTAAGACACTGTACTTGCTGTGCACTGGCCTATTCTTTCTCCTGGAAAGCTTTGTTTCTCTGTGAAACTGAAAATCCTGCCATTGATCTGTACTCACAAAACCCTGTTGATTTAAACAGGACTCCCAGAGGTGGAACAACAGCAAAACCAAGAGACTCAATTTACTGAGCTTAGGTTACAGGAAACATATTTAATAGCAGACAGTTCCTGTTTTCATTGTTTTCCATCTAAGTTCCTACAAAATCAGATTGTCTTTAAATAGATGCTGCTGCCATTGGGACAAGGTTCAGTTTCACATCCCTAAAGAAATAAAGAGTTTTGTAAAAATTCACTCTACCTTGGCCTCACATATAATGGGCTTAGGTCAAGCCAAAAGGATCAAGATGGATATCACGCTAAAACAGTGATAGAATAACGACACCAAAGATGTGAAACACATACTTTTTTAGACTCTTTAATGTAGCCCTCAATAACCAAGGAATGAGTGCTGGTGGAAGGAAGTGAAAAGGGATTTCATCTGAGAGCAACCTCTTTTTGTCTTTTTTAGAAGCGTAATACAGGTTGGTTTTAAAGACCTCTAAGGAAAAAAAGCAGGGGAAGTAGTTTGAGAAAACCATCACTTAATGATTGATCTCATTGTTTGGAAAGATCCTGGGTTTGGCAGGATTCCTGGAGTTTTGCGTTGAAAGAGATGAACTTTGACCAAACAGTGATAAAGCTAACGCTAATAATGATTATGATGGCGATGATGATGGCTAATATTTATTGAGCACATAGTATATGTCACAGGTTCTATGCTAAGCATTTTCTCTGTATATAATCTTGTTTAATATAATAACAATTCATAATGCTTGAATTAAGGCTCTACCCTGGGTGGCTGCATAGTATGATAGTTAAGGGAAGGTACAGGGTTTTATTTAGTTCTTCTCCCACCATGAAATAAGTGACCTCAAGTAAGTTATCTCTTGAGTCTTTTTTTTTTTTTTTTTTTTTTTTGAGATACGCGGGCCTCTCCCTGTTGGGGCCTCTCCCGTTGCGGAGCACAGGCTCCCGACGCGCAGGCTCAGCGGCCATGGCTCACGGGCCCAGCCGCTCCGCGGCACGTGGGATCTTCCGGGACCGGGGCACGAACCCGCGTCCCCTGCATCAGCAGGCGGACTCTCAACGACTGCGCCACCAGGGAAGCCCGAGTCTTTGTTTCTTAATCTGTACAATGGCACAGGAAGGCCTACCTCATTGGTTTTCAGAAGGATTAAATAACACAGGCCAGCAGTGGAGACAAACAAACTGCCTTACAACTTGAATACAGTGAGATCCATGGGATATGGATTAAAGCACTGGGAGCAGCTTGCGGGAGGATTCTCTGCTCTCCCGAGACTTCGGGGATGCAGGACTCCTGGAGAAGCTGCCTTCTAAGTGGACCCCTGGGCTATGGATGGAAATAAGTCAGGAGAAGCTGAGGGAAGGGTGTGCTAGGTTGAAGGATTAGCATGTTCATGGGGAATTGTGTGTTGCTGAGCGGGGAGGGGAAAGGCTGAGAGACACGCCAGAGAAATAAGCTGACCCAGGTCCTGAAGGCTTTGGATGGCGTGCTAGGGAGTTCGAACTTTCTCCTGAGGTCAGAGGGTAACCGTTGAAGTTTTAAATAGGAGATTGACATAATTAGATTTGCTTTTTGGTGAAGTTCATTCTCTGTGAGGTTAAAGATACTGTCTGTCAGGACTTCCCCGGAGGTCCAGTGGTTAGGACTCCACACGTCCAATGCAGGAGGCATGGGTTTGATCCCTGGTTGGGGAACTAAGATTCTACGTGCTGCGCGGTGCGGTCAAAAAAAAAAAAAAAAAAGATACTGTCTGTGAACAGAGACCCTTTCTTGACCTCATGTTTGAGCAAATTCATAACCTTGACCTCTTTGGTTTGAGGACTGTCATCAAGTGAGCTAGGAGGTGTTTGACCCCCGCTGCTCTGACTGCTATTATAGCATTTTATTTCTTTGAATTGTTTCTTATCTGAGATAAGTGTGGTGGTTCAGAGGATGTAAGGCTGCATCTCTGCTCGCAGGCATGGCTGTGGTCCATGGGGTGGGCCACCCGAATGCATTTTTTTTCTTTTTTTTTTTGACTATGCCACATGTGGGATCTTAGTTCCCTGACCAGGGATTGAACCTGGGCCCCTGGCAGTGAGAGTGCCAAGTCCTGACCACTGGACCGTCAGGGAATTCCCCTTTTTTTTCTTGAGTTGCCTTGTTTGTGGATTATCTCCTTACTATATTATATGAGGCTAAAAGTTAATCTCAGATTGACTTTCAACTGCTTTCTTCTGGATTGCAACCATTTCTGAGAGGTGGTTAGGCAAAGAGAACCATTTTCTAATGTTAATCTAAGTAAAACAATAGTAAAGAACATTTGTAGACATCCTGTCTCTTCTTACCCTCAACCTGGCTGCTTGTTATTTGAGTAAAACATACAATAAAATCCAATTGCATGAGTAATTTTTTTTGGAGTGGGGAGGGTTATCTGTGCTTCTGCTTGCCTTGAATAGAAAATTGACTCCATTTTATGACAGTATTATATTCCCTGAGAAGTCCAAGAAAATCATATTTAAAAAAAAATTAGGTAGTAATGTCTTTCTAGGTCATATTTTATTAAATGATTTGGAATTACTATTTTGTAAAATATTTGTCAAAATATCAACTCTTGCATAGGTACAAGGTGAAAGTTAGATATGACAAGAGTAAAAAGTCACGTTAGACTGCTGGATTTCTGGTGAAGCAAGCATTTAAATATTGAAATCAGGTGAATGCTTATTTAGAACTCCATATGTTCTATACTTGTGATAAAATTAGAAAGTTGTTAATATATTCACAAATAATAATCTGTGCATAGTGTCCAAAGGGTAAATGATTATAATGTAATTTTAAGGGAAATTGAGTGTCAGAGGACTATGATAAAACTTTTATTGGAAAATTTTAGAATTTCTTAAGAAAGAAAAATATGTATAATGGAAATCAAATATATTTGCTTTGAGTTGTTCGTGAAGTGACTTAGCACTCTTGGAGCATTTTTTGTTTTACTAATGCTGTTAAATCCCATCTGGTGTTTGTAAAGTCTTTTACTATCCCCTGCTGGGACAGGCAGACATTGGTTTGCATGACTGTGTGTTCCCAAAATATTTTTAAAAAGTATCTAGTGGATTTATACCAACTGTAGCAGGATGATAGAAGACCACATTTCCATTATAATGCCTTCAGAAATGGAGACAAATGTCATCAGGTCACAAAAGATCCATCAGTTTTACACTGTGTGACATTTGGGGAAGAATGTGAATGATTAGTGGTTTTCAAAAGTTGTTTGGAATTCAATATCCTGTGTAGATATTACTTGAAAAATATTTATAGGTTCTGAGTCAGTGAGATGCAATTTATTCCTCCGTGGAATTCATTCTAGTATGTGTGGAATATTGCCTTGAACCTTAGTTGTTCCTATATATTCCCTGGAAATATCATTATTGTCAACAAACAGGTTGTTCTGCCTCCTTGAGTGCTTTTTATTGTATTTTGACCACCCAACATCTCTGGAAATCAACAAGATCTTTGTGTAGAGAGAAAATAATTTAATTCAGCAAGAATTTATTGAATAATAGGGAGAAATGAAAAGGAATTAGACACCATCACTATCTTCAGACAATTTAGAGTCTAGATAAAAAAGAAGGTAAGCTAAGAGTCAGGAGAGCCAGATAAAAAACAAGGTAAGTTAAATTTCCAAAATGAAATATAATAAAGCTGTTCTAATAGTGATTAAATTTGATTGTGTGATTTAAAAAAAAAGCACCAGGGTGAAAATAAAACAGGCCTTAAAAGGTAAGTATACTTTTAATTTAAAGGAGGTGGTAGGTAGAGCTCAATAAAGGTAAAGTAAGTAGCACATGTTAAAATTTATTATATTCGGTGGGAATGTAAATTGATACATCCACTATGGAGAACAGTATGGAGGTTTCTTAAAAAACTACAAATAGAACTACCATACGACCCAGCAATCCCACTCCTGGGCATATACCCAGAGAAAACCAGAATTCAAAAAGAGACATGTACCACAACGTTCATTGCAGCACTATTTACAATAGCCAGGACATGGAAGCAAGCAAGTGTCCATCGACAGATGCATGGATAAAGAAGATGTGGCACATATATACAATGGAATATTACTCAGCCATAAAAAGATATGAAATTGAGTTATTTGTAGTGAGGTGGATGGACCTATAGTCTGTCATACAGAGTGAAGTAAGGCAGAAAGAGAAAAAAAAATACTGTATGCTAACACATATATATGGAAGCTAAAAAAAAAAAAAGGTTCTGAAGAACCTAGGGGCAGGACAAGAATAATGATGCAGATGTAGAGAATGGACTTGAGGACACGGCGGGGGGAAGGGTAAGCTGGGACGAAGTGAGAGAGTGGCATGGACTAATATATACTACCAGATGTAAAATAGATAGCTAGTGGGAAGCAGCCGCATAGCACAGGGAGATCAGCTCAGTGCTTTGTGTCCACCTAGAGGGGTGGGATAGGAAGGGTGGGAGGGAGACGCAAGAGGGAGGTGATATGGGGATATATGTATATGTATATCTGATTCACTTCGTTATAAAGCAGAAACTAACACACCATTATAAAGCAATTATACTCCAATAAAGATGTTTAAAAAATTTATTAGAAGTCAGAATGCAGTGGAAAGAATTGGTGGCTAGACATCTGAATTTTAATCTTGGCTCTGGAACTAACAGTGTAAACTTAGGCAATGCTCAGCTAACATTTATTGAGTACTTATTCTCAGTCACTGCTTTACCTCCTGGAGTTACAATGCTGCTGACAGTCAGGGTATCTAATAGTATGCATTTTAACTGGAGGAAATGCAAAGAAATAAATACAAAAATTAATGGAAAATAAGAAAACAGCAGGTAGTAACTAGTACTGTGATAAAATAAAACTGGGTAATGTGATAACAAGATAAGTGTGGGTTGCTTTAGGCTGTCATGAAAAAGGACCCATCTGAGGAGGAGGTGACATTTCAGCTGATACCTGAATGACAGTGAACTTTCCATGTGAAGGTCTGCGTAAAGATAGTTCCAGAGCAATAGCAAATGTAAATATCATCTTTCTATTCTTCAGTCCCCCAGACTCAAGAAGAAGAGATAGCAGGATGTAAACTGGAGGGAAGGCAGAATGATAACCAGGTTCTAATTAAAGAACTAGTAATAGGGCTAGTGAGTTTAACCACAGGGCTGGACCAAAGGCAGGGAAGCAGGTAGAGGTAGTATCATGGGTTGGTTGTAAGTAAGCACATTAAAATGGTTCCTCCATATGTTTATATTTTGCTGTATATCAAGGTCTGATCAGTGATATTTCAAACATTATTGAGCTGACTGATCTTTTGCTTTCCCAGTAGTTCTTCCGATATCTTTTCATTATAATATCACGTTAATCCATTACCTGCCTTTAAAAAGTGGTTAGTTGTTGCCACATCTTGAAAATGTGTTGCAGAAATAGTTGCTTTCTCTGCTGCCTCTGATTTGGAATGTGATTTGTGTTGACTTTTATGGATGGAGAAGAGGAATGAAATGAATTATGTGATAAAAGGGCACTGGACTGGGAGCCAGGCGTATTGAGTTTTAGACAGTCCCAGCTCTGGCAGCTGTGTGACCTGGGATAAGACACGTAATGTCTTTGGGCCTTGGTTTTCTTATTTGTATAACTAGTGAGTTAGATGATCTATATGATTGAACATTCTGTAGTATGCTAAAATCCAGCCCACGGGAAGACTATAGAATGTAATTTGAAATACTCATTTACAATAGTCTGTGTTATCAGTGGGTTGGCAATGGCTGCAAATAATAGTGGAAAGCACACACTGAAAGTAGCTTTAAGAATAGGGGAAATTTTATGGCTGAGTAATATTCCATTGTATTACTCAGCCATAAAAAGAAATGAAACTGAGTTATTTGTAATGAGGTGGATAGACCTGGAGTCTGTCATACAGAGTGAAGTAAGTCAGAAGGAGAAAACCAAATACCGTATGCTAACACATATATATGGAATCTAAGAAAAACAAAATGTCATGAAGATACTAGGGGTAGGATGGGAATAAAACACAGACCTACTAGAGCATGGACTTGAGAATATGGGGACGGGGAAGGTTAAGCTGTGAGGAAGTGAGAGAGTGGCATGGACATATATACACTACCAAATGTAAAATAGATAGCTAGTGGGAAGCAGCCGCATAGCACAGGGAGATCAGCTCGGTGCTTTGTGACCACCTAGAGGTGTGGGATAGGGAGGGTGGGAGGGAGACATAAGAGGGAGGAGATGTGGGGATATATGTATATGTATAACTGATTCACTTTGCTATACAGCAGAAACTAACACACCATTGTAAAGCAATTATACTCCAATAAAGATGTTAAAAAAAAAGAATAGGGGAAATTTACTATAACATAAGAAAAAGATTCTGAGGTAGGTTGGATCCAGGTTGGGTTAATAATATTTATTACCTCCTAGGATTATTATGGTTATTCTATGAGGTGATAATGTTATTATCCCTACTTTACAGATGTGTCAGCTGAAAGCAAGAAAATTAATGCATTCATCCATGGTCACAAAGCCAGCAAGTGGCAGTGCAAGGTTTTACCCTCCCAGGCTGTCAGACTCCGGACCATATTCTTAGATGCCCTGTCGCCTCCTTTTGGCCGCTAAATCAGGATGCTTTAAATTACATTGTTTGCTTTGTTGACTGATTATCAAGATTAAGTGGAAAACCATGTGGAAACTTGAAAAATAGTCACCAGATTGACTACCAAGTATCAGGCTGTGGGCAGGGAGAGCTGATCCTTGATCTTGTGACTGCAGAAAGGTTTCTATTTTTACATGCAGTGAGAGCTTTTGGACGCTAGAGGACACTTTGCAGACTATGTACATACTTCAGGACAGCAACTGCCTTCACGGAGCTTAAGTCTTCAGGCAGCACCATGTTTGTTAGGGTTTTTTTTTTTTTCGGTACGCAGGCCTCTCACTGCTGCGGCCTCTCCCGTTGTGGAGCACAGGCTCCGGACGCGCAGGCTCGGCGGCCACGGCTCACGGGCCCAGCCGCTCCGCGGCACGTGGGATCTTCCCGGACCGGGGCACGAATCCGCGTCCCCTGCATCAGCAGGCGGACTCTCAACCACTGCGCCACCAGGGAAGCCCCAGCACCATGTTTTATGGCCTCAGAAAAGAGGCTACTTTTACATCTGGCTACTGCTCCAGTTCTGTGTAGAGGCCATGTTGGGGTCTTATCTTTGTTTCAGGGCAGCCCCCATGTCGGAGTCGTCTTCCAAATCTCAGTATGGGCTCCCTCAGCCCTTATGGCCTTTCCCCTTTTCACCCAAGGTACCTATTCTGCAGGTAATGCTCCAAATATTGTACTTTCTAGTTAGGCTAAATGTCCCCATCTCCCCATTGGCACATCGGCTTCAGGTAACAACTGCCTGTGTTCTACATTTAGTTAAAATGAATTATGGTTTTCACTCATTCCTCTGCTCTTGCGTAATCATAATAACTTAACTATTAGAAAAAAAATCCTAGCCTCGGCTAGTGTTCGTTTTATTGTTCCTTTGTTTATAAGTTAATTTTAGGTTTGTGCATATCGATATTAGTTCGTATAATTTTAAAAAAAATCTTTTTTTTTTAAACAAAGTCTTCAACACATATGGGTGCTTAAAATGCCATTAAATGATGAAGTTGATTAATTATTCATAGTTAAAATGCAACAGGACAAATTTAAACAAGAAATACAAAGTTTTTCTGGATAATAGACAATTTAATTTACAGGTTCTTAAATATGCTTGCCACACAGTCATAGGGTAGAGAGGACAGCGTGACAGTAGAAGTCCTGCTGTGTCACTTCAGTGGGTGATGATGTGAGGAGAGCCGGGGGCAGGATGGAGAGCAGCCATGCTCTTCTAGCCTTGCAGCTGGATCAGCCTGGAGGAAGGAAATTCTCAGCTATTGATGCCAGTACTGAGCTAGGTTTTTAAAATGAACTACCTTCCCATTGTTAAAAATTGTAGCATAGATTTATACTTAGAGTGCTTGAAGATATGGTGTCTATGAAATTATTATTGGGATACTTTGTGAAGATAAAAGTATAAATTTTTAATATATTTATAATTTATGAAATGTATAGGAACCTATTACAATAGATCTTATATACTTTTCTTTTAAATTCAGGCATGAAGTGGGACATTATTATACCTTAATTCTTAATTCCATTTGTTTTTAAAGGCCTAGGCCTTCTGTTACACCTATTTACCACCACTTATTACATGGCTTTGCAGGTCAACTTGTCTCTTTCCTCCACCAGACTCTTTCCTTAACTGTTGTTGTCTTTAGTAGACAAGAGGGTTTGGAGAAGCTTCCTGTTGCAAACACCTCACTAGTTGTTTGGTAGGAGAGTTAACTTGCTGTTGGTATAACGGCACATCCAAGCACAACAGAGGGTAATGGATTGTTTCCCAAGGTGAGGGGCAGGTACCATGAAGAGGTACACGTACAGGACTCCTCAGTCTGTTTGATATGATCATAAGCTATAATGAACTTAAAAACAGATAGTAAGTAAATCATTCCTTTTGAGTTTTCTTTCGATTCTTCTAATTAGTTCAAAAGAAAGGCTTAGTTTGGCATTAATCACACTTACAACATCTAACACTTTGAATCTCTCATTTGAAGAAGGGGACTAGGTCTCACACTCAGTCTTTGCAGGTACTTATGTAGCATTAAAGTCTCCTTCTTGTTCTTTTTTAAACCTTTAAAAATAAAGTTTTTTTTAAAGAGTTGATTTTAAAGAAAAATATAAGTAAATAGTTATACAGAAATACAGATTGTCTACAAATATTTCAACCATGTGAAACTCATATCTGACTGATAAAAGCTTGTGAAACATTGATGTAATTGTGTAAGGGCACAGCCTTTGGACTTGAATACTGTCTCTTCCATTTCATCCGTGAGGTATGTGGGCATGAAATTCTCTCTAAGGCCTGGTCTCAACTCTAGAATGGGTTGATAACAGTACCTATATCATAGGGTTATTTTGAGGATTAAAGGACATTTAATATTAAGTTCTTAGCACATTGTAAGTCAAAGGGTGTTAGCTTCCTCTACTTCTACTACTATTTCTGTTACCACCATTACTTTTATCTGTATTTTTGGTCAAATCATATACAGATTTTGAGCAGCAATTAAAAATGACAAATAATAGGGATCTACTTTCATCACTATAGCTTTATTTTTATGAGCACAATAAGGCCCTCTACTTCCCTTTAGATAACTTAGTGACTAAAATATATTGAATTATGATTGATAAGGTTAGTGAGATCTCTGAGGATAGTAAGTGTAAAGTATGGGGGTGGATGGTAGAGCAAGGAAAATTGAAGAAGGAAAACACAAAATCAGGATAACTCTTGGGCTGACCTTGAGGAAATGAGTCTAACTCCTCTAGGAATCCAGACAACTGATTTGTAATAGTTTTTATTCTCCCTATTTTAGGTAGATTTTATTTCTCCTGTATGAAACTTAAGGACATTTCTTTAAACATTTGTTCTATTTTATTATAATATTCAAAAGTTTTCTATATTAATTGAGTATAGGTGATCTATAACAAAGTGCATTGTGCCTTTTAGAGTCAAATAATTAGAAAAGTAAATCCATGAAGCAGCATAGTATAATGATTTTCTGCTCCGTTGATAGAGTGGATACGGCCTGTATCCACTCAAAAGAAGAAGTGAATTTATTATCCCAGGTAATAGACTGCAGTTTTATTATTCAATACTTATAATATAATTTATTATAAGGTGAGTTAATTAAAATGATATAAATAGCATGCTAAGGCCATCCAATGGGAAAAGGACAGTCTTTTCAACAAATGATGTTGGGAAAACTGTATATTCACATGTGAAACAATAAATTTGAACCCTTACCTTACACCATATATAAAAATAACTTGAAATGGATCAAGTGGACCTAAATGTGATCAATGGACCTAAATGAGAGAGCTAAAACTCTTAGAAGAAAACATAGGGCAAAACCTCATGACATTGGATTTTGCAATAATTTCTTGGATATGACATCAAAGCCATAGGAGATAAAAGAAAAAGTAGTAAGTTGGACTTCATCAAAATTTTAAAGTTTTGTGCATCCAAGGAAATTATCAACAGAGTGAAAAGGCAATCCTTGGAATGGGAGAAATTTTTGCAAATCATATATCTGATAAGGGATTAATATTCTGAATATGCAAAGAAAGATCTTCTACAGTTCAACAACAGCAAAATAACCCAATTAAAAAATGGTCAAAGTGAGGATGATTATAATTTTTGTGACTTTCTGTTTGAATAAAAAAAAAAAATGGTCAAAGGACTTGAATAGACATCTCTCCAAGGAAGATATACAAATGGCCAATATGCACATGAAAAGATGTTCAACATCACTAATCACTAGGGAAATGCAAATCAAAACCACGGTGAAATGCCACTTTACACACATTAAGATGACTATTATTAAAAGAACCAACCAAACAGAAATAATAAGTGTTGACAAGGGTGTGGAGAAATTAGAACCTTTGTGTGTTATGGGTGAGAATATAAAATGGTATAGCTGCTGTAGAAAACAGTATGGAAATCCCTCAAAAAATTAAACATAGAATTACCATATGATCTAGAATTCCACTTCTGGTTACACACACAAAAGAAATGAAAGCAGAGAGTGGAACAGATATTTGTACACCCATTTTTATAGCAGCATTATTCACAATAGCCAAAAGGTGGAAGCAACCCAAGTGGCCCCTGATGGTTGAATGGAGAAGCAAAATAGGACACATACATAAGATGGAATATTATTCAGCATTAAAAGGGAGGGAAATTCTGACACATGTGACAACATGGATGAAGGACATTATGCTAAGTGAAATAAGCCAGTTACAAAAGGATAAACATTGTACGACTTCATTTATATGAGGTCCCTAGAGTAATCAAATTCATAGAGACAGAAAATAGAATGGCGGTTCCCAGGGGCTGCAGGGGTGAGGAAGGGAAGTTAGTGTTTAATGGGTACAGAGTTTCATTCACCCAATCCCAACCTTCCCCAAACTCTCAATGTATTATAGCAGCAACTTGAAGTCCAAATAATCTAATCTCACCTAACTCTCATTAGCTCAGAGTCGCAGATCTCATAATCTAACCAGATATGTGAGATGCTCATCTCTGATCCATCCTGAGGCACAATTTCTCTCTATTTATGAGCCTGTGAAACTCGAGAAACAATTAGCTGGTGCTAAAATACAGTTGTGAGACAGGCATGGGATAAAAGTTATAGACCTTCTCTCTCAAAAAGGGAGAAAAATGGAAAAACAAAAGGGGTCACCAGTCCCAAGCAATTTTGAATCCAGGGCAGGTGACAGTGTGTTCTAAGGCCTTGGAACAATCCAGTGTGGTTTTTGGTTCCACCCTCTGGGCTTGGGCCTCCAACTCTGGAGTTGTCATTTTTTCCATGAAGGGTAGCATGTACTTGGAACTGAATAGTTTTGTCAGTTTGTTTTCTGCTTGTGGAAAACCTTTCATTCGTCCTCTCTCTGTCCAAACTGGTTCTGCTTGTCCAGATTGGTTCTGTTTGTATAAAATTCTCAAGAATCTTGTGGGTCTCTCGTGTATGTGTTGGAATTTATTCCATGAAACAAGAGGTTCTTCCACAGATCTTTCCTAGATAAACCCATCCTTATTTTTGGCTTTTGTTGAGCTGGCTGGGGAGGATCTATGAACTACATATTTAAATTTTTCAAAATACTCCAACATTTTGACCCTTCTAAGGAACTAGCAATACATATTACACACATATGAATGCTTATTTGAGGCATGATTAATATTCAATAAAACTTATAAATTTTAAGTAAACAGTTTGATGGATTTTAGCATGTGTATGCATCCTTGTAACTACCCACATCACACTACAGAACATTTTAATTTTCCTAACATTCTTTGGTGTTGTTTCACAGATTCCTTCAGCAACTTCCCAGAGGCAATGATTATTCTGATCTCTATCACCATAGATTAGGTTGGCCAGTTCTTGAATCTCATGTAAATGAACTCCACTGTATATACTCTTTTGTGTCTAACTTCTTTGGCTCAAAGTAATATTTTTGAAACTCATCCCTGTGTGCTTGCAGTGTGTGTGTGTGTGTGTGTGCCCTTTTTCATTGCCAAGTAGTTTTCTATTGGCTAAGTTGGGAGAGTGAAGCCAAGAAAAATTTCTGTTGGATTGGATGTAGGATGTGAGGGAAAGAGGAGAATCAAGATGATCCCAAGGTTCCTGGCCTGAGAAACTAGAAGTTGCTCTTCACAGATATGAGGAAAACTGTGAGGGGAGTGGGTTGGAGGGCAGGGAGTTTAAACTGTCAGGCACTCAGTCTAATGGAGATGTTGAGTAAGCAGTTGGGTGTATGAGTCTGGAGTTTAGAACTAGTGTTATAAATTTCGGCATCCCTGGCTTTTTGATGGTCTTTAAAGCCCTGAAAGTTGAAGTGATCTATGTATAGAGAGACGACTGAAGAAGAAGTGCTGCAATATTCCAGTTAAGTGTTAAGAGATCAGGAAGTTGAGGAGGAACCTGCAATGGTAATGGCGAACGATGAATCTATGAAGTAAGAGGAAAAGCAGTAGCATTGCTATCCTGAAAGCCATGTTAGATTCCTATGAGGCATTATAACAATGCTAAATATTTATTTTGTGTTTAATTTATTTTAACATAAAATCACTTTTAAGGTTCTTAAAAAGTTTATAAACAACTGCATTAATACTGTTTTTCCAGGACTACAACTAGGGAACTGGTGGCTATTACAAAAGTGGTCAACAAATTCTATCACTAATAATTTTGAAATGACTAAGGATCTATTAATCAATATTCTTTTATGGTGACTGCTTACTTTGGACTTCAATTTGATACTTGGGCTTTGTTAGTCCCTGAAACTGAGCTTCTCTCGTGAGAAAATTGGCCGTGGTAAGCTTCTCGGGAAACAGATTATAGAACTAGAGACCCAAGAAAAATATCTGAAATCCATACAGCATCAAATAGAGGTTTTAAAAAAGTCTTGTAATTCCACATGAATGAACAGGCCGTGTGTTTAGACATCCCTCAACTTTTAGAGAGAGTAGGGAGTTTCTCTTTAAATCTCACCCTAAAAGTTAGGATTTAGCTGGAATAAACTTAAATGATGCACCTGGATAAGCTAAGTCTGGTCTAATTTCCACCCCAATATCCACTAACAGTCAGCCAAATGACATCCCAGTTGTTCTGAGTTTCTCCCAAGCAGTGATTGTCAGCTCTGCTTATATCATTGCTGGCTTTGGTTTTCTAATGAGAATAAATGACTCCTGGAACTAGGTAGCTACCATTAAATTTTGTTTTTGATGTGATTGTAAGCAAATTATAACCATAGAGCCTTGTATTACTTATGATACATTTATGGAACTTTTGATGCTAGTGATGAGAATACCATGTGTGCTAGTCTGATGGCATAAAACTGTAAGTGGGAAATTATACACCAAGTCATATTCTTCATCCTAAACATTTTTCAGATTTCCCAGAGCTGTTTAACACAATGGTGCTATGTGACCTTCATGCCTTTAGAGAGGAAATGATATAGAAAATGACTCTTAGCAGATTGACTGATGACTTGCTAATGATGGCAGTGTAACCTGTCCTAATGGAAGAGTTGTCAGCAGCATTTCAGATGTCTGACCACATGGTGCTGTGGTCTCTGTTACAGTTTCTGGTTGGTTTGGTTGGCAAATGCCTGCTTTTTTAAACTGGCTTTTGGAGGTAGGTGAAAAGGGCATTAAATTCCCTGGAAGAGCTTTCCCTCCTGTTTTAAATATGATTAGAAAATATTTTTTATTTATTGAGAGTGAAGTCATGGCCAGATAAAGATCTGAGCAGTGAACTAATCAGCATGAAATTTATGTATGATTAACCAATAGATGCCTTTTTGTATTATCTTTTTGCTTAGTTTTCTCTGTGTGTGTGTGTGTGTGTGTGTGTGTGTGTGTGTGTGTGAGAGAGAGAGAGAGACAGAGAGACAGAGAGACAGAGAGACAGAGAGAGAGAAGGATGTGTGTTCTGGAGATGTGGAAAGTTGCTTTCTTTTATGCAAATATTGAATATCAAATATGGAATTGACAAGGATTTTTTCCACTCCAAAGATGTGGGGACTCAAAATGTATTAAAAAAAAAACAAACCCATAGTCAATGCTGATTAGATTATTTGTAGGTCTTGTATTTTTACAAGGTTTAACTGCCTGGCTCAGAGCAGTTGATCAGTACATACTCATTGAATTTAACTGGGGAATTAAGTTAGGCTGGGCTAGAAATCTCATCATCATTAATCAGTTTCTTTTGCTAGTTTATTAATTAATTCACCTATTCACTTATTTTTATAGTTGATACCTGACAGCAACTATAAAATATACTGTATTTTATAGTAGAGTATAGTTGAGTGTGCTAGGTCTTGTGAGGAAATATAAGGAATTTGATATGGACCTTGATTTCTAAAGGGTTTATAATTTCAAGTGGGAGATGATATATATGCAAGGAACCAGAAAATAAAGTAGAAAATTATTACAATTGGAAAAGATATTCTGAGTTCCAGGTTTATAAGTTCCAAGCTCACAGATTTTTGAACCCAAAATGGTAAGCTGAAGGCCACCTGTGAACATTTATTTATCTTTATTTACCTGTTAAAAACTCTTTAAAAATGATGTATACAGAATTTTTATTTATTTATTTAAAATTATTTGTTTATTTATTTATTTTTGGCTGTGTTGTGTCTTTGTTGCTGCGTGCTTGCTTTCTCTAGTTGTGGTGAGTGGGGGCTACTCTTCGTTGTGGTGCATGGGCTTCTCATTGTGGTGGCTTCTCGTTGCGGAGCACGGACTCTAGGCACACAGGCTTCAGTAGTTGTGGCTCGTGGGCTCAGTCATTGTGGATCTTCCTTGAAAATATGAATGTGAAAACTTAATATATGATAGTAAAAACCAGTTCCACTAGTTACACACCTCATATACAGTGGTATAGAACTTGTATATCTATAGTTTAAAGCATAAATTATTTTAGCCCTTTTTCAGATGACTATAATACTGTTTCTCTATCCCCATGGTCAAAATTTGGCAAAGGGAAATGAGAAAACCCAGGAGGTAAAAGCACAATTAAAACCATTTTAAGTTGGAAAATGTGTTCAAATTTTTAGTTTAGTTTGGAGCTTAGTGTTATATTGGCAAGAAATTCTATCTCCCAAAATAAAGTTTTCGATTTCTTTATTAATAAAAACACCATTAGACATTGTGTTGCCCAAGTAGCAGATCCGGTAGAAATGTTCAAACATCACACTTAGCAGAGAAACCTTAGAAGCCTTCCCTTTAAGGTCAGTAACAAACAAGGACGCCTGCTATGACCCTTTCTGTTCAACAAAGGACTGTATGTCCTGGCCAATGAAAGATGAGAAGTAAGAGAAATAAGGGTTAAGACTAGAAAGGAGGAGACAAAACTGTCCATATGTGTAGATGATTTAATTATTTATATAGAAAACTCAAGAGAATCAACAGACAAGCTATTAACGCTAAAAAGAGAGTACAGCATGGTTGATTGAGCTCAAATCAATAAGCAAAAACCAATAGAATCCTTTTACACCAATAGCCAGTTAGAAAAAGTAGTAGACCATAATATGATATTTACAATTGTCAAAAGGAAATAAATAAAATATATAGGAACTGACTTAAAGATGCAAAAGTTGGGCTTCCCTGGTAGCACAGTGGTTGAGAGTCCACCTGCCGATGCAGGGCACATGGGTTCGTGCCCCGGTCCAGGAGGATCTCCCACATGCCATGGAGTGGCTGGGACCGTGAGCCATGGCCACTGAGCCTGTGTGTCCCGAGCCTGTGCTCCGCAACGGGAGAGGCCACAATGGTGAGAGGCCCGCGTACCGTAAAAAAAAAAAAAAAAAAAAAAAAAAAAAAAAGCAAAAGTTGTTATGGATAATATTTAAAAACTTTTTTAAAGGACACAAAAATAGACTGGTGTAGGAAAAACTAATGTTATATGTCAATTGTATCTCAATGAAACAGAAACAAAAAAACCCCGGGCTTCCCTGGTGGCACAGTGGTTGAGAGTCCGCCTGCCGATGCAGGGGACACGGGTTCGTGCCCTGGTCCAGGAAGACCCCACATGCTGCAGAGCGGCTAGGCCCGTGAGCCATGGCCGCTGAGCCTGCGCGTCCGGAGCCTGTGCTCCGCAACGGGAGAGGCCACAACAGTGAGAGGCCCGCGTACCGCAAAAAAATTAAAAAATAAAAATAAAAAAATAAACAAAAAACCCCATCAGCAGTGAATTGGGCACATACAAATCCACACATAGCCAAACCAATTCTTAAAAAGAAGAACAATGTGGAGAATATCTTACCAGATATTAATACATGTTACCAAGGTATAGTAATTCAGTGTGATACTGGTTCTAGAAATGCCAAATAGACAAAGAATAGGATATGATCTAAGACAAATCCATGTGTGTATGGGAACTTGATGAGTTGTTGGTAGATCACTGAGGAAACTGGAGAAACAGGATTTTGAAAACTGACAAAATATGTGGAGAAAAAACAGCCACAACATCATACAAAAATAATCTCTCATTGGAATAAAGATCGAACAGTAAAAGACAAAACTATAAAGCTATTATAAGGTAATGTTGGAGAAAGTCTTTGTAAAAACAGTGGGAAAGGATTTCTTAAATGAGGTGAAAAAAAAAGCACAGACCATAAAAAAATGGTATAATTGATGACATGAAAATTAACGATTTCATGTTTTGTGTAAGAAACTATCAACACAATGGGAGAAGATGTTTGGGATGTGAACAACCAATAAAGGGTTAAAACATAATATAAAGTGACAATTCACAGAAGGGGAAAACTAAAATACCTAAAAAGCAAATGAAAAGAAGCTCGATTGGGTAACTGCAAATTAAAACTTTGTGCACGAGAATGGCAATAATAAAGAGAGTTGGATAATATCAAGTACTGCCAAGGCTGTGGGAATCAAGAACCCTTCATCATTGCTGGATGGGTATACGTTTGTGCAGCCATTCTGAAGATTTAGGGACATAAGGAGGATTTAGGGACATGGCATGTGTACAAACCCATTGCCATAACACTTCTGTGACTGGATATAACCCCCAGAGGAAATCTTGCACAGGGGAACAAGGAGACATGGATGAGAATAATCTTTTCAGTATTGTTTGTGATAGAATTTTCTAAACTTACTGAATACCTACTTCTTTTACTCTTAGAACATCTAATTGGACTGGAATTCTGTAGCAAACACTAGGGAAACAGTGATTTTAGTGAATAGTTTTTTTTTTTTTTTTTTTTTTGCAGTACGCAGGCCTCTCACTGTTGTGGCCTCTCCCATTGCAGAGCACAGGCTCCGGTCGCGCAGGCTCAGCGGCCATGGCTCACGGGTCCAGCCGCTCCGCGGCATGTGGGATCTTCCCGGACCGGGGCACGAACCCGTGTCCCCTGCATTGGCAGGCGGATTCTCAACCACTGCGCCACCAGGGAAGCCCGAGTTCTTTTTTTTTAATTAAAAAAATTTTTATTGGAGTATAGCTGCTTTAAAATATTGTGTTAGTTTATACTGTATAGCAAAGTGAATCAGCTATATGTATACATATATCCCCTCGTTTTTGGATTTCCTTCTCATTTAGGTCACCACAGAGCACTGAGTAGAGCTCCCTGTGCTGTATAGTAGGTTCTCATTAGCTATCTATTTTATACATAGTATCAATAGTGTATATATGTCAAACCCAATCTCCCAATTCATCCCACCCCCACTTTCCTCCTTGGTATTCCATACATTTGTTCTCTATGTCTGTGTCTCTATTTCTGCTTTGTAAATAAGATCTCTATACCAATTTTTTCAGATTCCACATATATGCATTAATTTGTTTTTCTCTTTCTGACTTCACTCTGTATGACAGTCTCTAGGTCCATCCATGTCTCTACAAATGACCCAATTTTGTTCATTTTTATGGCTGAGTAATATTCCATTGTATATATGTAGCACATCTTTTTTATCCATTCCTCTGTCGATGGACATTTAGGTTGCTTCCATGTCCTGGCTGTTGTAAATAGTGCTGCAATGAACATTGGGGTGCATGTATCTTTTTGAATTATGGTTTTCTCTGGGTATATGCCCAGTAGTGGGATTGCTGGGTCATATGATAGTTCTATTTTTAGTTTTTTAAGGAATCTCCATATGGTTCTAGTGAGTAGTTCTTAAATTTAAGGTCATGCCCAATTAGAATGTCAATGAGCGTAAGTACATTTCTACATCACTATCAAACAAGATCAGCTTGTATGGCATAAAATGATCTATTTAGTACAAAATAGAATTGTACTCAATAAAAGTGCTCTAGACTTGTGCAGTATTTAAACCATACCAAATGTAATTTATCATAGTTTGAGAGTTTGCTAAACTGTCAAACATAGTAACAGAGTTTGTTGTCTCTCTCTCCGATTATCTAAGGTGGAGAGTGAAGAGACCATTTAGTTCTGAGAGCTGTAGCAATTATGGGGATGATTATGCTTTAGAAAGATACTACCAAGTTGAGAATTTCTTTAAATAGAAATGGAGTATTTGTGGAGCCATTTTTAAATATACCATCTAACATCATGTTAAACAGGATCTTAGCTAATATATGTATACAAATTAAGATTATGGACCAAATGGATATGGCTTGTATATCTGGAAAATGAGATTGCTAATGTTAATTTTTTTCTTTATACATTTCTGTATCAAGTAAATCTTTTATAACTAGTATTTACTGATTTTTAATCAGAAACACAACAAATCTTTTTCCTTTTGAAAATAATTTGCGTATTAATTTCTCTAACAATGTAAAGAAAATAGTAACTATTTTCATCCTCCATATAAGTTGAGGAATGTATTACACTTTCAATTCCTTCTCCTATCTCATCCCACTTTTGAGTTTTGTCAAAAGAATCTGGATTTTTAGATCCAGAATATTATTACTAATGTTTTTTAGCATCTTGTGTCATATCTTTTAAGACATATATTTTTTACTTTTGAACAGTTTTATGGCAATATTAACAACAATTAGGTAATATATTATGTTTCATTTCAGGATCTATTGCTATGTAACAAACCACTCCAAAAGTTAGTGTCTTAAAAAACAGCAATTTGTTATTACCTCTCAGAGTTTTCTGGGCTGATGGGGCTTATTTGGGTGGTTCTCGCTTGAGGTCTCTCATGTGTTTACAGTTAGATAGAGGCTGAGATTGGAGTCATTTGAAGGCTCAACTGGGCTAGATGTCTGGGGCGCTTCATGGCCCTCTATGTGGCCCCTCTCTCTAGCAGAACTGCTGGTCCTTCCTATACAGGGAGCTCAGAGCTCCGAGAGGAAGGAAGCAGAAGCTGCCAGGTCAGTTAAGGGCTTTGTCTGGACCAAGCATAGTGTCGTGTTTATAGCGTTCTACTGGCCACAACAGTCACAGGTCTAACCCAGAGGCATGATTGTGGAGAAATTGATTCTACCTCACTGCCAGGGAGCAGCAAGGCCACATCACTGAAGAGTTTGTGGGAAGGGAGATAATGTTGCAGCTGCCTTTCAAAACTTATCACAGTTGTTCATTTATTCTTTTGTTCTGCTTTTTCCATCCTTAAAATACTTTGATTCAAGTCTCGGTTGGAATACTTCTTAGCGTAATTATTTCACAGAACTGATATACTACCTGAATCTTTATAAAACTTTTTGTCCTTAGATGTGAATGAATTCAGAATCCTTGGATCACAGCCTTTGTCTTTAAAAGCATCCAAAGCATGTAGTGTTGTAGAGGAGATGTCTGTTTCTAAACATTTTTCTCTTCATGCATTTTCTCTTCCCTTCTCACCTCCCATTCCCTGTCTGGTCTGGGTATATGTAGTTTTCTTTTCCTAAAGACCTCAAATTCATTGATTTTATCAGTAAATATCTAGGTTTATTTCTTTCTACGTAAATGTGACCTGTCATTCATTAATCCATTTGGGCTGAAGAAACAAACCTTCTCATAAGGAAAAGTTGTTCCATAATTTCTAATTTCTATGATAAAGTAATGATTTACTTTATATGTTCTACTTCTACACAGAGTTCCTATTATTAGCAAATTCTACTTTGTGGATTTGTTCTCCATATCTCTTATTTTTGCATCTTAATAAAACAAATTTACATATTCAATTTTCTATAGTAACCTCATATAAAAATTGATATCTTGTGGTAATAATGATTTTGAATAAAACAATATTTATGTACTTTAGGTTATTCCTTTTTCATAGATACAGTGTATTTTCAACTCTTGCTTGGAATACAGGTAAAACATTTGTAATGCTGTCTCCCATTTCTTTCAGAAAAGTCTGTTTAGAGGGAAATGTTTACCTAGTGCTTCAGATCCCTAGCCCTCTTTCAAACTACTAAATAATGTCTTAAGTTGAGTGATCTTTCTCTTTTTTGCAAATTCCCACACTCGGGATGCAGGGGTTGATGTTTCCCCACCATTTGGAGTTATGAATTTTGTAGATTATGTGGATTGCCATTCAAATCCTTTAGATACTAACAAAAGAATAAAATACTTGTTTGTTGTCGTTACTAGTTCAGAGGCTGGTGGGTGGAGGAAAGGTGGTTTGGCACCTTGTCCCTTTCAGGTTTCAATTCTAATGCCACCTCTTCAGAGAGAGCCCATCATTGACCCTTTTATCAAAAATGATCTATCGCAATTTTTCTCCCTCTCAAGGGCTGGCAAACTACAGTCCACAGGCTAACTGGCACACTGCCCGGTTTTGTAAATGACATTTTATTGGAACATAGTCATACCCATTCATGTATGTTTTGCCTGTAGCTCCTTTTGTGTTGCAATAGCAGAGTTGAGTCGTTGCAACAGAGGCCATTTGGTCTGCAAAGCCTAAAACATTTACTGTATGTCCCTTCAACAGGAAAAATTCTCTTACACCTGCTCTGTCTCATCATCCTGTTTGTCTCCTTTATGCTGTGTATCACACTTGTAATTGTCTTATGTATTTCTTCGGTTATTTGTTATCCATCCCCACAGGGATGAAAGGTCTGTGAGATCAGATACTTAGTCTGCCTCTTCATCTATCTCTGTATCTCCCATCCTGGCACACTGTTTGAAACGTGATATTTGCTGAATACATAAATGAAATAGATTTTTAAAATGTTATATTGACCTTCTCATTTCACTGGGAATTTGAGAGCAGGATGGGGGGAATTAAATGTATCTTGGCTCACTTAACGTATTAAATTGGAAGTAGGTAACAGGAATGTTAGGGTATGAAACAAAGAAAATTAAAATGGAAGGTTCAGATAAAGGAGCCTAAGAGCTATGAAGAAACCCGTGGAGAGTGGTGCCCAAAAGTCAGGAGCAGAGGATTTCAAAGGCAGGGAGTAAAAAACTTTGCCAAATGCTATACCGAGGCATCAGATTTAAAAAGTCTTAAAAATTGCCCTCTGGATTACAAAGAGCCCATTATGACATTGTTTCAGTGCAGTGGCTGCAAGCTGTATTAATTTGCTAGGGCTGCCATCACAAACTACCACAAACTCAGTGACTTAAAATAACAGAACTTTATTCTGTCACTGTAGAGAATAAGTCAGAAGTCTAGAAGCTAGAGGTCTGAAATCAGAGTGTCAACAGGGCCATGCAGACTGGAGCGGAGGATCCTTCCTTGCCTCTTCCTAACTGCTGGTGGTTGCCAGCAATCCTTGGTGTTCCTTGGTTTGTTGATATATCACTCCAACCCCTGTTTCCATTCTCACATGGTATTCTTTAGGTGTGCCTCAGTGTTGCTATGCTTCCATATGGCCTTCTTATAAGGACACCGGATATTGGATTTAGGGCCCACTCTAATCCAGTATGACCACATCTTAACTTAATCTCATCTGCAAAAACCCTATGTCCAAATGAGGTCATATTTATAGGTACTGAGGGGTTAGGATTTCAACATATCTTTTTTGGGGGACACAATTAACCCACAATGGGGGCCAAAGTCAGGTGGCAGGGGGCTGAGAAGTTAATGCTGCAAGTAAATAAAGACAATAAAATCTTCAAAAATCTTGGTAGTGAAGAGAAGGAGAGAAGTAGAGCAGTAGTTATATATAGAGAGACAGGTTTTAGGGAGATGTGTGAAGGGCTAAGAGGAAGATGCACTAGAGGGAAAATGAAAAGATACAGGAAAGAGAAAACATGAATATACTGAAGAACATGAGAAGGCAGGAGAGGACTGTGGTTGACACTGTTACTTCTCCCTCAGTATCCATTCTTCCTCTCTCTGCTTCCCTTGATTTTTAGCTATGTTCATTTAATTGTTCATATTAGGAATAAATTTCCTAGCTTCTTTTGCAGCTACGTGGGCCTTATGATTAAGTTCTGGCCAACAAGAGGGAAGCCAATGCATTGTTTGTTGACTGGAATGCATACACATTGGCTGGAGCTCAGTAGTTATCTTGGACCATGAGGTGGAAGCCGTGTGTTGAGAATAATGGAGACACATGTCAAAAGGAACCATATCTCTGATGATTGTGGAGATATTATATTAGCCTTGATTTGCTTATGTAAGGTCTTAATTTTTACAAAAGGGAAATACATTTTGTTTATTTCCTTCCCTTGTAGTTGAACTTAATTGTGACTGAACATAGATAGATCTAGAGCATGGTGTGAAGATTAGGCTCAGTTCAAGCAGAAGATAACCTAATTCACTGAAATGGGAGGGAAAGATGGAATAATGGTTGTGAATATAGATGCACTGCTAAATAGATGGTAGGAAGTTTAGGAGTTCCTGTCTTAAGGCACTGATTTTCTCTGTAAGTTAAATGGAGAAATTAGTTGTTGAGAACAGCAGAAGAGAGATTTTAGTAGAGCAGGTTTGAGGTTTAAGGTAGATAGTGAAGATTTAACAAGAAGTTGTGAGGCATGAGAGAGCTAATAAGTAAGGGTTTGGGAGTGTCATTGAGATTAGAGACTACATAATTATAATAGTCAAGTGAATTCCTCTTGTAGTGTTCTGTGGGATGGAAGAAGGTTCACAGTAAAGGATCAACGACTAGACTTATGCTTTATGGGAATAAATAAGGGACCAGGGGACTTAGCTACTATCAATTTGACATTTTCTATATGGTAGGTGGACTACACAAACATGCCAAAATGCAACAATTCAGACCTCACTCCAACTGTGAAAGGAACCAGCTTGGAAGATTTGGCCCTCGAAGAAATCTCCTGAACACAATGGCAGAGTGTGTGGGGAAATGGGTGGGTACCACTTCTGAACATGTTGAGAAGTGAAGAAATGCCCTAACATTTCATAGTTTATACCATTATTGCCATCTTTAAGACAAAGGGAAATAAATCTAACAGGGCAGGTAACTCACTGCTGCTCCATGCTTAATTCTATTCAGAGTTATTAGGACTTTTGTTAAGTAACACAACGTATGCAGAATGCAGCAAGCCCTATTTCAAACTTTTTTTAATGTAAAGAAGTCTTTTTTAAAAAAATATTTATTTTTGTCTGTGCTGGGTCTTCATTGCTGCACACGGGCTTTCTCTAGTTGCGGCGAGCGGGGGCTACGCTACTCTTTGTTGTGCTGCACGGACTTTTCATTGCGGTGGCTTCTCTTGCTGCAGAGCGTGGGCTCTAAGCACGCGGGCTTCAGTAGTTGTGGCACATGGGCTCAGTAACTGTGACTCGCGGGCTGTAGAGTACAGGCTCGGTAGTTGTGGCGCAGGGGCTTAGTTGCTCCGTGGCATATGGGATCTTCCCGGACCAGGGCTCGAACCCGTGTTCCTTGCAATGGCAGGCAGATTCTTAACCACTGCGCCACCAGGGAAGCCCTGTAAAGAAGTCTTTTATCAGACTAATATTTTGTTTCGGTTTTATCACTGTGGTGAAAAAAGTATTGTCATTTAGAGACAAAAGGAAGCATCTGAACAAATAGTGATAAAATCATGATGAAATTTGTGTTACAGATTTAGTACCTGGCAGTTTTCAAGATATATTCCAAATATATGTTCCCTCATTTAATCTATAAGCATCACTGTAAGGCAGGTTTTATTATGACTGCTTAATTTACAAATAAGGATATTGAGACTCAGAGGTTAATGATTTTTCCAGATCATATAACTAGCAAATACTAGAATCCAGTTTTGCCTCCAAAGTCCAATGGGTACATTTTACCACGTTCATCCTCAATATGATGATTACTCACCATAAGTAATTAGTCTGGACAGCTCCACCATGAAGTAGGCAGGGTTTTCATTTTCCATGAAGGTTCTCCAAGAGTCTGAGGCTTTTTCAAATTATTATTTAAAGCTTCAATTTGTGGTTTGTGGTTGTTAGTTCAAGGCAACATATCCACCTAAAATGGAACCTCTCTTCTCTTGAATTTGCTCTATTTTCTAAAGCCTATAAATCTTAAACTCTTGAAGGTTGTACTTTGAGGCACTGTTGAATGAATAAAATATATCACATTCATGTTGGCCTCTAGAGGTCACAAATGCAACAGAATCTTGTTTCCTTCTCTTCTCTTCAAGAGTGATTTTGACAGCCCACAAACCACAATGGTTTTGATGCATGTGTGTGGTCACTGTAATTCTTGTGATTCTAATGATTGCATTACAAGGATAAGTTTGCTTACAAATATGTTCAGAACCTTACTTTTAAAACCAGCATTTTCTAAATATTAATAGCCTAGGAGAACAGGAGAAAGCAATAGAAAGATGTCTTTGGAATCTCTGTGAATGTTTTTTAAAAATGCAGAAAGTAAGGATATATTATTCTGAGAAGACCAGTTGGAATTGTTTGCTATCACTTTTGTGTACAAATGACAAATAAAAAACATTTATTTTATATATTCAATAAAAATATTTGAAAAATACTCTATATATTTGTGTATAAAAATAAATGGAAAAGTACTATTAGTGTGCTATTTACATAAAGTAATTAAAACATAATTTAAATTGGTTAAAATATTATGAAAACATTATGAAAACATGAAGCAATAAATTTGGTGGTCAGTAGAGCTCTGAGTTTTTTTAATATTTTAATTTTGTGGTGTTTTCTAATAAAAATCTCTACCACTTATTGGTCATTTACCACCCATGAGGCATCACCTAGATGCTCTTTAAACATATTATTCCATTTATTTTCACAACAACCCTATGCAGACCTTTTGCTAAATTTAAGAATTGATGCTTTTTCTTTGCTTGTTTTTTCTTAGGAAGTGTTTCCAACAAAGAGTTGGAAAGACCCATTTATATTAATCTGGAGAAAATAAGCATAGGTATTTCAAATTTTAGGTAACTATTTTAAATGAAAATATCAGTCAAGCAAGTACATAGATTCATTTAATTGAGAGACAATTAAAAAAAAGAATTCCAGGTCAATATAGGCAGTTAATAAAACATGACTGTTATTGATATATCACTATCCAAATTTTTGCTTACTTTATGTTCCCTAGAGATTACTTCATAAAGCCACTTCTCAATATTTTGCAAGCTATGAATTGCAGTAATGCATACTACATATTTAGTAGTAATACTGAAGCGGAGCAGGACCCTATGGTCCTTGCCCCCCATGTCCTCAGTCTCCCTTTTCTCTGTGGAAAAACTTTAGCCAAAGAATAAGTTTAATCACAGAAGTAAGAAAATGCAGAAGCAAAGAAAAGCAGTCAAACAGGACAAAACAATAATAGTTTAGTCAGTAAGCATAGTCAAGGACCTTTAGTTCCTTCTCAAGGGCTATAGATAATATTCTGAGCCATATCCTATGAGCTGTCTTATAGATACTGAAATCCCCACCAGGTGGAAGAAGTTAACTATGTGATGACCAGACTGTCATAAGATGCCACAATTCTGAGAACTGGCCTCAAGGAAATGGGAAAAACCCGACCCAGAGCCGAAGATTAACTGTACTTAAAATAATCAGGATGATGCTGGTCAGACTACCGATGACCAATTTCAAGATGACTGTCAGAGCCGACTATCGTTTCTGCATGTAGCCCCTCCCTCCACCTATAACAGCTCTTGCCCACTGACTGTCAGTGGCGGGGAGTCGGCCTTTGGACAGAAGTCCCCCCCCCCCGCCCCGCACCGGTTGCTGGCATCCAAAATAAAGCAAACTTTCCTTTCCACTAACCTTGCCTCTTTATTAGCTTTTGAGCGGCGAGCTGCCGGACCCCACTTTCGGTTACAATACCAACCCAGGAACCAATGCTGAAAATTACTCAATATGTCATTTTTATAGAAGAAATGTTAAGACCCAGTGAAATGTACAGATATCGTCAGGGGAATCGTCCTCTCCCGTCTGAGCTTGCTTCTTCACTGTGGAAAACATGCCTGGGCTTTGGAGTTAGAGCTGGGTTTAAATTCTGACTTCCTTTATCGTGGGCAAGTTATTTATCCACTCTGAGCCAGATTTCTTTCTGTGAAAGGTGATAATTATATATTCTTAGCATGAAGCTGCCAGCATGATGACTGCCCAGCCTTCCTCTCCTTCTCTTTACCTTCCTCTGACAGGCAGTCATTAACTCCTTAGCGCTACAGGAAAGAAGGAAGGAAACAGCTGTGAGGTGGAGTCTTCCCTGCCTCCCATTATCTGCCACGCTTCCTCCCCAGCAGAGTTCTATTAACTCTCAGCAGCCACTCTTTTTTAATTAGATGATTGGAAAAGGAAAGGGATCATGGAGACTACTGGCTGGCATCTGGATTAGTTGACAAGGGCAGTTTGGATAAACAAACAACGTGAAGAAAGGGTTTTGTATCTACACCCCAGGGGTCTCAGAGCAAATCTGCAAATACAAGAGATGGTAAAAGAGAAATACTATTTGTAAAGTGGACAGACAATACAGCAGAAGAGTTGTGAGAATGGGTTCCAAAGCCAGACCTTTGGGCTTTAAATTCCGCCTCTGCCACTTGCCCTCTGTGGAACCCTTTGCAAATTACTTAACCTTTCTGTGCCTCAGTTTCTTCATCTTTAACATGGTGATTATTAGAGTCCTCACCTCAGGGGCTGTTGTGAAGTTTCCATGAGTTAATATGTGTGAAGTGTTAGAACAGTGCCCAACACTGTAAGCTCCACATGGGTGTTTATTGCTATTATGAATGATTACAAAATAAACCAATGCAAACGTGACTGCCGAAGTTAAGAAAAGTTTAAGTTACGCTCTTTAAAAAAATGTCATGAATATAGGCTACTTCCTTTCCCACCTTGAATTTTGATCCTGGTATATGGGTCTGAATAACTGAAAACAATGCACAGTTGAAGTCAGAGTGTAAATTCCAGGAGATGAAATAGAGCAGAACCACCGCATTACAGTTTTCATACCAAACCTAAAATGAAACCAGGTTTGCTTTAAGCTGGCACCTTTGTTTCGTTTTGTTTGGTTTTAAAGAGTAGGTTGTTCCTAAAAGACAGTATGGCTTTGGTAAGTGTTTCAAAATGTCTCATGAAGCTTCAGTGTTTGAACTAAGACCAGGCCAGGTGATTTGTTATAAAAAAATTGTGTTGATTTGCAAAATGCAGTTAAGACCTCTGAAAAAGAGGACTAAATCGTGCCAAATCTAATATTATAAAGACACAATGATATTATCTACCTTTGTTTGTCTTTTCTTTTTCCCTTTTCTTTCTTTTCTTTTTTTCCCCTGCACACTAATTTAAGAAAACTCAAAAAATAGAGTAAGATGAATTTTTACACAGATATCTACAGTTATTTCAAACTCAACAGCAAATGATGACTCAATGAGTCATCATTTTGATCATAGAATCTTGTTAAATCTACATCTGGAATAACTGTGAAGTCTGTCTTTTTCTTTCCCAAGGCCAGCCTCACCCTCTGCCCCTCTTTGTCTCACAGCTTTTGCTCGTCCATTTTGGATAGTCTAAGTAATTTCCTGGTTTGGGGCCTCAAATCTAAAAATTTGCAACAGGGGCTTCCCTGGTGGCGCAGTGGTTGAGAGTCCGCCTGCCGATGCAGGAGACACGGGTTCGTGCCCCGGTCCGGGAAGATCCCGCATGCCGCGGAGCAACTGAGCCTGTGAGCCATGGCCGCTAGGCCTGCGCATCCGGAGCCTGTGCTCCGCAACGGAAGAGGCTACAGCAGTGAGAGGCCCGCATACCGCAAAAAAAAAAAATAAAATAAAATAAAATAAAAATTTGCAACAGGTTTTTAAAAAATATATTGTTTTAGTTACTCCCTAGAATCTTCAGTTTAATTACAGAATTCAGCTTCTCTCTCTAGCCATCCTGGAGATCTTCTCTTGTCTTTGTTTCCTGAGTATTGTGTGTCCTAGAACATGGTAGATGTTCCATGAATGTTTGTTGAGATAATGAATAAGCCCCCCAAAGAGTGTCAATTTATTCATGTGCCAAAATGGTTTCACACAAGGAGGTGTCAACTATGAAGTAGTTCTAAGAAACAAAATGTAAACATAATTTATATGAATTGATGGCTTGAAGAGATTCTAGTTTCAAAAGCATATACATTTTGGTAGGAAATCTAAGATTTGGAGAGAAGTATTTGTGAAGACCAAGTTTCTTTAACACTCAGAGAGAACCATAGATGAGATCCGCAATCAGATATTTTTAAAATGTGGTAGGAAAAAGAAAGCCAATTCCCCTCCCGATCCACAAATGAAATCTATGGCAGGAATGGCCAGGTGTCCACCAGAGATTTGTGCTCCACCCTCTCTAGTGTTGAGTTGTTGCTGGGAAGCAGCTTCCTAGCCAGCCCTCCAGGTGTCGGTGGGGCTATGTCATTGTTCCCACCAGTGGGTAATAAGGAAGGTGAGTTACTTCACTTCTGGACTAAGGAGGTTAAGAAGTGGCATACCTTCTTTATTCTATCTTTCCCCATCCACCAACTAGCATCAGAGGACTACAGGACTTCCAGCAAGTGACAGAGAAACAAGGTGGAAAGAGCCTGTATCGCTGCATCGTTGTTGTTGTGATTTTTAAGAATTAACCTTTGTTCCATAGAGTCTGGGGTGTTGGATGAGGAGCTCTGATTCAACAAAAGGCCACAAGGGAATTGAAATAGAGAAGCTTGTTACTCAGAGGTACTGGAGGAGGTACATGGTATGCCTCAAGGACCTTGTGGGGAGGCCAAGAAAGAGTACAGGAAGAGAGACAGCAGAACTTGGGGCACATGCCTTTATTAGGGTCTCTGGGTAGAGTAGTTTGGGATTCCTTGGCTAAGACCAGATTGGTCAGTTCAAACCAAGAATGGGTGAGAATGCTTATCACAAGTTGGTTGGGGGAGCATATCAGGAACTTACATCTACTTGCAACTCTATGGGCTGTTATCTAATGCATGTGCTTGAGGGAGGGGCTAGTGGCAGTTTACTAGCTAGTGGCAGGCTACTTAGCCACACAAAACGTATGCCAATGCAGCGATATTATATAATCATCAAATGGAGGGAAGCCACCTTCAAACAAGGAACATGCACAATAGACTCTTACATGAATACGAAATAGACTTTTACTGGGTTAGGCCAGCAGAATTTTGGGGTATATTCGTTATAGTATTGCTGATATTTGTGTGTATTATATATGCTAGTATTCCTCTAACTAATACACTGTCTGATTCCCATGTGTTCATATACTGACTTTATAATAATATTGCATGTCCTTCTCAGGCTGGCAATGTGTCTCAAAAATTTTTGTACCTACCATAACACTTAATCTAGGGCTGATCACATTCTTTTCAATTCATAAGCATATATGTTTATAAAATTGTGTATATCAGTTAAGATGATTGAACGTTGTTTTGAGGGAAACCATCTTCTATGAAATATCTCTTGCTATCTTCTTAATACATAGGGCAGTCATTTGAATGGTAAAGTCATTAAACTTGGTTGCTAGTTTTTTTTTTTTAATAACTTGAAATTATTGAAGAATTTTCAGCTCAAGTTTGACTTTACAGAGCATTTCCTGACAACCTTACCTCATATGCCCCAAGGTAGAAATAATTAATCCCTCTTTTAAACTTGTAAAGACATTTCTATAGTAACTACAACCCTGTATTGCTTAGTTGGTTGTGTATCTGTCTGTCTCTACTCTACTATAAGCTCTTTGAAATCAGGCACCATGTCATATGTATATTTTTATCTCAATAGGCTAGAAATTCACTAATGACAAGACTTGGCCTGTGGTGCTTACTGTCTTTTACTTACTAGTAAGTAAGGAATAGATGTTTCAATTTTTACTTTATTACTTTCTCTTCCTAAACTAAGATCACTGAAGAAAATTGTGATTTGTTATCAAGAGCAGAAATATCTGAAATGAGATCAAGATAATAAAATAATAAAAATTTAAAATATATCAAAAATCTTACCCATATTCAAACCTGAAAGTGTGGGCTTCCCTGGTGGCGTAGTGGTTGAGAGTCCGCCTGCCGATGCAGGGGACACGGGCTCGTGCCCCGGTCCGGGAGGATCCCACGTGCCGCGGAGCAGCTGGGCCCGTGAGCCATGGCTGCCGAGCCTGCGCGTCCGGAGCCTGTGCTCCGCAACGGGAGAGGCCACAACAGTGAGAGGCCCGCGTATCGCAAAAAAAAAAAAAAAAAAAAGCAACAACAACAAAACCCCTGAAAATGTGAGAATGTTTTAAGATAAAACAGCTACTACTATTTCTAGAGATGAACTCATAAATGACAGAAGATGAACAAGACAATTACATATTTGAAAAACATGGTACCACAATATGTTAAATAGTAAATAGTTAAATGTAAACATATGTTATATGTTAAATTTATTAACTTTTTTAGTATTTTTGGAGAGGCAAAATGATAAAATAGAGGATGGCTATATTGTGAGTCTTGATTCTAAAGTGGACTGGCTATATATTATTGGATAAATCAGTCACCTAAACTTTCTGGGCATGAATCAAGTTCTTAACTGTGAGATGGGATTGTTAGACTGTGTATTCTAATTTTATGGTTTCAAGACTCATTATGAATGCAGCATGATTAAAAAATATGATATTCATTTAAAATGTTTTGTCTAGGGCTTCCCTGGTGGCGCAGTGGTTGAGAATCCGCCTGCCGATGCAGGAGACACGGGTTCGTGCCCTGGTCCGGGAAGATCCCACATGCCGCGGAGCAACTAAGCCCGTGAGCCATGGCCGCTAGGCCTGCGCGTCCGGAGCCTGTGCTCCGCAACGGGAGAGGCCACAACAGTGAGAGGCCCGCATACCGCAAAAAAAAAAAAAAAAAAAAAAAAAAAAAAAAAAAAATGTTTTTTTGTCTAGTATTTATTCTACTCATATATATATCTTCAAAAGGTTGCATTTTAAACATTTGCAATCACTTTAATCTTGTGACTTAGTTTCTTTTCTTGTTTATCAATTACTAACCTTTTAAATAATGTAATTTTTTAGTTATTTTGATTTGATTTAAAAATATATAAAAGTATAAAGAAAAAAGTATAAATCACATAGAGTGTTTTCACCAAAAGGGAGAAAACACTTCATATTTTGTTATAGTTCTTTTCAGTATTTTTATTGTACATATTTTAAAAATTGGAATTGTGTTCTATGTAAACATTTTCTCTTTCTCTTTCTTTTATTCTTCCTTTTTGATTGTAACATTATCTTTAAAGCATTTTCACTTGTCACTGATTTGATCTTTTTTTGGTATGGAAGATCCAGAATTTATTTAACCATTTCCCTGAATTTACTGTTTAATTATTTAGTCATTTTCACATTTTTAGTTTAAAAAAAGCTACTCTAAACATATTTCATTCACATCAAGGCCTATTTATCAAAGCTGATTTTGAAATATAGTAAAGAGTACTTCAAATAGAAAAGACTAAAATTCTATGTTCTTACGTTAGTTTTCTATGCACGAGAAGTCAGCCATCTATTACATTTTACTCTTAACTAAGAATTCCTTAATTACTAGTAAAGAAAAAAAACCTGGAAAAACCAAATAGCATGAGAATACCTTTTATGGATCAGGAAGTGTTTTGAGAAACCTTAAATAAGTGATTAGCATGGTTTATGTTCTACTCTTTTAAGAAATTATTTATTCAAGTGGCACAGAGTCAAACTTATAAATCACAATAAACCCATTTATATAATTTTCTTTCAATAGTATTTAGGCATTGTATTTAATCATTATTATGTTTATATTTCTTAATGATGGATAATGATGGATAGAGTCATTTGTAAAAAGTTGCTTTGTGTTCATAATATTTTCTGCAAATGAAGATTTCACCATTTGTATTAATACACTACATATTTCCACATATTGTTCTGAAAAAAAAAGGGCATCCTGATGAAAAATTTCTACTACCACGTTATTTAAAGAGGCTGAACACTCCAGGGAACTAAGGGCATGGTGCGATGGAAGGGCACAGATCCAGAAAATCTATCTTTTTATCTTGGCTTTGTAACTCTTTAGCTATTTGATTATAAGTGAGCAAACCTCCTCGTGCTTCTACATAGAGTAAATGAAAGGATTTGAGAGCATAATCACTCAATTCCCTTTCAGCTCTAAAATTTTATACACCTCTGATTCTCCTTTCCTAAGGTGAGGAAACAGATTGTATCAGAAAAATCTGATTCTGATCTATGATACATTGATTGCAGAAACGGCCCCAATTTTCCACCCCTCCCTGATTTGTACCCATTGCCATGTGACTTTGAATTTCTTCCCGTCAAAAGGTAGAGTCTATTTCTCTACTTCTAGAATCTGAGTTGGCCTTTGACTTGCTCTGGCTGGTAGAATGTGCAGAGGTGAAGTGGTGCCCAGTTCCGAGCCAGGCCTCAATAGGCCTTGTGAGCTTCCACGCTCCCTGGCTGAACCTTGCCACTGTCTTGAGAACGAGCCTGTTGGAGGATGAGAGATTATGCTGGGCAGTGCTGAGTCAGCCCAGTTGTCACAGCCAAAACTTTAAACCCAGCCAAGACAGCTGGTACCTGACTACAAAAGCATGAGTGAGTCTAGCTGGGACCAGGAGAACCATTCAATCAACAGCAGAATCTAGAACTAAATAATTGCTTATTATTTAAAGCCATTGAATTATGTAGTTGTTTGTTATGTTGTGCAGCATCCTTGTGGCAAATAGATAGCTGGTCCATAATCCTTTAGAGCATTGTACATACCTTGTTTGGCCCTTACTCTTGAGAATTCAGCTAGGGGTGTTGTTTCTTCTACCAATCCAATAGCTTGCCTGAAAAGTACTTGGTCCTGTGGGCATTGCACATGCAATGTATTTATGACTTTTTTTTTTTTTTTTTTTTTTTTTTTGGTGGTACGCGGGCCTCTCACTGTTGTGGCCTCTCCCGTTGAGGAGCACAGGCTCGGGACGCGCAGGCTCAGCGGCCATGGCTCACGGGCCCAGCCGCTCCGCGGCACGTGGGATCCTCCCGGACCGGGGCACGAGCCCGTGTCCCCTGCATCGGCAGGCGGATTCTCAACCACTGCGCCACCAGGGAAGCCTTGTATTTATGATTGATGTCATCATTTCTCCCCCTCTGCATCACACCAGAGCTGCTCCTTATGTATTTCCCATCTTGGTAGATATAGTATCACAATTCTTCCAGGTTGCCAACTAGAAACAGTCCCGGAGACACACTTAATACTCTTTCTCTTCTCCACTGCCTCGCTGCCCCTTTTACTGCTGCTGTCTTAGTTTCAGCCTTAACTTCGCTTCAGAAAAGTTGCATTAAGTTTCTAACTGAGCTCTTTTAATATATAAATTCTCCCATAAGCTAAGCCTGGAGGCTCTGAAAGACAAGAGCCCATGCTAAACTTTCCATAGAGAAAAGAAACGTATCGTTTTTGGACACTTGATCAAACTATCAAAAGAATATAAGATCAGCTATATACACTATGAACCCAAGTCAACGGTTTTGTTGCATCTGCCAAAAAAAAAAATCTTTAAAATCTCAGCAATACAGGAAAGAAAAACCAATTGTTACCACATCTAAATAATTTTCTTTGCTGAAACATCATTTCTTTGGGGAAACTTAAATACTTGCTGGGAAATATTAATGAAGGAATTCATCAATCATGGCACTGAAATCACTAAAATGCTATTTTTTTTTAATGAAAGTTTTTGTTTATCTGTCCATTGCCTGGCACATATAGACACTCAGCAAATATTTGTTGTTGTTGTTTTTCTTTATTTTAATCATTGGTGCTGTGTGTCTGAATTTCACAAGTGTGATGGGTGGAATTTCGCATTGTTGCATTGAATTCCATACTTAGGTTCTGTAAATATTTTCACATACTGATGTGTGTAATCAGGGCAGAAGATATTTAAACTGACACATGGTTTTTCTTCAGTCAGAACTAGAAACAGTCACTTTATTTTGTGGCTTTATGAAAAGTACACTTCTGTGTGTGAACATCAGCCTCTGTTTTCAAAGATTGGAATAGCTACAAAATGAAAGAGGGTCTGTGGTTGTTAAAACAGATGCTGGGCTTACAGTAAGAGTAAATAGGATTTTGTGGCTGGCACCTAATTTTTGGTGAAGATCAAAAGGATGAAAATAAAATCTACTCACTGCTGAGAAAAGGAATCTGGGGCCTCTTGAATCAGCATTAAAGTGTCGACTAGATGCAGCAGTCTTGCTGGGAGAGTCTTCTGGTGCAGGGGTTCCTGAATCTGAAATGCCGTGAGGACCATCTGAAGAGTACCCCAATCAAAACTAACAGAGTCCTCAGTCAGACCCTTTAGTGGGGCCCAGTCCTCAGTATGCTTTAAAGACTGACCAGATAACTTCAATAACCAGACATATATGGGCTCCAGTGTAGGATAAGGTAGCTACAAACTTTTTATTTTATTTTTTAGGGCAGTGCTAGTTTTCTCAGTGCTAATTTTCTGAGGCCTCTAGATACAATTTTTTGAGGAAAAGAAAGACATTATAGTAAGACTTTTTTGAAAAAATAGATCAGAAAAAGGAATGGAAGTCAGGTATATTTTTTTCTATCCTGAATACTGAGATTTTTTTTTTGGTTGAGAAACTATATAGGCCTCTGCCAGTGGAATCTAAAAACGTTGAACTCATAGACACAGCAGAATAGTGGTTACCAGGAGCTGGGGATAGAGGAAATGGGGAGATGTTGGTCAAGTGTACAAACTTCCAGATATAAGATGAATAAGTCCTCCAGAAATAGACTCACAGACTTAGAGAAGGAACTTATGGTTACCAGTGGGGAAGAGTGGTGGGGGGAGGGATAGATTGGGAGTTTGGGATTAACATGTACACACTACTACAATATATTTATAATAAAATGCCTTTCCGAGAAAAAAAATGAATAAGTTCTGGAGCTCTAGTGTACAGCATGGTGGCTATAGTAAATAATAATGTATTATATACATGAATTTTGCTGAGAGTAGGTCTTAAGGGTCCTCACCACACACAAAAATAGGGCAACTATGTGAGTTGATGGATATGTTAATTAGCTTGATAGTGGTAGTCATTTCACAGTGTATACATATATCAAATGATCATGTTGTAGACCTTAAATATATGCAATTTTTATTTGTCAACCCTAACTCAATAGAGCTGGAAGAAAAACATTAAAAACAAAAGCTAAGCAGAAAAAAAGAAACTATACAAGTCTCTTCTTATGATGAATTTTGTTACAAACCTTAATACTGCCATTTCTCTATTTAACCAGAGGACAAATCATTTATTTTGGGTGATTATAATTCTAATTTCCTTTACTTTGCCACTGGAGCATCTTATGTTATGGGATGTTGTGCAAATGCCTTACAAATAGTATGCTTATCAATTCATAAGGCTTATTTGCAATGTCGCCTTGTTTATTTATTTAATTATTTTTATTTCAAGAGAGTGATATTTTAATAATCAAATAGTACATACAAAGAAATTAAGATGTCTGATATCACACTAATTACATATTATTATTAAAAATTTATATCATATGTAAAGCATTCTTTTTTTTTCAACATCTTTATTGGAGTATAATTGCTTTAAAGTGGTGTGTTAGTTTCTGCTTTACAACAAAGTAAATCAGTTATACATATACATATGTCCCCATATCTCTTCCCTCTTGCATCTCCCTCTCTCCCACCCTCCCTATCCCACCCCTCTAGGTGGTCACAAAGCACTGAGCTGATCTCCCTGTGCCATGCGGCTGCTTCCCACTAGCTATCCACCCTACATTTGGTAGTGTATATATGTCCATGCCACTCTCTCACTTTGTCACAGCTTACCCTTCCCCCTCCCCATATCCTCAAGTCCATGCTCTAGTAGGTCTGTATTTTATTCCCATCCTACCCCTAGTATCTTCATGACATTTTGTTTTTCTTAGATTCCATATATATGTGTTAGCATACAGTATTTGTTTTTCTCCTTCTGACTTACTTCACTCTGTATGACAGACTCCAGGTCCATCCACCTCCCTACAAATAACTCAATTTCATTTCTTCTTATGGCTGAGTAATATTCCATTGTATATATGTGCCACATCTTCTTTATCCATTCCTCTGTTGATGGATACTTAGGTTGCTTCCATGTCCTGGCTATTGTAAATAGTGCTGCAGTGAACATTGTGGTACATGACTCTTTTTGAATTATGGTTTTCTCAGGGTATATGCCCAGGAGTGGGATTGCTGGGTCATATGGTAGTTCTATTTGTAGTTTTTTAAGGAACCTCCATACTGTTCTCCATAGTGGCTGTATCAATTTACAGTCCCACCAGCAGTGCAAGAGGGTTCCCTTTTCTCCACACTCTCTCCAGCATTTATTGTTTCTAGATTTTTTGATTCTGACTGGTGTGAGATGATATCTCATTGTAGTTTTGATTTGCATTTCTCTAATGATCAATGATGTTGAGCATTCTTTCATGTGTTTGTTGGCAATCTGTATATCTTCTTTGGAGAAATGTCTATTTAGGTCTTCTGCCCATTTTTGGATTGGGTTGTTTGTTTTTTTGTTATTGAGCTGCATGAGTTGCTTGTAAATTTTGGAGATTAATCCTTCGTCAGTTGCTTCATTTGCAACTATTTTCTCCCATTCTGAACGTTGTCTTTTGGTCTTGTTTATGGGATCCTTTGCTGTGCAAAAGCTTTTAAGTTTCATTAGGTCCCATTTGTTTATTTTTGTTTTTATTTCCATTTCTGTAGGAGGTGGGTCAAAAAGGATCTTGCTGTGATTTCTGTCATAGAGTGTTCTGCCTATGTTTTCCTCTAAGAGTTTGATAGTGTCTGGCCTTACATTTAGGTCTTTAACCCATTTTGAGTTTATTTTTGTGTATGGTGTTAGGGAGTGTTCTAATTTCATTCATTTACATGTACCTGTCCAGTTTTCCCAGCACCACTTGTTGAAGAGGCTGTCTTTTCTCCATTGTATATTCTTGCCTCCTTTATCAAAGATAAGGTGACCATATGTGTGTGGGTTTATCTCTCGGCTCTCTATCCTGTTCCATTGATCTATATTTCTGTTTTTGTGCCAGTACCATACTGTCTTTGATTACTATAGCTTTGTAATATGGTCTGAAGTCAGGGAGCCTGATTCCTCCATCTCCATTTTTCGTTCTCAAGATTGCTTTGGCTATTCGGGGTCTTTTGTGTTTCCATACAAATGGTGAAATTTTTTGTTCTAGTTCTGTAAAAAATGCCACTTGTAGTTTGATAGGGATTGCATTGAATCTGTAGAATGCTTTAGGTAGTAGAATCATTTTCACAATGTTGATTCTTCCAATCCAAGAACATGTTGTATCTCTCCATCTATTTGTATCATCTTTAATTTCTTTCATCAGTATCTTATAATTTTCTGCATACAGTTCTTTTGTCTCCTTAGGTAGGTTTATTCCTAGATATTTTATTCATTTTTTTGCAATGGTAAATAGAAGTGTTTTCTTAATTTCATTCTCAGATTTTTCATCACTAGTGTATAAGAATGCCAGAGATTTCTGTGCATTAAATTTGTATCCTGCTACTTTACCAAATTCATTGATTAGCTCTAGTAGTTTTCTGGTAGCATCTTTAGGATGTCATCTGCAAACAGTGATAGCTTTGCTTCTTTTCCGATTTGGATTCCTTTTATTTCTTTTTCTTCTCTGATTGCTGTGGCTAGAAATTCCAAAACTATGTTGAATAAGAGTGGTGAGAGTGGGCAACCTTGTCTAGTTCCTGATCTTAGTGGAAATGGTTTCAGTATTTCACCATTGGGGATGATGTTGGCTGTGGGTTTGTCATATATGGTCTTTATTATGTTGAGGAAAGTGCCCTTTATGCCTACTTTCTGCAGGGTTTTTATCATAAATCGGTGTTGAATTTTGTCAAAAGCTTTCTCTGCATCTATTGAGATTATCATATGGTTTTTCTCCTTCAGTTTGTTGATATGGTGTATCACGTTGATTGATTTGCCTATATTGAAGAATCCTTGCATTCCTGAAATAAACTCCACTTGATCATGGTGTATGATCCTTTTAATGTGCTGTTGCATTCTGTTCACCTTGTTTATTTTGTACTGAAAGTTAAAAATTCTTTTTATAGCCAGTAAGCTATCAGCTGTGACGGTTGACTGCAATAAGAGAGAATTCCTGAAAGAGAAGGAAGATATGAAGCCTTTCTGGGAAAAGTTGGTCTGAAAACAAGTTTTAAAAACTGAATAATTTCTCTAGGAACAGAGGGTTGAATTTTGTCAAAACATTGGCTGCCCTCATTACCAAAAAAAAAAAAAAAAAAAAAATCAACTGCCAAAGTTTTAGCTAAAACCACTGAGAACTGTCAAGAATCACCCAGATGGCAGCCTACCTGCCTGATGAAGCTGAAAAATTAAAACAACATGTGAATGGGAACACACGAAAAAGAAGCAGCTCTTCAATTTGTCTGTTTCTACTTGGAGCACTTTTTAAAGGAACAAATATATGCAAGGCCACAGACCAAGTTTAATGCATCTTTTTAAAAAATTTAATTTATTATTTTAATTTATTTTGGGCTGAGTTGGGTCTTAGTTGCTGTGCACAGGCTTTCTCTAGTTCTGGCGAGCGGGTGCTAGTCTTCATTGTGGTGCGCGGGCTTCTCATTGCGTTGGCTTCTCTTGTTGCGGAGCTCGGGGTCTAGGCTCATGAGCTCAGTAGGTGTGGTGCACAGGCTTAGTTGCTCCGCGGCACATGGGATCTTCCCGGACCAGGGCTCAAACCCGTGTCCGCTGCACTGGCAGGAAGATTCTTAACCACTGTGCCACCAGTGAAGCCCTAATGCATGTTTTAATGATGTTTTGAACCAAGAATAAATTCCCAAAAGATAATCCAGTGCATAAGTCAAGAATAAAAGACAGAGATTAATCATGGATGTGAAATAAAATGGAGTTTCAGTTATTCAGCAAATGTTTCTCTACTGACAAGTTACTTTGTTCCACACTGACAGGTGTGAAACACTATATGTTTGCTATTATGATTGATCTAGGATAGTTTCTTGGTCCTTTGAAATTTGTTTTTATTCATTTACTTAACAGATTTGAATATCCACAATGCGCTAGGTGCTAGGGACACAAGAAGAGATCATTTCTTGCCCTCATCAACTGTTTGGTTTAGATCATGATCATCAAACTATGGCTACATCTGGCCTGTCACCTGTTTTGGTAAATAAAGTTTTATTGAGACACAGACACATTCATTTGTTTACATATTGATCGTGACTGCTTTCACGTTACGATGGCAGAGTGAGTAGTGGTGACAGAGGGACTGTATGGTCCTTGCCTAAAATACTTACTATCTGACTTTCTCAGAAAATGTTTGCTGACCCAGGACTAGGTTCTTTCTAAAGCAGTAAATCTAGGATGGGGAAAGTAAAGATAAGACACAAAAACACCAGGGCTATATATATTTTTAAAATCACTGTGCCATACATATAGTACATAGGTACTAAAAAAGTTTTTAATTGGATAAGAAATATCTTTTCCTGGCTAGCTCAAATAGTTATAACAGCATGTTAACAAGTCCAAGACCATATTATTGATCCTCATAAGGGACAGTTATCTTCCCTCTAGGTATTACCATCTAGGCTATGAACACAGACTTAACTATCAATGCCAGTGAACTGTGCTGCACATTAACGGTGCTGGTTATAAGGGTGAGAGGTTGAAAGCGTGTGACTTAATCACTGCAAAATTTCCAACATGGCAGAACAAATAACTTAAAGCATATCCCTTTCCAGTGATGGGCTTATAGTGTCTTTGCAGGTTAAAGTGAGAAAGAAGTGTTGAGGAAGAGTAATGGCAGATAGAAAAGAGACTGCAACAAGTCTTAGCACTTCTAAGATGGCCTTTCTGCTCAATGGGAGTGGCTGATGTCACAGTCAGATCACTATCCCCTTGGAAGATATTTTAGTTGGGAAAAATCAAGATTCCCGTTTTGTAAGACAAAATTAAGGGACAGGGGCATAGTGCTGCCTCTGTATCACTAAAATTGCTAATTTAAGAATCTCCAGTATTGCCCCTGTAACCTTGAACCACATGGAGAAAGCCTGATTTTGGGCTGTAAAGTAGAAGGGTCACCAGGGAGGATGTGGACATTACTGAATTTCTTGTCTGCCTACGAAGGTGAATCCATTACCAACTCCATGCTGCCATGACTGTGCATCTATTGAAGCCTGAGAACCCTGCAAGGGTACAGAGGAAGCGACTAGCTTTTCACTGCATTGCTCTACTAGAGGAGGAACACTGGGCTTCTCCCAGCTCTGGGAAATTGGGGCTAAAGATATTGACTTCCTTATGTCACAGATAGAGGCTAAGCTTACTGTATATGCAAAATGCCTGGGGTGGGATAGGGAGGGTGGGAGGGAGGGAGATGCAAGAGGGAAGAGATATGGGGATATAGGTATATGTATAACTGATTCACTTTATTATAAAGCAGAAACTAACACACCATTGTAAAGCAATTATACTCCAATAAAGGTGTTAAAAAGAAAAAAAACCTAACAATTGATTTTAAAGTGGCTTGGATAAATGACCTCAATGCAATGCTTTGGGTTGGGAGAGAAAGTGAGATAATGAACAACTCAACTTCACTGAATCATCAAAGAATGCAAGATCTCATTTTCTTCAATTAAATTAGCTTTTCTTGTTCATAATTTGACTTATGATATCAAACTTGGTGAAACATATAAATTGTCTGATTTTTATAAATAGGGGTGACCAATTCAAGCAAATGACTTCACTTGATCCAGGAAAAATCTAGTCAATACTCAGTAGAAGTCCTAGAGAGAGAAAGGAATAACATCCCAGCAGAGTAAATTTATTTATAAAGATCAAGCTTGGTGAATTAGGCAGACTATCTGGTTTCAGCACTTTGGCCTTTAATCTTGGCCTAGTGAATTCCTTGCTGTGTCACTTTAAGTTAGCTTCCTGCCTTTGCTTTGTCTTCAGAGGTTTTTTGTTTTGTTTTTGTTTTTAACAAAATCAAACATCCCGATTGACTAAATGTATAGCTCTCTCCACTTTCTTCTTCTACTTAAAAACGGAACTGGAATTTTGGGAAACTCAGTTACTTTCCTAGAAAGTATCTCCATAGTAAAATCAATACTGCTTAATAGGTAGTTGAAAAGTACAAATGTAAGCTGATGTATATAAGCACTGTTGAACAATAATCAATGTAGCGGCTGCAAAGAACAAAGAGCTTTATTTGGGGTCTTAAGAATTACGATTTGGGAGACACAGATTTGGATAAAACTGAAAGATTGTTCCGGGGAAGACAGAATCAGGAGCTTATAAAGACAAAGGCCACAAGGCTGTACCCTGACACAAGAAAGGAAATACTTCTCCTTAAAGGATAGGTTGTTATGAGTTGTTTTAGGTAAAGGGTCTGATAATAGATAGGCTTTCACAAGTTACTTTAGGGTAAGGGTCTGATAAGTATCTTGAGTTTCTGGCTGATGTTCTGGATGTCTTCGTTAGGACAATAAGTGCTCAAAAATTCAGATTCCATCCAGGCTGAGATGTGCCTAAGTCACACTTCCTCTATGGCCTCCAGGTTCCTTTTTAGAGAGCTCTCTTAGCAATACCAGCTTCATTTGGATTTTCCTTTCACAATATGAAAAGGTTTTTTTTTTTTTTTTTCTCCTTCCTCTTCTTATAAGCTTATTCTTTTTGGTGGTTCTCTCTAGTTCTTACATCCTTCAGCTCCCTGTTCAATCTGGTTGAGCTGATAACTAGGGTGGCCCCAACTTTCCATTCCTCCTAGAATCAGGGGGAAGGATACTTTTTTTGACACTGTTTTCCTTCTTTTATAAAATTGGGATTATTATAATAACTAGGTTTCTCATGAGGCTTAATAACACAATGCAGAAAAACACTTAGCAGAGTGTCTGGCACATAGTAAGTGTTAAATAGATATTAATTATTGTATCTCAAAGTCCAAAATAAAATGTGGCAAACATTTCCCTACCCAAACAGTGATTGTGATTGAGGGGGTGTGTCCCTTGATGGAAATCAGAGTTTGTGGGTTTAAGTCTCAGTATGGGATTCTAAATATTTAACTCTGGAGAATCCAGCCTATTTTTCTGAGCAGGAATAATTTCTGTTCCTCTGAAGACCCAGATCCTTTGGGTGTGATGGGATGCTTTGTCCTGAGCATCAGGGCTGAACAAAGAGGAAGTGAGGAGCCCTCATCTTCCCAGGAAAAGAGAGTGTGGCTTAGGTGTTCTAACCATTCAAGATGGGTTTTACATTATATCTAGGACCCGGGTAAGATGCATGATGATAAAGACCTAGAGAGGCTAGATATTGCTTCTGGAATGTGTATGTGTATTGTGAGTCACAATAGGTATATTGTAAAGGAGATGTGACACAGTCTGGGAAGGCAAATTTTTCACTTACTGACTGTGATTTGCTTTGAAGACAATGGAGTGGTTGCATGAGCAGAGCCATCAAGGAGTTTTTAAGAAAAGAGTGATCTTGTTGGATTGAGGATATATGGAATGCCCACTGTGCTATGTGCTTAATGTGGGTTATTTCATGGGAACCTCACAACAACCATATGAGATGGCTATTATTACTCCCATACACAGATGATAAAAAAGAGGTTACAAGAGGTTAATCCATTCTTCTGAGATGCATAGCAAGTAAATAATAGAGCTGGGATTAAAATTTAGTTCTCAGACTCTAAAGTTCATGTTCTTTTATTTTAACTTTTAATTGTACGTTAAAGGATGTTCCTTTAAAATAGGATGTTCTGACAAAAAGACAGAAACACACACAGAGATCATTCATATACTAAATACCTGGCGTTTTGGGGTTGAGAAACAGCCTTAAAGGAAAAACCAAAAGCTCAGGGCACAAGAAATTGAAAACAGAGGCTGAGCCATGTTAACAAAAGTTGGGATTTGTGAATGGGAAATTGATCTGAACCACTGTGCCTTCAACCCTTCTTACTGCATCTCACACACCTCTCATTTAGAGTGATGTGGCTGGAGAAAAGGGGAACCCTCTTGCACTGTTGGTGGGAATGTAAATGCATACAGCCACTATGGAGAATAGTATGGAGGTTCCTTAAAAAACTACAAATAGAACTACCATATGCCCCAGCAATCCCACTACTGGGCATATACCCTGAGAAAACAGAATTCAAAAAGATACATGCACCCCAATGTTCACTGCAGCCCTATTTACAATAGCCAGGACATGGAAGCAACCTAAGTGTCCATCAACAGATGAATGGATAAAGAAGATGTAGCACATATATACAATGGAATATTATTCAGCCACAAAAAGGAACGAAATTGAGTTATTTGTAATGCGGTGGATAGACCTAGAGTCTGTCATACAGAGTGAAGTAAGTCAGAAAAAGAAAAACAAATACTATATGCTAACGCACAATATGGAATCTAAAACAATGGTACTGATGAAACTAGTGGTAGGGCAGGAATAAAGATGCAGATGTAGAGCATGGACTTGAGGACATGGTGGGGGGAAGGGGAAGCTGGGATGAAGTGAGAGAGTAGCACTGACATATATACACTACCAAATGTAAAATAGATAGCTAGTGGGAAGCAGCCGCATAGCACAGGGAGATCAGCTCGGTGCCTTGTGACCACCTAGAGGGGTGGGATAGGGAGGGTGGGAGGGAGACGCAAGAGGGAAGAAATATGGGAACATATGTATATGTATAACTGATTCACTTTGTTTTGCAGCAGAAACTAACACAACATTCTAAAGCAATTATACTCCAACAAAGATATTAAAAAAAAAAAAATAAAGTGATGTGGTTGGGAGACAGCATGATGCAGTAGAAAGAGTCCAGACTTCAGTGATGGATAAACTTGGGCTGAAAGTTTTTCAGTTAATTGGTGGCTCTGTGATATTAGGCAAATCACTTAAACTCTTTTAATCTGTCGAATGGGGATAATCACCCATGTCGTTGAAGAGAAAAACTATGCGAATGATCTAGCATAATTCCAATACTAATCATTCATAATCTCAGAAAATCCCTGCTTCTTCACGTTGAACTAATCCACCCTCTCCCCCACTTATATTACCTTTTATCCTAGGGAAATAGACTCTGAGATGGAAATTTGCAGGCGGGCGATTTATTTGGGCGTGTTCGCAGGAACAGCACCTGTAAAGGGAGGAGGGAAGCTGTACTGGGCGGTGTGAGAAGTTGATCTGTGCTGCATTTGCAGCAGAAGTCCCAATGGATCCCATCCGGCACTCTGAAGCTGGGACGGCACTTTATGAATGTCCTGAGTTGAGCCTTTGGATGCCTTTTCCTCCAGCCATTGAATGCAGCTGCCTCCGGGACAGGGTATGGCTTTGGGAGAGACACCTCCATTCAGGCCATTCCTTGAAACGGACTCTGCTGTGACCTGTCAGCAGGCAACACTGTTGGTGGCTGTAGGAAGTGGGGCTCTGGCAGCACACCACAGCATCTACTGCATCTCTGTTGTCCCAGGTTAGCTCATCCTTCACTTGCATCCTTCACTGTCCCTTCACTGCTTCCTTCTCCTACCTCACTCCTTCAGTCTAGGGGACAGAGCATTCATGTTTACTATCTTTTGTGTACCTGGTACTGTGGTGGTATGTAGCACATATATAGTTATATATGTTATGTAAGGCATATAACATGTGCAATCTTATTTAACCCTGTAAGGGAGCAAAATTTGCCACCCCAAAATGTGTCTCTTTGGCCTGAGGTTTCAATTCAGTTGATTATTTTTAAGGAACAGAAGAGTCAGGAAGTCTTTATTTTTACTTCCCCCTTAGTTGCCTAAGGAATTTAAATGGAGGACCATTCCAGAAAGGGAGCTATCACCAATAGTTCACTATAGTATGAACTAGGTATAGTAGACAAGGAGGAGTCTAGCAAAGTCTGCTTGCTAAAATTCCTCTCTGTGTCCCACTGTCTCTGCAGGGCTCAGTAAACATTTATTTACCAAACATTTCCTTTTCTATCTTCATGTCAATTGCTTTCCTCCTCTTCGAAGTTCCAAATCACTACGCCCAACATCCTCTGTTGTCTTTAGCTGAAGGTGATATTTAAGGTGAAGTTTTCAGCCATTTTGGCGAGTTATTCAGTTTTCCTGGGTCTCTTCCATGTATATGTGTTATTAAACTTTCATTTAATTTTCTCCTGTTAATCTGTCTCATGTCAATTTAATTCTTAGACTAGCCAGGAGAACCTAGAAGGGTAGAGGAAAATTTCCTCCTCCCCGACAATCCTCAAAACAGTTCTAAGAAGTAGGAAGAAACTGAAGTTTATAGAGTTACTTGCTAAAGATAGCAAGAGCCAGGGCCATGTTTCAAATGCCAAGCAGTTTATGGCCAAAGGCCATGGCCCTCCCCCAACACTGCTATATCTCTTCTTTGCCCCCATCATCTCCATTCCATTTACAATTTCCAATATGACTATTTCTAGTGTTCCCTCTGCAGGGAACTTTGGCTGCAGATATCTCTGAAATACACCTTACCACATAGCTTTTTGAAAATGTGCTTATTTTATTTAAAAATACCTACATCATCCCTTTTAATACACTGTATTTAATTTACAGGAAGTTATACAAGTTAAAGTCTGGTAATCATCAAGGATCTATAAATATTAAGGTGAAGACAAAATAATTTCATCATGTTTGTTGGAAGCTCACTAACTTAATTTAAAATTTTTTCATCAAAAATCCTTACAGTATGATAAAAATATATCTTTAGGGTGGGATCAGTTTTTCTGACCTCACATACTGGTCATTAAATTCTGTCTTCCCCTAGCTTTCAGTAATGGAGTTAAGAGAATCACCTTGGAGAATCACCTCTTGAAAGTAATAACAATCAAAGAAGTTCATCTGACTATAATAAATTGTGAATTTTTTCAAAAAATGAGGATAGTAAACTAATGTCAGCTTAGTAACAGATAAAAGGTAATTTTCTCTCCTTGATTTTTTTTCCCTGTGAATTTTCATAGTACTTCCTAACCCCAAACAGATCATCATTGTTGTAGTTTTAAAGAGGTGTCCAAGGGAGAAAATGTTTCTTGGTCAAATTCTTTCCTTTCAGAACTGTTGACAGTTTAATAAATCTTATAACAATTTATGGTTCTTTCCTTTCCTCCAAAGAAATCTTTAAGATATCTTTGAAAAACTTTTGTGTGTTAGTCCCACAGATTATCTCTAAAATATATAGCTGTGAATCAAACTTCAAATCAGTGCCTTCTTTTCCTTACTGTAAATGGTAATGTAATTCTTTAGTATTCTTTGGACACTAAATTTCCAAGTCCCAGACACTACTGGTTTTTTATACCCACCTGTCAAATCAACAAATCCTGCTTATTACAGAGATGCCTCTAGAGAATGCTGAAAAAAATCTTATTGCTTCTTTGCTCCATGGAAGGAGCTACCTTCTATTTTGTGCAATTCCTTACAAAGAGTAGATTTAAGAAACAAAACTCACCTTTCAAAGTCAAAATCATGGTGCTTATCAGAGAAATGTGGCAAAGTCCATGGCCAACATGCCACTTTTTCTTCCATTCTAGGAGCAATGGCAGAAGTGAATTTTAGTTTTTGACCTAATAGTTGATTTGCTTTTCAGGTAGTTCACTTTTTTTTAAATTTTAATTTTATATTGGAGTATAGTTGATTTGCAATGTTGGGTCAGTTTCAGGTGTACAACAAAGTGATTCAGTTATACACATACACATATCTATTCTTTTTCAGGTTCTTTTCCCATATAGGTTATTACAGAGTATTAAATAGAGTTCCTTGTGCTATACAGTAGGTGCTTGTTGATTATCTATTTTATATATAGTAGTATGTATATGTTAATCCCAACCTCCTAATTTATCCCTACTCCCTTCCTCTTTGTTCTTTTTTTTGTTAAACATCTTTATTGGAGTATAATTGATTTACAATGGTGTGTTAAGTTTCTGCTTTATAACAAAGTGAATCAGCTATACATATACCGATATCCCCATATCTCCTCCCTCTTGCATCTCCCTCCCACCCTCCCTATCCCACCCCTCTAGGTCCTCATACTTGCAGCTAGGCTCCTGGGCAGTCTGTCCCCAGAAGCCTTCTCTGCTAGAGTTTCCTAAAGGTTTACTTCGTGCAGACTGGTCACCCAGTATTATAGCAATATAACTTTTGGAAGGCTCTCTGTTTCTTTCATGCCATGTCCTTCTCCATTCTTTTATTTCATTTAAAACCAATAGCACTTTTTTTTTTAAAGTACCCTACTGGTTAAGCATTTTCCATCAGCATCTCAAAAAAGAGAAAGTGTTCTTGAGTTTTCACCACCCTGATTAGTAAAAACATTGAAGCACAAAATGATTTAAAGTTTGTATGCTTTAAAGATCAAGTAATTAAAAAATACCCTTTGTTCTTAGTTTTATGTGTAGGAAAATGTTGAGGTTAATTCACTGACCGTGTGGGATAATTTGACCCTCAATCAGTAAATTTAAAAGATCTTTCATAACATAAAAAAGATCCAGCCCTGCCAAGGACAAATGACTGGCACTGAAATTCCTTTGTTAGCTTAAGTCATTGATATGTGAAACAAAAGAAAATTCTTTGGCAGAAAACAGAAGAATGTCCAGATGGTTTCTATCTATTTTCTCATTGATTGTATAATTAAAATCCCCTTTAATCATCAGAAAAATTGAGATAGAATGCTTGTAATAGAACAGTACTGTGTTTTAAAGAAATACTTCTTCTGTAGTAGGCTCACTAGTAATGAAGTACTGGCAGCAATATTTTGTGAATTTGCCCTGTGCAGAAAAGATATCCAGATAGTTCACCAGGGGATGTGACTGTTTACTTGTAGCATTATGTTGGTTGTGTCAGATAAGATCAAACACTGATCCTTTAAAATGGATATGAATTAGCAATGATCACCTGATTTTCACGTAATATTTTTCCTTACCTGAATCAGGATTCACAACTTAGATTAATTAAGATGTGGATTAGTTTCTTTGTGAGGTTAGTTACTAATAAAAGCACTAATAAACTAGTTAGTAAACTACTTATGATGACTTATGTCATCAACAATTATGAGATGGAATTTATTTACTCAGGGAAATGACCTAATCTTGCTACACTATATTCTGTGAAATGATGTTTCTGCTGATCAACATGAATGATATTGGTCAACAGAACTACACTCCCTTGTGTTCCTTCTTCATTCTACATCATTAGGTTGTATATTATTACTCTATACATATAGAATGTGCATGTATATGCATTATTTTAGTTGATGGATGATTTTATCTTTTTAGGTTGAGTGACTACTTAGAACTTTGTGGTGACCTTGCATGACATTATATCTATGTCTAGATCCAGATCTAGATCTCTTTGTACCCTTCATTTATAAATGGTGTCAGTAATGGTTTTAAAGTGGAAAACGAACAAAAGCAAAAATTATAGTGACTGATCTATAATTTCTAGGGTGTTTTTTTACTTAGTAGTTTTTTTCAAGGTCTTTACTTTGGTCTGAGGAATGAGGCAATATTGTCATGATTTAGGATGCTGATGAGACAAAATACAGGAACATAGGATCTCCTTCCCAGCAGTTCTGAGAAAAGGCTATAGGGGTAAAGTTATGGTGGGCCCAGTACTACAGAGAAAGCAGTACTGTTATTCTAGTTGCTGGGTTCAAGAAGAAGGAGTGGAGAAAAATGAGGATAGGGTTTTGTTTTGTTATGGCTCCTTGCAAGCTCCTCGTGTGGTTTCTGATGGGTAATGACTCACAAAAGGCACAAGAGGGTAGGGTAAAAAATCATAGATTCAAATAACTGCTATGCTTATTAAGTACTTACTATAAGCAGTGTGCAGTGCTAAGGACTTCACACGGATGATCTCATTTAATAGCCAGAGATGTATACTGTCATTATCCCCATACCATGCATGAGGAGAGCAGAGGTATAGGGAAATTAGTTAACTTAGAGGCTCTGCAATTCAAATCTGAATAATTTGATGTGAGAGGCATGTCTCAGTCATTACATTGTTCTGCCTCAGAGAAGGACTTTGAAACATCTGTATCAATACCAGGGAACATTCCAAGAAGGGAAACTGCTGTCTGCTTCTGTCTGTTGCTTTCCTTTCCTCTCTCTGAGCCTAGGAGGTCCAACAGGGAGTAATGGTCATAGGAAAGATTGGAAAGGGGGTGGACGGCACTCAGGGTTTGCCCTGTAGTGACTCTGCTTGACAGTTGCAAGAATGCCTCAAAACCTGCTGTGTATTTCCAAGCCAAGATTTGTTTTTGTGTAGGTTTTGTTTGATTTGGTTGTATGTGACAGTTGTTTTAGCTAATAACTTAGAACTCTGTGGTGATTCTGCAACATGACCTATTTTTTAGCACACTGCTTTATTTAATTTTCCAATAATCCAAGGAGGCAGATATTATTACTATATTTCTTCAATTCATTGCATCCTCCCTTCCCCTCATATTTTAATATCGCTAAGTCAGAATGTCTTTTGGAATTGATGGTATGTACAAATCTAGTTTAGTTGGTGGTACGGTTTTTTCTTTTACTTAGTGGCACATAAAATAATAGCACAGCTTAAAAAAAGATGGTGCCTTGGATGCAATGAGATACAGTATCTCCATTCTTCAGAGGCAACTGTAGAGATTAGATAATTTCTTTTAGGTTACCCAACTAGAGATTGGTTGTGACAGGTAATGGATAGCTGTTGAGAGAATCAGTTTCTTTTTCATCCTGGGCACAGTTGATCTACATTTTCCAACCTCTCTTGCAGTTAAGTTAGGCATGAGACACAACTCTGGACAATGGAACATAGATGGATAACTGGACCCACAGAAACCACTTGATTTTCTCCACTCTTTCTTTTTCCTAGTCAGCCAGTTGGATACCAATGTCCAAGGCAACCGTGGGAGCCCCCTGTTGAAGACAGCTGAACTTCTGCCAATACAGCTCATAAATGACTGCATGGAACAGAGCTGCCTTCCCTCCCCCACGTTCTTTAGTCTACAGACTGGCTTTACATGCATGAGAGAAAAACATATTATGTTAAAAAACTGGAATTTGGGGATTAATGGACCCTTGTAAATATGTTTCAAATTATACTTTTATAGAAACTTCTCTAATCTTAATGATTTTCTGGTGTTACATTTTCCAGCCCAGTCAGTAAATTTTCTATCCATTCAATGATCTTAGTTACTATATAACTGATTTTGTGTAAATTATCAAATAATAATTTTTATTAAAATTCTTTTGAGGACAGGGTCTGAGGTTTTCTTGTTTACCACCGTATTCACAGCTCCCTGGCGCAGTATCTAATGCATGGTAGACACTCAGAAAATATATGTTACTCTAGTTAAAGGGGTAGCATGAGGTAGTGGAAGGGATGTTGAATTAAGTGTTAAAATGTGTCCCTAGTATGGAATCTGTGAGTCTCAATTTTCCTCATTTATAAAATAAGAATACGATTATTCCATTTACTTAAAAGGATTCTATGATGATCAAATGGAATAATATATACATGAGTGCTTTGTGAAACTGTAACGTAAGATACAAGTACCACTACTGGAATTAAATGTGTAGAGTTAAGGCGACTGTATTTAAAACATATATTTTCGGGCTTCCCTGGTGGCGCAGTGGTTGGGAGTCCGCCTGCCGATGCAGGGGACGCGGGTTCGTGCCCCGGTCCGGGAAGATCCCACATGCCGCGGAGCGGCTGGGCCCGTGAGCCATGGCTGCTGAGCCTGCGCGTGCAGAGCCTGTGCTCCGCAACGGGAGGGCCCACAGCAGTGAGAGGCCCACGTACCGCAAAAACAAACAAACAAAAACCATATATTTTCCCACAAATGATTGGCGTTAGTACAGACTTTATATTACATATGGGTGATAAAAACTGAATCATATGTCTTTTCCCCTTGGAACATGAGGGAAGTTGAACCTCAGTAAAACTTGTGTGCTCATCCTTGCTTAGGTCCCAGAGTTTTCCTGTTTTCTGCGCATGTCACAGAGTCACATGGAAGTGCATTCAGCAAGTACTTAAAAGAAGGATATAAAGAACAACAGAAGGACCAGAAAAAGTTAAAAACCACATAATGAATAATTTTTTAGATAATGTATTTGAGAAAAACAGAATTCAAGTTTGGAATTCTTTCTTCTCCCTTTCTGAATGTTGCCGTATCTACCTTAGAAGGAGCAACACGTTAATAATCAAAAGCAGATTAGTGTCTGAGTAAGTGTCCTTCCCATCAACGTCTGATTTCCCTTCGGTTCTGTGCAAGAAAGGGCTCATTACTTTCATTGGCATAAGCTTCTCATTTTGAAAAGTGCTTGGTTGGAATGTGCCCTGTGGTATTGAGTATTCTCCTTGTTAATGTACCTTGTATATTGGATGTGTTGTCGAGTTTATTTGGACCCTTTCTAAGTGCTAGCAGTGAAATTATCTTGGATTGCTTTCCTTCAAACATGAATCTTTCGTCACTGCTGGATCCGATGTTTTTATTGCCAAATGACAGGACCACATGTGTGGGGTATTTTCAGGCAGCAGTATATGGTGCTGTAGCAAGAGAAGGCAATAAAGCTTTAGGTTTTGGTAATGCACTGAATGGCTTACTCCCTTTTCCAAGAAACGATTCCAGAAACAAAATGTTTTCTCCTGAGCTTAAATGAAAAGCAGATACAACAAAGGCTTTAAACTGAGAAATAATAGATTCCCTGGCATCAGGTACTGAAGAAATTGCACATTATTTAGACTTCTCCAAAAATTGGCTATGCTTCTTAGCTGGGGGTCCAAAAATTCTCTGGAAATTATTGTCTATGTTAACCATAAAACTACTAAACAGTTTATTATTGTCAAATTCACTTAAAATGAATAACCTTGATCTCTAAGTAATTCCCTTTAGGGAATCTCCTGTGGTAAGAATATATTTTAGAAGTCCATTGTTAAGCATTCCAATAAATCAATATGATTGAGGAAAATTTGATATTCCTATGGAAATTTCCATGCTGTCATTGTTCTTTCCATATTATTAAAATTGGTGATTCCCATGCTAAAGAATCTGGGACTAACATTTTCTCAGTTTAAAGTATAGTTTATGAATACTGATGGAAAGAATGTTACTGTGGAAATTCATTTGTTTTCCTTAGTCTACGTTATCTATCTTCTTAGTCTCCTAGTTTACCTTAAACTCCTATCAACCTAAATTAGTTCTGTTATCCAATCATAGCTATAGCCTACATATTTACCATGAGAGGGATGCAGGCCCCAAATATTTGCTTAACCTAGTTTTCTGATGGAGCCTTATAAAAGTTATTGTTGAGATCATATAGAGACGCTATAATACAGATTTTAGTGGTAGGTAAACAACCATCCCTGTTTGCCCAGGACTGAGGAGTTTCCTGGGACACGGGACAGTTCTCTGAAAACTTGAATTGTCATCCTAGTGTATTACTAATATACATTAAAAATTATATGAAAAATACCTAACTCGATAGCATAGCATTAATTATGAAATATATATCCCAGACAGGTCTTCAGTTTTTGGGGGATTGCCATTAGGATTTAACTAATTCTTGGAAATATTACTTATTTAATTATTGATCATCTTAACAAGGAGATAATTGAATATTTCTGACTTAAAAAATAAAATTTAGTTATTTATAGATATCTATATTTAGCCCAGATTTTGCTATGTTAAAAATACAGAATTTGCTGTAAACCTTTTACATTATTTCTTAGTTTTCATTCAATAAAACATAAGAAATTACTGACCAAGAACCTCATTAAGAAATATTTTTTATTAATTTCTTTTCCAGTTGCTTATTTTCTGTGTTGAGATATTTACTTTTAGAGGTCACTAAACATATTTCTACTTCTTTGTGAGTCTGAGCAGAGTAATTATGAAGTTCCCATGTACTGTTTTTGCTGAGAATCAGACACTCAGGTTTTTCATGTCTGAAAAATAAATCTCTTGTCAACACTCCTTACTCCTTTTTCTTTTCCCAGAGCTCTGATTTGTGAAACAGGCTTGATGTGTGTTGGCTTTCTCTTATAGATAACTCTGTTCCCTCTCGTGAAATCTTGTAATCCAAAACTCCAAAGAGCTTGAATTATCCCAAATATTGAATATTTTAAGATTTATTTCAGTGAGACATAGCACATGAGACAAAGCATACCTAGCAGATTCCTGGAGACTTTGAGCTTGGAGGAACCATCTTAGAAAAAAAGACTCTCCTTTCTTAAACTTTAATCTGAAGGGCTTTCCTTCTTTCAGAGTTGCAAAGAATCAATTTTAACCTTCAAGAGTAAAGTGGGTCATAATATTGAACATAAAAGGTTACAAAAGCTCATTAGTTCACTCTGGTTATAACTAATAGTTGCATTGTATGGGCACACCTATCTGGTCCATTTATTCCTGCTGATTGGACATGGAATGACAAATGCGTTGAATGCCCATTTCATTCCTGAAGGTGTGAAAGGAAAATAAAAATGGAGTTGGTATTGCTAAGAGAGCTCTCTAAAATGGAGCCAGGGGGCCACTGACGAAGTGTGACTTATGCACATCTCAGCCCAGATGAAATCTGACCTTTGACCATTTACTGTCTTAACATAGGCATCCAGAACATCTGTCCAAAGTTCCAGAAATGCAAGATACTTATCAAACGCTTACCCTAAATAACTCATGACAGCCTATTCCTTAAGGACAAGTATTTCTTTTCTTGTGTCAGATTACAGCTTCATGGCTTTCCCTTTATAAGCACCTGACTCTTTCTTTTCCCCAGAACATTCTTTCACTTTTACCCATATCCGTGTCTCCCAAATTGCAATTCTTAAGACTCCAAATAGGACTCTTTTCTTATTTGCAGGCTTCTGTGTGTTTTTGTTTTGTTTTATTTTTGTTTTTTGTGGGTTTCTTTTGTTTGTTTTGGTCAACAAAGAAAGTGAGAGGAAATAGAAGGTCCCCTTCTTTAGGAACTTATGGAAATAGATGTTCTAATATTATATGTCAGGAGATGGCCATATTAAATGATAGAATTAGTTATAACCACGTTTTCCTTTCTTTTGTAGTTCATGGGCTGTTTTGCCATACTGCACATGATCAAGGCCTCAACGGCCCTCTGTTGTCTTCTTCTCCTCTTCATTCTTTAACAGTGAGCAGACCCTAATACAAAAAAGGGCAAAGGCAATAAAAATGGAAGAGATATAATTACTAAAAAAAAAAAAGGGCAAAGAGTTGAAGTGCATGCCATACCTAGTGTCAGGTGAAATCCCGCTTTCAGGAAGAACTAGTATCATTTCCTTTGTAGGTCCTATGTAGGATCAATCTCTCAGTATATATATATATTTTATAATTATATTTTAATTATGTAATTATATATAATTATACTTTAAATATTTTAATGTTATTTAATTATATTTTAAATATTTTAGTTTTTAGTATATTTAATATTTTTAATATTCATATTATATATTTTTCCAATGATAAAAGACAGATTTTAATTATATCACAAATAGCTTTTTTAAAAAATTGGTGTATAATTGCTTTACAATGTTATGTTAGTTTCTGCTGTACAGAGAAGTGAATCAGCTATATGTATACTCATATCCCTTCCCTCTTGGACCTCCCTCTCAGCTCCCCGCATCCCACCCATCTAGGTCACCACAGAGCACCGAGCTGAGCTTCCTGTGCTGTACAGCAGGCTCCCACTAGCTATCTGTTTTACACATGGTAGTGTATTTATGTCAATCCCAATCTCCCAATTTGTCCCACCCCCTCTTCCCCCTCTGTGTCCACACATCTGTTCTCTATGTCTGTGTCTCTATCCCTGCCCTACAAATAGGTTCATCTGTACCATTTTTCTAGATTCCACATATATGCATTAATATATGATATTTGTTTTTCTTTTTCTGACACTTCACTCTGTGTGACAGACTCTAGACACTATAAAACTCTTAGAGGAAAACGTAGGCAGAACACTGTTTGACATAAATCACAGCAAGATCTTTTTTGACCCACCTCTTTGAGTAATGAAAATAAAACCAAAAATAAACAAATGAGACCTAATTAAACTTAAAAGCTTTTGCACAGCAAGGAAAACCATAAACAAGACAAAGGACAATCCTCAGAATAGGAGAAAATATTTGCCAACGAAGCAACTGACAAGGGATTAATCTCCAAAATATATAAACAGCTCATGCAGTTCAATATCCAAAAAACAAACAATGCAATCAAAAAATGGGTGGAAGACCTAAATAGACATTTATCCAAAGAAGACATACAGATGGCCAAGAGGCATATGAAAAGATGCTCAACATCACTAATTCTTAGAGAAATGCAGATCAGAACTATAATTAGGTATCACCTCACAAATAGCTTTTCACGACACTAATTTATATCTACAGATCTGGCTATAGATATATTCCTTGAGTCTAAAATAGATATAGATAGATAGGTAGAAAGATAGATGGATAGATAAACAGATAGATAGGTAATCTTCTGTAAGGGAATAAAGCTGCATACTAACTCAGCAGTATTTCATGATGCCTTTTCCTACTGCAGTAATTCAGTCGCCTATTCAGGATTTCTACCTGACAGTTGCACAAGAAATGTTACTTGTTTTTGACTTTTTTTATTATTTATTTTTAAAAATTAATTAATTAATTAATTTTTGGCTGAGTTGGGTCTTCGTTGCTGCGCGCGGGGTTTCTCTAGTTGTGGCGAGCGGGCGCGACTCTTTGTTGCGGTGCATGGGGTTCTCATCACGGTGGCTTCTCTTGTTGCAGAGCACAGGCTCTAGGCGCGTGGGCTTCAGTAGTTGTGGCACACAGGCTTAGTTGTTCCGTGGCATGTGGGATCTTTCTGGGCCAGGGACTGAACCCGTGTCTCCCGCATTGGCAGGCGGATTCTTAACCACTGCGCCACCAGGGAAGTCCCTTGTTTTTGACTTTTGAAGAGTAAATTTGTGTTTCTCTCTTTGGATAGTAATGGGAAAACCAGAAAATGTGAATTTTAACCCCTAATGACCACCCTTAAGATTTTGTTTCCAGGTCCTTCTTTTTTTAATAGTTAATCGTCTTCCTTATAGTCCTAAGCAATGTATAGCAAGCTATCTACATCCTAAGAAATGTAAATCATACATTATCTTTATTTAGAATTAGAACATCTTTTGGGTTTTCCTCTCCAGCAAATTGTTCTTTAACCACATGTACTAAATTATTTATTCCCACCTGTCAGCAGTTTCTCAAATGGAGCCATGGAGGAAGCCTGAAGTGGTCAATGGTTAGCTGTTCTCTGGACAGTCATAAATATACAGTATGTGTAGTTAAGTACCCATGAACAAGGGCAGAGTGCCAGAAGTAATTAGGCGTCAGGGCTGTGCAAAAGTAAGCTGAGGGACTAAAAAAGAAGTAAATAAACATGGCATTTCCTTCTGATGGCATCTTTTGTCAGGCATACTGTTTCCAAGGGAAGGGTAATAGTTCTTCACCAGACTTTAATACTGAATGAAGCAAATTAACCATCCTGTACTTGTGGGGCCCAAAGAAAAGTATTCTGGGTCTTTCTCCCCTACTTTGTTTAGATAAATGAATTAGACATGAGAGATCTCTAGGAATCTCTGTCTTTCAGAATTTCTATTGGGGAAGAAAATCTGAGGAATTTGACATCTTGGTGAAAGGAAAGCTAGGGAAGTCCACGAGAGCAATGCTGGAGGAAGTGGAACCTGATAAGTTCTGAGTTTTTCATGTCTTCTCAACTTTTTACTGAGGTTGCAGAAGAACCTGCTGTTCTCTGACAAATAAAAATTGTATGTATTTAGGTTGTACAACATGATTTTTTGAGATGTACAATGTGATGATTTAATATATGTCAACATTGTAAAATAATTGCCACAGTGAAGTTAACACATCCATTAACTCACATAATTACCATTTGTGTGCGTGCGTGTGTGTGTGTGTGTGTGTGTGTGTGTAGAGTCTTAACAAACTTCAAATACACAATTTCAAATTTCTTAGGATCTACTGTCTTAGCAAATTCCAAATACACAATACAGTATTATTAACTACACTCGTCTATGGAATGGGAGAAAATATTTGCAAAACATATATCTGATAAGGGGTTAATACCCAAAATATATAAGGAACTCATACAACTCAAATAGCAAAAACAAAACAAACAAACAAAAAAACCCAAAAAATTTGATCAAAAAATGGCCAAAGGACCTGTATAGGTATTTTTCGAAGATGACATACAAATGGCCAACTGGTAGATGAAAAGGTGCTCAACATCACTAATTATGAGGAAAATGCAAATCAAAGCTGCAATGAGATATCACCTCACACCTGTTAGAATGGCTATCATCAAGAAGGCTAGAGATAACACACGTTGGCGTTGGCGAGGATGTGGAGAAAAGGGAACCCTTGTGCACTATTGGTGGGAATGTAGATTAGCACAGTCACTATGGAAAACATTTTGGAGGGTCCTCCCAAAACTAAAAATAGAACTACCATATGATCCAGCCATTCCACTTCTGGGTACGTATCCAAAGGAAATACTATTCTTTGAACTTGCCAAGATCCCATGCTAAGCCTCAGAGACTTTGCATTTGCTGTTCTCTCTGCCAGGAATTCTCCTTCTGCAAACCTCAGAGTGGATCTTTCACCCTCCTCATTCCAGTCGCAGCTCAAGTGTCTTCTCCCGGAGGCCTTGCCTTGTAGACCACACTATCTGCTTTACTGTTTCCACTAGAACACTTATGACAGAGAGTCTGAGACTGCACAGCTGTATTCACTCACTCATTTAGTATCTGTCTCAGCCACTAGAATGTACATTCCACGTGGGCTGGAGGTTTGTCTAGCTTATGACTGCACCCCCAGCCATATATACTTCAGGTGCTTGATAAATGTTTGTTGGTGAATGAGTGATTGAATTTAGGGTAAAATAGAAAATGTCATATATTAGCTCTTTTACCATAAGGAGGAAATACTAATTTTTCAAGTAAGAAGCACAAAGAATCTGTTTCTGGCTTTAACATATGCCAAGATCAGGTGAGAAATTGTAAATTATAATAGACACTAGATGGTGAGTTGTATTGGAACAAAGGTCCGACTGGGAAAAAAAAAATGACTCTTAAGATCTAAATCAGAAGAAGATCCTGGATATGCTTCCTCTGCAGGCAATCAACATCAGCATCATCCAGTGAAACTGTACCTGCCTCTCTTCTGACGATACCTACAGGCAGCAAGGGAGAAGCAGGTGGTGACGGCTAATGAGAACGAACATGAGAAAGCACGTAAAGATTATGGGGCCATATTGGCTCTAAGTCTCTTCCCAGACTCATTCTAGTTAATCACCCCAGAGCATATGGCACTGATCACTCACTACTTCTTGAAAATATTCCTCCCTCTTGCCTTCTATGAAGACAGTTTCCTGATGTTTGTCTACTGCCCTGTTATCTTAATCAGCTCCTCTTCCTTCATCTACCCCTTAAAAATTGATGTTCACTAGAATTCTGCCCTCTGTTCTCTTCTCATTCAAATCCTGCCTAATAGCCTCCCCTGTCATCTTCATGCTGATGATAATTCCTTAACATATGCCTCTAGCATCAACATTTCTTTCGGTTCCCAGGCTCGAATTTCCAACTGTTACTTGATAGCTTTGCATAGATTTTTCCTTTTGGAACCTCAAGATTATGATGTGTCAAACCAAATATGTTATATCGTTTCTTCTACTTTTCTCATTTTATTGGGCTGGCCAAAAAGTTCGTTCGGTTTTTCTGTAACATGTTATGGATATTTTCTAGTCAACTAAGGAGCTATCTACTTCTTATCCCACATCTCACTTGCTGTCTTTTGTTTTTCTCCTCATCTTTTTCTCAGTCACTCTGAAGCTTAGACTTTCATCATTTCCTATGTTGACTAATACAGTAAGCAACATGGCTTCTGATACCATCATTTCCGTTTCCTGCAAACTCCTTGCTTTTTTTTTTTTTCCCCAGAAGAGATTTCCAATTTCTTTATGAAGGCGTTGCAATTCTCCTGAAATCTGGTCCCAAATATCTTTCTAGCTTCACTTGCTCATAGTCTCGTCAACACACCCAGCCACACTAGATCCTTTGTGCCCCTTGGGTGTCCCCAAGTCTATCTCCTCTGTGCCTTTAAGCACACCCTGGTCTCCGTTTATGTGCCTTTCCTTGATTCTTTACATATAAAAAAATCCCATTCACTCTTTGAGATGCTGTTTAAACGTCTACTATGAAGCCTTCCTTTGCACTTTGAGAGCTCATGTGTCTCCATTTATTTAATTCTACCTTGTGTTAGGATGGCTTTCTCCATCCCTAGACTGCAGTCCCCATTCAGCTCAGCTGCCTGACCTGTCTCTCTGATTCCCTTCTTAGCATCTTCTAGTATAGTGTCTTGACTATAGTAGACATTCAATAAATGTTCCTTAAAATGACCTCTGTTGTGTGTCTTGGGCTCATAGTAAAGTGCCCATTCTAAGCGATGGCTGATAAACTACTGAAGATTCATCGTCTCATATTTGTAGGATGCCATTCATAAGCTCTTCACGTTTGGCAAAGTGATTAAGACGTGGGCTATAGAATGAAGCAGATCTGGGGTGGAGTCCTGGCTTTGCCATATACTAGTTCTGAAGCCTTGGGCAAATTACTAACCTCTCGTAAACTTCAATTTATTTACATACAAATGGGGCATAATAATATTAGATAAGAATATCTAATGTAGGGTGGTTGTTAGGACTGATGAAATACTAATATAAAGTACTTAGCACAGTGTCTAGCACATAGTAGGTTTTCAATAAAAATGACTTAATATTTCAAGCTTCTAAATAGTTACGTCCAGTCCAAAGATATCTTCATATTGAATGTTAGCTGGAGAGCACACTTCCCATGTAACTCCTTTATGTCTTTGGAAATAGAATAGATGTGTCTCATGATACAACGTCTTTGATGGTATAATTCCTTGATATGCTTCTTGTCATTCTTGTCTTTTGTCTATGGTCTTTTGAAAAAGCAAGACAAATAAGTATAAACATTGTTCATGGCATAAACAATGCTCATCAATGATATGAAAACAAAACAATTGTAACCTGGTGTGGATTACAAAGATAGCACACTGGAATCACCAAGATTGTCCTTTTTACTTTCCTTTTGAACAGCCATTTAAATCTAAATTAATTTAGATTGCTGAAATATAATCTTGGCTACAGTTTCTGGCATCTTAAAGCCAAAAGTAAAATTGCAATTTAATTGGCTTCCCTGACTTTGGCAATAAATAGTATAATAGATTTTATTTAGGAAATTTTGACATTTCCAAAGGAATCATGATTTTTTTTTTTAACAGTCTCTAAAAGACTATATTTAAACCTAGGAAGAAAGAGAAGGAGAGAAGGAGAGAGAGAGAGAGAGAAGGAATCATGAGAGAAGTATATATTCTGGCTCTGGACAAGTATAATTTTTGGACAAGAAGTTGGGCTGAGGTGGTGTTTGTAAGGAAGTTTAAGCTTCATGAAAGAAAACTGGCATTACAAACACAGAGTTATTATCTGCATATGTGTTTATGTGGCATCCATCTATATGCTGTAAAAGAATTTAGAAAGAGATATTAAATTGACGTAATTGAACATGAAGGTTATCAGGTTAACACTCCAAGGAACACTGTATCCTGGAGTCTCTAAGGAATCCCCAGAGTTCTCTAGCCAAGTCCTCTCTGCCCAGAAATATACTTAATGTCTACAAGGAAATGGCTTCTCTGGGTTCATCTAAAGGCTTTCCATAGGTAAAACCGGTTGGTTGATCTCAATGTTTAATAATCTTTCCTGGGAAAAATGCTTCCATTTCCTGAAAATCTAGTCATCATTGGTGTGAGGCTACTATTTTTGTGCCTCTCTTATCTGAACACAACTGTCTTATTTGCATGTGCAAATTAAAAACTTATAGTATAGTATAGTTCTAGTATAGTATAAAAACTTCTGCTATTAAAGAGTGACTAGACTTACTGTAGTGATCATTTCACAACATATACATATATTGAATCATTATGTTGTACACCTGAAACTCATATAATGTTATATGGCAATTATATCTCAATAAAAAATAGTAATGTATGGGCATGCAAATAGTTAAAACAGGATAGAGGTGTGCACATGGGAACAGGAAGTTTTCCCTTTCCTCACCCTTGTCTTACTCCTCAGAGAAAACTTTTTGATCTCAGGACCCTCTTAGACTCTTAGAAATTATTAAAGACCCCAAAGAGCATTTGCTAATCTATCAACATTTATCACATTAGAAACTGGGAAAATTATAAAATATTTATTAATTCATTTAAAAATAATAATGATAAACTCATTGCATATTAACATTAAAATATGCCATTTAAGGAAAAAATAATGAAAAAGATTTTCCATGATAGTGAGAAGAATAGTATTGTTTGTTTTTGTACATCTCTTTAATGTCTGGATTAATACAAGGCAAGAGGATTCTCATCTCTGCTTCTGTGTTCAATCTGTTGTAATATTATTCATCATGTAGCCTCTAGAGAACTCCACTGTACAATGATGTCAAAGTAAGATTGAAAAAGGAAAATAACATTTTGGTATTATCAGGAAAACAGTTTTGACCCGTGGATCCCCTGAAAAGGGTCTGTGGACTCACTTGGTCCTGAGCTATATTTGGAGAATCATTTTCTCCAACCAAACTATTTTGGACCATTTCTGGATTTGTCGTTTCTATTAAGTATTAATGTTAAATATTATGCTTACACCTCTAGTTGTTTACTTTTTAGTTAAATTTGTATCTGATCGCTCCCCCTCCTTAAATTGTCTCCTGATAATTGTTAGACACTTCTCTTTCCTTCCAATTATATAAGATGAACACTTTGGTCTCCCTCGTCCATTTCTTCTTTTCCTTTCTCTTTTCAAAATCTGCCAACTGTACTAGGACTTTACATGTACCAGTACTTTACATGGTCAAGTTTTACAGCCTGAATTCTTTGCCATTGTTATAAACAGAGCTTTCATGTCATTTCTGTAAATTGAATTTGAAATGGAAACTAATAAGAAGCATTTAAAATATGATGATTATGTAAATATTTGTATGTGTAAAAATCCATGGAAAAAGAAACAGAATCAGAAGAGAGTGGCATATATGTGGTGGGTGAGAAGCACTATCTTTTTTTTTTTTTTTTTTTTTTTTTTTTTGCGGTACGCGGGCCTCTCACCGCTGTGGCCTCTTCTGTCACGAAGCACAGGCTCCGGACGCGCAGGCTCAGCGGCCATGGCTCATGGGCCCAGCCGCTCTGCGGCACGTGGGATATTCCCGGACCGGGGCACGAACCCGTGTCCCCTGCATCGGCAGGCGGACTCTCAACCACTGCACCACCAGGGAAGCCCAGTATCTCTTTTTAAAAAAAATATTTATTTCTGTATTTGCAATGTTTATGAATGCTTGTAATGTTTATATTCATATATTACTTGAGTAATTTAAAAATACAAATACATTTTATAAATGGTAAAAAAAAAAAAAAAAAAGAAAAAGAAACAGAATCTTACATCCCTAAATCTGTACAATTTGGAAGAAGATGCTCCAAGCATAAAAGTCAAGCAGGTTGTCTTTCTCAGATGTCTATTGCCCCAAACAATGACTTTTTCTCTCTCTTTTTTTTTTTTTTGGCCACGTGGCTTGTGGGATCCTGATTCCCCAACCAGGGATCAAACCTAGGTTCCCGGCAGTGAAAATGCAGAGTCCTAACCACTGGTCTGCCAGGAAATTCCCCAAACAATGACATTTTAATATGCTTCCTACTTGGATCATAAATTTTTTCTACAGTTTTAAATTCTTTTTAGAGTTTCTAAATGCCTTTTGTGTTTTTTTTTTTTCAGAAAAAAACTTGTGCCTTAAAAAACTGTATTCCTAAGATAATTCAGTTTCTTAATTATGCTATTTGTTATATACACCAATATGTGTCCTAGGCCTGCTGTAGAGGCATTATTCTGGGTTCTCTTGGATCTTATTCCTTTTTTTTTTGGTTTCCTTCTTAATTTAACTGTAGTGTATCTTCAAGTAATGTTTTTTTCACAGAAAGGGAAATATACCTACTGATTATCTGTAGGTACAAAAATGTTTTTATAACCTCTTTACAGTTTGAAAATTTGGCTAGGTACGAATTCTAAGTTGAAAATAATTTCCTATTTTATCTGTGAAGGCATTGTTTCCTTAGTTTCCAAGAGTCAGTGTGTCTGATGAGAAATGTGATACTAATCTGTTTTTTCTTCCTTGCGGGTAACTTCTTTCTTCCTGTGGATACTTTTTGGTCATTTTGTTTGTCTTGCTATGCTTAAGTTTTAAAAGTATGCCCTTGAGATTCCCTGGTGGTGCAGTGGTTGAGAATCCACCTGCCGATGCAGGGGACATGGGTTCGTGCCCCGGTCCGGGAAGATCCCACATGCCGCAGAGCTGCTGGGCCCGTGAGCCATGGCCGATGAGCCTGTGCGTCCGGAGCCTGTGCTCCGCAGCGGGAGAGGCCACAACAGTGAGAGGCCCGTGTACCACCAAAAAAAAAAAAAAAAAAAAAAAAAAAAAAATTCTCTTGATTGGATCTGAATTATTTTTGTTTCCTCTTGGGTCAGTTTTATTTATTCAGCTGGATCCTTTTCCTTGGCTTTGCTGGTCTTCCCCATGAGTCTGATGACCTCGGTTTTCTATTTATATTTGTGCATGAAGAGTGAGGTTTGACTCATACAGATAAGTGCTTTGCTGTCCACCTGACTTTACTAGCCTGTGTCCTGAATGAGAGAGGTGACTGAGCTCTGTATAACGTGAACACCTTGTTGACTGTTGATCTCCCTCCAGGCTGTGTAGGATTGGAACAGGAAAGCAAAATTCTCCACCCTAACCCCCTAAGACTTGCTAAAATAATGAGGGCTCTGCTCTGTGTCTCCAGTCCTTGACTTGGAAGCCTTAATTCTTTAAAGGCAGATAGCTCAATTTCTTCACAGCATACTTTTCTGCTTCAGCTTGGGTGCATATGACCCTGCTGTACAGGAAGGAGTGGGACAGTCACTCAATGCAGGCATACTGCAAACAGTTCTTCAACCCATCACCCCATTTTCTCTCCTTCTTTCTTCTTACTCTCACTCTCTGTTTATTCCTACTTCTGCTCTCCACCGGCTATCTGGGTTAGGACAGGGCTGCAAAGAGAGCTCAGCAGTGAGGAATTCTTCTAGTCCACTGATGTTTTCTCTTGAGGATCCCTAGGCTTGTAACGCAATGTTCCTTAGTGTATATTTGGCCCCAGTTAAACAAGGTGGTCATTAGCTTTCCTTTCAGCCTGGTTGAAGGAGTATGTCTGGTCCATTCTCATTTTCTACTTATACCCAGAGAAGACAGTTTTGGAGCCTCATGAGACCAGATGGGCATGTGTAGGCAAGCACATCTAACTGACAAATTAATTGGTGAAGCATCCTGCTGAAGAATTCTTAAATGATTTGCCCTTTATGATTTCAAACATTATTTGAGGAAACCTGACACCGAGACCTGCAAACTTGGCTCCATTTGAAAGAGGTATGGAGTCCCCTAGAAGTACAGGGAGTCTCCAAAAGCAGTTCTTTGGAACATAAGCTGTGCGTTTGGGCAGAGAGAAAGAACTCTGTATGTTAATTAAAATGAAACAAGCTTGATTTAATGAATGCACGTACATTTTTACAGCAGCTTTCTAAGATGACTCTCTCAATGATGTACATAAGCCTTTATGAACAAAACAAGAATGTTTGCCAAATGGTATTTTTAGGAAGCATTTAATGAGTGCCAGTACTCTTACAGGACACTGAAAGGAGAATAACAAGTGTTGCATTTTATCGATGTCAGTAATAGCTTGTAAACCTCAAATGTGACTTCACACCCAGAGGTTGCTTCACTGCCCGGAATGAAAAGCCATTTTCAGGGGAACTCCTGGCATCCGTTTTAAGAGAATGGAGTGCATGGCCACACTCTGAGGCTTCCTGTGAAAGCCAGAAGTGGCAGCTGGTGAGTACACAAGCCTCTCACCTCCGGAGGTCTGAGTTTATAACTCAGCCTTGCTTTGGCCACAAGAAAAAACTTACTTGGTTCATTCTCTCCCTGCGTAGCCTCATTAGAAAACCACCACATCATCTGGCTTGGTTTGCTCCACCTGGCAGTGTCTGTTGAAGGGGAGGCCAGGGGTTGGGTAAACAGGACCCTGCTGAGGTGTGCTGGCTCTGCCTGCCACCTGCCTGGACGTGTGCTTGCTTCGGGCCAAGCGCTATTAATCCTTCTCTGTCATGAACATGAAATCCATGTCAAACTGTTTTTCATCTTAAAACCAATTCATTAGGTATTTGCTCTTCTGAAGTTGGAATTGGCAAAGGGTTAAAACTTGAGACCGATTATAAGTAAAAAACTGTTAACTGCGATGGGGTCCTATTTTTGAAAACATTTTGTTTTTATCTCACCAGGGTACTCCCTAGCCATTTGTGTGTTATGGTTGGGTTTTTTTTGCTTTTTTTTTTTTTTGTGGATTGGAAGTAAGGTGTGAGTGTTTAAGGTTTTCCATCTGAGACTGTAAAAATAATGGGAAGAGTGGAAGCCTTTTGAAACAGCTTGAAGGGAAACAAAGGATTATCAGTGCTATCGGGTGGGGAGATACTGACAAATTCTGCTCTTTCTGCACCATGAATCCTAAGGAACGTCTTGACCCAATGACAATAGGAATCTCACAAGGTTTTTTATATTTGAGATATAACGTTTCCTCATCGGCTTTTCTGCTGCACCACACCAGGGCCCCTGCTCCAGCCCAGGCAGGTCCTCACTTTCTGTCCTTTTCTTTCGTGGATGGCATCCACCCCTCCACCCTCTCTTGTCTCTGCCCAGCTTGGCCACTGCTCCTGAACATAAACATGCTGGCCCGTTCAGTTTTAAAATTGTCTCTGGGCTTCCTTGGTGGCACAGTGGTTGAGAATCCACCTGCCGATGCAGGGCACACGGGTTCGTGCCCCGGTCCGGGAAGATCCCACATGCCGCGGAGCGGCTGGGCCTGTGAGCCATGGCCGCTGAGCCTGCGCGTTTGGAGCCTGTGCTCCTCAACGGGAGAGGCCACAACAGTGAGAGGCCCAAGTACCGCAAAAAAAAAAAAAAAAAAAAATTTTTTAAAACTTTCTCTGAAAATAAAATTACACATTGTCATCAAGTCAGATCAAAGAACCAACAGGGAGTAATCTTTTTTAAATTTTGGGAAAAAAGAGATTCAGGAAAAATTAATTTCAGTATTTAAGGGGATATACCCTGATTATCCCTTGACAGATCTGTTTTTAAGATAAGCTGTAAATGATCTGTCATTCACTTTGCTGCTCCAATTCTGCCATTTGGGGAGGGAGGGCAGAAACTTTTAAGAAGCTGAGATTCAAGAGGAAAGAACCCACAGAGGACACAGAAGCTCTGAGGCTACATTCCTTGAGCCACTAGAGGCAAAGAAGTAAAGATATAAGATGTGTTTCTACTAGCAGTCTAAAAGACAAAAGTGTTTCCGGAGAGGCATTTTGTCTCTGAATGATATTTTCAAATTCTCACAGCAGAGTAGAGAGGAGACTAGAGGAGTAATCAGAGTTCACACCTTAAATGTCACTTCCTTCATTAAACCTTTGTCACCAAGGAGTCCCCAGGGATCATTCCCCCCTGACTTTTGAATTTAGATCTCTACCACACACTTGTTCCACAAATATTTATCGAGCACCGTCTATTTGCTAGGTACTGGACTAAGTGCTGGGGATACAGTGATAAGTAACGTAGACATCGTCTCATCTTGGAAGGAGCTTACGTTCTAGTGACAGAGACAATCTATATGTTCTCAGTTTTATCCTCCTTGCAAGAGTTTGAGTTTCATCCTATTTGCAAGCTAACAAGTTAGCCTGCCGGAGTTTCATGAATGCTGTTAGAAGAGGTGAGGCACCTGGATCAGAGATAAAGGTCATTTTATTACTCAGAGTAATAGCAGTTGCTGGAGAGTCAGCATTTATGTGCAAGTTCCTCAAAGCCCACTTCCCGCAGGGTGCATGTGAACAGGGCCAGATGATACCTGCAAGGGCAGGAGAGGATGGCTCCTGTTTAGCCGTTCAGGAGCCTGAATCCACAATAATGGGCAGTAAGCCTGCCTGGCCTTTATTTTGGAGAGAGACATTATCTTTTATTATGCTGGAAAGTAAGCATGCCTGCCCTTTTCCCTAGAGGGAGACCCTGTCTCTGCCTTCCAAAGCTGTTCCCTATATAAACATCCTGAAAAAGGTGGTCTGGAACAAAAAGCACTCAGTGCCTCATTTGCAAGACGTGCAGAAACAAGAGAGACCTGTGGAGAATTCTTTTCCAACAGTTCAAAGCCATGGGCTGATTCATCAGATTAGAGACAGCTCTGCTTATAGGGGTGAAAAGCAGTTTTTTCAAATGCTGCCTTCTGGGACTTTTGGATGTGACCACAATACTAAAAGGGGCATGTCTTTGGGTGGGACAGAGGAGGAACAGGACTGAGCCAAGGAAACCTCTGATGTGTCAATTCAGTTGGCAGCTTCCAACCGTCCTATGACAACATGAAACATTAACTATGCATCTCATGGTTAGAAGGTTGGGCTGCAGGTGTCAGCCACGCCAGCCACCAGGGTGACCAGGCATCCATCCAGGGTGTTGGATGAAGGACTTGGAGAAGAGATGAGAGCTAGGCATGGAATAGTTGCATTAAAAAAAAAACAAACCTGTTTTTGATGTGAATTGGTTTAAATAAGTGTCTTGTGTTGGCCAGGATATATTTTATTTGAGCCTGATATACAGGAATTTAGAAACAGCCATATGGATTTTCCTGAAGGTTGGTAGAAACAAAATGTGCTTCTAAACTCTCTGCCAAGTTTCAGCCTTAGTTAATTTTCATGGATGAGTTTAAACTCCTAAAAAACAAATGCACAGTAGAAGAGCTGATGTAGACATCGACTTAACTGTAGAAACATGCAGTGGAAGCTGAGACAGACATCATGGAATTTTGCAGGAAGAGTTTGATAAAGGTGCATTTGGTATGAGAATAAATTTGAAACAGAAGTAAAATGAAGTAAAAATAAGAAAATACTTACTGGTGAGAAGGATGTGTAAAATGAGTTATAATGTCTCTTAATCAGAAATCCAAGAATACAGGATGTATATTTCCTGGAATTCTCAGTGCATATCTGCCTGGAGTAACAAATTGACCTGATGAAAATTGTTGTTGATAGGATTCTTTTCTGAATTCTTCCTCACTAATACCGTTCACAAAGTAGTAGCCGTATAACTAATTTTCCAGGCTGCCTAGGAGAGAAGCTACTGTGCATTTGTTTAGTCTTAAATTTTTGTTTAATCCCCCTTCTATATACTTGCTGTGCCAAAGCTTGCCATATGTGTGCTGGAAAAGAATATTTGTGTTTAATTTTTTTTAACATCTACAAAGTGCTTTTGCTACATCGTTGTGTTGGATCCCATTTGTTCCTAAGAATTACACTTTGCATAGAGGAATTATTATCTCCTTTTTACAGATGGAGAAACTGAGACAAGTGGAACCTCAGTGATTTTCTAGAGCCATATCACTAATGAGAGCACAGGATAATGAAGTGTCAAAAAATACTCCAACTTGGTTCCTCTTGAAACAACCTCATTATGTAAACAGCTTATGTACTTGGTGAGATGGCAATTTCTAGTTTTAGATAACCATTACAGTGAAATTATCTCCATTAAAAAAAAGTAATAAAAATCTGTAAATAAACAACACACACAAGTGTTTTCTGTGGTTCAGTTTTATAAGAGGAGAAATTATAACAGTTTTTTCAATGCTTCAAAAGTAAAGAAAAGGAGAAAATTAAAGGGAAAAAAAAGGATGCCAGGCAATGCCTGAGATTCTTTTTGGACCTTAATTTCTGGCCTATGAAAACTTAAGAAGTAGGGGTAAAACTGCTGGAAGATTTGGAATTCAGAAGATCACTTTCTCTTTTAAGAAATTATACATCCTATTTTGCTGAATAATTAGGGGAAAACAAAAAACTTATTTACTTAGTAAATATAGTCTAAGAAAACAAATGTTTTTTAATAAGGAGATCAATTTTAACTACTCAGAAGATGTTAAATATATTTAAACAAATTTAATTGTATCCCGTACAGTTTTGAATGATTTCCAGTTTAAAAGATAAACAAATTTTAGGGCTGGTTTAGTACTAAATTCAATGGCAACTGACATTTTCATGGTGAAGAAAGCTTTACCATCATATAGCTATTAAATTCAGCAGTAGCTTAGCAAATAGAATTAGGAAGCTGTGTCAGTATTAACATAATCATGAATTTTTAAATCTTTATGCAAAGAAAGTTGAAGTCAAAACAGATATATCTGCCATACCTCTTCTTCTACACTGAGAATTATGACAGTCATAAAACACAAATGATATGAGACCACAGAGATCCATCCTGCCAATGCTTCTGTTTCTGATAGTGACCAAGGGATAGATTAACCAAATCCTTTGCTTTCTGCAATGGCTATGGTAAACTTTTAAATGAAAGCCCCGCTTCTCCCTAACCTCTCCCTCCATATACAGACACAGAAATACGAAAGGCATAACTTGCCTCATCCTGAAGATGGGAAAGGTGGAAATAAGTTGAAATTTAATAAGGCTTAGAGAATGAACTTATGGTTACCAGCAGGGAAGGGGGGGAGAGGTAGAATGGGAGTTTGGGATTGACATGTATACACTGGTATATTTAAAATAGATAATCAACAAGGGCCTACTGTATAGCACAGGGAACTCTACTCAATATTCTGTAATACCCTAAATGGGAAAATAATTTGAAAAAGAATGGATACATGTATTTGTATGTAAGTGAATCACTTTGCTGTACACCTGAAACTAACACAACATTGTTAATCAACTATACTCCAATATAAAATAAAAATTTAAAAAAATAAGGCTTATAGGATTTACCAAAGTTCACAAATACTATCATGGCTATTTGTGTGGTTCCCTGCTCCCCAGTACAAGCACTACCAGATATCCTAGTGCTTAAAATTTCACCAGTGGATTTATTGTTTTCGGTTTCAAGTGCCTTTGGGTCACTGAGAATCTTTCTGGGAGAAATAGCACCCAGTATTGGGTCTGACAACAGTGAATGCCCAATAAATGTTTTTAAATGGAACTTTTATTACCTTCTTATGGGGATTAGTTGACAGCTAAGTGAGAGTAAGTTAAGTCCTCAGTTAAGACTGGGACCAAATAGAGAGTACCTCAGAAGCCAGGACTGAGGATATGAGATATGAAAGAAAGCACAAAGGAAACCCTTTGTTCAATTCACAGATTCACTGAGGTTTGTCTTTCTTATAAATAATTTTTCAGAACTAATTTTCTCTTCCTTTAATTCTTTCTCCTTTACTAATTTTTCACTTTTATATCCTCTTTCTCCCTCATATGTCTAGTCCCCATATGGATTTAAAGGTGTACTGGAAGTCAGCATTATTAGAATCATAGGTATTATGAGTGATAAGTAATTTGTATGGATGATAAACTAGAATTATTTCAGCTATGCATCAATTCAGAGAATTTTCTGTATCTTTCTTATGCCTTTCCTCACTGCTTTTCAGGATATTTAGAGACATTAAACACATTTGGAAATAGTGTACATTTTATTCTGAATTCACAGAGGAGCAGCTAACTTGCCTTACTGTCTTTTCCTTTAATCCCATAGTTAGCATTAAATAAATCTTTATTGATGTCAGAGGGTGGTGAGATCACTACTTAATATTTGAAATAAAAAGACAGCACTGAATTTGTTTATAAGGGAGAACTATGCCTGAGAAGTCTCCCTGAGAAAAGTAGACTGCTGATGTTATATAGGGTTTTTGAAGCACATGGGTTTCAGGGATTGGCCTACTTTGAGAGGCATAAGGAGGTTGACATCATCTGTTTAAGCATAATTACTGAAGTGAGATTGTTGCTGATTGGTTGGCATTCAGAGGCATTTTTCTTAGAGTGAGTTTGTTTCTCATTGGCTGACTTTTTGAAGCGAAGACCTGTTATTGATTGGTTGGCTTGCAAAAGCATGTTAATTGAAGCAAAATTGTCATTGATCAATTGAATACATGTAAAAGTGGTTCTGATGGCTACTTGCTACCGTAGTTATAGAACAATTATTCTTTGTCCTAAGATTGTGAGAATATCTTTGTTTGCACTCTCCCATTTTGGTCCTTATCCAGATAAAGCTGCAGGAAGATTGCCAAGATATGTACTACTGTTGTTTATTCTCAGGAAGATGAGATTTCATCTTTGATTAACATGTTTTCGTTTTTTAATTATTTGTTAAATCATCTGTTTGGACAGTGGATGTGCAGAATCATTTAAGACAATGAATAACAAATATTGAATAACTGTGGCACAAACAAGTATAACTAAAAGTGTTATAAAAAGGGCCTAGAAGACACTCTGGAACCATGACTCAAGATTTCTCAGGCCTGGTCAGGAAAATAAGAACTCCTGGAGTCTAATTTAGAAAGAATACTTTTTCTTTTAGCTTAAATATATATCATTCCATCTCACCTGTAGCATTAATCCAGGTATAACATGAAGTGGAAACAATGGTGTAGAATCCTCTTAGTTGACCAAAGTAAATAAATAATAAGTAAACAAACAAACAAATACACACACAAATAAAGAAAATCCAAGGCTATTGTATTGGATTAAGGAATTAAGTTGGCTTATTGTGCCCTCATTGCCTGAGCTGATTTGTTAGTGAGGAAACAAATATTTTTGATGACTACACCAAGCTATCTAGCTCATCTTTAGGAGAGTTATTACTTATCTCCTCAGTCATTTTTTGCTGTGTTTATTAAAAAATAAAATAGACAATTTCATGGAAAGTCTGAGTTAAGAACAAAAAAAAAGTATATAATATTAAGTATGGTAAAGGAAATATAACTCTAAATATTAATAAGATTAGTAAAATTTTATAAATGTTATGTGGAACTGTCTGGTATAAATTGGAAAATTTATCACATAGTTTATTAGGTAATTTAATAATCAAAATATAAATACCAGATTTTGCCCTAAAAAAGATAAAAAACCTAAGTAGACTAGTTGCTGTAAAAGAAATTAGAAATGTTGTTATAAAATGTTACAGAACACTCAGTATTTGTTTTTTTTTTTTTTTTTTTTCGGTACGCGGGCCTCACACTGTTGTGGCCTCTCCCGTTGTGGAGCACAGGCTCCGGACGCACAGGCTCAGTGGCCATGGCTCACGGGCCCAGCCGCTCCGCGGCATGTGGGATCTTCCCGGACCAGGGCACAAACCCGGGTCCCCTGCATCGGCAGGCAGACTCTCAACCACTGCATCACCAGGGAAGACCAAACTCAGTATTTTTAAACATATGAGGCGCAGGTGGTTTTACAACTGTGTTCTAAGTAACATTTGAAAAGAAATAATTTGTGCATGATACAATAATTCAGGATCACGGAAAAACTACAAATACCATTTACAAAGCTAGCATAACCTTAATATCAAACTCAATAGTGACAGTATAAAAATTATAGTTCTAGAAATGTATAGGCAAATAACATTTAGCAGTGTATTAAAAGAATAATACATCAAGTAAGTTTTGTTCCAGGAATGCAAGGATGGTTCAATTAAAAAAGGCGAGCAACATAACTCATTTCATTATCATATGAAAGAAGAAAAAAAACCCAGTATCATTCTACCAATAGTCTTTAAAAAGCAGATTAAATTAAATTTAAAATTAACTGAATTTATAATAAATAATGCTAAGAAAAATAGTGACAGAGGAAATTATCACAACACAGTAAAGCCACTTATCAGAAAGTTTGACAGCAAGCCTCAAAGTAAACAATAAAATATTAGCATTATTCTCATTTGAAGTAAGACTAATGCTAGGATACTCACTGTTTTCCTCACTATTAAATGCTGTTTTGGAGGTTCTAGATAAAGCAATGAGACAAGGGAACAAAGGAGTGGTATAAATATTAAAAGGGACAAATATCCTTATTTATTTATTTACTGGCTGTGTTGGGTCCTCATTTCTACACTTGGGCTTTCTCTAGTTGCGGTGAGCAGGGACTACTCTCCATTGCGGTGTGCAGCTTTCTCATCACGGTGGCTTCTCTTGTTGCAGAGCACAGGCTTTAAGCATGCGGGCTTCAGTAGTTGCAGCATGTGAGCTCAGTAGTTGCGGCACATGGGCCCTAGAGCACACGGGCTTCAGTAATTGTGGTGCGTGAGCTCAGTAGTTGTGGTGCGCAGGATCTAGGGCACACAGGCTTCAGTAGTTGTGGTGTGTGGGCTTCAGTGGTTGTGGTGCATGGGCTCAGTAGTTGTGGCTCGCAGGCTCTAGAGTGCAGGTTCAGTAGTTGTGGCACGTGGGCTTAGTTGCTCTGCAGCATGTGAGATCTTCTTGGACCAGGAGTCGAACCTGTGTCCCCTGCAATAGCAGGCGGATTCTTAACCACTGTGCCACGAGGGAAGTCCCAAAAGAGACATATATCCTTAATTGCATGTAATTCAAGTGATTCTGCTAAAGGTATTAGAGTTTGGTAGAGTGGCTGGATATAAGATTACTGTAAAAACAAGTTGATTGTTCTTCATATTAGTAAACAGCTAGAATGGAAGGAATGCATTTAAAAGAACATTTAAGGATTTGTGTGGACGAAACTATAAGATATTATTGAAGGTTCTAAATAAATGAAGATACACGCCCTGTTCCTGAGCTGAATGAGTTAATATTATGAAACTATCAGTTACTCAAAAATGAATATATAAAATCAAGTTATATACATTCAATCAGAGTTTTCACCTGTAATTTTTAAAATAGGAAAAAATATTTTAATTCATCTGGAAGAATATATGTTGCAGAGTTGCCGACAATTCTTGGGACAATATTAGTGGTGGGATTCTGTCATTACCAGATATCAAAGCTTATCATAAAGCTGTTATCTATAATCAAACCTGTACAGTTTGGCACCGAAGTAGATGAGTAGATGAGTAGAACCAAATAGAGAGTATATGTATATACTAATATATTATATATATATATTATGAAGATGACATTTCAGTTCAGTGGGAAAAATGATATGTTTAATAAATGGTGCTGGCAGAAAGACAATTCAGTTGGGAAACACAAACTTAGATTCTTATCTGTTGTCATATATTAAAATAAGTCAGTCAATGAAGGCAGTCAAAAGGTACAAACTTCCAGTTATAAGATAAATAAGTACTAGGGATGTAATGTACAACATGATAAGTATAGTTAACACTGCTGTATGTTATATATGAAAATTGTTGAGAATAAATCCTAAGAGTTCTCATCACAAGAAAACAATTTTTTTCTATTTTTTAAAATTTTATATCTATATGAGATGATGGATGTTCACTAAACTTATTGTGATCATCATTTCATGATGAATGTAAGTGAAATCATTATGCTGTACACCTTCAACTTACACAGTACTGTATGTCAGTTATATCTCAATAAAACTGGAAGAAAATAAAAGTGAAAAAAAGGAAAAGAAAAATTAAGACAGAAGGAACACAAAGAAATAAATTGATGGATGACTATAGAAAACAATTAAATTTCTCTATATGTGGAACTACATCATTAAAAATGTCAAATGACAAATACGGAGAAAATGTTTTCAATAATAACAAATAAAGGGTTACTGTTGCAAACATTTAAAGTATTGATACACATTGATTAGCAAAAAGACAAAAAGCCTAGTAGAAAAAAAATAAAGTCAAATGTCCAATAAATATTTGAAAATGTGATCAAACTTACTAGTAGTCAAGAAAATACATCATAAAGCAATAATGAAACATAATTTTCACGCATTATATTGGAAAACATTAAAGAGCTTGATAACATTAATATTCATATTTACCTGGAGTGAGCTCATTTAATCTTCAGGAAAGTTATTTGTCAGCAAATTCCTCTTTTGGGACTATGTCCAAGAGAAATACTTGTCCAACTGCATAAGGAAACATGTACAGCTGACCCTTGAACACTACAGGTTTGAACTGTGTGGGTCCACTTAAACATGGGGGAACTCAGCTCAGTGCTTTGTAATAACCTAAATGGGAAAAGAATTTGAAAAAAATAGATACATGTATATGTTTAGTTGAATCACTCTGCTGTACACCTGAAACTAACACAACATTGTTAATCAACTATACTCCAATATAAAATAAAAATTAAAAAAATTTAAAATATTATATAATTTTAAAAAAAAGTAAATACTACAGTACTGCACTATCCACCAGTGGCTGAGAATAGGGAGGAACCACATATATAGAGGACCGACTATAAGTTATATGTAGCTTTTCTTCTGTGAGGTGGGTCAGCGCCCCAAACCCTATGTTGTTCAAGGGTCAACTGTATATGGATGTTTGTAGTAGAAACACCTGGAAACAAACCCTGAACGTCTATCAGTTTAAAGAATTACTGAAAATATTTAATTTAATAAATCCACTTTGTGGAATATGATGCAAGTCAACTCAATTATATATATGTGTATATAATATGTATATTCATCTACAGGCATGTCCAAGATATATTTTTAAGTGAAATAAAACAAGTTGCAGAGTAATATATAAAGAACAATCTGAATTTTTAAAAATATGAAGTAAGCAAAATTCAATATATGGATATATATGTTGGTATATACCTTAATGAGTATAGAGACAAGATTAGATACCACACAGATGACACTGGTAATCTCTTGAGATGGGATTGATTGCAGTTAATGGAGATTATTAATTTTTCTTTTTACTACCTCTCTATTGTTTACTTTTTAAAATGAGCACATACTACTTCAAATAATTAGAATAGTAAAAAACAAGCAAAATGTATATTTATTCATAGACAAATAGATCATGTAAAGCATTTTAAGATGTTAGACCTCTTAGAAAGTTAGGAAATCTAAGTAAAAGAATAAATCATACAAACAAAACAGGTACACTAAAGGCATTTCAGGAACCAAGGGAATGAAGAGAGATGATAAAAACCCTATGTATTTTTGGACTTCCTATAAACCATAGCTCTAACATTGTTATAACACTAAATAACTAGTTATTAGGTATTAGTTATTATATCCTACATCTATGTATTCATGACCAACTTGAATTGGTATATATAAAAAAGCAAGCAACAGGCAAGCGAGAACCTTGAAGACTGACTGTTGGAGATTTATCTAGTGGTGGGGATCTGGAATTATCAGTCCTGAGTCTTGTGTCAAAAACACAACCTCTGGTTCTCTTGGTTCTCATCCAACTTTGCCATCTGTATACAGATATGGTATTTAAAGTATTCTCTGAGGACTCCCCTCGTGGTGCAGTGGTTAAGAATCTGCCTGCCAATGCAGGGGCCACGGATTCGAGCCCTGGTCTGGGAAGACACCACATGCCACGGAGCAACTAAGCCCGTGCACCACAACTACTGAGCCCACATGCCACAACTACTGAAGCCTGCATGCCTAGAGCCTGTGCTCTGCAGCAAAGAGAAGCCACCGCAATGAGAAGCCCGTGCACAGCAACGAAGAGTAGCCCCTGCTCGCCGCAACTAGAGAAAGCCTGCGTGCAGCAATGAAGATCCGACTCAGCCAAAAGTAAATAAATTAATTTATTAAAAATAAATATTCTCTGAATCACAATAAGTTAACCAAAATAATTATCACGAGAAGTTAACAATGAGGAAATTGTGATTCAGGAGGTTCTGACTTGCCAATGTTCAGGTGAGTCAGTGTTGAAGTTGAGATAGGCCCCAGACAATCATTTTAAATAAAATTCTCCCTCTCCATCTAAATTTAGGTACTAAGATAAGCCCTTGTAAGATTATGCCTTTCCCCCCAGCAAGCCATAAATAATGCTGCTTTAACATAAAAATGAACACATGTGATAAGACTGTACTTGCTTGATTTTTAAAATACCTAAAGTTGTCTCATTATTCATAGTTTTGGTTTTCAGTTTGCTTTCTATAGCCAATATATAAACTGAGTAGATTAGTAGAGATTTAAATCTCACAGATATCCTGTTCCTGTTTTTTTCCTGCAGTGACATTTTAGAGGAGATAGAGCCAGAGATAACAGAAATGCAGTATAAGTAATGATGTGGATGCTTATCTGAACTCTGTAAACATATATGGTTAATTCATTTAGATTCTGTGCATGAGTTTAAAATGAACAAAATATATATAATGAAGCTTAGGCCCTCAAGAAGATCCTAATGGGTACCCTTATATTCATGGAACAACCTTTGATTTTCCCTATAAATGATCATTTAGAAGAAGAAATGTTTACATTTAAGGGAATATATCTCTTAACAGAGTATATTTTTTCTACTTATATTTATAGTAAAGACCCTCATGTGTCTATATCATGATGCAGGCATATCAGGTCAACCATTCGAGGTTGAAAACTAAAATAAAGTTACCATTTGTACGTATTTTGAGTTTGGTCCCGTATAAAAAAATACTTAGGCGCATTGGAGAAATGGCTTTAAATTCAGGCTCTTTTTCCTAATTGGAAACAGCTTTGCATGGAAACATTTACCGATGCTTGTGGAAATGACTAGAGTCTAGGACAGTCTGCCTGTTTTTCTACTGACCACGAGCTGAGAATGGTCCTTACATTTAAAATGACTGATTGAAAAATATTTTTTAAAAGAATATGTTATGACACATGAAAATGATAGGAAATTTAAATTTCAGTATCCATAAATCACACAGACCCATTCGTTTTTGCATTGTCTATGGCTGCTTTTATGCTACAATGGGAAAGTTGAGTATATATGACAGAGATTGTATGTTCATCAAAGTTTAAAATAGTTATGGTATGGTCCTTTACAGAGAAAGTTTGCTGTCCTCTGGATTCGAAAATTCCTTAGTGTATTTGCTGTGAGGACTTGTTTATGTTTTGTTTCTTTTCTGGAAGCCTGAATGACATTAATTAATTCATTTATTCTTTCATTCAATAAAACCTTTATTGAGTACTGATGCTGAACCAGGAATAGGAATAGAGAGATGTGTAGGACAAGTTCTTTGTCCTAGAGAAGATTATATGAAACGAGTGCATGTTATTTAGACAGTCATACTAAAAATTTTTGCAAAAAAATACCGAATTGGGCAGAGAACCACATTAACTTTGGGTACTCCAAATTCTTTCCTAAGAAGAGCTCTATCCCAAGGTTTGATGCAATGCGTGCAGACTGTGAACTTTTCTCTCCACCCTCTATGCCAGCATCCTGAACCTCCTTTTCTCTTCCCACATGGTTACAAGTTCCCTGCTCTCTGGAGATCCCTATCATGACAGTTTTAGAGGTCCAGATTTGTGGCCAGGGGATTTGCTTAAATGATGCCATTTGAAATCTCATATGCTGCAAGCTAGGCATGATCACTTCCTTGTAAATGAGGAAACAGAATTTCAGTAAAGTCAAGTAAACTGCTAGTAAGTGGCAGAGGCAAGGCTTCAAACAAGGTTGCGTGTTTCCAAGAACCAATTCTTTCTGTGCCAATTTACTAAGTTTGCCTTGTTTTTAAGACAGATTCTCTCCCCTCAGTGCTGTCTTTTGAGGTTACTTTTGAGATGTCAGTTTTTAGCTAAGTTTTCTAGGCTGTGGCTATGGGATAGAAAATAAATATTTTTCTGGAAGTATGCTGTTTCCACGTTTGTGGGTGGCAGTGTCTTTATACAAGAACTAGTTTCACCTTGAATTCCATTTTGTTTCCTACCTTTGTTTTTAAAACATTTGTGTTTACTAGGATGAGAAGAATTTTCCAGGCAGTGACTCACTGTAGGTTAGAATCACAGGGTAGCTGGCAGAAGAAACATGGGTTCAGATTTAAACTCTGCCACTTTCTTGAGTGAGCCCTTGTCAACATCACTTCACTCTCTTAGCCTCAGTTTCTTCATTTGTAAAATCATTCGTGGTGGAATTTAAGATAGGTGTCTGTCTATTCCCTATAGGAATAGGGCCCTCTTTATAATGTTTCCCACCCAGTCCTATTAATGGTGATGTCTTTGGCTGGTAGGATTATAGACTTTTAGAGCTGAGAGGAGCAATATAATGGATAATCTTTTTTTTTTTTTTTTTTTGCGGTACGCGGGCCTCTCACTGTTGTGGCCTCTCCCGTTGCGGGGCACAGGCTCCAGACACGCAGGCTCAATGACCATGGCTCACGGGCCCAGCCGCTCCGCGGCATGTGGGATCTTCCCGGACCGGGGCACGAACCCGCGTCCCCTGCATCGGCAGGCGGACTCTCAACCACTGCGCCACCAGGGGGAAGCCCAATGGATAATCTTTGAAAACAGATAGACTGAAGTCACTACTAGCTGAAGGATCTGAGGCAACTGACTTCACTTCCTTGAGTCTCAATTTCCTTATGTGTAAATGGGGGAAGTATCATACTACCTCAAAGGAATTGTAATGTTAAGTGCTTACTATGTGCCCAGCACTGTTCTAAGCACTTTGTATGAATTGAATGATTTAATCTTTATAACTCTATGAGGTCATTACTAATATGAACCCCATTTTGCAGAAAAGGAAATTGAGATGGGGAAAATTTTCGGAAGTGGAGAAGTCAGAATTTGAACCTCAATAGCCTTGTTCTTGAAACCAAGTCCTTAATAATTATGCCATAGCTCCCAGAGAACTATGCTGAGGTTTAATTAAGAAAAACCACACAAAGCCATTAACACAGAGTGGATTTTCAATAAATGTTGGCTACTCTCCTTTGAAGAGGGTTTTTAAAAATGTGACCCACGTTCACATGTATTGAAATCACCTGGGGTGGGAGGTAGGTTTGTCAGAAATGCTGATTCTTGGACTCCAATCTGGACCTACTGGATTCTGGGAATTCTACCTTTTAAAAACATGCTTCGTGGCTGATTTTTTTTTTTTTTTTTTTTTTCTCTACGCGGGCCTCTCACTGCTGTGACCTCTCCAGTTGCGGAGCACAGGCTCCAGATGCGCAGGCTCAGCGGCCATGGCTCACGGGCCCAGCCGCTCCGCAGCATGTGGGATCTTCCCAGACCAGGGAACGAACCCACGTCCCCTGCATCGGCAGGCAGACTCTCACTGCGCCACCAGAGAAGCCCTTGGTTGATTTTTAATACACCAAAGCTTGGGAGACTCTACCTTAGAATGAATCCAGCCCAGTTTGCTAACAATGCAGAAATCCTATCATGGCATTACTCCAATCATTCCCAGGCTTCTTGGGAGTTCCTGAGGATGGCGAGCTTCCTCTCACAAAAGGAAGCCCAACTTGTTTTTAAAAAGGCTTGGATTATTAGAAACATCATCTTTGTAACTGAATGAAAAATATCTTCTTATTTTCTCTACATCTGACCTATTCAGTCTTCTGAGTCACAAAGATTATCGGCGAGGAAGGAAATGGGAAAGCCATTGTGGGAGCATATGGGACCTGGGGATTAGATATGTTTACAAGTCTGACAGGTGGAACAGTCTCCAGAGTCAACAGTTCCATAAGGAGGAGGTCCTCAAGGTGATGTCTATCCCAGCACAGTGACAGGGAACCTGTGCATGGATCAAACACAGAAATCCAGGTAGGGAGGCAGACAGGTGATAACACCATCGGGAAGATGATCAAAGCATACAGAACACCAAGGACTCAGATGCTGAAATGGGGAATGGGGGTTATAGTTTGGTCATAGGATAAGAGTCCATAAACTCATTGTGGAGTCACCAATAATTTTACTTGACTCTGAAACAAGTGAGTTGCTAAATCAGGGTTCTTTAAGTTTTCCTTTAGTAGAGACAGGATTCATATTTCCACATAGTGCACATGAGAGGTATTTAATGAGTGAATAAAAATGGTGCCAGGTGGAGATCTTGTGGAGATCGCAAGACAGAGGACAGGGCACATTTCGATCCTCAAAATATTCAAGGGAAGCCTTTCCTTCTCCAGCTTAAAAAATTCTGAGTTTTTTCTGCTGTCCAGCATTGGAGCATAGGATCTGTTTTCTGGAGCCCTTTCCAACTGGCAGCATCTTCAGACACTTGGCTTTGTCTTATTCCTCTTTTTTTTTTTTTTTTTTTTTTTCGGTATGCGGGCCTCTCACTGTTGTGGCCTCTCCCGTTGCGGAGCACAGGCTCCGGACGCACAGGCTCAGCGGCCATGGCTCACGGGCTTAGTTGCTCCGCGGCATGTGGGATCTTCCCGGACCAGGGCACGAACCCGTGTCTCCTGCATTGGCAGGCGGATTCTCAACCACTGCGCTACCAGGGAAGCCCTGTCTTATCCCTCTTAAAATGTGGTACTCAGAGCTGAACACAGGGCACTGATGTGGCATGACGATACGGAGTGCAACAGGCCCTCTAATTCCCTTATTTTGTGTGTTACACCCTCACTAATGGCCACACCAAACTATTTCCTAATTAAATGGGCTTATATCATAAATAACTCATTTCTGCTAAGGCAGCCTACACTCACACTAGCTTTTCTAGCCGCCAAAGCATGCACTTGGCTCATATGAAAAATTCTGTCAGTGAAATCCCTCAAGTTTTTTATCACATAAAGTACTACTAAACTAAGACAAATTTGGCTTGTAGTTGTGCAATTGAGTGCTTGAACCCAAGTGCAGGATTTTACATTTATCTCTGCTAAATTGCTTCTTGTTAGTCTTGGCCCAATAGTCATGCCTCTAGAGGTATTTTAAAATTTTATTTCTGTCATACAATATATTTAGCTAACCCTGCCATCCTTGTGCCATTTAAAAATATTACCAAGCTTTCTATACCCTCATCCAAGTCACAGAAAATATTTAACAATAATAGGCTTGTGCATTTCCCTAGGATCCCCCTTGTAGATGCCATTGCTGCACTTGTCAATATTCTCTTAGGTACCTATGATATGCCAAATGACACATTATGTCCTAAGGATAAATTATGAATTGCTTATCCCTGCTATCAAGAGGCTCACAGCCTAAGGAAGAAGACTAACACATTAATAGACAAATCAATACTAGAAGGATGCAGGAGATACCCAGGTAGAATCAGGACTTGGGTAGAATAGTCATAGAATGATGAAAATCCATTTGGGGTCAAGTAGACCTACATAGTTTAGAAACACTTGTCTCAGGTAGTTCCAATCTTATGAACCCTTTTCGTCACTCTTATGCAACATTTAAAAAATTACCACCATTGTGGGTTTATTGGCCATTAAGCTGAAGGCCCAGCAATGGTGCGGTACTGAACTCTTTATCTTGTCTGGATGCTCCTTACCAGATACATGAGAACAACCACTTACTGCTCTCTTGTGAAGACTTTTTTTTTTTTTTTTCGGTACGCGGGCCTCTCGCTGTTGTGGCCTCTCCCGTTGCGGAGCACAGGCTCCGGACGCACAGGCTCAGCGGCCATGGCTCACGGGCCCAGCCGCTCCGTGGCATGTGGGATCTTCCCGGACCGGAGCACGAACCCGCGTCCCCTGCATCGGCAGGCGGACTCTCAACCACTGCGCCACCAGGGAAGCCCGTGAAGACTATTTTTGACCCTTTTCCTTTTACATAACTTCTCTATGCTGCCCCCACCCCCAATTCTGCCCCATACCCATGACTAAGGTGACTTCACTTAGTCACAGATGGCAACAATTAGCTGTTTCCATTTCCAATTACACTTGTGTTTGTGTGTGTATTTAAATGATAGTTGCTCTAGTCTTGTTTAGCCTCAGTTGGGGTAGAATGCCAAAGCTGCTTTAGAGTGCTTCTAATCGGGCATCCCACACAAAGCAAAATAGTTAGAGGTACAGGTAGCTTGCTGCCCCCCACCCACTCAACATCATTCAGGCCAAAACTCTTGCCTCAAGATTCCCTGGAAAATATTAGTTATTTTTATATATACAAGTCAGCTCTGAATTAGTTTAAAAATAGTTTTTTCTTTTTTTTTTTTAAGCATAAAATGAAGCTAGAGCGATTTGGAGAACCACCCAGATGGAAACTGGACTAATTCACTATTTGTAACTTGGGCCATTTCTAGTCATTCCCATGTGTAAAAAGAGGGGGGGGGAGTGCTGGGCTCCTTTGGATTGAGTGCTGGTAATGGTGGGTGGGGGAGATAGAGCTGATTAAGTACAATTTAGTTTCATCCAGCAGCTCATTAAAAAAAATCTTGTTTTTTTCTCTTTCAGGGAATTGTCTTTAAGTTCTCTCCTCTGGTTTCTATTTCTGTGGCTATTTTGTGGGGTGTTGTGGATTAAGGATTTGCTTCAGGAGTCAGATGGACCTGGGTTTGCATCTCATTCCTTTGTAGCTGTGTGTCCTGGGTCACATCTTCCCTATGCCTCAATTTTCTTTTTTTTTTTTTTTGTGGTACGTGGGCCTCTCACTGTTGTGGCCTCTCCCGTTGCGGAGCACAGGCTCCGGACGCGCAGGCTCAGCGGCCATGGCTCACGGGCCCAGCCGCTCCGCGGCCTGTGGGATCTTCCCGGACCGGGGCAAGAACCCGCGTCCCCTGCATCGGCAGTCGGACTCTCAACCACTGCGCCACCAGGGAAGCCCGCCTCAATTTTCTTCACCGTGAAATGGTGATAAGAGTTTATCGCTCATTGGGCTGTCAGGAAGATTAAACGATATGTGAAAATGCTTAGGAAGGCACATGGTATAAAGAGACTGCTCAGTAAATGTGAGCTATTTTGTTGTTGATCTTAAGATAATGCTTTGAAGATCTGGATGATGAAACTGAAAAAATAAAAGTGAAATTATTGGATTCCCATAACTAGAGTACGATAGTTCTAGAATGTTTCTAACATTGTCTCAGGGATTTTGTTCTCTGAACTAGTATTGATATGTCGGACCAGATGATTTTTTTCTTTTTTTTCCTTTGGGGGTGTTGGTGCTATGGTGTGCCTTGTAGAATGTTTACCAGCATTCCTGGTCTCTACCCACTAGGTGCCAGTTGCACCCCACCCCCAGTGTGACAACCAAAAATGTTTTCTGACATTGCCAAAATGTCCTTTGAGAGACAAACAGCCCCTGGTTGAGAACCACTGTTCTAGGCAACGAATGATCAAAAGTCACTTTCTTCAGCTGTAGGATCACGTAGTTCCCATTGTCTTTCCTGAGAGCTGTGAAATTTAGTTTGGCTTTGGCGGAGTGGATCTCTGTAACATTTCATTAGGTGTGTTCTTTAGAAATAATATTCATGTTTTCATATTGCTGACAGTGTACCTATGTGACACACATGTACCACTCCAGTGGGCTTCCTGGTATAATTCTGGAGTGGAGAATAACAGTGCATTGCATTTTCAGGTTATTTCACTCGCTACTTTTGATCCAGCACTGAATTCTGCAGGAGGAAAGAAGAAATTTTCATTAACAATAAATACTGTTTTCAATAAATATTTTTAGGACTCATTAAAGGCAAAACACTAAACTGAGAAAAGGGAGATGGCAGAAAAATATTATTCACGTAAAATAAATGTGCTAATTGGCAAGAGTGGTTCAACAGGACTTCTCTGCTCTCCAGACACTTTGAACTTTGCCCATTTTTTCCTTGGCAGTGCAGCCTAAAATTGGATTCTGTGAGCCTCTCGATGACATTTTTTTTAGATGCTAAGACATATTGCATTTAGATTTGTGATCTGCAAGAATTCCCTCTTTACCGTTCACTGGAGACAGTGCCACTGATGATGATTCCAGATGGTCTACTTTTATTATTTATTTACCTGGCTAATAAAAGAGAATTAAATTGAAAGAATAGTTTAACTTGATTTGGAGAATTCAGTCAATTATTTTATGTCTTAGAGTGGTTTGTGTGGAACGAAAAATGGTCCACATTTTGTATAGAAATAGTTAATTTTGTTTTTCGTTGCCGAATCCACCTCAGAGATTTTTAAAGAAACTACTGTCAAAGGACCCTCTTACCAGGTGAGTGGTAGAGGTAAATAGCATAATAAAACCTAGAATTATTTTAAATCAATTACTTTTTGCCTTTAGCCTAACCCAAGTTAATAATGTCAATTAATTGAATGAGTCAACATTGTACCACTTTCTAGATGCTGTGATTCTTTGAGGGACGGCCCCCATGAGAATGAAACACAAGTCGCTGGCTCAACCTTGGAGGACCAATTATGTAGATTCAGTTGGTGGCTATTGTCATGGCCACTTAAGTGTCAAGGCTTTTGATATCCATTTGTAACCATAACCTTACATTTAAAAACACGACTACTTTCTTTGGCAGCCATCCTAACCTAATTAGGAACTAACGCAGACTTGTACATTTCTTGTAAACACATCCTGGACCGTAGCATCTGGCCAGGGCTAGAGCATGATTGGAGCTTGATTGAGGGGTTTATCTTTTTTCCTCCTTCTTACAGGTCTGGACTATATTCAGCAGAGCTGCTTTTCCTTTTATTTCCCGGTTTTGACATTTTAAATTGATTTACGCTCTTTTTTTTTTTTTTTTTTTGCGGTACGCGGGCCTCTCACTGTTGTGGCCTCTCCCGTTGCGGACGGAGCACAGGTTCCGGACGCGCAGGCCCAGCGGCCATGGCTCACGGGCCCAGCCGCTGCGCGGCATGTGGGATCTTCCCGGCCTGGGGCACGAACCCGTGTCCCCTGCATCGGCAGGCGGACGCTCAACCACTGCGCCACCAGTGAAGCCCTGATTTACGCTCTTGTTCTCATTTTCTTGCTCTTAGTCCTCTTTGGCTTTGCTTCCCACCCCCCCCTACTATTTTGTTTTGCTCTTTTTAAAAATTGTTACAATTTTATCATTTAAATATTAACAGAAGAGCTAGTCTGACAGTGGGGAACAAGACTTAATGATGACATCAGGGATGATCGTATTTTTTAAAATGAGAATTGTAGATTATATGTTTGATATTTTTTTAAAAACTTATTTTGAGAGGAGGGCTGCTCTGTTTCCTGGGTGGTTCTAGCAGTAGTTGGCCATCCAATGAGCACACAGAATAAGATACCTACTCTGATGTAAGCCGTGGTGAAATGAGCACTTTTGAGTCGTCAGGGCCTACAGTTCTACCCTAGAGATGAGTTTTGATGGACCACGTAAATATTTTACATATTGCAGATCACCAGTGATAAGGACATAGTCACCAATCTGGGTTGTAAAAAGTAGTAATAGTATTAGTAGCTAATTCTATGTATCCACTATGTGTCAAGTTCTGTGCCAAGTACTTGACCTATTTTTCATATAATCTTCACAACAACCCTATGGATATGAAAATCATTTTCATCACCATTTTGAGATGAAACTGAATCTCAAGGAAGTTATGTAGCTTTCATATAATCATGCAGCCAGTAAGTCTGATTTGAAAACCTATATTATCAGATGCTACCTTTGACTGTCTCCCCATTAATTTGAATATAATTCTTTCTATAATCCTCTAGAAAAAGAGCATGAAGAATTGATAAGATAGAGATGAGCAAACATTGTTCCTGGTAAATGTCTATCTGGACCTGGGCTAAGAAAAATCCTGTGGGGTGCTGGTATTGTCTGTGCCTTGTATTACTCCCTGGGTGTACTAACATGTTTTGGCAAATGATCAGGGGCGATGTGGCTTTTCTTTCGAGATTTGTTACATTTCGTCTGTAAAACCTGTTCTTTGAAACTAGTGCCTCTACCAACTTTGGAAACAGAGAAGTCTGTTCGGTATAGAAATGAGCATAACGTGCAAATAACACCTTTTCCTGTGGCCCTTAATCTCCGGAGTGAGTTTTCAGCTAATTGGAGATGATAAGAAATGGAGCTAAAATTATAACACAGTTCTTGAACTTCAAATGATGTTGAACTAGATGGTGTTGCTGTTGGCCAGATGATCTTCCAGGTTTTGGCTTTTAAGATGAAAATGCTGAAGAGTTGTTTAGAGATTTGATGTGAAAGTAATATATGTGGAAAGTTAAAACCAGGGCTTTGTTGTTGTGATATTTACAGGATGAGATGCTCTAGTACAGATAATTAAGTATCTGGTCCTGCGTGCTGCCTGTGTGGCTTAGGAATGCCTGTGGGTATGAGGAACAAGTGGGGGCAAAGGAAAAAGCAGGAAAATAAGAGTTAAGAGAACAGAGCAGAAAAGGAAAGGATGGAAAGGGAAGGGAGACCTGGAAGGAAGTAACATTGATAGAGTAACAGGAGACCAGTAGAAGAAAGCTGTGTTCCTGGTGGGAATAATCAACTGTTGTCTCAGGCAGATGCCAATGTCATGGTCTATAGTTTAATTCCTCTAAACACTCATATGGGAGAATTTATTCTCTCATTGAATGACTTCCCTGTTGGGATAACAAACCCCTTGAAGAATGATTCTTTTTTCTTTTCTCTTTTATTAAACAAAAAGGAAGCATATGATACATGGCTGTTTGCCTCTAGCTTTTTACACTTCATCATATATCTTGGAGATTGTCTATCTTAGAACACTGAAGACCTCCTCAGTTTTTTTGTAAGTAACTTAGTATTCCTTTGGTGATATAGGCTGGTGCATATAATTAGTCCCCCGTGTTTTTTGAAATCTTTATCTTTTTTAAACAGTGAGGCAATTACCAATATTGTACACACCATGCTGTGTGTGAGCAGGTTTATCTGTTGGACAAATTCCCAGAAGCAGAATTACTAAGTTAACAAGTGAATGCCAAATAGACCTCCACTGAGTATTACTATTTTGGGACTTCCAACAGCAGTGTATGACTATTCAGTAACCCACTGCATTAATACTGATGACAATAAGCATTAAATGACTGCTTACTCTTTGCTGTATTTTGTGCTAAGAGCTTTAAATGTATTATTGTATTTAATGTACCCTGAGTTAGGTAGTATTATCTCTATACATAAGGAAAATGAGACACAGAGAAACAAGTAACTTGAACAAAATTGAAGACATTTCAAACTCTGGTAGCCTGACCTCAGAACTTACATTCTCACTGTCACAATCTGCTATTCCACTGAAACTGGGCAGGTCACCAATGGCTACTTGTTTCCAAATCTAACAATTCTCAGTCCTTATCTTTATCTTTTTCAACTTCCATGGCTGCATTCAATGCAAGGGACTAAGTCTTTGAAGAGTTACTCCTTAATTACCCCTCATTATGGGTATTTTAGGCCTTTACTACAAGTAAAAGAGAAAATAAAACATATGTCATTTCCAAAATTATTTAGGAAGAAAATGCTATATGTCAGTTTAGACTTGATGAAAACACCCTTGAATAAAAAATTAAAGTGTCAATAAGAGCTCTCAAAAAGCTTCTGCCATTTAATAGTAATGTTAGAAATTTGTAAAAGTCTCTACTAAAGCTAAGATTTTAACATTTGGAAATATCTTATTTTAATGATTTATGTAGTTGGAGGAAATTTTCTTTAACATTCTTAAATATTTATACTTTGTTGTTCATATAATTACTTAAGCAATATTTATTTGTAAGAGTAAAAATTTTGACACTATACATCAACTTTCTGGCCTGGCCTTGAGAATTCAGGGTAGTAAGTAGGATAATAAATTATACTATCTCTGACCCTGATTTAGTCTTGGATAAAAGAGAATATGTGGATAAATATGCATATATTGGTATTTTTTAGTTCCATGATGAGGTGGAAGGTGGAGGAAAGTAGAAAATCTAGTTCTCAACTAAACCATATGTTAACTGGTAATTAAAAATTGCTCAACATCACTAATCATCAGAGAAATGCAAATCAAAACCACAATGAGATATCACCTCATACCAGTTAGAATTTCTATCATCAAAAAGATAAGAGATAACAAGTGTTGCTGAGGGTGTAGAGAAAAAGGAACACTTTTGTACTGTTCTTGGGGATCTAAATTGATATAGCCACTATGAAAAATAGTATGGAGTTTCCTCGAAAGATTAAAAACAGACCTACCGTACGTTCCAGCAATCCCACTTCTGTGTATATCTCCAAAGAAATTGAAATCAGGATCTCGTAGAGATATCTGCACTCCCATGTTCATTGCAGTGTTACTCACGATAGCCAAGATAGAGAAACAGCCTAAGTGTCTGTCAACAGATGGAACAAATCAAGATAATGTGATACACACAGACACACACACATACGCATGCACAATGGAATTATTCAACCATAAGAAGGAAATCCTGCCACTTGTGACAACATGGATGGACTTTGAGGGCATTTGGCTAAGTAGAATAAGTCAGACAGAGAAAGGCAAATACTGTATGATCTCATTTATGTGTGGAATCCAAAAAAAACAAAGTCCTGGAAACAGAGAGTAGAGTGCTGGTTATCAGGGGTTATGGGGTGGGGAAAATGGGGAGATATTTGGTTAAACGATACAGACTTCCAGCTATAAGATTAACAAGCTTTGGGGATCTAATATACAGGATAATGATTATAGCTAATAATAATGTACGAATGTTGCTAAGACAGTAGATCTTAGATGTTCTCACCAAAAAAAAAAAAAAAAAGAGATATGTGACAGAATGAAGGTGATATTTAATACCATGGTGGTAACTTGTAAATTTATAAGTGTAATTTATGTTGCAATTTATAAATGTATCAAATGAACATGTTGTACACCTTAAATTTACACAATACTTTGTGTCAATGATATCTCAGTAAAGTCGGAAAATATATTTCCGGGAGAAAAAAAACCTAAAAAATTGACTATAGTTTTGAACTAATTTTTCCTTTTCTTTATTTCTGAGAAGGCAATTGAACTCCTCTTGGAAATGTAAAATATGCTTTAGTTAGTTGCTGAGAGTATCTGACCTTTCAGTTTCTCCCCTGCCCTTCTCTATCCTCCTCTCCATTTTGGGGGCTGAAAGCCTGCACACCACTTTCCCTGGATTCCCTGGCCAGTTGCCTTCCTATTAAGTTCTGCTAATGGGAGACACTGGCAAGTGATTACGAGTTGGGAAGAGGGCAGGAGCCATGTTCTTCCTCCTGGCATCTGACAGTTGCATCTGGCAGTAGATAGACGTCACTAGACAGCTTGGGCTCTGGATTCTTGCTCCGATGGCAGCTATGGTGGGTGTCTGAAGAGGCACTGGCACCAGGAACCCCAGTGGAGCATTACTAGTACGGGGTTCTCAGCAGCCTCAGACGCCCACACTCTGGGTTCTGGTAATGCCATTTCCTCTCTCACGCCTCTGGTCCTTGTGGCTCCCTGCAGTTACTGATTTTGGAGTGAACTTCTCTCTTCTGGCTCATGGAGCTCTTCCAGCATTTTTGTGACTGGTTCCCTGTATTAAATTCTCTCTGTTTGAAATGCACAGAGTGGTTTCTCTCATCCTGACTGGACACTGACTGATACAGTTTATGAAAGTTTTTCTCTAGTCCAGAAACTAGAGCTTATTTCCTTTAAGGTGATGGTACCCAGACAGGATGGTGTCAGATTTTTATGGCAATGGAGTTATTTATGGTACAACTACACGCACGCCAAAGCAAGTGACTTATAAAGCTAAAGTGAAAAGAATCACAGTCTTCTCGTGCTGTTCCTGTGTGTGTGCCAGTGCCCCGCTCCTGTCACTACATTCTTGGATTGAACTTCCAGCAATTGGTAAAATCTTTTATACTGCACAAATATGGAGTTCTTTTTTCCCCTTATCTGAAGGGCAAAAAAGTTGGGAGAAAAAAGACTATTAAGAGCCATATTAATTTCTACCTTTTGTGGCCACATGTCTTATTATAGGAGCTCATCAGAATTATTATATAAAAGGATTGTCAACCAGTTTGTAAATGTGTGTATATAGGAAGTTATTGATAAACTTTTAAGGCAGACATTTGTCTCACTTTTGATTTTATTGTATTTTATGAAATAAGTGGTCCATTCCTGGGCTACAAACTATTATGTGTCCATTAGAAGATAAGACACTTACATCAGAAGGCAAATCAAGTGCATCATTAAGCCTACAGAATTAGTTCACTAGTTATTATTGCTGTAATAAGACTTTCCTGATGAAGGAAGCAGTGTATTGACTTATTTTAAGGAGCACTTCTCAAGAAGACTTTAATAAAAGGTTCACATTTAGTGCTCCCTTCTCTATAGTTTCATATCATTTTGCATATACTGTGATATAGAATTTAAAGATAATATAATATATAATAATATGATAATATAAATAAGAATTAGTTGATTGTGACTTTGTCTTCCTAATTTATTATGGCATCTTTGAAGATTACCTGTGGCCTAATTTAAAAAAGTTATTTATCTTTAGGAACCCTATTAGCATATTCTAAATACTTGTTAAATAAATGTTGCATGAACATATAAAGATAAGTTAGATTCTCATTGTTTTTGAGGGAGTGGAAAACTAGTTAAGGTATACATAAGGGTAGGAGAATAAAACTAATGATTTCTATAAAGGACAACTCAAGGAGAGTTTATTTAAAAATGAACTATTTACAAGGGATAGCACAGGGACTAAGGGCTAATGTCAGTTCAATTCTTACCACTCACAGGCACAAAGAGATGAAGCAGAGAGCAGTTATTGGAATTAGAAAGAACCACAAAGGAGAGAGAATTATCTTGAGTTGTGTTGAGCAGACCAATGAACTTTGGTGGATGGGTAGGCCAATTCAAGGCAACCTAGCAGAAGGGAGGCAAAGGCATACATATTTTGACCTAAACTTACCCCTTCCATTTGATTTCTTGGGTGCTCACCATTGATTGAGCCCAACCAGAACCCAGAGGATGGGGAAATCCTGTTGATGCAGTTGGTCCAGGTCAGACTCCAAAGTCACAGAGCAGGGTTCAGAAATATGGCGAGTGGAATGGAAGATTATATACAACTGTAGCTTTCTTTCAAAAGATTTCTCTTTTGGTCCACTGAAGGCAAGGATTTCTAAAAGACACATGAAAAGAGAGACATAGGGTATTTATCTGAATGGAAATATCTCTCTCTATAGCATTGCCACCTATTCTGAGGCTACTTAATGATTTTTTCATTTTAAGAATTATTTCAGACCTATATAAGAAGGTTTATATAGAGAGCACAGTCATATACCTATCATCCAGCCTAATAAAATGGAAGCCCCCTGGGTATTCTCCTCATTCGCTTTCCCTTCCACCTCCACAGAGGTAACAGCATCTGGAATCTGGTGGTTATCATTCTCATTCATGTCTAGAAATGTTACCATATATTTTTACCTACCCCCAAATTTATAGAATTATTTTTGAATTGGTTTATGGTCTCAGTTATGCAGGATGAATAAGTTCTAGAGATCTGCTGTACAGCATAGTACGTACAGTTAACAAGACTGTATTGTGCACTTAAGTATTTGTTCAGAGTGTAGATTTTGTGTTGTGTTCTTTCTTACCACAAAAGGAAGGAAGGAAGGCAGATGGAAACTTTTGGAGGTGGGGACATATCTATTACTTTGATGTGGTGATGGTTTCACAGGTGTGTGCATATGTCCGAACTCATTAAAATATACACATTAAATATGTGCAGCTTTTTTTTTTTTGGCCTTGCCACGTGGCTTGTGGGATCTCAGTTCCCCCACCAGGGGCTGAACCCCAGGCTGCAGCAGTCAAAGCCCAGAATCCTAACCACTAGTCAACCAGGGAACTCCCATGTGCAGCTTTTTATATAGCAATTATACCTCAATAAAGCTGTTAGAAAACTATAGAAATGATATCACACTGCATGTATCATTCTGCAACTTGATTTTTTTCACTCAATATTTTTATTTTGGGGGATCTCCTCAGGTTGATACATTTAGCACTATTTCTTTTTATTTTATTTGTAAAAATTAATTAATTAATTTATTTTTGGGTGTGTTGGGTCTTCGTTTCTGTGTGAGGGCTTTCCCTAGTTGCGGCGAGCGGGGGCCACTCTTCATCGCAGTGCGCGGGCCTCTCACTGTCGCGGCCTCTCGTTGCGGAGCGCAGGCTCAGTAGTTGTGGCTCGCAGGCCTAGTTGCTCCGCGGCATGTGGGATCTTCCCAGACCAGGGCTCGAACCCGTGTCCCCTGCATTGGCAGGCAGATTCTCAACCACTGTGCCACCAGGGAAGCCCAGCACTATTTCTTTTTCATTCACTTTCATTGTTCTACAGTATTCTATGACTTAATGACACAACTTCACTTTCTGTTTTCAACATTAGAATCCTATGATTTCAAAATTCAGAATCTTTATTGTAGCTATGCCTTTGTATTTTCTTAATATTAGTTCATTTCCTTCTCAGGTTGCATTCTGCAGTAGTGAAGATTACTGAATCCCAGTAATTTTCTTTTTTTAAGTTACTCCATGTCAGGGGGAAGCCCTAGGTAAATTTTATCTTCCACTGTCTTTATCGTGACTTGCAACCTCAAATGTGTTAACCTGTGCAAAGTGCTTGGAAGAGAATGAGGCACAGAGTAAGTGTTGGAGAACTATCATCTGAGGAGCGCTGGAGTATTAGGGTAAGAAACCAGACTGTCTGGGTGCGAATCTCAACCGTGCTACTTGGTACCTGAGTGTGACTTTGGGCAAGTTACTCAGCCTTTCTGTGTTTCAATTTCCTGATCTGTAAAATGGGGGTGTAATAATAGTCCCTACCTCGTAGGGCTGTCTTGAGGACTAAATGAATAAATGAGAATATACAGAGAACACAGAACATACCCAGCCAGTAGTAAGTTGTTTTTGTTATTTCAGGTTCCTCGTGCCCTCACTCCAGGCATTGTGCACTCTGGTGCCTGCACTCTCTGCCGTCTCGGAACCTGGATACTCCAGCTCTTGCCAAGGTGCTGGTGAGTTGCTACATCGCTCCTTTCAGTGGTATTTCCCTTTAACACACTCACGCTGAATGAGCCTGATGGTGAGCGCACCTTCCTGGTGCCACACTTCTATTTCCATCTGGTCTAGACCATCTGCATCCATTCATCTTCCTTCGCAAGGTGTTATGACACAGAGACTTTCAAATATACCTTGTTTTCCTTTCTACGCGAATGTACGTTTTTGTTGAAAAAGCTGCTAGGAGCTGAACTGGTGACATGACTTAAACTTTGAAAAGTTTTTTTCTTTTCCGTTCAGCTTAATGCTTCTTACATGCCACATTTCTTTCCTCTAGCTGGAGGTAGGGGGTGGGAACAATGGTCTGAGCCTTGTTTGGTAGGAAATCCAGTCTTTCTCACCTCATTGAGTTTTTCCCAAGAAGTCTGACAGGGTCTCACACATAATTAGAGCTGTGGCCTCTCCATCTGATGCGCTCTGCTTTTGCATTGCTGTTCCACGAACCTTTTGTTTCAGTGAGTCACTGATCTGCTGCCGCCCTCACTGCCCATTTGCTGCTAACCTTTAGGCACCCTGCCCCCCTCTCGCTAGGCTCAGACCCAGGCATGAACCCAGACCTACCACAGTCCCTGGAACCCATCTTCCTTGAAGCTCTGTCTGCCCACTTGGTCAGGCTGTTGGCTCCATTTGGGTAATTTTGTTTTTGTTTTTGTTTTCAATGCTGGACTTCCTCTTCGTCATTCTGGTTTCTTTCAGGGAACTCTTGTACCATATGATGGGCACATGTCCAAACTCCAATTGCTGGTCAGGTTTCAGTTCTTTCCTGCCCATGCAGAGTAAGGTCCCTGGCCATTCCACATCAGGAAACAGTCTGAACTGCTTGGAGCACACAGGAGGCATCTAGGGGTGGGGTGGCCTGCCTCTTCAAGTCATCCTGAAGGACTGCTCTTTGTACCCAAGATCATATCAGCTGCTTGAGTTTCTAGGTGGATATGGAAGTCACTTTATAAGCAGAAAGCCCAGAACCTGTAAAGCTTTAAAAAATGACAATTATTTGAATATTGAAATGAGAGTGTTCTTGTGAAACCACAAGAATGTAAAATATCAGCGATGGAAAAATTTGAAATCCTAGACAATGTTCTGTCTGTAGGGTATGAAAGGATTATGGGAGTCTTTATGATTGACAAGTATCTAAAGAAACTGATATAACACATTTCCCTTCATAATGTTGCATATCAACCAAGTACTGTTTTGTACCACAAACATTGTTGAGACTAGAGCTGACCATTGCCAGGCTGTGTTCTGTAAAGCAGGCTATGGTGATGGGGGAACACAGGGAAGCGCCCTGCTCTCATGGAGCTTATGTTCTAGAAGTTTTGGATTTGATTAGACTATATTCTAAGAGATTTGGGAATCTAGTCATTTCATATGCAGAAAAGGTGGCTCTTCCTAGCATGAAAGCATGCGTTATGAGAGACAGAACTGTCTGTTTGAGGATAGGGGGAAAAAAATGAATGTTCAGAAAATAGTGAAGACGTCAGAGGTGAGTATAGTTAACATATAATATGAAAAATGCTATGGTAGCATATAAACAAGATATACCTTAGAATAATGGGCATTAATCAGATTTCACAAGAGGGTAAATTTAGGCTTTAACAACAACCTAATAAACGAGTTTCAGGAAACATCACCAAGCTGGACCAGACGAGAGACTTCCCTAGCTGAGAATCAAGGAGACATCCAGGAGGTAATTACGGGATAGCTCAGGACATCTGAAATATAAGAGAGGAGTCTCACGAGCAGATATGGGTAGACCTTTCTCCCTGAGAGTCAGAGGTGAAGGCAGGTCAGACAGAGGTTATAATATCTGGGGGAATGGCAGAGGCATGTCTAATATAATAAAATAGCCAGAAGCCCAGATTCACAGCTTGAGAAGCTCTGCTTTCTGGTTAGGCTTTGCATCATTGTGAAACAGAAATAACAGGTTATTAAAATAATTCAAATTCCTACTCAAAGGAAGTCTCAATAACAAAAATCTCTTGCAATTCAAAGTTTATTATATGAAAATTATACAATAATTGGTAGGCTAACATATGGTTCCTTTTCCCAATTTCCACTTAAGAAAAGGAACAGACTTTAGTCAAGTTAGATGGGGCTAGAATAGGACAAGAAAACTTTATTCTCCTCCAGAATGCTCTCAATTTAGTTGTAATTATAATATGTCTTTCGTATAGAAAGATGAAACATTTGAACCACCATTAGGAGGGAATATCTTTTGAGGGTTCCCCTAAGCACCCCCTCAAAGGTGAGGTCATTGGATTGGTGCCCTGGTCTCACCTGAGCACTCAATAGCTAACATGCTGGCTACCAAATATATGTGTGCAAGGTACTATGAACATAAAGAGGCATGAGATGTGAGGTATATTCCCAACCTTCATAGAACTTAAAATCTTGAGAGAAAGACACGAGAAAAAGCAACACCAGGTAGGATAACATTAAGGTGTAGATTAAGGTCTTGGATCAGAAACCAGCTGTGTTGCCCATACACAAACCTGGAACCTTGATAGAAGAAGAATGTGTAAGCAACTGAGGCTAGACATTTCTCCAAACAATTTCTCAGGACAATTCACTAAAAGTAAATTTCCAAAAAGTCAATATGTCGAAATTAATGAATTATGGAAGATTTTTTTCAAAGTTTTATTATAGTCTTTCCACCTTTTACTAAGGATTTATCTGTCCAATTTAGCTGGATGCTAATTTCACACATATTTTACACTCCAGATGCCTAGTATTTTTCAAATGCTTAATGCTTTATCTGTGAATGTGTGGTCTTTTAAAAAATATCCAGTTTATTGCCGGACCATTTAAGGCTCATCTGTTATTGGGACTTAAGGGTTTATCTTCTTTCAGATCCCTCCTATTCCTCTTGAGATCTAAGTAAAGAAAGGGGAAGCCCAAATGGGAAAGGGAAACCTATTTGAAGCCATGAAAACACAGACATTACTGAATTGTTTCAGCAATGTTTTATTGTCAGAAAAAGATTCAAAAGATAAATCAGTATGGGCTGCCTGGGGATTATGTTATGGGAATTCTGATTATCAAATAACTAAGATTTACTCCAAGAGGCATATTTGTAGTCATTCCTTGCTAGGGATAAAAGAGGGTGATGTAAGCTTCAAGAGTAAAGTAATGTGTGATATATTTTGGAAGAAATAACTGGAAAAAAATAACAAGAACTTCTGGCTTGATGTTCCAGGAATACAGCTAAGCAGACCAAGATTTTATTAAAAGAGAAAAATTGCATATTACAGAAATGAGAAGACTAGGTTGCATTGGTAAAAAGGCACTGTGATGTTTTAAGCTGGATGAATAAAATAGAAGATGAAAATGGAAATATGAATAGGAGACATAGAAATGGGGGCTAGAAAAAGCCAGATGTACACATTTTTTTTCTGGGAGCAGAGAGAAGTTCATGTTGATCAATGAAACCACTGTAAACCTGCCTTATACATGAACGTGTGAATTTTAAGGAGTTGGTTGACTTTTGCTCGCATGGTTAGAATATTGGGAAAGTTGCATTGAAAACATTTTTTAAAATTTTATATCGGAGCATAGTTGACTAAGAATGTTGTGCTAGTTTCAGGTGTACAGCAAAATGATTCGGTTATTCACGTATACATGTATCCATTCTTTTTCAAATTGTTTTCCCATTTAGGTTACTACAGAATATTGAGTAGAGTTCCCTGTGCTATACAGTAGGTCCTTGTTGGTTATCTGTTTTAAATATAGTAACGTGTACATGTCAAGTCAGACAGGGAAAGTTGCATTTAATGAAGAGATTAAAAAATGTTGATTTGAGGAGGAACATATTTTTTCTAGGCTTTTAACTTATTTGAACAGGAAACATAAGATAAAGAGAAGATGAAAAAATTAGAGGTAACCAAATTTGATCCTGCCTGTATTTTGTAGAAGCAGAGAAAAGATCTCTTCAGGGAAAAAGAAAATATTTCTATTAATTAAAGAGAGAACAATTATTCAGAGGTATTGGAGAACAGAAGGTATAGGAAAAAATTTCCCTGTGTGATGCATCAACCTGATTTTTATTTGGTGACCACTAACCTGATAGAAGGTACTATCTGCTTAACAGGCTTTTACTTTTTAATTTTATTTTTAGCTGTTAGAAGAACCAAAAGGACATTGCTATAATTCAACACTGCTGGCAACATTATGTTGGGACATAAATTCCAAGCACTGTATTATATAGAGTAAGGGCAAGATTGTATGAGAGTAAGACAAGATAGGAAAAGAAGAGAGGAATAATGAAAACAGACACCGTAACCATGTTCAGAAGAGAACAATGAAAGTAGAGTGGAGCACTGGGGAAAGTGCTCTGGCTGAGGCCCACATCATCAGAGAAAGCCTTTTGAAAATTAGAGAATTCATAGAGAATGTGTCAAGTCTTATTTGATACCCCAACGTGTATCGGTCCGGTGGGGAGTAGAAAGTTGAAGCATCTTTGTATTTAGAGAGAAGATCCCATGATTGTGTGCGTCCTGTCTAACTTCCTTCCCTTTAAGTGTGTCATTTTGTCCCCTTCAATGTTATGTGGGATCCCAAGTCAGTAGGTCACAGATTCTGTAAGCCTGTGGAGAACAGTGCAGGCAAAAAAGGCAAACCCATATTAGGAATATGTGTGGATTTCAGTCTAGATAAATTACTGCATTTTCCAGGGTGAAAAGAGTCTAGTGTAATCAACTCGACACCAAGTTGGTCTGGAGAGCTGGTGCCATTTTGGCTGCTCAGAATTTGTCTCTGTTGCTGGCGGGTTTGGACGTTCAGCAGAAGCAAGATTGAAATCAGCTCTGGAGAGGGGGAGCCCATGCAGTTAGGCTCATGATCCCTTCTGGATCACCATGGCTGTCCTGTTCATGTCCACATTGTGCCAAGATGGGACAGAGGCTGCTGATGGCCACTGGCAGTCACTCTGTCTACTTCTTGTTTATCGTCGTCTCTGCGATAGGTGTTCTCTGATGGATAAAATGCAGTACATTTCCCCACTCCCACAGGTGCCTCCATATATGCCTTTCCAGACCTTTGTGTCTTCAATCTTACTATTTATTCTTTAAGCCATATTTATTCTTGAATTAAACCCTTCTCTTTCCACACAAAGTGGATGACCAGGTGGACTGCCTAAAGCCCTATGTATTGAAAGGATTTCCCTCCCCACTTCCTTTCAGGGCTGCTCTGAATTGGGCTGTACAGCGGCAACTGTCTATTTTTGGCTTATACTCACATATGGAATTGATCAGGCTGTGAAACAAACTTGGCCATTTCCCTCTCCATTAGCTGATCATAGTGGACTCCCCATGGAGCCATAGATATGAGCTGGGAGAGAGGTACTGGTGTGATGGTGGTAGATAACACGAGGGTCTGGGGCAGCTGCTATGCAGCTTATTTACACGTGATCCCAAATATACCATTTGCGTCTTATGGGCTGCTGCTTGGCCCACCTGACTTTATGGTTTGGTGGGTCTGGTAGAACTTAGCTTGTGGTGGACATGCATGTCCCATATAGTCTGTCACATCTCTGATGTGAGAGAAGAATCTCTTAATTCACTTAAGTTTCTGTAGTTGGGTCTTTTATTAGCAGCTGAATACAGTTTCTAACTGACACAAAACTTTATATCTCACAACATGATACTCGAGCTGTGTTGTGTAAGCTACTGTCAGTCCCGGATTTTGCTAGCAGTGGCAATACAATCAGAAACTAGCACCAGAATATAGACCAATTTCTTCACTAAACACACTGTTCAATTCAATTAATTTTTCTGGGGGGGTTGCAAGATGTTCTCAATCAATGAAGCAGTATGATGATTTATTTTCTGGTGTAAGCTCTTTATCTCATGATGGACTGGTAGCAAAGAGTTTGTATACTGCCACCTTAAGAAGCACCGATCTAAGAGATACATCCCAAAGTGTAATTTTAAGACAGATGCACTGGGAGATAAACAAAAATTCTTTCATTCAATTGTTGATTCCATTTTGAAATTTAAAACTGTCATTATTGACTGGGACTATTGAGAAATCTTCTTTTAAGGAATCCCTTGACTATATCACTTGGAAGCATTATAGTGAAAAATTATTACACATGATTTGGTTTCACAGACTTCTGTAATCACAGCAGTGTCTGACATTTTGTTTACTTGAAAGCAAAATAAAAACTTTTCATTACATGCTTCTTAGTATGCCATTTGTCTGACAGCAAACTTTGCATACCACAAAGCAGTTGTTTTACACGTAGATTCGGCTTCAGTTTCAGAGTGGAGGTCGAATTATATGGTTTGCCAATACATGTAGTAAGTGCTAAATATATGGCAGCTATTATTCTTAGTTGAACTTGGGTTAGTTCAACACTATTCGACCCCCATCCCCCCAGATCCTACTGTGTTTATCAGAATGTATTTTCTATGGATGGAAATAAATGGACAGACCTGCATAAACCTTTAAGGACAGTCTTTATTACTGCTAAAATTACTTAGCTAAGCCCCAACTTGAACCACTACACTTCTATCTTTATCTGTAGAAAACCATAGAATAAACACCAATAGCTACTCACTGCTCTAGATCCCATAACTCTTTCAACTTTCTAATGAGGGTTAAAATGCTCTATTTCAAGTTCATATTATTCTTGGGAAGCACTTATTCTGACTGTATGCACAACTTTTCTTTCCATATGAATTCAGTTGGCATTAATTCCATTAGAAATTCTGCCATAGAAAATCTTTCCTCATTGCCAAATGATCGAATGGTATGATTCTTATCATCTTTTTAGTCTAATGAGGACAGCCTTCTGGATATGGTAAGGATAATGCTTTCTTAACTACAGAACTGAGTTTCCCTAGTCTGCCTTTCAAGGAAATGTACTCTTTGAAGAAATTCTATGGCCAAGTAGAAGACATTTCTAGCTAAGTCATCTGCAAATCAGTGGAGGATGCTCATATAAAGAGGGACAATAGCTAGAATTTCTACTTTTGAACAAAAATGGTCTGTGACAACTGGGTATGACCAGGTTAGCATCTTAAATTTTTATGGAATTAGAAAGGGAAGAAACTAATTTTTCTTCTCAACAGTGACTGAAACTGAAAAACCAAAACCCCAAAGCAAAAAAAACAGGAAAGAGAGGTCTAGGTGGGAGAGGGGGGTTGGAGAGGGTGGAATGCAACCAAGGAAAGCATCACCAGTGGGACTTGGAATGGCTCAGGTTTCCTTCCCTTTTTAGGTCAGTCCTTGGGGGGTGAATTAGGTGCTCTCCTGTCTTGTGTTTCTTCTCACTTTTCTTATTCTAGGGACTTAATGTATTTGTATTTAATTTGACTTATAGGAGAAGAAATCATGTCACTGTTCTATGCATTAATTACCTCATAAGCATATCTGATACTAAAAATATTTAGCAACTGGTATGGCATGGGCACTGACCAATTAGAAAAAACACTGTAATCAATCAGAAGGTTCATGAGCCACAAGTAGAGAGGCCATATAATTAACTGTCCAAATCACGACACAGTGGAGGGTGAAATGAGGCACTATTAAAAATTATGCCAGAATGAGAGGCATAAACAGGGGCCATCCCAAGCAAACTTGGATGTATGGTCACTCCAGTCATAAATAAAGAGTAATGTGTGTATTGGCTGAATAAAATTAAAAGTTTGGCTTGGAGTCTTTTTCAAATCTGTAACATTTTATGTATCCATTGAACATATTTAGTCTTAAGAGTATTTGATACATTTGTCTAACACTGATTTCTAGAGCACATTTCTAAAAGAATCCAGCCTACATGAGGGAGCAGCCTTTAGACACGCCAGCAGGAAGAGTGACAGCAAGGTTTAGCCTCTGCTAATACTCTAGGCAGATACACAGATTTACATGTAGCTATAGCTACAGATATAAACAGATACAGATATTCAAAACTATCATCATATTTTGTAATTTTAAAAAATTATTTGGTTGCATCGGGTCTTAGTTGTGGCAGGCGGGCTCCTTAGTTGTGGCATGCAAACTCTTAGTTTCGGTATGCATGTGGGATCTAGTTCCCTGACCAGGAATTGAACCCGAGCCCCCTGCATTGGGAGCGCGGAGTATTAACCACTGCGCCACCAGGGAGGTCCCTATCATGTTTTGGAGTGTTTACTGTTAGCCGGGCTTTTTCAGTTTTAGATGAATGCTGAAATTGATGATGAAATTGAGGTCAATTCAGGAAGGTAAATGGTGTGACCGCTGGACTCATAACCTCTTATCACTTGTATGTGATGGGATCGGAGCTATGTGAGAGCACCTCCACTATCAAACGCCTCCCTTATTGCTGATACTTTGCTTGCTTGCTTAGGGTCTTGTAGAGCAGGGGATAGACAAATAAATCTACCACTTATAATTCCATATAAAATTTGCTGTGATACATGTAGAGCAAACCAAATCATGTGGGTAAGGGAAAACTTCCTGCTGAAGGACTGCTCGAGGTGAATTTTTAAGGATGGGTAGGAAATAACCAGAAGCAAAGGGATCTGTGTGTGCAAAGACACCCAGCACAAAGCCCTGCATGACACGTTTGGGGAATAATAAGTATTTGGGGATAGTTGGAGGTGAAGGGGTGGTCTTCGTGCTCAGTTGATTAAGGTGACGGCATTCTCTACACCTTCAGGAATCATTTCAAAGGCTTCCAGTATAGTAACGGTGTGATTTATTTGCACTTTAGGAAGAACTTTCTGGCAGAGGTGTGGCAGACAGATTAGTGAGAGGCCAGCTTGGTGGCAGAGAGATCAGTTAGGAATTGTAGGAATTTAGATGAAACGTTATGGTTTTGAAAAACCATCCATCTCCCCCTTCCTTAGTTCCAAAGCACTCTGAGTCATAAATAAAGTGTGAAAACAGCAGAAGAACGAACAAGAACAGCCTAAGGATCTAGGTTATTAAGTGGAGGAGAGATGCTTGGAAGCTTCAAAGGAGATGAAGAGATCAAGCAAACGCAAGATGAGAGAAGGGAGGGAGGGAGGGAAGAAGGGAGGGAGGGGTGGGGAGGAAGTGAGAGGGAGGGAGAGAGGGGGATGAGAGAGAGAGAGAGAGAGAGAGAGAGAGAGAGAGAGAGAGAGAGAGAGAGAGAGAGAGAGAGAGAGAGAGGAGAGAGAGGGAGAGAGGGGGGGGAGAAAATCCCACCTGTTGCTTACTTCCCATATTTGCTCTCCTTTTTGTTTCCTTTGCCAACTCTGCCCTTGCAACTACTCTCAATAGTTTTTCCTTTGCTTCCTTCTCCTAAATATAACTACCTCAGTTTCTTTGTATTCTTAAAAAGGGAAGAGTACTGCAGTAAGACAAGTGAGATCAAACCAGAAAAATCTTTGCCAAGTTGTGGACTTGTTGATAAGTTCTTCTTATCTCCTTTACTTCTTACCTTAGACATCCTCCTTGTCATTGAAGAAGGTTGTTAAGTGACATTGAGGCAAGGAAAGACCCAGAACATTCACTAATGAATGTTCAATCATTCGTGATTTAGTTAAACCCATTAACTTATGACTGATTCAGTGTCATGTGTATAAAGTGATTCACCCTGAGCCACTTTAAAACTGCTTTTGCCCTTCTCTGTGCTTCTTGAATCATCTTCCTTCTCGCCTCATTGCTGCGTAAGCTTTCCTCTCTGACTCTCATTGCTTGGGATTTTATCTATCACATTCCTACTTTTGCTCCCCGTTTAATGTAATGAAAGCTGCCACCTGTACACTAGCCAGGCTGCTCTCTTTAGCACAGGAAGCAAAAGAGTCCACTTTTAAAAAAGAAAATAAGCTTTTACCCTAAATGTAGTGAAAATGTAATGCTTTAATATTTAGGTTGAAGTTAATGCAAATAAATAGAAGAGAGAAAGAGAATGAAGAATAAAGAAAGATAGAAGATTAAAAAAAAAAGTTAAGACTGCAGAAAGTGACCAGGAAATAGAGTAGTTTTGTTTGTACATTTATGTCTGTGTTTTTCTAATAGTTGTTGGAATTGCTCCATGGAGTTCTATTTATTCTATTAATAAAATCTGATGATTTAAGACCTTAGAAATAGGGAATGGAGAAATAATGTATTTTCCCAGCCAAACCAAACCCAACCCTTAGCTCTTATTTTCTGAGGTTGGCCCCCTATAGACCTTACTTTTACCAACTGCTAGCATCACAGAAACCACGAAAACCTCAGGTAAAAAAAGAGTCCTAATGATTTTAAATTAAAGAAAATTCAAATTTGAGAACTAAATAATTTTTGAATTATTATTGGATATAGAATACTTATATTTCTAACCTTTCCTCTTGTTATACATTTAGGATAACATTCGCTACACCAAAAAAAAATCTAATTTAAGTGTTGGAAACATTGACCAAAACAGAAGTTCTAGGAATAAAAGCAGAAAATAAGCACATCCTTTCATCTAAGTTTTGGACTCAAAAGACCCCACCATAACGTAGAAATAATGTATGAGGGACTTTTTCATGCTTGACACACACTTTTAGTATAAGATTCTTCTGCAAGAAGCTTCTAAAGAATAGAAATATTCATAAAACAGCTTATGTAAGTACCACATAACTAATCCATGAACAATTTAGTTCCACTCAGGCATTTAGAAGGTAAATGTTATTCATTTCTATATATTTAAAATTTTCAGCCAAAACTATTTTAGCCATATAACTTTACAGCATACAGAAAAAAAAATACACATAAAAGTAAAAAATGTGTTTTGCAATGAATCTGCCACTGATATGATACGAGTGTACAATTAAATGGGCCATGCTGGAGAGAGGAAAGATTGGCTACTGGGTGGATGCCAGTGGTATCCTTTGACGCTTCTTGGCCTCATGTGTTCCTGATCAGGCAGCCAGGGATCTGGCAAACCCAGGCCAGGAAGGTAGAAAACAGAACAGATTTTACTTTCAATTATGGGGTTGAGAGGGAATGGGACATAGAACACACATTTGATCTGCTGTCAAATATTTTATTTCAAAGCCAAACACTAAATTGTAGCATGGAATTGTTACTTTTAAAGACATTTTTTTTCTTATTTGCTTATTCTGAACTTCACTGTGGCATTTTATGATGGTGTAGTGTAAGGAGTACTAAATTCAAAGACTAAAAACCTGACCAGGTGTGGTTAGCTACGTGACCGTGAGCTAGTTACTTAAGCACTCGAAGCCTCTGTTTCCCGGTCTAGAAAATGACGTGATTGGCTTAGATGATTATAAATTGTATTGAGTGGCCCTTGGGTAAATCTGGCTTGCAGATGTACTTTTGGCCTTTGCAGTATCACAAGATGTGTTAACTAGTAACCAATATTAAAAAAGCAGGACATTTCACTAAAACATAGATTTCTGGCTTCTCTTGAAAAATTGGAAGGTCTGGTAACTCGGGACCCACAGTTTTATGGAGCAAAAATATGCTGGTACTGAGTGCATCAGATACCTTGTGATCTAACTGGGAATGTTCTCTTTAGGTTGTCCCATTACCAGCCACTGGACCCATTCAACTCACTACATTTATTTACTTTACCCACCTGACCTTTTTAGACATTTTAGTTTTCCATCCCTTGTCTAGAGCAATGGTTTCTAAATGTGTCATACAGAGCCCTAGTCATTAAAGGAACCTTATGAGGAATCAAGAGGCCGGGAACAGGGGTCCGACCTCTCACCACCTTTAAGCAAAGAGTGCAGTTTTTATTTGTTTTATATATTAGGAACTAAAATGACCTCTGGGGCACAGACTTTTAGCTAATCCTCTCAAATATCTTCTGTCCTTCTTCCATAGTAATTGAATTTTAGCTGAGCATGTGAATGTTAAGAATAAACACTACAGCTCCCAGCATCCTTTGCATCTAGGTATGGCCATGTGACTGATTTCTAGTCAATGGGATAGGAGCAGAGTGATGTGTACAAAATTCAGGTTGTGCCTGAAATAGGAATTTGGTGATGAGCAATCTAGGACCATATGGACAAAGATATCACACTAGAAATGACAGAACAACATCATGGAAGAATCCTGGGTCCCTAGATGACTCTATAGAGCAGAGTATCCCTATTAGCAGTTTGCTACTTCAGCAGTGTTACATGAGAGAAAAATTAACTTCCATATTGTTTAAGCCAATTTTAATTTGGGTCTCTATTACACACATGTTAAGCTGTACCTGAATTAAAACAACCTCTTAGGTCTTTCAAGCTCCAAAATTCTCTGATTATTTTACCCCTAGTTGATTTGGAATTTGAATATATTTGAGTAATTTTGACTTGAAAACGGCAAATCATTGTTTTAAGCTTTTGGAATTACTTCCTTGAATGCTTTTTTTTTTTTTTTTTTTTTTTTACTGAGTGGAACTTAAATTTATTTTCAGGCATGCACATGGTTATATTTTTATGAAATCATTATGCAAAAATACCGATGACCTAATGTATGTTGACCAGGGAGTGTATGTTCTATTTCCTTCTAAATGATCAAGTGTTACTAACACCCTTTGCAGTTCCATTTCATCCAGAGAATGAATTTGCCCCAAGGGAGTGGAGTCAAATGTGCAAAATAAATGATGTGAGTTTGCTCTCTTTAACTATGTAGATGGCTAGAGTAGAAAAAGATAAAGTTACTAAGCTGCCCAAGAGAGGTCTTTGAGGTAGGCTGTTTCAGGCTCAATTTAAAATCTGGCAATGATGTTCCCTAAAACTTGGACTGCTGTAACTGTTGTTATAAATAAGCAGAGAATTTCATTTTTCAAAGTCTGGGGAAAGAGAAAATTTCTATGGCAATGAATTTTATTTTTAAAATAATGTACCTGAGTGGAGATTACTAATGTCGCTCATCATTTTGAATCCATGTCACTGCCTCATAAAACTTATGGATTGTTGGAGATAAGGAAAAAACTCCAAGACAGACCAACCTTGGATGTCTTCAAGTGATGCTTTGGAAATGATGTTTTTAGTAAGTTTAACATACATCCCCCTCCTTGCCCCCAAACCTGTTATGTAATATTCAGAAGGTCCTGGGAAATATTTAAATCCTAACATTTGGAACTAAAAGCAGCCATCAATAGAGATGATAAGGTTGGAGCTGGTTCTGATGAGACTCGTATGTAGGGACAGATATGTTCTTGATGTTTGGAAAGTAAAATTCTTTCTTCATGATGTTTATGGGATTTGAAGTGATATAAGCATCTCACATCAATAAACTACCCCTTGAGCATAAACAAATTCTTTTTGACAAATAGACCATCATAAAGAAAGATATAGCTATTTTGTATTAATGATTTAATTCAGCTTTCTAACATCCTCATTTTGCTCACTTCAAAATTTGGCTTAATAAAGTACAAGGGACCATTCTCATAACACTTGGGCAGAGTAAAACATTTATTTTTAAGGTTAATTTGGGCCTTTACATGCATAGAATTAAAAGAGAAACCTGTTTTCTATGTGGATTGGAATATTTGGAGCTAGGAGTTGTTTTAAAGGCCTTAATTAATTTCTTTGTGCCGAGTGCTAGAAGGACATGTTAGGTTCCTTTCCTTTGGTTGAATTTCAGAATTGAGTATGTACACTCAAGACTTATTTAGGAAAATATTAATATTTCTCCCTAATTTGATGACTCAGAAAATGAAATAATAGGTGAAAAATCATTTCGCTCAGGAAGGTTTATGAATAGACACTGAGCCCTTTGATTTCATTCTGAAATAAATGTACTTAACTGTGAAATCTCCTTTCTTATATAACAGTGAACTGGAGAGCCATGTGGTCTGGGATATTTACATGTTATCTATGCTAACATTCTGAAATTTTTATTGTATTTCTACATATATGAATATAAAAGAGAAGGGCCCTTCTTATACGAAAATAACAGTGATTTGGGTTCTGGTTTGTTACTTATTTTTAACTTTGGTAAGTCCTCTTGCTTCTCCATGCCTCAGTTTCCCCACCAAAACAATAGAGATATATGCTTCCCTAATTATCTCCCAGGCTGTTGTCATGAGAAACTCATGGTCACTTTACATCAAAAAAATGCCACCAAATAACTAGGTGGCTACTTTGAGCAAACACTGAAATAGATGCTTTGTTATAAAATAAGATGCTCTATTTTGAGTGTAATTAAATACTACCTGTGCAGCCATGAAAAAGAGCCTCTCAGAGCTCCTATTGCAGAAGGCATAATTAACAGATGGTCCCAGCTGCCTCACTCTAAATCCCCCACTGCTGTCACATGGAAGCCACACTTACCACGGGCTGCTTCAAGTCTGTGATTGAATATGGTAGGATTACTAAGAGAGGGCCATTTCTTGAAGAGAAAGGACTCCTCTGGTGGGATACTTTGTCTCAAGGACTTCCCAGCAACCTCGCTGAACTTCCTTCAAATTGCATTGCAGTCTCAGATGCTTTTTACCCAACCCCACATCCTTTCCTCTTTCCTTCACAGGGGTCAGACTTGCATTATGGTCTGACAGTTCTCTGAGCCTCCCCTGGAGCCCTTCATCATTTTCCCTCATAGATGTTTCCTCCATTAAATCTTTTGCATAACTAATCCCGTCTTGACATCTGCTTTTACACAATACCTTTTTGAAGGACAATCCTTTTGAGAATACATTGTGAGATTTTTCTATGGTTTTGTAATTTGGTAGCTAAGTTTCCCTATCAATCTGTAATATCCATTTACATGGGCATAAGCAATAACCTATTTTATACCGTATAACAATACAGACATTTTCAACTGTTAAATACTTTCTTTAAGAATTATAAGAATGGTTTGTTAGGAACACATCTGATGCTTTTTATGATACTATTTCAAAAGAACTTGAGTATCCTCCTAAGAATAATAAGGATAACATGCAAACAAAGGAAACATGCATACATGGCATGGTTTCGAGTCATTGTGACTATTTCTTTCTCTTATTCCTCCCAGGACACCCATCAAAATAGCAAAAGCAAAGCCAATGGAAAGTATTTTTCATTTCTTTTTAACAAAGATGTAATTAGTACACCAGCTCACATGAACAAAGTAAAGTGGAAATTTAAGGCTAATTAGGGCACAAGTTCTGTTTTCACTGAATTAGCAGAATAATTATGACTGCTAGTTAAATGAAATATTTTCAGCCCTTTTCTTATACATAGTTTTTATGTACTTAATCATACTGTACTTAAAATTTTATATTTCTTGTATTTTCACTTATATCATAAGCTCTTTTTCTATTGCTTCTTAATCATTCTCACAAAATTATATAATAATCTAACTAGAGGATACGTCATGTCTTACATTGTCTATCTTATTGAATATTTAATTTGCTTCTAATTTTTTACTGCTGAAAATAATGCTGCTTTGTATAGTTTTATAAATCTCTCATATTTATAATTGTTTAGGATGAATTCCTAAGGGTGTATCCATTAAAGTTACACATTAACTAATTTGTTTCAAAAACATTTGGATCAATTTATACCTCCCACAGAAATTATATGAGATTATTCCTTTCATCACACCCTTGCTAGGATGCTAGCATTAGAAAACAAAATCTCCAAGTCAGTTTGCATGGAAAAGTGGATATTTCACTGAAGTGTGGTTAAATAGTTGCCTATATGTTTATTATTGATCCCTATTTACACTTTTGTGAACTATTACACATTTATACATTGAGCATTTTCCTTATTTGTATGAGCCTTTAGCTAATAAAGAAATTACTCTTGATCTATGATACTGGCATCAAATATTTCCCCCCAATTGGTTGTACCTTCTTTTCTGTTTCTTTGTGTTTTGCCTTATTCATTCTTTTTTTAAATTTTATTTATTTATTTTTTATACAGCAGGTTCTTATTAGTTACCCATTTTATACATATTAGTGTATATATGTCAATCCCAATCTCCCAGTTCATCGCCCCCCCACCCCCCCGCCATTTTCCCCCCTTGGTGTCCATAACCTTATTCATTCTTAATGATCCATAAGCATCTACTGAGCACTTAGGTTTTGTTAGGCTCATTATTGGAAGCTGAGGATTCAATTTTAAACAAAGACAGATGCAATCTGTGCTATCTTGTAGCTTCTACAGCATATCAGGAATAATGGAAAATTAAACAAGCAGTTATCAAAAATATATGATATGTGCTAGATTAGGGAATCAGGTAACAGGGAGCTATTGGTGTTCTTTACAGGCCATCTAACTCAACAGAGAGATCAAGGAATGGTAGCTGGATAAAGAGGTGGAAATGGGAGAATGGAGCCAGCAGATGAGACTGGAAAGGGCAGAAGAAGGTAAAGTTGGAGGGTTTTAAGCCATGTTAAGGAGTTTGGCTTTTATTACAAGGACTATGGGAGGTAATTTAATGGTTGTTCAGTAGAAGAGAAACATGACGATACTTATTTTAGAATTATCATTCTGGCTGCTGTGTGGAGAATGGCTTAAAGGAGAGCAAGCCTGGACACAGACCTGGTGGAATAACACAGATAAGGGCCAGTGATGGCCTGGATGGGCATTGTATCAGTGAACACATTCCAGAATATTTAGGGGATAGAATCCAAAGGACCTGGGAATGAGATGTGGGCAGCAAAGGGACATAGCAGATTCCCAGACTTCTGACTTGAGTAGCTCAAGTGAAGGTGCCATTTTTTGTAGAAACTAGTTGGCAGGAAGGAATCAGCTATAGATTTTTAAATGCTGTATATTCATATAATAACATTCTTGGCAATTTGTTATTATGTAATGCTAATTAATTCATTGCCATCTTTATTTTAAGTAAATTTTTGAATTTCTTTTGGGCTTAGTTAAATGGAGATTTGTGATTTGCTTTAGGAGAGAATTTTCAGTCATTCTAAATAACAAGAAGTTATGTTATCCATTGGTATTCCCCAGGTGGATGAGAAACTGTTGGGTCTAGTTATGCAATTCTAACAGCCCTAAAGTGAGTTTCAAGAATTAGTTGATAATCATGAGAAAGATGTTTTAAAAGAACAAACAATTACTTATTATCTCCAAGGGATACACATAAATAGATGACACAGAGATGACTTTAAATGTTGCCAGTTTGAAACATCTTTACTATCTTTTAAACATAGTGACCCCTAGCAGATAAATGAGTTTATGGTCTATTCTTACACATCTTTAGAATTAGGTGAAAGAGAATATATATATGCATAAGATGTTAGCCTCTTTGTTGGAGGGGAGAAAGTTTCTTTCGTGGAGGGCAGGTTTCTCTCCATTTTTTTTCTAGGGGAAAAGTAAGTACAGAAAGCAAAGAACCCGGGCAATTCTGAAAAGTATCGTTAACAAAATAAGACATAAATGATCTTGGCAAAAGGTTCTGGAACACAAAATTTTTATTATAGTTATACACTAGTGTCTTTTGGGCTCACCTACAAGTATTAAAAATTTTGTTTGCTAAACAGTAGTTGGGAACATTTCTTGTACTTTATAACTTTCTTAATGGATCATTTGGAAGCTAAATAAATTCCTGTTGGGAGTATCATGTTCTCAGGTACACTAGACCCTCAAGCATACCGTATGCTTCTGAAACTGGTTGTGATAACTTTAAACTCCAACAGTGGTAAACTAGCTCGATCATTTCTCTCCCTCCCTCTCTTTCGCTCTCTCTCTTTCTCTGTAATCATGTAGTCTTGTAGAATACTGCTATGGTTTAATTTTATGTCCCACAAACATCCTCATTAAATGATAATTTAATATTCCTTGGATTTAATATTCAGCCTGTTTTCAGTCTGTGCTTTCATAAAAGTAAACAAATGGTTTTGGAAAGGGCATAGAGCATGCCAGTGAATGTGGGTGACTGGCAGGGTTCTTATTGCCTGACCATAGCCCACAATGAAACAGTTCTCTAAAAAAATTATTTGGTCTATCCTGTCAAAACTAGAAAGGCTTATATATGAAGCATTTGTTTTCCATCACATGGACAGCCCAGGTTACCGTCTGGCTAAAGTAATTATGTGACTAGTACGTCTGGTTTGAAGGCTGCATTGTCAAACCAGAAATCATGTCTTAAAGACAGGAAATTGAGTTGTATTTATTAATCTGATTTTTAATATACATTATATTCATTTATACTATACAAATTTGTATTCTATACATACATAATATATATGAATATATATTCATAATATATGTTATATCGCAACTAATTTTCTGAACACTAATGTTCTTTGAAGCTCTTAGTTTTCTTTCGTTTAACTGTATAATAATGCAACAGTGGGTTTGCCCAGTTTTTACAGCTTAACTCAACTCAATAGGCAATGGGCAATAAGCCATGGGCAATCCATTCTGCAGGGTATAGTGAGGTCTTCTAACGTGGTACAAAATGGACTTCTGATTTTTAGAAGAACAAAGTTTGCCCCTAGTTTTCCCCTGGTGATAAGGCAATTGTGAATAGTACCATGACTTCTTGAGCCAAATGACTTGTTCATTATGTTTCAGGGGTCGGGGTAGGGTGGCGTGGTGGGGAGGAACATTGTCTCATGTGCAATTGGCTCCTGTTGAATTCGTTTTTAATTTAGCAATGCAACTGATTTTCATCTTTCTTGGAATTTTGCTTCTTTATGTTATTTCAGTGCTTAGACTGAAAACAGCACACTATTCTGGTGACCTTTTGGGAAGTGATAGAAAACTCATGATAGAATCTATTCTCAGCAACTTTGTAATCAGAATCGTGATAGTGTCATTGATGGTTTGAAGTTTCTAAGTTTGTGTTTGCATCCAAACAATTATCTTCCCTACCTTTATGTATATGATTTCATAAATGAACTGTAAATACTGTGGAGAGGGAGCTTTTTGCACTTAAGGTAGTTGAGGTAGGAAACAGGCATGTTGTCAAGAAACAGAAACTCGAAATCATTGTTTGTGTACTTAAAAGGTTACCAACCAAACACAGGCAAGATAAAAACTCTTTTTATTAATCAATACTAACCAGAATTCTGGATCCCAAGAGAAAGGATCTTTGGGATATGTGAAGAAGGACAAAACAGTTTGTCTTCCTAATTTTGGATTAGCAAAACAAAATTTTGAAGCACATGAAATTTAATTTTGACATTGCCTCACCTTGCTTTCTATAGTCCTTTCCTGCCATCTAGTCTCAATCCTTAATACTTCTATGTTACCCTCAGTGCTCCACTGCAACATGCTATTAATATTTGATCCCTTTCCCCCCCAACCAATGGCTCCATATGCCATGGTTATCTGCCTTCCTTTATCCCCAATCCTGAGCCCAATTCACTCAACCCATGATTAAGAGGAAAGCAACTGAGTCAAGCAAGTCATTCTAAAATGTAATTGAAAAATAGTAACCTTCAAAATGGTATTTACAGTTTAAAGAGAAGGTGATTTTCTAACCTGAATGAATCTAGGATTAATGTCATTCCGATGAGGAAAACAGTTAGGGTCAGCTTCCCTAAGCTGGTTTTATTTATTTTTTCTCCACTTTTTCCCATAAGGTATTTAAAAGCCACAGATTTTTTTTCATAATGGCTCCAAAGCAGTAGTTGAGGGGGATTCTGGTTCAGAAGGTACGGCATGGGTGGGGTAGTCATTTCTATGTATGGGTGAAATATATGGTATGTGTTTGTAAGTATGGCAACTGTATGTAATTATGACATCATACATCATAACAGAGTAAAGGGGAAAGCTGTTTACCAAATCAGAAACCCCTACAAAGAGGTTTAAGTTTAACTGATTTGTTACATAAGTGTTTTATATACTACAGCATGCTTATAAAATAATAAAGCATGATACGTTTGATTAAAACTCAACATAAAAGCTATCTCTTTGTATGTGCAATTCATCCAACATGTTTCAGTGTGGGAGAGGGTGCTATAATTCTCTTTCTTCTATCCCCTTTTCTACTCTGTTGAAAGCTGGATCACATATTTAATCATTTTTTAGTCACGTTGAATGACCCGGATGTAATGTCACATCACGTCCCAAGCTCCCCAAGTCAGTAAATATTACCTTAAGATCAAAGGATTAGTTTAACAGCGATGGAACATACCAACCCTGACACCAACTTCAGTTGTGCCTGGTAGCAGTAAAGCAAATTCAATCTTGTTTATATAAGGAGAAAGACTGGAAATCAAGAGATGTGATGGATGGTTATAGAAGAATTGGCTAGAAACTACATTTCTCTCTATAAGACTTCTCACAATATGCAGGTTTTTCTTGGCTCGGAGATTTTGCAGGCAGTAACACCCAATGCTTTCCAGTAATGATAATGGGAAAATCATAAGGTTCAAATTAATTGTAAAACTTTTCTGAGATTGTTTAAGATTACTAACAATTTTTCTCCTAGCAAAACACATGACAAACATTAAAAAAAATAGAATGAATGTATATAGAGTTCCCTATATAATAGCCTTATTCATAGGTAATGTAGGAAGTTCAATGTTTCCCACCAAAAATATTTTTCTTCTGGCCTCCTCAGGGCTGGAAAATCCACTATTAAAGATTTATAGTTTTGGCTTAAGCTTTTTGGTTATTCCTGTTGTCTTCTTTCAGAGACTAAATGCATCTAAGTGGGAAAAGTTTTGAAGGGTCATGGCTTTAGGGAATCTAAATCTATATTCATTTATTCATTAAGTCAGCAAAAAGCTACTGAACACCTCCTGTGTGCCACGTATACCACGAGTACTGAGGATGGAAGAATAGGGAAGGTTCCTGCCCTCACAATGCAAATGGTCTTTTGATCCATAGCTTGAGCTGCACTAAAATCATGCATTTCCAAGCATCAGTGATATGAACTTTCTTTTGGTCTGTCAGTCCCTCTAGCTCAGTATATCTGTGATGAAACATATCATCTTTTCTTACAAATTGGCCATACTTTCTGCCTTTCTCAATTTCATCAGTATTACCACCTTTCCCAGGCAATGGAATTTTTCTTGACAACTCAACTCCACATTAATCTTTCCCTTCTCAAAACTCCACTGCATTAAACTTAAAATCACATAGATAGCACTCAACTGTTCTCTAATTATTCAATGCATGATCAATTTGCTTCCCAGCTATGTTATAAAATGCTTAAAGTCAAGGATTTCTTTTATATCCTCTAAACCAGAGGTTCTTCAAACGTAGACCTCATAACAAGCCGCCCAGATGAATGTGATTAAGCTAAAGTTTGAGAACCTTTGCTGTAGACTACTGTCTCAAATTTTAATGTGTTTACAAATCACTTGGAGATTATGTTAAAATGCAGGTTTCAATTTAGTTGGTCTGAGATTCTGCATTTCTAACAGGGTCTCAAGTAATACTGATGCTTTAGGAGATAGTCTGAAGATCAAAGAAAGAATGCCTGTAGTCCCAAGAACAGAGTTTGATCTGGGGAGAGGTCCAACAGATATTTAGAGATTTCAATCAAAATTACTCTAGTGTGAATTAGTTTATACAACTGATTGAAAAAGTGCATACACAACTGAGAGAAAATAGCATTAAGAAGGATAAGGAGAGCAAAGGAAGACAAAATTTACTTATGTAACAATTTTACGCAGACTTACCTGAACCCCTAATTTGAAACATTTGTAAAGTTTTATTTTGTTTTCTAATTTCTTGTATATCTTTTTTCTAAATATCCCTGTACTCATAGGCAAATATACAAATCTTATCTTTGAAAAAAAGTATATTTACAGGATTTACCACAATGCCAGTCACTTAATTTGACATAAGCTTATTAAATTGAATTTCATTAAGCAAACCCTTCCTTTTAGGTAGAGGAAAAAAGTTATCTTTCTCCGAAAAATTTTAAAGCATAGCATTAAAAATTATAGAATATCTACAGTATATGTTCTTGAAACAATTGAAAAATGTTCTAAACACTGCCTTTAGCAGAATGTAGTAGTTGAACGGCAAATGGAAGAGAAGAAAATACATATTCTGAAAGAACCAACATGATTCATCATTAAGGCTTTTCAGGGATACACGAATGAAATAATGAACATCAGTGTCCTGGCCCTGATGGGTTTTATATTAAACTATGACAACAGTATCCTTGGTTTTCTGCTATTTCAGAATTACACTTTCTTAGCACAAAACACTCTCAACACCTGATATGTGGTATGCTCACCAAGCAGTCAAAAGCAATTAAATGAATGGTTTGGACAAAGTCAATTTTTATACATTCCATGCACATTGAAAAAACAAGTTCAAATAAACCTCAAACAAGACAAATTTAATAATGAATGGGTTTTATATTTCATGAGACTCAAGTACAGGCACGTAACACCTACAGCATGTTACTCTACATCTGTGGCAAAGTTGGAATAAATAGTTACTTAAATAATCCACTTCTGGCAAGATCCATCAATGTTATGACCTCCTTTGAAATTATGGCAAAAACAATGCTTTTATTACAATTTTTTTAATCATGAAGAGGAGGACAAAAGTAACACAGTTTCCCTTCAGTGACTCAGATTTGTGGAAGCCTCTCCAATATTTTCACCTCTGACTGTGGTGGAACTTGTTCACAAGGGCACAGATGAACATTCAGTTCAGGAACCAGCTGTATGATTCAGAGAAAAAAATTAGTGGACTAAATTTTACCCCATATCAAACCAGAACTGAATGCTTTCCAGGGTTTTAAAACATCTGGAAAATCTCTTTAATATTGTCCCTTCTTTTGGTCTATGTTTTCACTTATTTCTATCCAAGATGGGAGGGGAATAAAAGGCTGAAATGTCATGAGAAAGTTATATTCAGCTGAAGTTTATGTAAGAAGAACCAATGCTTTTTCCTACTTGACTTCCATTCCAATGTCGCATACTTAAGGGCTAGTCTTCTAAGGGTGCCAGCATTCCCCTGAACCAAAATAAGCAAACATCCAAGTACTTTGAATTCTCTTCCTCAAAATTATGTTTCATTATTCTGGGATCTTGACAGAATAAAAGAACACTGCTGAATTCTAAAAAGTTTTCACATTTATCTGTATATGCAATAATGTGGAGGAATTTATCCATAGGATTTACCTTTTTTCCATTTGAATCCTACCCTGCAAAATTCCTGACAAATCTGAATTATCCTCTGTGAAAAGAAGAGGCCATCAAAGGAAATGTTCCTCTTATTTTCCCAGAATCCCCCAATCCACAGCCTAGTCCAGAAGCTTAAAGAAACTTAGTCAAGGGAGTTCTGCTACAAGACATTGTCCCCACTGACATGGTCACGTTGTTGGAAATCACTTTGAATGAAGGCATTGAAGGCCCCCGTGAAAACGAATTTTACTGCTTTTGTATGCAAGAGACCCAAACAAATTGAGACTGGAGAATTTTCCACTTTGGCCTTTACAAGTCCTTGTATCCCCACTCTCACCCCACAGCTGTTCCTTCCCATCCCCTCTTACATGTGACTTTAACCCCTAATTCTTCCTTTTTACCTCACTCAGTAAAATCCAGCCTGCCCGAACAATGACTCTTATTCCTCAAGAACAATCCCTCTATTCCCATTTCCAAAACTAGCTGGACTTCAGCCAACCCCTTATCCTGCTAGGTCTAGCTGAACTTCAGCCAACCCCCTCCTGCTAAAGCCATGCAAAATTTTCCGTTGTCCTTCTCCAAGTAGAATGCTTCTTTGGAGCCTTCCTTCAGAGCCTTATGCTAATGGCTCTCTAGTTGATTTCTTCCACAGTTTTGCTGCTGAGATTCAGGCAGGATTGACCCCTTTGCTGCTCAGCCCAGACCACTTCATAGAGGAGCAAGTCCTTCTATGGACCACACCAGTGCCCAGCTCTCTTGGTGTTGAAGCACTGCCTAAACCTTTATTCTTCCTCTTTATTATCTTTGGTATACATCTCTTGGTTTGATTCATTCTACTAATAGAGGTTCTCATAGTCATGGTGGGGCCATAGTGCCAAGGAGGTTTCGTTAGTTTGTTCAGGCCACTTGAATATAGGTTTAACATTATAAAGCCAATAGCACTAAACATTGGAAGCTTTGGAAGTAGTTTAGAACTTCAGAGGCCACCCTGTGGAACTTGGGATATGAGTAAGACAATGCCTTTGTATGGCACCTTAGCATGAAAAGATTCAAAGATTCCAAATATTCAATGGTCAACAAAATTTTAACTGGTATGAAGAGGACTTTTAAAGACAGAAAAACCTCTAAAAGACAGCAAAGTTATAAAATTACTTCTCTTAACGACTCCTTAGGAAAATCTAATAAAAATGTGAAGGATCTAAAAATCCAAAGTTAAGCTCTCTTTTTCCACTTCTGCTCCATCTTTGGATTGGCTTTCCTCCTGGCCCCCTATATCTCAATCTCCTCCTGTCCCTGCTCTGCTCCTTCCCTCCCTCTCCTGCACTTTCTCTCAACCCCCTTCTCTATCCTCCACTGACCATTCCTAAATATAGTCCTCTCACTGGAGAATATCTCCTCACAGTATCTTTTAATGTAGACGGAAATGATTCTACAGCTTTAAATCTTGGTCAAGATCAGATTTTCATAATGTAGCAAGGGACTTTCTGATTCCTCCTAGGGAAAAATGGAAGTTAGTTGAAGATTTTAAGCATTGTCTTAGGAATTTAGAGTCTGGGCTTCCCTGATCTCTATCAGTTAGTTCATCTCTTTGTGGGAAACCAGAGATGGTAGAACTTCATTTGAAAAGCAGGATGGATTGATTACCAAAATGATACAAAAAAAAAAGGGGACAAATTTTAACTGTAAATGAATATAAAAAGTATAAAAATAGGATCAGATCTCTTAGCAGCTATTCCTGAGGTATTTCCTGTCAAAATTCATTGGTGAAAAATCCTGTTATTTAAGGACGGAGAAAAATAGATCCATCCCTGATTTCAGAAACAGCTTAACTACCACATTCTAGAATATTCTTTTCTCAATAGGAATGAAGATATCACAACTGCCCTAACTACCTCTTTGTTGATGGTCTTAAACCTGATGCAACAGATTTAGTTAGAAAACAGAATATAGGATGGTAGACTGCTTTCCCGCTGAATTACAAGAGCTTGGTGAGCACTTTGAAGATACTTCGGCTCAGAAAAAAAAAAATTACAGATTAACTTAATAACTTTTCAGATTAAGCACTTAGATAAATCCAGGAACAAAAACATCTCTATGGCTAGTCTAGACAAAGATACCTGTGGATATCATAAGGAAAAAGGACACTGAAAAACACTTGCTTTGCCTTAACTTTCATTGAAGGACAGGCTCTAAAGTGACAAAGTACCAACTTTGTCTAACACAATGACTCCTCTTTGAGTAAGTAGATTCTCTGGTTTTCTAAAATTGCCCTTAAAACAAAAAGAAGAAATTTCCATGCAATCGTGAAAAAAATCTAGGATCTTCCTTTTCTGATACCAGACGTACACATTTCTACCATAATCCCAGCTTTCCATCATTCCTTCCGTGGAGTAACCAAAACATTTCAGTGGTAGGAATCTCAGATATTCCTCTTACTAATCAGCATTCTCTTCTGGGTAATGAATCTGTTGAATGAATATGGTGAATCTGTTGGAGTGAAAGCTACTTTACTAATGCGGTGCCCCTCTTAAATGTGCCGTGGCTGGACCACGTCTTTATGGAATTCTATAGAAGAGAAGAATCATTTGGTGTTGGTACAGGTTGATTTTCCAGTACCTGAGCCCCTGTCTGGGATAGACTCACATAGAGCCTTGTGTAACTTTAAAAATGCCTTTCAAATGCTCCTATGCTTCTACTCCCCAATTACCATAGACCTTTCTTTCTGTTTGTATACAAAAGATCCAAAGACAAGCTTTGAGGGTTCTAACTCAACAGCACAATGGGTTTCAAACACCCACCACTTAAACAGCCTCTCATTTTACCCTACACCAAAAGCCTACCCTCTTTGTTTGTGTTCAGTGGCAACAGCAGCAAAGTTAACTGAGGCTTCTACTGACTTATTCTTAAGATCTCCACTTAACCTTTGGTCCTTCATGTCATGCAGATCTTACTCTTTATTGAAAACACTCAATGCTTTTCTGTTTCTAGACTGACCTTCTATGAAATCCTCCTCTTCTCATTCACACATATTTCTATCCATTGCTGTAGTCCCCAAAGCCCTCCAACTTTTTTCCTCTCTCAAAAGAAGGAAAACCTCACCACTGTCATGCACGTATTCAGGAATTTTCCTTGCCTCACTCTGATCTCCTCGAAACTCTTAGACAACCCAAATTTAGAACTATTTTTGGAAGGAGCCATTTGAGAACTGAACAGAGGGGCTATCAAGCTTAGTGTGTGATTGCAGCCCACTCAGACTTATGTGAATATTGTCTTTTCCCAGAGGAAAAATCTATACAAGTTGCTGAAATTGCAGCACTTACAATTGCAGCCTGCCAGTTAGGTAGAGATAAGAGAGCAAATATCTATACATATAACGAATATGTGTGTGGAGTAATTCATGATTTTGATATGCTTTGGAAGCAGTATGGCTTCTTAACTGCATCTGGTTTTCCAATTAAACATGGCAGTCACATAAAAGTCCTATTAGATGCCTTGTTTTGCCAGAGGAATTGGCTATATTAGGGTTGAGCCCCACAGTAAAAAGCAGACTCAGGGATCAAAGGGTAATGCTTTAGCAGGTTACTACACTAAATGAGCTGCTTTAACACCTCCAAGCTGGCCAGCAAGTCCAAGAGTCAAAGCCAAAACTAACTCCTAACTATTGGCATCAGGTCTTGAGTTAACTCCAATATTAAGCATTTGATTCTGAAAAAGTGTATTGAAAAAAATAAAATTGTTTTCTTCTCCCAGAAAGCTATAGTGGCATCAAGATGATCTCTTGTTCTGCCCCAAGATGCTGAAATGAATCTTCTCAAAAAGTATTACATGTTGTGACCCACTATGGAAAGGCAAATTTAAAAACCATCAAAAATAAACGTTGGTAGGGACATTTCAATAAGATCTCAAAGTACATCTCTGATGTATTTCCCATCTGTCAAACCTACCATCTTGAGAGAATTGTAAAGCTGAGGCATAAAGACAAGCCAAAACCTTTAGGACCTTTTCGAAATCTATCTACAAATGGACTTCATTCAGTTACTCACTTCATGTGGTTATGAATATGTCCTTACTAATGTGTTTTGTGTTTCCTGGTCTTCTAGAAGTCTTTCATTGCCATAAAGCAACTCCTTTGATAGTAGCAAAGAAACTTTTAGACTTTGTTTATTCCACTTGGCAATACCCACCTATTTATCTAGTGATTGAGGTACTAACTGAGACTTGTAAAGCTATCTGAAGAGCTTTAGTTGCCAAGGTCAAAGGCTTTGCCCTTAGTTCTCATGGCCATTAGGGCCAGTCTAACAGGAACTCATAGACTGTCCCCATATGAACTTGTCACTAGACGTCCATTGCCTATAGGGTTCTCACCCCCTCTGTTGACTGCCCTTTTACAGTCCAACATGGCAAGTACTGTAGAAAATGAATGCAACATATTCAAGTTCATAATCAACAGGTCCAAGCAGCTTCTCTCAATGATAAAGCACAGGAACCCCTGCATGACCTTCAGCCTCAAGTCTTGGATTATAGGAAACAGCAACAGCATAAGACTCTTCTCAAACTTCATTGGAAAGGATCATATCAAGTGTTGTTAGCCATAAACAGTAAAACTCTAGGGAATCAACCCTTGGATCCTTGTTTCCAGTAAAAGAGTTATCATACATTTATTTCCTAGACTTCTATATCAACAGGAGATCCAAAACAGAATCCCTTGGAATCTTCCAGAAGATGACATCAAGAAGGTGATAGCTTTTCCAAGATCTTTGGACAAAGCAGCAGGCTGCTCAAAATGGATAGCTTCTATCCAAGATCTTCAGTTCAAGACATCCTGTACCCTAAAAGTAACAAACTACCACATCCTTCTTCATCTCTTTCTTTTCATAACCATCTGTGAGATTCTTAAACTTTCTTTCCATAGTTTTGTTTCTCTGGATAAATCAGGAGGATGAACAAGTATTATACAAACCTATTTAGGTCAAACCTCCCTTCGCTATAGACTCAGGGTGGGATTTGTTTTCCTGGATAATCCCAGATGGGGCAGGTTCTTGTCTAAGAGGCATTGTCCAAGGCCTTCTAATGATTCTCATGTCAATACTTGTCTCCACAGTCATTTGCTATATTCTCTCTAGAATCTTAAATACTTCAGCCACTCACTTGACAAATGATTAAAATTCAATCACAAAGGCAAAATTTACCAGGAAGACAGGAAAAAGAGGTACAATGTTAAGAAAAGCCCCAATGGCATCATTACCAATGAGTCTGTGACTATAACTGCCTCAAGTGATATAGACCTAGAAAACTGAACAAGTCAAGGTTTGGTTGAATGAGACTCAGTCTCCCCACTGACCTAGAGGAAGGACTGTGAGAATTTTCTACTGTGGCCTTCTTATGTCCTGGTCTCCTTTAGCTGTTCCTCTATACCCCTCTTATGCATAACTTTAGCTCCTGTTTGTCTGCATCCTTCTTGAGAACATCCAGACTGCCCAGAGAATGGCTGCTAATTCACAAGAATAACCCCCTTTCTTCCCATCTGAATTCTGCATTGAGGAGCCTGGGAAAATATCACAAATAAACCCAGGCACAGCTTTGCATGAGGTAGTAACCATCCTGGAGAATCATGTTTGGAACTGAAGGTATTTGAGTCTGTGACATAGAGACCTCAAAAAGAAGTAGCTTTATAGAACAAAGAAACTCTTATCTCTTTCTCATAACAGCCTTGGATTTAACAGTCCAGGTTTGGCCATGTCTCTGATCCATGTAGACATTTAGAGATATGCCATCTTGTTGGCCCATTATCTCCTAGAGCATAGCAGAAGCTGGTCACAGGCACTAGCTTTTAGACTGTAGGAAGAGGAAGAAGCTGCATAGGAACACATGTCCTGTGTCTTAAGGCCTAAACACAGGGGCACATACCTCTTCTACTCACATTCAGTTGGTGAGAAGATGGGCAAACGTTCATATCTAGCTGCAGGAAGGTCTAAGAAATGTGTACTAGCTGAGTAGTCATGTGCTCAATTACATATATATATATCTATATATATATCTATATATATATCCATCTATCTATCCATCTATTTATCCACCTCTCCCTCTCTCTCTCTTTCTCTCTCTGTCTATAAGTCCCTTCCTAGATTTGATTTCCAATGGCCTAAAGAGTTATGGGAGCAGAGCAGATTTCTAATATAGATAAAATGTTAAGTATGTCAGGCACCAATAGCTGCCTACCCAGTATCTATTTTCTTTCCATCCTTTTGAAGAGAACTCGAATTCTCCCAACTAAAGACAATTGCTGGAAACATCCTCTTGTAGTCCAAGGGTTCAAGGTGGTTATATGATGCAATCTGGCTAATGAGATATAAATGATGCATTTCTGGGTGGCTTTTTCTTCCTCTTTTTCCTTTATCCTTCTTTCTGTCTACTACACAGATGTACCGATGTGATGCTTGGAGCAGTAACAGCCATCTTAGAACCATAAGACCACCAGAGTGAAGATGAAAGCGAAAATGTCAATGATGGTAGAGCTGAAAGATGGGTTCTCGATGGCTCATTGGGTCATAAAACTACTTATGTGAACCACGTAAACCTTTTTGTGTTTAAGCCAATATATGGCAGACCCTCAAATACTGGCAGTTGAATGGGTTTCTAAGAAATGGAAAGGGTGAGCAAAGAGAGAGAGATAGAGAGAGAAATTGAGAGAGAGAGAAAAGAGCTTCCTTTCTGCTCCTTCCAGCTTCAAAAAAAAAAATATATATATATATATATATATATATATAATTTGTCTGTTTGTTTTTTACCTAGACTGGGGAGAGAAGAGAGGGAAGAGGAGTGATAAAAGCATAGATATCGGTAAGCCTATGATGAACATTTTCCATTTTACCCCACAGATCCACTTCCCATCCTTCATCCTGCCTGGTGCCCTGGGTGGCTGTCCATATGGACTGCATCGACAATTTCCCTTTCTTCCATTCTTCCATTGGGTTTGACTAGTAGAAGACATTGGTAAGAGATCTGGAGAGCAGGAGGAAAGTAAGGTCAGGATATTTATCCCTTCGTCTTCCCAGCTGTGCTCCCTAATGAAAGGCCACAGGTCCTCTCAGGTGGCCTTCTCCCCACAACTCACTTTCTTGGTTCCTGCAACCACTTCCTCCCCTCATTCATTCAGGCTGGGGTGTAGGGTAGTGATGGATCCCTGTCCCATTCTCTGTTGCTTTTCCTAAACTCTTCCCACATTTTTGTAAACAATTCCTTTATGCGTTCTCCTTAAATTACCCAATTTGAAAGTGCCATTTGATTTCTGCCCGGATCCTGGATGACCCATTTCTGGAGAGTGGGATTAGAGCCCTGCTTCCAGGATTAGATTCACATGGAAGCAGGAAGCTCTAGAGGTAGAGACAGCCTATTGGAACTTCCTGTGCACCAAAGTAGCTCAGTTTTATCATGTAGTGGTAGGATGAGATGGACCAGGAAGACAAGAAAGAGAGATATAATGCAGAGGTTAGAGCACAGAATCTGAAGCCAGACAGCCTGAGTCCAGCAGCAGGCAGATGCCATTACATCTTTTTTTAAAAAAACATTTATTTATTTATTTATTTATTTATTAATTATTATTATTATTTTGGCCACACCACTCGGCTTGTGGGATCTTAGTTCCCTAACCAGGGACCAAACCCACACTCCCTGCAGTGGAAGCACAGAGACTTAACCACTGCACAGCCAGGGAAGTCCCAGATGTCATTACTTCTGTGCCTCACTTTCTGCATCTGTAATTGGGATAATAATAGTACTTGTCTCATAAGATTGCAGTCAGGATTAAGTGAAATGTACATGTAAGACACAAGAGTTCCTGGGACTTTCTCATTAATCAATAAATATAACTGTAATAATAATTATTCTTAAATACCAAGGATCAGACAAGATGCTGGTTGCTTCAGAGGATTTCTGTGTGAAGTGAAATCAAAGACAAATGCCCTTCTAATGAAGAATCTGATTTCATATTTTGATATTTGACTGCCGACAGCTTCTAAGCCTTACCTCTTCCTCTTCCCTTTCTGCCCCACATCTGGACAAGCTGATAAAAAAGCCTGGGTGCTCACCATTTTGGCACCAGCCAAACCATAAGACGTTGCTGCATGGGGACTCTCATGCCCAGCCCCAAACCCTAACCACAATAAAGACCGAGGCCAGTCTCATTTCCTTGCTTTTTTTATTTCAGACTTGCTTAAGAAGCCTATCCTGCTCACCCCAGACACAGACACCAATTATGTAAGTAATAAACATTTTTATACCGTTTTGGTGTGTATGTGTGGCAGCATCAGTAGCAACATCTGAACCAAACTTTGGGTGTAGATCCATCTGCCTCTGCAGGTGACATAGTAGCCTTCCATTCAAAACACATTGGCACTAAAACTACTGGTCCACCACCCTACTTTTGACCCACCTTGGGGTAAGAGAAGGAAAACCTTGAACTGACTGAACTTACTTTCCTTCCTACAATGAATGGGCATCAAAAATAGAAAATAAGTTGAATCACAGAAAATGAACTTCTGTTTCTTTCCCACCTTGAGTTGTAGACTGAGATCACATCTGCTCTATCAGAGTACTGACAATTTAGTCACTGAGCAGGGCACCATCTTGTCCAGCCTTAAAAGTCTCCCCGCAACCAAGCAAAGCAGAACGAGGGCCAGAAAAGAGGGAAGACTCAATAGTGCCTAAGGTTTGAGAACTTAGACTCTGAATAGTGCTGCTTTACTTCCATCTCCTTTGCTTGACCTCCAAATTGACAACCACTGCCTGTATGCCTCTTATATCTTTGCCAGGACCTTCCAGTGAGCACACCCATCCACTGTTTCTTGGCCACCAGCAGTTTCCTTTTCCTCCTTAATGTCCTTTTTCTCTTTTTTGGTAAGTTATAGAAGTATTCTGACATAAGCTCATGTGGACAACCCCATTCTGGGTATGGCTTAGCCCAGAAGACTCCCATGGATAGACATGAGAATTATTAGAGGAATTAAAAAAAAATTAAATAGCTGCTGGGAGCCTATCTCAGACATGTAAAGTGAGACTTTGCTGACTTGGGACAGATAGGGATGGAAGAGGTGGGTTAGGAACCTGTATGTTTAAAAGAAGTTCCCCAGCTAATTCCAATGATGAATCAGGTATAGAACACATTGAACAGATTAATTTTGTGACCCAGGATTATATTGATCCAGGGACGTTTGACCGAAGGATATGATAATCCCACCATTTGCTCATTGCTCTGCCATCAACATGAGTGGTTAGTACAGAATACCCAACTTGATTGGCAATATGTTAAAGAATTAAGTCATCAATACAGAGAAATTCCAGACAGCAGAACAACTTTGAAATAGCTGAGGGAAACTTCTCACAGTTTTCTCATTAATTAGCTAAGAAGACAAAAATTTCCAACTATCAGTCCTTTATCCATTTCCTACTAAACATTATTGGCAGGAATAATCAGTACAAAAGAAAATGACAGTGGTGAAAACTGTACATGATAAAATTTGTTAAAGATGAAAATCTGAAGAATCGTGCCTTGATGCTCACATTGAAACATGCAAACATTAAACAGGGAAAAATTAGACTTGGCAGAAGTAATCAACACTAAATAAAACTGCCAACAACTACATTGGCACATGTTAAAATTTATTATTGCCTAAAAATTGACAGGAGAATCCAATTTTTTGACTAAGTTTAGGTATGAATAATTTGACCTGAGACAATTGGATTTGGTACAAATAATGGCTATAAAAGAAAAGCTGCAATTGCAGAAACTATAATCAGTAAAAATTTGATATGAGCAATAAGGAGAAAAACCACATTGAATAACATTTTCATTTAAACCGTATGTGGAAAATAATTGATTCCAATGAAAAGAATTTCAGTAAATTAAAAATTAAAATGGAAAATAAATTAGAAATATCTTAATGCCTGGGAATAAAAATTTTATAAAGGAATTATAGTAGCTTAATAGAAATTACTATGGCTCCAGAAATACTTTCTTAGTGAGTATTTTAATCTATGTATGCATAATTTTAATGTAAAGTTTTAACTCCTAAACACAGATGTCAAAATATTCTCAGATCAGAAAGTCCACAGGGTCGACATGGATAGGTCAAAACAAAAAGGCTTAAAACTTTCTGCTTCCAATTATTTATTGTGGAGTGTCAAGAAAGGAGTGGTCAGGAAAAGTCTGGAACATGGGGTAAACCCAAGAAGGGTAAGCATTCATGGAGTGCCATCACTTCAGGTTCCTGGGCATCCAGATGGCAGGATAATGCACCTAGGAGAAAGAGCACAGAAGACAAATCCTTTCAAATGTTTCCTAAGTCCCTCTCTCCTTATCTGGTTTCTTACTGAGGGAACTGAACCACAATTCTAAGTCTTGAAGTTGACCAAAGTAGTCATCTCTCAAAATGCAAATCCCACTATAAAAAAGAGGAATAATAACAAGTGTGGGGGGAGGGTGTGGAGAAATGAGAACCCTCTACACTGCTAGGGAGATTGTAAAAGGACACAGCCACTTTGGAAAAGACTCTGGCAGTTCCTCAAAAAGGTTACACATGGATTACCATATGACCTAGCAATTCTGTTCCTAGGTATATACCCAAGAAAAATAAAAACATATGTTCACATAAAAACTTGTTTACAAATGTTCATAGCAGCATTATCCATGATCGGCAAAATGGAAACAATCCAAGTGTCGATCACGTGATGAATGGATAAACAAATTTGTGCTTTATCCATACAGTGCCATATCTGGGGGCAATAAAAAGACATAAAGGAATGATCCATGCTACAACACAGATGAACCTTGAAATCATGAAGGTGAGTGAAAGAAGCCAGTCACAAAAGACCACACATTGTATGATTTTCTTTACATTAAATGTCCAGAATATGCAAATCTATAGAGACAGGAGGTAGATTAGTGGTTGCTTAGGGCTGAAGGGGCTGAGGAGAAAATGGCAAGAAAATGCTAAAGAGTACAAAGTTTCTTTTTGGGCTGATTAAAATATTCTAAGATTGTTCATGGTGATGGTTGCACAACTCTGTGAACATACTAAAAACCATTGCTTTGAACAATTTAAATTAGTGAATTGTATGGTATGTGAGTTATATTTCCATAAATACTATATTAAAAATGCAAATCTCCAAAAATGGAGGCACATTCTAAAGCCTCAGTTTTTATCTCTGGGTATCAGTCTCCTTCTCTGTATAATAAGAATGAACTTAATAACTTATGAAGATGTTGAAAGAATTAGTGAAGCAATGTACGTGAAAATGCTTACATATCATGCAACACGTGTGGTAGAAATAGCTAACTGCCCAAGATCTGTGCTTTTCCTTCTATGGCATAGAATTGGCACAGGGAAAGAGTTGCCCAGGCAGAGACAGCAATTTCCATGGCTTCTTGTGTCCAGTTATTCCATGATCTAGTTCTAACCAATGGTATGTGAGCAGAAGTGATGTGTGTGGTCAAGGTGGTTAGGCACCTTAGACTGCTATGTCTCTTTCATCCCCTGTTTCCTCTCCTAACTGGATGCTGAGCAACTGACAGGGAGGGTGGAGCCATAAGATGGGACATGCCTGGGCTCTTAAATCCCTCTGTGGGTAAAACCCCAGCCACCCTGGGGTGATCATCTCAGTGAGAAATAGGTTCTATTTGGTTGAAATGTTTTTGTTATAGCAGCTAGAATTACCTTCACTAACACAAAAATTTAAGTATGTATGCCCTCAATAAATTTTTGATAAAAAAATAAGACATCTTTGTCATTTGTTATTACCTTTGGAGTTTTAAAATAATAGCCAGTAGAGGCTGAGTAGAGGACAGTTATGGAAATCTGAAAAGTGGAGGACATGAATGGATGGGGGGTGGCCTGATACTGACTTGATCCCACCCCAAATCATATGAGGTGTTTATTGTACCATTCAGTGCTCATCCTTACTTAAGGCATTGATGCACTTCATTGAATCCCAAGGTCATGGAGCAGATACCATATCAATTCTGAGTCCTCTGCACTATTTATCAGCCCTAATCTCTACCGTGAACCTACATTCATGAGGAGGGAAACAGATAATAAATCAAACAAATAAGCAAAGCATATGATATATTTGATAGTGTTGATTGTCATGGACAAAATAAAGCAAGAAGGGAGTGTGGGAGCTCAGGAGTCATGTTCAGTTTTAAATAAGATGGTTAAGGAATGTGTAAAGAGAAGATGACATTGGAGCAAAGGCTTGAATACAGCGAAGGAGCAAACCATGACTTCCAAACAGAGGGAACAGTGGTACGAAGACCCTGACATAGAAACATGCCAGGTGCGTTAAGGAACAGCAAGGAGATTAATGTGCTTGGGGAAGGCTAGGCAAAAGGAAGAGTGACAAGGAAGAGGCCAGAGAGGTAATGGAGTGGGACTAGATTGTATGGAGGTCCGAGGACTAGTCAAAGAACATAATGGGGGATATGAAAGAGTTCAAGACCAGAGATAATTGTCTGCTCTTATTGACTTCAGCAGTGAATGCCAGCACAATGCCCCAAAGACAGATAGGTCAATTTTCACTTCAGCAGATATCAGTTCAGGACCTAGATATAGTCCCACAGCAGGAACCAGCAAGGACTCAGATGGTGAATGGGATCCAAGATGCCCCCATCCTCCCAACACTTGCCATAATGAAGTCACATCAGTGCCTATGAACCCCAAGATGACACTTCCTGTAGGAGCAAAGAGAGAGGAAGTTTGAAAGACTGAGCATTTACCAGACATAGATTGTTTAATCTGGAAGAGATTGAGTTATAAGGATAAGAAAATAAAGATGCTATATATTGTTTTGCATATCTTAGTTTTACTGGATAAGATTTATGGTGTCCCACAGGTTCCTTGGGCCTTGTTCACTTGTTTTCTTTTAATTGGTGATGGTTAAATTTTATTTTATTATTATTTTATTGAAATATAGTTGACTTACTATATTATATTGTTTCAGTTGTAAAATGCAGTAATTTGATATTTTTATAGGTTATACTCCATACAAAGTTATTATAAAATATTGAGTATATTCCCTGTGCTGTACAGAAATAAGTGTTGGAGAGACTGTGGAGAAAAGGGAACCCTCCTACATTGTTGGTGGGAATGTAAATTGATACAGCAACTATGGAGAACAGTATGGAAGTTCCTCAAAAAATAAAAATAGAACTACCATAGGATTCATCAACTCACTTCTGAGTATCCAAAGAAAATTGAAAACACTAACTTGAAAAGTTACCTGTACCTCCACATTCACTGCAGCATTATTTACAATAGTCAAGATATGGAAGCAGCCTGAATGTCCATTGATAGCTGAATGGATAAAGAAGATGTGGTACATATACACAATGGAATACTACTCAGCTATAAAAAGAATGAAATTTTGCCACTTGCAATAACATAGATAGATTCGTTTGCTTTCCTTTAATCATTTTTCTTTCTGTTCCTCATACTTAATAATTTCCATTTTCCTATCTTACAATTTGCCTCTACTTTCTTCTGATTGCTCAAACCTGCCTTTACCTGTAGTGAATTTTTTCATTTCACTTACTGTACTTTTCAGCTCCAGAATTTCCTTTTGATTTCTTTTTAGATCTTCTATCTCTAATAATATTTCCATTTTGTTCACACATCCTCTTTTTGAGTTTTTCAATATCTTCCTTTAATTCTTTGAGCATTTTTAAGACAGTTGTTTTAAGTCTTTGTCTTGGAGATCTGCCATTAGGTCTTTACAGAGAGAGTTTCTGTTGATTTATTTTTTGCCTTTAAATGAGCTGTACTTTCCTGTTTCTTTGTATGCCATGTGCTTTTTTTGCATTCTGGACATTTGAATCTAATAATGTAGTAACTCTGGAAGTCAGATTCTCCCTCTTCCCCAGGATTTGCTGGGTTTTGTCATTATTCTTGTTTTTGTTTGTTTATATGTTTGTTTTTAATTGTGTCAGGTGTCTTTATGCTGAGGGTCAGGCTGAGTTGTAAACTTAAGGTCTTATCAGCTCTTTTCTGAGCCTTTCCCTGGTCATGCATGGTCACTTTCTAATTTTCCCCATATATGTAGTTGTTTTTTAAATTTTATTTATTTATTTATTATTTTTTTTTGTGGTACGCGGTCCTCTCACTGTCGTGGCTTCTCCCGTTGCGGAGCACAGGATCTGGATGCGCAGGCTCAGCGGCCATGGCTCACGGGCCCAGCTGCTCTCCGCGGCATGTGGGATCCTCCGGGACCAGGGCACGAACCCGTGTCCCCTGCATCAGCAGGTGGATTCTCAACCACTGCGCCACCAGGGAAGCCCTGTGTAGTTGTTTTTGAATGTCCTAATCTTTAACGTCTGGCTTCTGAAAGAGGGAAAGTGAAAAATGAAAGGGGTAAGGGCAGAAGGCTGGCCCTTTAAATTTACTGGAATTCATTTCAGCTGGAAGGGCTTGCAACAATGTGTGGAGGAGCAACAATGGCTGCCCGCTTTTTTGTCTGCACCTCTGCGATCAGAAACAGCAATTAGTGAGCAGTGCATAGATTTCCAATATTTAGAGGACAGGATCCTTTTTGCCTGCCCTGGCTCCCACAAGATGTGTGCAAGCTGCTCCAGGAACATCGGCACAGCTGCCTGCCATAGGGCTGGAGTTGGGGATGGATAGCTGCTACCGTGCTAAGAGCTGAAATTGACTAAAATTAACTGCAATTTACCATCCAAGGCTTTCCCTAGAAATTGCAAGCCTTCAACAGATTCCAGAGTTCCAAGTACATCAGAGAGATTCTGCCAATTGTTGTTTGCATGGGGGTCGGATTCCTGGTGCTCCCTACCCAGAATCCTCTATCAGTGGACAGAATCTTCCATGTTGAATAATCTGTTGATTCTTATGTGTTCTATTAGTCAGTGTTCTCAAGAGAAGGAAAACCAATAGAATGTGTATGTAAAGAGATAGAGATTTATTGTAAGGAATTGGCTTGTGTAATTATGGAGGCTGGCAAGTTTCAAGATCTGCAGGGTGAGTGGGTGAAGCTGGAGACCCAGGAGAGGTAATGGTGTAGTTCCAGTCTGAAGGCCAGTAGGCTTGTGACAGGAAAGGGCCAATGTTTCAGTTCAAGTTCAAAGGCAGGAAAAAGTTAATATACTGGTATGTAGGCCATCAGGCAGGAAGAATCCTAACTTTGGCGGGGAATCAGACTTTTTATTCTATTCAGGCCTTCAACTGACTGGATGAGGTACAGTCACATTATGGAGGGCAATCTGCTCTCTCAGTCTACCAATTTAAATGTTAATCTCATTCAGAAACACCCTCACAGAAACACTGGATAACGTTTGACCAAATACCTGGGCATCCCATGGTCCAGTCAAGTTGACACATTAAATTAGCCATCACACTTAAAATATAGAAATTATATCTGGAAACAATTGGATGTTATAGTCCCTTTAGAAAAGTTTGATAAAAACCCAGTGGCTGCATCTTCTCAATGTGTTACTCAAATATCTGTGGAATATGCCCAGTACACTATGATCCTAGCCCTGGACAAAAAAGGCACTTTACTATTTTGGTGATGATGATGATGAAGTGCAAGTCACTTAAGTACTTGACAGTTATATTTATGGAGCGAGACATTTCCTTTAATGCTATTTTATAGGCAAGAGGGAAATGCTGCAAACATATTTTGGAAAACATACAAGTTTGTCAGGGTCTTGAGTTACTCCATGCTCAGAGTGCAGGAGTACCTTATGTTAATATGGAACATTCACACTTTACATAAGCAGGGCTTGGGGAAGTTTCAAAATATCCGGAAAACAGACTTTGTATAAAGATGCTCATACTGTAATGATGAGCCTATCACAGTGTCCCCAGGGAACAGCTGAATAGACGAGACTGATTCAGAGGCAACATTGACATAGTAAAAAGTCTTTAAACTTTGGAGTCTACTGTTACAGGAGTACTCGACAGGGAAATCAAGAGTGGATGACATCTCTTGTTTTTTCTACCTTGTTTAAAGCTCAAGCACTTCTTTCAGTGCCAGACCAGGGAACAAAGCCTGGATCTGAGAGGTGAGCTGTGGATAGAAACATTAATCTAATTTGCTTTGAGCAAAGTTACTTACCTGAATCACAAAACATCTGGGAACTTTGTCACAGGCCATTCTTGGTTGGTAAATCAAAGGCCAGGTGCTTGGGACACTAGTCCTTTGGCAATTACTCTCTCTCACTTTTCTCCTAATCCAGGTTGCAGAATCATATCTTAAGAGTTGGAGGCATATTTAGAGACTGGCTAATTTCTCTGTCTCTTCCAATTCAGAATTTGGGAACTCAGGGCCACATATATCACCAAGAAAGAGCCATTTTCAAAACACTGTGAGTGCACGCCTTCTGAGATGTTTCTAATTGACCCTTAGAGTACAGCAGGCCTTCTTTTCTCACTCGCATATGTGCTATTGGTAGAAGTGATTTCATTCTTTCTTCTACAACCATGGTTTAAAAATGTAGATGATTCACTCATTACATTTACTTCTTCACTTCACAAATACTTATTCATGTTTAGGCACTGTGGCAGGCATTGGAGATAAAAAGTAATCAAAAACAGGGAAGGACCAGGTTGTTATGGTGCTTATAATTAAGTGATTTTATTAGTAATTTTTATAATAATTTAATTATTATTTACATCTTTTATATTATATATAATTTATCAGCATAAAGAGAAAAATAACAGAAATGAAATAAAAAATTCCCTATCTGGTATTCTCTTTTGACTTCCTCTGTTTAAAACTCTTCCTTTTGCCAGGGCACATATATACAATGGAGTGTTACTCAGCCATAAAAAGAACCTAAATTGAATTAATTGTAGTGAGGTGGATGGACCTAGAGTCTGTCATACAGAGTGAAGTAAGTCAGAAAGAGAAAGACAAATACCGTATGCTAACACATATATATGGAATCTAAGAAAAAAAAATGTCATGAAGAACCTAGGGGTAAGACGGGAATAAAGACACAGACCTACTAGAGAATGGACTTGAGGATACAGGGAGGGGGAAGGGTAAGCTGTGACAAAGTGAGAGAGTGGCATGGACATATATACACTACCAAATGTAAAATAGATAGCTAGTGGGAAGCAGCCACATAGCACAGGCAGATCAGCTCTTTGATGGGGATTGCACCGAATCTGTAGATTGCTTTGGGTAGTATAGTCATTTACACAATGTTGATTCTTCCAATCGAAGAACATGGTATAGCTCTCCATCTGTTTGTATCATCTTTAATTTCTTTCATCAGTGTCTTATAGTTTTCTACATACAGGTCTTTTGTCTCCTTAGGTAGGTTTATACTGAGGTATTTTATTCTTTTTATTGCATTGGTAAATGGGAGTGTTTCCTTAATTTCTCTTTCAGATTTTTCACCATTAGTGTATAGGAATGCAAGAGATTTCTGTGCATTAATTTTGAATCCTGCTACTTTACCAAATTCATTGATTAGCTCTAATAGTTTTCTTGTAGCATATTTAGGATTATCTATATTTAATATCATGTTATATGAAAACAGTGATAGTTTTACTTCTTCTTTTCTGATTTGGATTCCTTTTGTTTCTTTTTCTTCTCTGTTTGCTGTGGCTAAAACTTCCAAAACTGTGTTGAATAATAATGGTGAGAGTGGGCAACCTTGTCTTGTTCCTGATCTTAGTGGAAATGGTTTCAGTTTTTCACCATTGAGAACGATGTTGGCTGTGGGTTTGTCATATATGGCTTTTATTATGTTGAGGTAAGTTTCCTCTATGCTTACTTTCTGGAAGGCTTTTATCATAAATAGGTGTTGAATTTTGTTGAAAGCTTTTTCTGCATCTATTGAGATGATCATATGGTTTTTCTCCTTCAATTTGTTAATATGCTGTATCACATTGATTGATTTGTGTATATTGAAGAATCCTTGCATTCCTGGGATAAACCCCACTTGATCATGGTGTATGATCCTTTTAATGTGCTGTTAGATTCTGTTTGCTAGTATTTTGTTGAGGAGTTTTGCATCTATGTTCATCAATGATATTGGCCTCTAGTTTTCTTTTTTTGTGACATCTTTGTCTGCTTTTGATATCAGGGTGATGATGGCTTTGTAGAATGAGTTTGGGAGTGTTCCTCCCTCCGCTATATTTTGGAAGAGTTTGAGAAGGATAGGTGTTAGCTCTTCTCTAAATGTTTGATAAAATTTGCCTGTGAAACTATCTGGTCCTGGGCATTTGTTGGTTGGAAGATTTTTAATCACAGTTTCAATTTCAGTGCTTGTGATTGGTCTGTTTATATTTTCCATTTCTTTCTGGCTCAGTCTCGGAAGGTTGTGCTTTTCTAAGAATTTGTCCATTTCTTTCATGTTGTCCATTTTAGTGGCATACAATTGCTTGTAGTAATCTCTCAATTGCTGCAGTGTCAGTTGTTACTGCTCCTTTTTCATTTCTAATTTTATTGATTTGAGTCTTCTCCCTTTTTTTCTCGATGAGTCTAGCTAATGGTTTATCAATTTTGTTTATATTCTCAAAGGACCAGCTCTTAGGTGTATTGATCTTTGCTATTGTTTTCTTCATTTCTTTGTCATTTATTTCTGATCTGATCTTTATAATTTTTTTCCTTCTGCTACCTTTGGGGTTTTTTTGTTCTTCCTTCTCTAGTTGCTTTAGGTGTATGGTTAGGTTGTTTATTTGAGATGTTTCTTGTTTCTTGAGGTAGGATTGTATTGCTATAAACTTCCCTCTTAGAACTGTTTCTGCTGCATCCCACAGGTTTTTGGTCCTTGTGTTTTCATTGTCATTTGTTTCTAGGTATTTTTAAATTTCCTCTTTGATTTCTTCAGTGCTCTCTTGGTTATTTAGTAGTATATTGTTTAGCCTCCATGTGTTTGTGTTTTGTACAGAGTTTTTCCTGTAATTGATATCTAGTCTTGCAACATTGCGGTCAGAAAAGAAACGTGATACGATTTCAATTTTCTTAAATTTACCAAGGCTTGATTTGTGACCCAAGATATGATCTATCCTGGAGAATGTTCCATGAACACTTGAGAAGAATGTGTTCTGTTGTTTTTAGATGGAATATCCTATAAATATCAATTAAGTCCATCTTGTTTAATGTGTCATTTAAAGCTTGCATTTCCTTATTTATTTTCATTTTGGATGATCTGTCCATTGGTGAAAGTGGGGTGTTAAAGTCCCCTACTATTATTGTGTTATTGTCGATTTCCCCTTTTATGATTGTTAGCATTTGCCTTATGTACTGAGATGCTCCTATGTTGGGTGCATAAATATGTACAATTGTTATATCTTCTTCCTGAATTGATCCCTTGATCATTGTATAGTGTCCTTCTTTGTCTCTTGTAATAGTCTTTATTTTAAAGTCTATATGAGAATTGCTACTCCAGCTTTCTTTTGATTTCCATTTGCATGGAATATCTTTTTCCATCCCCTCACTTTCAGTCTGTATGTGTCCCTAGGTCTAAAGTCGGTCTCTTGTAGACAGCATATATATTGGTCTTGTTTTTGTATCCATTCAGCCAGTCTATGTCTTTTGGTTGGAGCATTTAATCCATTTACATTTAAGGTAATTATCGATATGTATGTTCCTATTACCCTTTTCTTAATGGTGTTGGGGTTGTTATTGTAGGTCTTTTCCTTCTCTTGTGTTTCCTGCTTAGAGAAGTTCCTTTAGCATTTGTTGTAAAGCTGGTTTGGTGGTGCTTAATTATCTTAGCTTTTGCTTCTCTGTAAAGGTTTTAATTTCTCTGTCAAATCTGAATGAGATCCTTGCTGGGTAGAGTAATCTTGGCTATAGGTGTTTCCCTTTCATCACTTTAAAAATGTCCTGCCACTCCCTTCTGGCTTGCAGAGTTTCTGCTGAAAGATCAGATGTTAACCTTATGGGGATTCCCTTGTGTGTTATTTGCTGTTTTTCCCTTGCTGCTTTTAATATTTTTTCTTTGTATTTAATTTTTTGATAGTTTGATTAATATGTATCTTGGCATGTTTCTCCTTGGATTTATCCTGTATGGGACTCTCTGTGCTTCCTGGACTTAATTGACTATTTCCTTTCCCATATTAGGGAAGTTTTCAACTATAATCTCTTCAAATATTTTCTCAGTCCTTTTCTTTTTCTCTTCTTCTGGGGCCCCTATAATTGGAATGTTGGTGCATTTAATGTTCTCCCAGAGGTCCTCAATTCTTTTCATTCTTTTTTCTTTATTGTGCCCTGTGGTACTTATTTCCACTATTTTATCTTCCAGGTCATTTATCCGTTCTTCTGCCTCAGTTATTCTGCTATTAATTCCTTCTAGAGAATTTTTAATTTCATTTATTGTGGTGTTCATCATTGTTTGTTTGTTCTTTAGTTCTTCTAGATAGTTGTTAAATGTTTCTTGTATGTTCTCCATTCTATTTCCGAGATTTTGGATCATCTTTACTATTATTACTCTGAATTCTTTTTCAGGTATACTGCCTATTTCCTCTTCATTTGTTTGGTCTGGTGGTTTTTTACCTTGCTCCTTCATCTGCTGCATATTTCTTTGTCTTCTCATTTTGCTTAACTTACTGTATTTGGGTTCTCCTTTTCATAGGCTGAAGGTTCGTAGCTCCCATTATCTTTGGTGTCTGCCCTCAATGGGTAAGGTTGGTTCAGTGGGCTGTGTAGGCCTCCTGGTGGAGGGGACTGGTGCCTGTGTTTGGCCGATGAGGCTGGATCTTGTCTTTCTGGTGGACAGGACCACATCCAGTGGTGTGTTTTAGGGTGTCTGTGAACTTATTATGATTTAAGGCACCCTCTCTGCTAATGGGTGGGGTTGTGTTCCTGTCTTGCTAGTTGTTTGACATGGGGCATCCAGCACTGGAGCTTGCAGGTCATTGAGTGGAGCTGGGTCTTAGTGTTGAGATGGAGATCTCTGGGAGAGCTCTTGCCAATTGATATTACGAGGGGCTGGGAGGTCTCTGGTGGTCCAATGTCCTGAACTTGGCTCTCCCACCTCGGAGGCTCAGGCCTGACACCCGGCAGAAGCACAAAGACCCTGTCAGCCACACAGCTCAGATGAAAAGGGAGGAAAAAAAGAAAGAAAAAAATGTTTTAATAAATTAAAAAACATTTTTTTGTTGTTAAAATAATAATAATAATAATAAACGAAGAGAACAACCAAACCAACAAACAAATCCACCAATGATAACAAGTGCTAAAAACTAAACTAAGATAAACATAAAAATCAGAGGGACTTCCCTGGCGGTCCAGTGGTTGAGAGTTCACCTTCCAATGTAGCGGGTGTGGGTTCGATCCCTGGTGGGGGAGCTAAGATCCCACATGCCTCACAGCCAAAAGAACAAAACATAAAACAGAAGTGATATTGTAACAAATTCAATAAAGACTTAAAAAAAATCAGAAACTTATTAGTCGCAGACAGGAAACCCCAATTCTACTGTTTCTCCCAAAGTCCACTGCCTCAATTTTGGGGTGATTCGTTGCCTATTCAGGTATTCCAAGATGCAGGGTACATCAAGTTGACTGTGGAGCTTTAATCCGCTGCCCCTGAGGCTGCTGGGAGAGATTTCCCTTTCTCTTCTTTGTTCACACAACTCCCGGGGTTCAGCTTTGGATCTGGCCCCGCCTCTGCGTGTAGGTCTCCTGAGGGCGTCTGTTCTTCACTCAGACAGGACGGGGTTAAAGGAGCTGTTGATACGGTGGCTCTGGCTCACTCAGGCCGGGAGGAGGGAGGGGCACGGAGGCGGGGCGAGCCTGCTGCAGCAGAGGCCAGCATGACGTTGCACCAGCCTGAGGCGCGCCGTGCGTTCTCCCGTGGAAGTTGTCCTGGATCCCGGGACCCTGGCAGTGACGAGCTGCACAGGCTCCTGAGAGGGGAGGTGTGGAGAGTGACCTGTGCTCGCACATAGGCTTCTTGGTGGCGGCAGCAGCAGCCTTAGCGTCTCACGCGCGTCTCTGGGGTCCGCGGCTATCGGCTGTCTCTGGAGCTCCTTCCTTTAGGCGGCGCGCTTAATCCCCTCTCCTCGCGCACCAGAAAACAGAGGCAACAAAAAGTCTCTTGCCTCTTCAGCAGCTCCAGCCTTCTCCCGGACTCCCTCCCGGCTAGCTGTGGTGCACTAGCCCCCTTCAGGCTGAGTTCACACCGCCAGTCCTCTCCCTGGGATCCGACCTCCGAAGCCTGAGCCTCAGCTCCCAGCCTCCGCCCGGCCCGGCGGGTGAGCAGACAAGCCTCTCGGGCTGGTGAGTGCCGGTCGGCACCAATCCTCTGTGTGAGAGTCTCTCCGCTTTGCTCTCCGCACCTCTGTTACTGCGCTCTCCTCCGCGGCTTCGAAGCTCCCCTCCTCCGCGGCTTCGAAGCTCCCCACCTCCGCCACCCGCAGTCTCCGTCCGCGAAGGGGCTTCTAGTGTGTGGACACCTTTCCTCCTTCACGGCTCCCTCCCACTGGTGCAGGTCCCGTGTCTATTCTTTTGTCTCTGTTTATTCTGTTTTCTTTTGCCCTACCCAGGTACATGGGGAGTTTCTTGCCTTTGGGGAGGTCTGAGGTCTTCTGCCAGCGTTCAGTAGGTGTTCTGTAGGAGTTGTTCCACATGTAGATGTATTTTTGATGTATCTGTGGGGAGGTTGATTTTCTCCGCCATCTTGAAGGTCCCTCCTGATACCTTAGTTTTAATCACAGTGTACATTTTGCATTCAGCTTTTCACTTATGAATCATCTTAGCAGAGTCTTCTCCATGAATGTTATATCACAAGCATTTTCTCCATCACTATCTTCAAAATGATTTCTTTAAATATGTATAGATTGCCATATAATTTGTTTATTCTTTTACTTGGGGCATGTAGTTGTATATAATTCAGTAATAAATAACATTGTGCAGTAGCTTCTTTTTTCTTCTCTTGAACTGTGTCTTTCAGAAACTAAAGAGTTGAAATTCTACAGACTGGAGTGATGAGATGCTTTTCTTCTGTGTTGAGGAAGGTGAGAAATAGATTGACTATATACTTTTGGGTCACTCAATTTATCCTAGAATCCCAGCTGACTAGAAGAACCAGTGTGAAGCACAAAACCAAACTCAACATTTTGTTACCCAATGCATGATACAAAGATGTTATCCTCTTCATTTTATTAAAAATAAAAAAGAAAGTAGAGGGAAAGGTTTCTATGTACACACATTCATAGGATTATATATACACAGAAAAAGAAACATTGAAACTATTGACAGGGTTTTAAAATATATTTTTTGAAGTATAAATTATACTTGTTATCACATATTTTTTTAGCCTACTGAATTCTAAAATGTGAGATCATCACCAAAATGACTACAACCTCTTGTAATATAGAAAGAATTCTTTTCACACCATTTTGTGATAGATCCATCATGGGTTAGTATTCTTTCCCTTGCCAACCATAGACTTTTCTTCTCATAAAAGTAAGTATGGACTTACTGGAAGAAAAATCTGTGCCATTTTAACTCTCTTGCTTTGATTCTCCAAAGGGTTATGTTATGGATGGGGAGTTGGGGGTTGATATTCCTGCTGGGAGCCCTCCTGTGGCTCTCATGGCAATGTCTCTAACGAAGGACAAGTAGGATCTAATGAAGAGCAGGATACAGTAAAGCAGTTAAGTCGAGTCTTGCATGCTTCTTCTGGATTTCAATTATTCTGGGCAGTCTGGTAGATTCTGAATTATCAGCAGCTGCTCACTTGCTCACTTTCTTATCTGCCACAGCTGCCAGCAGCTGTTCCCTCTTTCTTACCCCATATCCAGATGCAAACAGCTGTTCTCTCTTTCTTTACAGTTGTCAAGCAGTGGCTCATTTTGCCCCAAACACATGGACACCTGCAGCAATAGGACTTTTATTTTTCAGTTGTGGTGGAATAGTGGACAGCTTCAGGAAGGTTTAATGGAGGCAGGGAAAGAGGGAATGAGAGGTGGTTAGATGTAGAAGAAGCCTGTGTTGGCAAGCTGGAAGGTAGACAGGACACTTCTAGTTGTTTTTCAGGGGTGAATAAGTCAGTGATAACAGATACCCAAACTTTTTCCTTGGAAAGCAGGGCATCATCACTAAGCACCTAGGAAGAAATTATGATGGTGCTTTAAGGGTTTAGTCTTCATTCATTAAAAATATAATTATGGACATTTACTACATGGCAAGCACTATTCTAGACACACAGTAGGTGCTAAATAAAAGAGTATGCTTTTTATAAATGAGCATCTATACACATACATACACACATTTCTCAGTCTAGTCTCTGTTAATGATATCAAAAAGTAACATTTTAAATGAATTTTCGCTGCGGAATTCAGCCTCTCCTGCTTGCAACATTGGGACTGGGGACTTGGTCCTCGACCAAGAAACATTCCTAGTTCTCATGTTTCTCTCTTTTAGAGAGGGAAGGTGGAACTATAGAAGAAGGAAATTCGCATTTATTGAGTGTTTACTATATTCCCAGTACTGTGCATTGTCCTTTTACATAGATTATTTCATTTCACCTTCATCAGAAACTTAGGAAATCAGCATCACTATTCCCATCCAGCTGATGAGGAAACTGAAGTTGGAGGCATGAAGCTGCTTTACCTAAGGCCACACAGCCAGAGAATGTCAGAGATAGATAGGACTGGACACAGACTCTCCCACTCCCGAGCACAAGCTCATTTCATCACAGCCTACTTCCTTACATGCTTTTTCTTTCTGCTATTCAGAAAATATTAATGTTAGTATTAGAGAATACTAGTGATAATTGGGTTTAATACTGTGATTGTAGAAGTCAATGTATAATTGGCCCAAAGCCTTTATCCTCAATTGGAAATTGGTCCAAACTTCACTTAACCATTTTAAGCTGTGGGGCACTGTCATCAAGGGTGAAATAAAAGATGAATTACCGAGGGCGCCTAGATAAAGTTGTTATCACAAAAATCATCTCTGCACCCCAGGCTGTTCTCTGTTAATAGTGCGTTTTGAAAGAGTATTTGGTCAAATACAGGAGGACTCAGTACCCTCATTTCACACCCTAAATCCATCCATTAGTGTCCAAACAATGTTAATGATTATCCTCTGGGATACTGAGTGGGAAAGAACTGGCTGAGGCTCTAAAGAAACTTCCTACGGTTTAGGGATCCATTAGGAAAAACTCCTTATTCTTGTAAAAATGTCCTGAACTTTCAGGGCCAGGTTTCTGTGGCTAGCCAAGAGTCAGCCTCAGTTAGGATGCTGCCAAATTGAGCATCAGCAGCTCATTTGGCTTGGAAGACAAAGAAATGAAAAACAACTGATATTTGTATACTTGAAATTATGAGCTGTTTCTCTAACAAAGAGACCAAACACTTTCAGCTTGTTTTACAGTAAATATACACATTGAACAATCTGGTTGGTTAGCAGCTGGCTGTGCATATGTAGGGCATATGTGAACACATATGGGTGCATAAAACTCACATATGTTCACTTAAAAGGACACTGTCAAGTCATTTTATGACTTTTTTTTTTTGTTCTTTGGGCTCCATTGTTTATAAAATCTTAGAAGCTTAAAAATACAATTTCTTTCCCTACTGATTTTTGTTCTTTTCTTTTTTAAAAAACACATATTTTGAATGACATTTAAATAAATGGGGCTGGTTCTATTTAATAACAAATCCTACTTAAGCATATACAGTAATACATCATCCAATCAGAAATGAAGCACTAAGACGGAGACAATGGAAATGGGAATTTTTAAACAGCTTTTTTGGGAAGTAGATCTGGCAACATTTTTTTTAAAACTAAAAATACATACTTAGCCTTCAATCCAGCATTCCCCTCTTGGGAATCTAACTCATAGGGACAAAAGAACTAGTACATAAGTATAGGCCCAGGATTTCTACAGCAGCATTATTTATTGTAGCAAAACAAACAAAAAAAGTGAAACCATGTGAATACCCTTCAGTAAGGGACTGTTGTTGAAAAAATTAAGGTATGCCTATACCATGGAATATTATGTAGACTCACAAAAAAGTGAATTGGAGCAATACTAGTTGCTTAGAAGGATTACCACCAGATATTGCTGAGGGAGAAAAGCAAGATGTATAGATGAGTATATTACGAACCCATTTTATAAATCACTGATCAAAAAACTTACAGGTGTACGTTTAATCTGTCTGTAATTTGTCTAGACACACATTTGTGTAAGGTCCTATGGTGATGGAAATGGATATGGATGGACACACACTAGGTTAAGATGGGTTTTCTGGAAGGAGGTGGGAGAAATTGCAGTGGTGACATGTGAGAAAGATAAAGGAAGAGGCTGATATAAGAAAATTAGGTTTGAAAGTTACGGTCACATTTATGCAAAAATATATGTATAATACATGCAAAAGAATTTTTGAAATAATAAAAGATCATTATCAAAATAAAATATACTATCTTCCGGTTTTCAGGATCTCCATAGATTAAGATAAAGGAGGATGTAAATGTTCTGGAAGAAGTCAAATAATCATGAAACAAATTTTGACCTTGAAGATTGGCTAAAGACCATTATGAGGCTAAAGTTTCCAGTGTAAGATCAAGAGCAGCGAGTTGCATTCAATCATTTCAAGGTACTGGTGCCACCAAGTGGTGTCTGAAGCAATTGTTGGTGCCATTTTATTACCCTACCAGTGAAAGAAACTCTTGGCTTACTTATGCCATGCATAGTAACAAGAGGTCTATGGAGGGCTTCAATTCTCCTTGGGATGAAGCACACACCTATGATCCTGGTACTGACATGAACAGAAAGTATGAAAATGGATAGGGAGCAAAAACTTTTGCTCTAGAATCTGAGCTCCTATTGGTTTTTCCTATTGGCAGGTGCTCTGCTATGCCCGACCTTCACCTGTCAAGACCCTTGAGTGGTGTTCAATAAGTTATAATTACTTGGACTAGTTTACAACCTGTCTGACTTCTTTAGCTGCCCTTTCTCTTTATATAGGTTTTCTTTTTTTATTGCCAACATCCCAGCTTGGCCTTTCATTATTTCTTTCCTAGACATAAGAACGTCTTCATGGGCTTTCCTATCCTCAGTCTGTCTGTGCTCCAATCCAGTCATAACCCCCTTTTATACTAAGCTTCCTGAAGTCTTGGTCATTTATCAGCAGTACTCAAAAGCCTTCAATTGTTTCTCCCTGTCCACGAACAAACTCTGACCTCAGCGCACAAGCTTTCAATAGGGTGACTGTATGTCTGTTTGCCTGGGATGGTCCCAGGTTACTACTGCTACCCCAAAGTAATTGTTGTGACTTCATTCACTTCCAAAAGTGCTCTGGTTTGGATAACATATTATATGGATGCCCTAGCTTTTAACCACTTGGTTCTCCTGCATCTAACACATACAATAACTAAACTAATGGAAGAATGTATAAAGTTCCTGGTGGATGGAGGAATTGGGTACAGGAAGACAGTATATCTTTTTCCTCAAATATTCAAAAACTAAATATAAATTACTTGGGATTTATTACCCTATCTAAAATTTGTTTTCTTCTGCCATTTAAATGATAAGAGGTTTTTTGTTCTAACTCTAGTAAGAAAATCTACCTTTGTATTTTTTTTATGTAGCTCTTTTTGTTTCTAACAGATGAGTATAGTCCTATCTGGGACCTGATGAATATCACATTCATAATTTGTCACTCAATGTGAGAAATCTTCAGCTAAGTAATAATATCAAAATTTAAAGAACTCTGAAGAGGTAGAAACACTTATACTATGAGCTCCTTCAGCAAAATGTCATATCTTTTTTTATCCAGCAATTAGTACAGTGCTTGTATATAAATGCTGTCAAGCAGAAATTAGAGCATTCTCTGCCAGGTTATAGAAATGAAATTTGAGTACTGTATTCTGGTTTAAATATTTTTTTCTTCCAGTTTTATTGAGATATAATTGACATACAGCCCTGTATAATTTAAGGTGTACAGCATAATGATTTGGCTTACATACATCATGAAGTGATGATCACAATAAATTTAGTGAACATCCATCATCTCATATAGATACAAAATTAAATAAATAGAAAAGACTTTTTTCTTGTAATGAGAACTTTTATGATTTACTCTTTTGACAACTTTCATATGTAACATAGAGCAGCATTAGTTATATTTATCATATCATACATTACCTCCCTAGTACTTATTTATCTTATAACTGGAAGTTTGCACATTTGACTTCCTTCATTTAATTCCCCCTCCCCCTACTCTCCACCTCTCATGACCACAAATCTGATCTCTTTTTCTATGAGTTTGTTTGTTTTTGAAGTATAATTGACTTACAACACAATTAATTGCTGTTATACAACATAGTGATTTGATAATTGTATACATTTCAAACTGATCACCACAATAAGTTTAGTTATGATATGTCACTATACCAATATATCTTTGACGATATTCCCTACACTGTACATTTCATACCCATGACTCATTGATAGCAACTGGAAGTTTGTACATCTTAACCTCCCCCTTTGAGTTGATCCTATTGCGGACTCTCCATGCTTCTTGGACCTGGATGTCTGTTTTCCTTCCCAGGTTAGGAAAGTTTGCAGCTATTATGTCTTCAAGTGTGTTCTCTGCCCCTTTCTCTCACTCTTCTCCTTCTAGGACCCCTATAATGCAAATGTTAGTATGCCTGATGTTGTCCCAGAGGTCTCTTAAACTCTCCTCATTTCTTTTTTTTCTTTTGTCTTCTTTCTGTTCAGCTTCAGTGATTTCCACTACTTTGTCTTCCAGCTTGCTGATCTGTTCTTCCGTATCATGTAATCTACTGTTGATAGCTTCTAATGTATTTTTCATTTCAGTTATTGTATTACTTCATCTCTGTTTGTTTCTTCTTTATATTTTCTAACTCTTTGTTAAAAAATTCTAACTTCTCACTCTGTTCGTCCAACCTTCTCCTGATTTCTTTGAACATCTTTATGATCATTACCTTGAACTCTTTGTTGGGTAGACTGCATATCTCCTTTTTACTTAGTTCTTCTTCTGGGGTTTTATCTTGTTGCTTCTCTTTGAACACATTCCTTTGTCATCTCATTTTTATTTCTATGTATTTAGTAGGTTGGTTAAATTTCCTGACCTTGGAGAAGTGGCCTTTTGTAGGAGACATCCTGTGTGTCTCAGCAGCACACTCCCCTCTGGTCACCAGAGTTATATGCTCTAGGGGTGCCCTCTATGTGGGCTGAGTGTGCCCTTCTGTTGTGGCAGGCTGACTACTGTGGGTGGTCTGGTAGGTGTGGCTGGCCCTGGACTGGTTGGTTGCCAGGCTGTGCCTTGTATGGAGGCTGTTGACCTCTGGTTGGCAGGGCTGGGTCATGAGATGCCTGGCTGTGGAGCCCAGGGAGGAAATGGGGTGATCCAAGGGCTAGTGCTGGCCCACTAGTAGGTGGAGCCTGGTTTTGGGGTGGGTGGTTACAGGGCTGAGGTTCCTGGATCTAGTGTTGGACTGCTAGTGGGTGGGGCCAGTTCCTGACACAGCTAGCTGCAGGATCCGGGGTGTCCCAAAGCTGGTGCTGGCCCACTGGTGAGTGGGGCTGGATCTGGAAGTGGCTGGCTTAGAGGTCCAGGTATCTTGGAGCTAGTGTTAGCCTGCTGGTAAGTGGGCTGGGTGCTGACATGGCAGGCTGCAAGGCTGTGGTGGTCCTGGGACTGGTATCTGCCTACTGGTGGGCAGAATTGGGTCCTGGGCTCTCTAGCTGTAGGACCTGGGGGTCCCATGTCTGGTGTGCACTGGCTGGTGGGCAGGACCGTGGCCCAGGTGTCCTGGGGCTGTTGCTTGCTCACCGGTGGTTGAGGCTGGGTCCTGGGGTTAGTGCCAGCTCACTGGTATTTGTTACAGTTTCCAGAGTAGACTCTCGTGTTCCAGAAGAGAAATGTGGATCATCTCCATCTTTATACCTCCACGGGCTTCCCTCTGCCTATGGACAAAGTCCAAACCCTTTGGCAGAGCATGCGAGACTCTTGTGTGTCTCTTTTTGCCTGTGAAATATCTGTCCTCAGCTTTCCTGGGAGCCATACAACTCCAGGAAATACCCAGATCCAATGCCTGCAGGCTTGCAGGGCTGTTATTCAAGAAGCCCTCTGCTGCCCTGGCCAAGTTAGACCAGTTCTCTCCTGAACATTTTCAATTTTGAATACAGAGAAGGAAGGATTGAAAGTAGTTGGAAGCGATTTGTTTCAGGTACATATTGTAGATTCTGTTGCTGACACGTATTCTAGAGTAAGGCACGCTAAGAAAATTGACCGTTTGCTCATTACGAGGATTTCCTTAGTTGTCCTGGATTCTTTCAAAGACCTGCTTATTCAATGTTTTCTTTGCTTCTGTATGTTATCCGCAACTTTTCAATAAATGGTCTTCTCCTTTTCCCTGTTTTCTTTGGCTTCAGTTGACAAAACGTTGTTTGTCCTGACTAGATGAAACTGCTAACCAAACAGAACTGACACAAAATTCTTTGGTAATCTGACCCAGAGGTAGTTTGCCAGATGCCATCTTCTGACTTAGGTTCCTAAAATGGTTCATGTTTTCTCATAAAACATAAAAGACTCAGAAAAGTCTTTCTTATCTGCCAAATGAATTCCTATTCCCTCAGTGCTGGGATCAGGCACCCCTTTGGGAAGGCTTCCCTGGCGCCTTTCCACACACAGTTACAGGCTCTTCCTTCCCTGATCCTTGTGCATCCTGTGTGTACATAGCAAGATTAGGAGTCAACTTTTATTACCTGTCCAAAACCATGCTAAGCATTTTTAATTCATTAACTAATTTACTTCTTCCTACTGTCTAATAAAGGTAAGTATGGTTATTAACAGTCCATATTATGCATGATGAAACAGGGGCAGAAAGGTTAAGTAACACCCTAAAGCCCAGCTAGTAAGCAGCACAGCTAGGATCTTACCCTAGCCAGTCAGACTGTGGACCACTGTGTTCTGCTGCCTCTCAGAGGTTCTTTATGATGGTCTTTTAAAATGTGTTCACATGCTTATCTCCACCTCCAGGCTGAGATTCTGTTGAGGGCAAGGATTTTTGCTTTGTTCAACTCTGTAATTCCAGGTCACAGCGTGTGCGTAGCACATCAAAAGAGTCAGTAAATGAGAGAATGAACCAATGAATAAATTCCCCTTTTGATGCATGCAATTACTTTATTTCCTCATTCTAAGATACATGTTTTAAAAACTTTCTGAAATTAGAAAATATCTTACAAATTATATATATATATATTTAATAGGGTGCCTCTTTGCCCTTCACCATCTTGGAAATCAATATTATAGTACATCCCACAATCCATGGAGTCAAGGAAACATGAGGATCATTTTGGTGATCCAGAATGACCCAATGCCAATAGCATTGGTTTGCTATCGGCAAACCATAGCAATTGAGCTCCTTCTTACTGGTGTCTCCCTTCTGAAGCATCATCTCTATCTCTCTGTCTCACTCTTACTGAATTGGATTGTTCCTATTTACTTCAGAGAACCTCATGAATTTTCCCCCCAAAAACCAGGGCTGTGACCATAGTTAGACAATTGTTTGTTACCATGGTGAATTAATATGACCTTGAAAGGGGCCAAGACGGGTTCAGATATCAGAGAAAATCAGTTTGGAAACAGTTTTAATCTGGGACAGGGCCTGGGCCTTTGTTGGTAAGGAGTCAAGTGCATAAAAAAGGGGCCATGCTTTGATTACCTTCTGTACCTGACTCAAGGTGTGATCGCAGAATGTTTCAGTGACATTGCTTTGTTTTCTCTCTTTCCATCACAGTTTACCTGCCCTTGCATATGGGCTCCTTTTTTAAAAACTGAAGTACAGTTGATTTATAATATTATCATATGAGCCACTTTTGAAGAATATACTCAGGAAGGCCAATCATTTTTCTCTTCCCTCTGTTCTAGGTCTGAATAACAGGATCAGTGTGGTTTTCTTCACTTGCCTATTCCTTTCCTCTTAATCATGACCTATATTAAAATGACAGGTGCATATTTTAGGCGCTGTTGCTTAAATGTCTCTTGGATTTGCTCCGATTTTTTTTTGGTCCCAGAGAAATAGCCTCTGAATTGCTGACCTTGTTCACTTCTCCTGCTGCCCTCTCTAGTCCTTCCTCTCTACTAGTTTTGACTAGTTACTATAGTAAAACCAATCCAATCTACTCAGTCACTTGTTTAAAATTACGTGTACTGCTTCTCCGTTACTTTCTAAATGGAGACCCTTGCACGTAAGCGGATATTCACAGCCTGGTTTCTGTTGGGATTTTATGGAAAGACTCAATACCATACTTTTTCAGTGTTAGGATGTCATGGGTATCAAGTTACCCTACCAATTTAATGTAACATTTTCAAGGAGAAACAATAAACAAACAAACAAAAAGAACAGGCTTTTCTTGGTTTTGGTTTCACACAAGTATATTAAAATTCATGGTGAGACCTCAGTAGCTAGTACTTGGTTAGTAATTTTCCAAAATTGAATTCTTTCAGGTCAGCTGGAGGCCTCTTTTAATTGTTGTGAGTGAATGCCTAACCAGAGATCTGCAGAGGTGACATTTTTTTTTCCTCAGAGATTTTGATTGTTATTTGCAGGAGAGAAAATGAAGCAAATCTTCCTCATTCTGTGCAAAACATTTAATTGGTTTACCTCAGTTATGTAAGTGTGAGAAAGTATGAATCATTTTCCTGATGGAAGGGTATAACTAGCTCTTTTATATTTCGACCTATTTAAACCAAAATCCAGGAAAGCTTCCTTCATCCTGGGGGAGGAGGTGGTGTTGGGCACGGTGCTGTCTACTTATGTGATGAAGGAAGGCCCAGTGCTCTGGGAAGTGGCTGTACAGGTCACCAGAAAGCAAGCATCTGATGTAGGACAGCTGGGACCTCGGCTCCAGCTTCGACCACAGGGCAGAGGAGGGCGAAGGGTCCTTTATCAGTGGGACCTTAGAGTGCGGCTCTTGCAGTCCCAGAGCCTTACATCCAAAGAAGCCTAACTCCAGAGGGTTCTATAATTAGGAAACCAATAAGCCTCTTGACCCCAGAACATTTGTTTTCATATTTTACTTTTTATTAGTCATCTGGCAAAAAGAGATATTTTAAGGCTTGAGTACTGATTTGAGTCGCATATACTATAAAGCCCCTCATCTCTACCTCTCCCCATTCCTGAAAAACCAAAGTGACAGCTTCTTTAAAGACTTAGCCTGTTGCTGTTATTTCATATCAGCTGGAGTTTATACTCCCAGCGTAAGTCTATCATCGTAAGTTAGGATTGGATTATAAGAACTATTTCAGTTTCTTCTTGGCCCATAGCTACCTCTTGCCTTAAATAGAGTATTCATAGAAAGTACATTTAAGTGCAGCTTCCAAGTTCAGGGATTCCTTTAATGGGCTGCATCTCATGTGACATAGCAAAGATGGTGCAACCTCCACTCAGAAGCCAAGTTGAAAGGTGATAGTGCTCCTGCAGACCTAACCAAAGACACACATCTATAATGGGACCAGAACTACAGAAAAAATCCCAATGGATTGAATTGTGTTTCTCTCCCTTCAGATTTTAGGAGAAAGAGGCAAATAGCCGTAGCATAACTTTACAAAGAGATTTATTTGAAAATTTTAAAACAAGCAAACACATATCTTATATGTGTCTCTCATCACCTAGAAGGAAGGTAACAAGAAAAAAACAGTGCCTGGCACATTACGGTACTCAATGATTTTGTAAATGAATAAAGCTTGCGCTCTTTATACATTTAGCTGACTCCCTGTACCTTCTCAGTCTTTTAGCTTCACCATTTTTTTCCATATGTACTTATCTTTAATGTCAAGAATGCTAATGTTAATCATAATGGCTGATACTTACAAACTTACATAGAATTACTGTTATTAAGCTCTCTCTCTCCATATATATATATATATATATATATATATATATACATATATACGTGTGTGTGTGTATGTGTGTGTATATCTCCACGCAATAACCCTGATAGCCTAAGAATTAGGTATTATTATTCTTCTAACCTTAAAGACATGGGAATGAGGCATAGAAAGGGTTAAAAAAACTTGCAAAGTCACAATAAGTGACAAGATTCAAATCTAACCTGAGTCACTGCTAGGTCCTCAGTTACCAAAAAATCCCCAAAATCTGTTCCTCCAGGCCTGCTTACTTGAAGTAGGAAAGTGAATCCAGGTCTCTCAGTGACTGGGGACAGGAGATTGTTGTATAACCTCGGTTTACCAGGAACCCAATGATTATGCCCTGGCTTCTGGCTTTGCAGGGCTTTTAAATTGAGACTAGCATAATCTGGTCTCTTCAGAAAAGTTGACACTGATTGGAAGCCTGCTCTGTGCCTGGTGTTGTCCTGAGCCCTCTTCTAGACAGCATGTCATGGTATTCCCACAACAAACCTACATGGGTAAGAACTCCTACCCATGTTTCGCAGATGAGGACTTTGAGTCTTGGAAAGTAGACATCACTTTCTTGAGGTCACACCGCTGTTAGATGGCTGAGCTGGAACTCAAATCTGGAACCATCCAACTCTAGAGTTTATTTCATCTCTGTTGTTACCCCCTATTTTTTAGGCATTTCCAATCAATCTGCCTTTCTAACATTGTTAGTGGCAATATGGTAATTAATGTATATTTTAATGAGCTGAATGTTCCACAGAGAATTTCTTGAGCTTTGTTCCTACCACAAAGTATTAGTGAAGCAAATGGTAGGAAATCTTGTCAAACTCAAATTGGGATTATTCCTTTTATGTATTTTTCTTGTGCATGGTTGATTAACCATTACAGCCATTACATTAGTATTGAATAACCAATGTATTCTGGTTACAAATGTGAGAAAAAAATATATAAGCAAAAGGACCTGGTGGGCAGTCAGCTCAGTGTATTATTTACACTGCAGATTTCATCATGGGGTATTTTGAATGAAAATGGATACTTCTGAAATTCCCAATTAACTTTGGCTTTGTTACTAGACTACAGTTGACCTTTTAGTTTAATGTTAGCTATTGTTAACACAGGAAGAATGCTTAATCATATTTCTGTGTTTATAAGCATTGCAAAGGTAAAGGTTCCGCTTTCCAACTTTGAATTGAGGGGGAGCGCAATAAATGCTATGGAATGAATGGCAAGAATCCACTTAGCCTGAGTTATGAAACTGACAGTTTGGGTGCTTCCTCCTTGTTGACCTTCTTTCTCCTCCTTGAATGCCTGATTCCACCCCCCCACACACCCCATTTGCTCCAAGCTCTGAGTGAAATAAGCTGATCAACACGAACACTGGTGACTTAACGTGTTATTTTTTTGAGAAGTATTTGCAATTTCCAAAGGGAGTTAGATTGAGTGTACACGTAGAATTTTTCTATCCACTAGGGGCAGGGGGCCTCTAAGACCTGTCAAACCAGTTTGGGAGCGGGTGACTACTGAGGTACTAGATAAGCTCTGTTAGCTGGGAGAACACTGCGTTTCATGTGCAGACATCAGCGTGGCATTGCCTGTATGGGTGCGGGCTCCGCCTTTATCTTTCCTTTCATCTCACGGTGATTCTGTGGCAAGGGCAGCATCAGTGATCAGAGATCCTGCCACCTGGCTTTGGACTACTGCTTGCCTTCGTCTCAGTGCCACATGTGAGGTGTTTGGTTTTGTTTTTTTTTTCCCTCCCTCAGTGTATTCACTTTGTGCAGTGTCCCTGATCCACGGACACAACTACCATACCCTGCCAAGGGTTATCGGTGCTGAGAACATCTAATAGTCACACATGTAACCCAAACAGACAGCTCAACAGTCCAGATGAAGAACCTCTATAATTTCCTAACATTTATCTAGAGATTGGCAAACTAAGGCCCTTGAGACAAATTCTGGAGAACTCTTGCTTTTGTACACTGATGAGCTAAGAATGGTTTTTACATTGCTAAACAGTTGGAAAAGAAAAGAAAAGGAGAAGAATATTTTGTGATATGTGAAAATTATATGAAATTTAAATATCAGTGACCATAAAGTTTCACTGCAACAGAGCCACCACTCTTCATGTATATGTAGTCTGTGGCTGCTTTTGCGCAATAATGGTAGGGTTGAGTAGCTTTGACAAAGGCCTGCAAAGCTTAAAATATTTATTATCTGGCCTTTACAGGGAAAGTTTGCTGAATCCTGATTTAGTTAGTCATCTGGCACCTACCAGGAGAGCTGCCTGGAAATCATTTTGAAGCAGATCCGTGCCATTTTCCCCTTGTAGGCATTTGTTTTCCCTGGAAGTTCTGCCAGCTTGATTAATTGCATCAGTGGATATTAACACTGGAGAAAGAAGCTCATATTTGCCTGTGCTGCTGAGCTGTTTAGGTTGCCTAGTAATGGTTGTGTGTTACCAGTTCCCTGGGAATAATGAAATAGAAATAGAAGGAGCTATAACTGCAAGTTAACATTATTAGTTTTACAATGTAAATTTTCTGTTCTGTATATATTTCAGTAACTGAGTTTAAAAACCATTATGGTTACAGAACAAAGCAAGACAAAGATAGTTGCTATTCATTTGGAAAACATGAACAAATGAAGGCCCAGAGAATTTAGACAAACTTTCTAATATCATACAGCTACTGAATGGGAAAACCAGGTCTAGAAACCAGGTATCTGACACCTCACTGCATTATGCTGCTTCTCATTAATGGAACTGCCATATGTACGACACTGTGTAGAATACGCTTATAGATTTCAGACTGAGCTTCTTCTTTTTACTCACTTCCCTGGAAAAGCAATGTATGGGCATTTAACTAATTAAATTAGGCCTAATCTATTCACTTTCTTCATTAGTAGGTAATTAAAAGATTCTTGGGGGAATTTTTTTCCAACTCTTTCACTTGAGAGGATGAGACTGTTATTAGATGAAGCTTGGAACTAATACTGAATGCATCTATGGCCTCTAGATTCTCATCCCCAATCAGTGTATCACAGATGCATACACTTCTGTTCTACATAGATTTTAAAATTTTTTTCTAGAGACAAGACCCTCTTAAAATATAGGATGTGCTTACGTGGTGATATACCTGTGATCCAGGGTGCTATGTGCATATACTTTGCTACCAGTGGTTGTACCAGTGTGAGTTAAGAGTTAATGGCTTTTGACACTGTACTTCTTGCACTGCTAGGTTTTTATAACTATAAGCATACCTCCTGGAGATGCTGAGTCTCTACTCTTTTGAATATTTTGCCCCAATAAAGAGGCATGTTTGCAAAGGTGCATCCTAGGGATTCCAAAGGAGCAATGCCAAGCTTCTGACCTTAGCTAGTATTTCTTTATATATGGAAATTCACAAGGAAAAAAAGAGGACCGTATGTGTGAAATTAAAGAGAATTAAAAGATTAACGCTGTACATCCAAAATGTGTGTAAATTTACTGTCAGCATTTCCTTTAATTGATTTTCAGGATTCGGTCTTGGCAGTTCTGCCTTATTGATGGTTATTCTATGTGTAATGTATGGAGGAACATCTGATTAGTTTATTAAAGCAGAGTGTATTTATGTTCATCTTAACAGCTAAAATGTTTAATTTGTTCTTTGACTTTTGTCTATATGTCTTTGTTTTTTTGCGTTAAATAGTTTGTTGAATCCTAACCCATTTGAAACATAGTGTAGTGAAGTAAGATTATTCAAATAATGGTGGAGCGGGGCGGAGCAGGCGGGGCGGGGCTGCGCAGGAGGAGGGCGCGTGGTGGCGCTTTACGGGTTCCAGCCTGAAGAGTGTGGTGGGCTCATTGGCCAAATGATGTCACGTGAGTAAGATACGTCACTATATTTCAAATACTGAAGCCAGCAGAGTAAATGGATACTTCCTGTCTCAGCACAGACTCCTGTCCCAGGGTAACTGATTTATGCTAATGATAATACAGCTATTATGTTGATTAGTTATGCCAAAAAAAAAAGGACCATGGCAAACCATTATAAAAAATTCTCAATTGATGACTAATAAGAACCTGCTGTAGAAAATAAATAAATAAAATTCAAAAAATAAAAATTCTCCCTCCTTCTTTCTTTCTTTCCTTCCTTCCTTCCTTCCCTTCCTTCCTCCCTTCCTTCCTCCCTTCCTTCCTTTTAATTGTTAAAGCTTGTTTGTTCTCCCTATAAAAAATACACTCATGTTGTTCATCTACTCACCTGGGAGAAACAACAATTAACTTTGAACATGGAGACAGGTGGCTGGGCAGATTTAGCACAAATCTGGTTAATCAAGTCTAGTCTGGAAACAAAACCAAAAGGACTCCTCGGTAGTATTAATGTGAGAGAAGAGACCTGCATTGCAGCTGTTCTCACTAAGCTCATTGAAGATATTTTAAATGAACCAAACTGTTTGCTTTGATGAAACTGTAACATATAATGTAGTTTGAAAAGAGAGAAGAGTACAAATCTCTGAAAGTCGCACAAGTGATGAGATTTTTAATTTTGAGTGTTTTCCTTGGGTGTGACAGCCTCATTTGGGATGTTTTGCATAATTATGAATGTGGCACTGTTTTGTATTTTAAAGTCGATTCTGGGTTTAGCTGGCATCGGTGTGCAAATTTATTTATTTTCTAACAAGGTAAGCTTGAATAGTTTCTAGAATCTTCCTTGTGGAAAAAAAAATGTCTGTTAAAGTAGGCAGAGCTTTCTGAAGATGGTGTGCATAGCATGCACAAACATACTCTATATATTTATTTTTTCTTTTTTGGCGGTACGCGGGTCCCTCACTGTTGTGGCCTCTCCCGTTGCGGAGCACAGGCTCCGGACGCGCAGGCTCAGCGGCCATGGCTCACGGGCCCAGCCGCCCGGCAGCATGTGGTATCTTCCCGGACCGGGGCACGAACCCGTGTCCCCTTCATCGGCAGGTGGACTCTCAACTACTGCGCCACCAGGGAAGCCCAATACTCTATTTTTTGATGTCCTTAGTGTATCTGGGTTTGAAGTATACGGCAAGATAACCTTAGAAGGAAAATATAATTTTATATGATTTTTAAAAGAATTGAATTATCCTTTTCTAACTCCTGAGGGTGACTTATTAAAATGGCTCTGTGCTATGCCAGTCCTCTGTCTGCTCCAACTGAAATAAACAAACAAGGGCTCTTTCAACAGCCAAAGAATAAGATGTGAGGAAAGTAAAAACCATGATTAAACAGTTCAGGTAGTGGAAATTTCTCACAAAACTTTTTTTTGGGAAAGGAGGTCCCAAGGACAGTTTTCACACTGATTCTACTTCAAAAAATCTCAAGGTCAAGATAATTTTGTGAGGCAAATTTTCCATAGAAAGCAGAGTATTGTTTCCTGGTTCTTTGGGAGAAAAGGTTGTCCTTTGAATATTGCAAGGCAGAGAAACTCATGATTAGCACTACTGCTTTAGCAGGAAAGAAATGAAGTTGTTCAGGGAAATGCCTTTGTCTTTTAAAAGGACCAGGCATATCTGTTTGCAGCATCCACTTGGGATTGTTGGACCTTGTGTTGTACAATGTGAGACTTATGAAGGAGTAATTGTTGTATGATCTTATATTTATGCACAATGAGCATCCTTGGTCTGTTCCTTTATCATAAAAAATAATGAGCTGAGTTCAACCTATCAACCCTTGCATTTAAATTATGTGGGAATTAGGATGCACTTTGTGTGTCTCCATATAATAGTATGTATATATAGTTTCCTAAATTGAAGCCATCGAGTGTCTTTAAAAAAATTAATGAGAAATATTTACCTATCACCTTTGGGCCACATACATAACAGCAACAGATAAGGGGAATTCAGTTCTACACACTGTTATATTCTCGGCTATAGTATTCAGAGCTGATTTTATTGCTGCACTTTCTCCCAAACTCTTAGTCAGTTCTGAGCTGTTTAAAGCAGGGCATCTCACTTAGCCAATCTGAATCCCAATTGTTTCCATAAAACATGGATAATCATGTATAACTCGTGTTATTGCTAAATTTGATAAAGTAACATAGAGCTCTGGCATATAAGCGCATGTACACACACACATACGTAGTCATCTCCAAACCCTAAAGAATTCAGGAAGAATGTTTGTAATAGGAGGGGGTTTTATATAAGCTTTGTAGCGGATGTCAGCTGTATTAGAGACTTGCCTCAAATGTGCTGTGGAGCAAAAAGGAGAAATGGTCTTTTCCACGGACCGCTGTCTAGGGTTAAGCCCTCATTCTTTTGCCCTTACACCTTGGGAGCGAGAAAGGCAGTAGCACTTGCTATTCTAGGACTCTGGAGGGTGACACGCCTGGGTTCGAATCAGAGCTCAGTCACTTCTAATTCCTTAAAGTGAGGCTAGTATGTATCATACTTCTGCTCTAGGGTGGCTCTTAGGAGAATAACAGAAGTTAATGATATGTAAAATGCTGACATGAATATACCAAACATAGACAGTGTCTGACACACTGTAAATTCTCCATTAATGATAGTCATTTGTGTTTGAAATGCAACTAGGGATGACATTTGACAAAGTGCATTAACTTGGGAAAACTGAAATGAAACTTCAACACTGTCTAAGAGGATGGAGGTAATTGATTACATATTGCTCCAGGGCTATGACTTATCATTTGGAAGATGTGATCTTACAGGACAACTGTTGGTGGCATGACAGATTTACGTGGCTCTAGAAATGCATAGAAAATGTAATTTGGTGAACCTGTTGTTGAACTGCCGTCCCCACGTTAAGTGTAGAGTTAAGCTGGTAGCCACTACAAGATACTGCTGCTGCCTGTCTCCTTGAGAGATGCAAAAAGGAAAAGATTTCTTTTAATAATAAGAAAATACCAAAGCTTTCTTTGCTATGCTATCAGCATAGTTTCTCAGAAAGCAGGTGCCTATCAGTGAGTAAAAGAGAGGTGTGTGTGTGTGTGTGTGTGTGTGTGTGTGTGTGTGTGTGTGTGTGTGTACATGAACACAAGCCCACATTTACTGTTGCAGGAGTGGTTTGAAAAGGCCAGGGATCACTGAGTGCATTGACTTCACAACATAAAAAGAAAAATAGTGGAGACTGATTTTGGAAAGGAGGAAGAGTGTCTCAAATGTCGAGTGAAGATTCAAATTCCATAGTTCATTGAGTTTTGAGAATTTGGTGTTAGAATCTTGTGTTTTTCCTGCTCCTCCCTGCCAAGATCACTTCATTTTTGTCTGTAATCACATACACTTCCCCCCACCTCAAATTTAGGAAGAGGTTTCTCCTCTTCTTTGCAAAGTTGTGCATTCCAAGTCAGTTCTTCCCACCCCCATCAAGGGGAGGACCCTGGTCCTGTACAGTTTCCTCTGTCATCTATATTTGTAACTTCTTTAGATGTTCTGACTCTGACATTGCAACTCGTATAATGCTCAAGCAGCTCATATTTTTAAAAAACTTCTCGTATCTTTCTTTACCTAACTACCTATCTCTTACCTTTTCTTCCCCACCAAATTCATCCAAAACTCATGTGTGGTTATCTCAACATCCTCAACTCCCATTCACTTTTGAAAAAATTCAGTTTACATTTTTACCAAAATGTAAAATTTGGTTAAAATTTCAGCTTAAGGGCTTCCCTGGTGGCACAGTGGTTGAGAGTCCACCTGCCGATGCAGGAGACACGGGTTCGTGCCCCGGTCTGGGAAGATCCCACGTGCCGCGGAGCGGCTGGGCCCATGAGCCTTGGCCGCTGAGCCTGCGCATCCGGAGCCTGCTCCGCAACGGGAGAGGCCACAGCGGTGAGAGGCCTGCGTACTGCAAAAAAAAAAAAAAAAAATTTCAGCTTAAGAGGTCAGATAGTTTTCCAAAACTTGTAACAAAACCCCTAGCTTTGCCTCTCTGGCAGCCCATAGGCAATACACTTTTATTTCCTTTATGTTTTACTCTTTATATCTCTATGTAACATACTACTCTGATTTTTCCATTGTAGGCAATATCTATTGACCACTTCTATTCTGTGAAAGATGAGGATTCTACTATTGCTAACACCATCCTTCACACATACATTTCCCAGAACTCCCTTTCCTATATAGTTAAATACTAATTTTGTTGTCACGTGACTATGACTTTTAAATGTCATTCATAGGTGAATCACATGATTATGTTTCCTTTCCTCTTTGTATTTCCTAGAGTTAACAATTCTTCTTTCCCTCATTTGCTTAGTTTTTCTATGAACTGATTTAATCCCTCAATTGCCTAAATTTGCTCTCATGTTCAAACACACCAGGGATTCTATCAATTTCACCTTTTGCAGACTTTTTGTTGGACCTTCTGATCTGCTTCAGTTTGGGATGGTTGTTACCAATGCCTGTCCTTTTGTAATCTTTCTTCAACACTCAGGATTTCCTCTGCCTTACCCTTGAGGTGGATTCCCTGTTTCCATACCCTCATTTTGGTAGGGTATTCACAATAACTTCTGCAGAAAGGGTACATAGGGGAAGTGTGTAAATATTTTGGTTTCCTGCGTGTCTAAAAATGTGTGTAGTCTTATCACACTTAATTAGTAGTGTGTTTCTATGTAGAATTCAGAGCCAGAAATCACTTTCCATCAGAATTTTGAAAACGTTCTGCCATTGTTCCTGTGCTGCTAAGAAATCCAAAGCCACTCTAATTCCTGATCTCTTGTATGTGACTTAATTTTGCTTATTTATTTAGTTTTACTAAGGAATATTTGATTTACAATATTAGTTTCAGGTATACAGCACAGCATTTCAATATTTTTATAGATTATACTCCATTTAAAGTTATTATAAAATATTGGCTATATTCCCTGTGCTGTACATTATATCCTGTATCTTATTTATTTTATATATAGTAGTTTGTACCTCTTAATCCCCTAACCCTATATTGCTCCTCTCCACTTCCCTCTCCCCACTGGTAATCACTAGTTTTTCTCTATATCTGTGAGTCTGTTTCTGTTTTGTTATATTCATTTGTTTGTTTTATTTTTTAGTTTCTATGTATAAGTGAAAACATATAGTATTTGTCTTTCTCTGTTATTTTACTAAGCATAATACCCTCCAGGTCCATCCATGTTGTTGTAAATGGCAAAATTTCGTTCTTTTATAAGGCTGAGTAATATTTCATTATATACATTTTATATATATATATGTATTATATATATATAATATATATATAAATAAATATAAATATATATACATATATATATGTATATCTCACATCTTCTTTATCTGTTCATCTGTTGATGGACACTTAGGTTGCTACCATATCTTGGATGTTGCAAATAATGCTGCTGTGAACATTGGAGTGCATATATCTTTTCAAATTAGTGTTTTTGTTTTCTTCAGATATACTAAGGAGTGGAATTGCTGAATCATGGTTCTATTTCTAGTTTTTTGAGTGTGACAGCAGCTACACCAATTTACATTCCCACCAAGGGTACTAGGGTTCCCTTTCCCCCACCTTCTTGCCACCATTTGTTATTTGTGGTCTTTTTGACAATAGCCATTCTGACAGGTGGAAGGTGATATCTCATTGTGGTTTTGGTTTCCATTTCCCTGATGACTAGCGAAGTTGTGCATCTTTTCATGTGTATGTTAGCTATCTGTATGTCTTCTTTGGAAAAATGCCTATTCAGGTCTTTTACTCATTTTTTAATTGGATTGTTTGTTTTTTTGGTATTGAGTCATATGAGCTGTTGATATATTTTGGATATTAACCCCTTGTCAGTCATATCATTTGCAAATATTTTCTCCCATTCAGTAGGTTGTCTTTTTGTTTTATCAATGGTTTCCAAAGCGTTTTAAGTTTAATTAGGTCCCATTTGTTTATTTTTTGTTTTTGTTTTCTTTGCCTTAGGAGAGAGATCCAAAAAAATATTGCTAAGTCTTATGTCAAAGAATGTGCTGCCTTACATGTAGTTCTTTAATCCATTTTGATTTTATTTTTATATATGTTGTGAGAAAATGTTCTAATTTCCTTCTTGTACATGTAGCTGTCCAGTTTTCCCAGCACCACTTATTAAAGAGACTTTTTTCCCCATTGTATATTTTTACCTCCTTTGTCATAATTGACTGTAATTGCATGGGTTTATTTCTGGGCTCTCTATTCTATTCCATTGATCCAAGTGTATATTTTGTGCCAGTAGCATACTGTTTTGAATACTGTAGCTTTGTCGTATTGTCTGAAGTCAGGGAGTGTGATACTCCAGTTTTTTTTTTTTTCTCAAGATTGCTTTGGCAATTCGAAGTCTTCTGTGGTTCCATATAAATTTTAGGATTATTTGTTCTAGTTCTGTGAAAAAGGTCATGGGTATTTTGATAGGAATTACATTAAGTCTGTAGATTATTTTGGATAGTATGGACTTTTTAACAGTATTAATTCTTCCAGTCCAAGACACAGGATATCTTTCCATTTCTTTGTATCATCATCAGTTTCCTTCATCAGTGTCTCATAGTTTTCAAAGTATAGGTCTCTCATCTCTTTGATTAAGTTTATTCCTAGGTGTTTTATTATTTTTGATGTGATTTTAAATGAGATTGTTTTCTTGCTTTCTCTTTCTAATAGTTTATTATAATTGTGTAGAAAAGCAACAGATTTCTGTATGTTAATCTGGTATCAATAATTTTATGGAGTTCATTTATCAGTTCTAATAGTTTTTGTGTGGAGATTCTAGGGTTTCCTATATATAGTATCATGTCATCTGTATATAGTGACAGTTTTACCTCTTCTCTTCCAATTTGGATGCCTTTCATTTCTTTTTCTTGTCTGGTTGCTGTGACTAGAACTTCCAATATTATGGTAAATAGAAGTGTCAAGAGTGGGCATCCTTGTCTTATTCTTTGATTTTAGAGGAAAAGCTTTTAGCTTTTCACCTCTGAGTATGATGGTAGATGTGGGTTTGTCATAAATTGCCTTTATTAGGTTGAGATATGTTCCCTCTATACCAACTTTGATGAGAGTTTTTAGCATGAATAAATGTTGAATTTTGTCAAATACTTTTTCTGCATCTGTTGAGGTTATCATGTAATTTTATCCTTTGTTTTGTTAATGTGGTGTATCACATTGATTGATTTGCTAATATTGAACCGTCCTTGCATCCCTGGACTAAATCCCACTTGATCATGGTGTATGATCCTTTTTGTATATTGCTGAATTTGGTTTGCTAATATTTTGTTGAGGATTTTTTTTTTTTTTTTTTTTTTGCGGTACGCGGGCCTCACTGTTGCAGCCTCTCCCATTGCAGAGCACAGGCTCTGGATGCGCAGGCTCAGTGGCCATGGCCCATGGGACCAGCCGCTCTGCGGCATGTGGGATCCTCCCAGACCGGGGCACAAACCCGCGCCCCCTGCATCGGCAGGCAGACTCTCAACCACTGCGCCACCAGGGAAGCCCCTGTTGAGGATTTTTGCATCTATATTCATCAGCGATATTGGCCTGTAATTTTCTTTTTTTGTAGTTTCTTTGTCTGGTTTTGGTATTAGGGTAATGGTGGCTTCATAGAATGAATCTGAAAGTGTTCCCTTCTCTTCAGTTTTTGGAATAGTTTGAGAAGGATAGGTGTTAGCTCTTCTTTATATGTTCGGTAGAATTTCCCTGTGAAGATGTCTGGTCCTGGACTTTTGTTTGTTGGGAGTTCTTTTGACTACTGATTCAATTTCAATACTAGTGATCAGTCTGTTCAGATTATGTATTTCTTTCTGATTTAGTTTTGGAATATTGTATGTTTCTAAGAATCTATCCATTTCTTCTAGGTTGTCCAATTTTATTGGCTTAGTATTCTTTTATGATTTTTTGTATCTCTGTGATATCAGTTGTAATTTCTCCTCTTTCATTTCTTGTTTTGTTTATTTGGGCCAAAGGTTTATCAATTTTGTTTACCCCTTCAAAAAACCAGGTCTTAGTTTCACTGATCTTGTCTATTGTTTGTTTGCTTTTTTGGCTTCTATTTTATTTATTTCCACTCTGATCTTTATTATTTCCTTCCTTCTGCTGACTTTGGGCTTTGTTTGTTCTTCTTTTTCTAATTCCTTTACATAGTAGGTTAGGTTGTTTATTTGATATTTTTCTTGTTTCTTGAATTAGGCCTGCATTGCTCTAAACTCTCCTCTTAGAGATGTTTTTGCTATGTCCCATAGATTTTGGAAAGTTGTGTTTTTATTTTCATTTGTTTCAAGTTACTTACAGTCTTTCTCTTTGATTTATTCATTGATCCATTGGTTTTTTTTTTTAGTAGCATTTAGTTTATTCTCCATGTTTTTGTGTTTTTTCCATTTTTCTTCCTGTAATTGATTTCTAGTTTCATAGTTTTGTGGTTGGAAAAAAATGCTTGATCCTCTTAAATTTGTTGAGACTTACTGTGTGGGCTAGAATGTGATCTATCCTGGAGAACATTCCATGTTCACTTAAAAAGAATGTGTATTCTGTTTAATTTTGGATGGAATGTCCTTTAGATATCTATTAAGTCAAACTGGTCTAATATGTTATTTAACACCACTGTTTTTGTTTTTTTAATTGATTTTCTGTCTGGATGATCTGTCCATTGATGTAAGTGGGATTTAAAAATCCCCTACTACTGTTTTATTTTTGTTAATTTCTCCCTTTATGTCTATTAATATTTGCTTTATATATTTGAGTGCTCCTATATTAGGTGCATATATGTTAGGAATGTAATAACCTCTTCTTGTATTGATGCCGTTATCATTCTATAATACCCTTCTTTGTCTATTGTTATAGACTGTTTTAAAGTCTACTTTGTCTGATATGAGTATTGGTACCCCAGCTTTGTATTCATCATTTCCATTTGTGTAGAATACCTTTTTCCATCTTCTTACCTTTAGTCTGTGTGTATCGTTAATGTTATATCTTACATCTTCATGTCTATCCCTTAACTGTTTTTGTAGTTATAGTTGATATTACAATTTTTGTCTTTTAAACTTCATACTAGCTTATTTAAGTGGTTCATCCATATCCTTTACCATATATTTGTCTTTACCAGGGGGATTTTTCCCCTTCCTAAAAGTTCTTACTTCTTGTTGCAGCCTTTTCTTTTCCACTTAAAGAGGACCCTTAGACACTTCATGTAAGGTCAGTTTAGAATCAGTGAACTCTTTTAATTTTTGCTTTTGTCTGAGTAGCTCTTTATCCCTCCTTCAATTCTGAATGATAACCTTGCTGGGTAGAGTATCCTATGTAGTAGGTATTTCACTTTCAGCACATTAAATATATTTTGGCACTCCCTTCTGGCCTGCAGAGTTTCTGCAGAAAAAATCAGCTTATAGCCTTACAGGGTTTCTCTTGTATGTAACTTTTTGTCTTCTTCTTGCTGCCTTTAAAATTCTCTCTTTAATTTTTGCCTTTTAAATTATGATATGTCTCGGTGTGGGTCTCTTTGGGTTCATCTCGTTTGAGACTCTCTGTGCTTCTTGTACCTGGAAATATGTTTCCTTCTTCAGCTTTGGGAAGTTTTCTACCATGATTTCATCAAATACATTTTCTACTCTTTTCTCTCTCTCTTCTTCTCCTGGGACACCTGTAATATGAATGTTAGTACACTTGATGTTGTTGCAGAGGTCCCTTAAATTATCCTCATGTTTTAAAATTTGTTTTTCTTTTTGCTGTTCTGATTGGGTGATTTCCATTATGTTATCTTCCAGATCACTTATGTATTCTTCTGTATCACCCAGTCTACTGTTAATTCCTCATAGTATATTTTTCATTTCAGTTCAGATCTGACTGGTTCTTTTTTATATTTTCTGGATCTGTGTTAAAGTTCTCACTGTGTTCATCTATTCTTTTCCAAGTTCAGTTAACATTCTTATTACTATTGCTTTGAACTCTTTATCTGGTAAATTATTTATTTCTTTCATTAAGGCTTTTTTCCAGTTGTTTTTTTTTTCCTGGTCCTTTCACTTGAAGCATAATCTCTATCTTCTCATTTTGTTTAACTTTCTCTGTCTCTATGCTTCTCACTTTAACTTTCTCTGTCTCAATGAAATTAGGTAAAACAGTTACCTATCCCAGTTTGAAGGTGTGTCCTTGTGTGGGAGCATCCCTATGTAGTCTGTGTGTACCCACTGGCTTTGGTTGGATATATGGATCTGAAATGAGAAATGTCACATCTTCCTCAGGGATGTGCTGGCAGCCACCACCTTGGTGGGAGTAAGGCTGAAAATGGAGGGACTGGAACCAGAGCCAGGTGTGAGCTGAGGCTTCTCCTATGCTCAGTGACATTCACTGCCCTATTGGGGGTGGAGTCAGAGTCCAAGGGGTAGGAGCAGAAGCCCTGAGGGAATTGGGTGGTGTGTGTGTGTGTGTGTGTGTGTGTGTGTGTGTGTGTGTGTGTGTGTGTGTGATTTGAGTTTCTGACTTGGGTGGGGTAGTGTCAGTGGCCTGAGGGCCTGGGGCTGCACTTCTGTGCTGGTTTCACTTTTTTTCCATTGTGCACACCTTGGTTAGAGACTGAGTCAGGGCTGGAAGTGTTGATGACTTGCTCCTGCTGGCAATGTCAGTCTCTGACCTGGAGCCAGTTTTGCTCCTCCTAAATGTGGACAGAGTCATGTGAGCTAGCAAAGGCTGCCTCTGCCCTTGTCAGAGGCAGGGTTAGGTCTGAGCTGATTTCATTTGCTCCGAGTGTGTGCATTCTCCTTGGCAATGGCAGCATCTGCCCTAGTGGAGAGCAGCACCAGAGCTAGAGGGGCTGGAGCAGGCACCTGGTGTGGGGTGAGGTATGCTCTGGTTTGGTCCTGGCTAGTGGGCCAGAGCCTCAGACAGTTTTCAATCTGTTGCCTCTGCACTGTGACTGGGAGCAAGTGAGTGTGGGCACGTGCTCTTCAAGAGCAGTCTCAGTTTCTTAAAGACCACTGATTTTCAAACCAGCTAAGGAGACTCATTTTTCATGTGCTGGACTCCACGGCTGAGGTGCCTAATATGTGGCTTGAACTTCTCACTCCCCAGGGAGGATACCTGAGCCCATTATATTTCTTTCTTTTTCTGTGTACCCTGTTAGTGTGGGTCCTGACCAGATTGCTTCTCCATGCTTCCCACAAGACTCTGTGTGGATCTTTCTTTATAGCCTTGCTTGTAGAAGAGTCTTTCTGCCAGTCTCCAGGTTGTTTTCAGGAGAGTTGCTCCACATGTGGTCATATTTTTGATGTGTTCATAGGAAGAGATGAGCTCAGTGTCCTCCTACTCTGCCATCTTGATCTTCCTTGCCTATATTTTCATTTTATTTTTTTCTCCACAGTTACTTTTTAGGGCCACCTATTTGTGCATAGTGTCCTGAAATTTCTCAGGTTGTGCCTTGATATGGATATATTTTATCTGTTGTATTTTGGGGGAGTGCTCTGTGGATGCTTTCAATGTAGGAAGTGTTCTTGAATTTGTTACGTTATGATTTCCTTTCCTCCATTTTCTCTATTCATTCTTTCTGAAACTTCTACTATTTGAATGTTGGACTTCTTTGGTTGATTTTCCAATTTATTTTCTCTATTTTCTTGTTATATTTTGCTCTACTTTTTAGGAGATTTCCTCAGTATCTTCTAACCCCCTTTTTAGTTTTTCATTTCTGCAAACGTATTTTTATTTTTCCAAGCGTTCTTTCTTATTCTTTGATTGTTCCCTTATCAATAGCATTCTGTTCATGTTTCAAGGGTAACACATCTTATTTCTCTGACTATATAAATATCAGTGTTTTGATGTTTTCACCTCCCTGCACAGGTGATTATTTGCTGCTTGTTTTGTTTTCTGTCTTTCGTTTTAGAGGTTTTCTTTAGTTGTTTGGGGATCCTTGACTGTATGTTCATGTTTAAGGTTGAAGGAGTAAAAAGCTGATGGAAATTTCTGACAGGGTAGTGGTGCATTCTGCAATGTCAGTATTTTAGGTCTTTTCCCTTACTCTGGTTAGAGTCTGTGGAGAAGACTCTTTTAGTCTCCTGCCTGGAAGGTATAATTCCATCTGCCAGTTTTATGGGGGCAGAGTTATGGAGGAGGGCTGAAGATTTCAATATTTGGTATTAAAGTGTCCTTTAAATGGCACCCTCCACTGTCTCGGAATTCAATATAGCACACTTCAATGACTTGGTGTTCTCTAGTGGAAGAACTTTTTCACTCTCTGGAGACTATTAATTTCTAGTCTTCCATTAAGTGCCGCCAGCCGCGGCGGGTCCTCAAAGTGCAGCAACGATCGACGAGAGGGGTAGGGAACGGAAAGCACCAAGGTATGGGATCAGAAGGGCACAGACAACTGATGGTTGCAAGGCAAATTTAATAACAAAGCATAGCCATATATACACCCCTAAAGCAGGGACTTCGCATAGTCATTGTAAAGTAGAAACTTTGCATAACCTTTGTTCTGTGGAACTAGTCTTTCATCTTAGGCCTAGCCGCCACCATAACTGCATTAGCAGGTTTATCGTCTCTCGGTTTAGTCTCCACCTTATCTGCATTATCTGCATCAGCGGATCTATCCACAAAGGCACCAATTTCCCCTCCAGGATTGCATTTCCTAGCTTTAGGGAACAACCAGGGACTCCCATTAACTGAGCAGGTCCCTGGGGCGATCTGGCCAAAGGCCATCTCCTTTTTTACGTTCATACCATAAAGTCCAGGATGCATACCAAGGAGAGTACAGTCGGGCCCTGAGGCTTATGAGGGTCTTAATGATGCCTTCCTCAGAGGGCAATGCTCGCCACGCATAAGAGGTGAAGTCTGCCTGCCAGAGAGGGCTGCCATCTTGGAGTCTGTTCTGTACAAATTCTCAAATGATTCTTCTCTTTTTAACCCCACTTTCATTCAAACTTCCAGCAGCATCACAATCTGGTGCCACTACTTCCAGAATATTTGGATAACAGATTTGTGGTACGAATTGGTTGGCTTCTTAACTTTCCTCACTGTTGATTTAGGATTCTGCTTTCTTTTTTTTTCTTTCTTTTTTTTTTTTTTTTTTTTTTTTTTTTTTTTTTTTTGTGATATGCGGGCCTCTCACTGTTGTGGCCTCTCCCGTTGCGAAGCACAGGCTCCGGTCGCGCAGGCTCAGCGGCCATGGCTCACGGGCCCAGCTGCTCCGCGGCACGTGGGATCTTCCCGGACCGGGGCACGAACCCGTGTCCCCTGCATCGGCAGGCGGGCTCTCAACCACTGCGCCACCAGGGAAGCCCTAGGATTCTGCTTTCTTGATGTCATGAAATCATCTACCACTCACCCGTCACTTTTCCAGATTCCAAAATTTTTTTGTTGCCTCCTTGCTTGTTGGCTTTGTCTTCACAGGTTAATGGATTTCAAAAGCTCTTTACTCTTATCTTGGTGGATTCAAAAAAGAACAAGAGTACATGAATATTTTCAATCTGCTACCTTTAACCAGGTATTCCTACACAGCTTTCAAGTATCTTTTCCAACCACACTTTTCACTACTGAAACCTCTCCGGCAAGGAAACTGATGACTCAGGCCTCAGCAGGACTTGTCTTATAAGTAGCATTTTATCATCCTTGAAACCATTCCTTTCTCTAGGATTTGCAACTGTCTCACTCTTGAATCCCCTACTTCTCCTCATTACTAGTCCCTTCATGGGGTCCTCCTTCTTAGTCCACACTTTTAATGTTAGGGTGTCCCAACATTCTTATCTCTGTCTCTTCTCTTTTGACTCTTCTGCCTACCTGGGGTCATTTAATTCCCTCTCATGGTTTCACCTACCTCCTTACGATGAGAGATTCATGAATCTCTATCACTGCTTAGACTTTTCTCCTGAGCTTTAGTCCTTGGTATACAACTTAGATGTTTTTAACCTCAACTTCAAAATATTCATAACTAAGCTCATCTTTCCTCCACATGTCTTTTCTTACCTTCCTTCTACCTCAATGGATGATTTAACGTCTCCCCAGTAACTTAAAATAGAAACTTTGTTATAAGTTACCTTAAAATCATTGGTCTCTAATAGCCCTATATCTAAGTTATATCAACTCTGTTTCCTTTACATTGTGTGTGTGTGTGTGTGTGTGTGTGTGTGTGTGTGTGTGTGTGTGTGCATTCCTCCTTTACTTCTCCAGTATTACTGCCTTAGTTTAGGTCTTTATCTTCTTTTGCTTGCTCTATTCCCATAGTTTCTTAATGATTATCCCAGTCTCGAATCCATTTTCTATATTGCCATCAAAAGAATAAAGAGCATAGTTCTTTCTAACAAGCATACTGGATCATGACTTTCCCCAGCTTTAAACTCTTTGTCAGTTCTCCATTCACCATAGATAAAGTTAAACAGGTTTAGTTTGGCCTAAGAGGCTCTTCATGATCTGATCTCTTCCTAGCAATACATATCTCGGTATGTTGGTTCATGTGGCTCTCTTTCTTTCTGGAAAGGCCCTGTCCAAATCTATAGATGCACCCCCGTCATCTTTCAAAATTCAGCTCAGCTGTCTCTCCAGTGTTCTACCTGTATCCCTTACCCAAGGTAGAATTAAGTGCTCTGATCTTTGTGGATTGTGTAGAATAGAGATTGGAGTATGGGCTCTAGAACCCTGCTTAGGTGTATATTCTGATTCTACCTCTTGAGATCTGTCACATTTTGGGTACATGTCTTTTATTCCTCTGTGCCTCAGTTTCTTCATCTATAAAATGGGGATAGTAATTGTATCTACCACATGACACTATGAGGCTTGAAAGGAAACACTAATGTAAAAGCACTTAGAACAATTCTAGGCACTTACTGAAGTTTACTCATTATTTCTGTCCCCATAGTGTTCTGTGTAAACCTTTATTATAACCCCTGTGGCACTTTTTTGCCCTCAATTGTTTACACATATGTCTCTCTCTGTGATATTTGAAGGTATTTGAGGACAAGGACTATGTATAATTCACCTTTGGGTCCCCAGAGATTAGCACTCTGTCTGGCATATAGGAATATTTCCATATACATTTGGGGTTGAATGAGTATAGGAATGACAGACAGTGGAGAAAGCATATGTACCATTTACACTGTAGGGAAAAATTTGTGCTTCAGTGGAAATCTCTGCTTTGGTTAGAACATTTCTTTATGGGTTATCCAGTTCTGATTTTATGAAAGCACTGGGGCTTTTATTGCCTTTAAGTTATTTTACAATTCTGTAAATTATAGATAATTGATAGCAATGAATAATAGTTCTTGTTTTAGGCTTGCAAATAAATTCAGCGCAGTAGGGACTCAGTTGATTCCTGTCCCTCACTATGAAAGCAGCTAACTTTTCCTCCATTTGCACATTCATTTCAATACTCTTGACCTATGTATTGTCTTTTGAGTCTTCTTTAAGCTGCTTGTAACCTCTTATCAACTCCTTCATTAATGACTAATTAAATACAATCTTCAACACATGCTTATTTGATATCTACATGAACATTATGACTTTATCTTTTTTTAAAAAAATCCTTTAACAGTACCCAAAAGTTGTCTTGGATGATTGTCTTATCTAATGATTATCTTGGATATTTTAAAATATTTTATGAGATAGTTTGAATAAAACACACTCTAGAGGTGATCTGAAACCATCCTTCCTATAGGACATCAAGATTATCATTCAACACATTAGTCATTTAGGGCCAAGTTTAAAACTTTTTGTCTAATGAGAGGCCTGACTTCAGGATCTTGGTACTAAAGCTTGCAAAACTTTTCTAACAATTCATCTCCTCCCGTGAGGCTGAGAACAAAGACAGTTTTTAAAAAAGTATGTAGAGTATCATATGGGGCCCTTATGAGGCTCTGGACATATAGAATTAGAGATGTGGGAATAGTCTTGAGGATTATAGAAAGGAATATTTGGCAGAATAATAAAGGAAGGAAAATTACATCCTGAACACCCTTTCAATCTTTATCAAATTATAATTATTATGAAAATCATTTAACCATAAAAGAGTACACCTTAATTGGATCCACTAACTTCTGGAAAATGACAAAGTATGAATTATAAAAATCTACTAAAGGAAAGCAGGTCAATTTAGGACTGGTCACACAGAGAACTCTAATTTGGACTAACTGAAGAAAAGAATCTGTCTCAGTTAGTGGTATACCTTATTTATGGCAAACTTTGACATGAAATATAAGTTTATGAAGGTCAGGTGTTACAGAGTAAGATCTTAATGCGTCTTGCTTTCATGAAAAAATCCATCATTTGTAATCAACACATTAATTGTACGCAAATGTATGTGGTTAAAAATGTTCAGAAACAACAGGTTTCCTTAATTAAATGAAACATTCTGCCTCCTTCCATTTTGATTACATTATTCATTTGCTTCACAGAACAAATGTAAAATCCCTAATTATCAGCATGTGAATTAGTGAGGTTTTGTCATAATACAGAAATCCAGAGAATGACTAATCAAGGAAAGAAGAGAGAAAGGATACTGAATTTCTCATGAGATTTTCTCTGTTTTGTAAAATTTTCTATATATTTCCCTCTTATCTAAATATGTAACTGCTGATGCTTATTATTTGAGTGTCCATTAGGGTTTAGAAGATCACTCAGTGTTCTGTAAGCTTTTATAGACTGGCTACAAAGAATATAAGGTCAACAGTCATAGCAATTACAAGAATGAACACTTGGGCTTCCCTGGTGGCGCAGTGGTTGAGAGTCTGCCTGCCGATGCAGGGGACACGGGTCCGGGAGGATCCCACATGCCGCGGAGGGGCTAGGCCCATGAGCCATGGCTCCTGAGCCTACGCGTCTGGATCCTGTGCTCCGCAACGGGAGAGGGCACAAAAGTGAGAGCCCTGCGTACCGGAAAAAAAAAAAGAACACTTGCTGAGAATTTACAAAAAGCAGTCTTGTGCCAAACACTTTATATGTAACGGTCTTGTGAAAGTAAAACACCTTTCCTCTTCCTGAATAATTTTCCCCCACACTGTTAGTATGACTGGCTCCTTATTTTTCACATCAACTAAATTATTACCTCCCAAGAGGTACCTTCAAAGTATCAATAGGTTCTTACTATCATTGACATTCTCGACATGTTGTCCTTTTCCTTCATGGCACTCATCATAATTTTTAAGTTAAAATTGATTTGTTTATTTGCGTTGTAACTATGCCCTGCTAGATTGTAAACTTTACCAGGCCTGAGACTATATTTGCTCTAGTGACTATCGTATACCCAGAATCTAGCACTTTATAGGCACTTAGAATATTTGTTGAATAGACAAAAGAACAAAGTTCTCTGAGTTGGTAAGCAGATTCTTACTTTCCAAACTCAGGACTCCATGAAGGCAAAGCCCATGCTTTTGCCAATAGCAAGTGGTTTGCACCTCCTTCTCTTCAGATCGCTGTGGTCTCCTTTTTTTTGCCCCTTTACCTCACAGTCTCTCTGGTGGAGGTTTCTTATCTTCCTTGCAAGCTGGCCTGCCTTGGACATTCCTGTTTCTGGGAAAAAAAGTTGTGAACTTTTCATTCTTGAAAACATTGTGTTATTCTGATGTCAATGGACACTGTTTTCAACCTGCTGTCTGTTAGCCTAATTGGAACCTGCCTTCCTCTTGGGAGGGCTGGGCTGTGCAAGTTGACTTCATGATGAGCAGTGCTAGCATGAAAGCATTCAGGTGTGTCAGGTAGCTAGGAAAGTTGGAGACGATTTTAGTTAAGAGACTAAAAGGAATAAAAAGAGATTAAATGTCAAAATGCAGTTTTTGATTTTGCTTTGTTACTCTTACATTAGGTTAAAATATTAGGTTGGCCAGAAAACCCGAAAGAAATTTTTGGCCAAACCAAATATTACAGCAGATTGAATAAAAAGATGCAGTGGGTTTTGTGACAAAACCACCAGGAAGTCTAAAAGGTATCTCTAATTATGGTGATGGTGAGAAAAAGTTGGTGACTTGTGAAACAGTTGTTTCATTGATGAAAGGTGATAATTTTTCAAAATCATATCCTCTTACAGAAATTACTTAGGGAGAAACAATAATCACAATATTTATTTATTCATTCATACATTCAATATTCACTAGATATGGGTCATAGTGTGAGAGACACAAAGTTGAAGAATATAGACCCAGTTGCTTGCACTCTAGTAGAAAGAAAATACAAATAGATGACTAACTTTAATAGAGAATGCTTAAATTGAATTATGGGAGAAATGCCGTAAGAGATGAGAAGGAAGAGATCTATTTAAAAAACATGTCGTGAGAGGTATCATTTGAGTTAAGAGTTGAACAGATCTGATTGTATCGGTGATTGTTGTTATGGGGAGAACATTTGAGACAGGAAGAATGGAAGGAATAAAAGGGTAGATAGAGCTGGTAAAGGCAAAAAAGTCAATATTGGTTGGCATGGATGGTACATGTTGCCAAGTTTTAGGAACTAATATTAAAAGGGGAGATTGGGAGACTGATGTTGAAGGGCCTTGAATGCTCTGCTAAGGAATTTATATTTTGTTTAGGAAATGGAGAACTATTAAAGGTATTTTTGTTACACATAAGGCGTTTTTAATTGAATCCTTATTCTGACTGTCCACCGTGAACTGGAGAGATGGAAAACTATCTGGGGGAAAATTCTCCATGGGTCACTCACACTTCTGCATATCTTCTGAGCAGACATTGAAACCTTTTCATTTCAGATAACTTTTCAAGAATATCCTTGGAAGCTACTATATTTCCCTTGTAGCAGAGGGAAGATTTTAAAGGGGAAGGAGGCCCTTTAACAAATCGGAGTTTCCTAACCTCAGAGTTTCTCAGCGTGATACAAACTTACTGTGTGTTCGGCATCTACCTGAGCTGCTGGGCATCTCTCCTTTGGCACTTGGGGAACAAAAAGAACCAATACAAATGAGATTCGTAGAGCTTGCTGTGCTGTGGGTTATAAAGACGCTTGTCTCTGACCCAGGAGTTTCATGTCTTCTGACAACAGCCATTAAACTGCAGCAGGCTAACTTGTTGGTTTGGAAGTAGGGTAAAATCTCAGAGCCTTCACAGCTGTTGACAGACTGAAATCTTGAAGTCCTAGGAGACTGTTAATGTAGTAATGTAGTAACGTATGATAAGGTATTGGCAGTGGACGTGAGGCTAGAGATGGAATTAACAAAATGTGTCTGTAAATGGGAAAAAGAATTAGTCAAGAATAATGGATTTTGAGTCTCAGTTTCCTATGAAATGATGCTTGTCTCATTAGAAAACAAACGGGATTAAGAGAATGAAAAGACAAGCCGGAGAATGGGAGAAAATGTTTGCAAAACACATTATCTGATAAAAGAGTGTCTCCGAAAACTTAGCAGTAAGAAAACAAACAACCCAATTAAGAATTGGGCATAAGATCTGAAAAACACCTCACAGAAGAAGATATACAGATGGTAAATAAGAGTATGAAAAAAGACTCAAATCATATGTTATTAAAGAATTTCACATTAAAACACAGTGAGGTACCACTACACACTTATTAGAATAGTCAAAATCCAGAATACTGACAACATCAAATGCTGTCAAGGATGTGGAGAATCAGCAACTTTCAGTCATTGCTGGTGAGAACATAAAATGGTAGAGCCACTTTGAGGACAGTTGGCAGCTTCTTACAAAACTGAACATACTCTTACCATGTGATCCAGCAATCATGCTCCTTGGTATTTAACTAATTGAGTTGAAAACTTCTGTCGATATAAAAACTTGTACATGCACGTTTATAGCAGCTGTATTCATGCTGCCAAAATTTGGAAGCAATCAAAATGTCCTTCAGTAGGTGAATGGGTAAATAAACTGGTACATCCATAAATGGAATATTATTTAGTATTAAAAAGAAGTGAGTTATTGAGCCATGAAAAGTCATGGAGGAAATTTAAATGCACATTCATAAGTGAAAGAGGCCGTTCTGAAAAGGGTGCTTTGAACTGCTTTTACTCACAACACTTCTGATCCCAAATATGTGGTTTTTTTCCCCCCCATATCAACCAGTACTCCAACTTTCCAGACACCAACTAGATGTCCTGCAATTCAGTTCAGTCCTGACACTAACTACTCGGAGTTAGCACAGACCCCGGGTGTTTAGGGCTCAGTCCCACAATGTTTCCCCCTCCCCACTTCAAATGCTGGTGAGCTATTGTGAATAGTGCTCCAATAGTGCACCAATGAGCATAGGAGTGAAGATATCTCAGTGAAATCCTGATTTCAGTTCATTTGGATATGCACCCAGACGTGGGATTTCTGGTTATATGGTAGTTTTATCTTTAATTTTTTGAGGAACCCAATACCATTTTCCACAGTGGCTATACCATTCTCCATACCTATTTACAGTGTGCAAGTGTCCAATTTCTCCACATCCTCACCAACACCTGTTGTTCTTGTTTTTTTGATAATAGCCATCCGTACAAGTGTAAGGTGTTATCTCATTGTGGTTTTGATTTGCATTTCCCTATCTTAGTGACCATAAGCATTTTTTTGTATGCTTGTTGGCAATTTGTATGTCTTCTTTGGAAAAATGTCTATTCATACCTTAGCCCATTCTTAAATTAGGTTATTAGTTTTTTTGTTATTAAGTTGTATAACTCCAAGTCAGGCAGGGCAGAGGTCAGTCCCCGGGGGAGCCCCCTCAGAAAAGTAGGGGTGCTGTACACATGGCTCTACTCTTTCCCTCCCTGGCGGAAGCTGAGGGCTGGGCTTTTTCATCCACACACTCTGTGCTGAGCAGGAGGTAGGGCTATGATGTGTCTGTGATCCCATGCTGCTGTTTCAATTTTCCTTCAGGCTGTTAGGCTATGGTGGACCCATCTAGCCTCCAAGGCTGACAGGACTGAGGTCAAACTTCTGGGGAGGAGCACTGGATAGGCAGACAAACCCCTCCCCTCCCCTGGGAGAAGGGGAGAAGTCAGGAGCCAGGAGGTCTCTTTCTGACCATATGACACTGCACCAGGGGAAGGGACTCCACGAAGAGAATATCCTGAATCCCTTTACTGATTTCAATAAATCTGTTTTCATGGTCACCCAGTGTTTAGGAGCCTTTCAGTTAGTTTCTAGATGCCTCATAAAGGGAATTTGTGAACTATTGCTTATTCACAAATAAGCCTTTCACTCAGTTTCTAGATGCCTCATAAAGGGAATTTGTGAACTATTGCTTATTTGGTGTGTTTGTGGGCAGAAGGCCCCCTCCTCTGACACCTTGCTGATGTCATTAATATAGTCACATTCTGAGGCAATGAGGGTAAGGGTTTTACCATGTGCATTTGGGGGGGTAAAATTCAGCCCATAAAACTTGCCTACACTTCCAATAACACGCAAATACATTATTCTTTTTCTCCTGGCTTATAACTCTCTGCAGTGTCTGACCTGAAGAACTGCCTCTGATCTCATCTCAAACCCTGCTCACCATAACTTTTGATGCTACCTACACACCAGACTTTTTTCTCCAACATGACAAGTTTGTGCTCACCGTAGGGCCTTTGTACGCTGTGTTACCTTTGTCTGGAATTCTCTTACCCTAGCTCCTAGCATGGCTTGTGTCTTCTTATCATGCAAGACTCAGTTTATTTGTTTGTTTACAGTATATTAATTTTTAATAGCAATAGATATTGCTTGAGAGCTTACTTTGCATGAGGCATTATGCTAATATACTCTATTTTATAGAAGCAACATGGTTGAAGACACCTAGTTGGGAGCTAGACTGCCTGGGTTCACATCCAGGCTTTATCACATATTATGGGACCTTGGGAAAGTTATTTAACTTTTCTGTGCTTCAATTCCCCCCCCCCCAAAGGCCGTTTATTTTTATTCTAAATAATTTCAAACCTGCAGAAAAGTTACAAGAACAATATCAAGAATCTCTATATATCCTTGCTCAGAGACCCCATTCACATTCATTAATTTGGTCAGTAGCATCTTTTATATAGCAAAGGATCCAATTCAGGGTCATGCATTTCACCAAGTTGCCATGTCTCTCTCTAGCCTCTCTTGAATAGGGGTTAATTCCTTAGTCTTTCCCTAACTTTCATGATCTTAGCATTTTAATTGATTTAGGCCAGTTATTTTGTAGAATGCCCTTGATCTGGGCTTGTTCAATGTTTCTTCATATTTGACCCAGGTGCAGAACCCAGTTTAAGTGTCACCTCCTTAAGCATTCCATCTCATGTGAAATAAGTAGGTCCCTTGGTCACTCTGTAGCACAGGATCCTGCCATTTTTCTCTCCCTGGTGTTTTCTTGCATATTTATTTGTGTATTTGTTTGTTTGGTGGAATATAAGGTCCATACAAGCAGCCTCATTTTTCTTTTGCAGTGCTGTATCCCAGCACATATGGAGATTATAATTGGCCAGTCACTGTGCTAGGCAGTGAGAATGTAATGGTGAACACAACAGATGCTCTTTGTTATTATTAAAAAATAAATTAGTGTATTCAGATAACTGGCTGTTTAGTCATTCATTCCGTAAATATTTACTGAACACCTACTATATTCTGAGCCCCAGGGATAAGTAATGAACAATACAGAAATTGTTCCTGATCTCCTGAAGTTTACACTCCAAAAGGAAACTGACAGTAAGACAAACAGACAAATGAACATGTAATACAGTGAGCGGAGAGGATGAGCCATCTCCTCTGTGGATGAAGCCATCTGCAGATGAAGAGAATTCCACAGGGGAGAGAGGAGATGGAAAGGCCCCTGAGCTGGGAGTACACTTGGCAAGTCCAAGGGCCAGCATGGAGTCCACTGTGGCTGGAGCAGCATGTGTGAGGGAGAAAGTAGTTGGAAATGAGGTCAGTGAGGCAGCCAAGGGCCCATCTTGTGTGGCTTTGGATTTCATTTTAATTGTGATGGGAATCCATTAGAGGGTTCAAAGCCTGGGAAATCTCTTAAATATCTATTAAAGAGATATCTATTAAAGAGAGATTAAAGTGATATCTATTACTATTATTTAAATTTAAAGTAAATCTCTTACTGCATGGAGAATTGCTTTATGAACTATTTCCTTCTCAGAAAGCTCTTCAGGGGATTGGCTGAGACTCACTGATTCTTGAGAAACTCGATATTTCTGGCTGGTACTTCTTATACTTCAGGCCCTGTACTGGTAGCTAGAAATCCTGGAATGTGTTCCCAGATTTGCACATTCCTTTTGGGGGGACTTGGCTAGGCCAATATTTTTGGCTTAACAATACCTCTTCACATTCATGTATTCAAGAAAGCATGAAGAGTGAAGAGGAAAGAGAGCAGAGCACTTACAGGAATTCTCTGGCTCGATGAAGCTTCAAATGTGAACTTGTATAAATACATTAGAATGCAGAAAAGGTTTGGGTTCTTTCCACAATGAAAAAAAATCAGTATGTTTTCCCTTGGAATATTTCCTGAAGGTTTAATGATTAGTGTAGGCAAACTTAGAGGTCAATATGACTCCATGTAAAGAAAAACAATCCCTTGGTTTTGTTTTACCCATAGGCACTTGATGACCCCAAGAGTAGCTTATTTTAAAATGTTCTGACCTCCTCACATGATTGGTCTATGGCTGAAGCATTTTCTGAATAAATCACATTGTTAATAAATAAGAGAATTACTTGGAAGTTCAGGGAAGGATACATTAATGCCTGAGTATAAATGAGGAAAGGAGCTAGAGGAGATTTCTAGGAGAAATGGTGTATTCCATGCCCGATTTTTCTAGAAAAATTTCGTTTGGATATTGTATCTTTAAAGATTGTATTTGGAGAGTGTGCTTTCATGTCATATGGATTGAAATTAGGGTGATCCATTCTTATGGGTTGACAGTGAGGAAAATGCAGCCAGACCCTCTTGTTTCAGGAATGATGGTCTAAGTGTTAGACCACAGGCTTCCTGGGATATCTGTTTCTTTTGCCTTCTCGCATTAAGAGAGGCCTTCCAAGTGCTCAAGGAAAATCTAAATAGGACTCTCTGTGCTTAAAAAAAATTCAAACCAGAGTCTGAGTTCTTTTCTACCTGAGCTTATTTGGGATACATTTTCTCGCTTCTTATAAAGGTATAAAATGGAAGTTTGGGATTTCCTGAGAAATGACCTTTTATAGTGACTTCCTGTTATTTTATTTTCTCCTGGGAACCAGAATAGCCATGCAATTCATTCCCACTCTACGAGGTTGAATAAACCTTTATAATTTGGAATTAATCACTTGTGAGATCCTAATTAGCATTATGAGTAAAATGTCTATGTTTTTCCTGACCAGTCATGGGAGAAGCCTGTGTTAAATTCTGTGTCACATTTTCTTGGCTCCTTTAGTATGAGAATCTGGTGTCTGATACAAGCATTAAATATCCCCACCCTATTCTATCTTTTTTTTCTTTTTAAATTCTGTGTTGGTGGCCTCCACTTACTTCCCTACCTCTTAATCACTGTTACCCCAGAGCCTAATCATGCTGGCAGCCAATGTGTACCTTGTGAGCTGACCAAACAAAGTCTGATTCAGAAGGAACTCACGGGAAAGCAGGTTGGCATTTAAACTTTACATTTAAAAGCAAACAACCAGGCAAATATTCAGCACAAAAATGGAGAATCCAGTGATTCTGGGCTGGTGATTACAAAGCTCTATTTTGTATCCTTCATTCTCTTGTTGAATATCATTGTCTGTACAAGGGCACACATCCCAATTTGGAGAGAAGGACAATAAGATTGACCTCTGAGAAATCAACTAGTAAAATCTATAGGAATGGATCAAGAAAGCAGTCATGTTTAAGTGAAGTATTTTGGAAATATTTAAAATGCAATGAAACGGCAATCTTGGAAGCAGGACTGAACTGCAATTACAGTTTGGTAAATGAATACCTAGTGAATTTTGATGTCCTCTTATCTAGGGTTAGACTGTGATCACAAGAGGGGCATGGACTGAAGAGAGTACAGGGAACGCAACCTGGGGGAGAAAGAATAAGGTGGTATGTCACAGCCATATTGAGGGAGAAGAGCATCTTTTGGAAGGTTTAGCTTTTGGATTCCTGGGATGGTTCTAGACTCACCAACAGCCTATCAACTCTTGGCAGTGTATCTACTACCTCCTTTGCTGAATTTACCATCCACTCCCTCCACCAAGAAACCATCTCTGTATGCTCTGCTTCTGTGCTGTTTTCTTATAGGAAGAGGATTTTCTTTCTTTTTATTATTATTTTTTAAACTTTAAAAATTGAGGTATAGTTGATATACAATATAATATGTTTCAGGTGATTCACAATTTTTAAAAGTCATATTCCATTTATAGTTATTATAAACTATTGGCTATATTCCCTGTGCTGTACAATATATCCTTGTAGCTTATTTATTTTATGTATAGTAATTTGTACTTTTTAATCCCTTACCCCTCTACTGCCTCTCCCCCTTCCCTCTCCCCACTGATAAACACTAGTTTGTTCTCTATGAGTCTGTTTCTTTATGGTAGAGGATTTTCTGATCTGCTTTTATATTATGCTGGGTGGCTTGATGTGTGCATTTCTCATGATAAACTAAGAAATTGACATTCTGGCTCCTGTGAGATACTTGAGGAAAGGCTGGAAAAGCTGAGCTTAGAGGGCTGCCAAGCCAAGGACCAGACCCTGGATCCCACCCAGAAGCTGGCCACTTTTTCATTTTGCTGTAATTGTTGCAAGTATAAAAGGAGTATAAACATGGCAGTGAGGCTAATAAGAATTCATGAGCATCTCTAATCCATCATGGTCAGAACACACATTTTAATTACTGCACCATTTTGCCTCAATCTTTACTTATAAACACTTAACAATAGATTTTGGTGATCAGAGTCCATTTTCTTATACATACTTTCATGTTTTTCTTTATATGACCTTTATTGGTTATTAACTTTATGTCCAGGTAAAAATCGTGAATATTTTAGAATAAAAATATCTATAAAAAGAGGAAGAATATCGGTACCCATTCTTTATAAACACCATACTGCTACTTCACAATGACAATTCCAAGCACATTCTTTTTTGAGCTGGCATTAATACTGCAAGTAGATATGGTGCTTTCAAAATGTCCTGCAAAGCAGGAGACGGATCATTCTCATACCAGATGCTTCCCATTCCCAGTGGGAATATGAAGAAGGTTTTTATGAGCCAGTCTCCATAAGCACACAGGATAGGAAGCATAGAGCATTGTGTTCAAATGAAAGCATAAGAGGAATGTTGGTCTCAGGAATGCTGGAATCAGACTGGAGGACAAACGCCAAGCTTCTGCTCCTGTAAAAGGGATCATAAAATCCACAAGTGAGCAACCTCAATTTTCCTAAAATAAGAAAAAAGATTTTTGAAAATGAGAAGTGCTAAAGAGTACCAGAACTTTCTCTTCACTCTGCTTAGAATGCATGACCTCATGACCTCATGTACCCACACATCCACACCTAAGCACAGTCATAGGGAAGAGAAACTTCAGCATCATTTTTCTTGCGCTCCTGCTACCAGCCTTTGAGAAAATGAATTGAATATTCACAATGCCATAAAAAAGCCTCTTTAGTACAGAGTGATGGTGATAATGGGAGAATATATAAGATGAAAGAGAATGTAATCTTTTCTCTAAAACACATGGTTTGGTTTTTCAGTACACACTCCACTGACAAATATATCGGGTAACTAGATTTTCGAAGCAAAAATACAAAGAGGAAGTTATCTTCCTTTCTGGAATGTAAACTTCAAGAGATCAGGAGTATTTCTGTGTTGCTGTTTACTGCCATATCCCCAGGGCTCAGAATATAGTAGGTAATCAATAAATATTTGTTGAAAGAATGACTAAATAGCAAGTTATCTGAATATGCTAATTTATTTTAAAATAATAACAAAGAACATCTGTTTTTGTTCACATTATAATGAGAAGATAACTTCCTTTTTATACTTTTGTTTCCAAAATCTAGTTACTTAATATATGTGTGTGTGTGTATATATATGTATATATATATATGTATATATATATATATATATATATATATATATATATATATATATATATATATATAAATCATCCGTGAAGGCAGGGGTTTTTATCTTATTTTGTTAACTGCAGTATTTCCAGTTCCTAGTATCATGCACGGGACATAGAAGGCATTCAAAACATCTGTTGAATGAATTATTGGTCATATCTTGTAGAGGGAAACATGATATAGTGATAAAAATATGAACCTCCTATCAATGCCTGTTTTCTGGTTCAAGTCCCAAATGTGGGCCTGATTTGCTTGATGACCTAGAGAAAATGCCATATTTTACGTAGGGTATCTGACAGTTCTATTCATGCCCTTTCCTCTACTCTGAGCACAGAGAATCTCTCTCTGTCTTTTTTCTGTGCCAGGGTCCCCCATACTGCTATCAAAACCTGGTTTAATATGACTGCCTCGTGGAGAATCTTCATGATTAATCGGATTTGAATCCTCATCCTGCTCTGCCCTGTGCATTCACTGTGTGTGATAATAATTGACATGATGGCAGCATTAGGAAAACTTTATCTAAAATTATTGAGACTTACCTTCTGCTCTTTTTGTTTCTTGTGATATCCCACTCTTCACTGCCTCTCCTTCCAGACCTGGCCTTTTTCACTGGGCCTAAGAGTTATTGCTGACACTCTCTAACCCTGCCCTACCCACTTCCCTTCACTGTTAACTATGTTATATGATAATTTCTCATGATCTAAGGTGGTAACTGACTCATCTTACAATCACACTAGGTAACCCAAGAGATAGTTGATGCAAGTGGACAGAATACTGATCTGATCATTATGAGACCTCATTTTTAGAAAGAGCTCTGCCACTAACCAGCTTTGTGAGCTTGGGTTACTCAGTCTCTCTAGGATACCCTTTTCTCCTGTATTAAATGTGTGGGCTTGTCTAGATCAGTGTTTCTATAAGTAAGTGCTATAGCACTGATCCATGTAGATGTCTTTCAAAAATATATTCTCGGGTCACATGCATTTGGGAATTGCTATGTACTTTGTCACCTTCTTAAACATTTGCAAGTTAAGGTGCTGACAAGTCCCAAAATAAAGGAAATATTTTTCTTTACCCAATAACTGACTTTTATCGTGAGGAGAGGAAACACGGTAGTTGCTTGGAAATCCATGAGGGAATCTCAGTTGAACTTTCTGGAAATCTTGGCTGTAATCACACATCCCTTTATCTTCAATGCCAGCTGCTGTGGGTATAGAGATAAGTAAGTCAGGATCTTGGCCTTTCATGTACTAAAAAATCAGAGGGTGGACACAAAAATCAGTGTTGTAAAGGATGGCAATTTTAGACTACAGCTTTGTTCAAATTGTAATGGGCATAAGGATTGAGAAGCAAGGAGGTCTGCCCAGAGTAGGGGCAGTGGATAAAGAAGGGGACACTTCCACAGGTGAGATGCCATTTGAGCTGAGCACCAAGGGGTGGTTGCAATAATCCACTAAGTAGAGAAGGTGGGAAAGGATAGTCCAGGAAGAAGGAACAACATGCAGAGAGGCATAAAAGCCCCCGGTATATTCTAGGCCTGTGAAATAATTTTGTGGTTATGGAATCTAAGAGTGGAAGCTACCTTGGGAGAGAGGAACAGGAGAAAGTTCTGGGAGATGAGTAGAGGCCTGTTTGCCATGTGCTTTAAGTGCCATTCTATGGAGTCTGAATTTATCCTTTAGGTGATAGGAAACCATCCTTAGATTGGTTTTTAATCAGGGGAATTACATGATCAATAAGTATTTTATAAAGGGAATTATGGAAAGAAAAGAGAAAATTCTGGAGTGCTAAGATGGATAGGAGGGGGAAAATGTTGGCAAGAAAACTATGATTGTATTGAAATGGCTCAAGTAAGAGATGATAAAAAGCTGAAAAGCGAAAGGATGAGATGGAAGAAACAGGTTTGAAGGAAATGTAGGAGCTCAACACACTCTGGGAAGTGATTGGACATAAGGCAATAAAGAAAGAGGAATACAAAATGACTCTGCAGCATTTAGCTTGGGCAAATGTTGTGTGATTATAAAATTTACTGAGATAGGAACTTAGAGGAGTGAACTGTTTCATAGAGATTTGAATTGGACTGGGTGTGCTATTACACAGAGTAATTTTGCTATAAAAGCACATCCATCGATTTTTATGTTTTAGGGTTCAATAATGATTTAGCTAAATACTATATTCTTCTTAAGGAGATTCAGCATCTACAAAAAAATCTATTCCAAACTGGAATTTGGTAGGTACTCAATATATTCTTGTCAACAAAACAGCATTGTAATCTATATATTTCTTTTGATTTTATCTCTAAACTATAAATAATCATTTCTAGGTCTATAAATCCATTTGTTTTTTCACTTAAGTAAAAACTCTCTTCTTTCAGCCATGGATAATCCTATATACATTAATGTCTCAGTAGAAGTTCGTGAAATTATTTCCATTTTCTAGGAGGAAACAGCATAGAGCACCAACAATTTTAGTGATTATTTAAATATTAAGCCATTATTTGTGACCTAATCCTAAATTTGGTATTAACACTAGATATTATTGTCACTATTACATTAAAAATATATTATGTTTAATAGTCAGGTAATGGGATTGTTTGAAAGACACCTTTGTCAGTGAAAATTAGAAAAATATTCTTTTAACTAATCAAATTTTTAAGGAGTCCATGCTTGCTTATTGTATAGAACTTCACAAAGATTTTAAAGAATTATTTTCCCCAACAAGTTTTGAAGTATGCGTTTCTTTTATTTGGGGGAAAAGAGCTCCCTTTTAGAGGCAGGATGTGGAAACTAGCATGACCCAAACTGTTTACAGAAAAGCAGTCTACACCTCCCTGATTAGGTCAGGGAATTTTGCCTTTACCTGTGCCAGCTGCCTTCTATTAGCACGAAAAACAAATTGTACAATCTATGGCCACTGAACTATGACCACCTTCTCATTCTGACTTTTTTGTCCAAGAGGACCAGGGAATCCAGAAACTGAGTTAGTGGAGAGGAGTGTTGTTAGATACAATTTGTCAGAGGAAGAGGGGTAGAGAGCCCAACTTAAAAACAAACTGAGCTCTCAGAATGGCTACATGTTAGAAAATGAACACAATAGGGACAGTCAGAGAGTAACTCCTGAGAATTTTTTCCCTTTTACATCATAAAGAAACAAAGATAAAAACTAAATGGTCTTGTGATGGAGAGGGCAGCCTCTCCCTCCCCGCTTCCCCCAGCTGCACTGCATTGAAAGCAGCTCCATGGAATTGTTTTGAAATAAATTTAGAAGCTTTGGAAGGCAGGTCCATATAATGGTTGTTCCCACCATTCTGGGGTTAAGGATAAAAGGTTGCTGTGTCTTAAGCCTTCAGACTCTGCAGATTTCTAAATGCATTTTGTTGTATCTAGAAGAAATTTTTCACTCTTGAGAAACGACAGTACAAAAATTGAGTTGAGACACAATGTCCCTTTATCTCAGGGCAAAACAATCTTATTTCCCTGTAGTTGAAATAGAGGCAGGGCAAGTCCCGTTGTGGTATCTGAAATCAACAACCTGTATCGCTGTGCCATTCTCTCCCTGCTCTAGCACCACTCCCTTAACTTGGTTATCTGTTTACTTTACAGAAGGCAGTTTTGGAGAAAGGATCATAAATATTCTGGCCCAGTACCCTAGGGGCCACGACAAGCAAAAGAACACACCCGCCTAGAGATAGACCTTGTGATATTTAACTGTGTGTGTTACTTTTTAAATCCACTTTAATAACTGGATTATCCACCCTCCACCCGCCAGCCCCAACTTCTTTGCTTTCTATTTCTGCTCTGAGGCGGTGAACACAGAAATCTCTGCAGGCAAATTACTCCAGAGCCATTGCAGAACAATCCTAGAAGGAACGGTTAAACTCACAGCATCTGGATTCCTGATCCTTTTCCAACATGGCAGGTGTGAGTGTCTGTATAAAATATTCTATGTTTATCTTCAACTTCGTGTCCTGGGTGAGTGTTTTTCTTGTAATTATCAATTTTATGCAAGAAAGGGGATCTTGATATAAATATCATAAATGAGAACAGACTCTGCACTAGAGAAACAGGAGAGGAGGAGAGTGTATTTTCCATTTACTTGTTTGGATGTGTTTGTTCTTTCTTTGGTTATTTCAGTCATTGAAAATGAGCCAATGACTCAAAAAAGTGCACTTCGGGTTCTGTGGGGGTAAACATTTCATAAATGTTTTGGTATTGTTACAAAACAATCACAGAGGGAAAAAAATACCCCTTAACTAAAAGACAATTCTTAGTTGTATATCATTCAGGCCTCCCTAGTTTAAGGACCCTGTGGGAAAAATGTGATTTGATTCCATTTGGAGCCTAACTCCTAAATTCTAACCTTTACATCTGGGTTTGAAACAGGTGAATGGTGGGGTGTGATGAGAAAGACATGAGAAGAGGATCATTTTCAGAGATCCAAAGAAGAAACAATGGTCATGCTAAGCTTTAAAGAGACACAGTAAAATTACTTAATCATGGAAAGATTAAATTAAGGCACTAGTTTTGTATCAGAAATTTAAAGTTAGTATTTTGATGTGTCATTGCCCCATCTTTTAATCAACAGGGTTTGTGTTTTAGCCAGCTCTTATGTTTCTCTTGAAAGTCTGCAGACATAAGAAATAACAAATAAATTGATAAGCAAAATCTAACATTGGAAAGTTGAAAAATGACATATGGAAAGGCAAAATGGTTAAGGGATGTTGGATGTTGGAAAATTGATGTTATCATTTATAATATAAAAGATGCAATTAAAGATTGTTCAAAAGTAAGTCAATAGAAATAGCCCAAATTACTTAAATGAAAAATTATTTTGTGTACTGGATTAAAAAATGGCTTATGCAGTATAAGCAGGAGAAAGTTCTGGTTTTGTTTTTTACCTGGTTATCTTTAGTAAATAGGCAGCTGGTATCTACGTGTTGGTAAATTTCTGTCCTGTTAAAATAATGATGTACCTAGCTAAACTTAAATAGATGAATATAGTCTTATTGTCTAGAATGACTTTCCATTCAATGTAAGTAGCCCTAATGAGTACAAGTGATATATATTGGTAAAGTAAATAAGTGAGACTATAAATGAATAAAATAAAATAAGAAATGTTTGTTCTTTGTACTTCCTCTTTTCCTTAGAAAAATGGGCTGCTTTTGCAAATACTAAATGAAGCTCATGAATATATGCCAGATTTTAAAAGTTTGTTCTGATACGTTTCTTCCCTTGAAATATTTAAAATTGGTTAAACATTGAGATTAGAATATAAACAAAGAAATTCCTATGTACTTTTGTTGGTTTTGCTTTTAACTTTTTATTGTGGAGAACCTCAAACATTCACAAAATAGAAAAAGATAATCAACCCCATCATCCAGCCCCAAAAGCCATGAAACCATGGCCAATCTTTCCTGGTCCATATTCTCATCCACTTTCCCCACCCCATATTATTATTATTATTTTGTTTGTTTGTTTGTTTGTTTGTTTGTTTTTTTGCGGTATGCGGGCCTCTCACTGTTGTGGCCTCTCCCGTTGCGGAGCACAGGCTCCGGACGCGCAGGCCCAGCGGCCATGGCTCACGGGCTTAGTTGCTCCGTGGCATGTGGGATCTTCCCGGACCAGGGCACGAACCCGTGTCTCCTGCATCGGCAGGCGGACTCTCAACCACTGCGCCACCAGGGAAGCCCCACCCCATATTATTTTGAAGCAAATCCTGGATATACTATTTCATCTGTAAATACTTTAGTGTATATTTCTAAAAGACAAATTATTCTTTTTTTGAAAAAATGCACCCACAATGTCATCACACTAGAAACTTAATAAGAATTTTAAAATTGATTATCAAGTATCTATCCAGGGTTCAAATTTCCAATTGCCTCACAAATGTTCCTCTTTGAATCTGAATACAAACAAGGTCCACGCATTGTGTTTGATTGGTTGATATATCTTTTATGTCAACTTTTATCTTTAGGTTCTCCATCCATCTTCATCTTTCCCCCACCCCGGAAGTTTTATGTACTTGTGTGTTTGGTTTGTCCTATTGCATTTTCTGCGATCTGGATTTTGCTATTTGCATACCCATGGTATAGTTTAACATGTTCCCCTGTCTTCTGTGTTATCTCTAACTTAGTAGTTGCACTTGGCAGTTTGATAAGATTCAGGGTATTATTTCGGGGGATGGGGCACAACTAGCTTATAAGTGATATTTTGTTTTTTCATCAAGAGGTGTATACTTTCTGACCACCTCACTTTTTGTGATGTTAGTAGCTGTTGATGCTTAGGAACCTCAACCCATCAGTTCACTGAGTTTCAAACTGGTGACATACTATTTCTATCATTTTCTTCATTTACTAGCTGGAATACTTTCAATAAGGAGAGATTTAGCATTTACTAATTGGTTACCATTAGTGCCCAGTTTTTATTTTTTAAGAAAGGCAGCATAAATGTTTCTTACTCTTTACTTAACAGATTTCAAAATGATGAGTTTATTTTCTGGTATCATACAACAGTGATAGCAAGTATTTCTTTAAATATCCTGATGAAATAATAGATTTAAATACCATCACAGTTCTTATCCTCATTGATGTACAATTCATTCCATTTTTGGCTAGTGGGAGAGTCTTCATGTTGGCTCCTGAGTCCTTTTGACATGACCCTAATAACTGATAACTTCTTCACTATTTGGGATGATAAGATGTTCCAGGCTCACTTCCCTATTTCCTGCCCCAGACCTGGAATCAGCATTTCTCCAATAAGTCTTGATATCTGTTTCTAAAAAGCTGCAACCATTGTCTCTTTATGATGCAGAATATATATGGGCCATTTAAACAAACCGATTTATAAATATGCTAATAAATGCATGGCTTCTACTTTAATAACGTCTCAAAGTCTTCAAACTAGTAGCAATCCTCAAACTATGAAATAGTCAAAATATATCCATGTTGTGTAAAAACAGCATACAAAGTGTTGATGGCTGTTTTAAGTACATCAGAGGTCAGCATTTCATTAAATAGCTAATGAATAGCTATTCAGTAGCTAATAGGAATTTGAAACAGATCTGAATTTTAAACTGAAATGAAAAAGACAGTCTAGGAAAGGGGTATGTTATAGGTTCAGGATTAAAAATTTGATATAAGAGTACAAGGTGAGTTGTAGACATCTGTATAATACTGTATCCAGACATTGTTACTGCTTTCCTGGAGAGCTCTGATTATTTTATGGTTACCGTTATCTCTGTTTTTCTGATGATGAAGTCTTTCTGATGCCACGGATTTCAATTAGATATTTCTAACTTCCCTTAAAAGGCCTTGTTCTTCCCATCAGCATAGTGATGGGACCTATAATCTTTATATGAGACATCTTGAGTAAGAGCAACAGTTGTAGAGACCAATAATAACTTCTCAGCCAACAGGTGACATCAATATTTTCATTCAAAAGTTAGAGCAGGGCTTCCCTGGTGGTGCAGTGGTTGAGAATCCGCCAGCCGATGCTGGGGACACGGGTTCGTGCCCCGCTCCGGGAAGATCCCACATGCCGCGGAGCAGCTGGGCCCGTGAGCCATGGCCGCTGAGCCTGCGCGTCCGGAGCCTGTGCTCTGCAACGGGAGAGGCCACAGCGGTGAGAGGCCCGCGTACCGCAAAAAAAAAAAAAAAAAAAAAAGTTAGAGCAGGAGGAGTCTGTGAGGTTAGGGAACCATTCCTATTTCTACTCTCCCCTCTACTCCCAGCCCAGAGTTCTCAGCTGGAATTTTATAATCCTTCATAGGAAATTAGCAATTTGTCACATTTCTAATGTTTACTTAAGCAAATATTTTACGGTCCCACTGATGTGGTTTTCTTGTAGACATCCATGGCCTTATGTTTTCAAATGAATTCTTTCTGGTGTAACTTTAGAGAAACTAAGCCTTTGCAAAGTAGGGCCAGATGTTGGAGTATCTCTAAAATATGCATATGGTCATTTAAGCTAAACATACCGGTTTCTTTTGTGAGAGAACTTGAGATATGCCACATAAATACGCAGTGATTTCTATTTGTTAGAATTAGTAATTGAAGAAAAACGTGAGAACGTAAAAATCATTCCTAATCACTCATGCTACAGTTTGATGCAAATTAGAGTGAATTAGAGGTGCAGTAGATAATAGGTAAATCATAGGTGCAAAACCTATTTCTCTGAGTCTTGTGTCAAAACTGATAAACTGCCCACATTTTCTTATGCTTCTCTTAGGTAAGTCAGGCATGGGAGTGTTGTGGATGCTTGGAGCGTCTTAGGGATCTGGGTAAGCATGGAACACAGGGCCTTTAGCCCACAGATACAGTGGAACCATTGCCAGAGGCAGAGAGCTGTGGAAAGGCTGGCTCTTTATGAAGGAAAGCAGAGTGACGTAACATTACCAAACCCAAATTGGGGAAGGTGAGAAGGAGCCAAGTTGTAAAGCCAAAGGTGTTAGCAACTGAAGGAAGCCAATGCATGAAGAGTTTTGAAGAGAGAAGAAGGAAGTCAGGAATTGAGAGAGTTCAGGAACCAGCATTTCAATGTCATTGTTGTATTTTCTATGGTACCTGGGACACTAGATTGGTTGTGTTGAGCGCAATGAAGAGAGTTGAAGCAGAGCAGACATAACTATGAGATGGGATAACTGAAAAATAGGGTGCAATTATATTTCATTCTGGTTGATGAAATCCCCCAAGACAGACTTGACTATGGCTGAAATGTGTGAACTTTGTAAATACAGTGGTTGCCTGCCACTATGCAGTCAGCTTGAAACTTAAACAGTGACAAAGACACTGGAGCCCAGAGGCTAAGAGCTGAACCTCAGCTCCTTCGCCACTAGCTGTGTGGCCCTGGGGAAATTGGTTAACCTATCTGTGCTTTCTAGTTGATTATCTGAAAAATCGGGATAGTAGTAATATCTACTTCATGGGTTGTTGTGAAGTTTAGATGGGTTAATACATATAAAGAACTCAGAATAATGCTAAATAAATGTTTAAGAAACAGACATTTCAGCCATCATTGTACAGGCTTTTTTATGAGTCAGGAGTATGAAACCACGCTACAGAGTGATGAATAAATTCCAATTTGGATTTTGAAACAGAGGAAGAAATGAAATGGCAAGAATTATGATAAGACAGAAATTCTTCTATCATAAATTAGAAGAATGGAAAGTTGATTTTGAAGAAACAGGCAGACTGAGATTCAAATCCTGAATCTACATTGCTTTGTGGCCTGGAACGCGTTCCTTGATTTTTCTTTGCCTCAGTCTCTGCACTTGTTAAACGAGGATGGTAATTTTACACAGCAGGATCAATGGTGAAGATTAACTAAGATACTTTATGAAAGCCTGTGACCAATGACTGACACACAATAATAATTCAATTAATGCTGTTTTCCCAATTCCAACAAGCATATTGATTTTTAATTTAAAAATATTGGAATCTGGGGTGATAGTATTTTAGTCCTACTCTTATCCTCCTCTGGCCTCGTGGGGCAAGGAATCTGTGGGGCTGGAGGGAGATGCTCACCCTGAGTCTGGCCTCCACTTTGGTTACTTATCTCAAAATACAGTCACATTGGGGATTAGGGTTTCAACATGTGAATTTAGGGGCACATAATTCAGTCCATAGCATATTCATAAGCAAACTTCAATTATGTAATTTCTTAGAATGCTGGCTCAGACCAACTGCCTCCTAATTTCATAAAAAGAAGGCTGTCCCGTGAGAACTGAGAGGCAACAACAGTGACTTTCTTCAAAGAGAAACCAGAAAGGGGTAGTGGGGAGTAGGCCTAGTAAGTTCTGCAGTGTCCACTGATGTCTAACCTGGGGGCCTAACATATCAGCTAATTTCCTGTTACAACCTTATCAACAGAAAGAAGGACATACCTAGATGCTTATTTCTTAATTCATACTCCAAATTATTTAACACATTATAAAAAGATCAGGGGCAAACCCTTAAAGCCAAGCTGGAGAAAGGACTCAAAGAACAATTATGATGGCCAATCTTATAATAATTGGGATAAAACAGGTTAGTATCAATCATGGCTCTAGACTGATTGTTCTTGATAGAAAACCAATTACTTTTAATTAATTTAATTAGCAAATTATGATACATTTCTTAAAATATTCTCATCGATAGTTTTATAAAAACATCAGATTAAGATGATAATCATAATAGCTATTCAGATAATGTTATTTTCATTTAAAGCTGAAAGCCGGAGTGACCATTAAGACGAACAATGTAAATCTACCTATGAAAGGAGAAAAAAGAGAAAGAAAAATATCAGTGAACAAATTGGAAAAACAAAAAATCCAGCTGTTATAAAATTACTGAAAATCACAGAGGGTCTCATTATCATTTGATGTAAATTCTTGCAGGTTTATTTATGAACAAAGAACCAGTGCAATGAGCATTTATCTCCATCTGCAAATGAAATTAGGATTTAGTGGAAAAGAGGAAAAGAAATAAGGAGAGTTTTCAGGCTCTAAAGCTGTTTATTCAAAGATTTGCAGTTTATAGTGTGTGCGTGTGCACACCTATAAGATAATTAAGTTGTATTGGTGATTTGGCAAAGAGCTCTTTGGTAAAAAGTTTTGGTTTTCCATTGCATTTGTTGTTTTGCAGGAGTTGAAGCATGTAGTAAGGGTGGAGCTAGATTAGGAGTGGTGCTGGATTTTCACCATGTGAAATGTTGTTATCTCTTGAGATTCCAGTTTCTTTAATCTGAAAGGAAGGGCTTGAACCTAGATGAATTTTGAGATCAAATTTTAGGGAGCATAGGTTCAGCTGCTCTTTGCACTCCCTATTTCTTTCTCAAAGCCCCGACTCTACTCCCGAAGCAAACGTAATGAGAAGCTGTTAAGTGAAACTGCTGTTTGGGGGTTTTGGGCATATGGCCCAACCATGCATGAAAGCAATGATACTACAAAGTCATGGGGTTTGGAGGACTCAGGCATTTCTCTGTCAGAGAACCCTAAGGCCAGAATAGTCTAGAAACTCCTCCAAGGTCTACTGCTGTGTCTGGTATGTTACCAAGCTTGTTCTCAACATCTCTATCTAATAATAGATCTTTGATTTTTTTTTTTTTTGAGGCCACAACATCTATACCTTAAAAAACAAAACAAAACAAAAACAAAGCTGAAAGACCAGGTTTTTTTTCTTACATTAAAGTAAAATGTGTTTAACATTTTATGTATTGGTCTTGATCCAAATTAAATAATCTGGTAAAGTCTTAAAGGAATTTAAGACTTTAAATACTGTTCCTCATTGGTCCTCTTCTCTAGGTAAGCTTTACTACCTAAAAGAGCTTATTTTTAAAAGAGCTTATTTGGGTACAAAAAGTGTCATAAACCCTTGTTGCTTGACTGCAAATTTTGTCAAATGTTCTGCTGTTTCCTGTACATCCCGACTTCTTGAATCTTGAAGGAACGTTTGGTGATTAATCAGTTACTCCCTTCCTTTATGGTCTAAGACAGCTTCTCAAAGACAAACCCAGAGGCCCAATAAGGATATTTTGTCTTTAAACTGTTATTACTTATCTTTTATATGTTAAAATCTAGTAGAAACGCAGTTAAGAGTTGAAACATGCCAAATCATCTTTCCCCTCCCCTGTAGTGGATGGAAAACAGATTATTCTTATCAAACTTTCCAATTACAACAGAACATTTTAGCAATTATCTACACATAAATATGCCTCATTTATGTCTTTTAGTTAGGTTGTAATGGTAGAATTAATGATAAACCATTGTTACCAGATGGCTAGAGGTGTGTGGAATTAGAGTTGTAGTTTATCTTAGGCGTACTCTAACATTTTTTTCTTTTTTCTGCAGCTCTGTGGTACCTCAATCCTGGCAGTAGCAATTTGGCTACGAGTAGGAAAAGATGGTCCAAAGGTAAATAAATACAAGTTTCTCCGCTCCCAAAGTAGTTTATTTCTCTTATAATGATGAAAGTAATGACAGTAATAATAATAAAAATATATTTCTATAGCATTTCCTTAACTGCCTCGTGTAATCATTTGTGCTGATCTGTGATTTTATAATTTAATTAAATTTAATTAATCAAAATTACCCACTATGTGCCTGGCACTGTGCTAGGCATTGATCAGTCCTTCTAGAGAATGGAGATATTATTCCCCTAATAGGAAGATGGCAATGAAAGAGGAGGTGGGAAGGGGCCAAAGCAGAAATTAGCCTCCTTCCTTATTTGCTGAAGCACAGCCTGAAGTTATCTAGAGGATATAGACCACCTTGCCTCCCCACCAAGAGCAATGTTTGTACAAGGTATTGACAATAATTTAGCTGATTCCCAAGGTGGGGTAGTGATCCAAAAGAAAAGAAGGTGAGAAGTTCTCTTGGAGAAGAAGAATTTGAATCTGTGTTTTAAAGGCAGCAAAGTACAAAGATAGTTGGTAATTACTCGGGGCACTTGGTATTGAGGGTAACCCCTTGTAACAGCAAGAGGCTGGTCACCGGTGTAACTCAGCAGTTGACTGGTGATGTCCAGCCTCCTGACATCAAGATAAGATTAGCATGATCCCCTGTGCCCCACCACACACCGTTCCATGGGTGGCAAAGGTCTCACCAAGATTTCTGCACGTCTGGAGGAAGTTTAGTTCCTACAATTAATTCTAGCTCTGGTCTTTGGATTCCACACATACTGTCTCTGTTCTGTACCGCAGTGTCACAAGTGTGGAAAGAGTGTGTGGGTGGGGAGTGGGAGAAGGGTGAGCATGTGGGAGGGTTGGTCTGTCAGTTTCACTTTTCACTTAACACGGTGCCTGGCACCATTTCCTGGCTCCCCTGCTTCCATTCTCCCAGCTGGCTTCTTCACAGGGGTGTTCCACCCAGCAAGTTACGATTCTTATCTCATGCAGGGCAGTTACCTTGTTCTTTGTTATCTGGGCTCTTGCCACCACTATTCAGGCTCACATGTACTCCTAGGGCCCTTTTGAAGTATTTACCTAAATAAAGTTTCCCTCTCTAAGAGGAATGTTGAATCCTATTTAATAATTATTAAGATATTATTAAAACAGAAATTAAGGTAATGCATTTCCTATTAAAACTTATACCACGGTGCAGTTACATGCCATTGGACATAGCCTAGTTGAAAGAAATATTAAAAGCAAAAACAAATTGATATCTGTTCTGATTCCCTTTTTAAAAGGATTGGGTTTTTTTTGGACTTTTTTTTCTTGCTCTCTCACTCTGTTTCTCTCCTTCTTTCTTTCCTTCCTTCCTTTCTTTTTTCCCTTCCTTCTCTCCTTCCCTCTCTCTCTCTTTTCCCTGTTCTTTTCCCTTTCCCTTTCTTTTATTTTTCTCTTCTCTTCTTTCCTTTCTTTTATTTTCTCTTCTCTCTTTCCTTTTCTTTTCCTTAAAATTTGCTTTCTACCATTAGAGAACCCAGAGAATCACAGAGGCAATTCACTGCCTCTTTATTCTGTGCCTCACCATGGTGAAAAAATTGAATGGGGGATAGGTGTGGCAATAGTTGGTAACATTCTAGTCCATCAGGATTTCATTTGTTGTTCTATAGTGATATAAATATATCCGTGACTTCTTGATGCCCTTGGACTCTGGGATTTGAGTCCTAGAAGAGTATCTGAAGATTCTTAGAATCATTTAGAAACTGATGTTTGACTTTGGGACTCATAATTAAGCACAGAGATGAAAAGCTATTGATTTAGAGGGTGCTTTGGCCTTTTTAAGATGTGTATGCAGCCTGTATTTTATTTTTAAATTTTATTTTATTTCTGTTTGATACGGGAACATTTTATTTCCCCCCAGTGCTTCTGGTAAACAAACGTGGTGTTTAGTCTAAGAAATCACACACATTGAATGTATTAAAGAACTGTTGTCCTTGAGAGGGTGTTACTATGAATCAGGGGATAAGAGTGACTTCATAGAGCTATAGGCAGCATCTCTAGTTACATTTTGACTCTTATGCTCTGTCAGCCTCTAACCCTAAACAAAAGTCAGTATCTTCCAGGACGATTTTAACCAGTTTGACTTACCTGAATTTGGCTTGATTTATTTTTATTCAAAGTCAGTGACAAAGAATCAAGACTGTGCAGAAAACTGAATTTTACTAGTGGAAAAACAGAAGAAGAAGTTTTAGAAGGAGAAACCTGAGTGCAAACACAAAAAACAAGGATGTCAGGATGTCTTTCTGAACATCTTTTAGCAAAGCTTTTGGTGCTAAAGTGTCCCTTAGGGATGCCTTGTTCTCTATCAGGATGAACTCAGCCCTGCATGAGGCAAAATGTAGACACAACCATCCTTGTCCCAGGAGATCCTTTATAATCCAAAGAAGACCCTCAGCCCTCTTCTTCAAAGTTCAGCCATGTCCCTTCCTGTAGAAATTCTCTCCTTGTTCTAAGACACACACAGACAGTGTTCATCCAAGACAGCTTTTAAAACTTTTAAAACTCTGCTGTCTCTCCCCCCCGGAACAAATACCTGAACTCAGATTTCTATTTTCTGAATAAGAATAGCCACTTGTTGGGCTGGACTTGAAGCAGTGATCCTCAGGTAGCTTTCTGGACACTCTGACAGTGTGTCAGTGCTGGCCGCACTATCCAGGTCTCACTGGTAGGTATTTGACCTACTGTTTCTATATCTGGACTGACTAACCAAGTCTTCATAACTCAGCCATTGAGGCTTAAACTGTCTTAGATACCTTAGGGTTTTCCTGCATTGGCCACAATGTACTAGTGAAGCAGTCTTTGATGGTGAGTAGATAGAACGGGGTTTCTAAAGCTGCTTTTCTGGGTTTTTTTTTTTATTACCTATTTTGACTCAGTTACCATGACTGTTTATTAACGAAACTGATTTCTTAGCTCCAATCTTAACAAGCAAACCACCACCAGCCAAAAAAAAAAAAAAAAAAACCCAGAAAACCTTAAAAAGAGACAAAAAGAAAATCTTTAGGACATAACTCAGCTTTCTAAATATGTAAATCGAAACATTATCTGTAAGCATAGACTCTTAGAGACAAAGGAAGCCTTAGGTATCACAGAGGCTGATACCTTTATAAGTGAGAAACTGGAGCCAAGTAGGGTTGGTTGACTGTTCTATGGTTAGAAACTTCGTTATTTATAAAGACTGACTGGAATATAGATTTTGGTTTTTAGTGCTCTTACAACTTTAGCATATTCCTTTCTCCTGATTATCAAATAAAGGTTTTGTCTAGGCTATGAGTTGATTTTAAAAGTCTTTGAAAATGTAAAGATCATGAATAGTAGTGTGTGTTTGTTTGCTTGTTTTGTTTTTTATTTTGGTATTTCCTGTTAAAGGAGCTGGTCTACATGCTGTGCAGCAGATTCCAAGAGGCAGTCTCTGAGCTAGTGTAAGACCTAGTGGTCTACCTAGAAATAGCCCAGTAGATAGAGGTCATAAGAGGTAGATGGGCTACACATAGCACTAGAATATAACAGAGGCACAAGGTTTCACTTTTTAATTGTGATTTACTTCTGGACATATCTGTAGAGCAAGAGATAGATGGAGGCTAGGTGTTATGAAAGTGATGAAGAGTATACACGTAGGGGAGAGAAGAACCAAATTATGCAGAATGGGTAGCCCAACCCATCATAATGGGTCCTAGGATATTTTCCTCAATATCCCATTACTAAATAGTCAGTCAAAATAAAGAGTCTCTGGAAGACTCTATAGACTATACTTCCTGGGAACAAGGAGATAGACTTGATATGGAATATTAGAAACTAGACTTATTTTATTTTCTTAGTTTAAATTTTTGTTTGTTTTGGCAAGTGAATAGACCTATGTAATTACTATTACAATCAAAATGCAAAGCATTTGTATTAACTCATAAAAGTTCCTTCATATCCGGTTGCAGTCAGTTCCTTCTTTCCTTTATACTCTGCTCAAAGGCCACACTGCTCTGATTTCTATCATCATAGCTTAGATTTACCTATTCTTTTTAATTTATTCCCCAAATGGATACTTTTTAAAATAGAAATATAGTTGATTTACAATGTTGTGTTAATTTCTGCTGTACAGCAAAGTGACTCAGTCATGCATATATATTCTTTTTCATATTCTTTTCCATTTTGGTTTATCACAGAATATTAAATATAGTTCCCTGTGCTATACAGTAGGACCTAGTTGTTTATCCATTCTATAGATAATAGTTTACATCTGCTAATCCCACATTCCCAGTCCTTCCCTTCTCCACCCTCCTCCCCCTTGGCAACCACAAGTCTGTTCTCTATGAGTCTGTTTCTGTTTTATAAAAGTTCATTTGTGTCATATTTTAGATTCCACATATGTTATGTCATATGGTATTTGTCTTTCTCTTTCTGACTTACCTCAGTTAATATGATAATCTCTAGGTCCATGCATGTTGCTGCACATAGCATTATTTCATTCTTTTTGATGGCTGAGTAATATTCCATTGTGTGTGTGTGTGTGTGTGTGTGTGTGTGTGTGTGTACACACACACACACTACATTGTATTTATCCATTCATCTGTCTATGGACATTTAGGTTGTTTCCATGTTTTGGCTATTGTAAATAGTGCTGCTATGAACATAGGGGTGCATATGTCTTTTTGAATTGTAGTTTTGTTTGGATATATGCCCAGGAGTGGGATTGCTGAATCATATGACAACTCTATTTTTAGTTTTTTGAAGAACCTCCATACTGTTTACCATAGTAACTACACCAACTTACATTCCCACCAACAGTGTGGGAGGGTTCCCTTTTCTCCATACCCTCTCCAGCATTTGTTTTTTTATAGACTTTCTAATGATGACCATTCTGACCTGTGTGAGATAGGTAGTTTTGATTCACATTTCTCTAATAATTAGCAATGTTGAACATCCTTTCATGTGCCTGTTAGGCATCGGTATGTCTTCTTTGAAGAAATGTCTATTTAGCTCTCTGCCCATTTTTTGATTGGGTTGTTTGTTTTTTTGTTGTTGAGTTGCATGAGCTGTTTGTATATTTTGGAAATTCATCCCTTGTGAGTCGCATTGTCTGCAATATTTTCTTCCATTCCATAGGTTGTCTTTTCATTTTGTTTATGGTTTCCTTTGTTATGCAAAAGCTTGTAAGTTTGATTAGGACCAATCTGTTTATTTTTGCATAGATTTACCTATTCTTGAATGCAATATGAATGGAATCATACAGCAATCACTCTTTTGAATATGGTTTATTTAGCTCAATGTAATGTTTCTGAGATTCACTCATATTGTTGAGTCTATCTGTTTGAGGAACTTAGGCTTTATAATTTAAATAATTAAACTGCCATAAAAACATGCTTTATGATGCTACTGTCAGGTATAAAACATAAAATATGCAAATCAATGATCACATCATGGGTGAAACTACCGGTCCTTCTAAGCTTTTTAGAATAATTGATGTTTTAAAAGCCTATTTCATTTCTTCCATCCAACATCCAATATATCATCTTCAAAAAATATAAAATTGGAAACATTATCTGGACAAGTAATACCTCAATAGAATAGAATGTAAGTGTCTTGAAGGCAGGAATTTTTGCTTGTTTACATCCTTGAGGTATCTCAAGGTCCTACAACAGGGCCTGGCACAACAGTAGTTACCCAGTGGATATTTGTTGAATAAAAAACATCAAGAAAAGGGATTTTCTGTCATTGATCTTTTTCATTTTCAGATTCTCAGTCCTGGGGATGCTACCATTAACCCCTATATTGCTGTGAATATCTTGATTGTTGTGGGTGCTATCATCATGATTATGGGTTTCCTGGGATGCTTTGGTGCCATGAAAGAAAACCAGTTCATGCTTGTTTTGGTGAGTTTTCCCCAACAAATCCCAATACCCAACGGTCAGACTTTAAGGATTATCTCCCATCCCCATTGTCTGTCGAAAGGACTTGCCAAGATTGATGAAACTCTCCCACTTTTGTTTAGAGGGTTTGGTTGTGGAAGCTCATATATTTATCTTAGATTAGAGGATACTGTGAGACAAGACAAACTTTAGTTATTCATTCAGTCATTCATTCAATTACTAAGTACCTGCTATGTGCTAGATACTGTGCTAAAAGATACATAGATATAAAAACAACTAGAAGCCATTAGGGAAGACTGACAAGTAAACAATTAGCAACAGTGAAGTTGGCCCAAGAAGAGAAGGGCAAGGATAGAGAAGGGAGCTTTCAAGCCAGAAGCAGAAGTGAATAAGGTGTTTGTATGGGTGAATGTGTGATGAGCTTTCCAGGGAGAGGACCTGGCAGTACAATGCTAGCATGTTTGGGGAACTGCAATGCCTTGGGTATGGCTAGAGAGTACAAGGGCTATTTTCAGTAAATAATGGAAGATGGGTCTGGGTGTGGGCTACATTCAAATCACAGTCCATGCTAAGAAAATTGTAAGGGTGTGATATAATCAAATTTGTCCCTTAGAAAGCTTCAAGGATAGACTGGGTTGGGATAACCCACAGATATTCACTTTTAACACATATAAAGTAGAAAATAATAAATGGGTATAGAAAAAATATTAGAAAAATTCATCAAGTATTTACTAGATAGAAATCTGACATGAGTTTATCAGAGCTCATCTAAACTTGTTTCTCTGATAAAAGTAGTATTGTGTTAGTCCCTGAACAAATAATTTTTAACTGATGGTTGATTATGAGGGAAGGTAAAGATAGAGTTTTAATGGGACTCTAATAGCATCCCTGGTGGTTGCTTTTTAATTAATAAGACCTCTTTTGCAATTTGGGGAATTTAATTACTTGAGGAGCTTGTTTTAACAAAAAAATCTAATTTGTGGGATCCTCCAAAAGTAGGATTCAGTAGATCTGAGGCAGATTTCAGGACTCTATATTTATAACAAGACCCCAGGTGATTCTAATAGTGATAGAGACATTGTTTTGTATTCAGTTCTGAAGTTTGTCTTGAAGTTTGAGTTTGTGTTTGATGAAGGACGAGAAATATCATATTCAAATAACTTCATCTGAGTTTTCAAACTTCCCTCCATTCAACATCATACTGATGCATACAGTCCTATCAATCGATTTTAGTTTTAACCATTTTCCTTAGTCAGTCTTTGGAGAAAATGTTTCTGAGTAGTAATGACCCCAACTTTGATTCTTGAGGCAAAGGATGGAGTAAATGAAGAGCATGGTTAATACTCCAACTGTAATATGATCCCAACTGCAGAAAGAAGCATGGTGCCCAAATGTCCCTAGATGTTACTGAATGTACTGGGTGTAATATATATTCCTTTTCTTTTCTTTCAGTTTTTTGTAGGATTGATTCTGATCCTACTTCTGCAAGTGGTGGCAGGTATCCTAGGAGCTACTAACAAATCTAAGGTGTGTACACGTATGATACTTAATAATCTTGGAAAAGTCTGAAAAATTGACATGCTACCTTCTGGCATGAATAATTTAACAATACTTTTCAATTTTCAGACTGAACGTGCTCTGAATGAGACTCTCCAGACTAATGTACATCTTTTGAGTGCAACAAATGAAAATGGGAAACTATTCCAGAAAGCCTTTTCTGAAATTCAAGAAGAGGTAATTAGAATTTGTAAGTTATCTGGAGAGTTGGACATAGTTCTCTGTTTACTTAATTTTTAACAGGTGTATTCTTTAAAGATTGAAAACTGTCTCTCCCTTCTGCAGATTTTGACTGATTATTCTGTCACTATGCCTTAAGAAAAATCCAGGAATATTTCTAATTTTTTTTCCACCTTCTCACAAAGTTCTGAGGCAGCTTAGGACAGAGATTAAGAAGATATATTTATGAAAGATTAAGCCTCGATTGAGCCAGATCAATAAGGGTTTTAATATTTACCATTTAGAAGGATAGTGTGTTTGGGATGCTTGGAGTTTCTCTCTCTCTCCTTCTCTGCCTCCATGCCCACCCTTCTCTCATAAAATTAATTATAGCTATCATTTATTGCTACTTAGTATGTACCAGATTTACATTCAGTAACTCATTTAATTCTCACAACAACTCTATGAGATGGATAATATCGTTATCCTCATTATCTTTATTAGACAGATGAGGGGATTACGACTTCGAGAGGTCTGCCAGCTAACAAGTGATGGGGTTGGAATTTGAATACAGATCTGTCTGACTCACTACTTTTAATCAGTACAGTAGCTCTTCCCGTATATATGTATGTATGTATTTACTTTGGTTACTTCACTGTCTTCAGGGTAAAGTCAAAATTTGGGCAGATATTGAAGGTATTCTACTATCTGGATCCTACCTAATGTTTTAACTTTACTAAGTACTAATCCATGAAGAAAGCACTCTAGTCCATCCAGTTTTGTTTTCTCAGGATCTCTTAAACAAATCTGCCTTCCTGCCTTTGCATCATTCCTCATCCTTGGAATGTACTTACTACTTTTCTTTCTTTACAAATACTACATGTGCTTTGAGGTTTGACTAAAGTATTGCTCTGTGAAACTGCTCCCAACCACACCTTCTTTACTCAGAATTTCCATCATATTGACTACATGTAGCATTTATTTCACATATTTCATAGAAATCCTCCTAATCTTAGAGGGGAGTTAGATTTTACAGGATATTTAACCTGACTTTTCATTAATTGAAGTATTTTATGTTTATGTTCATACACCCTCTAATTAAATATTGAAGAGCTGAAAGTTTGCCCATTTTTGCCCATTCCATCCCATTCACTTTACATCTAAGTCTGATGATTAATGTGTTCTTTCTTAATTTGAAACAAAATCTTTCTCCCTAGAATTTATATCATTTAGTCTTAGTTCTTCCTTCTGGAATTTCAGAAGAAAAAGAAAATCTACTTCTACATATTACAATTTTTTCTTTGAAAATGGCTTCTTGTATGACTTCTAAAAGCTTTGATTTTGAACTTGTTTCTTGAACTATTTATCAGATGACATTTTTCCCAGAGCATTCCCCAGTTCCTATTTGGATAGACCCCAGCTTGTAAAAATTCTGCTTAAAGCATCATTTCCAGGAGCTGAAACCTGATATGAGTTAGTCTCTGTTTAACTTCCTCTGTGTTGTGTTTTTCCTAGCTCCCCCAGAGCTGTAGTCCTTGATCCTCTCTCCTCCAGGATTATTCCCACTTTAGAGTCCAGATTAATCCAGGTTTAAAAGCAGGAAGAATTTAGGCAACTCAGTTTCTGCACTGGGTGGGACCAAGCATCCTTGATCTTCCCTGCTTGCTGATCTAGGACAAAATGTACTACAGGTAACCACTGGGTCTCTGGGTTGGGTCCTGCATCACACTTGTTGCACATTGTCCCTGGTATCCAAGGTCTTAGTGCCAACCATAGGGTTTTAAATGTTCTGTTTGATGTAGCACAATTCTGAATTACTTCTGCTCTTGTACACAAATTCTGTGCGTGAAGCTCCTTGGGTTCCCAGGACTATGGTTCTCTTTTATTGTCTATTATGTTTTTGTTTGTTTGTTTGTTTTTTTAAATGTATATCCACAGGGATTTTCTTTCTTTTTTTTAGTAATGCCTCTTTGGAAAAAGAATCCTACCCCAAACTCTGGCTGGGTGACCTGGGGCCCCATCACACATAGACAATTTGTAGATACTAAGTGGCTTTCTTTTTGGTTTTCAGGGAATTCCCACAGATATTCTCTGCTAACATACTAGTGGAATGTGCCTCTCTTGAATTCTTAGTGATGACTACTTGTCTAGAGATTGTTGTATCATTCACTGAACAGTGCCTTGTTCACCCAACTGCTATCACACTTTCAATGCATCCTGACCAACCTCTTTCCCAACTGCTCCCACATCTGATCTGGTGACTAGATATTATACCAAGTTTAGCCTTTCTACCTCCTTCTCTGTCTTCTGTGTGTCTCTATACCTGCCTAAGGAATACGGTATTCCAAAAATGGATTGATCTGTGAGTGTATATAGTGGGACATATTCTTTTTGATCTGGAGTGTCTGTATCAATATCATTCAAGATTATTTAATCAGAAAGAGTGAGCAATTAATTATGTCTACCATGGAAACAAGAAAGGAGGTTGTTTCAAGATTACTCTCTTTGCTAATACTGATTGACCTTGAGACCATCAGAAATCTCCAGCTCTTTGTCATGTGAATGTCTAATGAGTCATACATTTGTACAAGTAAATCTTTGAGCTAAAGCACAAGACTTTATATGCCACAGTTGAACCTGTTAGTTTAAGTCCATTGTTTCAACTATTTTTGGAACTCCATTTTGTTCTCCAATGTATTAATCATCACTCCCAGCTCTATATCAACTATAGAGTTGAAAAGATACTTTCTATAATGTTATCGAAAGTACTGATATCAATGTTGAACAGATCATGTTCATGTGAGAGCACAAAGGAAACAACAACAATAAACACAAAACAAAAACAATGATGACAGTTAACACGTGTTGAGTACTTTCTACAAGCCAGGCATTGGGCTAAACACTTCATATCTTCACATGGGTATTCTATTTTTATCTTTCCAACAACTCTATGAATTAGATACTATCATTAGCGACTATTATTATCTGTATTTTACAGATGAAGAAACTGTGGCACAGAGAGGTTTAAGTAACATGGGTAACGTGGTCACCAGCCAGTAAGTGAAAGTCCTTTCAATAGCCTACCATTGCAATGCATTTGAGTCTTAGAAAAACATCCAATCTTGGTTCTATTTTCTTCAGTTTTTTTCTACATTTCTGCATGAGAAGTTTTCTCTCTAATTAAAGCAAATAGGGCAAGATGAGACAATGACCTCTCTCTGTCATCTAATAATGTTATGTGCCATTACTCTGAGTCATTGGGCTTATCCCTTTCTTGTTTTACTTCCCCAAACATGACCACAACTTTCCTTAGTGTTTCCCCATGTTTTGGTTTATTTTGAGCCTTAACCTTCCCGACATTATTCTAAGAGTTTCATTCATCATTTTCACCCCTTAGCTGTTTTACAGATGTCCGTGTAAAAGTCAGCCTCATGGAAGACCCACTAAGCATCTTCTTTGGCCTTTGAGATGCCTCTCATTCTTTTCCCCCTCTCCTCCAAAAGTGATCAAAGGTCATGAGATAGAAATTTTACTTTTTAAACTTCTCATCTTTTTTGAGTAAAAGTTCTTTAAAGAGACCTTGATTCTTCCATGAACTCTCTGGAAGCTTCTTTTCTAAGACCTAAGAAGCATAAATCTGATTCTGCCCCTCTCTTTTTTCATTAAAAACTAGAAGGTGAGTTTTTTATATTCTCTCCAAGTTCTTCAGACTTTTGCATCTGAAACTCTATTTTTTCCTTCATTAATATGAAGGCCAAAATGGAAGATTCCTTCATTTTTGTTTCTTCATTCAGGGAGTTAGGTGAGGTGACTTATACGATATTCTAGTATAAGCAACATCTTAATAGTGGTTTCAGAAGAATGTGATTCTATGTATTGACAATGTTTTTGTCTCCTCTCGTGACTGTTTTTCATATCTACTTTTCATCAAACAGTTAAAATGTTGTGGTTTGATCAATGGAGCTTCTGATTGGGGAAATAATTTTCAATACTATTACAAGTCATGTGAATGTCCAAGTGCATCAGATTCTTCTTGTACAAAGTATGATGGAAAAACTATTTACAAACAGGTGAGAACAAATCAAATTTGGCACAGTAAGTGCTTCTGTTGTTTTTTTTTCCACAATGAAAGTCTCTACGAAATATTAAATTGCAGCAATTACAATGGGAATCATATAAAAGTCCCAGGAATTCCCCAAATAAAAAAGAAATCCTTATTTAAAGATAAAAGTAGATATAAAAAATGAAAGTATTTTATTTCTTCTATGAGTCTGGCATCATTTAAATTCAACTTTGGTAGATCAAAGAAACATTCTACTGCAAGGGGAGGCAAAGTACAAGCTAACAGATAAAAGTTCATTTTGTCCTCTGTTTGGTGACTTTAATCATTATTCTCCTCTATTTTTTCTATTTTAACATAGGTCTTAGAAATCGATATTTTCACTTTAATTTTCAAAGTAAAGCTTTCTTTTTCTAATCAAAGTTTCTCTTTCTCAAGTAGTTGTATTGGGTATAAAGAAATAACTTGGGCTTTTAGAGGTTTCCGCTCTGGTTGTTAGGTGTACCTACCAATTTGCCTAATTATTGCTCCAATTGAGAAGTTGCCTCATGCCTTTAAAGTCAATTGAAAAACTTGAGGGATTTCCCTGGTGGTCCAGTGGTTACAACTCAGTGCTTCCACTGCAGGGCGCACATCCCTGGTCTGGAAACTAAGATCCTGCTTGCCACTTGGTGTGGCAAAAAAAAAGAAAAACTTAGGTTTGTCTTTCATGTGTTGTAGATGACATATTTATGTCACTTGCGAATGTTAATATGTGGATGTTGTATTTCTTATTATTGCTTAATTCATCAAATATTTATTGACCACTTCCTATGTACTGGCCTTTTACCAGCTGCTGGAGATCCATTCCTAAATAGGGCATAATGTCTGCACTCACAGAGTGAATGCTCTAATAGGGAAGAGAGAAAGATGATTAAGCAACTTCAATCCAATGAACTATTGGTATTTCTTGGATAGGACCAGGCACAAGATATGATGGGATCCCATTTAACTCAGTCTTTGGGGTTCAAGATACAGCTTCCTGCAGGACATGATATGTCTCTTACCATAAGGCTTTACATAATTTGTTCCTTCTGCCTGGAAGGAAAGTGTACAGAAATGACAGTTGATATTAATGTTTCATTTATTTGCTGTTATTCTTCACTGCTTACTAGGTGTTAGACAGACCCTTGCTGGAATCAGACATGCTTGTGGACCCTCTAGGAGATTATAGTCTAGATGAGAGAGAGATATATGAAAGCTATTATAGTTCAGTGAGTTAATTTCTGTAAACCCTAAAGAGTATTTTCAATCTAGCATTGGTTTAGTAATGGCTACTGAGGCTAATTATATATTAGGAAATAGAAAGTATCTCAGGGGAAACGTCTCACCTGTTGACTATCACATCCCTTTTACTAATTTTATCAAAATAAAGGAGACTGTTCTGAAGGGAAATTGCTGTTACTAGTATTTAAAGTAACACATGAGGGAGAAGTTATCTACCAGATTACAGAGCTACCATGTCTTTTCATCATCAAAGTAATATCACTAAAATTTTTCATTATTAATTTTTATATTCCTCCCTACTCTCCTCCTCTCTATGTAATTTTAGTGACACAATATCCGCAAGGAGGAGGGGAAATAACTATGGTGTAAACAAATGTAGTTTCCACTTAGGATAATGAGGAAATTAGTAAATTAAATTGTAGATTGCTATCTGTGTCCTGTTAAAAATTCAACTCAAAGATGTGTTTCCTCAGGATAGATTTTGAAATGCCCTAGCATTATCCTGAAAAATAATAGATATTCCCTCCAAATTCACACACAATTCAGCTGAAGATAGACTTATAGCTGCACCAGTTTCCCAAAAGGAAGATCATAAATTCATGAAAGACTTCCATCTGCCTTGTGTCACTTGCAAGAAGTCTGGAAAAATAAGAAATCTGGAATGGCCATAATTCACATTTCTTTTTTCCCCTCCCTTTTGCCAAGATAACCTGGTTATCTAGAGGGGGAGGAGGGAGAAAACCCCTAAAATATAATGAATGTGACTCAGTAGATACCATTAATCTCATAGTTAATCTTAGATGATGTAATAATTTCCTCTAATGTTTACCACTTTGGATCAGATGAGAATGGAGAAACCCATTACATTCAGGAATGAAGGGGAAGAGACTGTCTTAACCTCACAGATAACTTTTATTTTATTTAACAAATAGAAATATTTTGTTAGCCCTTTGCACATATAAGACCATCATAGGGATGATATATTTTCTGGCAATACAGACAATAACACTATTACATTGTATATTATTTTTCCATTTTAAAAATTATTCATATAATTTACAATTGTTGAAATATTTAGGTCTGGTCTAAAATATGTTAAGCTTGAAATTTCATGCTGGTTTGAATAAATGTTTAAAAATGTGGCAGAGAGACAAATTTCTAAATTCTCTTTTTTGTCTAAAGTAAGAGCATAGCAGTGGACATAATGATTTTTTTTTCCTTTTTAAGGTAAAAATAACCCTGACACACATTAAGGGATTTTTGAAAAAAACTTTGTTTTAAAAATGAAAATGTAGGGACTTCCCTGGTGGCTCAGTGGTTAAGAATCCACCTGCCAATGCAGGGAACACGGGTTCGATCCCTGGTCCAGGAAGATGCCACATGCCACGGAGCAACTAAGCCTGTGCGCCACAACTACTGAGCCTGCAGTCTAGGGTCCGTGAGCCACAACTACTGAGCCCGTGTGCCACAACTACTGAAGCCCACGTGCCTAGAGCCTGTGCTCTGCAACAAGAGAAGCCACTGCGATGAGAAGCCTGCGCACCACAACGAACAGTAGCCCCTGCTCGCTGCAACTAGAGAAAGCCGGCGAACAGCAACAAAGACCCAACATGCCAAAAAATAAATTAAAATTTTTTTTTAAATCATTAAAAAAAAAAGAAAATCTACGCTATAATTAGCTGAAAGCTCAACCAGGGAACTCTCTGCTGCAGGTTACAAACCTAAAAAATACACAGTCAAGGTGATAACAGCTCTAAAATGAACAATCAGAAGTTAGGATAAAATGAGTATTTATAACTAAATAGCCCTAGATTCAGTAATTAGGTAGTTGAAGCAAAACTTTGTTCCTCAAATGCTTCCTAATGTATGAACAAACCACAACAGTTATAACCTTTCGGAGCGGGGGGAAGGAGCTTGGAGTGGTGGGAATAATCCAATTCCTTTCTGTTGAGTATGTTCCTTGATAGCAATGTAAAAAGTTAACCCAATAAATAAAAATTTGTACTGTACTAAAATAAGGTCAAAATTTGACTAAAAGTAATTTTTTAATGTTTTTAACAGTCATGCTTTTCTTTGATAAGAGGCTTATTTTCAAGACATCTTTCCATAGTTATTGGACTAGCGTTCGGACTGGCAGCTGTTGAGGTATAGTATTACGTTGCATTATTAATTCTTTGTTTATTCCCTTGTTTGCTCATTAATTTTTCTAACAAATATTTATGAAGAGCCAAATAAAAACCAGGTGCTTCAGAAAAGCACTGGGTACCAAGTGCCCAAGGCCCAGCATCTGCCTCTACTGGCCTTGGGTCTGGGGAGGGGATTGCAGTCTTAGGAAATTGGCAGGGCATAAGCTATTATTTCTGAATGATCTCTCTCCTGGGGGAAGAAGTTGAATTAATTTCCACACAGTTCTTAGTCCCAGAAATCCTTTTCCCATTGAAAACTAGCACAAGGGTTAATGTTTCCTGAAGTTAGAAGAAGCACCAAACAAAATGAAAACACAAGCTTTACAAGTTTTTATCCCTCTTTCTGATTTTGAAACAGAAAATAAAAACTGAGCTCAAGAGTGTGGAGAACTGTTTTCCTGTTATTCTAGTCTAGAGAAATCTAATAAGTTCTAAAAACTAGACAGTTGACTTTTATTTTCTCACTGTAAGGACTATGGACTCACTTGGAGACGTTTTTAGGGACGCTCTGCTTGAGGTTTCTGCATTTACTCTCATCAATTTGATTATTGACTTTGAAAAAAAAATCCTATATAGGATTTTTATCTTGCTAGACTCTTCTGGCATGGTGTTTTCAGAACCTGAAGGATTTTTTTTTTAACGTGGCCTGAAATTCTTTGCAAAAAGATGAAATAAAACTGTTTCAGGGTAGTGTTTTTGTAATCATCCCAGATCTTGCTAATTTAGATATCAAGGGAGTCAAATTCACTCACCAGTCCACGTCAGGGCATTGGCAAGAATCCTAACGATGTGAGGTGTCTCCCTAGTTAACGCCTCTGCGGGCTGGTTTGCTTAGCTAAGTGACTTCTACTTCACCCTCATGAAATATTGTACAATGTTCTCCTTGGGTTTTCTGGTAGCTTTTACCTCTTGTGCAACATCACTGTCAGAGAGTAATTTTAGCTGAAATGGAAGCAATTTAGTGTCCTAAGTGGTCATTTAGGTTCCCGGTAGAATTTCTCAGCCAACCACAAGAGAAAGGGCTGTAACTTTGGGCAGCAAATTGGGCTATTAGAGCATGACCTCCTTGTAGCCCAGACGAATATGTCCAAATATGAAGCATCTTCTGTTGGTAGATGTGGCTGTCTTCCTCTATGTCCGATATATGACCAAAGTCAAATGGTGCTGTGCATGAGGTCTGTTTCTCTCAATTCTACCCACTGTAAAATGTCCTTTGTTTCTCTGCTTTGTATTTTGGGTTTATGCTAATTTAGAAATATGAGTTAAGGGCTGTGGATGTAAGTGAGCAATCACACATATGTACTCACACATCCATAAACTAAAACACACACGTGTTGGTAAAGTAGACTTTAAACGAGCCAGCTTTAAATGAGGTTTTCAGGGCTTCCCTGGTGGCACAGTGTTTAAGAATCTGTCTGCCAATGCAGAGGACATGGGTTCGAGCCCTGGTCTGGGAAGATCCCACATGCCACGGAGCAACTAAGCCTGTGCGCCACAACTACTGAGCCTGCACTCTAGAGCCTGTGAGCCACAATTACTGAGCCTATGTGCCATAACTGATGAAACCCTTGCGTCTAGAGTCCATGCTCTGCAACAAGAGAAGCCACTGCAATGAGAAGCCCACACACCGCAACCAAGAGTAGCCCCTGCTCATCACAACTAGAAAAAGCCCACGTGCAGCAACAATGACCCAACACAGCCAAAAATAAAATAAATTTATTTTAAAAAATAATTGAGGTATTCGATGTAAGTGTCAACATAAGTGTCACATTCCATCTTAGACTCAAATTCAGACAATTGACTTTGGCCACAACCCACAGATGCTTTTAAGAAGCTTCTCAAAAGCAAAGCCGGGGAAAAAAGGACATAATCAGCTGGGAAGATTGATGTCTCTCATATCATAGCCAATGACATTGCCAAGAATCTAAAGACATCTGATGGAAAATAAGATTACAAGAGGAATAGCATTTCAGTATTTTATGAAATTGTATACTCCATGTGTTTGTTATATATTTAGATATTCTATTGGTTGTTCTAAAGATATATATATATATGAAAATACCTTACTGAAAACCTTTCAGTGAGGAATTTTTAGATATAGAATTTACATGGTAATATCACAAAATATAACCATTTCAAGTTATGCCAGTTAAGTGTGATTTCTAGACTTTATGTACATATGATAAATAGCTGGTTCAAAGAACTGTCTGAAATTTTTTTTTCGTTCACTCTCTCAATAGAAAATCTGCCCTCCCTCTAGGATTTGAAGAGAAGGAAAAATCATTTTGTATTCCCTCTCATTTTTACTTAAAAAATAGCTTTGAAAATAGTCTTTTGATAGCGATTCTATAAAAATGTATCCAAAAAATGTCCGTCAGTCTGTCTTATAGTCTTAATACTCGTTGCCTAACACTTAGGCCCGTCTACATTCTCTGTTCCCCAACTTCAAATTCAAGAAAAATACTTCTAATAAATATTTTTAAGAAGTAAACAGAAGCAAATATCTCCCTGCAGAAAATACATTTAAACTATCTCCATAGAAAAATATCATATGAAAAAAACCACCCTCTGACATTTACACCTTTGACGTTAGTCTGTTTAGGCATAGGCTCTGATGGAATGGCCAATAGTTATTGTCAAGGCTCTGTTAAAAACATATACCTGAGGGATTCTTCTCAGGTAGGATGCTAGAAATCTATGCAAAATGCTTTATTTTGTAAGAAAATGTTATCTATAGACACTGGAATTCTCATTATTCTGCATTAACCAGACTATCACATCTCTCCTTATTTAACTACAGCAACTTACAAGCACAAAAAATGATCAGCACTTTCTCTCCTCACTTTAATTAAGAAAAAAAAAAAAGCCATTGACACTGATAGTCACTACTTTGTACAATAAAAGTTATCCTGACAGGAGGTCCCAGGAATGGACCCAGGAATGGTCCCAGAAATGGAACAGTTAAAAGAGAGAAAAACTAATTTTACATATTTTAGATGGCTTCAAAATATGGGGAGCACATGTACATTACTTAGCAAGTTTATCCTGAGCCTTAGCATACATTACTATAGGATGAATCTCTTTTAATTATTACCTATTTTTACGAACAATGATACATTTTCTTTTCAGAGGCAGTGAAATGCAAGAAAGTATGGTATTAACTGTCTAGTCTGCTGATGCAAGCTGGGCTTCCATTTCACGGATGTGACAGTGAAAGGTGATAGCTGCCTTATCCCACTGTTTTTCCCATTTTCATTATTGTTTCCTGATACTCATCTCCCAGACTTAAGGCTTGGGACCAAAGCAAAAGACTAAATTGTAACTTTTTCTCTGGTCATTCAAAAAGCATGACTTTTAGAACATTCTCAATGAAAGTCATTATTTTTGCAAAGAATTGGTGTCAATATTTTTTTAAAAGATTTTTTGATATGCACTATTTTTAAAGTCTTTATTGAATTTGTTACGATATTGCTTCTGTTTTCTTTTTGGTTTTTTGGCCACGAGGCATGTGGGATCTTAGCTCCTGACCAGGGATCGAGCCCGCACCTCCTGCATTGGAAGGTGAAGTCTTAACCACTGGATGGCCAGGGAAGTCCCTCAATACTTTTTTGTTTTTTGAAGGAAAAAATATTGGGCAGCAGTTCTCATTTGAAAGGCATTTCCGGGAAAGAGTTAGTAAGCAGGACATCTCCGTACAGTAGGAGCGCTAGAGATGACTCAGCATAAATGGCATCTCATCCTCTCCCTGACTCCCCTCAGAGGAGGCTGGTGGAGAGGAAGCTTTCTATCTGCAATACACACGGGTTCTGTCATTTCTACATCAAAGCCACAGCATGCCACTCACCGACTTCAGAGCCAATTAGGGCAAGTGCTGGGGTCCCTCATTCTTGGGAGAGCCACTTAATGAGATGGAAATTATGCCCCAGATTTTCAGCTGTACGTTTTCACTTCAAAGGAAATTCCTGAATGATGCCATTCCCCTTCAATTTAGAAGCTTTTTAAGAAAAAGTTTACTTTTTCTTTCATTCCTCTTGGCGATGCCTAAAAATATGGCAAGAGAAATTCTAGACTCCTTGATTTTTATGTGAATGATCTAAACCAGATGATTATAAGCTTTTCATAGAAGCAGTAGGCATCTTTAGACCCAGAGGCCTGAGTTCCCCAGAGTTCCATGGCCATGCCCTACAGAAGGGTGTGTGTATTCCAAAAGGGTGGGTTGCTTCAGTGACAGCTGCTATTGCACAATCAAATAGGGCCGGTTAGAGGCAAACTGCTAGCTTAAAACCCTGATTGAAAGACAAAAATACTGAGCGCTTTCTCAATGTTAGAGTCTCTAATTTCCCAGGAAGAGAGGTGACTTAGATAAATAACATTCGAATTGTCAGTAGCCAGAATCTTTTCATATATAATGTTCTTTTTATTTATAATATCTCTAGTGTTTTACTTGAAATTCCATGTTAATCCTCTTATTTTATTTTCTAGGTACTTGGTCTGATATTTTCTATTGTCCTGTACTGCCAGATCAGGAAGAAATAAGTCTGTGGATGTGTCAATTCATCATCGGTCAAACCCCTTTAAAATTTTGCTTCTGATTTGTAACTTTAAATATATGAGTGCTGTGTTAAGAGCAGCTGTCCTATTAGAATGTGTCATTTAGCTAGATCACAGAGATCTTCCAGTCATATTGAACATATTCAGGGCCACAAGGAAATTAGATGAATGTGCATTTTTCCTCAAAATAAAAGTAACATTGTTTACATTGATGCTTTTTCCTGTCTGATCATTGTGTTCAGGTGGCACTGTGCTTAAAGCATTCATCTGGAGCCACCCAGTGGAATAATAATCTCTAAGTAACAGGACCGTGGTTAGTTAAGGCAGAACGTCTTGGCTTTTCAGAAGCAACACTCTGTCTTGCGTGATGTATCAACCATTGGTGGTAAAATCGAATTAAGCCTCATGCTGGAAGGTTGAGAGTGGCCCAGCTAAAACAGTCACCGTCTCATGTCTGTTTATGCCAGAGTCTACTAATGGTGTTTCTTTTTCTCTCTGTTGTGAGGACAAGAAGATCTGAATGCTACCTTTCCAGCCATTGAATCTCTGGTACGTCTCTGAATCTTCCTCTGGGAAATAGTTATAAGTGCTTTTCTCTTTGTAGCTCTCACAGGCATTTTTACATTTTACTTTATATCAAGGTATAATATACACACAATAAAGTGAACAAATCTTAAGTATTCACTACTGGATAGCAAGCACTGTCCAGATCAAGATATAGAGCATTTCTGGCACACCAGAACACCCCTTCATGTTACCCCCCGGGGCGGCTGGAGTTGGAGCTCACCGACTTGCCAGAGCAGACTGTATACATATATATCTCTTCCCAACTTCGTGCTCAGTGACATCAAGTTGGTAACTTGAAATCCACCACAAGTATTTACATCATAGAAATAGACAAATTCTATAAAATCAGGGCTTTTTTCAGAGTGCTGGTTGTGAAACATTTACCAGTACACCACTGCCCTTCTCAGCAAATACCTCCCCAAAGGTAACCATTCTTCTGATTTCTATGACCATAGATTTATTTTACTCCTTCTTGAACTTTCTATAAATAGAAAGTAAAGTCTGCCCTCTAGCTTCTTTTGCTCAACATGTTGTCTGTGAGATTCATCTGTATTGTTTTGTGTCACTTTAGTTTATCCTCACTGCTATGTAGTATCCCATGCTATATGAATATATCACCGTGTATTTATCCATCCTTTTGTTGATGGACATTGGGTTTGCTTCCAATTTGGTGCTATTGTGAGCAAAGCTGCTATACACATTCTTTTACGTCTTTTGGTACACATATGTACTCATTTCTAGGTAGACATGCAGGAGTGGAACTGCTTTGTATCCATATACTCTAATTAGATTTCATAGAGTCTGTAGAGAAATTTTATAAGTGGCTATCTTAATCTATACTCAAAGTAGAAAAGTATGATAGACTCAGCCACCTCTTCTGAGGAGGAACAGGAAGTAGTTGAAATAGATCAGAGGAACCAGGGAGGAGCAAGAACTTGGGGGAACCCTGGGCTAGGTTAGGCAACCCAATTCTCTGCTCCCCTATTCATGACAAATATAACTCTCCTTTTCTGAGCATGCCATCTTCCAGGAACTATACCAAAAACTCCTTGTATTATGTGTTTCTTCTCACCACATCCATATGCCATAGCTACTACTACTAGCCTCATTTTGTAGGTGAGGAAATAGAGGCTTAGAGGAGTTAGGTAATTTGCCCAGAGCCAAACCATAAGTAATTGGAAGAACTGGGATTCAAACCTTGACAGTTGCCTCTCACACCCTGTCTGTGGATCGTGCTCTATTTGGCTTTCCCAGAATATGTCTGTTAATAAGCGTGCCATGTTTTATTATGATTACCTGTTTATGTGTTTGGTTTTCAGATGAGGTACAGATGCAACTCCTTGAAGACATCAATTGTTTCTTATTTGTCTTTATGTCCCTAGTACCTATCCCAGAGCTTGGCACATAATAGGCACTCAATAAATGGTAGGTAAAAATAATATTTAGAATTATCGAGAGCTTACGATATGCCTAAAAATATTATAAGTACATCGCATAGAGTAACTCATTTAATCCAGAACAACCCTCTTAGGTTAGTACTATTATTAGACCCATTTAATAGAGGAGGCTACCAGGGTCTAATGAGATTAACTACCTTTTCTTGGGTCATGCAGCTGGTAAGTAGAGGAGTTGTGACTGAGTCAAGTGACTCAAAACTTGTGCTCCGTATGTTGTATCATTTTGCCCTACCTTACAGAGTTTTTGGAAGAAATGGATTAGGAAATGAATATGAACATGTCTTTTGCATAGTCAGGCTCATATTAAGATAGTTCGTGGTAAATATTTTATGGTATCAATGATGTAAAGAACTGTGTCAGTCAGGGTAGGCAGAGAAACAAAACCTCTCTAGCCATTACAAATAATGGAAATATAACCCAGGGAACTGCTGTTTTAGTTAGGTCAGGCTGCTGTAACAAAATATGACAGGCTGGTGGCTTAAACAACAGAAATGAATCTTCCCACAGTTCTGGAGGCTGGGAGTCCAAGATCAGGGTCCTGACAGATTCAGTTCCTGGTGAGAGCTCTCTTCCTAGTTCGCAGACAGCCACCTGCTTGCTTCGTTCTCACATGACAGGGAGAGAGAGTGAGCTCTCTAGTGTCTCATTTTAAAAGTACAGCAATCCTATCAGATCTGGGCTTCCCCCTTTGACCTCATTTAACCTTAATTACTTGCTTATTCCAAATACAGCCACACTGAGGGTTAGGGCCCAAACATATGAATTTGGGGTGCAGGGGGGACACAGTTTAGTTTGTAGCAACTGCTTGCACAGGTAGGTGATGGAAGAAGTAAGAAGTCAAACGCGATAGCAAGGTAAACCAGAGATTAGCAACAGTAGGAAGTTGCTACCACTTGTAGGCCTGGAGGGACAGAGAAAATGTTACCAGATCCCAGGATCTAAGGCCACCTGGTGGAAGACAGAACCATGGCAGGGACACAGAAGAAGGACTGTCTAGCAGGAATAGAAGCCATGAAGGTGACTCAGTGGCTACTGTCAGAACAGAGAAAGGGAGACGTGCTGTGGTTTCTTTCTTCTTCCCCTCTCCAGTCTTCTGACAGTGCCTTCCATTGCCTGACCTCACCTGGATGCCAGAAAGCCAGGGAGCCTGGGAAAGGCAGTTTCCTCTGATGCAAAGCAAAGCTGAGATGGGCAAGGATTGGACTAAGCAGATGGGGAAGACTGCCATAGCAATTGGAGATTTAGAGAGCAAGCACACTGGTGTTGAACTTTTTGATTAAAGGGTATGAAAATTGTGGAAAGTATAACTAAGATTTAAAATTTTCATGTGAAATTATATGAAGTTTCCTGGATTCTTTCTGCTTTGATGAATATTCAAAGCAATTTAGAGATAGAGAGGACTTTAGAGCAGTTGTTCTTACCTGGGGCCATTTGCCCCTCAGGGGATATTTGACAATGTCTGAAGGGTGGTCACAGCTGGGGTAGAGGGGAAGTGGTACTGGTATCTAGTGGGCAGAGCCAGGGATGCTGCTAAACATCCTACAGTACATCTCTTTATCTACCATGTCTAGTTTGTCACTCTGCCTTGTTGATACTTCTATTGTATCTTCTTTCTTCCTGTTCCCCTAGCCATGGCCCTGGTTCAGGTCATCATCACTTCTCTCTAAGATCATTGCAACAATCTCTTGATGAGTTTTTCTACTTTATACTGTCTTCAAATCCATTGCCCATTGTGCCAGAGGAATGCTATTTCTGAAATGCAGATGTTATCATGTTCTATTACTTGCTTACAAGTTTGGAATTGACTACAAGTCTCTTAGTAAGAACTAATCCCCTCTTCCCAGCTCATCTCCAGACACTGCTCCACTAGCACCTCATGAGCCTTCAACTTTCTTTTCTTCTGTTATATCTCTTCATATCTTTTCCATGCTGCTCCCTCTGCCAGGAATTACCTTGGTAATCATTTGGTTGGATCCCTTCAAGGTCTGGCTCAAATGTCAGTGAAGCTTTTCTGGATCCATCAGGACTGAATTAATTTTTTCCATTCATCTGCATTTTCCCATAGCACTTTATATTTAGATATCACTTATTCTAATGTATTTTGCCTAGTTTTTTTGTTGCCTCCATTTTATTATAAGCTTCTTGAGTATTCCTGAGCCCCTAAATTGAATTTGTTCCCCAGACCCTGGCAAGGTACCTAGAATATATTAGAGGCTCATTAATAATACCTGGTCCATTTGAAGAAAGTTATCCATTCTTAGTTTATAAAGATTTTTCATAGATTATCAATATTTTTATATATAGTAAAAATATTTAAGACATATGGTATTATATGTATATGTCAGGTAACGCTCTAAGGAATCCACATGTATGAACTCATTCAATTCTCACAACAATTCCATTATTAAAATTATTATCCTCATTTTATAGATAAGGAAACTGAGCCACAGGGAGGTTTAGTAAGTTGCCCAAAATTCATGGAGCCAGGATTCAAATTCAACTACCCTGACTCCACAGCTTGCCTTCTTAAAACACAACACTGTAGTATATCTCTTGGAAAAGAGCTGATTTGTTAAAGAAACAGTTTTAGATTCTTTCCAGAGTAGCTAAATTGCTGAGGGTAATACCTGAACATCAGAGTATGTTGACATATTGCCATAAACCCAAATTGAGTGGTCTCCTTTCCTTCAGCCTTATGCTTTGTGCACACCCCCATCATAACATGTATCACTCTGTATTTCAAGCCTTTGTTTCCATGCCTGCTGCTTTTGTCTTTTTGGGAACAATTGAGGCAAGAAATGTGTCTTTTTTAACTTTATGTACTACCCACACATAGTATGGTACCTTCTGACAGATGCTTATCCAACCAATGTCTATTAAATGAAAGAATAAGAAATAGTGCTTGCATTTTTAAAGACATTAAAATTGCCATATCCATAAATGAAAGTTGACAGGTCCTATGACTTACAACCAATTAAACTTGACTCCAAAAGATACGTGAAGATGAAAATATCCTGTCCTTTTTCCTGAGAAGAGTTTGTTTAGTACCACTTTGATCTCCTCTTTCCTTTACACTAGGTGGTGGTTAAGAGCTATAGAATCTGGAATCAGATTTGTTCAAGTTCCAATCATGGCTTCACTATCTAGTCATTGAGTGATCTTGGATATATTACTTACTTTCTCTGTACCTCATCTGAAAACCAAGGATGAAAAGAAATCTCTATAGGGCTGTTGTGAGATTAAATGAGGCAATCAATGCATGCAAAATATTTAGAACACATACTACAGTTAGTACATAATAAATGTTAGTAGCTGTAATATCACCATCATTATAAGAATAAGTAGACCTAGCATTAGCATTTCAATACTTATCAAGTTTTGGTTTTGATTATGAAGCTTCTTTACACTTCAGAGAAATTTTGGGGCCATCAAGGAATTCATCTTCAAAGATCTGAATTTTTGAAATGGATTTTGACACAGCTCCTCCACAGAATGATAAATCTGCTCAAACTCTCTTTCCAAGACTGCTATCCAGAGATCATGTTAAGTTATGGAACAAAAAGACAGAGAAGGAATAATGAGCCAGGAAGTGAGCTGCATGGAATGACAGACAGTAAATGAAAAAGGATGTAATCCAGGAATCATCGTGATGTTAAACAGCACACATCAAGTGGAGAGAAAGCTCAGTCAGCTTTGCCGGTAAGGTGAGACCCGAATAAGTCATGTCTATTTAATACAATCTGAGCATCAGTTGCGGCAAAGCCAAGAGCAATAACTAAACGAGGCGAACATGACATTGCACCTGGCTCACGATATCTCCATGAGTAATTTGTGACATTATTTCAAGTGATTCCAACAAAACATCTTGTTCTCTGCAGAAAATGTGACTTTGGAAAACAGGTTAAGGGTCAAGGCAAAATTTGAAATGGAAATGGTCAGGAATGTTATAAACATGCAAGAAATCATTAATAAGTTCATAACTGGAAGCCGTCATAACTGGCAATGGGACCTCTTTTTTCTAATAACCAAAAAAAAAAAAAAATCTTAACCTAGAGACAGTCAAGTCAAGAAAACTAAGCCCAATAAGTGCTCAGAAATAAAATGAATATCAAATGTGTATAATGAGCATTAGGATGTGGTGAATACTTGTTGACCTGGGAAAAGCAAAGTCTCATGGGTCTAGCAGCTGGAGCTGTCAGGCTGTGGTCCTGGCTTTGTGCGACGCTGCCTAAACCCCCAATACCTTTTTTATCCTCATTAATTATCCCTCAGTGGTTTAAAATTCTGGACTTTGGAAAGTACTTTCCAAAGATCTGAAAACCCTGAGGTAGAAAGAGCAAATTTCTGATGGAAGAACCAACTTTCCTGGGAAGAATCCAGCCATAAAAATTCTAAAAATATCTTGGAAACAGCATATATTTGAAACATATAAAGCAGAAATTCTATTTCCCTACTGCTCAGATTACTCTTATATGTAATTATCTTATATCTTTATGGTTGGTAGTAATGTGTGTCCTGGTTAAAGAACTGAGAAACTTGTATATTTTAGTTCAGGAAAGGGGAAAAATAAGGAACAATGTTGAGATTATGAGACTACTACTAAGTCTCCAAAGAAAAATAATTGTTCAAATAAGCTTTTCTGAGATGGCTGGATTTAACCTGCAGTGTTGGATTACCTGCTGTGAAAATAATGTTGGTAAGACCATTTATTTATTTTTTTTTTTTTTGCGGTATGCGGGCCTCTCACTGTTGTGGCCTCTCCCGTTGCGGAGCACAGGCTCCGGACACACAGGCCTAGCGGCCATGGCTCACGGGCTTAGTTGCTCCGCGGCACGTGGGATCCTCCCGGACCAGGGCACGAACCTGTGTCTCCCGCATCGGCAGGCGGATTCTCAACCACTGCGCCACCAGGGAAGCCCTGCGCCACCAGGGAAGCCCAAGACCATTTAAATTCTTTGGGTAATTTACCCAGTCATCCTAGGAAAAGGAAAGACCACATTGTGTAGAGGAGGAAATTGGGTCAGGCACCAATATCTATTTAGAAGATGCCAGCTATTTGCCAGGTTCAAGGCTAGGCACTTTACATACTTTATTCCAAGTTGACATCTCAATACCAATGCCTGGCTCCTATCCCTAGAGATTTTGAATTAATTGATGATTATATGTGCTGTGCAGTTGAGAACCATGTGCTTAGAGGAGTCCAGTGAGAACCAGTTTCTGCTGCACAGTACCTATTTTTGGTGTGTTGAACTTCATAAATTTTCTCAAACATGTTCCCTCAGAGCACCTGCATGCCACCTACAATAACGGGATCATCTTGAAACACACCAAATAATTCTTAAATATTTTCTACTCTTGAGCCTGTGGACAAACTTCATAAATTCAATATTAGGCCTTCCATAGATTCCATCTTATCCTTATTTCAGAGTGAATTTGGGGCAGCTGATCAAGTTCTGCCTTCGTAAAGACTGGCTCTGATAATTCATAGCTATTATCTCCCCAGTGTTCTGGAGCATGGAAAGGACTCAAGAGTCTTGCATTGAAAGCAGCAAACATTATTCTTTCTTCTACTGTCTAATGTGGAATGACTGTCTTTTAGACTTGAGTCTCTGCCTCAGGTGTGCCTGTAGAGTAAAATGCAACAGCCTGTGTTATAAAGCCTCCAGCATTTGGCTTAGGGTGGGCTAATGGCACATACTTTTCCTGAGATTAGAACTGCACCTCTTCAACCTATCCCAGGTCTCCCACTCCCAGGCCTTTGCTGACGCCTACATGGTCCAAAGACTGGCATGAATCTACCCATGTGCACAGCTCTGCCTCTATGAAACAGCCACTAGCCTGTGGACAAAATTGCCCAAAGTAGGAATCATCTGCTAAGGTCAAGTTGCGGCAGTTAAATTCCAATCACACCATGGTAAACCCCCTCTTGGCACGGTGTAAGTCAGGCTTTATGATCTGCCAAAGGGTCATACTCTCCTCACACATTCAAGTCCATTGTCCGTGAATCCAAGCCCTGCAAGAATACTCTTAACGTGTCATTTGGGTCTATAAATTCTACTCTCAATTTTATTTCTATGTCAAAGCACATACACCAAAAGTTGGGTTTGAGATAACACTTCACAAACTATAAAATTCAGCCATGAAGTGAGCTATCTGAGACACTTGCTGGCTTCCAAAGGGGAAAAGGAGGAATTAAGCCCAGTTTATTCATCTCCAATTTACCATCAGATGAATCCCTGTACCTCCCCTGGGGAGGGGAGGCCCCTAGGATACTTTGGTGTTGAAGAGGGGCTGAGAAGGGCATGAAGAGAGCCTTCCAGAGTTAAACTAACAGAGCTCCCTGAATATGGAAGAAATATCAGATATGGGGAAGAAGAACTCCCTAACAATGCCCATTTGAAAGAATATTTATTTTTAATCTTTATTTTTTAAGGCTTAGATTCTTTATTTCCAGGTTTATTAAAGATATAATTGACATACAGCACTGTATAAGTTGAAAGAATATTTGTTTTAAAATTGCATTATTTGATAGGGGGACCTTCAAGCTGGCAGAGGAGTAAGACGTGGAGATCACCTTCCTCCCCACAGATACATCAGAAATACATCTATATGTGGAACAGCTCCTACAGAACACCTACTGAACGCTGGCAGAAGACCTCAGACCTCCCAAAAGGCAAGAAATTCCCCATGTACCTGGGTAGGGCAAAAGAAAAAAGAAAAAACAGAGACAAAGAATAGACACGGGACCTGCACCAGTGGGAGGGAGCCATGAAGGAGGAAAGGTTCCCACACACTAGAAGCCCCTTCGCGGGCGGAGACTGCAGGTGACGGAGGGGGAAGCTCCGGAGCCACGGAGGAGAGCGCAGCAACAGGGTGCGGAGGGCAAAGCAAGGAGATTCACACACAGAGGATCGGTGCCGACCAGCACTCACCAGCCTGAGAGGCTTGTCTGCTCACCCGCCGGGGCGGGCGGGGGCTGGTCGGTCAGATCCCAGGGAGAGGACTGGGGTTGTCTGCGTGATCACAGTCTGAAGGGGCTAGTGCACCACGGTTAGCCAGGAGGGAGTCCGGGAGAAGTCTAGAGCTGCTGAAGAGGCAAGAGACCTTTTTTTCCCTCTTTGCTTCCTGGGGTGCGAGGAGAGGGGATTAAGAGCGCCGCTTAAAGGAGCTCCAGAAACGGGCGCGGAGCTACCAAAGAGACAAGAGACTTTTTCTTGCCTCTTTGTTTCCTGGGGCGCGAGGAGAGGGATTAAGCTCGCCGCTTAAAGGAGCTCCAGAAACCGGCGCGAGCCGTGGCTATCAGTGCAGACCCCAGAGACGGGCATGAGACGCTAAGGCTGCTGCTGCCGCCACCAAGAAGCCTGTGTGCGAGCACAGGTCACTCTCCACACCTCCGCTCCCGGGAGTCTGTGCAGCCCACCACTGCCAGGGTCCCGTGATCCAGGGACAACTTCCCCCGGAGAACACACGGTGCGCCTCAGGCTGGTGCAATGTCACGTTGGCCTCTGCCGCCGCAGGCTTGCCCCGCATTCCAGTTATGACTATCATACCTTCCCCCCAACACTCCCACGCCTGAGCGAGCAAGAGCCCCCTAATCAGCTGCGGCTTTAACCCCATCCTGTCTGGGTGGGAACAGATGCCTGAGGGTGACCTACACTCAGAGGTGAGGCCAAAACCAAAGCTGAACCCCAGGAGTTGTGCGAACAAAGATGAGAAAGGGAAATTTCTCTGTGCAGCCACAGGAGCAGCGGATTAAATCCCCACAATCAACTTGATGTACCCTGCATCTGTGGAATACCTGAATAAACAATGTGTCATCCCAAAATTGAGGTGGTGGACTTTGGGAGAAACTACAGACTTGGGGTTTGCTGTCTGTGACTGATTAGTTTCTGATTTATTTTTTTAAGTCTTTACTGAATTTTTTACAATATTGCTTCTGTTTTGTTTTGTTCTTTGGGCCGTGAGACATGTAGGATCTTAGCTCCCCCACCAGGGATCAAACCCACACCCCCTGCATTGGAAGGCGAACTCTCAACCACTGGACCACCAGGTAAGTCCCTCTGATTTTTATGTTTATCTTAGTTTAGGTTTTAGTGCTTGTTATCATTGGTGGATTTGTTCATTGGTTTGGTTACTCTCTTCTTTTTTATTATTATTATTTTAAAAATTTGTTAAATTTTATTTATTTATTTAAAAAAATTTTTTGTCTTTCTCTCTTTCTCCCTTTTCTTCTGAGCCGTGTGGCTGACAGGGTCTTGGTGCTCTGGCCTGGTGTTAGGCCTGAGCCTCCGACATGGGAGAGCTGAGTTCAAGACATTGGACCACCAGAAACCTCCCAGCCCCTCATCATATCAGTCACCAAGAGCTCTCCCAGAGGTCTCCATCTCAGCACTAAGACCCAGCTCCACCCAAACCCCAGCAAGCTCCAGTGCTAGACTCCCCATGCCAAACAACTAGCAAGACAGGAACACAACCCCACCCATTAGCAGCGAGGCTGCCTAAAATCATACTGAGTTCACAGACACCCCAAAATACACCACCGGACATGGCCCTGCCCACCAGAAAGACAAGATCCAGCGCCACCCACCAGAACACAAGCACCAGTCCCCTCCACCAGAAAGCCTACACAAGCCACTGAACCAACCTCACCCACTCTGGGCAGACACCAAAAACAACGGGAACTACAAACGTGCAGCCTGTGAAAAGGACACCCCAAACACAGTGAGTTAAACAAAATGAGAAGACAGAGAAATATGCAGCAGATGAAGGAGCAAGGTAAAAACCGATCACATCAACAAATGAAGAGGAAATAGGCAATCTACCTAAAAAAGAATTCAGAGTAATGATAGTAAAGGATCCAAAATCTTGGAAATAGAATGGAGAAAATACAAGAAACATTTAACAAGGACCTAGAAGAACTAAAGAGCAAACAAACAATCATGAACAACACAATAAATGAATTAAAAATCCTCTAGAAGGAATCAATAGCAAAATAACTAGGGCAGAAGAGCAGATAAGTGACCTGGAAGATAAAATAGTGGAAATAACTACTGTAGAGCAGAACAACAACAAAAAAAGAATGAAAAGAATTGAGGACAGTCTCAGAGACCTCTGGGGTAACATTAAACACACCAACATTCGAATTATAGGGGTCTCAGAAGAAGAAGAGGAAAAGAAAGGGTCTGAGAAAGTAGTTGAAGCAATTATAGTTGAAAACTTCCCTGATATGGGAAACAAAATAGTCAATCAAGTCCAGGAAGTGCAGAGAGTCCCATACAGGGTAAATCCAAGGAGAAACACGCCAAGACACATATTAATCAAACTATCAAAAATTAAATACAAAGAAAAAATGTTAAAAGCAGCAAAGGAAAAACAACAAATAGCATACAAAGGAATCCCCATAAGGTTAACATCTGATCTTTCAGCAGAAACTCTGCAAGCCAGAAGGAAGTGGCAGGACATATTTAAAGTGATGAAAAGGAAAAACCTACGACCAAGATTACTCTATCCAGCAAGGATCTCATTCAGATTTGACAGAGAAATTAAAACCTTTACAGACAAGCAAAAGCCAAGAGAATTCAGCACCACCAAACCGGCTTTACAACAAATGCTAAAGGAACTTCTCTAGGCAGGACACACAAGAGAAGGAAAGACGTACAATAATAAGCCCAAAACCATTAAGAAAATGGTAGTAGGAACCTACATATTGATAATTGCCTTAAATGTAAATGGATTAAATGCTCCAATCAAAAGACATAGACTGGATGAACAGATACAAAAACAAGACCCATATATATGCTGTCTACAAGAGACCGACTTCAGACCTAGGGACACATACAGACTAAAAGTGAGGGGATGGAAAAATATATTCCATGCAAATGGAAATCAAAAGAAAGCTGAAGTACCAATTATCATATCAGACAAAATAGACTTTAAAGTAAAGACTTTTACAAGAGACAAAGACTGATCAAGGGATTAATCCAAGAAGAAGATATAACAATTGTAAATATTTATGCACCCAACATAGGAGCACCTTAATACATAAGGCAAATGCTAACAGCCATAAAAGGGGAAATTGAGGGACTTCCCTGGTGGTGCAGTGGTTAAGAATCCGCCTGACAATGCAGGGGACATGGGTTCAGTCCCTGGTCTGGGTAGATCTCACATGCTGTGGAGCAGCTAAGCCAGTGTGCCACAATTACTGAGCCTGCACTCTAGAGCCCGGGTGCCACAACTATTGAAACCTGCATGCCTAGAGCCCATTTTCTGCAACAAGAGAAGCCACTGCAATGAGAAGCCCGTGCACTGCAATGAAGAGTAGCCCCCACTTGCTGCAACTAGAGAAAACCTGCATGCTGTAGTGAAGACCCAATGCAGCCAAAAATTTTAAAAATTAATTATTTTAAAAAAGGGGAAATCGACAGTAACACAGTAATAGTAGGGGACTTTAACACCTCACTTTCACCAATGAACAGATCATGCAAAATGAAAATAAATAAGGAAACACAAGCTTTAAATGATACATTAAACAAGATGGACTTAATTGATATTTATAGGACATTCCACACAAAAACAACAGAATGCACATTTTTCTCAAGTGCTCATAGAACATTCGCCAGGATAGACCATACCTTGGGTCACAAATCAAACCTTGGTAAATTTAAGAAAATTGAAATAGTATCAAGTATCATTTCCGACCACAACACTGTGAGACTACATATCAATTACAGAAAAAAATCTGTAAAAAATACAAACACATGGAGGCTAAACAATACACTACTGAATAACCAAGAGATCACTGAATAAATCAAAGAGGAAATCAAAAACTACCTAGAAACAAATGACAGTGAAAACACGATGATCCAAAATCTATGGGATGCAGAAAAAGCAGTTTGAAAAGGGAAGTTTATAGCAATACAATCCTACCACAAGAAACAAGAAACATCTCAAACAACCTAACCCTACACCTAAAGCAATTAGAGACAGAAGAACAAAAAAACCCCAAAGTTAGCAGAAGGAAAGAAATCATAAAGATCAGATCAGAAATAAATGAAAAAGAACTGAAGGAAGCAATAGCAAAGATCAATACAACTAAAAGCTGGTTCTTTGAGAAGATAAACAAAATTGATAAACAACTAGCCAGACTCATCAAGAAAAAAAGGGAGAAGACTCAAATCAATAGAATTAGAAATGAAAAAGAAGTAATGACTGATACTGCAGAAATACAAAGGATCATGAGAGATTACTACAAGCAACTCTATGCCAATAAAATGGACAACCTGGAAGAAATGGACAAATTCTTAGGAAAGCACAACCTTCCGAGACTGAACCAGGAAGAAATAGAAAACATAAACAGACCAATCACAAGCACTGAAATTGAAACTGTGATTAAAAATCTTCCAACAAACAAAAGCCCAAGACCAAATGGCTTCACAGGCAAATTCTATCAAACATTTAGAGATGAGTTAATCCCTATCCTTCTCAAACTCTTCCAAAATATAGCAGAGAGAGGAACAGTCCCAAACACATTCTATGAGGTCACCATCACCCTGATAAAAACCAGACAAAGATGTCACAAAAAAAGAAACTATAGGCCAATATCACTGATGAACATAGATGCAAAAATCCTCAACAATATACTCGCAAACAGAATTCAACAGCACATTAAAAGGATCCCACACCATGATCAACTGGGGTCTATCCCAGGAATGTAAGGATTCTTCAATATATGCAAATCAATCAATGGATACACCATATTAACAAACTGAAGGATAAAAACCATATGATCATCTCAATAGATGCAGAAAAACTGTTGACAAAATTCAACAGCCATTTATGATAAGAACTCTCCAGAAAGTAGGCATAGAGGGAACATACCTCAACATAATAAAGGCCATATATGACAAACCCACAGCCAACATCATTCTCATTGGTGAAAAACTGAAACCATTTCCTCTAAGATCAGGAACAAGACAAGGTTGCCCCTCTCACCACTGTTATTCAACATAGTTTTGGAATTTTTAGCCATGGCAATCAGAGAAGAAAAAGAAATAAAAGGAATCCAAATCAGAAAAGAAGAAGTAAAACTGTTACTGTTTGCAGGTGCATGATATTATACATAGAGAATCCTAAAGATGCTGCCAGAAAACTACTAGAGCTAATCAATGAATTTGGTAAAGTAGCAGGATACAAAATTAGTGCACAGAAATCTCTTGCATTCCTATACAGTAATGATGAAAAATTTGAAAGAGAAATTAAGGAAACACTCCCATTTACCATTTCAACAAAAAGAATAAAATACCTAGGAATAAACCTACCTAAGGAGGCAAAAGACCTGTATACAGAAAACTGTAAGACACTGATGAAAGAAATTAAAGATGATACAAACAGATGGAGAGATATACCATGTTCTTTGGATTGGAAGAATCAACATTGGGAAAATGACTATACTACCCTTAGCAATCTACAGATTCAGTGCAATCCCTATCAAACAACCAATGACATTTTTTACAGAACTAGAACCAAAAATTTCACAATTTGTATGGAAACACAAAAGACCCCGAATAGCCAAAGCAATCTCAAGAAAGAAAAATGGAGCTGGAGGAATCAGGTTCCCTGACTTCAGACTATACTACAATGCTACAGTAATCAAGACAGTATGGTACTGTCACAAAAACAGGAATATAGATCAATGGAACAGGATAGAAAGCCCAGAGATAAACCCACGCACATGTGGTCACCTTATCTTTGATAAAGGAGGCAAGAATATACAATGGAGAAAAGACAGCCTCTTCAACTCTTGTTCTTTGAGTAGAAGACTCAATATCATAATTATGTCAATTACTCATTAATATACACATTTAATGTAACCTGAATATGAATATCAAAAAATATTTTCTTCTGGAGCTAGATAGTCTAAAATATATGCAAAAAATAAGTATGCAGGAAAATGAAGAGTAATAATTAAAACAATTGATATTATGATATAAATACAATAGGAATTCCATAAATAAACCAGAGTGCATCTGGCTATTTAGTTTATGGTAAAGGTGGCGTCTCAAATCACTATGGGGAAATATGAGTTTTAGTAAATTATGTTTGAGCAACTGGACAGCATTTGATAAAAGATAAAACTGTATCATTACTGCACACTATATTATAGTAAACTCTAAGTAAATCATGAATAAGAAAGCATACAAGAAGCAAAGAGAAACGTTAAATTCTTTAATAATCTAGAAGTGAAGAAACCTTTCATAAAATACAGAAGCAATACAAAATAATACATCTAATTACATAAAAGTAAAGAATTTTTGCATGAGATATACCCATACTGTTGTCTTTATAAGAAGTTGGGCTTGCAGAATGGTCCAACCTCTACAGAAGGGAATTTGGAAATATCTGACAAAACTGCATCTCAGATTAATCTTTGACCTCACAATCTCAACATTTAGGAATCTACCTTGCAGCTCCACCTTCACAAATGTGAAATGACACACACAAAGCTTATTCATTAGTGTTATTTGCAAGAACAAATAATAATCTTTGCAAAAGACTGGGAGTGACCCAGTGTCCAAAAAAGGGAATGAGTTAAATAAACTATGGTCTACTTATGAGGTACTGTGCAGCTGTAAAAAAGAATGAGGAAGATCTCTATGAGTTGATTCCTGGCTATGGACTGATTTCCAGGCTATATTGTTAAGGGAAAATCAATGAGTATTGCAGTATCATACTTTTGTTTGTAAGAAATAAGTAGAAATAGGGATATGCACATATACTTACTCATTTGTGCAAAAGGAGACCAAAGGATGAAACAGAAACTAATGAAAATGGTTACCTATAGAAGGAGTATAGAAGGGGAGTGGAGGGATAAGCATTAGGATGAGAGTTCCCTGAACGTTTTCCCTCAAAAGTATACTCTTTGGACTTTTTAAGACAGTTTTGAGCTATCTATTTTTTCTTTATTGTACATGGATACATGTTATTTAATTTTTTTAGAGGAATTTTATTTTTGAAAATACTTTTGAGTAGAACTATTTTATAGGTCAATAATTAAAGTGAAACCAATTTATAGGTTAATAAATAAATGTTTAAAACTTATAATTTTAATTTTCTCAATGCCTCTTTCATGCTGTAATGTGTCCTGCTTAAGATATTAAATTATGTGGTCACCTTACTTCTGTAATTCTTATTTTATATGTATGTGTGTATATTTTTTTGCTTTCTCAACATAGCTTCCATGCATTTCAATCTCTTATAATTTCCTGCTTTTAACTCTCTGAGCTGTACTACAAAATCTCAGATTTATCTTCCAATTTCAATAATTCTCTCCCTATGCCCTCTCCCTATGTTGTCTCATAAAAAATAAAATTAAAAATCCTGGAACAGTAAAGTATTTTTTCCTCTTTAAAATATGTAAAATATATACTTTCTAAAAATAAAGTTATATAATTAGCAAAGTATACAAAAATAATAGCTAGAAAACATAATTTTAAATGAGAGTCTTTTTCTGGGTATTATATTCTTTTTTAAAAAATTAATTAATTAATTATTGTCTGCGTTGGGTCTTTGTTGCTGCATGCAGGCTTTCTCTAGTTGAGGCGAGCGGGGCTACTCTTCATTGCGGTGCGTGGGCTTCCCATTGCGGTAGCTTCTCTAGTTGCAGGCTCTAGGTGCGTGGGCTTCAGGAGTTGTGGCTCATGGGCTCTAGAGTGCAGGCTCAGTAGTTGTGCCGCACGGGCTTAGTTGCTCCGCAGCATGTGGGATCTTCCCAGACCAGGGCTTGAACCTGTGTCCCCTGTCTTGGCAGGCTGATTCTTAACCACTGCGCCACAAGGGAAGTCCTGGATATTATATTCTTGCTGAATTGCATGGAGAGAGTTTTTCTACTACCTCAACGAGCAATATCTTTCAGGCATAGTCATTTTATGGCTGTTTAGAATTATTTATAAAGCTAAGTTACAGGTCAAGTAAAAATTTCCACAAACTGCTCTATCATGCTTCATTTATTACCATCCTCTAGGAACTTGACCCTTTGAGAGGGGATAAAGAGCTCAGGAAATAAGAATAATTCCATTTATTCCCTTAGTAATCTTATCAATGGGTGGCGTCAGATGAAAAGAAAAGCTAACATTTTTAAGAATTGAAACATTATGCTCTGACTCACAGTGGAAGTCCAGGACTACAGGGATCATCTTGGACATAACTGTGAAGTCAGAAATATCATTCTTTTGTACTGTTCTACATTTTCTTTCAGAAAGCTTTCTCCAATGTCCTTCTTTCCATTGCTCCTCCTACCCTGTAGCCATACACTTAGAGCCTATGACTGATGTTTCAGCCTCATGTGCATTTTTTGCTTTTAATTGACTGCTATTCTTTATCTTTTAAGTGTCAGAAAATAAGGCTGAGGGCTCTACAAAATGAAATGAATACTTGACTGAGACAAACAAATGAATGTCTCATATTTTTGGCACCATGCTTAAAAGGAAGTATTTTGGGGCTGGAGGACATGCCCACATTGCTTAAGTAACATACTGGCTTTCTACTTACTTATTCATAAATTAAATCATAAGTTAATGACTAACAAACATAGTAGATAAATGTAAGTAAATGTATCCTCACTGAGCAGCCAACTAAAATTAGTTTGCCTAGATATCTTGTTTAATTATCATTCTGAAGTGTAAGTAGGATAAAAATAGAATCAAGCTAGGCTGGAGGCTTACTCTTCTTACGATCACAATAATAAATGTCTTAAACATTTTTTTAAATAATTAAAGATTAAAGTGCTTTTAAGGATATAATGGAGTAAATATTTAATTCCATTTTGCAAAGATTAGAAAGATGATGCTGTCCGTGACATCACTTAATGAACGTATAATCTGAACAATATTTGGCAAAGAGAAGATGTTAGACTATGAGCATACCTCAGCTGGGAAGAGTCATCAATTAGATTCTTTTTATCCTCCTATTACTGAGAGAATGCCTCGGCTGGGAAGCAGTCACGCACAATCAAGATGAGAAATGTGTGCTCTGCTCGGAAGGTGAGTTCTACCTGGTAGCTGAGGAAGTCATATGCAGTCTCCTCTGAACACTGGAAGCTCACTAAGTGCACTGGTGCTGGAGTAATTTATCCAAACGTGGCCCAGAGAAATGATGACTATAAAACAGCAGGCATACCACTCAGTTGGTCTAAGACAAAACCAGTAATGAAAGCAAGTGTCCAATAGTTTCTATTGTTTTGTTCCCCAAACTGATGGTTTGTTCTGTCCTTGGACTTGATTTCATTTTAATGATATTCTCCAAGGATACAGTCAAAACAATCTTTTAAAAATATAAATCAGATCATGTCACTCCTCTGCTTAACGCTCTCCCTTCCCACCCCATGGCTTTTCATTGCACCTAGAATAAAATCCAAAGTCCTTCAAGGTTCTGCAAGACCCAGCTCCTGCACTCTGTCCAACATCAGTTGTGACCTTTGATGACCAACCTCCAGCCATTCTGGACATTTTTTTCTGAATCTCCAGTGTTTAGAGTAGTCCCAGGACATAATTGGTAGTCAATACATGTTGAATAATTGAATGAATATCAGAGTACCTGTTATCAAAATCAGCTACGCATTTTAATTACCAAGAAAACCATAAAAACTAAAGACTCTGAAACCCACCTCTAGAGTTTCTGGTTTAATTTCTGCTATGGAGTGAGACATTAGTATTTTTTAAAGAGTTTCTCGGGTGATACTAATATACAGGTAGAGACAAGAACCAGTGATCTGAAGGAAAGGATAATTGTTAGTAAATTACTAACATGGCTTGTTCAGAACCTAAAACTCTTGCCACCTGTCACTGTCATATAACCCTATGTATTCTCAAAAAATAAATACTTCCCTATTTATTGTTACAAGAGTCTGCTAGATTTCAAGTTACCAGTAGACACTGGCTGTTATGATACAATAAACCTTGGTTTAATTTTGTTTGCTCTGCGCTAGAATCACTAGGTTATGTTCCCGGAAATTTCTGACATGGAAAAGGAAGGGCCATTTGAATCTGTTTCATACACTACAGCTTTGCTGATTAAAAATATCTGGGTCTCAGCCAAAGGTGTCGTCATGTTGGCTACATGAATATTGCAAACAAATCCCAGCACCCGGGCAGATCTGAAGTTCAAAGCTTATTTAGACTGGGAACACTTATTAAAGAAAATGTCATTTGCATTCAGAATAATGGCTTGTAAGTCTTCCAGCATTATTTTTCACCTAATCGGATTTGTCTTCTACAGAGCAAACTCAAAGGAGGAAATCTGGAAATTTTGGCCTGATATATACACAGAGACCAGATGGCCGACAGGTACTGAGCTGGTTTTTGTAGTGGGGTACACTGAATGAAAAAGACAAGTCTCTTTAAGATGACAATACATTTCCCAAATGGCCTGTGTGAAATCTTTAAAAGTTGAAGATAAAGGTTTTGGGTTACATTGCCCTTAATATGAAAGGGGGATAAATGGAGCCAGGTGGGCTGCTATTTCAGGTCTGAGCAGAACTGTCTTCTGAACTGTGAACATCATAAAAGAAACTGGGTGGAGTTTGGAAGCAGTAAATTACTGTAGAGTATATGTTGGAAGCACATACACATGCTATCTACTTGCAAGGATCCTTTTGAAGGTGAGATGCTGAGGTCTCAATTAGAGAGGATCAACCCTCAAAAGATTCTTTTAACTATTGCAAATGGAGAAATAATTTCTTTTCTAGACAGGAAGACACTAAAATAATATGAATTTGTTCCCCTTGTTCCCTTCTCACACTCAAATCCTAGTTCCACTACAGGTCCACAATTCATGAGCCTCAATTTCCAAATCCAAAAAATTATTGAAAGTGAGTTTTGTTTTCATATTTGAGGACAAAACTTGTCCTGAATTGACTTGAGGCTATTAATAATCTTTACTTATTCTACTGAGTGTGAATATTCATGTTTCACTGGAGCCATGATCCTATGACTGATTGGGTGTTTCCTCAGACTTCCCTGGGGATGCTACATGGTACTTGGTATATGATCCTTATTATGTTTCCAAAATCTGAAAAATATGAATACCAAAGTATGTCTGGCTTACGTGAGGAATATGCCCAAACTTGTGAATTTACAAGAATGAAAATGCTCTCTAGGGTTGGTGGATTGGAGATGCCACACCTGGTACTTTTATTTTTCCCAGGCCAAAATGTGGCAGTAGCTATGGGTGTTTTACAGGGAAACACACCTCTGAGGTAGTCTGAACAGAGTAGGAAGACCTTTTCACATGTTAAATGGTTCTTAATTCAGAAAATAGAAGGCAACATCTAGTAATGTATCCTGAAGGTTCTTTGTAGCACTCCAGAGCTGGTAAAAGTGGAGGCTAATATGAAGTTTTACCGTTAAAAAAAATTATTACTCTTTTGGCAGCCTTCAAGCCAAACCCTGAGTGATGATTGTGATAAGATTTATGTAAACATCACAGAGATAAAAGGATTGGTCAATTGAACTGGGATTGAGCTGGGCTTGGTAATTATTCTGGACTGATATGTAACAGATTTATTTGGACTAGACTTATAAGTTCCTTTCCTATGACGTGGTCAAAGTTGAAAAAAAATGAGTTGATTGCTTTGATTTTGCCTATTTGGAGTCAGTTGGGCAATTTTATATGCCTGAAAACAATTAATAAGAATTTCACTTAATTCAGAGGCCTTAATATGAAGAAAACACACACTCACACACAAACTCAATTACATAAATCGAATTTTTGAACGTACTGAGTTCAGTTGTAACATCTGAGACAAGAACAAACACAGTGACATTTTTTACTCTGGCTCATTTGTTGGTTAGTTTATTGACAGTTGGTGGTTGAACATTGTGGATGATAGATCCCCCAAAAAATCTAAGCACAAAACTGCAATTTATAATAAGAACATTATTGGGCTCAGGATCTCCTCAGGGTGTGTTCGTTGTTAAGATGTTCACCACAAGGACTGTTTTTTTTTTTTTTTTTTTTTTAATGTAGTGTGTTGAAAATTACAGTGCATTTACAGAGGTTATAGATTTCTTTCCCTATGCCCCAAATGTAATCTGGCAAAGGCTTGTCTTGAATTATCTCTTCTTTGGAAGAATATAGACATCCTAAAGTTTTTTGAACTGGGAAGATTTTTGGAGATCACCTACCAATCTCTACGTTTTACAGGTGAGGAAATGAAGAGTGTTTATCATTTTCCCTGTTATATACTGAGATGATGAAACCCCAGGAAATGAAACGAATTTTATTGTAACTATATGTTCTTCTAGTCTACTTGAAACCCAGTTTAGAAAACTCTGTTTTTGAGCATCATGAAGGAGGAAGACTTTATAGTTAACTAAATATCTTTATTACGGGAACGTTTCCATATCCCACAGTAAGCCTAGAATCTGTTAATCATTAAAAGTACACAGTTTATAATTTCATCTTTTTAGAGAATGCAGAAGGCCCTGTAGGACTACATTTGGTGTATTTTGCCAAGTCCTCTGACTTACATAATCTCTTTTAAGTTTCCCCAAAGCTTTAGAAGTGGATAAGACAGATATTATTATTTTTATTATTATTACCTATGTTTTGCAGATGAGGAAACTGTGTTTCAGTAAAGATATTGATTTAACTAAATAGGATGCTGAGAATTAAGATTTGAACCCAGGGCTTCCCTGGTGGCGCAGTGGTTGAGAGTCCGCCTGCCGATGCAGGGGACACGGGTTCGAGCCCTGGTCTGGGAAGATCCCACGTGCCGCGGAGCAACTAGGCCCGTGAGCCACAACTACTGAGCCTGCGCGTCTGGAGCCTGTGCTCCGCAACAAGAGAGGCCGCGATAGTGAGAGGACCGCGCACCGCGATGAAGAGTGGTCCCCACTTGCCACAGCTAGAGAAAGCCCTCACACAGAAACGAAGACTCAACACAGCAAAAATAAATAAATAAAATTAATAAACTCCTACCCCCAACATCTTCTTTAAAAAAAAAAAAAAAAAAGATTTGAACCCAATTTTTGTATTTCTAAATCATGTGACCTTTTCACTTTACCATTCTTTCGAGTGACAAATGAGCTAGATAAGTGAACACTCTAGTTTTATCAATAGATCAATCGGATGTTGACTTCTCTCAACCTTATATGCATATAATAAAGATTTAGTAGGCTTATCACCCACTCCCTAGCCTGTCCCAGCCTTTGTTCACAACAGTGATCACCTATTTGGCAACAAGAAGCCAAAAACCTGAGAATCTCTCCGAGATTTCTCAACCTCAATTTGCCAGTGTTAGAGCTGAGTCTAAATTTATTTTTTCAACATGAATTTTTATTTTTTATCCTGTTTCCTGGCATTTATTTTTTATTCTTTTTTATTATACACACACATTTAATTTTGGAAAAATTTTAGAATTACATAAAAGTTGTAGACAGTAGAGAGAATTCCCCTATACCCTTTACCCAGCTTCCTCTAATGTTAACATCTTACGTAACCATGGTACATTCACCAAAAGGAAAAAACTAACATTGGTATGAAACTATTAAGTAAAACATAGATTTTATTCCGATTTCACTAGTTTTTCCACTAATGTCCTTTTTTCTGTTCTAGGATCCAATCCAGGATATCAAATTGCATTTACTACTCATATCTCCTTTATTGTCTTCTAATCTGGGTCAGTTTCTCAGTCTTTCCTTGCTTTTTATGACCTTGATGCATTTAAAGAATATTCTGTAAAATGCCCCTCAATTTGGGGCTGATCGAGGTTTTTCTCATGATTAGACCAGGGTAGTGTATTTTAGGGAAGAATATCAGAGGTGAAGTGCCCTTCTCACATCAAGGGGTACATGATGGCAACATGGCTTATCACTGGTGATGTTGACCTTGATCACCTTGTGAAAATGGTGTCTGCCAGGTTTCTCCACTGTGAAGTTTCTATTTTTTTTTTCCTTTCCATACTCTATTCTTTGAAAACAAGTCACTAAGTTCAGCCAACACTCAAGGGGAGAGAAATTAAGCTCCACATCTGGAAAGAGGAGTATCAAAGAATTTGTGGACATATGTTAAAACCACCACAGTAATTAATATATATTTTGGGGGAGTTACATTGAGGCTATTCAAACATCCTGTTTCTCCTACAAGTTTCACCCACTAATTTTAGCATTCATCCATGGATCTTGCCTGCAGCGCAGTTATACCGTGGTGTTCTAATGTTGGTTTCCTATTTCTCTCATTCCTTTTACATTTAGTATTTTGAATTCTTCTATAATACATATTTGTTGTCTTTTATTTATTTAATCAATCATGTATTTTTTTGTGTGTGTGGTATGCGGGCCTCTCCCGTTGTGGAGCACAGGCTCCGGACGCACAGGCTCAGCGACCATGGCTCACGGGCCCAGCCGCTCCGCGGTATGTGGGATCTTCCCGGAGCGGGGCACGAACCCGTGTCCCCTGCATCAGCAGGTGGACTCTCAACCACTGCGCCACCAGGGAAGCCCTCAATCATGTATTTATATCAGTATGGACTTATGGATGTCTATTCTATTCTTTGGCAAGTTATCCAATCCCACCATCATTTATTTATTGCTCAAATTGTTCAAGCTTTGGCCATTAGGAGCTACTAGAATGCAGTGTTTACAGCTCTTTTTCTCTTTACCATTACAGTTCCCTGACAATATTTTGAAGTTGAGTTTTCTCCTTGTCTCATCCTTCGTGGGTCCACTGACATTGTTAAGCATGTTTCTTTTCCTGGGAACTTCGTTCTAGGTCTCTCTGGCCTGAATGTACTTAACTGTGGTATTCACTTCCTGTGCTGATGCTTAGCTCTGGAGCCAGACTTCTGTTCATCTCGAATCAAGAGGCATCATCTCTGGTGTGACTGGGGCAGAGAACGGGTTCTGTGGTTCTGCATTGCCACTGCTCCATTGTCCGCGGTTGAGATACTTGCAGAAGGCAGAAGATAACAGAAACCTAGCCTCACTATCTTTACATTTTAGATACTTTTGATGAAAATAGTTCTAAAATATATCATGGATTTTCCAAAGCAAAATGAACACGATAGATCTTTTTTATATCTCAAGATAGTAGCAAGGACATTTTTTTAAATTCCATTTTTAGGAAAGAAGGTCCTCAAGAACATTTGATATGCATAATGCTGTTTTTACTTATAATGTGAATGTCCCCTGCATCCCACAAGGTAGTAGATCTTAAATGAGGTCATTCTAAACATTGTGTCCAAGTCCGCTGAATCAGTAGTCCTCACTTGTCAGGTGACAGGGTCTCAGCTCTTTCCCTCAAGGGAGGGTTGCCTTTCATAGCATTCACATCCCTCCCAGCTTCTTCATCCTCTGCTTCAGCTGCTTTCACTTTCTCTTGTGATTATTGCTGTGGATCTACTCATTGCCTGTACTTCTTACACAGGTCTGTTAATTGAATCATGCATCAAAATCATCATCTATTAACTCATTTATTAAACACCTACTATTCACCGGGCACTTTTCTATAGACTTGGGCTACACTAAACAAAACAGACAAAAATCCCTGCTCTCCTGGAGTATTCAAGTCAGGGGAGGCAGAAAATAGGTATATAAATCTCCTTGAGATGCTCTCTCTGCTACTACTGATCTAAGTACCTTGCAGGTCCATGGGCCTCTGGATCTCAGGCTCTTAACTTTCTGTCTTTGACTAGCATCTACCTTTTAGTGTTCCTAAAGCAGAGTTGCTAGGACTCCTGAATTTATATTTATAACCTTTCAGGGATGGAATGAGAGGAATTAGATGCCACCCTCGTGCTCTGTCCCAGAAAAACTGCTTACTGTCAACACATCATGTTCTGTTTCTAAACCTCCTTTTAAAATAATGGTGGTTTTTCCACGCAAGGGCCCCATGCAATTTGAATTCTGTGACTATCTCTCTCTCATTCTGTCTCACATGGCGACATATGTCCAATCTCCAATTATGTTATAGAGCCCTTGTTCTTCCCATGACATACTTTTGCACAATTAAAATCTTGGAAATCTGTTAGATACCAGTGATGGCATCACCTAAATTCGTGCAAAGCATAACTGAGCCTCAGCTTTGCCCCAGCTGTCAAAGATATTCATCAAAGAGTGAAAGTCTTCTTGAAACTATACATAGAGAATCCTAAAGATGCTGCCAGAAAACTACTAGAGATAATCAATGAATTTGGTAAAGTAGCAGGATACAAAATTAATGCACAGAAATCTCTTGCATTCCTACACAGTAATGATGAAAAATCTGAAAGAGAAATTAAGGAAACACTCCCATTTACCATTTCAACAAAAAGAATAAAATACCTAGGAATAAACCTACCTAAGGAGACAAAAGACCTGTATGCAGAAAACTGTAAGACACTGATGAAAGAAATTAAAGATGATACAGATGGAAAGATATACCATGTTCTTGGATTGGAAGAATCAACATTGGGAAAATGATTATACTACCCAAAGCAATCTACAGATTTAATGCAATCCCTATCAAACTACCAATGGCATTTTTTACAGAACTAGAACCAAAAATTTCATAATTTGTATGGAAACACAAAAGACCCCGAATAGCCAAAGCAATCTTGAGAAAGAAAAACAAAGCTGGTGGAATCAGATTCCCAGACTTCAGACTATATTACAAAGCTACAGTAATCAAGACAGTATGGTAACTGACACATAAACAGAAATGGAACAGGATAGGAAGCCCAGAGACAAACCCACGCACATGTGGTCACCTTATCTTTGATAAAGGAGGCAAGAATACACAATGAAGAAAAGACAGCCTCTTCAATAAGTGGTGCTGGGAAAACTGGACAGCTACATGTAAAAGAATGAAATTAGAACACTCCCTAACACCATACACAAAAATAAACTTTAAATGGATTAAAGACCTAAATGTAAGGCCAGACACTATCAAACTCTTAGAGGAAAACATAGGCAGAACACTCTATGACATAAATCACAACAAGATCCTTTTTGACCCACCTCCTAGAGAAATGGAAATAAAAACAAAAATAAACAAATGGGACCTAATGAAACTTAAAAGCTTTTGCACAGCAAAGGAAACCATAAACACGATGAAAAGACAACCCTCAGAATGGGAGAAAATAGTTGCAAATGAAGCAACTGACAAAGGATTAATCTCCAAAATATACGAGCAGCTCATGCAGCTCAATATCAGAAAAACAAACAACCCAATCCAAAACTGGGCAGAAGAACTAAATAGACATTTCTCTAAAGGAGATATACAGGTTGCCAACAAACACATGAAAGGATGCTCAACATCACTAATTGTTAGAGAAATGCAAATCAAAACTACAATGAGGTATCACCTCACACTGGTCAGAATGACCAGCATCGAAAGGTCTACAAATAATAAATGCTGGAGAGGGTGTGGAGAAAAGGGAATCCTCTTGCATTGTTGGTGGGAATGTAAACTGATACAGCCACTATGGAGAACAGTATGGAGGTTTCTTAAAAAACTACAAATAGAACTACCATATAACCCAGCAATCCCATTCCTGGGCATATACCCTGAGAAAACCATAATTCAAAAAGAGTCATGTACCACTATGTTCATTGCAGCTCTATTTACAATAGCCAGGACATGGAATCAACCTAAATGATCATTGACAGATGAATGGATAAAGAAGATGTGGCACATATATACAATGGGATATTACTCAGCCATAAAAAGAAACGAAATTGAGTTATTTGTAGTGAGGTGGATGGGCCTAGAGTCTGTCATACAGAGTGAAGTAAGTCAGAAAGAGAAAAACAAATACCATATGCTAACACATATATATGGAATCTAAAACACACACACACACACACACAAAACGGTTCTAAATAACCTAGGAGCAGGACAGGAGTAAAGAGGCAGATGTAGAGAATGGACATGAGGACACAGGGAAGGGGAAGGGTAAGCTGGGACGAAGTGAGAGAGTGGCATGGACATATATACACTACCAAATGTAATATAGATAGCTAGTGGGAAGCAGTCGCACAGCACAGGGAGATCAGCTAGTTGCTTTGTGACCACCTAGAGGGGTAGGATAAGGAGGGTGGGAGGCAGGGAGACACAAGAGGGAGGGGATATATGTATATGTATAGCTGCTTCACTTTGTTATACAGCAGAAACTAACACATTGTAAAGCAGTTATACTCCAATAAAGATGTTAAAAATAAAGTGAATGTCTTCTATAAATTGCCTGTGTCTAGGAGTTCCTTTTTTCTTTTCTAGTTTATTCTGGGTTGGCAAACCATATTATTAATGTTGTTAGACTTCTATATAAAGTAAGAGTAAATAGTTGTAGAGAAAGCTTAAGTGGTTCTCTTTTAAGCAATGTGCATGGAATTAGAATCTTGGTTTTGTATTGTTCAGAGACTTGCTTTTTGGTTTCCCTTACCCTTTCTTCCTTCTGGTTCTGATTCTGCTCTTGATAGGTATAGTTTCTGATAAGTGAAGTATACTCAGTAAGTAATTCATGTGGCATATTTCAAAACGTCGGCATCTGGTATCGAGTGAGGGCCAGGATTAGAACTTCAAAAGTTTGGGGGCTTTTGTCTAGGATTTCTGGGGACTCTTGATTCTAGGGCAAATCCTTGAGTCTCTCTGTCTTTATATTTAAACACGGCACTACAACTGTCTTCAGATCTTTCAGGTGTGACCGTTTCTACTTTCTTACTTTAACTTCAAAAGCATCTTCCAAATTTACTGAAGAGAACACTTTACTGTAAAGAAACCAAGTGGCAAATCTGGACTCTCAGGGAGGCCAAATCTTCTGTCCTTTACATTACTCTTAACTGGGACATAAGTATGTATTCTTATATATATTACTGTAGTATTAGAAAAATAAGCAAATTAAACTGAAAAATTTGAAAGGAAGGTATTGTTTTATCAAAGATAATGACTTATATCTCCTTGTTACCCACAAAGTATCCTGGGAAGACAGTTGGGATTTTGGAGTCATGTTTGCTCTCCATCCTGTGAGGCATGAGGAAAACGGGTTTAATATGATGGTGTAGAAAAAGTGGCTGAATGAAAATTGAATCCCACTTTAGTCTAGCAAACAGAACCATATTTATAAACTTTGTAATGTTTGTTTTCATATTTGTGTAGTCCTTGACTTTTACATTCCAGATTAAATACAGAGAAGCAAAGAGAGGCAAGAAAAGAAGAAAGAGAGAGACACAGAGAGAGAGAATGTTGTGAGGAAAAACTGCTCAAGAAAAAAATTTTTAAGCTCAATTATGTAGGCTCACGAGGTTTATATCATTTCGACATGCTTTGAGTAAGTATCTAAATTGAAACAGAGCTAGAAATCCTTTGATGTTCATCCCTCACTAAATTTAACCTGTTTTTTGCATTATGCATGTTGCCATGTTGCTTTACCAGTACTTTGCGTCCCTGGGGACAGTTTCTCATCTTTAGGATGTCTTCTCCTGTGGTTAGGAAAACAAATGTCGCTCTGTTGTATGAAGAGTTCTGTGGGACTTAAGGCCTGTGAACGTGTCAGGTCAGGGCGTGAGTGCATTTGAAAGAGCATCTTACTCTTCTCATCTGCACTACAAAACCATTTCATTTCATTCCATCGCTTCAAATGAGGCGATTTCAAAACTCTGTTTCTCAAAGTATGACAAATTAGTATTGTGTTCAGTATGGTGGCAGATAAAGGATAAACACAGAAATGTATACTTATGGGAAAAACTATAGTTATCAACTGACTCCTATTATTTTGGTTAAGTTTACTAACAAGTAAACCCTTTACATCTTCAGCAGAGACTGAGTTGCTCTGACCATCCTCCAAACAATTCTCGTTCAGGAGGGATCTGAACATGCATTTGAAGACAGGATCCAGGGGTATGTGCTTCTGGTAACCTCCCCAGATCTGACCTCAGGCAGATGTTCCATCCTGTCCTCTGGAATTCTTTGCCCTCTGTAGTTTGCCCTAGGACCTTGACCTTCAGGCAAAGCTTTGAGATCTTTTCCATCTGACATTCTCTCTGTGCAGGTGTAATAGTGGAGGGGGGTGGGCATTGTTTTAAATAATTTGATGTTGTTTCATGTGGTTAATTGCTATTGTCCTGTTTCTTCTAATGCATTTTCATTAACATTTTATTGTAGCCTGAGGCTAGTTAAAGTCCAGGAGAAACTTTTATAAACCCACACCCCTTCTCTTCCAGTTCTCCATCTGCACTCACTAACTGGTTCACTATGGGTCACTTGCAGAACCTGTAAGTGATAAAGATTTTAGGACAGCTGACTTTATTTTTAGTGGAATAGGAGCTAAACTTTGATCAATAAAACAGCCATAAAAGAAAAAAAAAACACATGAGTTTCTTTTGATTCTCAGCTTTTTCAGTGAGGAAATACAACCATAATCATGTTGAAATTCTCTCTCTCTCTTTTTTTTTTAAACATAGCAGGCTGCAAGGCTTGTGTCCTTGAGCCATGGAAATTAGAAAAGCTTTCTCTCTGTTCTCTTAGATTTCCAACAGTGGTTGAGTTTATACAATACAAGCAAACTGATAACTCTGTAAAGAAATGTAGGAAACTTGAAAGAAACAGAGCAGGTGAGCTGAAGCCTGGATCAGGTAGAAAAGGTACTGGAAGATCTTTATTTAAGGCCCGGGAACTGTCTCATCTGGTGGCCCAGCATCATGTTGGACCCCTTTCCAAACTCCCTAGTCCTTTTCTGTCTTTTTCCATCCTCACTTCTCCTAGCACCCATTTACAGCATTAGAACTTGATATGATGCTTCCACTATTTACGTAATTACTTCGACTAGTAAACACCTGACTTTGTTTTCCTGAAGCTCCTCCCCTGAAATTCACTTGTCCAAGGGACTCTACTCGTGGTTCCCATCTTGTTTCCTGTCTCTGTTAACCATAATGTCCAGAGTTTTGCTTTTTTGTTTTTTTTTTTGCGGTACGCGGGCCTCTCACTGCTGTGGCCTCTCCCGTTGCAGAGCACAGGCTCCGGATGCGCAGGCTCAGCGGCCATGGCTCACGGGCCCAGCCGCTCCGCGGCACGTGGGATCTTCTCAAACCGGGGCACGAACCCGTGTCCCCTGCATCGGCAGGCGGATTCTCAACCACTTCGCCACCAGGGAAGCCCCCAGAGTTTTTAATACGAGTAACTTCACCCAGACTTATATTCCTGAATACATGCTTTTTTGATAGTTTAGCTTTCATCTTCTTTAGGACTATCACTCCATGATAATCTGGCTAGAGTGGCTCAGATAAAAGCACTTTTAATCCAATTGCCATGGATGGGTACTCTTCATCTGAAGCCACCCTCTTAATCTCTGCCACCTGCAGGCTGGGTGCTAGGGCCTGGGGAGTCCCAGAAGCCTCCTTCCCACAGTATTTGGCCCTTCTTGTCCATGGGAAGAGCTGGACTCTCTCTGAAATGATTTAATTAAATGGATCACCTCTATTCTTGGTCCTGTTATGGTTAAGCAGTCACTTTTTGAGAAGTGGTGAGAGCTGATCCTGATTATCTTCTTACACCCTTTCCCTCCTATTGAGTTTATAGGTGTCCTCCTTAACAACTTAGTATTAATGGGAGCCTTCACTAAGATTCACCAATGACCACTAATAAATACTGGGCACTAACACATATTTTATTTGTAATACGAAGCATTATGACAGGTGAAGTGGGGGAGAGAAGAAGTTATTCAGAAGTAAAAATTTACCTTGGCCCTTCCTGCTTTCAAAAAGCTTAACTTCTAATTGGGAAGACAACTTAGGTAGAATTTTCTAAGAACTGAACAAGCTATAGTGATTAAAAATGAAACTGGAATTTGGAGAAGGGAGAGCAGATCATTTATGGTGGCTTGGTCCTGAAGTTCTTCATAAAGGAGTTTGGGACTTAAACGGGCCATTGAAAAATGTGGAGAGTTCCAAGAAAAGGGGAGAGGTTTTTTTTTTTTTAACATCTTTATGAGGGGAGAGTTTTGTAAAGGTATATTTTTTAAGCGTGGTTTCTATGTCCAATGTTCATTTTCCTATATGTTTCTACTTTATATCCATATATCCATTGCATTATTGTAGGTTGACTTTGATCATAGGTTCCAGGAGGTAAAAAATAAATTTTCTTTCACTTTTAATAATAAATATAATTGGTGAAAATAATAAATAATGAAATTGTAGTTTCTAGCTGTCTTGTACAACATTTGAAGTAAGTGTTCTGGGATTTGAATTATTTTAACTTTTTTTAAAAAAATAATTATTATTTACTTTATTTTATTTTTGGCTGTGTCGGGTCTTCGTTTCTGTGTGAGGGCTTTCTCCAGTTGCGGCTAGCGGGGGCCTCTCTTCATCGTGGTGCGCGGGCCTCTCACTATTGTGGCCTCTCTTGTTGCGGAGCACAGGCTCCAGATGCTCAGGCTCAGCAGTTGTGGCTCACGGGCCCAGTTGCTCCGTGGCATGTGGGATCTTCCCAGACCAGGGCTTGAACCCGTGTCCCCTTCATTGGCAGGCAGACTTTCAACCGCTGTGCCACCAGGGAAGCCCCTTAACTTCTTTTTTAATTTAAAAAAGAAGAAACAAATATTTACTTCTGGAAAGCCCAGAAAATTTACAAAGAGGACAATATAAAAATGTCTATAATCTCTCCAGAGAGATAAACAAAAAACATTTTTTTATTGAAATACAGTTGATTTACAATATTATATTAGTTTTAGGTATACAACATAGTGATTCATTTTTATAGATTACACTCCATTTAAAGTTATTATAAAATATTGATTATACTCCCTGTGCTGTATAACATATCCTTACAGCTTATTTATTTTATACATTGCAGTTTGTACCTCTTAATCCCCTCCCCCTATTGTACTCCTCCCCACTTCTCTCTCCCCACTGGTAATCACTAGTTTGTTCTCTGTATCTGTGAATCTGTTTCTGTTTTTCTTGGCCATGCCACGTGCCATGTGGAATCTCAGTTGCCCATTCAGGGATGGAAACTGTGCCTCCTGGATTGGAAGCATGGAGTCTTAACCACTGGACCTCCAGGGAATTCCCTGTTTCCATTTTTAAACGAAACGTTTGGTAGATGCCTGAAAGGATGGTCATGTACCATTAGACTGGTTGTGCACTTCATAGCCCTGACACCCATACTTGGGACATACAAATGTATTCATATAACCTATTTTCATTTATTAATATTTCAAGATACTTTTATGTAAAATAAATAGGTATCTCAAATATATTTTTAAGTAACTAACTGTATTTCATTTTTTAATATATCAAAATTTTAAATAAATTCCCTACTATTTGACATTTGGAATTTTTTCAATTTTTCAATTTAAATTAATGTCACAGTGAACACCTCTGTAAGATATATATTTGAACTTTACAGTAATATTGTTCCTCCAGTTGAATTCCTAGAATGAGACTTGGTAGGAATAACAATCAGAGCGTTTAAAGAAATTTATATTGGAGTTTAAGATAACTCATAAAAAGTGTTCAAACCATAAGTGTACAGCTTATTAAAGCAGCATCTAGAACCGGAAGTAGTATATTACTGGAATCCCACAACCCCTCCTTGCGTTCCTCTTTAAGGTAACCACTACATTGGTTAAGGTTAACCACTACATTGACTTCTAGGACCATAAACTATTTTGCCAACTTTTGTACTTTATACAGATGGAGTCACAGAGCGTTCATTGTTTGTGAGGTTCATCCATATCATGGCATATAGTTGAGGATCGTTTGTTCCACTCCTGCTAGAATGCCATTGTAGGACAATACCACAATTTATCTATCCGTTCTACTACTGAAAAACATTTGATAGTTTGCATTTGCATTTTTGGACTGCTACGAATAGCACTGCCAAAAAGACTCAGTACCTGTCTTTTGGTGAACATATGTAGGAATTTCTGTTAGGCATATGCTGAAATAGGAAGTTGTTGGGTTGTAGGAAATGCAAATATTCAGCTTTAGAAAACTGCCAAACTATTTTATAAAGTGTTTTTTATCTATTTACCTTTCTAATAGCAATGGGAGGTTTCTGGTTGCTCCACATCATTACTTGTATTGTCTGTGTTAGCCATACTGTTAGTGTGCACTGATATTTCATTGTAGTTTTAATTCACGTTTTTTTGCTTGTTTTTTTCTGATGGTTAATGTAAGCACCTTTTCATTTGTTCACAGTTATTGCCCATTTGGAAATCCTCTTGTGAAATATCTGTTCAAGTCTTTTGCCCATTTTTCTAATAAGTTTTCTGTCTTTTCCCTACTGGTTTATAGGAGGGACTTCAACATTCTGTTTAAAGATCCTCTTCAAAACTTGAGTGGCATGCACAAATATTTAATCTGTTGTGCACTAGGAAGAAGAGATAGTCCCCAGAATTCACATAAGCAAAAAGGAAATCTGTTGTGTGAAGAGAACCAAAAGGATTTACTGTAGATTTTAGAGCATATTTTAATTCTGGTATGAAATTTTAAAAATAATGCTTTCTATAAAATCCCTGATGTCTCATAGTGCATGAAACAAAGTTCAAAAATATAGATGTTTATCCTGACATTTAATTTTAAAATATTTTTTAAAAATCAAATTGTGTGAACGTTCCAGTCTGGCAATCTGGAAGTAAAATGATGAGGAAACAATTTAAAATTCTCTAAAGAAGAAATGAAGAAACAACTTATTCTAAAAATGTTCAAGTTTCAAAATGTATCTCTATTTAGATGGTGATGATATATCCAGGGATATATAGCAGATGTGCTGGCCTGTTTCCAAGCCCTGCTTGGAGGTTTTGAGTCAAGGAAGACCGTTACATTATGTGTGAAATGCCACTTCAGTTCAGAGTCTGCCAGTAAATTGGAAATACCAACTTCATAGTCTTTTCGGGCTGATTAGTGGGAAAAGCATTCCCAGGTGCAAATATCCACAAGTTTAAATCATTTTTAAGACAAAAGGTCAGGAAACATCATACGATCCATCCCTGGACTCTTCTAAACACTGTAGGCTGTATGATTTTGTATTTCTAAAATCAGGTGGGTTTAAGGGCCATAATATTCCTCTTTCCCAAGGAAAAAAATAATTCTATGTCATTTTAAAATTTTACTATATAAATTCTGTGGGTAAAAAAGGTTGTAGTTAAGAGTTAAGTAGAGTGGGGGAATTCCCTAGCGGTCCAGTTGTTAGGACTCGGAGCTTTCACTGCCAGGGCCTGGGTTCAATCTCTGGTGAGGGAACTAAGACCCCAGAAGCCACATGGCACAGCCAAAAAAAAAGTTAAGTGGAGTGGACTCTCACTAGTCCACTTGGGCGTTCTTCCAAAAAAATCTTTACAAATTGTACAACTTTCATCAACTTTGGTTTGGACAAACTACTGTGGAAGACTCTGTTCATTACTTTCTTAGCTGTGAAAGGAACATTATCATCGAATATTAGGCAAAATGTATGTGTGAGCTTGTATCAGGCAGTCTTTGAAGCATTAGGAAAGGGTATTCTGTAGAGATAAGACCAAAGAGAGCTTCATGAGTGTGTGCTGAATCTTTGTGCATCTGGCTTAACTCTTGGTCTCTTTTTCTTTCTTGTGGAGCAGAGCAGTTTTGACTGGTTTGTGGAAAGGTCAAAAAAAACAAAGATATTTTAACTTGATAATAACAGGCAAATAAGAGGACATATAAACAAGTAATGAAGGAACAAAAGTGGTTTTTTCTACCATCAAGAATTTCCTGAAGAAATCACAGAATCCACCCAGGTAATCAGTACCTTATTAGGTTCACTTCTGTGAAATCTTATCTAAGTTCACATAGGAAACTTTCTAAATACACACCAAAGCACAAAACTTGGGCCACCATCAATCCCACAGGATAAAAAGTTGGGGGTGACTCTTAAGGAAATGTTGGTTGACTTGACTAGAAGAACAGCTGCTCTTTATGGATTTCATCAACTCATGTGATTTCATCAGCAAATGTTGCCTTTCTTCTGTGGACTTTTGACCTATGATGATCATCAATTTAAGATCAAGGCACATGACCCAGCATTATCGTCCTGGGACTTATTATAGAAAGAAAATAAATCAAGAAAAGAGGAGTGAGGTCCAAATTAACAAAGAGCATCCTATAGAAGAGATCAGTGGGGACTCTGTGTGATTTAACTAGGGCTAAAATGATTTCTAAGTGATATGAGTAAATCGGGTGTCAGGTAATTGAGGCTTTTGCATTGGAATGGAAGTATCCTCTTTTTTTCTTTTTTACATTTATTTGTTTACTTATTTATGGCTGTGTTGGGTCTTCGTTTCTGTGGAGGGCTTTCTCTAGTTGTGGCAAGTGGGGGCCACTCTTCATTGCGGTGCGCGGGCCTCTCACTACCGCAGCCTCTCTTGTTGTGGAGCACAGGCTCCAGACACACAGGCTCAGTTATTATGGCTCACGGGCCCAGCTGCTCCACGGCATGTGGGATCTTCCCAGACCAGGGCTCGAACCCGTGTCCCCTGCATTGGCAGGCAGATTCTCAACCACTGTGCCACCAGGGAAGCTCTATCCTCTTTTTAAAGTTTTATAAACAAAGAAGGACAATATTATAGTATTGTATGTTATTTTTCTTTGAGTGCTCAATAAACATAAATATTTTTTCCAGATATATTTTTATAACTATTTATAAGAGAATACTTTAAGCCATGAGATTGGTATTCATGAGTGGCTTGTGGAAACAATATCATTATTTCCAATCATGCCTCATGCCTGTCTAGGCATGAATTTCAATCCTTTCACATAATGACTATATGAACAAGATGGATCAAAAAGACCATTACTGACTATATTTGAAAAAGAACTCTTCAAATTAGAAAAAAACTAAAAAGAAGAAATGAGGGAGTAGTTTATTTGAAATGCACCATTTTAATCGTGTCTTCTGTCTACAGTGCCCTCAGCATGGAGATCTAATCAGGCAATTTTAAACTAGCTTTTTAGGCACTTTATAAAAACAAGCTTTAAGGTAACCACATAATTAGAGAAGCTAGATTTGATCATAAATCTGAGAAAATACTAACTTCAGATTTTTTCTTTGTGCTGAGAAGGTTTCAGATAATATTTTCTCCGAAGCACAGAGGTACCTGTGAATTACCTTGTGTAAAAATAAATGCCTGACTCATGCCATTCTCGTGCTCAAACGTATTTAGTTGATTTCTCTCTATCTTCTGGACTAAGCTCAGACTCCTTAATCTGACATCCAAGAGCGTCTGTTATCTAGATTTCCATTCTTATTTCCTATTATTATCACTCATTCTTAAAGTATGGTCCTCGGATTACATGTACCAAAATAAAACCGAATGCTTATTAAAGTTGAAACTCAAGCTCTTCAAATAATCCTTATACAGGTTGAATGCTGACATCCCCTATTCTATATGAGCCCTATGCACCAATAAATGCAATCTGATGCCCCTAACATGCTTTCTGGGGTTCTGTCTTTGGACTCTGGTTCATAATACTCTAGGCAAGTCTTTTCTTTCTATTTTATTGATCAGTCAAGACACAGTTCTATTCTAATATGTCTCATGAAACATTTTGGGTTCGTTTCTTTTGAGCTTTATTGTTTTCTATCCATAAAGGAGGATAATAATAAAATTAAAATAAAAGGATTATTGTGAGATAATGCTATACTACAATTAAAATCCGAGTCCCACAGCTCACAGACGGTGCTACCAGTGTGGTATGGGATTAAGATACAGGTTTGAGTGATTTCAAAGAAATTCATGCTCTTGCATGCTGTTGCCCCTAAAAACATAAGCATGTGGACCGGTTGAGTTGGTTACTGGTACCCTTTCCATCCATTTTACTCAGCCAGAGATGCTACAAACATGTGGACTTGAAGACAACTGGTGAACTCCTCATTTTTGCAAGATAGGAGTCAAACGGGGAGCTTTAAATAAAATTTTCCCAGAAGGTTAAAATATTTAAAAATACTGCAGAAAATATTGGTCTTTCAGAATTTTCAGGGGTACATCCTTCTAATTGCATTTGTGAGCTCTAAGGAAAACTCTGGAGCCCCTGAGTATGTTTAGGATTTTGTGAGTTTATGTAGATCCTAGTGTCATACAGACCTGGGCAGCATCTGGTCCAAGGGAGAGAGAGATAAATGGAATTCAGACTCTCCTCAAATGTTTCTAGATCTGGCTAGACTACCTAAAGCAGAAGGAGGTAGATGAAAGGGTTTGAAATAAAAGTTGCTCTAGAGGGGATCTATAATAAATCAAGGTCTCTTACCAGAAAGCAACTAACAACAATTAACATGCACACATAGATCTGTTCAGGACAGGCTGATGACACTTAGATGTAGCTGGAAATGGGCTTCTTTAGGCTGTGGGAGACTCCCTAATCCCAAGTTTCTAAACCATTTTATTTACTCCCACAATAGTTTTTGCTGATAATGTTTGGTTCTGCACTGGTATCTCAGCATCATCTCTTAGCTTCCTCCTTTCTCAGACAAAAAGACATTTCCCAAGAGCTTTTACATTTCCTTCAGCTGGTTATTTCAGTGTACTTCCTTAATAGCCTCACTTTATGGTCCTTTTAATTTGAAAATGTAAATACGAAACAAATACCTTTTGGATGAGGAAATTTACAAGCAAAATTCTTATAGTGAAACTGTTAATTCCCTAGAATAGGGAGGAGAGGAATCGATCATTTACTTACTTGCAAATTCAGTTAATAAAATGGGAAAAGGCTATTTGAAGTAGTCACACAGGGAAAGCATGTGATTTCATCCTGTTGGAGTCTGAGACATGACCCTGGAAGGTAACTGAATGTGGGGAAGACTTTCCAGGGAACACGTGACACTCACTCACACTCACTCGGAAAAAGAGCTTTTCCAACAGAAAGTCAAAGGACTCTAGGCCACCGCACAGTTAGAGGCATTACTTGTTTTCAAACGCTAAGAGTTTGCCTGAGGAGAGAAGGGGTAGCCAAGTGAATGAGCCAAGACTGACTTAAATGTGGGTGAGGAATCATGTCAACAGACAAACAGATTACCCATAGTCAGTCCTTTCGACACAAACATCTTCTTGGGCTCCTGGAACTAGGAAATGTGAATTCACTTAATGAGATACAGGTTTGTCTGGACCTTGGCTTTCCTTATTATAAAATAGAGAGAGACACACAGAGTTGGAAGAACCCTTCAAGATTTTCTGAACCTGATCTCTGGCGGCCTTGGCCTGCAGGGGCTTGAAGCAGGATTTTGGTTCCCCGGCCGAGACAGAAGTCAGGCAGTGACAGTGAGAGCGCTGAATCCTAGCCACTAGACCACCAGAGACAGTGGCCAGTGACAAGGCCCTGGTCCGTCGGCTTTGTAGACATGACTTTCCACATAGAGACGGAAAGTAGTGAAACAAGTAAAGTGTTTATTAGGAGGAAAAGAGTACAGTAGGTGTGGATAGACACACGGGTGGGCTCAGACAGAGTTGTGCCTTGTGGAGATTGAATCACTTATATGGGGCATTTCTTCTGAGTTTCCTCTGGACAATCATCTTGCTTTGTCTGGCTCTGAGTCCATATTTGGTTTATCTCAGGGTCCTGCCCTGTGTGCGCGTGTTCATCTCTTAGCCAAGATGGATTCTTGCAAAGTGGCCTATGGGTAGGCTGACATCACCTACTGTGGGGTGATGCCCCCTCCATTTTTGACCCCCAAGGAACCTTCCTGCACATGTGTAGTTGGGAAGGTCTCCTTGACCTCGAGAATGAGAAATATATGGTCTCTTTATCTCTCATCTGGGCAGGGCTCATCTCTCTGCCCCTGCCATTATGTTTGTCTTGGAGTCTCTGTCCACAGGGGACAGACTCCAGCTGCTCAGCCTGGAGCCCATCTATCTCCTGCCTCACCCCATTCCACATCTCCCTCCTTTTCTATCTTCAAATCTCTCATTTAGTGTGCTGTATTTTTTAATTTCTAGAATTTCTACTTAGTTGTTTTTTCACATCACCTCCTCTCCTTTAGCTTTGGAATCTGATAGATTTGGGTTTGATCTTTTTTTATGAATTGAATGGTTGCATCCGCTCAACTTCATATGTTAAAACCCTGACCCTAGTGTGGGTGCATTTGGAGATGGGGCCTCCAAGGAAGTAATTAAGGTTAACTGAGGGTCGTAAGTGTGGAGTCCTGATCCGATAGGATTAGTGTCCTTATAAGAGGAGACACCAGAGAGCTAGTGCTCTCTCTCTATCTTTCTCTCTCTCTGTCTCTCTCTCTCCTCATTCCCCTAGACCCCCCAATGTGTACACACACGGAGGAAAGGTCCTGTGGGGATATAACAAGAAGGCAGTCATCTGCAACCTAGGAAAAGCACTCTCACCAGAAACCAAATCAACTGGAACCTTAATCTTGGACTTCAAGCCTCCAAACTGTGAGAAAATAAATTTCTTTTATTTAAACCACTCAGCCTGGTATTTTGTTATGGCAGCCAGAACTGATTGATACAATGTCATTTCTTTTATCATCTGTGAGATCTAAAGACTCAAACTCTCCAAGCCACAGTTTTGTCAACTGTGAAACTGTCTAATGACATCCAACTCCAAGGGCAGTTGTAAGGATTGCATGGAAAAAATTGCTCACTTATAACAGAGACGTAATAAATTTTACCTTACCCTTCCCTTCTCTATGCTTGGACATCTCCAGAAATGAGGGCCTACCATACTCTCAGGCAGCTAATTTTATTTTTGGACACCCCTGATTTTTTAAAATCCCTTCTGATTATGTCAGTTGTGCTCTTAAACCTCTAGACACACACAGTGAGAGGGAGTGTTTGGGACCAAAAAAGAAGCCCTCTCTTATCTTCCATATTTCTGAACCAGTTGAAAAATAAAGCACAGGTGTCAGACAGACATCAAAACATCAGCTACCTTGGTAAAACTGATGGGCAATAACAGCTTGAGATGGAGGCTATGTGGATTTCCAATGCTCAGGTGAACCTGCTAACCACTAGGTCACAAGTGCAGTAGGAACCCTTTCCCCACACAGGGTCAGAAGCTGCCCCAGGAACAGACCCAAGGTACCCCATCTGCCAGGAAGTCCAGAGGAAAGACAGCAGGGCAGAGCTGAGCATGCTCAGTCCTCTCTCCCCAGCTTGCTAGTTAGATAAATCATTTCTTCTCCTTGGTGAGGAAGGAGGGAAGGGGGGAAGGAGGGCTAGACATGTTACTTCAATACCATTCACTCCTGGGAGTAGAGGTTCCCACACGGAAACATTAGAAGGGAAAAAGGATTTCCCTAACCATAACTTCAGTTGCCAAAAATAAAATGTGACTTAAATGTTGAAGAAAAATGCGAAGGCCCAGCATGTGCTGTCATGTCTTAATATTAAGTCATGAAGGGAAACCCAAAACTGTACAGGCGAACACAGAAGTACTCAGGCCGTGCAGTATCAGTATCAGTATCAGTATCAGCTGGTGTCAGACCTCAGTAAACACAGGTTGCTGGGAGGGAAAGTGCAGAGTAGGGATGAATTAAAAGCAGATTGAGAGGACCAACAGGTAAGATTTGTGTCCAAGGCTGTGAGGAAGGGAGATATGTACTCAGGAAAGTCTAGAGGAAGTAACCTCCAACTAACAGAAGTAAGGGAAAAGAAAAAAAAATGGGGTGGAGACTTTTAAAAAGTAAACTAAAATATGAAAGGAAAAATTTTAAAGATAAAAAACTAAAATGTAAGGAAAGGCAATCTTCTGGCTAGAGCAGCTATTTATAAATATATATGTGGAAGAGATAATGTAGGCATTTCAAGGAAAAGTTAAATTAAGGGCAATTTAGCACAAGCTAGAAAGAATCAAGTCAAAAACTGAAAGTTAGGTTAAAAGGAAGTAAAATTTTTTATAAAAATTTGAAATGTTCCCTTTTTATCCTACCCTTTATATGCTTTTTCATTGTCAAGGTTATTTGACACACCTTAGCTATTTAGTGTTGGAAATTGTCAAATTATTAATTTGTCACATGATTATGGATGTTAAAAAATGGTTCCGCAAAGGTGCTCGCATTTTGTGTCATTTTCATTGCCTCTGAGTGGTCATCAGTTGTAAAATGTGATACATTTACATACCCAAAGGAAAAAAAATTGCTGCCTGTTAAACTCAGATATACAATCAGATTGTAAGATGCTTCAAGATCTCAGAAGTGGTGAAATGAGACAAAATGCATTTTAAAATGGATGAAATACAGTATTTTATTTTCTTAGTAGCATTTATCAGAAGTTGAAATGATGTTATTTGTTTATTACATCGAGTTTCTCTGTCTCTTTCCTTGAGAATTTAAGTTCCTTGCAGGCAGGTACTTTGCCTGCCTTTTTCATATATGAAAAAGGCTGTATATGTCTAGGACAGTATATACAGATAATGGAGAATACTGTTTGATGACTGGCTATTCTTGCACAAGGGAGTGAGGGAAGAAGAGAATAAGAAACTGGGATGCATTTGGTACTTTCACTCATTCACTCAAAAAGGATATTCTTCCTAAATTCATTCTCCTACTCAAAAATATTTTAGGTATTCCCACCTCTTAGCAGTACAGAGTACCCCTCCATCACCACCACCACCACCACACACATTTTCTTCAAGTACTTGGCTTATCCCTCCATTTCATCTGGGGTTATACTCTAACTTCAGTGAGTAATGTGACCATTGTGCATAGCTGAAATACCATGGGGATCCCCAGGAAGTTTCCATATTGAAGAATGACAACATCTCAGAAATTCAAGCAATAGCCAAATTTTCCCTTAGGGTAAGAGCAGATCATGGTTTCTTTTGATGGGCACCAGATGAAGAATCGGCATATATTTAGGGGCCATGTATATGAAAAATATATATCTCTAAATCCTAAAGTCACACTGAGTGTGAGAGATGCTTTCACTAGGGGTGAGGCTGTTGCAGAAGCATCTGATCCACATCTCCCATTGCAAAGGCCTGTGCTCTTTCAGTGCAAGGCAGGTGAATCACCTGCAGTATTCAGATTTTTTATTCCTTTTCTTTTTCTTTCTATATGCACATAGTAGAAGCAGAATATGTTCTCAGCACACAGGATGCCATCCCACTGCTCATGTTTATATTACTTTGAATGCATCCTGGTAAGATGTTCTCTTATAAGATGAAGACAGAATTGGTTTATATTTATACTATTATGAATTATTTTTATAATACCACCTGTAAGTTCTAATAATAATCCTTCATATTTCCAGAGTCATTTAAATAATGTTTCACATTTCTGCATTGCTTCATTTTACCATGCTCCTGGGTTAGATAATATATCATAGAGTGGCCTCTAAATTCAAAATGTCCAGCTTCAGTAACTGGTCTACCACCTACTAGCTGTGAAACACTGGAAAAATTACTTGTCTTCTCTGTGCTTCAGTTTTTTCATCTCTAAAGTGTGGGATGAAACGATAACTAATATCTAAGGTTGTTGTAAGGATTAAATTAGATAATTCATATAAACTTTTACCAATAGTACATGGCATATAATGACTATGTAATAAAATGTGAGCTGCTATCTTCTGTTGCTCTTCCACATTGGTTATCTTATTTGATTCTCATCCGACCCTCTGAATGAGGAAGGACAGGTTATTCTCATTTCATATGAAAGAAAGGTTTTAAAAAATCAGGAGCACTTCCCAAGTTCACAGTTCACTTCCCAAGTTCTTGCCTTGTGAATGTCAGACCAGAGCTAGAATGAGTATCTTCTGGTAGAGTATCCCTGAGATCTTCTGGTATTTAAGAACAATGTAGGATTTCCTAATCCCTGTCAGGAAAATAATATCTCCAGGATTCCTTGCAGCTGTTTTGTTATGTGTTTACCCTGTAGTTCTTGGGATCCTGAAGAGCCATGTGCTACTAAAAGTTGGGAAGCCACTAATAGCATGAGAGACACCCTCAGACCAAAGCCCATCAGAATCAGATGAGTTCAGTCCCTGGACCAAGGGCTAGGTCCAACAGTCATTCACTTTTTATGTATTATTTCTGGAGTGTATGTTCATGGTATTGTTATCATCACAATTTATTATTTATTGAGTGCCATCCCTTTATATGGGACTGTATGGAACACACACCAGACAGGGTTTTCCCCCAAGGAAATAGAAATGAAATTCAGATGGTCATGATTCATGAGATAACAATAAAGCTACTCAGGGTGTGCAAACATGGTTTGCAATGAGATCAACCTTGGAAGGCTCAGCTAAAGGAAGTGTTTGATAGGAGAGGAAGGGGGGAAAGTTGCTTGACACTGAAGGAACAAGACATGTTTCAGGTACGGGAAGCATCGTGAAGGTCAGCAACAAAAGGAATAAAAAGTGGGGGGTGGAAGTGAGAACACCAGGAAGACAACAGCCATCCAAAAGGAGCATTATGGGGAGCAGCGGAATGAGGACAATTGACCCAGTCCAGAGTTGTGTATTTACGGCTGTATCCTGGGGCCATGTGCTATTTGTCCTGGGATGGACTGAAAGGACACGTCCTGCCGTATTAAGGGAAGGGGCTCCATGTGGCTGCCTAGACCAGGCTAGGAGTGGAAAGTTATATCACATCTGTACTGGTTTTTCATCTCCGTTTGGTTTTGTTTGTTCAAGTTAATGAAAATGATGTGCTATTGTTATGTAGTGATGCCAGAAAACGTTTCACCAGAGACTTCAAAAATGTTTTTGGTACTGTGCCCATTTCATGTGGTTTCACTTTCCCCATCCTCTCTCCTCCCTCCCTTTTCACTTTCCCTTCCCCTGAAGCCCTTCTCGGATACTGATGGATTAATATCATTTGACTGGAAGGATATCTGGAGAGAATTCAGCTAAGCAGGCAAGCCAGCCCCCCAAAGATAAAGTGATGGAAAAATCTAAGGGTGAATGGAGTTATGATCATTTATAGAAGACATATTTGTAGAACCATCCAATAGAAATGCATAATTAATAGCTCCTCAAATTCATAGCTGGAGCTGATGAATTAGGCTGAATACATCTCCATCTGGGAATAATTAATAGTAATTTATAAACTCCTTAAGGAAAGGAACTATGTCTTCACCTTCCTCAGTCAGTCCCCTGGGTGCCATAGAGTCTGTTTTGTCCATCTAGTCTTTCAAAATTTATTAAGTACTAGGTAGTACACAAAGGCATTGGAAGATACCAAAGAAAAATAAGGCATCCTTACCCTCACAGCACTTAGAACTTCGGGGAAGAGAGTAAAACAAGATGGAATATAATATCTGCCCTCAATAAGGTAAAATCAAAGAGATGTGGGGCTTATCTGTCAGGGAGGGGGGAGCATATAACTCAGGCTTCCCAATACCAAATGAGAGAAACTCTACTCAAATTCGTGGATTAAACCATAAATGGGAATTTATTGGCTCAGTCAACTGCAAAGTAGAGTGTTACTAGATTTAGGCTGATCAGATGTTCAAATGACCTATCAAGAATATCTTTCTCCACTATTTTGGCTCTGCTTTCCTCTGAGAAGGGACAATCTTAAGACAGGCTCTATCCATGCTGTGGCAAAGATAACCATTGGCAGCTTTATATTTATGCTATACCACTTGAGTAATAGTAGCAGCAAAAGAATACCTCTTCCTAAGAATTTCAGGAAAACTCTCAGAATGCCCTCTTGTTGGAATAACTTTGGTAAAGTGCCTAATGAGTTAATTTTTGTTGCCAGACAGATGGAGTAAGCATATCGGCGAGGCTTATGTCATGTACCACTTCCCTGGACCCCCAAAGGTGGAGTCGGGTCCATCCAAATCACAGAACTCAGAGTGAGGGAGGAACACTTTTCCAAATGAAAATCAGGGTTATTAGAATAAGAAGACATGAATGCTGGGCACTTAAAAGCAACAGGACTTTGAAGATATCCCAAACAATTAATGGCAATCTATGAAGGAATAGTTGTGACCTCCAAAGGGTGGGTGGGTATGAGGGGTGGATATGAGGACTGGGGGGACATACACTCCACAGTGCTTCAACTTGCATGTGAAAGAGTTTAGTCACGTGGGCACACCTCACTGCCACACGGGAGCTACAAGGCATTTCCTAGCTATGCCATCATAAGACCTCCCTAGGAAGAGAGAATAGATTTTAATCAACAGCTATCAGTTCCCAATACGAAGAGGAATTTACTTAGGGAGATATGAAGGGATGCACAGAGGAGGTGACACCTGAGAGAGGAGTAACAATTAAACCAGGAGGAGAATGGTTGTGAGGTGTCTGTGTGTTTCAGCTCTGGACTGGAGACGCAGTGACCCAGAGAAAAGTACATGTGTAAATTCACAGGCCGATTTGGGAGGATTTATGCCCCAGCATTCTCACTGTCACCCCAGGGCTTAGGACAGGAAGAAGAGAAGTGGGAGATTATTAATTTATTCTTCATGTAACTATATCATTTAATTTGACACGATGAACTTGCATTGCTTTTGTAATATTTTAGTCCCATAAAATAAAGTAAGGTATTTGCAGAAAAATGGCATCTAATACAATGGAATTGCAGATCTAAAAGAGAACTTTAGCATCCTTCCTAGAAGCTGAGAGAGGTAAAGTAATTTTCTTAAATCTCATGCAACAAACAAACACTGGGATTAGAATTCAGGTCACTTGGTTTAAAAAAATATATGAGCTTTTATAATACAACCATCCTTTATATTTTCCCCACCTTTTCTTTGTGTGAATAATGTCTGTTTATTGAGCATGTACTGAATGCTTGGCACTGTGTTAAGCCTTGAAAACATTTCCTTGAACATTACATTTATGGGCTCTGGGCTCATAGTTTCAGTCCAGCTTAAGTTTACTCATAAATGTCTGTCAACTATTAAAGACAATGTAAACAATAGGTAGACTATCTATTTTTCAGGTACATGATTACTAGAAAAAGCTAAATTCGAAACCACGCAATTATGGTTACGTGGTTTTCCGGTATCTGGGTAGTAATTTTGCTGCTGTTGTTTCATTCACTTGGATGCAATGTGATATGTAAAAATTATTTCTACTTGAGATGGTTGCATCGTCTCATTTAGCAACAACCTCACCTTAAATTACCCATTTTTCAGCCACGTTAGGTGACCAATACAGAGAACAGTGTTAGCCCTAAGTTAGAAAGAGGAGAACAGGAAGTTTAAGATTCTCAAGTGAAGTCCTTGTGGAGATGTCCTTTCCAAGAGACAAATGTCTGCAATAGTCTTCCACTGAGGTGTTTTAACTATTTGTTATAACGAAATAAACACTATAGGAGAGATATAAGTTCAAACTTTATCATGACCCATGACTTTGTAAGATACTTTCAGATTTCCCTGGAGCTTTATTTGAAATTCCAAGGAAATAAAGACTTATTCAGGTAAAAGATGGGGAAAGTGAAGTGGAAGGACAGGGGAATTCACTCAAACACTCTCACCTGAAATAAGCTTATATTTGAGTTGGGTGGATAAGGTTAGTTTCTTCTGGACCCATTTCTAATTTGATGCTAGAAAAAGATTTTTGAACAGATTTTTAAAAAGTCAACTTCACTTTTAAATGCCTTAGTTTTCCAGTTGAACAATTCTTCCCCCAACATGAGCTACGGCAACGTAGTAAATTACATATTACTCGATCGGTCTTTGAACTTTCCAGCTGTAACTCACTGTGATGAAGCAAGAAAACACAGATCTATACTTCATTGGTCAGAAAGCTTTTGTACTGTTATAGGTCCAATTTCATACTTTAGTTTTATGGTACAAAAGACACGTCATGATAATATGTCTCTCTGATTATTTATTGGCACCAATGAGGACTTTTGTTTTCTCAAAAACAATCCTATCAGTCATTACCAGAAAATTGGCCTTAAATGTAATTCTGGACCTAAAAGCAATTCTGCACATCTGGTCTCTCTTCTCCCAGTGAGCTACATCTTCATAGGATTAAAAAAAAAAATAATTGAGAGTAACCTTCAGGTGTGGTTGGCAATAAACACATATGTCTTCATATGTTGGAGAAACAAGAGAAGGCGGAGGAACAATGAAGTGGTCATGAAGAAATAGGTGTCTCTGGAACCAATTAATTAATTAACTCATTAATTAATTCCACAAGCATTTATTGAGTGCTTGCTACATAACAGACACTGTACTAGGTGCTGGTCATTTAAAAGTGAATAAGATAGATATCCCTGCAATTATAGAAATGAGACTCAGGCAAGATAATCATTAGTCTCAAAACTACTTATTTGCCATTAATATTGTGACCCATACTATGCTGAAAAGTTACAAGGTATTAGGAGATCATATTTCAGAGGGGTCTCATGTGGACTGAGGAATCCAGGAAGACTTCCTCCATGGGAAAATGACATTTAAACGAAATTCCTGAAAGATTAATGGAAGCCAGTGAAATGAGGGGCAAAGGAGAAGAGGTCCAGACAGAGAGACCAGCATGTCCAAAAGACTAGAGGCGGAACATGATGCATTTGAGGGGCTAAAAGGCAGAAGATAACTCTCAGATGTACAACTCCAGGCCCTCACCTTCCCATGAAATCCATTCTCTTCCATCTAGTTGTCTAGGTGACATCTTCACCTGGATGTCTAATAGACAGCTCAAACTCACCAAGGACAAAACACAGCTCTTGACTTTTTCTCCCAAAACCTGTTCTTCCTCCAATGTTTGGCATTTTAGCATTGCTATTTACTTAGCTGCTTAGACCCCCAAACCTTGGATATTTAAGTCTTCTTTTGCTCTCACATTCACTCCCTTAGCAAATTCTGTTGGATATGCATTTAAAACATCCCCGCATATAGCTGCTTTTCAGCAGCTCTTCTCCAGCTGCCTCGGTCTAAATCACCACCTTCAGGCCAAAGTAAGAGCTTTCTGACTTCTCTCTCTGTCTCCACCTTTGCACTGGCTCAGTCTATTCTGTAAGCATGAGCAAAGTGTAGCTTTTAAGCATCAATCAGGTCCCGGGACTTTCCTGTTCAAAACCCTGCAAGGACTTCCTGTGACATTTGGACTCCAACTCACATGCTGTCCTACCTTTTCTGGCCCTGCCTACTTTTCATGTACCATCTTATGCCACTCTCCCCTTCCTTCATCTGTCCCCAAGAGTCATCTTGTTCCTCACAAGGTACAGTGCATGCCCCGAGCTCTACCTTTAATGCTGTTCCCCTGGGTCTGTGCATGGCTGTGCCTTCTCCTCACTTCGGTGTCTTTTAAAAAGTCTCCTTCTCAGAAAGGTCCCGAGCACCCTAACTAAAAAAGCACCCTGCTGCCACTTGCCTGTTTTATTTTTCTTTATAGTATTTACCTCTACCTGACATTGTATTAGAGATTCCATATTCATGTGTTTTATTGAAGACATGGTCCTTATTCCTCTGGCATATTTTCTCTAGTATGTCAATAAATATTTGTGGAATGAATGAATGAAAGCCAGTATGGCTGATATATGGTAAATGAGGAGAGGAGTGGTACAAGTGAGGCAGGCAAGGTAGGTGTTTTTAAAATATGCAAAGCATTGTAGGCCATCTTAAGAAGTTTGCACTTCCCCCCAGAAGTGAGAAGCCATTGAAGATTTTAAGAAGGAGCAGATACAACCTGATTTACATTTTAAAAAATGTTCAGTGAAATTGTCTGTGAGCTTGAATGTTTTATTGACCTCAGGAATAAATTCAATGGACCTGTCGTTAATGAATGCATTTTCAGTTGCTTTATATAACTCTGTTTAACAAAAATCACTTGTGTGAGATTAAAAATAACTCCTTCTATAGAGTAGAATAACCTGATATCATGTAATTTTTAGTCTAGAGGGGCGATAACTGCTATATGGCTTTTAGGATAAAAACATTATTTTAAAATAATTAAAATTTTATTATTACCAAACAAAATATACTTTCTTATACTTTTATATATTATGTTAAGCCTTGATAGACTTAGTTTACTTTATCCTTATGAAGACAGTGGTTTAAATAGAATGCCTGTTCTGAGGTAGAGGATAAAAATTAAGAGTCTTTAGGGTTTTTTGAATGAAGACTGGACTACAGCCTAGCACAGCATTAAAAAAGTTTTATTCTATGGGCTACTGACATCTCCCAACATATGCAGAGGTATTTTATGTAAACAGGATTCTGGTGCCAGACAGGTTTCAGAAAGGATGGGTTCAACGAGATTGTCTTTAATTCAGGATATCCAGAGCCTGTAATTTACTAATGTGCGCTCGGAATCCCAGGGTGGGGACCCAAGCAGCATTTCCCATCGCCACCTCTTCACAGAGCCCCTCTTCTGCAGAACATGGTTTGGGAATTGCAGATGGACTGAGACCCAAGGGACGTTGGTATAACGCACAGCGTACTAGAAGGGTGGCTTCATAGGTGGGAAACCTGGGCAGTCCTACAAGGCCCAGCTCTCAGAAGGGGCCCTGTGTCTGGTTAATGCTCTGCTGGCACCATCTAAGTGTTTACTGTGTCTGAACTTGAGTTTTGTACGTGAAGTGCAAAGGAACGCTGGAGCATGCGCACAAGCAGAGGTGAGGCACTGAGCGCAGCGTGCGTACAGGAGGGGAGAGGCCCTCGCGGCCCAGAGCGGTGGACTAGGCTTGCCCAGCGTTCATGCGCCTTGGGCCAGTCCGGGCGCCCGGGGGTTCGGAGGAGGTAGCTGAGCCTGGAGCCTGGCTCCGCACTGACGGGGCCCTTGAATGCAGAGGCAGTGGCCGCCGCAGCACCCTGGCCCCCAGGAGAGAGGAGGGGCTCCACTTGGGGCAGCAGCAGTACATGGTGGGAGGCCGGCTTGCCTGTCGTTCCCGTGACCAGTCTCCTTCCTGTGGCGTCTGCAAATGTATTAACTTTCAGGCCTGAGCATTGGGACAGGACCTGCTGGCACTCAGGTAATAAGCTAGTCAGCAAATATTACAAAATAAAGTTGTTCACATGGATAGCCCAATAAAGCATAATCAGGGAGTTGCTAGTATTCTCCGAAGATTTCAGAATCTTTGGTTTTGAAAATTTCTGTGACATTGCAAAGCAAACTCTGCATTTGTAGACTTAGAAGTAAATTTAAAGATCGTCACAGCCATTGGAAAACAATGCTATTTTCGAATAAAACCTTGGATGAACCAATTATTAAGAGGAAGACAGTTTTAAAAATTCCTCGTGGCTGGAGATAGAATGCATAAAGAGGCACTTTGAACTATGTGCAAATCATGAAGCCAGTTTCGGGTTTTGGTACAAACTCCACAAGTTACAGGAAATGTCAGAGGAAACGTTAAAATGCCGTTGTATAAATTTACATTTACATCTAAATTCAGACTTACGTGAAACTGGTACGTGTGAAGAATTAAATCTTTCCGGAAAATTGCTCCACAAGAATCATTAGTTCTAGATGTACTAAAATTTCTATTCTGAAATAATTTATCCAAAATTTATTTCTTTGTTGTCACAGCCTATAAAATATTCTTAACAGCTCTATTAGCAGTTGCATTAGCAGAAAGATCTTTCTCTAAATTAAAAATTACCAAATTATCTGTGCTATTCCATTTGCCAAGAGTAGCTGACATCACTTTCAGTTATATCAATTGAAAATTAAGTTGCTAACTGTATAATTTTAATGAACTAATAAAAGTAGTTTCAGCAATCCAAGCTGGAAAACTTTTACAATTAATCAAGATATAATATAAAATATTATTTTAAATTTTATCATATAAAATTATAAACCAAAATGATTTTTTTGCAATTTGTAAGTACTCATATATCAGTATTACCCTTGTTACGTTTTATAAATATTAACATATTTTTAAGAGAAAACTTTGTGCTTTTTAAAAAAATTGAAGTATAGTTTATTTACAAAAATTATAGTTCCAACGTACTGATTCAGTATTTTTATTGATTATACTCCATTTAAAGTTATAAAATAATGCTATATTTCCCTGTGCTGTACAATATATCCTTGTATCTTATTTTTTGTACATAGTAATTTGTACCGCTAATCCTCTCTTTCTGTTTTGCCCCTCCCCCAATCCCTTTCCCCAAGGGTAACCAGTAGTTTCTTCTCTGTATCTGTGAGTCTGTTTCTGCTTTGTCATATTTGTTCATTTGTTTTATTTTTTAGATTCCACATATAAGTGAAGTAATACAGTATTTGTCTTTCTCTGTCTGACTTATTTCACTAAACATAATACCCTCTAGGTCCGTCCATGTTGTTGCAAAGGGCAGAATTTCATTTTTTTTAATGGCTAACATTCCATTGTATGTATACACCACATCTTCTTTATCCATTCGTCTGCTGATGGAAACTTAGGTTGCTTCAATACCTTGGCTATTGTAAATAATGCTGCTATGAACATTGGGGTGCATGTATCTTTTTGAATTAGTGTTTTCATTTTCTCTGGGAGTGAAATTGCTGGATCATATGGTAGTATATTTTTGTATGTTTTTGTGCTTTTATTGTACTTTTCCCCTGCTTTTTGAACAAGGCGTCTCACATTTTCATTTTGCAGTAGGGCCCAGCAAATTATGTAGCCAAGCCTTGATACTGGGCATGAAATGATGAAACAAAGTTGTTCATGCAACTTCCCTGAAGGGTGTTTTGAAGGAAGTGTCAAGGTAGTGGACAAATGCGTGATTTGTTTTAGGTTTGGATTCTGTAGCAAAATTTGCACTTTTTACCAAGCAAGCTTTAAAATCCTTCTCACTTTCATAGCACATAAGAACCTGGAAGGCAATGTAGGCCAATAGCTGAGAACGTAGAAGATACAAAGAAAAGTTTGCATGTCTGGCATTGTCAATAGAATTATTAGCAGTTGGTTTCCTTCAAAATTAGAAAAGTCAAGGTCAGCTCCTGACAGTGGAAATACAACAGAGTTCCCTCAATGAGAAGAGGTATCTTTAGGGTTGGGTACTTCCAAAATGTCAAAAGGATGACTCTTACGTAAAGCCTGAGAACAGGTGAAGTGGAATCTTGGGGTGTGTTTTTGTGAAAGCTGTGTGTGTGGTGTTGGTGTTGTATGTGTTGTCATGGAGGTAGCGGTGGAGGTGGTGGTGGTGATCATGGAAAACGGATGACTTGCCTGCGGAGGTAAGAGGGCACCAGAGCGTGAAGGACCTAACAGGCCATGTTATGGATTTGGGACTTTATTTTAGAGAATCGGATGGTTCTATAATTCTGGAAGCAAAACACTATTTTTTCAATAATCTTTTGGCTCATAATGTGATGTGGAATAGTTTCCCACAGCATATTTCAGTAGTTTACTAAAGAGAACTGTTGATTGATGATATCATCCTTGTGAATCAGGAGGTGCGATGAAAATTATAGCTTCCTAACTTTGTGAAGAATTTTCACAGGTTGTTTCCCATAGGAAAAATTGGGCCAGTCTTTGTTCTAAGAAAGCTCCATGACTACATGGGATGCTTTATGGCTTGTTTCGCTCCGGTTGATGAATGGATAAAGTGCTTTGAGCAGGCAACCAGAGCAATAGCTGTAACAATGAGCCTGAGTAGATGAGAGGAATAATTTTAATATCATGATTTTATATTGATGAATGTTTTCCCAGCCCTGACATAATGTAATAGATTATACAACCTCGGTGACTACCGATAAACTTTGTTTTTAATGTGACCAAACATTGAATTTAAAAATTCAGGTATAAGGAACAGGACCTGTAACCCAAGACATTTAAGCAGACTAAGAGGCATGTCCTAAGAACTTAAAGAACTCTCAAATTTGCAAAAAATACTAGATTATTTAATTTTTTGTATAATTCAATAAAGTATAACAAAATTATAATGTGACATCTTGAGAGCTTAATTAAACATTCCGTTCTAAAAACTTCTATACAATTTTTGGCCAAGAACCATTCACTTTTTTTTCATTACCATTACCAGCACTAGCAATTGGCTTTCTTTTCAGGACCATATTCCACCAAGAAACAAAACTTTATTACTTCTCAGGAAAGGCTGAATAAACAATAATGAGTAAAACTGGAGAGGCAGATTTAAATACTTGAAAAACACTGGCAGTTGACATAAAGGAAAAAAGAGAACCATTTTTAGTTTTTTTTTTTTTTTTTTTTTTTTGGTTTTTGTGGTACGTGGGCCTCTCACTGTTGTGGCCTCTCCCGTTGCGGAGCACAGGCTCCGGACGCACAGGCTCAGCGGCCATGGCTCACGGGCCCAGCCGCTCCGCGGCATGTGGGATCCTCCCGGACCGGGGCACGAACCCGTGTCCCCTGCATCGGCAGGCGGATTCTCAACCACTGCGCCACCAGGGAAGCCCCAAGAGAACCATTTTTAAAAATTCAGATGACTATTCTTTTACTTTAAGAAACATAATGACTCAAGTGTAATAATAAAAGGCAACTTAACCTGGTTTCATCTGGGAATAATACAGAGTAAGGAACTGTGGCAAACTAAAGAGTACACGTCCAGCTAATTCTTGCCAGAGCTTTAAAAGTTCTGGTGACTCTCAGTTGCACAGAGAATGAAAATGCAACTGCTCAGGTGCTCACCTCAAATCATCCTTAATTTGACCTTTCCCTGCAGGTCTGGCTTTATTCCACTGCTCTGTACCCTCCATGCCATCTAAGTACACAGCCCTAACTCAGTCACATCATTGTACTTCCTCTCCTTTCCTTTGAATCACACTTCACTGACCCATCTCTGTCTTCCCTCCAGTCAGTGGTAAATGTGCTATTTTTACTTTCTGTCAGTTACTTGTGACCAGGAGGTAGATGGTCCTAGAAAGGAAAGGTAGAACATTGCTTTTCTAATTGCTCAAAGCATTCGATTGTCACGTGACTCTTTCCTTGGAAGATATAGCAAATTGACTTGCAATCTAAGAAACTCTTTTCATCCTCATTATCTATGAATTTGTGATTCTCTGATTTTCAGCTCACTTACGCTTTTCTCAGCCATGACGGCCTCATTCTCAGGTGCCTTCGAGGATTCGTGTCTCCTGCTTCTGCTTTCAGGTGTCCACCAGAAGTTTTTACTCTCCACCGTAATGCTTACCCGGTAATTCTTCCCACCTCGTGACAATAGCATGTGCTTGTTAGAATTCTGAGTGTTGGAATTTTAACTACGGTCTGCATCTCCTTAGCTTTCGAGCATCACACTTGCCAGGCCTTCATTTGAAGGCGTTACCATTTTTCCCGATAGCACATGCACACTGAATCAGATTTTGAACACATTTGCCAACGCACCTTTTTTTTTTAACACACACAAAGGAATACACTCATATATTCCTTTCTGTGGGGAAAATGAGCGCATTCATTCATAAAAAACATATAGTAAATTATAAAACCAAGGGGTTTTTGTCATTGTTGTTTTTCTCTTATCCTTTGGCAAAGAAAAACAAACAAAAAGCCGAATGCTGAAAGTGATGATGTAGCCAAAATTTTAGTACTCCTTTGAGTAAGAATCTCTAGGATTGTGGGTTAGAAGAGTATTGGTAGAATCTGGGTGTTGAGAAACTTCAAGTGACCATCATGCTAAGAATTCATGTTATATACACGTACTAGGCTTTTCATGTGGCTGATAGTCTTGTCAGTAATAGGGCATGAAATATACTTCAAAATCCATTAAAATAATTGTTTGGAAAATCAACCTGCTGCTTCGTCAGCTGTTTGGTTTTGGGGGGGAAATGTGCACTTTATAAAATGATGGAACTGTCCTTGCATTAAACATAAATGGAAAGGACCATGTTTTGAAAATCATTTCTAAGGCACTGTATTAGTTACCTATTGCTGTATAACAGATTATTTCAAAACTTAGTGGCTAAAATCATAATAAACATCATCTCACACAGTTTATGTGATTCAGAACTTTGGGAGCAGCTTAGCTGGGTGTTTCTGGCTCAGGGTGTCTCTTGATGTCACAGTCAGGATGTTGGCCAGGGTACGGTCATGTGAAGGTCTGACTGAGGCTGCAGGATCCACTTCCAGGGTGGTCCACTCACATGGCTGGTGTTTTGGTGCTGGCTGTTGGCAGGTTTCTGGTCCTCACTATGTGGACCTTTCCCTAAGGCTGGCTGAGTGTCCTCAGTATATGGCGACTGTCTTCCCCCAGAGATCACTGCAGATGATCCAGGAAGTCAAGATGGAAGCTGTAATGTCTTTTAGGACTTAGCCTTGAAAGTCACATACCATCATTTCCACAATATCCTGTTGCTCAAGTGAGCCCTATTTATTGTGAAAGGGACTGCATAAGGGCATCCATTGGGAGTCTTACTGAAAGCTGACTACAACGATTATTCATTAATTTATTAATAGTTGATCAAATTTCCCTGAGTGTCTATTGTGTAAAAGTGTCTGGGCTAGCTCTGGGCAGTAGTTGCAAAAATTTTGTTTACTTATTTAACAAGTTTTTTGTTAGTATGTGCTGGGTATTCTTTTATGCATTGAGTATTTTGCAAAGAGCAAAACAAATCAAGTTCTCCTTCCTTGTAGCTTGTATTTTAGTTGGGGTGGAAAAGAACAGTGGATAAACAGATAAATGTGTAATGTGTCCGGTGATGATGAATCTATAGACAAAAAGCAGATTATGAGAGAGAGAGAAACTAATAGGAGGGTAGGTCCTGTTTTATATGGGTGGTCAAGGAAGGTTTCTGTGATAAGGTAACATTTGTGCAAGACCCTGTTAAAGTTGCCCCTACCTTCTAAGGTGGCCCAGGTGCTGGGGAGAGCAGAATGTTTGAGGCAGAGGAAACGTTCAGTGCAAAGGTTGGTGGATGCATGGAAGAGCAAAACTGTACAAGAAGTTCTTTATAAAGGTCTCCTTAACTATGTTAGGGCTACTAGTAGACTTTAAGTCACCTTTGATTCTTTTCGGTTTTACTCCCTTTTTTTTTTTTTTTTTTTTTTTGTGGTACGCGGGCCTCTCACTGTTGTGGCATCTCCCATTGCGGAGCACAGGCTCTGGACGCGCAGGCCCAGCGGCCATGGCTCACAGGCTTAGTTGCTCCGCGGCATGTGGGATCGATCCTCCCGGACCGGGGCACAAACCCGTGTTCCCTGCATCGGCAGGCGGATTCTCAACCACTGCGCCACCAGGGAAGCCCAACTCCTTTTAAATCTAAGTTCAACACTTGAAGCCTATTTAAAGCGCAAGAATTTCCTTACCATAAAACTCAAACCCAGTTTATAAATATTTTTTATTCCCCTCGTGTTGCCTTACGTGACTCCTTAGACCAGTCTGCCCAGTGGCTGTTTCAAATCTCTCCATGGTTCTCAAGCTCCAGACTCCAACTGAACCATGATTTTCCTCAGTAGCTTATCACTTGCTCTCCTTGAAGATCAAGGCCATCTATCAGACACTTTCTCTTTGCCTCAAAATGTGATGGAAACTTTAAGTTCCTCATTTTATGTCTTCAAATAGAGATCCGCCATCCTTTCCAAATGTTACCCCTTCCACCTGTGCTTTAGGTGTACCCTTTCACATGTGTTCACGTGACTTTGGCCTTAAACCACTGTCTCTTACCTTTTTCTTCCAGTTTAATTTTCTTTCTCATTGCTCACTGCTCCTTTCCTTCTCTTGAAAACATTCTGCTGTTTCTACTTTCCTTAACAAATAATTCTTCCTTCCCACCTTGTTATCTTATGTCATAGTTTTTAGCGAGGCTAACAGAGTCACCTGAAGTATTTGGTAAAAATGCACGTTTCTTTCCCAGATCTGCATAATCAGATTTTTCTAGCGGGTGGGGACAGCAGAGTCTATTTGAAAAAAGTTCTCCATGTCATTCTGATGAGCAGCTGTGTTGGGGAACTGCTGGTATATACTCTTTGATTTTTTTGTCTTATAAGATATTAATTCATTTTCTTACTGCATGCTAATTCTCAATTTCTTTCCTCCATCAAAACTCATTTCTCACAGCGTTCCAGTGGTATCTCAATATTCAAAGCCAATGACCTTTTCTCAGTCTGTGTCGTGTTTCTATTTATAATGATCTATTATAAGATCTATTATAAGATCATTTGATCTTATTGACTGCCATCATCTTCTTGGAACTTTCTCATCTCTCTCAAGTTCCATAACACTGAAACCACAAGGTTAAGACATTAGAAAGATTTGACATAAGTTGTGATTACTATTACCATTTTATATCTATAAAACTCAGGGATGGAGAAAGTAAAAATAAATCATTGCCTCAACTAAAGGTAGATATTCTTTTTGCGGTACGCGGGCCTCTCACTGTTGTGGCCTCTCCCGTTGCGGAGCACAGGCTCCGGACGCGCAGGCTCAGTGGACATGGCTCACGGGCCCAGCCGCTCCGCGGCATGTGGGATCTTCCCGGACCAGGGCACGAACCCATGTCCCCTGCATCGGCAGGCGGATTCTCAACCACTGCGCCACCAGGGAAGCCCCAAGGTAGATATTCTTGAATCCTCTTTTTCTAAATGTCCTCAAGAACATTTGGGACACTAATTATCTTCAATTTTATTTCATCATTCTTGAGTTTTATTGCTTTCTAGAATCCATCTGAAACTTAATATATGTATAGGTACAACCTTAACACAATAACATTTCCTTTAACTTGTATATTAGGAGACTATTCAGTCAAAGACCAGTGATACTTCCTTCTACATGCCAGATCCTAAGCTAATTAATTCTTTGGGTGAGTCCATAAGTGCAAAGTTTAGAACTCTAAGGCATAGTAATTAATTAGAAGGTTTTCTATTTGAAGACCTTTCACCTTCTACTTTCTATTCAAGATTATGTTTATTAATGTGGTAGAGATGCCTAGCTGTCTACCAAAAATACATGCTTTCCTTTCCATATGGTGGGGTTACCCCTGGGAAAGGGCTGTGCTGTCATTGACAGCATCTGCCAGCCTCCTCCCATCTCACCCCCTCCATATATCAAGGTGTGACCTCATGACTAGTTCTCACCAATGAAATGTGAGCAGAACTGATGGAGCATATGGGGTAGAGATTTTAGACAGCAGATGAGTTTTGAGTCTTGAAGAGATCTCAGAGACCCTTGGGAATGATGGATCCACCAGGTGGAAGGGAGTCTGGGTTCCTAAACATCGTCCACAACCAGGAACATTCTCACTGGACTGCTACATGAGCAGGAAATACACTTTTGTTGTGTAAGGCCATTGAAGCATAAATATTTGTTTATTTGAGCAATAAGCTGTCTTATTTGGTCATAATGAGTTATTGGCCTCATAATGAGTTATAGTTTCTCAGTCATTTGCCGGTGATTTTTTTTCTCCAAAGTTTCAGATTTCTGAACAGAACTAGTGATGCCCTCTCCCTACCACCACCTCCATGTAGGAGGTACAGACAAAAATGAAAAAATGGTAAACTGGCAAAAGCCCAAGATCCATGGCCTATTCACCCAAATTGACCAGGGCTCCCCTAGCCAATTTCCCTAATCCCTCTCTTTTCCTCTTTCTAAAGTCAGGTCATGTGATATAATAAAATTGTCATTGACTGGGGCTAGCAAAGCACACAGGACTCTGGACTTGATTCAGTTCTACTGTGAATTGTGCTGCATGACCTTACATAGGTTTTCTGACTACTCTAGGCTTCAGTTTCTATCATGTGAAGTGAGAAGGTTAGATTGATAATCTCCAAGTTCCCCTACAAATAATACTTTAAATAAAGATATGTGCAATGCTTTTAAAAGAAGACTAGGTAATTATATTTTATTCCATTCTTTAAAAGTAACTCAGCTAACCCTTTTTATTTTTTAAACGATTTTTTTGACATGGACCATTGTTAAAGTCTTTATTGAATTTACCACAATATTGCTTCTGTTTTACGTCTTGGTTTTTTGACCACAAGGCATGTGGGATCCCAGCTTTCTGACCAGGGATCGAACCCACACACCCTGCACTGGAAGGCTAAGTCTCAACCACTGGACTGCCAGGGAAGTCCCTGAGCTAACCCGTTCTAATAGCATATTTTAAGAAAGGCACTGCATTTTTCACTGTGAGGGAGAAAATAATAAACATTACTTGACTCTGGGAAAGTGTGTGTGAAAAATAGAAAACTTACACAATCACTACAAATAACTATAACTTCTCAGTTGGTTAATAAAAGGGAGACAAAGTCCTGGGAAGAAGCATAGCTTACACCCTGAGATGTTGGGTTGATTCTGACCCAGATCTTGAAACATCTGAGTCAAGTGTTTACTTACTCCACGTGGAGTGAAGGTGAAAGGGCTGGGCTGAGACAACTAGCTGTAGGGACATTACTTTCCTGGCAAAACGCTTAGAGTGTCTCTTAGCCCAGGATCATCCATAGGCCTTAGATTTCTTGCAAAGTAGTTCAGGTTTCATATCATCTAAAATTCTTGGAGAGGCCTAACACCACACAGGCTTCTGTGAATTCTCTGGATCAACCAAGAATTGTGGCTTTATGCAGTCCCAACAGTGGGTGCTGCAGGGGAAAGTATGAATCAAGTGCTATGATTTGGCTCCAAGTGCACCCAGTGTTGCCCTTAGGCCTAAGACTTAGGCAGAAGAGGCAAAAAGGACCTCTACCCTGAGCCTCCCCCACTTTAGAGACCCCCTTACATTAGAGGGTCCTGCACTGGTACCCCTCTGGCTATGTTCCTCCCCTTGAAGCAGTCAAGGGAATGTGCCACAGACCTCAGAGTCCCCTGCCCAAACGGCTCTGAGCCAGCATCCAGGCCTGGGAGGGCCTCTTGCCTGCTCAGTCCTCCCAAAGATTGCCCGTGCTGCCAGTGTGTGCCCCCCTCGGCTGAGATGTGGCCAAAGGGTGGCTGTTTTCAGGGCCGTGGATAGAGTTCGCACGTACCGGCCGGAGAGTCCACATACATGCAGGTGTGGCCCCTCACGGCGTTCGCAAAAGGTGGGATAAGTCACTGCAGGCTGGAGGTCAGGTTCTAGCGTGGAACTTTGAGGAGTCTGAGAAGCCTAAATTCAAACTGAGCTTTCAGACCACTGTGAAGGTTTATTTGTCCAGCTAGCAAAAATGAACATATGTTACCTAATAGAGTGTTAGCTTAGTGTCTGTTAGATATTTGACTTTTGATGTCTGGATCTCCATTTGCACTGTTACTCTGGACTCCATGAATGCTAGGAGGGGGCCTGAGTGACCGCCGTTGTGTGACTGCACAAGAGGAAGTTGGATGGTACATTTGCCCCAAAGCATTTACATTGATCTCTTCACCTGCACTAAGGCCCCTAACTTTCCTTGGACAAACGCAGATCAGCACAAGGTATATGTGTATAAGTCAATTACACAGATTTTACTGGGTTTTTTTTTTTTTATGCTTCATAGAGTCAAAGGCTTTGCTGATGATGTTCAATAAATAACAGTTGTCAACAGGTGGGATAGTTGATGCCTGCAGAATCAGTTTCCTTGTGGTTATTTAGACATATTGTCTCTCAAAATAGTACTTCTGTCTAGTGTTCCAGAGATTCACTTGGCTGGGAGGTGTTCACATCCTAGTCTTAATCCTCAAATTCCTGCCCATCAATTCAGTCTTACACTAGTCAATTCTGGGGCAGCTGTTCACGCGAATACCACTGTGGAGATCCACTCAAGAGATTCTTTCTACAGAGCTGTTTGAATGCCAAGATAGGTGTTAATGGAAAGTGATCTGGATTACCTCATGAGTATAAACCTGTTACTGTAGTTTTCACAGAGTGTGGGTCTCTGCTGCAGGTGCTTTAGTTATAGCCCAGTTAAATATTGTTACCCTATAAATCAGTGCATACAGTAGGTCTAAGTATATTAGTGACTTTTTGGGTGGGCTAAAACTGACTGGAGGTGGAGATCCAAAGGGGTGTGTTATTTTTCTCATTGACAGTAAATTCTAAGGTCTTTTTCTTTACGTACAGAATTGAATGAATGAAAACAGCAGATGGTAGTCAATCCTTTGTGGCTCATCTAAGCAACTGAGCTTTCCCCAGAGCTCTAGAAAGGTGCTGATCTGTAGGGGTGGCAAACGCACCGGCCTATGATAGGGGCCAAGCTTTAGGGATTTAAATTAATGAGAGAATATTTAAGCCCATATTTCACCTCTAGTCATTTATAGTCACTTTAAAAAAAAAAAAAGACTGCGTGGCAAACAATACTGGTTGGGCTTGTTTGTACCCTCTGACTTGGAGGTGACCTCCATGGTCTGATTTATGATTTCCAGCACACTGAGAAAGTTTCTTTTGCCTTAAATAGCTCCCTTGTATGAATGGAACAGTGCTTGAAATTCCACTATTATAAAGGCATTCTTTCAGATTAACCAATCTCTCTCTTCATACACCTCAAAAAAATAAAAGAATATGTCTTGATAGGTATTTATATCAATAATGTTTTCCTTCATGAGTGTTGCAGGGCTCTGATGTGAAAAGAGATAGGGCACTGTTGCAACAAAGAGAGAAGCAGATTGGGAAAGAGAAATAACGTTCTGCTAAATGAAACTCCCAAATTTATTCAGCTATGACCTGACAGGCATTCTTTAAAAGAGTATCTTATTTCTTTCTCAAAAAAAAAAATTGTGATTTGGGAGTACGTATGCTTGTTGACCACACAAGGAAACAACTTAGGAGCAATTAAGTGGCTTGCCAAAGATCATATAGTGATATGATGCATCTAGGACTCAAATCTAAATTCTTTTGTCCTGAGTTTTATGCTCCTTCTACTACACCTTGTATTTCCTAAACCATGCTGTCCAGGAGTAAATTTGTGATATTCCCTGCTGTGGATAATTATAGCTTCAATTAACCAAGCACCTTATATGTGTGATAAGCTCTTGGGACCCAGGTGGTCTGGGATTGTCTCAGTTCCAGCAATTACTGATTGTATAATTTGGGGCAAATTACTTACTTCCCTTGGATTGTATCTATAAATAGGAATAATAATCTTACCTATCTCATGGGTTTATTGTGAAGATGATTTGAGAAACTACGTGTACAGTACTTACAACAACTTAACTGCTCAATAATTCTTAGCTCTTATACTTATGACCTCATTAAATCCTTCCCCAAATGCTCTTAGGCACATATTATCCCTATTTATAGATAGGTAAACTGGACTCAGGAAAGCTAGGTGACTTGCCTAAGATCACGATCAAACAAACTAGCAAGAAAGCTAGTTTATTTTATACCAAGTGTCATTCTACACTCTGCTGCAAAGTTGAGATGGTACTTGTACATCTGATAGAACAAATGTTTAATATCCAGGACTGGCCTGCACATGGTAGAGAGCTGAAATAAGACTCTATGTACTCGAAGTAATCTCAAGGTTTATTTATTTATTTATCAATTTATTTATTTATTATTGAGGTAACATTGGTTTATAACATTATATGTTTCATGTGCACAGCATTATAATTTGATGTCTGTCTATACTATGGCATGCTTACCACAAAAAGTTTAGTTTCCATCCATCACTATACCGTATATACACTGTATACACTATACAGATTTCAAGGTTTTGAAAGCCACTGCCTGTCCAAAAGAGATTCTGTAAACAATGGTCATGGCTGTAAGTGTCCACGTTGGAAGTCTGTCTCCAAAAGATAGGAGAGTTTTGGACAAAGCCAGAAGTAGAGCATTGACTGAGTGAAAGTGCAGAAGCGGAACAGATGGGTGAGGCTGGGCAGGCATTAGCATTACGAGATTGTTGGCCAAAGGAAGCAGGACTCAGGCAAGGGGATCACACTTCTACTTTGTCTTAGGTTTGTCTTAGGTTCAGTGCTGAGTCAATGGGAACAACCCAGATTTGTAGCTGTAAAAGCTACTTATGCAGTGAAGGAGGTTCCATTTTTCATATTCGAATTCCCATTTCCAGATGATGAAATTGAAATTTAGAAAGATTAACAACACAAGGCCACAACTAGTAAAATTGCTGAGACAGTGCTTGAACCTGGAGTCTTCTGATGGCAAAGCTCTTGGCTCTTTTCATTACAGGGACTGCCTTTCACAGGCCAGTTGCTGAGCACCGTGTACTGGGAATGGAAAGGAAACAGAAATGTGGGGCTGGATATTCAAAAATGTAGTGGATTTCACATCATTCCTTGATTTTGCTAGTTTATAAACCCATTGTGGAAGTGGCCTCTGTGATCTCTCAGTATTAGCTTGCTTTGTGAGTAAATATTAAACCTCAAAAATATGCTTTCTTGGCAATCAGTTTATACTGATTTAATATGATGTTAAATTGCTCATAGAAGTTAAATATATCTCGAGAGCCCGAAATTTGAGGCAAGTTTCCCAGGATTTTTTATTGCATGTTCATAAAATTTTACAAGCACTGCAGTTTGTGGCTTCTGACAAAGTCTCTGCAAAGGACAATGAATTAATTAGAGAACGAGAAGTCTATTGCTCACTAATCTTTGTAATGCCGTGTTGTCATCCTTAGGAGTTGCAATCCCAGAAAAATCCGAAATTCAAGTGAGCCTAATACAAGCCGAAAATTCAGCTGTTAACTGCAGCACTAGTCGAAGCAAAGGCAAGTCCAGAGTGAGGAGTAAGAAGTTTGGTCTGTATGGAAACAATCAGATTCCTTTCTTCCCTTGAGAGTGGATGCATAATTAAAAATAGGACGTAATTACTGCCCTTCTGTATTTGAAAGAAAACTGAACAAGGAGAAGGCAGCTGGAAGAATTAAGCCACAGGTGAAGGCAACTTTGCAACTTGGGAGGTAACTGCCACATAATTTATACTGCGTTATGAATTAGGTTCCAGATGACGAGCATATTGGTGCACATAACATGTAGCAGCTCATTTGTATAATAAGCAGCAGGAGGATATTTTAATCTTTCAGATCGTCACTATGTTAGTGAAAGGCAAGGATGATTTTAGCAAAAACTTCAACTAAATTGTGACCCCCCAGACTGAAATGACGCTTACTAATTAGCTGACCCTCCCCCAATGGAAAACAATTTTTATTTTAGCATATATGTATTTTAAAAAATAATTTACAATATGCGTGCTTCCACAAAGGACTTAATACAACCTAATTCCACTCTAAAGAGAAAGCGAACTAGAATACAAGGCAAACTAAAGTATGGGGTGTGTGTGTGTGTGTGTGTGTGTGTGTGTGTGTGTGTGTGTGTGTGTGTACAAACTAATAAAACTATCCAGAAGAATTCTAGATATTTTATATTTTTGAATGAAAGAATAAGAGGGCTAAATAACAATATGGAGAGATTTCCCTGGTGGTCCAGTGGTTAAGACTTCATGCTCCCACTGCAGGGGACACGGGTTCGATCCCTGGTCGGGGAACTAAGATCCCATATGCTGCGGGTGTGGCCAAAAAAAACCCCAGCAATGTGAAAATATTCTCTGAATATATTCTGCACAACCAATATTTTTTCCGTCTGTAATAGTTCAGTAATCCAATCACTTTTTGCCCCTAGGAGGGCCTTTCTGGTTTTATTTGATGTTTTTAGCTCAGTTATGCTTTGTGACACTGTTAGTGCTCACAAAAATTGAGTTTTTCTCCTTTCCCAATGCATTGCTGGGCTACATTTCCCAGAGTTCCTGTATCTAGGTAGATCTGGGTGACTAGTTCTTAACCATAGTAACGCTTGCCACCTCTTAGCGAAGGTAGTTAAGAGCAGATGTGCCTTCTCTGAGCACTGTCTTCTTCCCCATCCACTAGCTGAACACTGAAGGCAGTTGCTGGAGGCTTATGCAGCAGTGGTTCTGAAAATGGGGTCCCAGGAGCAGTAGCACATACGCCACCTGGAAACTTGTTCAAAATGCAGATTCTTGGGACCCACCCAAGCCCTACCGAGATCAGCAAATCTGGAGTTGGGGCCCAGCAATCTAGGTATTAACAAGCCCTCTAGGTGATTCTGAATTTGAGAAACACCCTTCAAGACAATATAGCAAGGCCAGAGGTTGGAAGAATCATGGGTCCCTGGATGACTGCACCAAACAGAGACTCCTCTCCTGTCCCCCTTCTCACTTCACTGGACTGAGACAAAAGACACATATCGTATTACATTAAGTCCCTGAGACCTTCAGGTTACTTTCTACAGCAGTTAGACCATCCTGATTAATACTGCTTCCTATCCCTTTTTCTATTAATGCTCTGGAGGAATGCAACAACTTCCTGCTTTTGTCCTGGCTACCACAAGTCCTGTAGAGAATGATGAAATATAAATAAACCAACCAGCTGATAAACATCGTTTTCCCTCAGGTTATGCTATTTTCTCCCTCTTTGAATTTTCATGTACTGTTCCCTACTGCTCACCCAGCGAACTCCTACTCATCCTGCAAGCATCTCTGCATCTATAAAATCTTTATATAGTACTTTATATAGTATGGAGACCATCTTTCTACATAATCTTACAGAATTTCTTGCCCTTCAAAGATTTGAGCTCCCTTAATATGAGAGAAACTTCTCAAACACCCAAAGTTTGGCATAAAATTACATAAGATGCTCTTTATATAGTTGACATTTTTGAATTTTAAATTTTATGCCACATTTTTCTGTTTTCTCTCTTTAGGGGAAATGCTTTTCTCCCACCCTAAATATGTACTTCTAGTGAATATGTGACTTAGTTCTATCCAATCAGAGTCCTTCCCTGAAATTTTTCCAAGTGGGCTTATTGGAAAATTTTAAATTGTTCTCAACATTGTAAGATTGCGCGACCCTGGGGCTATCTGCCGCCACGTTGACTGTCGTGGAAAAGTCTGTCTGTGAGAAAGAAAGAGGCGAACGCTCAGAGATAAGTGTCAGTTCTGACAATATCCTACCCCAGGGATCCAGTCATACCTGAAGTTGGATCCACACCTCTGTGGTTTGGATACTTAGGTAATAAATTTTATTCCTTTGCTTTAGATAGTTTGCATTTCTATCACTGGCTTTCAAAAGCTGCAAGCTGTGATGAATATGGAAATAATTTTGTTCATTCCTGAAAAAGAGATTGCAATAGGCTTTGGGCTGCCAGGGAGAAGAGTGACCTACAATAGTACGATGAAGTGAAAAAAAAAAAAAAAAAAAGAGTATTTAAGGACAGCACTGAGAGAGAATGTAGAAAAATATCAGATGAATGAAGAAAGTCATCCTGGTTAAGACAGAACAGTGCTTCTCAGATCTAATCCTTTCTTTAATTGCTTCATGATTTTTGCCTTTTTGGTATACATCTATTTAACTTTTTAAACTTAAAAAAATGTAGTCTCGTTCTAAGCAATAATGGCAACAAAATTATGGGTTGATTTGCTAGTTTTAAATACATGGCTATTAGAATTTTTTAAGCTCCTTGTGACCTCCTAGAGTGATTGCTTTTGTTACAAATGGCATGAATACCACACAGGGAAATACTGAGATAGAGGATCAAGTCTGCTGTGGGCTGGAGGGGGAGGCATAGGGAGAATAGAGGAGGGAGAAAATCAGCCTCCTCCTCCCATGTCTTGAATTTAGCCAGTTTAGGAGCAGCTTTGCTACCTTTGGTTGACAGCCTGAGGGCTACAGTGAATTCAGTAGACAGGAAAACCCCCATGATATATGCAGACAATATGGCCGCCTTATGGCCATATCTGTTGTTAAAACATTGAAATACTTCTGTGCAAGCTGAAAAACAGCTATTGCTCTGAGCCCACGCAGAGCTCCAACACCCTGGTTACCTTGGCCTCACCTCAGGGCTGTCTGGACCACCCCATGATCCAGCAAGGAAAGGGAAAAGGCCAGTACAGCAGGGAGCCTCTGGGACTTTGCACCTGCCTTATGGCTAGCTTCTGTTCTGATTGGTCAGTGCCTTTGCCAGCTGTTGTGAAATAATGTAAAACTCCTGGATATATTCCTTTATTACTGTATGGATCATGATGGGTTGTATTTATCGACTAAGTTGTCTGTTCTCCTTCCCGGATTGTCACTCGTCTAAAGATAAGAATTATATTTGTCATTTTATCCACCGTCTGATATGAATGGAGTCGTCAAGTTGGAAAGAGGTGAGGAGTTGGCTGGGATCTAGAACTTACTTTCTGGCTGTTTAACCACGTATTAACTGTATTATAGGAAGACATTAATAGTTGGGCAGGAGGCAATCAAGTGCTGGATTCTGAAGTTAGTCTGCCTGAGTTCAAATTCTTGTTCTGTCCCTTACAAACTGAGTGCTCTTGGATAAGTTATTTCATCTCTTAGTTTCCTCATCTGATAAGTAGGAATAATAACACGACCTATCACATGGTGATGACCTGAGGATTATATGACTTAACACGTAAAGCATTTAGACTGCTGCATACAGGCATACAGTAAGCATTCAATATGTAGTAGCTGTAATTATTATTGTTACTTTATGCAATGTGAGAACAACTGCAAATAAAAGTTACTCTATTACTCTAAAATAGTTTTATATAAGCAATTTTACTGTTTTTCCACATGTAAATAGGCCTTCCACATAAAGACTTCTGTGGTCAGTTTTGGTTTGGAAATGCAGAATTAACCAAGATTAAATAAACTTTGCTCCTGGATACATCAATATGCTAATCTATTCTATAAAACTCTAAGAGGGGTTTTTTAAAAAAATCAGCTTGAAAAACCCTGATTTTTATCATCAAACTTTTTGTTTTTGTTTTTGAGAATACTTTTATGGAAATGCCACTCTAAGGATTTTGACCTCAATCCTTATGTAAAATACCTGACCCTCTTGACTGGATCATAAGGAACCACCATGTGCTTTTTGAAAGAGGGCTAAGTGGCCTAGACACAAAATAGGCATGTGGCCTCCTTGGCCTTTTTTCCCTAGACTCACCTTATGTAGGTAAGATGACTTATCTTCTGGTGTGAGAAGAAGCAAGGAAACACCAAGCTTAGTTCAAGAATCCATGTGAAAGGACCTTTTCCCCTTAAGCTTAGAGTGGCTCACCAAGGCCTTCTGCCTCGTGCTTTGTGACTCTACTCTGGTCCTGCTAGTCCTTCCCAGGCCAAAGGTTTCCTCCTACATTGAAGTCAGTCCCAGTCCCATTTTACCTACCAATGGATTTTGATTTCAAAGAAAGATTCAGTTTAAAAACACATAGACACAGGAAACATGGCCATCTTGGCTCATCTCACCAAAAGCATCACGTAACAAATCTAGGAAGTAATAATGCGCTTGACCTTGACCCAACACATGAGTACCCCTTCTTATGTCTGGAGTCAGGAGGAGAGATAAAGGCTCAAGTGTGCCCTACAACCTAGAGCACAGTCTGGCACAGTTAAATGTCAATATATGCTTGTTGAATTAATGCAAGGATTAAAAATGAATATTTAGGTATAATATAAGAGATAAATGCCACATGTTTAGTGGTGCTCATAATATTGCTGACAGTCCATAAATTCTATCAATACTAAAATAATGAACTTAAATGTACTTAATCAAATCAAATAATTTTTTACTTTAACTTGTAGGGAATTTTGACCATTTTTTTCTTCTTCCTTTCATTGCTCTTCAGCAGCTTCATATAAGGGTTTGACATTCTCATTTCATATGGGTGTCCTAATTTGGTAATGAGATTTAATTTTGTTGAGTTATCAGCATCATCTCTCCCCCTTAAGCAAATTCCTGGCCGGCCGTTTCTCTCATTTGCTTATCCCCGAAGCTAATTTGATGGTAATTTTGTCCTCTCATTCAGGGCTTGGGTGTTGTGGATAATACCCACAGCGATTCCTGAAGGCAGGGTACTCAAGTGTGCAGAACAAAGAGCATCTGTCTATTACCTTCACATATGAATGAGTGGCAGCTTGGCCTATAAAGTATTCCCGCAGAAACTCTTGTCAGGGCTGTGAAGTCATCACCCCATTATCTTGATTATCTTCTGGCATTGGGTGTTATAGCAGAGAAGTCTGAGAATTTCCTGATTTTGGCTTCTTTTAATGCAATTTTATTTTTATACTTGGAAGTTTGGAAAATTCTTTCATTTTTATTGAAATTTAAAGATTTTACCAGATTTTGGTTACTTTACTGCTATTGATGTTGATTAGAAAATAGTAAGCCTTTTCAATATCCAATTTTAGTTTAGTTTTGCTTTTTTTTTAATGCTGAAAATTTTTCTTCAGTTATATCCTTAATTATCTGTCCTGATGTGTTGATTCTACATTCAGAAATACATGTTAGGGCTTCCCTGGTGGCACAGTGGTTGAGAGTCCGCCTGCCGATGTGGGGGACACGGGTTCGTGCCCCGGTCCGGGAGGATCCCACGTGCCGCGGAGCGGCTGGGCCCGTGAGCCATGGCCGCTGAGCCTGTGCGTCCGGAGCCTGGGCTCCGCAACGGGAGAGGCCACAACAGCGAGAGGCCCGCGTACTGCAAAAAAAAAAAAAAAGAAATACATGTTAATTTTTAGTTAGATTGCTGTTCTACTTTCCACATTTGTCATCTTCTCTTACATTATTGTTTGTTGTTATGTATCCTGCATATGTTCCTAGAATCTATCTGTTGTTTTATGAATGTGATTCTCACAGGAAGGCCTACACTTTTTACTGTCACTGCTGTCAGCAGAATAGTTCTAGAATTCAGTCTAGTATATCTTTGCCATTCTTCTTTTCATCTTGTTGATAATGGCTAATAGTCCTAACTCAAGCATTTCCTTTGAGACTTCTTCTGCACGTTTCTTTTTCTCTTGTTGTGGGGTATTTTCTTAGTGTGGTTGCATTACTCATAATTTCCTGTATCCAGGCTGCTGGACTTAGGCTGTGGTTCCAGGAGCAACATAGAAGTGGGTCAAGATTGACCTGTGGGTTAAAGATTGGGGAGAAAAAAATCTGAAAAGCAACATTGAGTGATGAAGCCAGGGTCAATATCCAAAGAGAAAATCCAAACAAGGCAGCAGTGTGAAAAAAGAGAGGAAAAGACTTGGTGTAAAAGCCTGGGATGGAAAGCGAAGAAAGTGGCTTTGGATTGGAAAGATGAGGGTTGAGTCTTAAATCCCTAAGAATATAGGGAGTTAGTAAATGATGTACCAGGCAATTTAGACAGAAGGGAAAGTTGGGGCAGACAAAAAAAAAATCCTATCTCTTACTTGTTGTGAAGCTCATGTTAGCGAAGACTAGGATGGGCCCATATGGCTTCTGATAGAAATCCTTCTTGAGACAATATTTGTAGGTCAGTTTGGGGACAAGTATTGCCTCAATTGATCACAAATAGGAATGTGCTCAATTCCATTTGCTTTGGCAATTGATGAGGTTTCTTCTCTCCTTTGGATGATTCTACAGGTATTTTAATGAAAAAAAGGGAAAGAGTTCTCAGGAGCTTTGATTCACTCCACTATTTTCTGTTAATTCCCAAATTTTATTTAAAGGCATATATCTTTGTAAGATACTGAAAAAAACATGAATATAAAACATAAGTCCCAAGTGCTGTGTATAATATTCTGCAAACATACTTCCCCCACACCCACTTTCAAAACAGACTAGAATTAATTTTAGACATCTAGCATCATGGAGGTAGACTGTTTGCATAAGATGGTGAACAGAAGTGTCAGTTGCGCAAGCTTAAGTGATATGGAAATGTGCCTAGAAGAAAGTAGAATGAAATTATTAGATCACTTTGGACTTTCCAAAGCCTTAATATGATAATCTCTTTGAGGGATTACTGGAAGGTTTTGGTATTAAGTTTCTAGCATTGGTGCCATTTAAAGGAACCATATCTTTTCAGAGAATTTTAGGAAAGCTAATGTGTCAGGGTTGAAGTATTAAGATAAGAGTCAAGGAAGTTTGCAACAGAATGTGCTTTACTAGGCTAAGATATTGCTGTCTAGCTTCGTCCTGGATCAGTGGAGACAACCTCTGAGACTTGTAAGAAACATAAACAGAACATTGAGCCACAGCACCTCTTGGACTTGAGAAATAAGCCTTCCAGCATCAGTGCATATTATTATTCCACAATGCCTGACTTAACTTCTACTTTACACTGAACTTTAAAGATACATGAACAGAGTGGATATGCAGCATGTGATGAGTAGCGACGGAATACACACAACTACAAGTCTCAGGCCAATGGAGATCAGATTAGGACTTCTGTAGTTAGTATACATCACCTGGTCTTTCTAACCGTGAAGGAATGCTTCCTTCATTTCATTCATAAATGTTGACTTCAAAATTTGCTCTTGCTTGGGGACTATTTTCCTTAGCACTTATTTATTGATCTCTTCATCCATCCATCCATCCATCCATCCATCCATCCATCCATCCATCCATCCATCCATCCCCATCCACCCATCAATCCATCCAGTATTTTTTGAGTGCTTAGTATATGCCAGTCGTCAAGTGAGTGTCTGGGAATACAATGAAGAATAAGAATAAGACAGACTCTGGTTTTGATCCTGTCTTGTGAAATCTAGCTGCCTGTACTTCTCCAGACTCTCAGCCCCTCCTCAACTCAGGATTTCACTGGATTCTGCCTGGGTTTTCCTTCCCTGCACTGTGCAATGGAAACTTTCCCAAGGCAGTAGGCTAGGAAATCATAGGGCTCACTTGTTTCCTTTCTCTTGGGATCACTGTCCATTATTGCTGGATGTCCAGTATCTTAAAAACCATTGTGTCGGGCATCCCTGGTGGCGCAGTGGTTGAGAGTCCGCCTGCCGATGCAGAGGACACGGGTTCGTGCCCTGGTCAGGGAGGATCCCACATGCCGCAGATGGCTGGGCCCGTGAGCCATGGCTGCTGGGCCTGTGTGTCCAGAGACTGTGCTCCACAACGGGAGAGGCCACAGCAGTGAGAGGCCCGTGTACCGTAAAAAAACCAAAAAACAAAAAATCATTGTGTCATATATTTTGTCCGTTCTGTTTTGGTTGTTTTAGCCAGGAAGGTCAGTCCAAGCCCTGTTTCTTGATCTTGTGTGGAAGCAGATGTATACTACTGAGTTCTGAGAGTTCTTTATATACTCTGGACACATTTTTTTTTTGTCAAATAGGTGATTTGCAAATATTTTCTCCCAATCTATAGTTTGTCTTTTTTTTTAAAACATCTTTATTGGAGTATAATTGCTTTACAATGATGTGTTAGTTTCTGCTTTATAGCTAAGTGAATCAGCTATACATATACATATATCCCCATATCACTGCCCTCTTGTGTCTCCCTCCCACCATCCCTATCCCACCCCTCTAGGTGGTCACAAAGCACCGAGCTGATTTCCACGTGCTATGCAGCTGCTTCACACTAGCTACCTATTTTACATTTGATAGTGTATATATGTCCATGCCACTCTCTCACTTCGTCCCAGCTTACCCTTCCCCCTCCCTCATCCTCAAGTCCATTCTCTACATCTGCGTCTTTATTCCTGTCCTGCCACTAGGTTCTTCAGAACTATTTTTCCCCCATATATATGTGTTAGCATACATTATTTGTTTTTCTCTTTCTGACTTACTTCACTCTGTATGACAGACTCTAGGTCCATCCACCTCACTACAAATAACTCAATTTCGTTTCTTTTTATGGCTGAGTAATATTCCACTGCATATATGTGCCACATCTTCTTTATCCATTCATCTGTTGATGGACACTTAGGTTGATTCCATGTCCTGGCTATTGTAAATAGAGCTACAATGAACATTGTGGTACATGACTCTTTTTGAATTATGGTTTTCTCAGGGTATATGCCCAGGAGTGGATTGCTGGGTCATATGGTAGTTCTATTTGTAGTTTTTTAAGAAACCTCCATACTGTTCTCCATAGTGGCTGTATCAATTTACATTCCCACCAGCATTGCAAGAGGGTTCCCTTTTCTCCACACCCTCTCCAGCATTTATTGTTTCTAGAGTTTTTGATGATGGCCAATCTGACTGGTGTGAGGTGATATCTCATTGTAGTTTCGATTTGCATTTCTCTAGTGATTAATGATGTTGAGCATCCTTTCATGTGTTTGCTGGCAATCTGTATATCTTCTTTGGAGAAATGTGTATTTAGTTCTTCTGCCCAGTTTTGGATTGGGTTGTTTGTTTTTTTGATATTGAGCTGCATGAGCTGCTTGTATATTTTGGAGATTAATCCTTTGTCAGTTGCTTCATTTGCAACTATTTTCTCCCATTCTGAGGGTTGTCTTTTCATCTTGTTTATGGTTTCCGTTGCTGTGCAAAATCTTTTAAGTTTCATTAGGTCCCATTTGTTCATTTTTGTTTTTATTTCCATTTCTCTAGGAGGTGGATCAAAAAGGATCTTGCTGTGATTTATGTCATAGAGTTTGCCTATGTTTTCCTCTAAGAGTTTGATAGTGTCTGGCCTTACATTTAGGTCTTTAACCCATTTTGAGTTTATTTTTGTGTGTGGTGTTAGGGAGTGTTCTAATTTCATTCTTTTACATGTAGCTGTCCAGTTTTCCCAGCACCACTTATTGAAGAGGCTGTCTTTTCTCCACTGTATATCCTTCCCTCCTTTATCAAAGATAAGGTGATCACATGTGTGTGGGTTTATCTCCGGGCTTTCTATCCTGTTCCATTGATCTATATTTCTGTTTTCATGCCAGTTACCATACTGTCTTGATTACTGTAGCTTTCTAGTATAGGCTGAAGTCAGGGAGCCTCATTCCTCCAGCTCCATTTTTCTTTCTCAAGATTGCTTTGGCTATTTGGGGTCTTTTGTGTTTCCATACAAATTGTGAAATTTTTTGTTCTAGTTCTGTGAAAAATGCCATTGGTAGTTTGATAGGGATTGCATTGAACCTATAGATTGCTTTTGGTAGTATAGTCATTTTCCCAATGTTGATCCTTCCAATCCAAGTCATGGTAATTCTCTCCATATGTTTGTATCATCTTTAATTTCTTTCATCAGTGTCTTATAGTTTTCTGCATACAGGTCTTTTGTCTCCTTAAGTAAGTTTATTCCTAGGTATTTTATTCTTTTTGTTACAATCGTAAATGGGAGTGTTTCCTTAATTTCCCTTTCAGATTTTTCATCATTAATGTATAAGAATGCAAGAGATTTCTGTGCATTAATTTTGTATCCTTCTCCTTTACCAAATTCATTGATTAGTTCTAGTAGTTTTCTGGTAGCACCTTCTGGATTCTCTATGGATAGTATCATGTCATCTGCAAACACTGACAGCTTTACTTCCTCTTTTCCAATTTGGATTCCTTTTATTTCTTTTTCTTCTCTGATTGCTGTGGTTATAACTTCCAAAACTATGTTGAATAATAATGGTGAGAGTGGACAACCTTGTCTTCTTCCTGATCTTATAGGAAATGGTTTCAGTTTTTCACCATTGAGAACAATGTTGGCTGTGGGTTTGTCATATATGGCCTTTATCATGTTGAGGTAAGTTCCCTGTATGCCTACTTTCTGGAGAGTTCTTATCATAAATGGCTGTTGAATTTTGTCGAACGTTTTTTCTGCATCTATTGAGGTGATCATATGGTTTTTCTCCTTCAGTTTGTTAATGTGGTTTATCACATTGATTGATTTGCATATATTGAAGAATCCTTGCGTTCCTGGGATAAACCCCACTTGATCATGGTGTATGATCCTTTTAATGTGCTGTTGGATTCTATTTGCTAGTATTTTGTTGAGGATTTTTGCATCTGTGTTCATCAGTGATATTGGCCTGTAGTTTTCTTTCTTTGTGACATCTTTGTCTGGTTTTGGTATAAGGGTGATGGTGGCCTCGTACAATGAGTTTGGGAGTGTTCCTCCCTCTGCTATATTTTGGAAGAGTTTGAGAAGGAAACGTGTTAGTTCTCTAAATGTTTGATAGAATTCGCCTGTGAAGCCATCTGGTTCTGGGCTTCTTTTTGTTGGAAGATTTTAAATCACAGTTTCTATTTCAGTGCTTGTGATTGGTCTGTTTATATTTTCTGTTTCTTCCTGATTCAGTCTTGGAAGGTTGTGCTTTTCTAAGAATTTTTCCATTTCTTCATGGTTGTCCATTTTATTGCATACTTCTGCGTGTAGTAATCTCTCATGATCCTTTGTATTTCTGCAGTGTCAGTTGTTACTTATCCTTTTTCATTTCTAATTCTATTGATTTGAGTCTTCTGCCTTTTTTTCTTTTTTTTTTTTTGTGGTACACGGGCCTCTCACTGTTGTGGCCTCTCCCGTTACGGGGCACAGGCTCCGGACGCACAGGCTCAGCGGCCGTGGCTCATGGGCCCAGCCACTCTGCGGCATGTGGGATCCTCCCAGGCTGGGGCACGAACCCGCGTCCCCTGCATCAGCAGGCGGACTCTCAACCACTGTGCCACCAGGGAAGCCCTGCCTTTTTTTCCTTGATGAGTCTGGCTAATGGTTTATCAATTTTGTTTATCTTCTCAAAGAACCAGCTTTTAGTTTTATTGATCTTTGCTATTGTTTCCTTCATTTCTTTTTCATTTCTTTCTTTCTTTTTTTCTTCTGATTACAATACAGTTGACAAGGGAATTAGGTTTTATCTCTTATGTGAAACGTTTTTTTTCCTTTTTCCTTTTTATTTATTTTTTTCCTGTACACGGGCCTCTCACTGTTGTGGCCTCTCCCATTGTGGAGCACAGGCTCCGGACGTGCAGGCTCAGCGGCCATGGTTCACAAGCCTAGCCACTCCACGGCATGTGGGATCTTCCCAGACTGGAGCACGAACCCGTGTCCCCTGCATCAGCAGGCGGACTCTCAACCACTGCGCCACCAGGGAAGCCCCATGTGAAACATTTTAAGTAGAATTATGACTGATAACCTATAGAGGACATAATAGATTTCCAGGAATTTCACATGTCTTTTTTTAAAATTTTTGAATTTTATTTTGTTTTTTTATACAGCATGTTCTTATTAGTCATCCTTTTTATACACATCAGTGCATACATGTCAATCCCAATCTCCCAATTCTTCACACCACCATTCATTTATTTCTGATCTGATCTTTATGATTTCTTTCCTTCTGCTAACTTTGTGGGGGTTTTTTTGTTCTTCTTTCTCTAATGCTTTAGGTGTAAGGTTCAGTGGTTTATTTCAGATTTTTCTTGTTTCTTGAGGTAGGATTGTATTGCTATAAACTTCCTTCTTAGAACTGCTTTTGCTGCATCCCATAGGTTTTGGGTCGTCGTGTTTTCATTGTCATTTCTATCTAGGTATTTTTTGATTTTCTTTGGTTTCTTCTGTGATCTCTTGGTTATTTGGTAGTGTATTGTTTAGCCTTCATGTGTTTGTAGTTTTTACAGATTTTTTCCTGTAATTGATATCTAGTCTCACAGCATTGCGGTTGGAAAAGTTACTTGATAAGATTTCAGTTTTCTTAAATTTACCAAGGCTTGATTTGTGACCCAAAATATGATCTATCCTGGAGAATGTTCCATGAGCACTTGAGAATAAAGTGTATTCTGTTGTTTTTGGATGGAATGTCCTATAAATATCAATTAAGTCCATCTTGTTTAATATATCATTTAAAGCTTGTGTTTTCTTATTTATTTTCATTCTGGGTCATCTGTCCATTGTTGAAAGTCGGGTGTTAAAGTCCCGTACTATGATTATGTTACTGTCAATTTCCCCTTTTATGGCTGTTAGCATTTGCTTTATGTATTGAGGTGCTCCTATGTTGGGTGCATAAATATTTACAATTGTTCTATCTTCTTCTTAGATTCATCCCTTGATCATTATGTAGTGTCCTTCTTTGTCTCTTGTAATAGTCTTTATTTTAAAGTCTATTTTGTCTGATATGAAAATTACTACTCCAGCTGTCTTTTGATTTCCATTTGCATGGAATATCTTTTTCCATCCCCTCACTTTCAGTCTGTATGTGTCCCTAGGTCTGAAGTACGTCTCTTGTAGACAGCATATATATGGGTCTTCTTTTTGTATCCATTCAGCCTATGTCTTTTGGTGGGAGCATTTAACCCATTTACATTTAAGGTAATTGTTTATTTGTATGTTTGTATTCCCATTTTCTTAATTGTTTTGGGTTTGTTATTGTTGGTGTTTTCCTTCTCTTGTGTGTCCTGCCTAGAGAAGTTCCTTTAGCATTTGTTGTAAAGCTGGTTTGGTGGTGCTGAATTCTCTTGGCTTTTGCTTGTCTGTAAAGGTTTTAATTTCTCTGTCAAATCTGAATGAGATCCTTGCTGGGTAGAGTAATCTTGGTCATAGGTTTTTCCCTTTCATCACTTTAAATATGTCTTGCCACTCCCTTCTGGCTTGCAGAGTTTCTGCTGAAAGATCAGATGTTAACCTTATGGGGATTCCCATGCATGTTATTTGTCATTTTCCCCTTGCTGCTTTTAATATTTATTCTTTGTATTTAATTTTTGATAGTTTGATTAATATGTGTCTTGGTGTGTTTCTCCTTGAATTTATCCTGTATGGGACTATCTGCACTTCCTAGACTTGATTGACTATTCCCTTTCCCATATTAGAGAAGTTTTCAACTACAATCTCTTCAAATATTTTCTGAGTCCCTTTCTCTTCTTCTTCTGCGATCCCTATAATTCGAATGCTGATGCGTTTAATGTTGTCCCAGAGGTCTCTGAGACTGTCCTCATTTCTTTTCATTCTTTTTTCTTTATTCTGCTCTGAGGTAGTTATTTCCCCTATTTTATCTTCCAGGGCACTTTTGTGTTCTTCTGCCTCAGTTATTCTGCTATTGATTCCTTCTAGAGAATTTTTAATTTCATTTATTTTGTTGTTCATCATTGTTTGTTTGCTCTTTAGTTCTTCTAGGTCCTTGTTAAATGTTTCTTGTATTTTATCCAATTTATTTCCAAGATTTTGGATCACCTTTACTATCATCACTCTGAATTCTTTTTAGGTAGACTTCCTATTTCCTCTTCATTTGTTTCTTCTGGTGAGTTTTTGCCTTGCTCCTTTTTCTGCTGTGTGTTTCTCTGTCTTCTCATTTTGCTTAACTTACTGTGTTTGGGGTCTCCTTCTCGCAGGCTGCATGTTTGTAGTTCCCGTTGTTTTTGGTATCTGCCCCCAGTGGCTAAGGTTGGTTCAGCGGGTTGTGTAGGCTTCCTGGTGGAAGGGACTGGTGCCTGTGTTCTGGTGGATGAGGCTGGATCTTGTCTTTCTGGTGGGCAGGACTGCTTCCGGTGATGTGTTTTGGGGTGTCTGTAACCTTATTATGATTTTAGGCAGCCTCTTTGCTAATGGGTGTGGTTGTGTTCCTGTCTTGCTAGTTGTTTGGCATGGAGCGTCCAGCACTGTAGCTTGCTGGTCGTTGAGTGGAGCTGGGTCTTAGCATTGAGATGGAGATCTCTGGGAGAGCTCTCACTGATTGATATTACATGGGGTCAGGAGGTCTCTGGTGGACCAGTGTCCTGAACTCGGCTCTCCCACCTCAGAGGCACAGGCCTGACACCTGGCAGAAGCACCAAGACCCTGTCAGCCACATGGCTGCTCCTCCGGAGTGGGGTGGACTCAACTTACAGTTTGTCTTTTTATTCTTTTAATGGTGTCTTTTGCATAGAGAAAGGTTTTAATTTTGATGTTCAATTTGCTCTCACAGCCAAGAACTCTTTTCCTAAGCATCCAGGTCACAAAAGTTTTCTCCTCCACCTTTTCTACTTTTTAAGCTATTGTTCCTTTCATTCTACTTCAGTTGTGTGCACGGGAAAAATGAATTTTTGTTGTTGCATTGTGTGATATCTATCTCAAACCATGTATCTGTTTGAGGCTATAGTCCTTGGGGATTTTGACACACCTGTAATTATTCTGTATCTCCACTGGATGTCAATACTGCTCAAGGAAAAGAAGTTCATACAGCATATTGGGTGCACAAAAAGCAGTCTATGCTTTTAAGTGTTAAGTTGGAATTGTCAGAAAGGAGGCTAGAAGATGTGAAATACACAAAGAAGAATATCTCTCCTTCAGCCCTGTAATAAATGTCAGGCAGAGTGCTGGGATATAGTGCTGGAATTTGTAGCAGTGTTGAACTTCAAACTCGAAAGACTGAATTCTGTTTTCCACTCTGGCTCTTTGGTTGCTGACTCATGCAAAAATGAAACCACATTTTTGCTTGAATTATTTGGCTATTTCTTACAATGTATTTTATTGAACTAGAATTAGAGGTTCAACCTTTATTTCTTTTGTTTACTTCCCAAACATGTACAAATTTCAGCAGTGATAAGTTAGAAAGAAATGACTCTGGTAAGAAAATTACCTGGGCCACTTTGGTCTATATCCAAGGATACCACTAAGCTCAGGAATAAGAAACAGGATCCCAAGAGTCAAGTGACCTCTGATCATACTTCTGAGCAGGTTTTTCTTCCAAGAAGGGCCCAGTTTGTTCAAGGACTGAAACAAGATAAGCAAAATTGGATTTATATTGCTTTCTCTCCTAATGATCTGCTACAAAATTGGGATATGAAGCTTAAAAGCTTTAAGAATTGAATTCTAGCTAGTTGTTTTTAGTTTCCTCATTCTGAAGTAGGGAACTATATATTTTATCATTATGTTTTTTTATATAAAATCTTATCTGTCTATAAGATGACCAGTTTTGAAAATTACAAAGAATAGAACTTACAGTATTTTGACTGTATGTCCTATAGGTGGGACACAAGGATACAAGACTGACTAGGTTCTTCAGCAAGGAATTATTTCAGTACATATTTTATGAAATGTCTCAAATGCATTATATGATTATATTTAACAAAGCTGTCAGTTGACAGAACATAAAAGTCATCATTGACAAGCATTGTGCTAGTATGACTAGCAATAATAAAAATATTGAATGAACAACGATATCTAAGCAGATGGAATTTTTGAGTAAACAATTAAAAAAATGTTCTAACATTTGGAAAAAGATACCTGAAATACAGCTTGAGATATGAGGATAATCTGATTTAAGCAGAACTATCTCTTAAAAGTAAGGTGCTGGGTTTTTTTTGTTGTTGTTTTAAATAAATTTATTTATTTTATTTATTTTTACTTTTGGCTGTGTTGGGTCTTCGTTGCTGTGCATGGGCTTTCTCTAGTTGCAGTGAGCGGGGGCTACTCTTCATTGTGGTGTGTGGGCTCCTCATTGTGGTGGCTTCTCTTGTTGCGGAGCACGGGCTCTAGGCACACAATCTTCAATAGATGTGGCACGCCAGCTCAGTAGTTGTGGCTTGTGGGCTCTAGAGCGCAGGCTCAGTAGTTGTGGCACACGGGCTTAGTTGCTCCATGGCATGTGGGATCTTCCCAGACCAGGTCTTGAACCCCTGCCCCCTGCATTGGCAGGTGGGTTCTTAACCACTGCACTACCAGGGAAGCCCAGTAAGGTGCTACAATAATAAATATTGTATATTCAGTCGTTGGTGATAGAGCAAAACTAAGGTTTTTAGCTCTTTCTAGAGACTGTGAATTTTCAATTATGACATATTTCCTGTGGGAGCTTAATTTCCCTATATAGTTAAATATCCAATGAACCTGTTATATGAATTGTAGTAAGTGTGCTGACCAACAAATGCATGCCCCTGACATCCCAGGAGTCTTCTGTCCAGCTATATATGGTTGGTAGAGTTTAATTGTATTCAGTTTTAATATTTCATATGGCGACAAAATTCTGTCCTAGTGTGCATCATTTTTGACCTATTTCTCTACAACATAAAGCATGTCAGATTGTTATAATCTTATACATGCTTTGGCGATTGGCTTAAAGCTTTGCAATAATATTCATTCCCTGGGTCAATAGGATTTGTAAGAAATGTAAAAATTAACAACACTTTTATTCATAGAATTTGCTCATATCAAATGGAAGGCCTAGATTGTCTGCCTGTAACTCATGGGTTAGATTTTCCTATCGGTTGCTGGCATAAGACACAGAAAATTATGAAGGTGTAAATCATACTCCAACATGGCTAAAAGCTTTGTTCCAACAAAGCTGAAAGCTTTGTTCCAGGTATTGGCACGAAACTAAAAATATTGGATTGATTTCCCGTAAGTTCAGAGCCATGGTTTTCATATCCTTTACTTTAGTGCCAAATTATATCACTAGTGTTATTTTTCTGTTTTGACATGATCTTGTGTTATGGTCCCTCTTTCAAATTTCCTATTCAAATTATTCTCTGGCTTGTGTTTATCAAACCAGAAGAATTCAGAATCTGGAAGGCTGCTAAAAATCCTTTGGATGACCACTTTAATACTTAAAGGTAAAATACAGCCACTCTACAAAGATGGAATATTGGAAGCATTGCATTGGAATAAAAACAAAACATTAAAACAGATTCTTAAATAGGAATCATTGGTTCCAGTGTGTCAAATTAAATCTGTGCCTCATAAAATAGTAATTTTTCAAATTAATTAAACTAAGTTCTAACTTATGTGGCATAATAAATCTTTTGCTATATTTTTCATTTGTTTGGATAATCAGTAAATATTGAATTATTTGGATTAGCGCTTCGTTGTTTTATAAAATTTTTTCCTAGAGAGGAAATGAGTGGCAAGGAGAGAGCCTATCTCTCAATAAAAATAATTAAATGAATTTTTAAAATCCCAGATAATTCAAGAACAGACATTTTAGTATTACTTGCTGCTCAAGATAAATTTCACATAAACTCGATCAGCAGTGGTGTTTTCTTAGATGATTCAAAAATAAAAATTTAAAAATAGATTTTACCATCAAAATCCTTAGAGTAGAAGGTATAAAGCCAAGTATTTCCTTTTTTTTCAATAGTGTTTGTAAACTGGGAAGTCTAGAATTTAAGAATATGTGGCTTTTGGCTCCAGAGAATCACTTAATAGAATAGCTGAGTCACTATTCCTAGTGTGTTCCTAGTGTCAGGTGGGCCCATAGTAGGTGTTCAGTAAATCAGTCATCTACGCTAGTTGAATGAATAAATTTGTGGCCTCAGGGCGTTAATGTGTAATACAACCAGGGGTTCTCTCAGAGTGGCAGTGTAGTTTTGGAAGCAAAGCATGGAAATGGAGTAGCAATAAAAGCATCAGCGGTAGAGCCTGTAGCATCTTTATCCCCAAACTAGTAATTTATGTTGAAGGAACGCATACAGGCCCACAATCTTTTATATCCATTTTCAAAACTCTAAAAGCTCAAAAAACTGAAGGCCTTTTCCGTAACTTATTTGAGGGAAAAACCAGACCTAACCTGATAGAGGCTATTTGGGTTGTTTATTTATCCTACTTAGTGTAAATATTCACGTATTTTGCTGCAAAAATACTGGTGCATTTGATTTCTCAGTCCCACTGCAGACCTTGATGCGAGGTTATATAATATACACACTTAAGTACATTTCTGAAATACATACAATTCTGAATTCTAAAACATTTTGGCCCCAAGGTTCGGGAAGGGCTTGTGACCTTATATATAGTTTGTGAATAATTGGGATGCTTTCTGCTTATTTTCCTGTTTGTCAATCATCCTCTCCTTTCTAATGCTCAGCTTGAAACAACTTCCTTGCACAGGAGCTTCTCTTCCAGAGGGTGAATGCTACCCCCTCTGTTCCTTGATTCACAACGTGAATTGCTGCTCCATCATCAGCCATCAACCCTCACCGTGACTTGGTGCTCTGGAGGTGGTGCTGTCTGTGCTTGGTTAACATGGGAAAGACCCAGTGCCATAAATGGCCTAGAGGAGCGTTCAACATGTGAGCTGGCTCGCTGTGACATGTTTGGGACCATCAGAGATGTCACATTGTGTGTATGATCACACATGCTGAGTGATCAGTATGTAGACTGTGCACAGTTTTCTCCATGGAGTATAACAGAATAGAACGTATCGTTTGGGCTTTACTAGTTTCAAGCATTACCCATGTGGAGATCCAAGCTAGAAAATCCAGCTACTGCGTGTTTATCCTTAACCAAAGACTGGTCCTCCTGTATCAATGGAGAAAGTTTATCTGGATAATTTGAACTTTTCCATGAAAGCCAGGTCTGATATATCTACCCCATGCGGGACAACTGCCAAGCTAGAATGCCTTTACATCTGGCTTTAAGTAACTCATCTAAATTGGCCCAGATCGAGTCTCAATCAGGAGAGAGTAGGAGTAAAACTAAAATTAGTTAATTCAGTTCCTCATTAATAGTTCTGGCTACGGAATTTGTGGGGAGGATTAGGGGTATTTAATGCTCTAAATATATCCATGTAATCACCCTGCCCAACCCTACTAGAATTGCATTGAGACTTGGCAACCCAGAGAACTAGTAGCCTGCTCTCATAACCCAGACATAGGAGGATGGGCGTTGGGTGGCTTGCACTTCCTGTTTCTCCTTGACCCTGGATTTTCCCTGGTGACATCTTTCTCCCTCCCTCTTGTACCCTTCCTCCTGACCCTCCTCCCATGCCCCTGGCTCTGTCTTTCTCTCTCTGTAGTCATCTTTTGCTCACTGTCACTCTCTTTCTGCCTGAATGTGTCTGTCAGCTCATCTGTTTGCTTTTTTTTTCCACACTGGGAAAGTGTGAGAAAAGATGGGAAAGAAGTGGACATTTGCTATCCTCTACTGAGATTTAAAAATATTACCCAAATCATTTTTATACCATTTTTAGCCTTATAAAAATAAAGCCTTCATGTAGTAGTCATGGCAATTCTTAAATTTTACTTTGAGAACCACTTAAACAAGAGATCATTTAGTTTAGATGCTGTGGAAAGGAGAGCTAATCTGTAAACCATTTTGACTTCCTTGGGAGACTTCAATTGAATTGAAGGGTGCTAATCCTTTGTTATAAAATGAACCTGCTTATCTGTTGACCCTGGAATACATTTCCCCAAATTACCCCGTGTAGAATTTATTTAGCTATCTTGTCAAGGAAGGATCTGAAAGTTTCATTTTAGAAGGGTGCTCATGGGAAATTTTCTCATCCAAATTCTTGTCTTGATATGCTGACTCATGTGACTATTTTACCTATTCAAAAAACAATTAAACATATAAATAAAACACCAGAGTCTATAGAAAGTGACTAAACACTTCTTTTCTAATGCTTCTGAATGCTGTGCTTGAAATTGTATTGTGAAATGTGTTAAGGAAATCTTTTTGCCTTTCTGAGCATATTGTCAGCAAGAAGCTAGAAGGTGAGTTTAAAAACAGTTGCTGGCAGGATGGCTGCAGGGGACTAGGCTTCTTAAGTGGCATCTCCAGGGGCAGGTAAATCCCAGCTTTTCACCTTGAAACAAGCAAGAATAATAAGAAGTGTGCTCTTTGGGAAGCATTGAACCTTAATGTCCTATGTTCTGGCTTAGGCTTTTTGCAGTGCCCTCCCCTGTCTTTCACCTGTGACCTGGGGGGTGCCCTATACTTCTTACCAAGGCTTCGATGTGCCTGATGGTTGCACTGACCCTAGAAGCAAGCATTACAAACACAAAAGCACACAAGTCCCATGTTTTCCTCTAAGAGCTTTATAGTGTCTGGCCTTACATTTAGGTCTTTAATCCATTTTGAGTTTATTTCTGTGTATGGTATTAGGGAGTGTTCTAATTTCATTCTTTTACATGTAGCTATCCAGTTTTCCCAGCACCACTTATTGAAGAGGCTGTCTTTTCTCCATTGTATATTCTTGCCTCCTTTGTCATAAATTAGGTGACCATATGTGCATGTGTTTATCCTGGCTTTCTGTCCTGTTCCACTAATCTATATTTCTCTTTTTGTACCAGTACCATACTGTCTTGATTACTGTAGCTTTGTAGTATAGTCTGAAGTCAGGGAGCATGATTTCTCCAGCTTTGTTTTTCTTTCTCAAGATTGCTTTGGCTATTTGGGATCTTTTGTGTTTCCATACAAATTGTAAAATTTTTTGTTCTAATTCTGTGAAAAATACCATTGGTAATTTGATAGGGATTACATTGAATCTGTAGATTGCTTTGGGTTGTATAATCATTTTCACAATATTGATTCTTCCAATCCAAGGGTATGGTATATCTCTCCATCTGTTTGTGTCATCTTTGATTTCTTTCATCAGTATCTTACAGTTTTCTGAGTACAGATCTTTTGCCTCCTTCGGTAGGTTTATTCCTAGGTATTTTATTCTTTTTGAAGCGATGGTAAATAGGACTGTTTCCTTAATTTCTCTTTCTGATCTTTCGCTGTTAGTGTATGGCACAACACTATGGAGAACAGTATGAAGGTTCCTTAAAAAACTAAAAATAGAACTACCATATGACCCAGAAATCCCACTCTTGGGCATATACCCAGAGAAAACCATAATTCAAAAAGATACATGCACCCCAATGTTCATTGCAGCACTATTTACAATAGCCAGGACCTGGAAGCAACCTAAATGTCTATCAACAGAGGAATGGATAAAGAAGATGTGGTACATATATATAATGGAATATTACTTAGCCATAAAAAGGAACAAAATTGTGCCAGTTACAGAGGCATGGTTGGACCTGGAGACTGTCATACAGAGTGAAGTAAGTGAGAAAGAGAAAAACAAATATCATATAATATCACTTATATGTAGAATTTAGGAAAATGGTACAGATGAACTTATTTGCAAAGCAGAAATAGAGACACAGATGTAGAGAGCAAACTTATGGATACCAAGGGAAAGAGGGGGTGGGATGAATTGGGAGATTGGGATTGACATATATACACTCCTATGTATAAAATAGATAATGAGAACCTACTGTAGATAATGAGAACTCACTGTATAGCACAGGGAACTCTACTCAGTGCTCTGTGGTGACCTAAATGGGAAGGAAATCTAAAAAAAGGGGATATATGTATACATAGAACTGATTCACTTTGCTGTACAGCAGAAACTAATACAACATTGTAAAGCAATTATACTCCAATAAAAATTAACTTAAAAATAAAAAGCACACAGATCACAATCAAGAGCTATAAATGAGTGAAGTGGGCCTGCAGTGAATGGGCAGCACAGCCCAGACAGAAGGAGAGGTTTCTACTCAGCTCTCAACCAGGACACATACATGACCCACGTTATCAGAGATTCCATTCTTTATTTTCAAAAGAAACACAAAATCCAGACTATCTTTTAGATGCAATTTTGTAATTTAAAAATATTCTATTCTGATTATTCAAGTTTTTTTTTGGAAAAAATACAACCATGGCAGCAGGCTGGATCTGGCCTGGGAGCTGCCTGCTGTGACTTCTGCCCCAGATGAAACAAACCCAGGAAAAGACATCTTAGCAGTTCACCTCTGTACTCAGTGGTTCATATAGCCCACATTTTAAGACTTAAGGGCTTGTTTTTAGTTTAAAAGGAATCCAGATGAAACCTAGAGACTGTTTGATGCCACATGCACAGAATGTATGAAAGAGCTATAGCAGCATGGTCTTGACCATTCTTGATCGTTAGAGACGATCTGCACACCGAGTAAGAGGAAAGAGACGTTGGTCAATTAATGTGGTTTTGTGCTGTCCAGCTATGCTCTTGCTGCAGATTCTATTAACATTGACCCTTCAACACATACCCTGCTTTAACGAGGAGGTGGTACCAACATGATGAGCTAACCATGAGGAACCCCCTCCAGAAGGGACCACCCAAAAAGAAGCAGAATTCAAGTCCCCGTAATACAAACCATTGCTCCTGGAAAATGAAAAGGACTTAAGAGATGACTAAAATTTACTGTGATTTCAGACTCACTTGGCCTCTGTCTCTTTCCCCCAAATAAAGCAGTCTCATCTCAAGTGATTTGCTATAGTTTGTGATTGTAAGAGTCATCCATTTAGGAGCTGGAAACAGTTATCTCAGAATACAACTATTATAAACCCAGAGTAAACTGGATCACCTGAATTTTATGGTTGTGCATCTGGCTTACCTGGATCTTAGACATAAACTGTGTCTATGTGATGCAAAGTCAGAGAATGTTATTTTTAATTTCAACAAATGATTACTCAGTTACAAGCCAAGGGTTAGAAATTGAAAGATAATTCTGACGATACTTGTCATCCAAACCCTGAAGTCTGTAAGGAAAGCGAGAAATGTAAGTGACAAGCTAAATGTTAGGCGTCGTTGTGACAACGGTGTGTTCGGCTCCACCAGCAACACCTGCTGCTTCTACTCCAGCGTTCATGTGGAATCTATTTGCATCCCTCTGTTGGCATTATCCTAGTCGAAGACGCTGTTATCACTCCTGGACCACCCACAGTCTGCTGTCCGCTCCTCACACATCCTTTCCTGCCACTGCCATCCCCACCCCATCCCCACCCAATTCATAGCAACCAGAGTAATCAAAAAACATTAATAAAGCCTTGCAGGGAAGGCCGTTGCCAATCTCTCCAGTCTTATCTCATAGCACTGCCCCTCCCAGTCTGGTCTCTGTCATTTCTCACAAGGAGCTAAATGCTTTTCTGGCTCAGAACTCTGCTGCTTGATCTTTTCTCTACCGAGAAATAATGTCCCCTGGCTTAAATGTCACCTCCTTAGAAAGATCTTGGTCGCCCAAAGTTCTCCACTTTAAACTCCATTGCTGTTTTGTTCTTAACCTTTATTGAATGTGCATTTATTTTTGTCTGTTTTCTGGATTTTTGTTTTCCTGTCTCTTCCACTAGATTTTATGAAATCAGCATCTTGGTCTCTGTTGTACTCTCAACATCTAGCAGAGAGCTTGGTGTACACAGTGTCCCTCAATAAATATTTATTCTAAGAGTGAAGGAATCACAAGGCCCTATTGGACGAGTACAGGAAGGAATTAATTTTGTTGAGATTAGAGAAAAGGTAAGGACAGTCATTGTATTCGTTTTCTAGGACTGCCGTAAAAAAAAAAACAAGTATCACGAACTGGATGGCTTAAAACAATAGAAATTTATTCTCTCACTGTTTTGAAGGCTGGAAGTCTGAAATCAAGGTGTCTGCCTTGTTCTTCCTTGGGGACTTAGAAGGAGACTCTGTCCCATGCCTCTCTCCTAGCTTCTGGCCGTCGCTGCTACTTCTCGGTGTTCCTTGCTTTGTGGCAGCATAACTCCAGTTTGTGCCTGCATCCTCACATGGCATTCTCCCTGTGTGTCGTGTCCAAATTTTCCTCTTCCTATAAGGCACCAGTCATTGGATCATGGTCCTCCCTAATCCCGTATGACCTTATTTTAACTTGATGAAGTCTGCAACGACTGTTTCTAAATAAGGTCATGTTCACAGGTACCAGAGAGTTATAGGACTTGAACATATCTTTGGGGGTAACACAGTTCAACCCATGACAGCCGTCTGTTTCTCAGAGAGTGTAACAGTAGAATGGGATCTTAAAACATGAATAAAAGTTGGAGTGGGGAGAGAGTCGGGCAGTTAGAAAAATAAACAGGACAGTACATTTTGCATAAGAAAGACTTCAAAGAGTAGTCGGCTGCGGGCAGCCTTGAATTCCATGTGAAAGAGTCTCCATATCCTGTTTTATCCTACTGTCCTAGTCTGTTTGGGCTGCCATAACAAAATACGGTAGATTAGGTGGTTTAAACAACAGAAATCTATTTACTCACAGTTCTGGAGACTGGAAATATAAGATCAAGGTGCCAGCAGGGTTGGTGTCTGGTAAGAGCTCTCTCCTTGGGTTGCAGACCACCACCTTCTCTCTGTGTCCTCACACAGTGGAGAGAGGTTGCTAGTGCCTCTTCCTCTTCTTATAAGGGCACCAGCCCTATTGGACTAGGTCCCTACCCTTAGGACCTCATTTAATCTTTATCACCTCCTCACAGGCCCTGTCTCCAAATAGTCACACTGGGGGGTTATGGCTCCAACATATGAATTTAGGGTCGGGGGGAGGGCACAAACATTCATAACACAGACCAGGGGTCAACAAACTATGGCACATAGGACAGAGTTGAGACTGTGAAATGAAGCAAACCTGCCTCTCAGAGATTATCTGTGTGCTGAGGCAACTGACCTTTGGGCAAGTGATATTCTAGGCACTTCTTACTGTCTTAGATTGTCCAGTGGCGTGGGGAGAGATGATCAGTTATATTGCTTCCTGTGCATGAAGTCCATGAGCCCATTAACAAAATGTTTGGAGATCATCTATATGCACACTTGTCTCATAGACTAGGGGAAAGATCTCTTACGGAAGCTGGACTAGAGGAAGAGAGACCCTGAGGTCCTTGAGAGACAGTCATCACAAGGGAGGAAGTAAACACAACTAAGCCCTGGGAGGCACGTGACTCCTGCCCCCTCATGCTCCTCCCCTCACACCTGGAGTTTCCCCATATTCTAGGAAGGAGAGGCTGTGCTAAAAAGAATGCATTAGTCCTTTGGGGCTCGGCTGTTCTGCTGGGGAAAAGCCACTCTGAAAAAGCTAGTCGTGAAAAGTGCCAACCTTCCCACTGACAGGAGGAAGCAGAGAAGGTTGTCAGCAGCCGGCACCGTTACCTGTGGGAAGAAGACTAAGTGAAGTCAATTGAACAGAAAGGTAACAGGAGCAGCAGGCACTGGAGCAGAGCCTGGGGCTCTCGGAAGGGGCAGTGATTGTATGTGAGACAGTCCCCGTGCCCCATCCCCCAGAGTCCTCAGCGGAAGTGACTCCCACGTGGGTTACCCGCAGCATCCTTAGCGATTTGGTGGAACATTCAGTGAGGGAGGTCCTGAGGACATACTGGACCCCATCTTAGAAAAGCAAGAGGGGATTCAAAACATGAAGCTTTGGTGTATTGTGGTAAGATGTGGTTTATTTTCACTACCCTAAAGTCCCCTAATGTTATGTGAAGAGGCAAAGTGTGAGGAAAAGATTTAGTGATGAAGTTCAAAATTCAAAGTTCAATTAGCTAAATTTAGTTATTTTCTCTCTTATAAAATGGGAGCTATCACAGTCGTATCATCATACATTCATCACTACTGGCCTCAACTGGGTCTTCAATATTCTCCAGCATCCTTGCTGAGCTTCTCTGGTCAATTTGCTCCCTCGCTTCTCCACAGTGACTGTTTCAGACCATCTCTAATTTCCTCAAGCCCTTGAACACCTTTGCACTCTTTCCTTCTCAGTAGGTAACCCTTCCTCATATATATGTTGCTCATCAAGGCCATTTTAGGGAACTCCTTCAAATTCCTGAGGTTGTATCTGCAAACCCAAGTGCCTCTGTACCCATCCTTGCTCCTCTCTTGTTACAGCTGTCAAAGAGAAATTGCACCAGACACTCATTAAAAACAGCAAGGAAGATTTTATTCAAGACTATTGCACTGCGGGGGAGAGGTTGAACCCAACTCTGCTGAAACAAAAAATGGGAGAGTTTTTAAGTGCTGGGATGAGCTAGTGGAACAATACTGGAGGACATTAGGAAGAGGTTGGGCAATGCAGTTAGATCATCTGTGTTTGCTAATTGGCACTTATTGAAGTTAGGCTCCTATCCTCCCACTGAGACTGGGAGATAACGACCCTATCCTTGTTGATGATTACATTTCAAGGGGATGGCTCGCCGCAGGTCCTTGAGAAGGACATTCCTGGGTGGTAGAAAATTTACATCTCAAAGGGTCACAGAAAGAATTCATAATTGCACATTTTCTAAAGTAAATAAGAAAAGGGAGGTCAGGAGCCTATAAGAGGAAGAAAACTGTCTAAAGTTTGCTCAGGCTGAGGGGAACTTAATGGCTCTCTCAGTCACAGCGAAAGAATTCTCCCTTCTTGAGTGCCCTGACTCCCAGCTTGAGTGGTGTCAATTCTTTGGTAAAATCTTTTCCTATCTCTCCACCTTCGGTGTTACTCTGGACCCTTCCTGACAGTATTCAGACATTTTAAACATATCCGATAGCATCCATCTTAAACAAACCAAAACAAACAAACAAAAATCCCACACACCTCCTCTCCACTTCCACATCTCCCTCTGGTTATGGCTCTATCTTTCTGTTACCATCATAGCCAGACTTTTAGATAGGTTGCTTGCACACACTTTCTCCGCATTCTTACTGCTCTCCTCATTTTTCTCCCCTCTCTCTTTTTTTCCTTCTGTGAGACATATACATATAGACTCAGGAGAAAGGAAGAGGAAACTGCTCAGCTAGTTAACGGCTGTGCCCCAAACTGGCACAGCACTACTCCCACATATTCTGTTGATCAAAGCAGGGACAGGGCCCACCCAGGCTCAAGGGCGTGGATAAATGGGCTCCACCCCTGGATGTGGGATCATTTAATTGTTGCCTCCATCTTTGGAAAGTACTATTGCCATATGTCTTATACTCATGAATTTTTAAATTTCTTTTTGTGTTTTGTAATTTTTAAATCATATGTTTGAGGCCATGGAGTTAGTTGCATGCAAACTTAAAATTATTTTCTCTCCCTGGTGAATTGTACCACTTATTATTATGAAGAGATCCTCTCTATCTTATGATGCTTTTTGCTTTTATCTTTTCCTTGATAAATAGCAACTTAAAAAAATTGCCTGGTACATTTCACTGTTCCTTTATTTTCAGTTGGTCTATGTTTTAGATGTTCTCTTTTTATCTGATAATCTTAACTATATCATTTAGTCAGTTGCACTGACTGTATGTCTAGTTGTTTAATGATATATCTGGGTTTACACCTACTGTCTTATATATTCTATTTGCTTATTTTTTCTAGGCTCTTTTCTTTCTCCTTGCTTGCCATCTTTACAACTAATTTTTTTCTCATTACATTTCTCCCTCAATTAGTTTAGAAGCTGTATACTGTTTCTGTTACTTACTGATTACCTTTGAACCTAACGGAAACTAAAATCTAAATTTAATCAATAACTTTAACTTTCTCTGGGATAATAATAATTTTAAAAGGCTTTGAACAGTTTAGCTTTATCCCCCTCACCCCACGTTCTTACATGTTACTCTTTTTGTGTAATTTAATTCTGATGTTTAACCTTACAAGACAGTATTAGTATTGTTTTAAACAGTTGATGTTCATTTAGATTTACTCAAAAAATTATAATCTTATGTGCTTTTCATTCCTTCTTGCATCTCAAACTTTCTGTCTGGGGTAACTTTCTTCCTAAAATGCTTACTTTAGAATTTGCCTTAGTAAATGGCCTTAAAGTGGCAAGCTATCTCTCTTTGTTTGTGTAGAAGTACGTTAGTCTCTGAGTACAAAAGCACATTTTGGCAGTTGTGTTTTTTGAGTATATTGATGATATTATTACACAGTTTTCTGGCTTTAATTACTGTTGTAGAAAATCTGATTTCACTTCATGTCTGTCTTCTGAAGGTAATCCGGTGGCTTTTAGCATCTTCTTTATATCTTTAATATTCTAAATGTTAATTATTCCGTTTCTAGATATAGATCATTAAAAATTTATTCTGCTTGAACTTCTTAAATCTGGGAACTATTACCTTTTGTTAGTTTTGGAAAATAATCAAGTATTATCTCTTCAAATACTGCATTTTAAAAATTATCCCTCTACTCTCCTTCTAGAATTACTATTGTACTTATGTTAAACTTCTCAATATTTTTTATTTTTAACCTCTTTTTCATAATTTCTTTGCTTTTCTCTCTTGTATTCTGAACTTGTGTTCCCACTCACCAAATCTCTCTTTCGCTGGATCTGATCTACTGTTAATCCCTTCAATAATTTTTAAAATTTTATTTCAAGTATTATGTTTTCTATTCCTATAAATTCTTCTCTGTTTATTTCAAATATAATACAAGTTCATATTATTTATTTTATCTGCCCCTTGAAACTACTTTTAGTCCTGAGTTGTCCAATAAAAAAACATACAAAAACCTGAAGTCATAGTTTTACTTTAAAATTCTAGTTGCCCAAGGCACTGGGGTAAAGCAAGTGCAATTCTTTCTGGAGGAATTTACCTTTATAGTAGGTTTCAAAGAATCCTTACAAATGATCTTCATAACCAAATATATAAGGAAATTTTGCCTTTTCGGGGGGGGGGCAGTGTATTTCCACACTGTCCCATGAATAACCTTTTTTTCCCCTGCTGCTCTTCTTCTCAGCCCCAAGGTTTTTCATTGCAGTCCCTGGGAGTGGGAGATCAGTTGAGTTTGCTTCTGGTTTACCTTTAACTTGACAGTATAGTTTTGAGTAATAGTTTTATGGAGGAGAGAGAGATCATCAGTTCAATGGATACATTACAGTTCTTGCTCCATTTGACCAGTCATCACTTTTGATACCGTAAACTACTCCCTGTGTCTTGAATCACTGACTAACCTTGGCTTCCATAGTGTGTTATCTTCTGATTCTTTAGTTTTTCAGTCCTACCTGGGAACTAATCCTTCTGTCTTCATCTTTTAATGTTAGAATTTCTATGACTGTTATTGACCCTCTTCTTTTGTGTTCATTTCCTGGGTAAATTAAGATGACTTTAAACACCATCTTGTTTCTAATGAAACCTAATGATCTATGTACAATGGAATTTTGTGTCTCTTCTGAGTTCCATTCCCATTTGACATCTCCCCTTGAATATCTCAGTTTCCTGAAACTCAATATGTCCTAAACTAAACTCAGGTACTGCTGTCTTTCCGTCCTCCAACAGCCTCCAAACCTGATCCTTTTCTAGTCTTACTTATGTCAGTCATAAGACACCATAATCCAACCACTCACTCCAGAAATCTTCCTGCCTATCTTACATTTTAAGACATTTTCTCTCTTCCTCACTAGGCTGCAATCACGCTTGTCTAAATTCTAAACTTCTTGGGAACTCTTACCCAAGTTCTTTCATCTGCCAGGACTAACTCCTACACCTGCTTCAAATCTCTGTTAAAATATCATCTCATCAGGTGAGTTTCCCCCAACCGCTTTTGCTGAGTTAGAGGGGGAGTCCTTTTTGCACAGTGTCCTTACATGCTATCCTTCTCCTTCATAGTATTTTTAACAACTATAATATAAATAATTGTATCAAAAGTAAGTCATCATTTGTTCAACATTTCCTATGTGTCTCCTCCACCATAAGCTCCTCAAGTGTGAGGTTTGCCTGCCTGGTGTACCACTGCATCAGCAGAGGAGTGCTTGGCACATAGTGGGCATTCATAATCATTTGTTGGATGAATACATGAATGGATTGTTCATGGCCCCATTTATTACTCAAACACTTGTAAAATGCTTTTGTGAATGCTTGGGAGTTCCCAAGCCTACCCAAACTAAAGTATGCTATGACATTTTTTTCACTTCCATGAGAAATATTTCCGGATTTTTCAAATTTGGGCTCTTTTCATGGAATTGTGGATTTCAATTTTATCTATCCTGTCAGTTGGGTGGAAAATAATGTTGAAAATTACCAGTGGGGAACTGTTGAAGGCTTTTGATCAAGGGAATGGAGCATGGTCAGATATATGGTTCAGAAAAGGAACTTTAGGATAGTGTGCAAATTGGATTGAATGAGGAAAGATCTAAGGCTAATGAAAAATTATGAGAGACAAGTAGAGGAGTAGTAATGAGGCATGGGAAATAGATTTATCTGAGAGGCATTTTAGAGGTAGAATTTGTAGGGCTTGGCAATATCATGGAGTGTGTGATAGAGATTCAGGATAGATAGGAGAATCTGATGAGATTTGGGATTACTCTTGTTTTTAATTCACCTGTATTGCTTGTGGTGTGGTTAATTAGGCATGCATGTTTATGCATATCAGAATTTCTCAATTTTCCATGTTATAAAACTGATAGGGCCCTGATTTTCCTGACTCCTATTTTTATTTCCTGACTCTAATTTTATCTATTATGAAAGTGTTTTCCAAAACCCCAGCTGTGTGTCTCCTCCACCATAAATAAGCTCGAGTGTGAGGTTTGCCTGCCTGGTGTACCACTGCATTATCAGAGGAGTGCTTGGCACATAGAGGGCATTCGTAATCATTTGTTGAATGAATACATGAATGGATTATTAACGACGCCATTTACCCTGGCTCCTTGGCTAGCTCCTGATACCCCAACTGAGAAGGCTCAGGAACCTTTCCTAGAAGGTTAGGTTCTGTCTCTCAACTGCCAGGCCCAATTCAGAACCTATTGTGATTTGATTACCCCATGCCAAATGTTCTTTTAGAATTTTTGCTGTATGGACCCCCACTGCTTACATTAATTAGTATTTCTTGGTCCTAGGATTTGCTTGTATTACCTCTGGCCTTGCTAAACCATTTGGGTATTCAATTATCTGACTGCTCTCAAAAGAGCAAGCTTACTGCCAAGTTAATTTCCTCCAACATGCTTCCTGCTCGTTCTGAGCTTTTTCCTCAACTGGCCTTTGTTTCTGACATCTTGCTCTGTCGTTTCTCCCAGATGTTTGTTAGTGGTGGAATTTTCTAACTCAGGCAGCTGGGTAAATGAAGAATCAGTTTAGACAACCAACCTCCCTCTCCCCTTTTGCTCTATTGAGTTTGTTGCCTCAACATTTTTTTTTCAATGCTTTTGTATCATAATAAATATTTGTTATTTCAAAAGCAATGTGATTTTTTCTAGCCTTCAAATTCATATTGTCTTATTGATATATAACAGCTTCTTCTAAACATGCAAAGCCTCCACTCAGTGTTTGGCTCTACAAGGTTCTCTACCTGACTGATACTGATGGGCCAGTCATTGCAAAGCTGAACCTATTTAGCATAGGGCTGCCATCTACCCGCTGCCCCGGAGAGCATTTCTATTCTTCAAGAACACTGAGTGTGTGTGTGTGTGTGTGTGTGCGGGGGGGGGGGGCATCATCTCCCTCCACACTGCTTATGATCAGCCCCCTTTATCCCTCACTGCGTGCTCAGGGTCTTTTCTGAATGTACTTTTGTTTCACAGTCTCATTTCAAAGCTTTAGAGAAGTTAGAATTTCCTCCACAGAAGGTTTATGGAACCTTCCATTAGAGTTTTGATTGGTTTTGATTGGCTCTCTCCCATGAGAGAGCCTAAAGATGATATGAAAAATTGTAATTTGTAAAATGATGACTTCACATATGAAAATATGTAAACATAGTTAACTTATTAGACTTCATCCAAATTGTTTTAGTTTGGGAAGTGTCATCAAAATGTATAGTTAATTTGTGCATATGTATAGATTATAGATTGTATCCTCTAAACAGTTTAATGTGTACTTAATGTGGAACATGATTTTGATTTTAGCACATATATTAAACTATTTGAATATGAATTTTGTGTATTTATCTTAAGGTGTAGAAAGCAAAAGTCTATTTTGGGAGAATAAGATTCTGGAGGGGAGAAAAACAGTGTTTTACAGAAAGATTGAATTACATGCCAAAAGTACTCAGAACAAATTCCATTGTTTTAAATGTATCAAGTATCCAAATGTAATTTTCAAATTTTAAAGAGTCCTATTAACATTAGCTTCTCAATTTTTTTTTTTGTAGCTTGTTAATATTAGTGAGCGGTGCCAAGTGGCTCCTAAAACCAAGTTATTCTTTTCCATTTAAATTGCGTTTTCCAAAATCTGTAAGGTTATTCCACTCAAATATTCTTAGATATATTTATATATAAAGTCAACATCTTTGGATGAGATATTGAGTATTAGATTGACTGTAATATTTTGTTATAATCCATAGATATTTTACAGTATAAAATATTTAATTTACAGGTATGATTAAGAAAGATTCTTTAGATTTTTATCTTACAAAAATAATGGAAAATCATCATGTCAGTTGGATATCGTGACTGGATACTGCCTAAAGTAAGTAGACTTCTAATAAGTTGGCAATTTCCAAGATGGTTACTTCATGTTTTCTAGTCATAAAATATACTGGAGCCCATTAAGACACTTGTACAGGATTGTACAGGGCTTGCACACTGCTTGTACAGGGGTTGACAGTACAAGCAGTCTTCTCCTCCTAGACTCTGCTACATCCAGTTTTGGACTACCTGTCATTATTAGGTTTTAGAAGCTTAATCTGATGTATAGTCCTTGAAATATAAAAATAGTCTTTGTATTACAAAGTGATGTACCATAGAGTTCCTTTTAAACGGCAGGCTTTTTACACGGCTCTCCTCCAGCTGGACCAGGACCTGATCTGCCTTTGAGAGGACTATATTTGTGACTGCTCCTTTGTCATTCATCTCTCAGAGGCTATTGTCACAAATCAGAACAGAGAAGCCCCAGCCTTCCTCTGATGTTCCGTCCCTACACAACGAAGCTTTGTTCAAAGAACCAGGAGTCCTCATAGACTTTGTCTTTACACAGTAGGCTGGCCCACACAAGTCCCTAGAATCTGGAACTAAGATCCTTCTGTACTTATTCACAGAAAAAGTGCTGGAACCTCAGTCCCTTGCCCAACTCCAAATCTAAGAGCTCCCTTAATCTTGAATCCAGTCATTGAATAAGTCCTCCCTATTCTACCTGTAAATCTCAGAATCCATCCACTTTTCTCCATGCCCACTACCACTATCCTAGTTCTGGTCAATGTCATCTCTTGTCTGTATCACTGCCAAAGCCCCCTATTGTCACCTTGGCCTTCGGTCTCACATTCCCAGAAGTTGGCTGTCTATATTTCAGTGTTACTGAAATGCAAATACTTCAGATGCTTCCTTTTGTCACCAGGATAAAGTCCAAACTCAACATGGTATTTCTACCCCTCTCTACCGTCAGTTCTCACTTTCATGTTTCCAGCTTCTTTGTGTTTCTCGAATTCTTTGTTGATCCTAAGCCTTTGCATATGCTGCCCTTGGCCTGGAACGATGCTCTCCTTCTGTTCTCCTCTGCCTCTTCCATTGCCTTTCCCCCCTCCTCCCTGACAAACCATCTTGCCTGCCCAGGTGAACTCATCATTTAGATATAAACCTTGATGTTGTACACTCTGGAAATCTTCTCTGACTCCTCAGACTAAATTAGATAATACCATGCTTGTGTGCTCCCATGAGACATACTACTCTGTATGTAATGGCCTATTTATTTGTTACCTTCCCAACTAGACCATGAGTTCCTTGAGGACAAGCACCATGTATTGCTCAGTGCTGAGTCCTCAACACCTGTGATGTTGCCTGGCCTATAACAGGTAGTTGCTTTATACTTGCTAGATGAATATTACCTTGTGCCCACTTACCCCTTACTCCTGATCTTGTTCCTATATTTCATTGGCTTCTGGACATCTGGGCTTCTCTCCTGCGTACTATTTTGTGATTGCTGCCCTTGAATCTGACGTTCGGTTCACCTTTTCTTCTTTTGATCTTGGCACTTGTTCTCTCTTGGATGTATTTTATACCAGCCCTTTGGACCTCTTTGTTTTAACTGCTTTGGAAAATGACCCTCACCGTGACATTGCCTGTCCAGCTGATGTCCCTTCTTACCCTGTGTCTGTATGAAAGTGGGGGGAGGACGGGGGATAAGATATTTTGTTCCTAATTATTTGTTATTATAGTATCACTGTGCGAAGGTAAACAAATTTGACTTTCTTTTGGACAGCTAGAGAACTACTGTGGAGCCTTACCCTATCATCTGAATTCATCACAATGTGGTCACATTTTCCTTACTGATCAATTATGTGGTGCCTCTGCTAGAAGTCTTGAGCCTGTTCCTTTCAGTGCATTCACTGTGAGCATCGTCTCTAACTAGCTGCTTTCTCTAAGACCTCAGCTATCCCTTTTCTTTATCTGAGACTGCTTTCAAGTCATAGCAACAGGCAGGGAGGAATACCTTAATTATTGTTTTTCGACAGCCTCTATCTTCTTTTCTCCCATTTCCAAGTTCTAACTCAAAGGATGGAGACAAAAATGTTCCCCCAAATCTTTACCAAGCCTCCAAGATGTTCCTGCAAAGAAAAGAGAGTGACTAAATTATTCTCTCTTCATTCTGTTTTCTCCTCTCCTCTGCTTTCTGATCTGTCAGGATGTTTTGCCCTCCTGAAGAGTGACTTCGTTCATCATTCCATATACCTGTTGGTCATTTGTATGTTTTCTTTGGAGAAATGTCTTTTCAGGTCCTTTGCCTATTTCTTAATTGGTTTTTTTGTTTGTTTCTTTTTTTTTTTTTTGCTATTGAGTTGAAGGAATTCCTTATATGTTTTGGATATAACCCCTTATCAAATACATGGTTTATAATTATTTTCTCCCCTTTTATAGGCTGCCTTTTCATTCTGTTAATTGTTTTCTTTGGCTGTGCAGATTCATTTCAATTTGATGTAGTCCCACTTATCTATTTTTTGCTTTTGTTATCTGTGCTTTTAGGGTCATATCCAGGAAATCATTGCAAAGTCTAATGTCATGATTCTTTCCCCCCTATGTTTTCTTCTAGGAGTTTTTGGTTTCAGATCTTACGTTTAAGTCTTTAATCAATGTTGAGTTGGTTTTTGTGAATCCTTAAAAAATTAAAAATAGAAATAACATGTGATACAGCAATCTTGCTTCTGAGTATTTATCCAAAATAATTGAAATTAGGTTCTTGAAGAAATACTTGTACTCTCATGTTTATTGCATCATTATTTACAGTAGTCAGGATGTGGAAACAACCTAAAAGCCCACTGATAGATCAATGGATAAAGAAAATATGGTATATACATACAATGAATATTATTCAGCCTTACAAAAGGAAATCTTTCCATATTCAACTTGAGAGCATTATGCTAATAAGTGAAATAAATCAGTCACAGAAGGACAAACCCTGCAAATCCTTCCACTTATGTGAAGTATATAAAATAGTCAAAGAAACAGAGAGGAGAATGGTGTTTGCCAGGGTCTGGGAGAAGGAGGAAATGGGGAGTTGTTATTCAATGGGTATAAATTTTACTTGTGCAAGATGAATAAGTTCTAGAGATCAGCTGTGCAGCATTATACAGCATTGTACATCATTATTAACGAATAAAAATTGCCTAAGAGGGTAGATCTCATTTTAAATGTTCTTAAATAATAGTAATAATAATGATGATAATAATAATTAGTGACTTTGTTAACCACAATTTTGGTTTCTTTTTGAGTCAGGTATGCCTAGCAATTTAAAGCATTTTATAAACTTCTACAAAGCCCTGCTTAAGGGACGTTGAGTAATTTTTCCCTTTGAAAATTAAATAGTTCAAATAGCAACTAATTTTGTAATAGTATCACATTTGTACACCTCTCAGAGAGATCCCCAAACATTTTTTTTAAAAATTTATGGGAAGTCCTTATTCATTTGTGACACAAATTGATGTTTTCCTGATGGTCAGGAACACAGCATGGATTTTCAATTTTACGTAACAAAGTATGAGTTCATGAGTGTCTGTCAGAGCCCTGTAGAATAAAACTTTATAGATGACCCTCGAATGAAAATGATTTTAATTTTTAGAGAAAATGAAATAGGCTTATGTAAGACTTTGTATCTGAGAATATCTAAGCAATATTGTATGAATTGAGTCAGAGTAAACTCAGTTAAATTTCTCATAACAGTAGGTCCACTGGTCTGCAAAGTAACAGTGGAAATGACTTTGCTTAACCAAAGCAGCACTGAACAATAGAAATAATGCAGTCTTCATATGCAATCTTAAAATTCTTAGTAACCTTATTTAAAAAGTGAAAATAAACAAGAGAAATTAATTTTAATAATATATTTTATTTAGCCAAATATATCCAAAATGTTATTTCAACATACAGTCAATTGCATATTATAAACAAGGGGCTTTTTTGGGTACTAAGTCTTCGAAATTCTGTGTGTATCTCATACTTATAACCCATTTCAATTCTGACCAGCCAATTTCATGTGGTCAATACCACATTGGATAACAAAGATCTAGAGCCTGAAGAAAGTATCTGTCTTAGGTAATATCAGAGTGGCTGTAAGATGAAAACTGAGGATTAGATGCTCCCCTAATATGTCGCTCTTACCATGACACTCATAAAGTCTTCCCGATTTAGATGCCAGCTCTGGGAAGAATTAAGGTCAGTATCCTTAACGTGAATGAGACTGAGTTGCTTTCACTTCACAGAATGGAGGCCTAAAGTACAAATTAAGTTTAGCTATAAATGAATTAGAAATTTGTGTTTCTTGAACTCTCCAGTTTGTAGTCTGACTTCCCTACCTGTTATGCTTACCTCACAAAGTGGTTTAGATTATTAAATAGGAAAATTAAAAGAAAGAATGTGATACAGTGTCTGACCTGTTGAAGGAACACAATACCTTCCCCTTTCCTCAGTTACTTCAAATCCAGAGAGGCCAAGTTCATAGGTTTTATCTCTTTTAGGATCAATAAACTTTTGAAGATGGATGTCTGAAGATTTCAGGATGTGGTCCCTGCAGTCATTAGGTAGGAAAGTATAAATGAATAAGTGCCACTTATTTTCACTAAAGGATGATAATTAAATTATATGACATTCTGATACTGTAATATCCACATCGTCTATGAAGACCAGTGCTTGGAATTGGAAACATATGTATACTAAGAAGTGTGTTAAGTACAGGTATATACATTGGCCTATTCATTCATAAATAGACTAAACAAAGTGCTGAAAAAATTATATTTAGAGAAAAGTGTTTAAATTGCTTTAAAAGTGAGAAAAGCATCCTAACCACAGGAAGCATCCAGGATTACGGTTTTAATTTTTCACTGTTTTTTGAGACACATATTGATTTTGTCATTGTTGTTTAGATCAAGCTTGAATGGAATCCTGTCATTTTGTCAACAATGTTCAGGCCTAACCAGTAAGAAAACGACATTAGAGGCAGAGGCTAAAAAGAAAATTCATGTAGTTGACGTTAACCATACATGTAAGCAGCTGGATGGAAGAATACAGTTATCCACAATCATGGCCGAAACATACCAGGATGAAGATTTAGGAGAAAAGAGTCAGATCCTTCTTTGTGTAGTATTGTATGGCAGTGAAATCTAGGTAAATATTGCCTAAAGACATTAAAGTTAGGATATAGATATAGCTATTATAACAAAGACCCAGAACACCAGTGGTATAAACAATATAAAATTTATTTCTCTCTCATGGAATTCTTTAAGAGCAATCAGTCCAGAGCAGACATAATGGCTCCTTAGTATGGTCTGTATCCTTCTAGGTTATGGCCAGTGTGGCCCTTTGACCAGGTCAAGAATGGCCCAGCCGTTGGCCCTGTCTTTGAGAGTTCTGCGCCCAAACTCAATAAAAATCATGGAGGAAGGACAGGATATCCACAGTAAAAATGCTCAGTCAAAGCAGGGGAGAATGGGAAACCCTAGGGCAGTCACTGGCTTTTAGCAATCATGAATTCTTGCTGAGGAGGACATTGCAGAACCTCCATGTCTGGCAGTTTGGTTAGTCCTTGGTTGGTTCATTTGGAAACCTCTTATTCTGCTCTCTGAGGAAATTCTTCCTCCTCTGGGCTCTGTGGTCCCTGGATTTGCCCTCTGGGAAACTCTTCCATGTCTGTGATCCTCCATAGTAACTTTAGGTAAGCAGGAGACCATATGTTGCTCTTGGGAAATATTCTCAGAGGTTGCTTTATAGGTTGAGCTAACACAGGCTTTTTCACACTCTATGTATGGCTTCTTTAGCAATATATTTTCCTCAGAATCTTAGTAGGCTTATAGTCTTTTGGCTTCAAGCAGATTTCACAAACAAGTAGCCAAAGATATTCTCTAGTCAGACTTACATCTGAAGACCTTTTATTAACTGTACTTGTTCCTTTGCCCATTCTCTCCATGTTATTAATGCCTGCTTGAGGGTATCCAGAACAACAGGGTTAATTGGGAAGCCTCTAACATTAACAAGATTTTGTGAACTGGACTCACCCACTTATGGGGAGATGCTTGAGAGGGCCTGGAGGCACAGTCTTAGGTCATGCTGAGTCTTCATCTTTAGAACCACTTCTTAGCTCTGTTTCAGTTTTGGATGTAGAAGTAGTGAACTTTTTCAATGATCCACGTTTCTAGATTACTGGACTCTTTGTCCATTTAGATTGAAGTTTACATGCAGAGAAAAACTTCCTTAAATGTATTCCGTTCAATCTATGCTCGCAAATGTTCTAGAAACATTCTAGGTGTTTTTTCTATGTCTTTCCTAAAAGTCTCAAAATGCAGCCAATATACACCAGCGTTCTGAGTTTTTGCAACAAGTTCCTAGATTCGCAGGCCATGCTCGAATGTGTTCTGCCTTCCAAGGCATCGAAAGTAGCAGTTTTCTTAAACGTATTCCCAAGAAGTAGTAAGAGTCACCAACTTTCCAGCTTCTAATGTCTCTGTCCCATCTGCCCGCTGCCTACCTTTTAAGGTCAAGGTCACATATATTAGATTCTGTTGTGGCAACTCCAATTCTAGTATCAAATTCTAAATTAATTAGGCTATAGACACAGTTGCTATTACGGAATGCCAAAATAACAGTAGTTTAAACAAGATAAGCCTATTTCTATCTTCCATGGTAGCCCAGATGAAAGCGGTCCAGAGCAGGGAAAGCAACTTTGAGACAACTTCCACTTTGTGGTTGAAGATGACTTCTTGAGCTTTAGTCATCACACTTATGTGATAGCTGCTGCGAAGCAGGAACTAAGAGAGGGAAAGTACCTTCTTTCTTTTAAACACATGTCTTGAGAGTTTTGTATCACTTATGCTCCTATTACATTAGCCACAACTTAATCACATGACCACACCTCACTGTAAGGAAGGCTAGAAAATGAGGTCTTTAACTGAGCAGCCATGATCCCAATGTAGAATGTTTGTACGATGTTGGCATTGCTGTTCATCTGCTTTACAGACATTGGGTGACTTTCCTTTTATCACTCAATAACTGTTCTCTCCTTTCCCTTCTTAGAAGGAAATAACCAAGCATGAACTTAATTGTTGCTTATGGATTCCAAAGTGGCAGAGCATTTTTTAAGAACTTCTATTTTGTTTGGCAAAGTAATTAACCTCCTGGAAAGATCAACATGCATTTCTTGGTCTTGAAGATTTTATAACATTCCGTAGACCACAAAACTAATAGGACATCTGTGAACAAGAATGTTGGAAACTACAGAAACCAAAGGAGTGTCTCCCAAATAAACATTTATTTTTTAAATATTCCCTTCTAGACTTGCTTTCTAGAAACAGCCCTCTTCTTGTCTTTGCTTTCTACAATGGTCTTTCACTGAATCCACACAGGTAAAAAGAACAGAGCATCTAAATCTAGATTCACATTTCCTTGACTGCAATGGTAATTTCCCCCTAGACCTAACAAGGGCAGGCATTAGGTGTCCCAACTATTCTTTAGACTGTTTCAGATTTTTCACAGCATGGATTAAATGGTGGTGTTCAAACACTGGAGCTTATTAATTCCACTATGAATAAAACCAGACCTGACTTCTGATTTGATTTTAATACAAAGTATTGGAAAGTGTACAGTCCTGGGGTCAGAGAGACTGTGGTTCAAACCATGCTCTGGTATATATGTGTTAGTAAATCCCTTATATGTGGCGGAGCAGATGTCAGTTTTCTTAACTCTTCAAGTTTCATATTCATGATCTTAATTTTAACTATCAGTTCTCAATATATATGTCTAACTCTGTTCTTTTTCCTGAGCTTTTTTCCCCTGTATTTCTAATTGGACAGTTAGGGATAATAATTGAACTTACTAAGGCTGTAGATGGTTAAATGGGATGACATTAAAATTGCGTAGGATGGTGCCTAACAGTCAAATCATAATTATTATTATTTTGGTCATGTGGAATGAACAAATCAATAGATCTATCATCTGTAATACAGTTCATAAGAAATGGTACAGGTGTGTGTGTGTGTGTGTGTGTGTGTGTGTGTGTGTGTGTGTGTGGTGTTAAAATAAAAATTGTTCAAATTAACAAAGAGGTACACCCGAACATTTTTCTTTAAAAAGGAGCTATGATTGAGAAATACTACTCTAACCTAGAATTTCCCCTTTCTCTTGCTCTAAACTTTGCAAACAATAGATAGATATTTAATAAATGGTACTTATTAACATGCGTTTACTAATATGCAAATTTTAAAATTAGTCTAAGACTCTCCCCTATTAATATATTTATATATTAATACATTAATATTAATAACATTAATAGCCCTATGCCAGTCATCATTAAATGCATGTCATACATGATCTCACTTGAACTTCACAATTACATTTGATGGTGTATCTCATCTCTGTTTTACAGATAAATACTCTGGTGCTCAGAGCAGTTAGCTGACTTACACAGAAGTGTATGGCAAGGAACTGAGAGATTCAGGAGTAGAAATCAGGTCAGTTGTGTCTAAAGTCTCTTCCTGTCATCAAAACATTGTACAGAATTCTAAAATGTATATGTGAAAGTATCAGAATGGCTGCATTCTAGCAGTATGTACACCAATGACACAATCTTAGAACATTTTTCTCTAGACCAGCCTGAGAGCAGGTATTCGTGGCCTTGCTCTCCCAGAAGAGCAGGCATGTAGAAATACCGAATTCGCCTGCAGTGGGAAATGTCAGTCAGAACCGTCAAGTGTATCTTATGGACGCTTTTTGGCTTTGCGTTGTATTTTCAGCTTCATTTGGATCTAAGAGTGAGGGAACAAAAGAGGAAAAGGAGATTCAAAGAAAGAGTTCTGATACCCATCATTCTTTAAGTCCTAGTGCCAACCTTCAAAAAAAATGCTTTCCAGTTCATCTCTCTTTGACTAACATATGCAGAGATGTAATCAGTCATCAGAATGATCAAATGCACTGGAGAGAGCCTGTGAACAATAAAAAGGCAGCTGCAATATCTTGGCAGACCGATGCCATTGTCGGTGGAATTTGCAGTTATCATTTTTAGCTGTAGTTGAGGAAGGCTACCATAACAATGGTATTAGACCCTTTGGTGGAAAACTTCTCATTAGAACATAACGGAACAGTTTAAAATATTCAGAAATGGTAGCCTGACTAGAGTCCCTGTTGTGGCAGTGCACTAGTTTTCTATAGCTGCATAACAAACTACCAGAAACTTAGCAGCCTAAAACAATACACATGTATTATCTCGGAGCTTCTGTAGGTCAGACGTCTGAGCACAGCATCACTGGGTTCTCTCCTCAGTGTCTCACAGGCTATAATGAAGGTGTTGCCCAGGGTTACAAGCCCATGTGAGGCTTGGGTCCTCTTCCAAGCTCCTGCAATTTTTGGTAGAATTTAGTTCCTTGCATTTGTAGGACTGAGACCCTCAGCGTCTAGAGACCATTCATGTAAGTGTCTTTAAAAAATGTAAACCATTACTTATAGGAGCATAAAGCAGATCAATGATTACTGAGGGAAGGAGGCAGGGTAGAAAGGGGTGGATTACCAAGGGGCAAGAGATAATTTTGGAGATAATGAATTTTTCATAATCTTGACTGTGGAGATGGTTTCACAGGTATATACATATGTTAAAATTAAACAAATTTTATACTTTAAATATGTGCAGTTTATTGTACATCAGTTGTATCTCAATAGCTTTTAAAAACTGAATATAAGGAAAGAGTGACCAGTGTGCAAAATATACTGAAGTCTTCCTGTGATGAAGAACTAAGACGCCTGCCCTTAGCTTGTCACAGAGGAAACAGACATCATGAGACAGACCTTTGCCTGGCCCACTCGGCTAAGACTTAATTAGCCAGCATCTATTTATTGAGCACCTGCTACACACCATGCATGGTGTTAAGCACTTTGTATATATTATCTTATGAGATCGTCACAATAACTCTGCAATACAGTAACTTTGTGTGGCTCACTCCTTCCATAAAAATAAGTGCTTTGGGACACTCCACACAAAAACATTAACAACCTTTCATCTCAAATAGAGATCAGCAGTGTTCTGAGAGATGCACAGCAGGGGCCTCTGAGTTACAGAATAGTGCAAATAAAAACTGGCTGGCTTGGTGATTCGAATTTTTCTTCACAGGCTATATCTAGGAGTTTTTCTGGTTCACAAAGCACAAAATTTAGGAAAGAGAAAGGGATAAATGTCTCTGTACACTGATATTTAAGTCCACGAACAACAAAACCTCTAGCCAGTAGAAGGCATTTCATGAAACGTATAAAATTAACCCAACATTGTACCACCACTGTTTATTCCGATGGACAGCGAAGTCAGTATTCTCCACGGGAACCGTCTTGAGATTGAGGTGTGGAAGAAGGTCGAGATGTGACATAATATTGACCCAGATCAGTGAATTCTTTACATGCGTAAATGAGATACTAGAATGGGGAACAACATTAGAATCAGAGCAGCCCTTTCAAAGTGCTCCTGTACTGTGAGAATGGGATGGTTGGGAGGAGACAGTAGTGTCACAGGTCCTAATCGGGCCTGGAAACTTGATGAAATAGAATCAGACTAGTGAGATGAGCCATGACTTTGGAAATCCTGGTTATGTAGCTATGGGGCATTTCTGAGCGCTATGCTGGGGTTGCTCATTTCAGGTCTACATGCGACTATATATAAAGTCACGTGGTTTATGGAGTTTCTCTGATGGATTATGCAGACGCGCAGCAGACACTCAGTTGGGAAGGTTTGGGAAATTGGCCTGTTGATCATGCAGATAGTCTTAGCCACCCATGGAGTAGGCATCACATGAGGGAGGATATTTCCAGGGCTTTAAGAAGGCTGATTTTTTAAAAAGTTGGTTCATGCCTCAGATTCCATATTTATTAACTTCATTTTGAAGTTCTGATCACTATTAAAAGAAAATAATCTCTGAAAAGGTTAATAATTTTAGGAATTCTCATTATAATAGTGATGTATTTATATGCATAATATATAATAAATTATAATTTGTAATTTAATAATATAATTATACTATTTAATTATAACTTCTTTGATTATAATTATAGTATATAATTTTATAATTATATAATTACAGTGTTTTAAGGATGATAAATATCTAACATAAGGTGCTCACATTGCTTTTTGGTCTTTGTTTCCAATGAAGTCAAATATTTTTATGCAACGGGAAAGTTGTTAATATAGAAATATGCGTGATATTAGATTATTTCACTGGGCTCTTTTTTTTTTGCGGTACGCGGGCCTCTCACTGCTGTGGCCTCTCCCGTTGCGGAGCACAGGCTCCGGACGTGAAGGCTCGGCGGCCATGGCTCACGGGCCCAGCCGCCCCGCGGCACGTGGGATCCTCCCAGACCGGGGCATGAACCCGTGTCCCCTGCATCGGCAGGCGGACTCTCAACCACCGCGCCACCAGGGAAGCCCTCACTGGGCTCTAGGAATATATCTACTATAAGCGAAGAAGGGGCTTAGAAATAAAGCAGAGGAACTTTAAAATTTTTCAACTGCTGTTTCATTAGACAAAATCATGCTATTGCAAATGACTTGAATGTAGAACGTAGTAACTGGGATCGAATGCAAAACTATCACTGATGATAACATTGCTATAGCATCAGGATTGTAAAACAAGCAACACCTTTTGGAGTGAATGGTGGAAATTTACCTTGCTGTAGACAGCCGTTTTTCTTCAGAGGCTTGGTCCAGTAATGCAGTTTGGAGCTCTGCAAGTATGTTACAAAACACTTGTAACACATTTGAACAGACTGAATCCCTCCCTCTTGACCTCTCCTGTTTCAGATTCCTTTATTTTCTGCAATAAAAATTTGCATCCAATCAACAAATAAAAAATGAAAAGGTAACAAATTACCTTTCAAGTTGGGCACCAGTCCAGTTTTTAAAATTTAATGAAATTAAAATTAAGTGACACATCCAAAGAAGATTCTAATGGTTAAAACCTGGTTCGATGGAGCAAAATTTGTACTAGGAAAGCTGCTTTTCTTTGTCTCTTGCTTTTCTGAAAGTGAGTGGTCTTTTTGCCTGTGTGGTACTGCTCATTCTAAACTTAGAAAACCTTGCAGGACTTCACTGGCAGTGTTTTTACTGCCAGAGCCCCGCTTCAAGCCCTGGTCAGGAAACTAAGATCCTGCAAGCCGTGCAGCGCGGCCAAAAGAAAGAAAGAAGAAAAAAGAAAACTTTGCTTAGAAAATCTTTTGCTTGGCTCTCATCTCAGGATTTTATTGTTTTTACATATTTATGAACTTCTCCCAGAGCAGTAACAGAATTTGCCAGAATGCCCTGTACATACAGTAACAGAAATTACCAGAATGCCCTGTACATACCCTGTGAGGTAATTATGTCAACCTGTACTGGACCAGGCGATATATTGTCATCTCTTTGTCTTTGCATATCTTATTCTCTCTGCTTAGGGCACTCTCCTTTGTAAACCTGGACATGGATTTTTTAGAAAAATATAAAGTAATGGACTCTTTTCTCATAAATGCACATACACAGAATTTTGCATACCCTGCCTGGCTTAGACAGAGTCCCCTACAAAGTAATCCTTACACTGCCAGACTCTGATGGTGTGCCCACATCTGTCATTGTATTTGGAATATTTGTTTATGTATTTGACCATCTCCAGTATGCTAAACTCCTAGAAGATGAGGTCTATCCCTTATCCAGGTTTTATTTCCTGGACGCTCAATATATATTTGTTGAATGAATAGATGCCTTGAGTTTCAGCCGCTTGAGGCTCAATTTGTCACCAGTTATAGATATTTAAGGGCAAATTCAAAGGATGGACACAGGGGTTTCTCAACAAAGGTTGAATGAATGCTGCAACATTTTAATGCCTGAATGTATGGTACTTTGTAATGGAAAAGATGTTTATCATGTATTAATTTTGTGAATAAGCCAAGCCCCACTCCCGCTCTCTCTTTCACACACACACACACACACACACACACACACACACACACACGTTCTAGTTAGAACTGGACAGTATAAGAAAGCTACTAAAATATCCAGTCGTTCATATATAACAAGACATTTGTCTATATTTAATATGTTGATGCTCTGGGATTGTAAGGATCCTACCTAAGGATAAAGAAGTATCAATAATCCCACATTTCTCCATTCTGAAGAGAGTCATCAAGAAATTAAGCCAGATATTTCTAGGCTTGCTATGAGATTGTTAACTGGCCCTGCTACTTCCTAGATATCATGCCAGCACTGACGCCCATCTTAAGATGAAATAAGAGGAACAGACAGGGAAGAGAGAGGGTATACTAGTTTTCTATTACTGCATAACAAATGGCTTAATGGCCACAAACTTAATGGCTTCAAACAACATGAATTTATTATCTAACAATTTCCCTGGATGCAGGTTAGCTGAGTCCTCTGCTCAAAGTCTCATGAGATTAAAATCAAGTCATCAGCCAGACTGTGTCCTCATCTAGAGGTTCAACTAGTGAAAGGTTTGCTTTCAAGCTTCCTCAGAAAGTCCGCACAATTCATTTCCGTATGCTTGTAGGATTGAAGTCTCCACTGGTTTACCTGTTCTCATCCTAGAACTACTTTCAGCTTCTAGAGGCCATTCTCAGGCCCATACCATGTGGTCCCTGCCCTTGGCCCTCTCACACTTCCGATCTCTCTGCCTTCGGGGAGGGAAGGCCCAGTGTCTTTTAAGTGCTGATCTGATTAGATCAGGTCCACCCAGATACCTCTCTTTTGATGAACTTGAAGTCAACTCATTAATAACCCATTCAAGGAGTAATATCCCATCGTGTTCACAGGTTCTGCCCACTCAAGAGGAGAGCATTACACAAAACATGTACACAAGGGGCAAGAATATCGGGGGTGCCCTGAGAATTCTCTCCACCACAAAGACATTATGGGAGGGGTCTGTGGAGCTCTGTAAGTGCAGTGAGAGGTGATCTAAGATGGGAGAGAAGAATCTTGTTTCTCACTGCAGTCCTACCCTGTTGGTGCTATTGGACCAGTGCAGAGCATGGTAGGGGAGTTCCTGGGAGAATGTGAGGCACATTCCCTGAAGTTTGTGGTTATACGTACAAATTGTTCCTTTTTACGGCCGGTGTATTTTCTGCAAAGGATAAGACTTGGCGGAATACTTGGCAGCAGAGAGGCAGTAACAGATGGTGATGTGTGGTGTGCCTTAGAAGAGGAGAGAGACTCTTCTAAGTTCCCAAGACTCCCAGGGAGGAGGTCAGGAGATGCACCACTCTGCGGTGGGGGGTAGGGACAAGGGACACTGGCACATGGACTAACTGAGAGAGACTAAAGGGAGACCAGGCGGCCCCTCTTTGAGGGCCGCATGGGCTGAGGAAGCTGAGAGAAAGTTGAAATCCTTCCCAAGAGAGCCATGCACAGAATCTCTGTGGAGATTGTTCTGTCAGCAGAGTAGAGATTCCGGACCTGAGCCTGACTAAGACCTTGGTTGGCTCCCCACCATGAGCAGGTGACCAATTACTCCAGAAGATCTTTGCATCTCCTGTTTCTCCTTTCAACCTCCCAGATGGGAGGAACTGAATGTTGAAATACAGAAGGGAAGGAGTAACCAGAATCAGACCATTCTTTCACCCCACTGCAGATCTTTCACCCACAAGCCTGGGAAGATTAGCAAATGCCATTTAAGCCCATATGAGATGAGAGGTTTAAACAGACCTGGACCTCTAGTGGAAGGTATGGCACATTTCCAAGATGTCCATAAGGGGTAAGGAGCTGACACTGGACAGAGCATGATTGAAAAAAGTGACTAGAGAAAAATAAAAACATTTCATGTTATAAACCCATGTTGAGACTATTCAATAAAAATTATAAATATATTTAAAATTTCCCCCAAGCTTCCAAATTTTTTATGTTCAAATAAGAGTTTTTCCCCCCATGGCTCCCAATTTTCCAAGAAACAAATGATATCACTAAGTTACATAGAAGAGTGAATTAGATCCAGATACATTTCCCAAGAGCAGGTTTTGATAAGGAAGGCTAGGATGAAATCAGTGCACAGCATCTGTTAGTGGGGTGGTGAAGAAAGGATGCCCCTAAAATTGCTAAGTAGGGAACTGGCCAAAAAGCATATCTGGATGGAAAAATGATACATAGTTTGAAACATTTGCCTGTAATAGGCAGGACATTAAAATGAGGTCCTAATATTTGTTTCTGAATGCAGCTATTATTTCATGGACGCTTGGCATTTAAAAATAACGTGAAGATACATCTGAAAATACAAAAGTATTTCACAAGAACTCAAAGAAGCAAAGAAACCATGGAAACATGGCTGATTTTGAACATTCCCCTTTAAAATATGTTGACTCATTATAAGGTGAAAAAAGTAGTTCCTATGATGCTTGGTCAGCTGAATATAATTGTGCTGAATGTAAATAGTTTCTATATAACTTATTGACAAAAGATAAACCACTAGTTGTTATCCTTGCATTGCTAGTGATACCCATTCCATTTTGAATCCCCATGGTACATATACAACAGTATGCATGAGTGTGTGTGTGTGTGTGTGTGTGTGTGTGTGTGTGTGTGTTTATAAGTCATCACAGCATATTCATCATAGTATAAACCTTTAGAAAAATTTATCTTTAGGTAAGCAGTAGAAAGATCAATTTAGCTTCAGAAGAAACCAATCTCTTCCAATTTAACAATAAGAAGTATTTTTTTTTTTTTTTTTGCAGTACGCGGGCCTCTCACTGCCGTGACCCCTCCCGTCGCGGAGCACAGGCTCCGGACGCGCAGGCTCAGCGGCCATGGCTCACAGTAAGAAGTATTAAGTGTTATAGTAAATGTTGCATTCATATGTTGGAGAAAACCACATGTCCTAACAGAAGGAGTAGTAAGCTACAAAGACCTAATTTAATTTTTCTGGTTCGGCACATGGATAGCCAGAACAACTAACAGACCATTTGAATGGTAAAATAACTTTTAAGACATAGCACCGTTAAAATCCAATTTTGTTAAACTTCTTGGTTTTAAGACAATTTTATGTAAAATTTCAGTCTTTGACAATAACTATTTGAAATATGTGAAATGATTACCTCAGATATAAGAACAATTTTGGTAGGACGTCCTGTGTGCTACGTATTGCGCGTATGTGCAACAAAATACGAAGGCACGGGTGGAAGGTGAGTGAGTATAGTGGCTGCCAAGCCACTAGTGAATGGGGAGCCCTCGAACACGCCTTGGCAACACAATTTGAGACTACATGGCATGCATTTCGCCTGATTTTAAATGTGATTAACAGTATTATAAGGTTTATTCTCTTTCAAGTTCAGATGTACCTTTTTGTAAAAGAGACATTGCTATCTTAGACTGTTGTGTAGGGTATGGATTTTTTTTTTCTCTCTCTTTTGGATAATTGAAAATTGTTAAAAGCGTATGCTATATATGTATATAAATGTACACACATACGTAATACTTAAATGCTTGACTGTGCAAAGGATACTCTTGGATGGTAAGGAACTGGTATAAGTGGCTGCCTCTAGGATTAGAATAGTGTGGTCAGGGACAAGGATGGAATGGTGTCTAAGTTTGGTTTTCTTCCAAAGCAGAAGCTGAGTTAAGAACTCGGGTGCAGGTCGTCTCTGAGAGGTGATGGCAGGAAGCACAAGTATAGGAGTGGGGAAAGTGAGGCCAGAAAAGTAGAAAATCCAAAGAGTATGATAATGAGCATATTACCGCTTTGGACAAACAGGGCTCAGTCCTACAGGGACTCTTCAGAAACAATGTGAAGCACACTTCAAAATGTTCTCTCGGGATGATCCACCCACCCTCACTCTTAACCTACCCCCAAGGTCGAGAGCACCCCAGGAGCGTTTTCTCCACACTTGCTATGCAGAGAAGAGAGACTCATGCTTGCGGTGGAAGCTGCCGTCATCTCTCCAGAGATTCTTCGGGGTGCTGGAAGGCTGGGGAGAAAGTATTTACATCTCGCCCCCTCCACCTGGCTCTGAGTTCCTGCTTCCACTGTTTTGCACTGTGTTGTTCCCTGTTAGACCCTGCTTCCCATCCCTGTATTAAAAGTTCGGGATATGGGCTTCCCTGGTGGCGCAGTGGTTGAGAATCCGCCTGCCGATGCAGGAGACACGGGTTCGTGCCCTGGTCCGGGAGGATCCCACATGCCGCGGAGCAACTAAGCCCGTGAGCCATGGCCGCTGAGCCTGTGCGTCCGGAGCCTGTGCTCGGCAACGGGAGAGGCCACAGCAGTGAGAGGCCCGCATACAGCAAAAAAAAAAAAAAAAAAAAAGTTCGGGATAACAGAGCCTGGAAAACCTTAAACAACTTAGAATTAATTATTAGCATCTCTGTTCTTAAAAAGGACCCTGGTGATCTCCCTTGCATCCCTGCAGGGATTTTCTCGCTGGACCCTTTTCATTGCAGTTTCCCACCATGCAGTTTAGCCTTCTCGGCCTCTGCTCTAAAAGCCTTTCCTTTACCCACTCACTGTTTGCAGGATCATAAATTCCTAAACTTCTTGGGCAGAGCAGTTTGACTCTGCTTTGCCGCTTGCTTCCAAATGTTTGCAAAGCTTCGCCTTCTACACCCAAGATGAGTTACCATGTTATTTTCTTACCAAAGGCAGTTTCCTCCCTAAGAGTAACTAGTTCACTCTTAAGATAACAATTTTTTTTTTACCCTACTATATACGTGAAGTTGGAGCACAATAAACCATCATAACAGTACAAGGGGTTCCGATAGTATTATGTATTGTCTTGATTCAGTCTGGGTCACTTCTTAGGTTCCCCGATTCACTCTTTCCTTCTTATATAGTCTTTGTTGGAATGTCCACCTCTTGCTTCAAAGTCCCGATCACTGATGTTTCTTAGCTTTTTATTGTTTACCCCAGGAATCACTGTGTAATGCTCTGTGCTACCATATAACTGGTTGTTAACTCTTCTAGTTTGTGAAGGATTAATGTTCTTATAGCAGGGAGAGAGTTTTCTGGATTGTAGTTAAAACTGAAAGCAGCTTCCCTCCGCCACTCAGCAATTTAATCTTCCTTCTCCCATTTGGGTCAGATGATGGCACTTGCTGGGTAATGCCATTCAAACCTCTCCAGGCCACAGTAGCTCTGAACATTACTGTTTAATTATGCGCGTTTGAATGGCACCCGTTGATTTCCTTTTATAATTATCAGAGGATACATGAGAGGTTCTCAAATTGAGTTTGAAAAAGACCTGTATTTCAAGCTGCAAGTCCTCTATCCTGAGCTGAGCTGAGCAGGTAATTTTAGGAAAGCTTTAGGGAAATAAATATGTTATGTATTTGCTCTGGAGCTTTTAATGTTGACATTATCCCTCTTTTACCATGAGGGAGTTTGACTAATGGCTTAGCCATGGCTATAATAGCTAGAAATTAGAGGAGAAAAAAAAAAAAAGGAAAGCAAGATTCTCTCCAATCCCCACGCCAAGATGCACTGTTTAACAATCATTATTTTAGGAGGGAGATGAGTTCTGATGAAAATACGACTTCAAGCAAATGCTAAGCCCAGCTTTCCTTCTTAATGACCTCATTCGTAATTGGTCACAATGATTTCCCAAAAGGTTCTTGCAAATTAACATTCAATTTAAACAAGCAACTTCCAATAAGCCCTTGAGCCAGGTCATGAAGACACAGATTTTTATCTGCTGAGGATTTTCAGGTGCCTAGGCAGCTAGGTTCGTCCATCTTCAGGCATCTTCCAAATTACAAATCTATTACTCTTTCCCAGAGGTTTGGCATTCTGCAGACAGCCTGGGAGGTCTAGTTCTTGCTCTACCTCTGTCTCAATCCCCTCATTTTCTCTCATGGCCAAATGCAAATAACACTTTCAAGCTGTCTAACATCATTGCAGTGACTCATAACTAGCAATTCTTATTTTAAAGCACTTTCCAGTTATTCAAATGATAGCTTATTTTAGAAAAGAAATAAACTAGCATATGGAAAACACTGGATAAAATGGTAAAATACATACGCTAACACCTGCTTTGTTTAAAAATGTCTCAAATCAAGAAATGAGAAATTAAAGTAACTATATCTTTAGCCTAAACACGCAAAAAGACCTGACTATCTATTTGTCTATTTATGTATTAGGAAGTAACTACCTTTTAATGTTTGGGAAAAAAATGCTTGTATTATATCACAGACATACATGCTCAGGGAACAAGGGGAAACTAGAACACAAGAAAAGCAAATCCTCTTCCTCTTTCCTCTTCCTTCCTCCCCTCCAGGCCCATCCTGGGTGCCTGGTGCAGCTGAAATGGGCTCAAGAAGATAATGATGTTAATAATACTTTACATTTGCATAGCATTTTATGGTTTCCAAAATGCTTTCACCTAGATGGTTTCATTTAGAGAGAAGCATTGCACAGATGTTTTGTGGATTGGCAACCATTAAAATTGCTAATTCTGATTAAACTAGTCTAATATTTCAGGTTCTGTTTCACTCACTTATTTTATCCTGCCTTCTGGTTCACAAAGAGATTTTATTATTTTGATGTAAAGTGTTGGTCATTTTCCAATTACTAAAGCTCTTCCTTAAATGAAATCATAAGAAAGTTTAAGGTGGAAAGAACTTTGGAGAAATTTTTATTCTAACCCTTTTATTTTGTAGATGAAACACTGTGTTTCAGAGGACTTTGCGAATTGCCCAGGGCTTGGCTCTATTTTCTTTCTTTCTTTTTTTTTTTTTTTTGCGGTAATCGGGCCTCTCACCGCCGTGGCCCCCTCCCATTGTGGAGCACCGGCTCCGGACGCGCAGGCTCAGCGGCCATGGCTCACAGGCCCAGCCGCTCCGCGGCATGTGGGATCTTCCCGGACTGGGGCACGAACCCGTGTCCCCTGCATCGGCAGGCGGATTCTCAACCACTGCACCACCAGAGAAGCCCTTGGCTCCATTTTCTACTCTAAAATCTGTAAGGTTTGCTGATGTAAAGTGTAGGTTATTTATTTCTATTTTAAAATCCTTTCTGTGGTTTAGAAAAGACTTTTCAGGAGGAAATTTATTTTATATTTAAAGTGAATGCTCCCTTTTTATCCTCTTGTCCAGTATTACCAGATATCTTTTATTTTTTAATTAAATCAAAGGGATGTAGGTTCCTAATTAGATGTCGTTTTTCACTCTTTTCTCTATTTTTTATTATCTGTTTATTTAATTTATTTTTGGCTGCGTTGGGTCTTAGTTACAGCACGTGGGATCTTCGTTGAGGCATGTGGAATTTTTCGTTGCAGTGCTCAGTCTCTTGGTTGTGGCGCGCTGCCTTCTCTCTAGTTGCGGCATGTGGGTTTTTTTCCTCTTCTCTAGTTATGGCGCACAGGCTCCAGGGTGGGTGGGCTCTGTAGCTGTGGCACGCAGGCTCTCTAGTTGAGGCACGCGAGCTCAGTAGTTACGGGGCGTGGGCTTAGTTGCCCCACAGCATGTGGGATCTTAGTTCACTGACCAGAGATTGAACCCGCGTCCTCTGCATTGTAAGGTGGATTCTGTACCACTGGACTACCAGAGAAGTCCTCTCTTTTCTCTTAGATCCTTGTAAGAATCTTGTAAAAGAGGCAAGGCAGATATTGTTAGTCCCATTTTACATTAAGAAATCTGATACTCAAGACACATGAACTGTACAAAGTCACATAACTAGTTAGTGGAATTCATAATATTAGAAACTACCTTGTCTGATTTTTAGTCCAGTCTTTTTTTTTTTTTTTTTAAACTGCATATCACTGTTGGCCTTAGAATGGTTGAGGATCATCAGATTTTCCTCAAGATAGATTTTTGCCTTTTTCCTAAATAGCTTGAAGAAAGGAAATGGTAATCAATATATGCCATTGAATTGGATACAAGTTGAAGTTTGTCATATGTGCATGTATTTGTAAAAATGCCTGACTGTAACATAGTTTCTTTTTAATATTATTTTCTATTTCTACCATTTCCAAAATTAGTTGGGTGAAAGATTTTTATATGATGCAAATATACTAAATTTTAAATAGAAAAATTTCCATTTAAATTAGATATGCAGTCAAAGGGTTGGAAAAGATCCTAACTGGAAAGTGGGTAACTGACGTTTATTGGGTGTTTATCATATGTCATAAATTACTTTTTCAGTGTAAATGCCCACAAGAAACCCGAAAAGTCCCTAATATTATCCCCCTTTTTATAGGTAAGGAAATTGAGGCTCAGAAAAATGAGGCAACTTGCCCAGAACAACAGTTCTACATGATTCCAAAGTTTGCATTTTTTCCAGCCACACTTCTCATCTTTCCCCCAAAGCACAAATGAACTACAAAATCTCAAAGCATGTAGATCACTAATCATTTCAGTCAATTCTGAGAAAATAAATTACTGCTTCTGACTGAACAGACCTGTAAAGATGTCTCTATGTACATTCCTGATCATCTATGCCAACAAAACACAAAGTATTCTAGAATGCATGGTCAATATTACATAGTGGCCTCTCAGACTAATAGGATTAATCTGTCCCATTTTAAAAAATTGAGTTATAGAAAACATTCTTTTCCTAATGGATAAATTTATCCTTATTAACTTATGAAATAATAATGAGTATTTTATCATAATAGATGAACTAAATCAATTGTAATTGAGAATTGAAAAGATATCACAAACTGTTATTCATATATTTGGAGTTTCACCAACTCTGTTGGCTTTAACTTTTAAAATGTGCAGGTCAAAAAAGAAATTTTGTTTTAAATTTACTGTCACTTAAGTCATGAGAAGGCAGTGTACTGTTCTAAAAAGCATTGAATATTATTACAAATAGCAGAAGACCTAATTTCTTAGACACAATATATTTCTTTTGAAATCTTGAAGTTTATTATTTATTGTGTCAAGTTTAATAATGTCATTGTCAGTATTTGCTTTTATAAAGACATGTATAATATGAATTCTTTTCATTTAAAAATGTTTATAAATGTAAAATATTGCATATATAAAGAAAAATACTTTTAAATGTACCGTATAATGAGTAATTATTAAGTGAACATTCATAGAATAATCAAACAAGTGGGATATAAACACTAACAGCACCTCTGAAGTCCCACCTCTATATATCCATTGCCCATTGTTTTGAGAATTTCTACTTTCATTTAACATTATATTGGCTAATCCCATCCCCATTATTGTGTGTTGCTCTAGTTTATTATTTTTATTTATATTATTAATTTGATTGAAATTTTACCACAAGTTTATTTATCCATTCTACTGTTAATGGATATTTGTGTTTCCAGTTTGTTGCTATTCCCAGTCAATGCTGACGTACGTATTCTTGTGCCTATCTTCTGGGACATATATAATCATATTTCCCTAGGGTATATACCAGGATTAGAATTTCTGAGTTGTGAGGCATGTGTATGTTTAAATTTAATGGAAGATATTGCCAATATTTCAAAATATTTGCACCGATTTACACACCCACCAACAGTGAATGAGAAGTCCTGTTGTTCCATATTTTTAAAAATACATGGTATATTCAGAGTTTTAAATTTTTTCCAGCATAGGGTATATGCGCAGAAATTGGTATCTCATTTTAGTTTCAACTTAATGTTTTCTAGAAAGTTAAGGAGATTTAACATTCTATCATGTATTGATCATATGGATTTTCTATTTTTTTATGAGTGTTCACAATTTTTCTTCCATTATCCTATTTAATTTTATTTTTCTTATTTGTAGAAGCTCTCTATTCAGATTATAAGTCCTTTATCAGTTATATATATTGAAAATGTTATCTCCCATTCTGTAGCTTTTCTTTTCATTTTCTTTTTGATATCTTTCAAAAATGCAATTTTATTTTGCACTTTTCCTTAAAATTAATTTTATTATTTCTTTTAAAAAATTTTTATTGGAGTATCGTTGATTTACAATGTTGTGTTAGTTTCTGCTGTACAGCAAAGTGAATCTGTTATACATATACATATATCCACTCTTCGGTAGATTCTTCTCCCATATAGGCCATTATAGAGTACTAAGTAGAGTTCCCTGTGCTATACAATAGGTCCTTATTAGTTATCTATTTTATATATAGTAGTTTGTATATGTCATTCCCAATCTCAAGGACCCAGGGAATCTAGCCCAGAAAAAATAACAAAGGGAATTCCAAGAGGGAGATCAGAAGAAAGCCCTAGGATTATGGTTGTACAGAACACCTAGAAAGCAACAAAAGAAACAAGAAAAAGAGATTTACAGAGGAAACATTTCCCAAAAGATTGAAACTAATACATTTCAAAGCAGTTAACATATCCAAGAAAAAAAACTAAGAAAGGAAACCAAATAAGAACTTAATGTAGCTGAACTCTTTTGAGAGCAGCATAGCCTAAATATAAAAACTTGATAAGAACATTACAAAAAACAAAATTATGAACAAATATTTCTCAAGAACATAAATGCAAAAAAAATTCTAAAAAAAAAATTGTAGCACAAAATCCTGTGAGAGATATATATGTATATATATATACATACACACACACATACAGTCACCTGATTATGACAAAAGTGGCAATGCACTGCAAAGGGAAAAAAAATACCTTTTCAAAAATAGTACTGAGTCAATTGGATTTACCTATGGGGGGAAAAGTTTCCTGATCTCTGTCTCACACTCATAACCGAATAGCTTACAAATTGTGTGGGAAAATATAAAACTCACTCTTTTTTACAGACTACATAATTAGCTATGTTAAAAAAAATCCTTAGGAATCTAAAAAAGTAGCTGATGGAACTAATAAGGGAGGTCAGCAAGGTCACAGACACAAGTTTAATACATAAAAATTAAATAAAAGCTCTACAGACTACAAAATTGATTTTTCGAAAATACCATTTACTATAGCTAAAAGAGAGAGAGAGAGAGAGAAGTAATTTGGGGAAAATTTAACCAAAAATGTGCAATGTTTGTACACTGAAAACTACAAAATATTGCTGAGAGAAACTGAACAACTAAACACATGGAAATACACAATATTCATGGATCAGAGACTCAATATTGTTAGGATCTCAGTTCTCCCCTATATATTCAATATAGTCCCATAGAAAATCTCAGCAGGCTTGTTTGTCAAATTGAAAAGCTAACCCTAAAATGTATATGGGAATTCAAAGTACTTACAAGAGTGAAAAAATCCAAAAGATGAGCAAAATTGGAGGACTTATACCTGATATCAAGACTCACTTGGGTGATAGTTATCAGAATAGCATAGTATGGGCTTAAAGATAGGCATATATGTCCATGCAACAGAAGAGAGTCCAGAAACAGACTCTAAAATATATGATCAGTTGATCTTCTACAAAGGTACCTGCATTCAATGTGGGCTATGATAGTCTTTTAAAAATGAATCTTAATGAATCTCAACATAATTATGCTGTTGAAAGGAACCAAACATATTAGACAACATACTGATTGATTTAATTTATACAAAATTCTAGAAAAGCAAAACTATAATGACGAAAAGTAGGCTGCTAGAGGCTGAGAGTAGTTTTACTGCAAAGAGGCACAAGAGAACTTTTCGGGGGTGATGGAAATGTTATATATATCTTGACTGTGATGGTTGTTAAAAGACTGTATACATTTGTCAAAACACAGGTTCATGCAGCTAAAATTGGTGAATTTTGATTTTATCTCAATAGAGCAGATTAAAAATAGTTTTTAAAAACTGTGAAAACAAATGTTTCCTCTATGGAGATGGAAAATAACATAACTAAGCAACATATTGAGGCTACATAGGGAGTCGCTGGTAGAGTAGCACCGAATTGGCAAGTTTCTGGATCTCCAACACAGTGCTATTTTCACTATCTCCCATTTCTCTTAGTTGTTAAAGAAATTGCTTGTTAACATTAGTTTTGGTTATTCTAGATAAGCAATACACACATAAATTTAATTGGAGAATAAGATGATTCTGCACATTTGTTACTTAATTATAGTTTACTAAGATGAAGACTATTATGTATTTTATTTTATTTTATTTTTTAAAATAAATTTATTTATTTATTTGTTTGTGTATTTTTGGCCGCATCGGGTCTTCGTTGCTGTGTGTGGGCTTTCTCTAGTTGTGGCGAGCAGGCCTACTCTTTGTTGTGGTGCACAGGCTTCTCATTGCAGTGGCTTCTCTTGTTGTGGAGCGTGGGCTCTAGGCACACGGACTTCAGTAGTTGTGGCACACGGGCTCAGTAGTTGTGGCTCGTGGGCTCTAGAGCACAGGCTCAGTAGTTGTGGTGCATGGGTTCAGTTGCTCCTTGGCATGTGGCATCTTCCTGGACCAAGGATTGAACCTGTGTCCCCTGTGTTGGCAGGTGGATTCTTAACCACTGCGCCACCAGGGAAGCCCCTACTATGTATTTTATTTTATTTTTTAATTTTTAAAAAAATTTTATTTATTTATTTATTTATTTATGGCTGTGTTGGGTCTTCGTTTCTCGCGAGGGCTTTCTCCAGTGTGGCAAGTGGGGGCCACTCTTCATCGCGGTGCGTGGGCCTCTCACTATCACGGCCTCTCTTGTTGAGGAGCACAGGCTCCAGACGCGCAGGCTCAGTAGTTGTGGCTCATGGGCCCAGTTGCTCCGTGGCATGTGGGATCCTCCCAGACCAGGGCTCAAACCCGTGTCCCCTGCATTGGCAGGCGGATTCTCCACCACTGCGCCACTAGGGAAGCCCTACTATGTATTTTAAATAGCCCACATACTATTTCATTGGTAACAGAGATGAGGAAATCATCTTTAGATTTCATACTGTATTTGAATTCAGGCCAATAAAGAGGTGCCATTACATTGGTAATGGTACTATTACTGGGTCTCACAATGTGGAGGCAAGTCTCAGTCTATGTTGAGTATCTATACAAATCCCATGGAACGATTTTTCGTGAGTCAGCCTTTGTTGCAACACCTCAATCTGTTTTTCTTTTTTCCTAGAATTTGTACTCATTGTCAGTAGCAGTTTATACTAAGGAGGGAGGGAGGGGGCGAGGGAGGGAGGGAGAAGGTAAGAAAACCTAAGATACCTAGCACTGAATCTTCAAGACTTCAGGATGTCAGGAATTGTGTCTGTAGTTTGAATAAATTACCACCTGATGGCACTTTTACACATCTGGTAGTGCAGAATGTGCCATAAATTTCCAGCCGGTACTATGAATTGTGAGTCAAGTTTTCTTCAGTAAGCTTGTTATTGGCAGAATACAATTACATAAGTCAGTAACTTGCTCTTTTTCTTTTTTTTTTTGAAAAACAATATAATCAATTAGAAATCTTATTTCATTTTATTTTTTAACATCTTTATTGGAGTATAATTGCTGTACAATGTTGTGTTAGTTTCTGCTGAGTAACAAAGTGAATCAGCTATACATATACATATATCCCCATACCCTCTCCCTCTTGCGTTTACCTTCCACCTTCCCTATCCCACCGCTCTAGGTCGTCGCACCTGTGCTATGCAGCTGCTTCCCACTAGGTATCTATTTTGCATTTGATAGTGTATATATGTCCATGCCACTCTCTCACTTCGTCCCAGCTTACCCTTCCCCATCCCGGTGTCCTCAAGTCCATTCTCTACATCTGCGTCTTTATTCCTGTCCTGCCCCTAGGTTCTTCAGAACTTTTTTTTTTTTTTAGATTCCATATATGTGTGTTAGCATACAGTATTTGTTTTTCTTTTTCTGACTTATTTCACTCTGTATGACAGACTCTAGGTCCATCCATCTCTCTACAAATAGCTCAATTTCATTTCTTTTTATGGCTGAGTAATATTCCATTGTATATATTTGCCACATCTTCTTTATCCATTCATCTGTCAATGGACACTTAGGTTGCTTCCATGTCCTGGCTATTGTAAATAGTGCTGCAGTGAACATTGTGGTACATGACTCTTTCTGAATTATGATAACTTGCTCTTCTGTACCAGAAATAATATATTATTTGAACATGCCAGTTCATGCTCAAAACCAAGCATTTTACTCAATTTTTAATTTATTTTATGCCTGCCCCAACTATATTCAAGATGTTGCCTTCCTATAGGCAGCAGGAAGATGAACAAAGCTCATTTGGGGGTCTCTGAGAGTGATCAAGCTATAGATAAATGCCAATATTAAAAACACTACAATTACAGTGGTACAAATAAAGTGCCATAAAGTCTATAGAAGATATTAATTCTTGCTGGTAGGATCAAGAAAGTTTTTTTGGTGTTGACAAAATATAAAATCCCCTGATTTTCTTTGTCTTGAATTTAAATTGTGCATACACTACCAAAATCTCTTCCAGTTAGAAACCTTCCATTTCTTCTCTTGAAATAGATGATGAATGTTCAGCAGCTGTCTCAGTGCCTGACACAACATAAGTGCTTAAGAGATGTCCATCTCCTTTTCCCCGACCAGTACACCCAAAGTTGCTTCTGGCTGTACTAGGGAGAAAACTGAAAACTTCCATGAAGGAATCAAAACTCATCTGTTCTTTTTTTTTTTTATTGGAGTATAGTTGATTTATAATGTGTTAGTTTCAGGTGTACAGCAAGGTAATTCAGTAAATATACATACATTCAGATTCTTTTCCATTATAGGTTTTTTAAAAATTATACTTTTATTTGCCTCATCAGGAGAAAGATTCACTTGTGGTCCAAGTCAAATGTTCAAAATCATAATGGGCCAGAAAGATTTGATCCCAAGCACAAGTCCATGAAGGAGGGGACCAAAACAGACCAAGAAAAGACAACCACCCCATATAGAAAGATGAACGGACAGCTTCACACAGACACAGATGAAATGTTTGGACACAGGCAAATTTCACACGGTCATTTCTGTTTCATTTTAAATACAGGTTTGTGGGGTGGTATTTTTTTTTCCACCTATTAAAATCAAGGCCCCAAAGTGCATGTATGAGGGGGAAAAGGCAGAAATTAAGCAATAAAGCAGTTTTCCCTGGAGGGCCATGAGGAAGAAAACAGGAAGCAATGTTGAGAGAATTTACTTTTCTCACCATTGGGCTTCTTGCATTTTATTATTGGTCCACTAAAGTTATATTCACATTCTAGCTTTGCTGCATCTTCTCTCCTGGATTTAGATTGGTTAAAAAGCCTCCATGAACTGTAAGAAAAGACCAGGGACTTGGCCCAGCGCTCAGGTTCTGTGCTTTTCTAGGGATGGATGGTTCTGGAAAGGAATAAGGACTCCAGCAGCCCCTGGGTCCCTCAGCACCAGTGTGACAGTCCCTCCTCTCTCTGGGGGTGTGTAAGAAAAGGTCCCCTACTTTCAGGAAGGGCTTAGCAGAGGGCTGACAGCAAGATTCCAGTGGAATCCATTATATAATAGGTTATTACAGAGTATTGAGTAGAGTTTCCTGTGCTCTACAATAGGTCCTTGTTGATTATCTATTTTATACATAGTAGTGTGTATATGTTAATCCCAACCTCCTAATTTATCCCTCCCCTCTTCCCCCTTTGGTAACCATAAGTTTGTTTTCTATGTCTGTGAGTCTATTTCTGTTTTATAAATAAGTTCACTTATATCATTTTTTTAGATTCCACATATAAGTGATAACATATGATATTTTTCTTTGTCTGTCTGGTTTACTTCACTTCATATGATAATCTCTGGGTCTATCCATGTTGCTGTAAATGGCATTATGTCATTCTTTCTTATGGCTGAAATCTCATCTATTCTTGAAACCAATTTAATACTACTCTTCTTTACCTGGAATGTCCCTTCTTCTTCTTCATGCCTCTTCCCCTCACTCTCCATCCATACATGTTATAGCAAGCATCCCCATCTTCCAGCTAGGAAATAACTAATATTTATTGAAAGCCTGTATGTACCAGGACCACTTATAAATGTTTTATGTCATCTTAGGATTTATTAAGTGTGATAACATTAAATTCTCTCATACACACTCACACAAGAATGTGCTTTATTAGAGAGAGATAGTATGGCATAGATTAGAGGTCAGAAATTTACAGTGCCTGGAATCAGACTGCCTGATTTAAATCTTAGCTCTCATGCATACTATCTATGTGTCTGTGAGCAAGTTAACTTACTTTTTTGTGCCTCCGTTTTCTCATTTGTAAATGGACACGATAATAGCATTGTTGAGAACTGTGGCAAATTGTATTGGCTTGGCCAGAAAGTTCGTTTAGGTTTTTCTGTAAGATCTTATGGGAAAAAAACCAACGAAAATTTTGGCCAACCCAATATTTTCCCAAGATGGCTGGAATAACATCTCCCATCTCACCTGTTCTTATAGTGTGATTTTGCTACTTCCTCTCCAAGAGCTGGAATCTGTATCTCTTCCCCCTGACACTGGGAAGAACTCTGTGACTGACTCAACCAATAAAGTATGACAGAAATGAAGTTATGTGACTTTCAAGGCTGGGACATAAACAGCTATACAGCTTCTGTCTGGCTTTCTTTTGGGATGCTCACTCTTAGAACTCAGACACCGTGAGGAAGCCTAAACATTTAGGTGCTCCACCAGACAGCCCTAGATGAGGTCTCAGCCAATAGCTACGGTAAGTGAGGAAGCCTTTGAGATGACTTTAGCCCAGGCATTTTCTGACTGCCAATGCATGAGAGATCCTGGGTAAGAACTACCAGCTGAGCCAAGTCAACCCCTCAGATCATGAGAGATAATAATAAAATGATTATTGTTGTAAGCCACTAAATTTGGGGGTGATTTATCATGAAGCAATAGATATTTGACACAGATCAGCTGGGGATTTACCTGGAACTGCTAGATGTGGCCTCTTCATGTAACCTGGGCTTCCTTACAGCATGGTAGCTGGATTTCAAGAGCACATATCCCAAGAATCTTGGAAGCTACATTGTGTCACTTCCACTGTAGTCATAGACCCACTCAAATTCACAGGAAGGGAACATAGATCCCACCTCTCAATGGGATGGATATAAGTGTTACATTGTATGAAGGGGATGTGGAATGAGAAATCTTATTGTAGCCATCTTGAAAAGCACCATCTCTGTATGGAACATACATAAATTAATCTGGCATTTTTAGAATAATGCCTGACATCGTTTTATGAATGGTATTTGTTGTTATTATTGCTCCAAAAATATAGACTGGTGGTGTGAATGGAAAGCAATTTGAGTAGAGATAAGTCAACCAGTGATTAAAATAAGAATATATATGAACTGTCCCAGACATCCCAGGATATAGTCTCTCTCCATATTTGGCCCTTTTCTGTCCTGGTCCCTTCCTCCTTCATAGGAGTAACATTGTTATAAAGTTCATGGGCGTATATCTAGAACTTTTTGTTGTATTTACATTTGTAAAATTACACAGTTTTGATTTTCATTGTATTTTTTCCAAAATATCATACTGTAATATAGTAATTTGCAATCTTCTTTTGTTGTTTATTTTGATCTTTTGTTCTCTTTGTTTACTTAAGCATGACTTAAGACATTTGTCATGCTGATATATAAAAATCTACTTCATTCCATAGTTCCCCTCTGCTTAGTAATGGCCATTCAATTTGTTTCCAGTTTTTTGTTCTGTAAACAAAGCTAAGGTTTACACATTGTCACTTTTAACAGAGCTTCCCAAGTTGTCACCCAAATGGCTGTGCTGATTCACACTCCCATCTGCTCTGCAAAGAGCACATGTTGCCTTACACCCTTGTTGACAGTGGATATTATTACAATTTTACATTTTGCCTCCCTGTGAGATCAAAAATTGATAAATCATTTTATTTTAATTTCTATTTTTCTGACTGTCAGAGAAACAGAACATATTTTTATGTTTATTGGTCAGTTAAGTCTCCTCTTGTTATCTGTTTATATCCCTTGCCCATTTTTCTGCTGGGTTGTTTGTCTCTAGCTTATTAATTTTGAAGGGTATATATGTATAAATTATGTAATACACTCACATTTTCTTGGATATTAATTGATTATCTGTTATACATATTGCAAATATGATTACTCTTTCACTTTACTTTTAGTTTCAATTTAGACAAACTTGTCAGTCTTTTCCTCTATGGCATTTGTTATTTGTGTTTTGCTAATTAAGGCCTTCTTTCCTCCCAGACCGTAAACACTCCACCATATTCATTACTAATACTTAATATTTTCATTTAGTTTCTAGATGAGCTGAAATTTATTTTATTTAATGATTTGAGATAGGACTCTACTTCTATACCTTTTCATTTACCCAAAACATTGAATTCATTATCATTTCCCACTGGTTTGTAATGCTGGCCTTTATCATACATTAAATTACCACACGTACCTTAGTAAAATTCCGGATTTTCCATATTTCCAGAATGAAAAGTTCAGAACTTCACTCCGGTATATATGTTTAATCCATTTTGTGCTATATCATGCATGCTTCTTTGTCACTATTTTAATTTTAGCTCTATACTTTGTTCTGATATCTAGTTGAAAGCATCACACAATTGCTTTCTTCCTTTTTAAGATTGTCCTGGTTATTCTTAAGCATTTGCTCCTCCATATGAATTTTAAAATCACTTTATCAAGTTCCAAGAAATTCTTGCAAGGATTTTGGTTGCAATTTTATTTAACTTGTAGACTAATTTGGGTAATTAAAATATTTACAATATTGAGCATTCCTATCCATAAATATAGTTTACTTTCTACTTAAGTTTTTCTTAAGATCCTTCAGTAACATTTTATAGATTATCATAACTTGTTGCACAAATTTTTACTTATAATTCAGTAAAATTTTTATTGCTTTTTAAAAATGAAATCTGAAAATATCTAATCCTTGTGTGTGTTTGTGTGGGATGGAAAGCTACTAATTTTTCTTTGCTCATTTTCTATGTGGTTACCTTACTGAACTCTAGTTCACAAAGTTCTAGGTAAATGACTTTGTTTCTTTTCAATCTGTATATTTACAAACTTAGTTTTATTCCAATTTATATACAACTTATTTATTGTCTTGGTATTTACACCTACAGAGGGGTGAATTGAGATTTTATTTCTTTTTATTTATCTAAATTTTCTGCAAAGATATAGTTGTTGCTTTCATAGTCAGAAAAAAAATCAATAAGCGTTGTTTCTTAGGATTTGGAAAATGAATGTTCAAGAAGAGAATTATTTAACTTAAAATTTTAATTCACTGTCTTTTACTACTTTGTTGAAAAAAACTGTTATATTTTATTTCTTCTATTAACTAATTCTTTTAGAAAAACATTAAACCTTAATATTTGTTCTAAGGATCTACTTAAATCTACTGTTTCATGTTCACCACATTTACTCTTGGTTTTTGAACAGAAAAATGGAGCTTGTAGCTCCATCTGGATTCTGAAGATGGTCATAATACTTCTCCTTCCTGAGATTTAGCTAGTCAAGCTAACTTTTCTTGAAACTTATCAGCAACACTGAAATGCATTATATTTACATGAAGTTTGGTCTTATTTATTTGCCTTTGCATCACTGTACCTAATTGCTCCCTTGTGTGTTTCATGTCAACCATTAAGTTCAGTGATTTACTTTAGCAAATTGTTTATGGAGAGTTATCAATTTCTTTCCCCAAATTTCCACATTTACTCTGGTTTATTTTCTTGTCATCGTGTATGAGTGTGTGTGTGTGTCTGTCTGTATATGATATACATGAATGTATGTATACACATAGATTTAGCTCACACACACACATACATCACTGTATATCAGTATTTCTCAAATGGGCTTTCATGACTTCTCAGAGAACATCTGGAATCACTTTCCTATAACATTGTATCCAAATATGCTGTGATACATATTTTAAGAGGAGAGCCAATATTTCACTTTTAATTAAAAAGAATATTCTCAAAATATTACAATAATCCAATACTACCCTTGGATATTTCAGTAGGCGTAAGCAATTGCTGACAATCCATGCTTCCTTCATTACTGGTGATATGTTATTCTGTAACATGAGGTCATTTGTTGTTTCTATGAGAATGGTGTCCATGGGTAAATTTTACTTGTACTGAGTATGTGTCTGTTGTATGATTTTTGGCATTGATAAGAGAAAAGGAAATAAAATGTGACTGGACAGTTAACCTGTCAGAATTCTCTGTCTTTCTGTTTTTGTGTCTTGCACATGTTGTTCTTAGTTTATAAATCCATGCAGTGGTGAGATATTTGCAGTACCTGAAGTGGTTAGATATACAAAGTCCAGTCCCAAGAGAATAATGATTTCCTACTGGTAATTATGACTGTGATTTTGAGAGCTGCCTTCAGAGAGAAGTGGTATTTTGGCTTACAGAGTTTAGGCTGGGCAAAATGACATTTCTCCAGATGTTACCCTTGAAAATCAAAATCTGTGTGAAACCTCTAATAAACAAACTGTTCAATAAATGTTAGTAGCAATTAAGAGCCATTGCAGTTTGTTTTCCCTGAATAACAGTTATTTATCTTTTATATATTTTCCAGTTAACCTTATTTCAAATATTTGAGATCATTTCAAATTACTTTCTATCATTTTATATGTTATTTAGCTACTTTTATACTCCTAATGATCACCCCTGAGAACACATTTCTATAGTGTGTCTTTAAAAAGGTTGACTCTCTAAAGTGGAAAAAAAAATTTTTAATTAAAAAAACCCCCAAATTGAATTGGTTTCTGTCTGTCTCATTCAGCATAGAGAAATTAATAAATTTTGCTCAGTGGAGTGTGTTGGATGTTGTGATTATCAATACAAACTATCAACCTGTGTTGTTCCAGATTGAATAGAAGATTACGAGTACAATTTCTGGCAAAGTTCATGCACTACTTTTACACACAGTATTGCAGGCATTGATTTTTATTCACATGACTAACACATAAATTAAGAAGTAAAAATCAATGTTCGTATGACTTCCTTTTCAAATAATGAAAGGGCAGTGACTTTTTCTGAAGTCCTCTAGTCTAGATTCAAATTGGCCATAATGTACACATAGACCCCTCCAATGGTGAACCACCCTTGGGACCTGATGAGCTCCTAAAGGGCTAAAAGGGGCTTGAACAGAGGGGCAGCTTCTCCCCTTGATATTTTCCCTGGTTTTCTCCTTTCTCTTTGTCCACATTCTTATGTTCTGCAGTCTCTTCTAAAACTCTCTTCAGCATCTGTATTTTATTCTAGCTTGGTCCTGATGTACTGCTGGCATGGCCAAGGAGAAGAGGCTCAAGTTAGGAAGTTGCTTCTGGCACCATGCCTGTTCCCAAAGTTGACCAAAATATGATGATAGTAGGATAAGATATGAATTGTTACATGGTTCATATATGTGTCAGTTTTTTAAATAACATTCTGTTTTGTACTTTTTACTTTCTTCAAAGAAATCCTGCATATTTCAAAATCAAGGATATTCTTCTAAATTAAGGTTTATATTTGTCCCATTTAGATAATCAAAGTGGAATTTTTTTTTTTGTCTACAGTTCGAGGTAGGAATCCCACTACTTTATTCCCCCATATGGATAACCAGTTGCTCCAGTACCATGTATTTATTGGTCATCTTTACTGATCTGCACCTCTGTCATATATCATGTCCATTTAGAAATAACAGACTCTGTTCTGTTATACTGGTTTATTTGTCTCTCTATGCTCTATACTGTACTACTTTAATGATTATAGCTTTATAATTATTCTAAGTACCTGAAGAGTAAGTAGTCACATCTTCTTCTCTTTCAGTGTCATCTTAGGTATTACACATTGCTTTCATATAAATTTTAGAATCATATTATCACTTTTACCAAAAAGTATCTGATGAGATTTTGATTAAAGTTGCAGAAAACATCGATTTGGAAATAATGGAAATATTTATTTTATTGAGTCTCCCAACCAATCAACGTGGGATATCTATTTGTTTAGGCCCTTTTTAAAGTCTTTCAAAGTTTAAAAATTTTCTTCAGAAGATTTTGTGTATCTCTATTAAATGTGTAGCTATTTTATGTTTTTGTGACTAAGTAATACATTTTTAAAATTTCAGTATCTAGGGCTTCCCTGGTGGAGCAGTGGTTGAGAGTCCGCCTGCCGATGCAGGGGATACGGGTCCGGGAGGATCCCACATGCCGCGGAGCGGCTGGGCCCGTGAGCTATGGCCGCTGAGCCTGCGCGTCCGGAGCCTCTGCTCCGCAACGGGAGAGGCCACAGCAGTGAGAGCCCCGTGTACCGCAAAAAAAAATATTTCAGTATCTAATTCTTCCACTGTTGCTGATATGTAGAAATACAATAATTTTCTACATTTATTTTTCATTCCCCAGACTTGGTAACTATCCTATTAATTCTAATAATTTATTGTTTAGATTTTCTATCGACACAACCTTATTGAACGGTAGACACTGGTCCTCCTGCTCTTCGGGCTTTTGGACTTGGAGTAATTACACCACCAGTTTTGCTGGATCTCCAGCTTACAGATGGACGATTGTGGACTTCTCGGCCTCCATAGCCATGTGAGTTAAATTCTGTAGTAAATCTCCTCTTGTATATATCTATCTATTTCCATCCAGTTGGTTCTGTTTTCTCTGGAGGATCCTGACTAATACAGAAGCAAGCTCTTCCCCAGAGCCTCCAGAGCAGAGTCCAGCCCAGCCCACATGTAGATGACAGTCTTGGGAGATCCTGAGCAGAAAAAGCATTCAAGGCTCCTCAGACTTCTGCCATACAGAGCTACAAGATAATACATGGGTGCTGTTTTGAGCAGCTAAGTCTGTGGTAATTTGTTACACACCGATGGAAAACTAACACACTTACTTTTTCCCCCTGATTTCTAATGAAATCACATCTTGGTTAGATACTATGACTGTAATAAACTTTTTTGACATTTGTTAAGACATGTCTTATGGCCCAGTGTGCGGTCACCTTTTGTAAATGCATGGTGTGTTCTGGATGAAAATATGCATTCTGCCCATGTTGAATACTGTTAGACACACAGACACATGCACATTCACTAGATAAGACTTGTTATTTGTGTTGTTGGCATCTTCTCTTCTATATTTTTAATATATTTAATATTTAATATATATTAATATATATTATATATTTTCTATATTGTTTCTGCCTGCTTAATCTATCAACTTCTTAAAAATGTGCATTAAAACCTCCCATTATGCAAGATGACTGTAAAGACTAATGATTCACATATTGTGTAGCACATATTAGGCATTTTACTAATTATTTTTACTGAGTATTTACACTTTCATACTATAAATAATAATGACAGTTTATGGTGCTTTATCATTCTGTAATACATTTTTTATGTCCACTGACTATTTAATTTTGATCCAAACTTGTGAAGCAGATTTCTTTTTTTCATTTCCATATTAAGAAACCAAAGTTCACGCAGATTAATGACCCTCCCAAGGTCAAGCAGCTAGGAGGCAATAAGCCTGGTAGGAACCGCAAATATTTTGACTCCATGTTCAAATTTCTTTTCATTAGACCAGACAAAATTTCTTTGAAATAAACACTTATTATTATATTATTTTTGACCAAATACAGCTAATATTTAGAG